>NC_136917.1:147426862-148838332 GCF_949752795.1 Hyperoodon ampullatus
AAACAAACTTTCTCTTGGACTGTGTGATTTCTTTTTTTCTTTCTTTTCCTTTTTTTTTGGCTATGTTGGGTCTTCGTTGCTGTGCACGGGCTTTCTCTAGTTGTGGTGAGCAAGGGCTACTCTTCCTTGTGGTGCGTGGGCTTCTCACTGCAGTGGCTTCTCTTGTTGCAGAGCACGGGCTCTAGGCGCTCAGGCTTCAGTAGTTGTGGCTCATGGGCTCTAGAGCGCAGGCTTAGTAGTTGTGGCACACAGGCTTAGTTGCTCTGCGGCACGTGGGATCTTCCCGGACCAGGGCTTGAACCCGTGTCCCCTGCATTGGCAGGAGGGTTCTTAACCACTGCACCACCAGGGAAGTCCCTGGACTGTGTAATTTCTTAAAACACATTTTCCAGCCTCTCAAGGCAGGGTTAGATACCTTCTTTCTGAGCTCCCACGGTATCCCATCCACAGTTTCATAGAGACACTCACAAATGGAGTGGCACTCCATTTACTTTTGAGTTTTTCCATGCATCTGTCCATCCATCCAAGGAAAAATACCTATTGAATACCTGCTATGTGCCTGACACTGTTCTTTCTAAGCATTAGGGAAAGCAACAGCGAACAAAGCAACAAAGATTTCACTCTCCTAGAGCTTCTATTCTACCAGGGCTGCTAGTAAACAATATGACATCTCTGCAAGTTAGCAAAAGGCAGGTGGCTTAGGGAATAGGCAGCAACTTTGTGTGAATCAGGAGAAAGCCTCTTCCTCCAGCCAGTCTCAGGCCCCTGCTAAGGGGCCCAGCTTTGGGAAAGGGATGAACCACCTGACATGGAAGTAACAAATTATATGGAGAAAAATAAAGTCAGGCAAGGGATCTAGAAAGTGATGTGGATGTGGGGAGTGGTATACTGGCTTATACAGTGTAGTTAAGAAGGGCTTCTCTGACAAGGTAACATTGAGCAGAGACCACAAGGGAATAAGGGAGCAAATGACACAAATGTTGAGAAGAGCATTGTAAGATGTTAATAGCAAGTGCAAAAGCTCTGAGGCAGGAGCAAATTTAATGGGTTCAAGAACAGAAAAAGTTTCAATTAAGAATGAAAAGAGAGACAGGAGAGTGGGTCAGCAGAAGAGGAGGTGATGCAGGGCCTTATGGGCAATCCATCCATCTAAATCTCCACCTACCCACCCACCCAGTGAATACTGAGTATCTGCTAGGTGGCAGGCCCTGTCTGACCAGATGTGAGGCTCTTGTGAGCAGGAGATTTATATCCACCACTGAGCCTTTAGCATTCAGCATGGTGCCTGGCTTATTACTAGTGTTCAATAACACTTAATAAACTGAGTAACCTTCAGGAACTCTCCATTAGTAGAGATTCTGGCTTCTCTGTGTATATTGGTTTCCTATTGCTGCTGTAACATGTCGTCACAAACTTAGCAGCTTAAAACAACAAGAATTTATTATGTCCTCGTCCTGGAGGTCAGAAGTCTGCAATGACCATCACTGGCCTAGAGATCAGGTGTCAGCAAGACCGGTTCTTTCTAGAGGCTCTCGGGGAGAATTGTTTTCTTGCCTTTTCCAGCTTCTAGAAACCACCTGCCTTCCTTGGTTCATGGCTCTTCTTCCATCTTCTGAGCCAGCAGTGTAGCATCTTTAAATCTCTGACTCCTTCTCCTGCTTTAAAAGACCCTTTTGATTACATCAGGCCTTACCAGGGTAACCCAGGGTAATCTCCTTGTTTTAAGGTCAGCTGAATAACAACTTTAATTCTACCTGCGGACTTTATTCTCCTTTTGCCATATAACATAAACTATTTAAATTCCAGGGAATTAGGACATGAGCCTCTTTGGGGGAGTGTTATTCTGCCTACCAGAGTGTTTAACTTGATTTAAATGTATAGGTTTAAAGGATTAATTTACATGTCTGGGTTGCTCAAAACTTGCATATTCATTACAAATGCCTATCTTCAGGAATGGCCTCAGACTGGCTCCTGGGAAATGAGTTCTGATCCATTAGAATATTCTGAGAAGAACATTTTTGTATGCTTGACATTTGGGGCCAAGTGGTACAAATCCGATTAAATAGTTCATTCTTAAAAATGTGATGTATGATGAATGCATGTCTTTGCTCTGGGGGGTCTGGAATCTGAATAGCTGAAATTGATATGCAGGTACTTCAGCCTTCATGATAGTTCCCCAATAAAGTCCTGGATACCCAGGCTTGGGTGGGCTAATCTGACTGGCCAGACTACCAAAGTGTTGTCACACATCACTGCTGGGACAATTAGCTATATCCATGTAACTCCACTGGAAGAGGGCACCTGGAAGTGTGTGCCTTGTTTCTCCTGAATTTTGTCCCATATACCTTCAGGCTTTGCTAATTTTAAGGAAGGAGGATGAGAGGATGTTCTGGACTAATGGTAACGTTCTATCCCTTGATAAGGTTTGTTGCCCAGACATACTTACTCGTCAAAACTTATGGTACACTTAATATTTATGCATTTCATTGTTATGTAAATTTTACCTAGACATAATTTCAAACAAATACTAAAACCTAGTTAATGCTATGTATACTGAAATTTTCAGGGTAGCCTGTGTGGATGTTCTGTACTTATTTTAAAATGTCTCAAAAAGAAACATAGACTAATGGATGGAAATTGGGATAGATAAGTGGATAGACATGCATACAAAGCAAGTCTAGTAAAATGTTAATGCTTGACTCTAGGTGATGAGCGCATGAGTGTTCAGTGTAAAATCTTTTCAAGTTTTGTTTAAAATTTTTCCTAAACTTTGAAAAATTCACAACTGGAACAACAAACTCTCCATTTTTACTGTGATTTTGAAACTGAAGTATTGATCTCAATAATGTTTCCTCAAGAAGGTTTTTTTGAAAAAAAAAATAAAAGTATAGGTTTAAAAACACCTGAAGGTGACAGATAGGTAACCCTCACTCCCCCGCTCCTTTGTTAAAAGCTTACATTATTTGGCTGCATCCTGCTCCCTCCCCCTCTACATCCTCCACTAATAATCTGGTACATCCGGTCACCGTTCTTGAAATATTGTTTCTTCACATTTTTAGGGCTTGATTTATACCGACTGCACAGAAATGTCTCTTTCCTTCTCTTCTACTCACCTCCATCTCTTGGGGATTTCCATCTCCTGGAACCCACTTTGATTGCTCCCTCAACCAGCCCCCATGGCCGAATTATGGCGACCGTCATAGTTGAGCTTTTGTCCTTTGTTTCACAAATATGCCACACACTCCCCGAATGCTGGACAGTTCTCTGCCCTGAACAGGTGAACAGAAATTGCTCCTGTGAGTGCCTCCGTCTGTTACTTTTTCTGGCTCACTCTTTGCCTTGCAGTCTGCCTTTCAAACCTTGCATCACCCCCATCTTTGCTGGATGGTTTCTACTGCTGTCAGCACCCAGCATTCCACAGTCATGCCACATGGCAAAAGGTTGTGCATGAACATGTTCTGGGAGCATTTTCCCCACATGGCATATCATGTGTTTATCTTAAGATGGGTGGGTTTAATTATTAAAGGCTTTGGAATCAGTCTGAAAGTTTATGTAAGAAAAACAAGTTGATGACTCTTATGTAACCAATGTGAAGAAAAAGGCCATTCTTGCTCACCCACTGTGATGACCCATATGCTATTCTACTTTTATCCTCTGCATTCCTATATCACATGATGGAAGCTAGTGTGAAAATGGGCAATTTGAAAATTATCCAAATGATCCTCACACATATGCATACATAGCATAGTCATCACATCATTTTTAGGGCTGTAAAATACTGGAAGTAGATTAATGGCCCATCTATGAGGAGTTAGTTTTTAAAAAAAAAAGCACATAATATGAAACATTATGCAGCAGTTAAAAAGGATGTGTGGGGCTTCCCTTGTGGCGCAGTGGTTGGGAGTCCA
The DNA here is from genome assembly GCF_949752795.1 of Hyperoodon ampullatus. Lineage (NCBI taxonomy): Eukaryota > Metazoa > Chordata > Mammalia > Artiodactyla > Ziphiidae > Hyperoodon > Hyperoodon ampullatus. The sequence goes on from NC_136917.1 coordinate 147,430,771, forward strand.
CCTGCCGGTGCTGGGGGCGCGGGTTCGTGCCCCAGTCCAGGGGGATCCCGCGTGCCGTGGAGCGGCTGGGCCCGTGGGCCGTGGCCGCTGGGCCTGCGCATCCAGGACCTGTGCTCCGCGGCGGGAGAGGCTGCAGCGGCTAGAGGCCTGCGTACAGCATTAAAAAAAAAAAAAAAAAAAAAAAGGATGGGTGTCCTGACAAAGAACTATCTCCAGGATATTTTAAGTGGAAAAAGTATGGTCCAGAAGTTTCTATTTTTAAAGGGGAAAATAAAATGCATGTTTACATGTACATATAGAATGTCTTAGGTCATTCAAGAAACTTAACAGCTGTTGCTTCTGGGGTGGTAAACTAAGAATCAGGAGGAGATATTTATTTTCAGTTTATCTCATTTATCCTACAGTTATATCCCGTGATATATAACCACTGCTGCAGGATGACAGTTTTTCAGACCCTGCCTTTGGCATATGAGGCAATTCTTTCCATTTAAGAAGTCTGGTTTGGATTTATCTAGGTTAAGTGCTCATTTGAGTGTCACCAAGAAATCATCTTCTGGGACTTCCCTGGTGGCCCAGTGGTTAAGACTCCACACTTACACTGCAGGGGGCGCAGGTTCGATCCCTGGTATGGGAATTAAGATCCCGCATGCTGGGAGGCATGGCAAAAAAAAAAAAAAAATCATCTTCTGAGTTGAATGGCTGGCCTCTCTTGAGGTGAGTTCTCCTTTCAGGGTGCACACTCAATAATTTAAAATAGTAATAACTTCAGACACTATTTGCATTATTTTCATTGATATCTTTTGTCCTCTTTCTTCCCAGAGGTGGGGCGTGAGGAAGGGTTCAGCTGAGTATGTATGGTATGCCTTGGCAACAGGAGCTGAGAGTGAGGCAGTAGAATCGTATTGTTAGCAAGGGAAACAGCCTTAATGAAGGGAGATGGCCTCATTATGCTGTGTTACGAAGAACCATGTTAGCTACTTAAATAATTGCACCCATTTCATTGTCATCTGGTGTTTTAATTATGCTTTCAACCTGGAAGAATTCACCCTACAAGAGTTTTTTTCAGGAATGAATTAACCTTGTAATGTGATAGGATAATGTAAGAAAAAACATGTGTATGTATTACTTTTGCAAAAAAGCAAAGTAAAAAAGAGAAAAAAAAATCTAATGGAAGCTTTTAAATAGTTAAAAAAAAAAGACTACAGATCAACTGAGAGGCAATTTTAAATGAAAGAACTGTGATACAAGTGCCCAAAAGTGCGTGTTGCTTGGGGTAGAGTTCAAGCTGACCCCAGGAGCTAGGGGACGAAATGATATGACACACTGTGTGAGAGACTGTGGACAACGGCCACCGGTGGAGCACAACACAGGATATAAAAACCTTTGCCCCGAAATGCTAGTTAGCTGAACTCCAGAAGCTGTACAGGCGTGCTTACAAAGGTGCCCCAAATCAACAACAGAGATGCAAAATGAAACAAAAGTTTATTTTCTGCAATACTTTCTGTAAATTACAAAGGCAAAATGCTAAACTACAGCATGTAACTTTTCAATATTTAACCAGAGTACTTGTAATAAATATGCATCCTGAAACAAGATAAAAGGCTACACTTTGTCAGGCGTCCTACAAAATGTCTCAAGTTTTACACTCTGCAGCATTTCTGTGTGGAGCTGGGAGGGGGATGGTCTTGTGTTTTCTTAAGTGCTGTGACAGAAAGTCCTTTCACAGTTTTCTTTGGAGCCTGTTCGAAATTGCCAAACTATAAACAGCTTAAGAAAGGTAACACCAGGCTCGAAAGCGGGTGTTGCTTCGCTGTCGTTGGTCCTCATCCAACACAGTGCTACCAAGTGGCCTCTGAGCCCGGGCGGCCCTGTCGGAGCTGGTCTATGCTTTCAGTTCTATACTTGAGAGATTTCCATAATTCAGTTTACATCTCTCAATAAGATCAAGGCTGTAAGGGAAGCTGCAAGCAAGTTAACCTGAAAGTAAAGTGAACAGGAATGTTTTCTCCCAAGACCTCAGCTAGGCACCATAATGTTTACCAGGACTTTTTGCTTCAAAGTTGAAAAACTCGTTGGTACTAACAGCCCTTCTAGAGATAATTTACAGGTGCTGGTAGAGTGGGGCATTCAAAAATATTCAGTGGGTAAAAGAGGATTTACTATATTCAGAGACGTGCTACAGTTCTGAGAACACGATGGCAGGAAGTCTAGGGGTGTCGGTGGCAGCTCATTTTGAGGCTGGAATACAGAACCACCTCCTGCTATAGCTGAAAACCTGGAGGAAAAAGTTATATACTTTTTAAAGTCTTAAACATGATTACCTAAAAAATATTTTGCTGATATAGTCTAATGTAAATTTCACTTACTTACGGATTTAGATATGAAAACATCTTTAAGAGCCAATAAAAATATTGTAGAGGAAAAAAACACTTTAAAAAAATTGAGGTTAAAAACTATGAGGCATTTCTTTTGGCTGTAAACACGCAATTTACTATCCCTTGTTGAACACAAATGTTTGGATTTCCTGAGCTTCGTGCATAACAAACAGCAGGAGGCAAGTTTGCATAGAAAATTTGCAATATGTCAGCAATTTACTTAAAAAGAACTTTTAAGGACGATTTGCTTGTGTTTTGAAACTTCATATTTAAGTTAACAGTGCTCATCAAACTATAAGATTGATAAGCAGGGTGGTGAGAAATATAAGGCAGATGGGGAAAAAAAAGATGGAATTAGCATTTTTAAATCCACAAGATATCATGATAAAGGGTCTAAAGCATGCAGCTCATAACTAGTGCCATACTAATTTGCTTAGAAATTAAGTCATGTTTGGGGGATAGGAAACCAAAGGCAAAAAGAACACTGCTGTGCTGAACGGCACAGCCTGAGTGTAGGAACGGAAGCACGGCTGCGTGGAGCATCGATGTGTCACTCAGTGATGAAGTCCCTCAGCTGGGCAGGTACCAAGGAGGATGCCTGCCACCAGCGTGGACGATCCCAGCTCTGGAATCAGAAGGGATGACGGCATCTTTCACCTCTGCTGCTTCAAAGTTTCTAAGCGGTTCTGAGGAGGACAGTCTTCTCCTGGGACCCATCCTCAGAAAGAAGCCTCTGGAAAGGGAAGAAGCTCTATTACAAGGGTCACAGTGATACCACGAATGAGAACAATGGCAGTGGTTGCCAGCAACTCCGGATCTAACAAAAGGTGGACAACAAGGGGCCAGTGTCCTGCCAAGGAATCCACTTTACTTCTTCTGGGACTGGTTCTTACACATGGTGAGGATTTGCTTCAGTACTTTTTGGACATCTTCATCCATCTGGCCCTAGGAAATGCCAACAAAAGACACTCATTAGAATAACCTATGATATCATGACTTGGACACAAATCACACAGGACCATGGGGGAGTGAGGAAGGAGGTGAATGAAGGGCAGAGGCTGTTGCCCCACAGGAACTTCAAAAGGCAGAAAACAACAGAGGTAGAGGGGAGGCTGAACACTGAAAAACTAAAACACTCGTTAGAAAAAATAACATCAAAAAGGTGTAAACCAAACCAAAACAAAACAACACTCAGATCCTAAATCCTGGCACTGCCTCACCTGGGGAGTGAGATGGCTGGCTGGGATGAGCCCTTGGCTTCCCACTGCCCTCCCACCCCGATCTTCAAGGAAATGTTGAATGTCCCACATTTCTAGAAGGAACTGAGTCAAAGACCCGACCCTGCTCTTTTTTCTCCGGAGGATGAGGAGGCTGGGTCTCCTACCAGACTCCTCAGCAAAGGGTTTCTGGCATCTCAGTAGCAAATGTGAGCCCAGCCAGCCAAAGCACCAACAACAGTTGCAGGAGTGAGATGGTACGGATAGCTCTGAGAATATCACCAAACGCGGAAAGGAACACCCAGACCCCTCCTCCTGATGGGGGGCTGCCCCCACACCCTCCTTCAGCTCCCAGCAAAGGGGGCTCCTCCTGGTTAACAGGGCATGGGGGCTCCCAACACAAAATCCAAAGCAAAGCAGAAGGTGTTTTAAAAAGCCTTCCAATGAAGAGCTGTCTTCTCAAATTCCCATCTGCTCTACTAGTTTCATGATGGGCATTTGGGCAAGACCTGCTGTGGTATCTCTTTAGGATCCCCAGACACCATACCTGCACAGCGTACAGAAGGTGCATTCTGTAAACTGATATCACTTCCTGGTGTTGTTTCTTGCACTCCTAGAAAGAGACAATTTGACATTGTTCAAGAGCTTAGGAGACCTTTAAAAAAAACCCAAAAAAACTAGGAGAAAGCTGCGGCCAAACGCTACCCTACTGATTCCTTCCACCAACTAGCACAGGAAGCTTTCAGAATTGCTGTGGACTCAGCGGATTGTGTAGTTTGGAATGCTTGTCAATATTCTTAGGGAAAAAAACTACCTGTTTCATATCTTGGTATGTCAACCCTAGAAGGAAATTCATGTAAAAAGTAGATACGATAATCCCGAATTTGTTTAAAAATATATATACATACTCAGGCAAAGAATATAGATATATTCGCACAAAGTAAACAGTGCAAGGAACTATTTACTTTGTCAAATGCAAAAAGTTATTGTCTCTGAGTGGCTGGATTATAGGCAGTTTTAATTTATAGTAGCTTTTCCAGAGTTTTCTGTATCTTCCAACTTTTCTATCGTACACAATGGCCAAATATTTATTAATTTAAAAAATTATTCTTTTAAAGAGAGTTATCGATCACCTTCTATATAGCAAGTGGTATATAATCCCTGGGGAATTCAATGATTTAGCTGTCAGCGTACCAAGGAGGTGAACAGGGTGACGGCACCAACCTCAAATGGTCCCTCAGCATAGCTGTTAATGATTTTATTTCTCCTTGTTGAGCTATAATTCCAATTCCTCCTAGTGACTATTTCAGGGATCTCAACTCAGCTCTTAACTCATCTAAGAAGAGGCCTTTCTGTCTACGTCATGATGGAAATTGAGACTATCATATATGGATCACTTTAAAAATTTACTGAAGTCTATCAGTAGCCAGTCTCACCTCCTCCCCAACAGTGTCAGATACGAGGTGTCCTTCCTATTCAAGGAAACCCTTTGAAACCTCAGTCTTTGAAGTTCCTGACAGTAGAAGGTATGCTTGGTAGCTCTCTCTGTGCTGTTTCCTCCCACCTCTTGGTTGCCTCCACTCCATCATTTATAGCTTTGTCTTCTGATCACTGTCTTCCTTTCCGGTTCTGCTTCTGTCATCACTTGGTTGACTTCAGGATCCACGTGGATGAGCCACCCACCACCCCGGCCTCTCAGTCCCTCGACCTCAGCTTCATGACCTGTCCCTCCTTCCAGCCACCCGCTCTTCTGGTCAGAGCCCTGCCTCAGTCATTACCTCTGAGATCTCAGTTGAAAGCATCCCACTCCCTCACCACCATCTCCCATCTTTGCAGCAAACCTGCTTTAGGCTTCCCCTGCCTCCTGCTGTGAGTCTTCAGCCCCGGCAGACACCTAGCTCCTTAGTCACTTCTCCAGCAGCCAGCCTCAGCCATCCATACTCCTCCACCCCTCCACTGGAACTGTGGTTGCCATGGCTACCACGGGCCATCCAAATGCCACATCCCAGTCCCTGCTGCCTCCTACTCATCTCTTTGAGGTTCAGCACAAGCATTGCCTCCTGCAGGAAGCCTTCAGAGACTCACCCAGATTGGGTGAGCACATTGCCTCTCTATGCCCACAGCATGTTGGGCACCTATCAATGGACGCTTACTACACTGAGTATATGGTAAGCCATTATATTGAGTATATGTTCCATGAAGCCAGGGACTGTGTCTTATTCATTTTTATATCATCAGCACCTTGTATATTACTGACACATAAAAGCTCATTAAACGCCTATAGAATAACTGTAAGAATGACTGTATAAATCATTAGTACTTTATCTACAAGTCTGTGATAATCACTTGATCAGAAAAATGACCTGCAAAACACAGTCAAGAGCAACTTCTCCTTCCCTGACTACTCCTCCACTGCTCTAGTAGAGCTGGCGACACAAAAAAAGCCGGTTTTGTACTTTGTGGCCAGCCGGAGTAAGGACTGTAGAAACCTGAATTCACCAGTATTGAGTCTGTACTGAAGAAATCACAAAATCCAGGTCCTGTTTGTAAATGGAAGCTAGAGACAGTCCAGGACAGACTAACCTTCACGTGGAAAATGTAACATACCCTCAATGACTAAAACTTTACAGACACCGTGATAGACTGACTAATAGCCCTCCAAAGATGCCCACGTCCTAATCCGTAGAACCTGGGAGTGTAACCTATAAGGCAAAAGGGACTTGCAGATTAAGGGTCTTGAGATAGAAAGGAAGGTTATCCTGATTATCTGGGTGGATCTAAAATGTAACCACCAGGGTCCTATAAGACGGAGGCAAGAAGGTCAAAGGCGAAGGAGGAGATGGGAGGACGGAATCAGAGGCTGGAGTCATATGCATTGGGGATGGAGAAAGGGGCCACGAGCCAAAGAATCCAGGCAAACTCTAGAAGCTGGAAGAGGCAAGGAAATGGATTCTCCCCTAGAGCCTCGAGAAGGAGCCAGCCCTGCTGACACCTTGACTTTACTTTTGCGAAACTGGTTTCTTCGGACGTATGGATCTCGAGAACCGTAGTAATAAGTTCATGTTGTTTTAAACCAAGTTCATGTTGCTCTATTACAGTAGCCATCGGAAACGAATACCGACATGAAAGGGCTTTCCTGGGTGAAATCAGGAGAGAGGCCAAGAAGCAGCTTCAGACATGTAGACATACAACTACCAGAGATCCTGGCCCCTAATAAGAAACAGCTCTCACCGCTGCCAGAGACAGTGACTACCATGGCAGAAAAATGGAGAAAGGGTAAAAAGCAAGTGGAAGAGCAAACAAGAAGCCTCCTCCCACTGTCCTGTGGACTCCTCCCACTGTCCTGTGGACTCCTCCCTTCCTTCCCACTGATACATGTTACCCATCGCACTGCAGGCAATGACTGAGAAATCCATCCGCTCCCTCTCTGGCCTCTATCACAGAAGTCTGTAGTCAGCTGCTCGCTGAAGCGCAACACGCCTTCAGGCTGGGCATCTGCCCGCTGGCTCCCGGCTGTCTCCCCACACCCCCCACCGGGCCGCAGAAACGCCCACTCACAGCCAGCTGGTGCTGCAGCTGCTTGACCTGCTGCTGCAGCGCCTCCAGCTGCTGGCTCTGCCTCTTGGACGAGCCCGTGGCGTAGGAGAGCTGCGAGAGGCTGTTCAGGGCCTCCTTCAACTTGCCGACTTCCTTCGACATCTCGTTTATCTGGCGAGAAAGAAAGCTCTATCACTAGGCAAGAACGTGATGCAGAAGCAGGACTCCACCTACTTCTCAACCTGGAACACAGCCTCTCCTGGCCTCTGGGACTGCAGCAATCCCTTTGTTATTTTTAAAAGAAAAGCCATAAAATGAAACATAAAATCAGATAAAAACAGATAAAATCAGGCAAACCAAACAAAGCCCTCTAAGGCCATTCCATGCAGACAAGAGCCCCCAATGACAGACTGTGTTTTGGGGCCTGAAGGTAACAAAAGCTGTGACATGGATTTCCTTCGTTCACCCTTAAAAGGGGGATGGTTGAAAAAATAAATCAGAAACAGGATTTCAGGTATTCCTTATTTGCAGACAGCTAGGTCTTGCTCCATATTGCTGACGTGGGCAGTCAGGAATAAGTTTTAGAAACCCTGGTAGCTCGGGCATCTTGCCTCGTAGTGAAGACCATCGCCCACCTCCACTCCGTCTCTTGGCTTCAGGAGCTCTTTTTGAAACATTCATTATAATGAAGGAATAACAGATAAAAAATGCTCTAATGAATGCCGTTCAGAACATCTGACCCAGGAGACCGGGAATGCAGAGCAGATCCAGGCACGGGAGCATCATCCACTTTTCCCTTTACTTTCCTCCTTCCTCCCGGCCCAGCCCATCTCGAATCACCCACCCCTCACATTTCCTGCCTTATTATCCTGTACACCTTTGAAAATGGGGCCTGGGGAGGGTTTTTATACTGACTCAGAGGAAAGCTCGTGGGGTTTAGGGAAGCAATATCAAGTCTGGGAGTAATTGGGTTTTCATATGACAGAGGAATCTGTCTGGATTCCAACAGAGTAGAAGTTCAAGATGGGTCACAAATGCTTCTCAGTTGGTGGGTTCACTTCTGATCCCTGACACTTGGCAGGGCTTCTGTAAAATAATTTCTAAAGGGAAAACATGTACCACACATGTGAAAATGCTTTGGTATGAGGGAAGCAGTAGAAGATGAGTTTTTTTTTTTTTTAAATAAATGTCCACCCTACTATTCTTTTTTTTTTGTGTGTGTGGTACGTGGGCCTCTCACTGCTGTGGCCTCTCCCGTTGCGGAGCACAGGCTCCAGACGTGCAGGCTCAGCGGCCATGGCTCATGGGCCCAGCCGCTCTGCGGCATGTGGGATCTTCCCGGACCGGGGCACGAACCCGCGTCCCCTGCATCGGCAGGCGGACTCTCAACCACTGCGCCACCAGGGAAGCCCACCCTACTATTCTTAATGTGGCTTTGGGGACAGAGGGAGTCATGTGTGGAGCTTCTGACCATTCACAATAGGTTAGTGCTTACAAAGGGTAAAAATGTTAACCACAGTAAATGAAGGTTGAAAGTCCTAGCGTACTAGCTAGAAATTCAACAGCAATACAGTCTCACCAACCTTCTTGTCTTTATCCTCTTCCAGTTTTGAAGAGCTTTCAGAATCTCTCTTCATTTCTGCAAGCTCCTCCTGAGCATCCTGGCATTTTTGCAGAAGTTCATTTACTTCCTGCTCTTTGGATTTCAAGAGAGTCTGAATGTTTTCCCTTTCCCTTTTCATTTGTGAGACCTCACTTCTCATCTGGGCAACCTCTGAATGGGCCTTTTCTTTCTCTTTCATGGAATCCTTTAATTTTGAGGCCAACACGCTCACTTCGCTTTCCAAAGACGACTGGAGCTTCTCATAGGCAGACCTGGGCACCATCGCGTCGGTCACGGCCGCCTTCTCCTCTAGGAGTTGTTTCTCCAGCTTTGCCACCTCCCCTTCCTTGCTCGCAAGGTGCTCTTTAAGACTGCCTATTTTTTCCTCCATCTCTTTGGCAGTGGTCCGCAGCGTGGTTATCACTTGCAGATGCTCCGCCATGGACACAGAGTTCTCTCTCTGTGCATCTACCAACTGTTTGAGCTGGGTCAGCTCATTCAGCACTTTGGAATACTGCGACTTCATTTCAGACAGTGCCTCTTCAGCCTTCGCTCTGGATATGTTGGTCACTTGCATCAGCTGCTCGTGCTCTGCTTTATGGATATATTCAGCTGTGACGTCTTCTAGAGATTTCCTCTTCCTGTAATCCTCCAGCTCGGCCTGGGCCTCTTTGTATAGCTGGGACAGCTCACTCACCTGCTTGTTGAGTTCATCTATCATCCTGTTCATGGCCTCTTTCATGTCCCCAGCTTCATCACCTGCCTCCTGGGTCATCTGATTTTTCAGTGTATCTTTTAATTTCATGATTTCTTCTTGAGCCTCTTGGTATTTCTCAAACAAAAATGCCTTCTCCTTGTTCATATTCTCAATCACCGAGCAATATGAGCTTTTCATTTCCTCGTACTCTTCCCCAGGTGGCTTCATAACCACCGCTTTCTCCCTCTCTACCAGCTTTTCCTCCAACTCTCTCACTCTCCCTTTATTTCGTTCACTTTCTTCCAGTGAGTTCTGGAGATCCCGCTTTAGCACGTCTACTTCCTCCTCGGTGATCCTCAGCTCACGGAGGCCTGAGTCAGTATCCATGCCTTCCGGTGAGACCAGGCCTAGTTTCATCTGCTTCTGCACACTCAGGACTTCTTTCATAGCTTCCTCGTACTTGCTCTGAGTTTCCTTAAGTTTCTGGCTGAGGTCGGAGCCGTTCTCTGAAATCTCCGAGTTGTTTAAGCACACCGGCTCTGTCCTTCTGGCCTGGAGCTCGGCCTGCAGCTCTTTCCTCTCTGCTTCAGAGCTCTCCAATTTCTTCTGCAAGTCGTGTAACATCTCCTGTAGTTGCTGGATCCTGACATCGCTGTCGATAGTGGATTTACTCAAGGAATGTGTTAAGACAGATGGAGATGGTTTGGAGTCTGGGGGAGGCGTTTCACTAGGTTTGCCCGGGGATGGGGCCAAGTCAGTTTCAGCAGAATGGTAAAAGTCAAAGCTCAGGTCTGCTTCTGCCTCCCTGGGTGTTTTGGCCTGGAAAAAAGAGGCAAGAATGAAACGGCACCAAAGGTGAGGTTAGAGGAGCAAGAAACTGCAACGAGAGAGCGATTCCAAACCTTACATGTGGCAGAGCAGCAGGAACGCTGTGCACGCGTCCTCTTGCCCCGTGAGAAAATACGGTCTGGGACGCGAGAGTCCGACTAATGACTCTAAGCGTCTTCTGTGCTCTCTTAGGACAGATTATGTGTGCCACTTTAAAAATGTGAGATTTGTTTTGGCTGAAGAGCCTCTGACTCAAATTTTTCCTTTGTTTCTCATATTATTGTAGTTGCCAAGAGGGACAATGGGCTTAGTACAGCTACTTCTTATCAAGTTCTTAAATCTGCTAAATGATCAACTTTACTAAGTGAATAACTGACTAATCATATATATGTGTGTGTACACATATGTATATATATTGTCATATATATCATACTATGTATATAATTATATATAATTTACCAATTTAAAAAAATAGTTAATGAATAAACTCTCAAGAAACAAATAATTTGAAACTATAAAATGCTTAAGGCTAATTATATTTTAAAAAGAAGAAACTAATGTCTATGTCTAAAACAAAATATCACCTGACTAACCCTGAAAAACCCAATAGCTTGAACCCTACAGAATAGACCGTGTTAGCAATCTATTTACCTACCTGTAATTTATCTTGTAATTCCTTATTGTGTAAGGTAAGAGAAGCAACTTTTGCTTGCAGTAGGACAAGAAGATCTTGTTGGTCAGCTTCAGAACTTATATCCAATAAGCTATCAGCACCTTGGAAAAGAGACAGGCAATTTCAAATAATATTTAAAAAATTAAACTGTTATTTCTCTGGTCTCTTACAAACTCACTTTCTACCCAATCCAGTTCTTCTTCCTAGTCCAGACTATGAATGAAAGCCCCCTGCAGCTGGATAGATGAATAGCAATTCTCAGGTACTGGGGTTTCCTTACTGGCGTTTCCCTAACACATATACTAGGTGCCTGGATACAAATAAGCACATCTGAAAACTGATGGATTTGGTCACACATTTTCCATTCACTTAATCAAGTGCCACACCTTGGTTGTTTTTTTGTTCCTCTCATGCCTAATGCATCCCATTCTGTGAATCCTTTCAGAAAGATCTCTGGAATCTGGTTCACTTCTTATTCCCACATCCATCACTCTAGTTCAAACTTCATCACCATACTTGGTAACTCTACAAATGGCTTCCTAACAAATCTCTCTCTCTCTCCTCTAGTGAAAATGTAGCCTGTACCAACAACACTGTCAGACTAATCTTCCTAAAACATACTTTGATAGGGTCATTCCTTTGGTTCAAGTGCTTTAATTGCTCTCCCGCTAAAAATAACCTCCAAATTCCTTCATCTGGATTAAGGCCTCTAGGATCTGGCTCCAATCTACTTTTTTTCAGGCTTATAACTCCTGATGTTTTTCTCTAGTATCCCATTTTCATCAGATTCAACGCTTCTATCACATCCTCTATATTCTCAACACAAGGCTGCTTCTTTAATTCTTCATCCATATGACTGCCCTTGTAGCACCTCTTTGGCTAGATAACTCTTAGGCATCCTTCAAGACTCATGGCAAATTCTGCCTCTTCCTTAAAGCATTCTCTGACCACCCCAGCATGAAACAGCCTTCTCTGCATCCCACAGTAAACACTGTTGGTAAACCAGAACTATTTGAGCTTCTACTGATTATCATGCTGAAATAACATTTAAAGCTATGCTACTCAAAGTTCTCATTGAGACAAGACAAGAAACGTCCTCCAGAATGTCACTCAGTGTACTGCTTCCTTCATCCAGAAAGTCTTCCTATGGAAAAAAAAATTGTCAGGTGGACAAAACAGTGTGCTTGGCTGGATGAATTTCTGCTCTAAACTCCTTAGTTATTTTAGACTGGCAACAGTTTAGAGACCACACTCTGAATAGCACTGATCCAAATTTCTACTGTTATTTAAAAATTTTCTCAAGCCATTTAATGCAAGGATGAAAACTTTAATCTTAATTTGGAAGGATACAAAATGACATTTCTTCATAGAAATGCTTACTAATCATGTCTGGTGCCTAAACCACAGCTTTATGAGTGTTCTTGACAAAGAGTCTGGTCAGCTTGGAATGAACCAGGGGATTGGGAGCATGAGGGTAATTCTAAGCAACAAAAATTACTTCTAAGCCATGATGGATGGCTTTTAAAGTATACAATGTAACAACTGTTCAGTTATATTAACATTGTTCTCTGCCAGGAATATTTCTTAATATTTCTAAATTCTGTAAGTTAAGGGCTCCAAACACATATGAAATACATAACAGACTAAGAAACTGAATGCTGGAGCAAAAAGGGGCCTTTGAAGTAATCTACTCTACATTTCAAATTGATTCTGCATATACCGTCCTACATTCTTACAGGGTAAAGCAACAGGATGGACTCGATACAATGAATTAAACCGTGTCTTGGTGAAGACAATATGATAGTGTGTGATTTCATTAACACTCTTTGTATGTGTCTTTTAAAAATCAAAAGTAGAGAAGTTAGATTGTGGCAGCCGTGGAGGTGTTCAGTTGGCTCTCCCCTCAAGAAATAACCTGCTGCTCAGTTGTAAGGAGGGCCGCTAGCTGGCAGCTTACAGCCTATGGACCTCATCTCAAAACGATGTTTTAAAATGCATGAAAGAAGCTGGGACGAAGAGAGAGAGTGGCACTGACACATATACACTACCAAATATAAAATAGATAGCTAGTGGGAAGCAGCTGCATAGCACAGGGAGATCAGCTCGGTGCTTTGTGTCCACCTAGAGGGGTGGGATAGGGAGGGTGGGAGGGAGACGCAAGAGGGAGGGGATATGGGGATATATGTATATGTATAGCTGATTCACTTTGTGATAAAGCAGAAACTGACACACCATTGTAAAGCAATTATGCTCCAATAAAGATGTTAAAAAAAAATAGAATGTACAGTTTACAGTAATTGGCGACCTTCTTTGTAACACACCAAATAACAAGATATGGAAGCAGGTCTAATAACTGCCATAATTTCTAGCAGAGATACTGTAAATGATCTTTCAAGGTATCTGTAATAACGGTGAGGTGATATGATATTATCTGTGAATTTTCTTGGTGTCAGAATCACTGATCTGCTAATACCACTGGGGCTTATTGCCTATATTCATAATTGAAGGAAGTACTAATGCTAAATTAGGAACAGATGAAAACAGAGATATATTTCACAAGTCCCAAGCTCAGGGACTCCTTAATCTAGGTGAAAGCCCCCTGAAGTAGAGAGTACCAGGCTGTGCACTGTTGGCAGCCTTAGGGTGGCACCCTGGGTTCTCCGACTTCCCCAGACAGGGTACCCCTGCTTGGCCTTTGCTCTCTTAGAGGAACATGAAATAGAGATCTGTCAAGGGAACAAAAATGCCCCTTCATCTTACCCGTAGTACTGTCACTTAGTCTGTCTTTGTTTTCCCGTATAGAACTGATCTCAGCCTGCTGGAACACAAAAATGACTTAAAAGATATTCCTGAATGGAACACTCTACAAAAGAATCAAGCAAATTTTCCTCCTTGAGTTTATACAAGTTGGTGCTATCCTACTAGAAAAACAGATAATCTCCAGGAAAGAAGATATTTAAAAATACAATAAAAGTGACAGTTATCTCCCGAGGTGCAATTTTTACTTAGAGGTTCCAGAGGGTATATTCTCAAAATATTTTTCAGAAATTTCAGTAAGTATATTACAAATATCTTTGAAGATTATAATAAAATTACATAATAGCTAACTTAGTGGGCTATGTGCTAAAGCTTGAGATGGTGAATACTACTTTCATGACAGAGTCAAATAGAAGTTTTACTTATCTGGGTAATATATTAAAATACATTAGAAGCACTTTTCAGCTTTATCATTTCACAAATTAACTAGTAATATATTATTATTAATTATTTTTAAGGGAAATGGTAGTAAATGAGACCTGTCACAGAAAATAAAGGTAATTTTGTAAGAGAATAAAAATTCTTATGGCTGTGGACTGACAATCCCCTAAAGATTTCCTCTAAACTTGTATCCCTGAATATCTCTGTCCATTAATATATTGGAAAAATTCTTTACCTTCAAAGCCAGATTCTCATTCCAAAACAAAATACAGTCACTTGCCAGAAATTGCCATGTTTTATCTAGATGAGCCACAGACCACGATAAGAGAGAGAATTGTTCAGCAAAGGGACTTTTGTAAAGGCTCAAATGCTAAAAATGAAGTGGCTCATTTTTGGCAAGTGCTTATCATAAAAAAGCTATATTTTGTACTATATATATATAGTACAATAAACTACATCCATTGGAAGCTTACAATTTGAGGAGTTTTGACAGATACACACCCAAGGAACCACCACTATAATCAAGATTCAGAATATTCCCATTACCTCTAAAAGTTTCCTCATGCCTCATCACAGCCAATCCCTGCCATTCCCAGGCAACCACTACTCTCCTTTTTGCATTTTCTAGAATTCCTATAAATGGAATGTCATAGGGGATGAATTTCTTTGAACCTGGCTTCTTTCATTCAGCATGATGGTTTTCAGATGCATCCATCATGCTGCTTGGCCAGCACTTCATTCTCTTTTATGGCTGAGTAATATTTCATTACATGTATGTATCTCATTATCTTTATCCATTCATTTGTTGGAGGACATTTGGATCATTTCTAGTTTGGGGATATTTGAATAAAGATGCTATAAACATTTGTGTATATGATTTTTTGAGACATATATTTTAATTTCTTGGGTTAATATCTATGAGTGAATGGATAGATGGTATGTTAGGTATGTTGAACTTTTCAAGAAACTGTCAAATGGTTTTCCAAAGTAGTTGTACCATTTTACATCCTACCAACAGAGTATGAGAGTTCTAACTCTTCCACATCATCACCAACAATTTGTATTTTTAATCTTTTTAAACTTTAGCTATTCTAAATTGTGTCCTTTTTTATCATTTTGTGATTTTTTTAAGAAATAAAAGTCTTTTTACACTCTATTTCTGAAAAACATAATTTGTGGTATTATTCTTTGGAACGCATTGCCTCCTCTGAGCCATAATCATATTAGAAGATACTAGGGTGGTAATTATAAGAGCATAACTTCCTTTCCTTGCCTTGTATTTTAATAAAATCTAGTTAAAGCAAGGGAAGTGACAGGTTGATAGAATCTTTTCCACATCAATGTGCATCCAAGTTAAAAGAAAATTCATTTTTAGTAATTCTTAGAAGACAGAAAAGAATAAACAATGATGCCATTGAAATTTCATTTTAACAATTATAAATTTTACTTTCTTTCCAAGTACAATTTCCTAGTGATTGTTAGGTAAACAGATATTAAATTGAAATACCCTCCCATTCCTTAAAATACTTTCCAACCACAAGTCTAGAGAATTAGGTGGAATAAGACCTAATGGATTTTCTAAAATTCTAAAATAAATACATATTACTTTTATAGTCAGTAAAAAGTTTAATTAAAAATATACAATTACTTCTTAGTAAGACAGCAGAGAATAACCATTTCTTTCTTTTTGATTAGTATTATAGCAACTCAATTTGGTAAGATGACTGGTGATCTTAAAGTCTTATCTTTGTCCTTTTTTAATGAAGAAAATTAAATATTAGCTAACAAATATAATTGATTCATGCTACTCTTTTTGTATGGAGCCCATGCTAGGAAAAATAATCAAAGGGTGCTTTATGATGAAAAGGTTTGAACCAATGACTGAGAAATATATTCTGTTTTGCCCAATGTTGTGTAACTTAAATCAAATCTATTATGTATCTTAAAATTCAATAATAAGTTGGACACAGAAAGGAAATACCTTGAAGGGTGGTTCAGCAAAAAATACTGATTCCTTTCCTGAAAGTGGTGTTGAAGTTATTGATCTTGGGGAAGACACATCACTCAACTAAAAAAACAAAATGAAAACCATCAATAAAGAGTCATTTTTCAAAGTCTTCTACAGTGCCAAAGAATTAGCCTATTTAACCAATACAAATAAATCTAACGATAATTATCCTTAGTTTCAATTAATTCAAGGGTAACATATTTTCAGTGTAATTCAGCTATCTCAAATACTTTTTGAAAGTTTGCCCAGTAGAATTAACTATGGAATTTCACTCCTATATTCACTAGAATTAACGTTAAAAATTTATAAAACTTCTATTGCAGACTGAGAATATTATTAATGAATATGCTAACGTATTTAACATTACTTACTGGATGAGAGATTCTGCTCAAATATTTGATATGGATTCTTTTTATGGCCTATGATTCTTTTAATAACAAACCCTGGCCTGTTTTTATTTACCATTTCATAGATATTCAAGCTTCCTCCTCTATTCAGTAATCACTATAAGCTCAGAAATGAAAGCTGTTTTTTTTTAATATTAGTCAACCTTAAGTGTAATAGGAAAGGCAAATCTATTTTAACAACATTTAATAAACCAACTAAAATTCATTTTCAACTAATGCCTCACCAGCTACACATTCTCCCCCACTTTACTAGAGCTGTTAATACAAGCTCTGAAAATAGACTGAGCTCATTATCTTGAGGAAAAAGTTCCTGTCATAGATTTTAAGAATTTTGAGGTTTTTAAAAAAGATACTGTTCAATTCTTCAGTTTTGAAATAAGAATCAACATTATTTCCATACTAATAATCAAAATTCTTCATACCACTATTTGTAATTTAAAACCACTACAGAAAATTTCAAATGTGCATTTAAGGGTCAATTTTAAAACAGTACTTTTTGGCCTAAACACAAAATGACAAAATTATGGCTTTGTTGTTATATGTTTGTTCATTGTTGGTTTTCTTTTATTTTTACCTGGGTAGGACTGATAGGAGGTGGTGGAGCTTTGCGTTTTTTTGGAGTTCCACTTCTCTCTGAGCTTATTTTAGAGACTTGATCATGCTGAAAGTTGTCACAGTCCAAAGAATGGAGGTGGGTTAGTTAGGTTAGTAAAGTCTGAGTAAATAGCTTCATCAAACAAATGAGAAAAACCTCAACAGTTCATGCATTTCTTACTTTATCAAGATCTGAAATCTGCTACCAACATAAAAATAAGTAATATGCATGCTCCAAGTTTTCTTCTAGCAGCCCATGCTTTAAAGCAAGAAAATAAAAATCACAAGACAAAACCAGATTAAGTTGGTATGGAGAACTGGGAAAGTAGAGAATAAGGGGTTGTTTACCACAACTTAGAACCCAGAATACATTCATAGTCTAGCTTCCATCTTAATGCAAAGCAGTGGTATTTCCCCGACCTTTTCATTACTTCCAGTCCTTTTCTTAAAGAATATACAGTTGACCCTCCATATCTACAGGTTTCACATCCAGATTCAACCATCTGCATATCCCAGAATTGCAGATACAGAGAGCCAACTGTATCACACTATTTTATATAAGGGACTTGAGCTTCTGCAGATTTTGTTATTCCCTGCAGATACCAAGGAATGACCATAAATATGGGAAAAAAGGGAGAACCTCATCTCTGAAGGTTATGGATAAATATAACACAATTGGTACAAAATAAATTCAGTATCAAGTATTTGCTGATTATGATAATTTTTTCAAGAACATTGATGTATAAATAAATAAAACAGCCAAATATATATCTCATTAATAAACAGTAGTGACTACGTTTTTAGGAAAAACTCCAAAGTAACAGGGTAAACTTCTCAATTGCTATCTGTGTAAAATGAATGACATTTTAGAAAAGCTCTAATTAAAATAAAAGAAAATGCTAAATCTCTTACTTTCATTAACTAACATGGCTATGGACAGAGTTCTATAATTCCTGTGATATTACAAGAAGTTAAAATACTGTTGTTCTCAGAGTTAAAATCACATCAAACCTTTTCACACCAGTAGGAAATATTAGTATATTTCAGAAAAAGATGAATATATAAGTAGCAAGTTTAAAGTTACATGCTTTGGAAATAGGGTAAATCATTAAGAAAATATTTACCACCTTACAATGAATCATTTATTCCAAAGATATTTTACTCCTTAAGTAGTTTCAGCATAGTCTTTATCACTTTCCTAATGGACCACAGAGTGGTTTAATTAGAACATGTTCGAACTCCCACAGGCAATGATGAAAAAGAATCTCCATCCCCAAAGATAAATACCTGCTTTGGTTTTGTTGGTGTCTTTAAATCTATAGAAGAAAAGTGAGGGAAAAAAAAAAACCTATAAGAACCATAATGACTCATATCCACTTTGGGTGGCGGGGTATATAAACACACACACACACACACACACACACACACACACACACCCATACACACAACATACACAATATTCAACACTACTTTTCTCCAGAAATATATTTAAAAGAATAATAAAATATATTGCACAAATTCCTTTAACCTTTGGGGAAAATGGAGTGGATAAATTTAAAACAACACTGGCTATTTTCTTTCACATACCAGCATCCTGAGAGATTTTTGATAATAGAAGGCTTTGAATTCCTGCATTTTCTGAGAGTTTGGAATAATGTAAGGCATTGTGTCCAAGAGAATCTACAAGGTTTAGGTCTGCACCCTTTTTAATTAAGGCTTCCACAATGTTAGAGCTGCCAATCTCACAAGCCAGCATGAGAGCAGTTCTAAAGAATGAGGAGACACAAAATTAGTACACAAAATGTGAAAACTTTTTGCTAGGAAATCATTTCATTTGTCTTAAAAACAGAGGAAAGAAGACTAAGTGCAGTTAAACCTATACTACACTTAGTTTTCTAGGAAATTCAAAATGGAATGCTATCAAAAATAAAATTGGGTTGCTGTTTTATAAAACTTCAGATTAAATCAGAACATTAAATATTAGGTCAAATAACATAGACATAATCTTCTAAATATGATGAAATTTAATACGATTGGCACAAATCTTGCCTTTTCTTCAAATCAAGTTTTTTAAAGAACCTATAACATTTTAAGACTGTTTTGAAAAAACAACCAATATGTTTACTTTTATTTTGCATGAAAAGGCAAAGGAAACGGCCTATTCATTTTAGCATTTAATAATCTCATCACAGACACAGTCAGCAATGATGCTCCCAGAGGTCTGGGGAAAATACTTTTTAAGTCAAAACAGATTCTTAATTATCCAAAAAGGCAGAAATCAGTAAAAGAAAGAAATTAAAACTGCTTTAAAACAAATGATCCAAAATACAGCTGTGATATTTTGAAAGCTTCTCCGAATGTGGATATCACTGAAATAACATGCTTTCTAATTCTGTGGTACCTTCCATTTTTGTCTCTGGAATTTACATCTGCTCCATGATCCAGGAGAAAGCGACAGACCTCACTGTGGCCATTTTGTACTGCAAGAAGCAGTGGTATATTCCCATCCTAGGAGATTAAGATTAAGATTTCAGATTAAGATTTTAATTTAGATGTCAAATGCCGGGACTGCAAAGGTCCTTATTCCTTCTACATTTATTCCTGACTTGTCCTGCTGGCCTTACATTTGACCCATCAAAGTAGTCTGCCCCCTAACACTACCCTTGTTATGGAATCCCACTGACTGTGGGCTTTTCCTCAGGAGTCAGTCTCTCAGGCTGCTTGTCGCCTGACTATGATGTGAGAGACAGTGGGACGCAAAGTATGTAAAGGCTCGAGGCAAGTATACCATGTTTATTGAGAAATGGTTCTCCATGGTTCTGGAGAAATGAAGGGTTGTTCCATATGGCATTAGTAGGTCCCACTGCTCTCTAAGCAGTTTCTTCTGAGTGAACTACACATATCCTAGTATCCTGCCATGCCACCACTGTCTTCTCAGAAAGCATACCCTTTCATAACCTTACTAGGTATCGAAACATACGTTAAGAGTTTATTTGTTCATTACTGACACATGACTAGATAAAGGGACTGATGGAAAGAATGATTTGTTTAATATGTTATAACAATTGGCAATTCCTTTAGAAAAAAGAATTTAGATCCCAACTCATACAAACTATGTAAAACGGATTAAGAATCTCAACATTACAGTATGAAACGAATGAAAAAAAAATACTAGAAGAATTTATAGGTGACGATTTCCAGAATCTTAGTTTGAAGTGGGGTCGGACTCAAATTATGTAAACCAGAAAGAGAGGCTTTTATTCTGCTCTTGCCTTGAACATACCCCACAAATGGGGTTGACCGTAATTTTAGGCAAAGGAAAAAAAAAGTTACAATATATCCAGTTATTTTAACATGGGGATATTTAAAAATACAATTGCTGCTTAAGGATTAAGTATCCACTCAAAGTCGAACTTCAGAATTTCTAGAAAATTATCTCTGTGAAGTTATAATACTTTCTGGTTATAAAGTACCGAGATTCAGGGAGCGTGAATTTATTTACAGATTCTAAATGCTCACTTCGCAATGTCCCCATCAGGTATAACTTACACATGCCAAGTCCCATGCTACAGCAGGAAATTTAACCCTATAATCAGGAGCAATAGACATATCAGTTTATTCTCAAAATAGCCCAGCAAGGTCAAAATCGGCTACAAGTGGTCTTTAAAATTGGAAAACCCTAGTACCAAAGGTAATATATGGGGTGCAAAAAGAAAATAATAGAACTTCTATTTAGACTTATTTTTAATTTATAAAAATCAAGAAATTAAGCCTTATTAGTATTTAGGTTGATGGTAAGCCATGTGTCTATCCTTAGAAACAAACACATGAAGTGCATGCTGTAAAACGTTTTATTAACGGTTTAAGGACCAACGGGGATAATACTTAAATCTGTTTTGCACAAGAGGATCTAGGTCAGAAAGCAACAGACTTTTACCAAATGCTTGGGTCTCTAAGGTCTTCGTGACTCCCAGAAGTAGCCCATGGTGCTCTAGACACCAGTGTCCATCTGCACCTCTAGTGGTCACCTGGTACTTACCAAATCCTTGAGGTTTATGGGGCTTTTGTGCTCGCAAAGAACCTGCACAGCTTGAAGGCAGCCCTGTGCCGCTGAGAGAAGGAAGACACAGAAACCACAGCCAATCACAAAGCTACTCTCACAGCCAGGGGCATCAAACACTTCTATGAAGGAAAAGTTCACCTTCCACCCAGCTTGCATACGTTGCATTGAAGAGAAATGATGTCAGAATGGTTAAGTAAGTGGTGTTTTAAATTACTGTTTAATTTCAGCGTCATCCAGACCTAAAGGCAGTGCTTGCCAGTTGTTGCCTTTAGGCAAACCTTTGGTTTAGCTTTTCGTGGGACTTAGCTTTTCCACAACTAGCACTAAAAGAAATTTGCAAATCTCACCATCCTGGACTTCAGTACCAATGTTTCGTCACTGGAAACTGTGTGACAGATAGTAAAACCAAATGTTGATAAATAAAACTGAACCACACATTACCTGAAATCTACAAATGCTCATGAATATCTCTTAAACAAGAACCTCACGTTAATTAAAATACAATAACCAGGACAAGTTTTACCAGTTGTTTGGCAGGCGACTGACGAATTCTAGCTGTAAAACCCTACACGCTTTGCAAACTGAGGAAAATGGGAATGATGTCTAGGAATGACCACAGAAAACGGCATCAGGAGTAACAATGGCAAGGTTAATGGCTTAAATAAGGAAAACGAACACTTACTGTTCCTCAGGGCAGAAGAAGACAAATAAGAGAATGAAAATTACCTGCATAATGTAAAGCTGTTTTCCCAGAGCTGTCGATACTTTCGGCTGGGCATTTAGACTGTAAGACAAAAAGCAATAAATACGTATAATAAAAATTCAGTTCATCCTTTTCCTGCAAGGTATGACGCAACTTCCTAAGAAAAGTATAATAAACATGAATAAGTCCCAACTGTTGTGCTCCAGGGGCCCAGGGTCTCATGGGGAGGGAGACTCATCTCCAAGTAATCACGACACAGGTGAACCGTCACCTCTTGGCTGCTTTGACCGTCCCCCCTCTCTTGCATCAACTCTGTCCCCAACAGATCACCCCCACCAGCTAACAAACATGCTCTAGGATTTCTCATCTTGATCCCACCTTTCCCCCCATTTCCTGCCCTAATTCTCTATCCGCCGTCACAAAACCAACTTCCTGTTAAGAGCTGTCCCACACAAGCCATGTTGCCTCGTCTCCCATTTATTCCTGGACTCACTGCAGTTGGGCGTCTGCCCTCAAGACTCCACAGGGATGGCCCTGATGCAAGTGGCCAGCCACCGTCGTGTTTCCAACGACGGCAAACATGCTTGCCCCGCCTCTTACCAACCTCTCCCCGGCAATCCGCTCCCTCTTCTCCAAACACTCTCTCCTCTCAGC
This sequence comes from Hyperoodon ampullatus, assembly GCF_949752795.1. NCBI lineage: Eukaryota > Metazoa > Chordata > Mammalia > Artiodactyla > Ziphiidae > Hyperoodon > Hyperoodon ampullatus. The sequence goes on from NC_136917.1 coordinate 147,453,328, forward strand.
CCCTAGAGCCCTGCCTGGCCCATCCGATCTTGGTTTTCCCCCCACTGCTCTGGCCACGCCTGCCCCTTTAGCCAAACATAAAACTGCGGGCTCCTGGATGTTCTTTCTCTAAGCCCTCTCCCTCGGTAATCTCATCCACACCCATAGCTCGAAATCCCATCTAGAAGCCAATGCTTCCCGAGTGTATATCTTAACAGTGACAACACTACTGTGTAAGTATTGGCTATTAGTATGTGCCAGGTACTATTCAAATGATTGTTTTAAGGCTCTCGACAATCCTAGTTAGATACTGTTATTACCCCCATTTACAGATGAGGAAACTGAGGTACAAAGAAGTTAGTAATTTGCTCGGGTCACAGTAAGTGGCAGAGCCAGGATTCAAAGCCAGACAGGCTGGGCTCCAGCCAGTGTTCACATCTGTACACAGCAGATGGCATCTCTGAGCCCCCGGCTTGACAACCCACAGCCTATTTCACATTTCCGCCTGATGTCTCAAACGCAGCACAGCCAACACTTCTGGTTGCCCCTCCCCGCCACGCAGCCTGATCCGAGCCATCTCTGCCTCTGTCAACAGCACTATCATCGGTCTAGTCACTGAGCCAGAAACCACTGAGTCATCCTTGATTTCTTCTCTTCCTCCTGCCACGTCTAACCTACCACCACGTCCTGTCAATCCTGTCCCCAAAACACACCCCGATCTACTCTCCTCTCTTTCTCCATTGTCACCACCTGGTCTGAGCCAACACCTGCTTACCTGCACAGCCCTGACGGCCACCTGGCTGTCCTCAGTTCTTTAGTCGATTCTCTATACAAACAGAGAGAACTTCTAAACCGTCAGTGTTGCTCTTTACTTCAAAGTCCTCCACAGTTCCACACTGTACTTTGAGGAATCACTGTCTGCCCATCGTGACACAAAAGGCTACAGCCTGGGCCCTTTTTTTTTTTTTTTTTTGGTGGCCTCCACGCCCCCTGCAGTGGAAGCGCAGAGTCTCAACCACTGGACCACCAGGGAAGCCCCCTGGGCCCTTCTTTCTGCTCCTCATTCGCTTTGCCCCCAGCCCACCCACTGGCTTTCTTTCCTCCCCGGCTAGTGAGTGACTTTCCTACCTCAGGCCTTTTGTACTTGCTGTTCCGTCTGCTTGGAATGCTCTCCCCTTGGCTTTCTGCACCGCTGACTTCTCAGCTTAAATATCACCTCCTCCCCGGGGCCTTCCTGAACATGCCCCCTCACTCCCCTCTCACAGCACTCTGTTAGTTTTCTTCTCAGTGATGTGCAATCGGGCATGTGTGTTTCTGTCTTCATTTACCAGATGGCAAGCTCCAGCAGGATAGGGGCTGCTCTGTGAGTCAACACTCACTGCTTGACAGGGTGCATGGTGCCCAGGGACCACTTGCTACAAGAGAGAGTGGGGGAGAGTTCACGTGAAGACTCTCACAAGGCTCTCTTTGTGCCCATCGCCTTAAGGAGGCGGAACTTTGAAATGGCAGCCGCTGGAGAAGGGAAGTCTCTCCAGCAGACAGATAGGAAGAGCAAAAGGCCGGAGAGAGAGGGCGCAGGGTGCAGGGAGGCACGAGATGGCAGTGGCCCCATCACGGAGGGCGTGGGTCGCCCAGACGAGGAGTGAAGCCGTTACCAGAGGGGTGCAGGACCCAAGGTAAGCAGCCCATGAGGAGGCCGTCAAAGCCTCCAGTTTTAACAACTATCCAGAAAGAGGAGCAGAATTCAGACAATTTGCAGAGAGCAGGCAATGGTGGAAATGTTTGTCTGCCCTGCAGTGGTGAGAAGAATAGAGATCACGTTACAGCTTACCATGTTTTGGCCTAATTTTAGAACAGCACAAGGAACCGTTTAAAGGCTTCAAAGATTCCAGGGAAAAACCAATCCATCTGCATAACCAGATATAAAATTACATTAGAGGCTAGAATATCTGGTCCTTGCCTATGAGGATTTCCAGCTTGTCAAGTTCATTCTTCCTTCAAATCAGAGCCAGATGCAAAGTCTGGATAGCCAAGCCAGGATGGGAATGGAGATTTAAAATACAAATAAGTTAAACAAAAATTTAAGGTCAAGACCATGGGTGTGGAGGCAGGGAAGAAAAGTTCTATTGTAACTGTCTTTAGAGAGGACCCTCAGAATAAAAATCATCATCATCATCATCACAGATGTTGATCTACGTTTCTTGAATTTCACTTCAAAGACCTGTTAAGGTTAAGCATTGCTGGCATTGGTGGTAGCTTGCATCAGGTAATGCAAGACAAGAAGCTGTGTGATCAACAGACCAGGACAAGCTGAAGAATGTGCCCATGTTGCTGCATTAGAATTGCAAAGCCAAATTAAAGCAAGATGCTGGGTCCCAAACGATGCGCAGGAAGGCCAAGACAACAGCTCAAGAGAACAGACATTACTCCAAACACATATTTTATTGCTCTGTGCTGTTCCTGAAAACAGCCAGCTTGCATTTTGACTGGCAACAGCTGGAAGTTACTGTACAAACTGCTATTGGGATTTCATGAAATATTCATCTTTAAAGATATACGGAAGTCACCCTAAGCAATCATTATAAACTTCCTGGCAAGGTTATCAAACCAGGGAGTTGACCTAAAATTATAAAGAAGAATAAAACCAAGAACCTGAACAAAGACTAAGAACTAAAGGCTCATCAAGTTACATACAAGGAAACAGTGGTTGAAATTTTGCTTATCGAGAAAAGCTGCATTCTACTAATGATTGAGAGAGAATAAATACTAGGATACTGGAGATCCTGTATTCTAAGGATCTTGAACAGCATGAAAAATTTTTTTCAAGCTGACTATGTAAAGGGTACAAGTTCTTCCAATAAGAAAAAAAGAGCTGAAGAAAGCGGAGAAAAGGGCTGGATCCCAGGAAGACACTCCAAATTTTTATTAGGATCCCCTTCTCTACCAGCACAACTGCTATGGAAATAATCTTCTCCTTGGCTATAATGAAGCTTCTTAGGAAACCCAGGTTCTGGGATAATATTTGAAGGAGTATGTGTGTATGTGTTTGTTCCTTCACCCACAAGGTTACTTTCAAATTTTAAAAATGACACATTTATAATTTTCTGTTGTTCCACTTTACCTGAAGGAGCTTCTTGATGCATTCATGGTGGCTGTTCTTGGCTGCAAGGTGCAAAGCACTGTGTCCTAAATGGATTAAAAAAAATTTTTTTTAAATCTCTTATCTCTGTAATGAAGACAACTATGAGGAAATAAATTGTTCTCCAACAAAGACGGAATTGTTACTCTTGAGAATGAGGCCTCAACTTCTTCTCTGCAAAGTTCAGTGTGACAAAAGTGGGGAGAACACAGAGCATCCTGCCCCCCTGGATGACATTCAGAGCCCATGCCAGCTGCTGTCCTCTTGGGGTACAATCAAGCTCTGGGCTAGAAGCTTGCGGTGGACTCCTGGTATGCACCTTGGAAGTTCTGCTTTCAGCTGTCAGCACGGATGCCAGACGCCCCACATCCATAACAGTCACACCAGGCCACGACTGCCACTGGCCCAGGAACCCAGCAAAGGGAGCCAGCGAGCCAGCAGGGAGCACACCAAACACCCGACGAAACCCCACTTCCACCTCTCGTTTCTCCCTCCCCGAGATGTGCGCCAGCTCTGTATGGAAATTACCTGGAGTTCAGATGTCCCAAGTTCTTACATGGAAGAAGGAAAAGGGTTATAAAAACAACACACTAGCAAAGTAGCATCTTTTCACGCTCCCTTCACAGGACATTACAACAACATGAGACTCTCTGACGTTTCTGTGGCCAGATTACTTTAGGAAATTTTAATGCTATACCCAGGCCCCTCCCCGCTACCACCGAATGGGCCTATTGAGTTTCTATGGAAGAGGGGCTTAGAGGCAGCCCTACTAGACCAGCAGGCTCCCACCCCAGGGCCCTGGCAGATTACTCTTTGCTTGGCCTGGACCCTACTCCTCCTCTAAGATAACCACCCAGCTTGCCCTCTTACCTCCCTCGGATGCCACCGAAACACGGTCTTCTGGATGAGACCTTTCCTGACCTCACCACTTAAAATTCCAGTTCCTCCCCCACCCCTTTTATCCCTACTTTCTGCTTCATTCTTTTACACACACACACACACACACTCTTATGTTTAACTGCTCTTCTTTGCCCACTAGAATATAAACTCTGTATCCCAAGAGCCCGCAGCACTGCTGGCACATAATAGGCTCTCGATACACATTTGTTAATTTGAATTAGAGGGTGTGTCCACTACAGATGTCTGCAGAGTGGTATTTGGAAGGAGGGAACCAAAGTTACCACTGCCAGCCAACCCAATACACCTAGGAAACTCCTAAATCCTGCATCTATAAACTGTTTGACCAAGATACCCCCAATGTAACACCTGTAAGCAACCCACACTTTGGAACAGGCTTAAAGCATGTTTCTCAGCCTTACTGCTCTTGACATTGGAAGCTGTGGAAGGTGGTCCTCTGTACTATAGGATGGTGAGTAGCATCTCTGGCCTCTACCCACTGGACGTCTAGTTGGGACAATCAGAAATGTCCCGAGACATTACCAAATATCCCCTAGATGGGTGGGAATCACCCCCGGTTGAGAACCCCTGGCTTAGAGGAACAGCTTCTTTTATATGGTGGTCCAGTCTCCAAATACCATTTCTCCTTTCTGAATTAGTCTTTTTAATAACACTGACCAGAAATCCACTCATTATTAGGTTATCATATGGCTAGGAAATACCGTATTTAAAATTAGAGGGTTTTAGGACCACAGTGAGCTGCACAAAAGCATGTGTGAGGTCAAAAGATCAGATTCCTTCTTTTCTGAGTAGCTGCACAGAGATTTTCTGGGTATGTGTGAGGGGAGTTAATTGATGGGGGTGGAACACTGAGGCAAGACCTCCTCCCAAATGGATGAGGATGAGGAAGGTCAGGAGATGAGGGGCTGAGACCCTTGGAAGCAGGAAGACAAAGATCTTCTCTTCCCCTTCCTCCTTTTACCGCAGGAGACCCCCTCCTTTCAGGATGTATAACACACAAGAGTGAGTTCAGATACATTATGCGTTAAATAGGTTTTGGTGGGTTAGCCTGGCCCTCAACCATCATTTAGACCAGTGTTTCTAAGGACAAGCACATTCTGTGTTTTAAACAAATGCCTTACAGATGAACTTCTGGAACCCATCCTGATTGTAAGTAGAAGACTGTTTATGTCGTGTACGCAATGCCTTAACTTTTGTCTACCCTGTGGACAAAAGCTCTTCTACATAAATAGCACCCACTGGAAAAAGGCACAGTTCTCCAAAGACAAGAGGGTAGGGAGATTTAAACAATTCATCATAAAATAAATAACAGGCTTTTATTTTTCACTCCAATGTGTTCTAGTCATACCTGGAAGTAAGCGCTGTGTTTCTAGAGAAACAAAATTTTCTTATTCCTTGGCCCTGTGGTGTGTTTTCCTAACCAGGAGCACAAAAGCATTTTTCACTTAAAAGTCTCAAAATTCAAATGATGCATCATTCCCTGGACAACATTACACTGGAGTGAGATGTCTCTCGCTGCTCCCATTAAAACAAAATTCTCTTTCCAAATGCAAAATTTTCTGGAGAGAATATATTATATTAGTGACAGAACCTCACTGAAACGAGCCAGCGCATACGTCTGGCTCCCACTCAGCTGTGGATCTGTCTGGAATATCAGGAAGCAACTTCCCTATAGGAAAATAAAACAGGGCAACCCTAATTCAAGTGCATCTCAGCAGAACTCTATAAGCGAACAGACCAGGGCTATTTATAAGTCAAGAGTCGTGGGCTATTCCAGGTGGTTTAAGAATCCTGTTATTGAAAGAGTCTAAGAAGGATGACCTAGCCATTGTAGCCATGAACACCATCCTCCAACCTACCTCAGACAACAGCCATTTATTCAGTGATTTAAGATCACTGCTGAAACAGAGAAGAACTCACTCACAGAGTGGAGGAACTACTGATGGGACTGAGAACACAGTCTTCAAGTGTAGGTGACAAATTTTTAAACTGATGAGGTCATAAGACACAAAGACATGACGAACAAGCACCAAAAGGCTGAAGTTTGAGAAATTAGAGTTCCAGATTATAACATGGAGACATTTAGAAAAAGAGAATTAAATGATACTCGACTAGATAAGGTTTAAAGTATCTATTTAAGAACCAGAGTTTCAGAATGCTGAATATAAACAATAAAAGTATAAATAAATTTGTTTCTTATTTACAACTTCAAATATATTGAAACAACACTGTTCTTAGAAATGCTTATCTTTACATCAAGTTTTTAATCATGGAAGCATAAGTCTATTCACCTAGTTATAGTTCCAGGGGTGAGATCAGGGTATAAAAGATGTATTTCCTTTTTTAAATTTTATTTATTAAAAAGAATAGATACATGTATAGTATAATTGAATCACTTTGCTGTACACCTGAAACTAACACAACATGGTTAATCAACTATACCCCAGTATAAAATAAAAGTTAACAGAAGAAAACCCCACAACACTGTAAATCAACTATATTTCAATAAAAAATAATTTTAAAAAATTTGTCTTTTTTTATTGAAGTATAGTTGATTTGCAATGTTGTGTTAGTTTCTGGTGTACAGCAAAGTCAGTTTTACACAAACACACATACATATATAGAGGAGATTTCTAATAACCATTCTTACTATTAAATAGAGTTTTGAATTATCCCTTAATCTCCATAACGTAGATTTGCATATTGTTTTATATAGAATCAAAAGATTTTTGTGTGTGTGGATGTATCACCTGAAATATTTTCATGGCCAGGTTATGCTGATTACTGTATATGGCTGGCCCTCCTGACATCCCATACACATGCGTGAACAGCAAATAAAGGACTATAAATCATACAATCGTTTTTTGGTTTGCCTTTAATCCAAATGAAAATACGAAATACACTTAGTGGGCTATAATTTGCAATTAACATTTTAAATGACCCATTCTCTCAAGTGCCTGAATTTTAAGATGAATATTACCGTCTGTGTCTTCACATGGTGTCATATGTGAGTGGGATTAGGGGCATAATGGAATGGAGGGCCACCCAGAAATCCAAACAAAAGCTAAACCAGCACCTGAAACCCTGGAAAAGAGTAAGGTTCTCAAGTGCCCCCCTCCTGAGACCTCTGTGTGTTATGGTATTTCCATACTTCAGTTCTCACTTTCCTAAGCCTCTCTTCTTCTATGAGAAAAGAAGTTTTGTGTGCAAAGGAATCAGGGAAAACTTAAGATATGGGAGTGTGACAGAAACTGCACATCATCCTTCAATCTGTTTCCACCTCCTTCTACAGCAAAACCTTCTATAGTTTTAATTGGATCATTTGCTGCCCAGAATTCCCAGCTTCCCTTAAAGCCAGGTGTGGCCACAGATCACTCTGTGGGCTGGGCTTGCCCTTCGGCCCACTGTGACTGCAATGCAGACTCAGGGGGAGCCATCCTGGGTCATTAGGACCAAGGCAACACCCTGGATGGTGGACCAACAGGAGTCTGGGTCCCTTGGTGTGGAGCCAAGCTGCCATACGAATTTGGGACTTTCAACTGAGAGACAGAAAAGTCTATCTTGTTTAAGCCACTGGATCACACTGTGTCAAACGCATACGCTTGCTAATAAAGGGAGTCTGAAAGCTCATGCTTCAGAAGAGCACTGATAACAAACAGAAGATTCTTTGGTCTTCTTCAATCTTCTGTAAATGCTTCTGTTTAATCCAATCTCATCCTCCCAGGCGCTAACTGCAGCCATAAAAAAAAAAAAAAAAAAAGCCTAGAAATCTGGGAGAAGCAATTTCTAAAGAAACAGACAGAAATGCCACTTCCTACATCAGTGAAGAACAAGAGGAAACAAAGCAAGGAGAGGTGCTGGACAATTACGCAGGCCCTGTTCAGAGTCAGCTAGGACTTTAGGTGTGGACTTTCCCAGCTGGTTGCTACATATACGCCTAAGGCGTTTTTTGGCAAACAGGCAATAAGGAATGGGGGGAACCCCCCCAAACCAAAAACATGAGTCATGAGCTTCTGCCAGTTTTGGAGTTTCTTTTTTTTTTTTTTTTTTTAAATAATACATTTTATTTATTTATTTTTTATTGATTGATTGATTGATTGATTGCAGTACGCAGGTCTCTCACTGCTGTGGCCTCTCCCGTTGCGGAGCACAGGCTCCGGACACACAGGCTCAGCGGCCACGGCTCACGGGCCCAGCCGCTCCGCAGCATGTGGGATCATCCCGGACCGGGGCACGAACCCGTGTCCCCTGCATCGGCAGGCGGACTCTCAACCACTGCGCCACCAGGGAAGCCCCTGGAGTTTCTTTTTCTCATTTGTACTATGAGAGTGTTTGGCTTGGCGATGATCACATTTTTTTTTTTTTTTTTAAGATGTGAAACCTCTGCAAAAGCCTGATGTGTAAAAGAGAATAAAGGTGATGTGGATGAAGTAGCAATAATCATCATAAAATAGGAGCCAAAGGCAGTGAGCACTCACTGTGTGCTGGGCGCTAAGATGCCCACACGTATTATCTCAGCTAAGCCTCAAAGGCCATCTAAAACGATTATTGAGATGTGCTGTACTATACCCAAGGCCTTATCTTCTGACACTGTTCTGCTCCTAAGATGGTTTGTAAAGCACTTATGAAAAGTCTCTGGTCAGGAGCTTCCCTGGCGGCACAGTGGTTAAGAATCCGCCTGCCAGTGCAGGGGACACGGGTTCGAGCCCTGGTCTGGGAGGATCCCACATGCCATGGAGCAGCTAAGCCCGTGTGCCACAGCTACTGAGCCCGCGCTCTAGAGCCCGTGCTCCTTAACGGGAGAAGCCGCCGCAATGAGAAGCCCGCGCACTGCAACAAAGAGTAGCCCCCGCTCTCCACAACTAGAGAAAGCTCGCACACAGCAACGAAGACCCAATGCAGCTAAAAATAAAAATAAAATAAAATAAATTTTAAAAAAAGTCTCTGGTCGGACTTCCAAGTATTTTATGTGGAAGGATAGTTGATAAAGAAATAGATGCTGGGCTTCCCTGGTGGTGCAGTGGTTGAGAGTCCGCCTGCCGATGCAGGGGACACGGGTTCGTGCCCCGGTCTGAGAAGATCCCACATGCCGCAGAGCAGCTAGGCCCGTGAACCATGGCTGCTGAGCCTGCGCGTCCGGAGCCTGTGCTCTGCAATGGGAGAGACCACAACAGTGAGAGGCCCACGTACCGCAAAAAAAAAAAAAAAAAAAAAGAGATGCTAAAAACCCTTTGCTTCTGAACTTAAATGCAATCACCAGTTTAAAATCATCCTGTAGACTTTGTGGATAAAAAGAATTAAAAGGGTCAGTATAATGAGATATTTTGAAAGCAGGTTTTTTTCAGAAACTCTATAGGGCAGTTGGATTTATGGTAACAGGTTTTCATACGAGTTCTCAGTGGCTGTTGGGATTGAAGACGACCATTGAAGACGACTATATCTTAGTAATAATATGGCAACACTTCAGGTAGGTTTACTGAAAAGACAGCACCTATGAGAGCGGAGCCATTTAATTCATTCATTCATCAAATGTTTTGGGCAAATGACGACCACTAAAGCACAGTGCCTAATGTCCTTGTCCTTCCCTTGGATTCTGATACGTGTTCTTGAGAGGGAGAGACGGGACTGGGTGATATAGCCGACAGGAAGGATGTGAGCAGTAAAGGCCATCACATTTATCTGGTTCACTGTAACAGAAAAAAGTTTGAGAAGTGTTGTTCTACGTAACACAGCAGACTCTCTATGCACTTTTATCCATGCCGCTCTTCCTTCTTTTGTTCCTGTGTTCTCTTTGCATGTTTTCAAGAAATCACAAGAAGTCAGTGCCTCACTCAGACTAAAGTAAAACAATAAGCCCAAGGACCAGAGTGCTGACCTCATTGTTAAAAACATCAGGCAAGAGGGAAGTGACCGGCAGCTCTGAGACATTTCCAACTCATGGGATGTTTGGACGATGTTCTGGGGCTACAAAGTGCTGTGGACTCTACCAGTTTCAATCAGAGTTGAAAGAAATGGGCTGTGGCAGTTCCCACGGACCAGCCCAGAGAAGCATCCAGGATGGGTCTGCAGTGTCCCCTCCAGCTTCTTTTTTTTTTTTGGCCACGCCTTGCAGCACGTGGGATCTTAGTTCCCTGACCAGGGGTTGAACCCATGCTCCCTGCAGTGGAAGGGCAGTCTTAACCACTGGACCGCCAGGGAAGTCCTCCCCTCCAGCTTCTTGGAGGGCACTGTCATCTCAGCTGGCAAGGAAGAGGGAACTGCACTGGGATGTCCAGGTCTCACTGCCCAATTCCCGAGGCTCTCAGAAACTGAGTGAGGGCTCTGGTAGTAAATACAAACTCTACCCACATGGTGTTAGATGGCCACAAAAAACTATGCTTCTTAAAAGCTTTTAGTGCAGAAAATGATCATGGTAATCTTTTTTTTTTAAAGGCAGGATTTAGAGTTTATTAATAATGTGATCTCAACTATGTAAAAATGTGCCAGAAAAATCTGTTAGGAAATATAGCTAAACAGTAAAATTTTTTTCTTCTTGGAGTAGAAGCACTCATTATCTTCTTGGTAGTTTTCTGTATTTCCCAAATTTTCTACAATGAGCATGTATTAAAGAAACATTTTTTCCCTTTAATAAAAATATGGGGGAGAGATGTTTGGTTATGATGGAAATAACCAGATTCCTGTCTAATCTATTTTTTAACATCAAATGCAGTTAAACAAAACTGTATTACAGCTCAAATATATTCACTCTAAGAAAATTCTTCTAGATTATGATTTTCTTAGAGAAGAAATCCTATCTACTTAAGAAGACATATGTTTCATCAAGGCGACTGTAGCCACTCATACTGCTCTAAGTGTATGTGGTACAACTTTAAAAGTAGTAACAATAAACTTTAAAAACAAAATAACTGGGTCTTGGGATTAAAGATGATTTTAATTAGCAACATAAATTAGTGTTTCCTTCAAGGTGGTCACTTAGGGAAACTATTCTTTCTTCTATCGGTATTGCCATTTCTCAAAATATTTTTCTGGAGCTTTCTGTGGCACTGCTCAGGAAAATCATTCGGTTACTTCAATCACTCACTATTTTTTTTTTTTTTTTTTTTTTTTGCGGTACGCGGGCCTCTCACTGTTGTGGCCTCTCCCGTTGCGGAGCACAGGCTCCGGACGCGCAGGCTCAGCGGCCATGGCTCACGGGCCCAGCCACTCCGCGGCGTTTGGGATCTTCCCGGACCGGGGCACGAACCCATGTCCCCTGCATCGGCAGGCGGACTCTCAACCACTGCACCACCAGGGAAGCCCCAATCACTCACTATTTTTGACCAAAAATGGTTTTACCAGGTTGACACTTCATTTACCTGACTTGACTTCAAGTGGCTCTTGGCCTGTCCTAAAAAAATGAATCTATTCTCAAAGAATAACTGAGATTATTTCTTTTTAATGCCACAGCCTTTATGAAAACAATACCAAAACACCAGTTTTCCAGCCATATTTTGAAATAATTATATTTTCACAATACCTGATTGACTAATCTGCCCCCAAGATGACTACTCTGAGGTGTCAGTGTTTGGGGGAAGGGAAAGTGATCCATTACAGATTAATGAAAAGCCTAAATCAAGACTATGAAATAGACTGATTTTATATTCCAGTAAAAACCACCAAAAGCCTATTAGAAGACAGATTTTCAAGTACAATATAGAAATGAAAAGCCATCAGTAGCTGCTTTGATCTTTTGGTGTGGCCAACAGGGGCAGAATCCCAGGCTGAAGACCCCAGGGGCTCCTTCCTATATAACAAGGTTCATAAAAGACAAGCCTACACTTCCTCTTCTATTTGCCTGGATCATCATTTAACAACACTGGCTTCACATTAGAATCACCTGGGAGCTTTACAAAAAATACCAATTGGCTGGAAACGTTCGGACAATGGAATCTGAATTTCAGAAGACAGAGTTTGGGTATATATGTGTGGGGTTGTGTTTGTGTGTGTGTGTGTGCACGCGTGCACTGTTTATTCTTTTGTTTCCTCTCCTTTCCCCCTTTCTCTCCCTCCCTTCCTCCCCTCCAGTTCTCAGGTGATTCAGATACACTAAACCACAGTAAGGGGTGCAGACCATGGGCAGCTGGTCCACATTAGGATCCTGGCTTCTGTCCACAGAGCTCAACTCAGCTAGTTGACAAAATAAGCGCCTACACAATTCACTCCATTCAGCACTTCATACCATGATTCATAAAAACAAAAATTAGGGAAAGGTGCTTGGTCCATACAAGTAATCTTAGAAAATAAAAATTTTAAATGGGGGATAAAAAGCATACAGTCTCTAATTGACTAACCACATATAAGATGAAAACACCTGTAAAGGCACGAATAACGAAACCATGTCAGAGCCTGGTCAATAGAGTAGACTCTATGTTGTTCTTTTGGCTTATATGTATAGATTGTAAATTTTCCACAATGAATTTGTATCACTTTTGTGATACCTACTTTCCTGCTGGCCTGTTGACTTAAGAGAAAAAGACTACATACCGGCAGTATCTTGGGCTGTCACATCCACGCCATGCGTAACCATGACCCTGAGGCATTCCACGTGTCCTTTTGTAGCAGCAAGATGAAAACTGGAAAAGAGGTAACATAATCTCCTGAAGATTTCCACTCTTCAGAGTTCATCTCTGACCACGTTTTTGCTTCTTTGTGTACACTTTCTCTCACTTAAGTTCCACAACCATCTTGTGAGTAGGTATTATTATCAACCTCGTTTCAAAGAGGAGGAAATGGAAGCTCAAAGCGGTCTGATAATTTGCTCATTGACACTTTTTATTAAGTAATGGATTAGGAGCTAGATCTTAGGTCTTCCAACGTAAAGACAAAGCTTGAAAAAAAGTAAGACACAACTACATTCCTTGTCCCTTTAGGAAAGAATAGCCAGAATCCCAACTAGATCGGATTCCTAAATAAGAAGTAATTCATCAACTTTTTTCTGCTGTCTAGTGTTTTCACCAAAGCCATTAATTTTAAGTAATACACTCTATGAAGGGAAGTTTGTCCAAGTCAAACAATGGTCAAGGTTCTTGAACAGCATCAAGGTCAAATCCACTGTTGTGTTCTAGCTGAATAACAATAGTTGTACACAACTTTTAAGTGGCTAATGTGTGCCAACTGCTCACTTTAATACATTATCTCTTGTCATTCTCATAAAAGCCTTTTGAGGTGAGTCCTAACACCATCTCCATTAGATGGCAGGTGTCTACACTCAGTCAGGTGCAAACAGCATTAGAGAAAGCCCACAAATGCACCCATCATCTCCGCAGATCCCGGAGTAAAGTGCACTTCTGCAGGCAGAAGGAAAGCACAGTTCCACTGGGCACTCAGGCCCAGAGGCTGAGAAGGCAAAAACCCCAGGAAGGTCTCCACTGCAGAGGTCTTCCCTCTTCACAGCCTCCTTCCTATAGAAGGAGGTTGAGGAGCCTCCCAGCTCTCCTCCACCCTCAGTTCTATCTTAGGGACTTAACTTCTCAAGATACTTGCCATGCAGCACCTTGGTGTCTGTACCTCTGAATTAATACCCAGGCAATATTTTTTCATAGGACAGGACCTGTCACTGGGTCCTGTGACCCAGGGTCACACTCAACTAGCAAATCCAAGAGCTAAACCAATTCAAACTCAAGTCAGCTTGACCCAGCACCTCTGCTCTGGAGAACGAGGCTGAGTAAAGGTGGGAAGGTCAGCAATTGGGGATAGGTCAGTCCTGGTTGCAAATCAGCCATACGTCAGCTATGTATCTTTGGGAAGTCAGTTTAACCTCTCTGAGCCTAAATTTCCTCCACAGTAAAATGTGGGGATTGACTCAGATAATATCTGATGGTCCCTCTGGCTCTAACATTCTTTAAAATGATAAATTAAAGCTTACCTGGCTCTGGTCACACCAACTATTTCTGCATTTGTGCAGCAGTTTATGTGTAATGTTTCTTTACAGTCAAAATTCACTCTGTAGGTGATTACACATTACAGTGAAACTCTGATCATCTGGAATGACTTGGGAACGTGGTGACTTGTTTAAATGGAATTCCTTACTAAATACGGCTTAACCCGAAGAACCTCCCTAAAAGGCACTACAAGAATACCTCTGTTTTCAGCATTGTTGGGGTAACTTAACTTTACAATAAGTAAAGTTCATCTTTAAGCAGTGAATTGTTCAATCATAGTGGAAGGTTTCTAAAATCTCCCCAGTTTTAATAACAGTATATGTTACATAATTAAATTGCTCTTGAGGACATGATATCACCATTAAGAGCCTCAATTATTGAACTCTGCTTTCAAGGCTATGAATCTAAATGCCCCGCATTATTAAGCTCTAATATTTATTAATATTTATCTTCTTTTCTTAACATCTTTGTGTTTGCTTCTAAGCTATTCATTCTGCTATCTCCTATGACCGGGGAGAACTCAATCAAAATGATCTGGACAGCCATATCTTTTGCTAAAGATAAAAGTACCAGGATTAGTAATTAGCACACTCACATGCATGCGCATGCGCACATGCACACACACACACACACACAAAACATAAAAGTATGTATAGATACAGAAGTTTTGATTGAAGTTTAACATATATAAAGAAAGGTACACATACCGTAACTGTATAGCCTGCTAAAACTTCACAAATGGAACGTGCCCCTTTTACTTTGATACTGAAGAAACAGAACTTGGCCAGAGACCCAAAATCTCTCCTCGTATCTCCTGCTAGCAACCCAGAAGCTCTTCAATGTGCCCCTTTGAGTTACTAACCCTCTTCCGCCTGTAATATTTATATTTTTTCTACTCCGAGGCTTCCTGGATTACCTCTGGATTGCACACTATAATAATAGGGGATTGAAACTGCAGACACATGTGAAAATGAAGCATTACTGTAGGCCACTACTGCATGTTGATAAATGTGCTCTGATGAACATGACATGCTGTTCTATGGATGACTTGGCTGCCTTCCTCTACTTCCTCTGTGAAGTTCACAGCTCTGTGGGCCAGCTCTTCCAAAGCTACAGCTGCAGCTCTTTCTGGGTTTTGGTAACTGATTTCTCTCCTTGCCTCTTCAGGTGTGGGCAGCAGTGGTGGTGAAATATTTCCCACTGTCACTAGCCAGGGCTGCGTCTCCAGCCTTGCTGGTTTAATCTGACCACATGTGTATAAACAGTTCCTTTCTTAACCACCCATCAATTATCCTATGTGAGTGCTACCTGTTTCCTACTGGGACCTTGAATGATACCAGTGTTAGGTATTTTGTGTGTGATCATCCACAGGAAGAACTATTAGGTTTCTGTGCACATTATCAGATTAAATATTTATAAGGGCAAATTCAGTCTTAAAAATTGTTTTGATTAGAGAAGATGTCAGAGTAGAAAGATCCTCCCCTCCACGGGCGCACCAAAATTACAGCTATTTACAGAGCAACTATTAATGAAAGATCAGAAGACTAGTAGAAAAGATCTTCTACAACCAAAGATATAAAGAAGGAACCACAACGAGACAGGTAGGAGGGGCGGAGATGTGCTATAGTCAAGACCCATACCCTGGGTGGGTAACCCACAAAGAGGAGGATAATTACAATTGCAAAGTTTCTCCCCAAGGAGTGAGGGGTCCAAGCCCCACACTGGGTTCCCTGGCCCAGTGGCCCTGCACCAGGAAGATGAGCCCCTAGAATGTCTGGCTTTGAAGGTCAGCTGGGCTTACTTTCGGGAGAGCCAGAGGGCTGTGGGAAATAGAGACTCCACTCTTAAAAGGCTCACACAAAATCTCACATGCTCTGGAACCCAGGGCAGAAGTAGTCATTTGAAAGGAGCTTGGGTCAGACCCACCTGCTGATCCTGGAGAGGCTGGAGGCAGCTGGAGCTCACCCTGGGGACACAGACACTGGGGACAGCCATATAGGCCCACACTTATATGGGCAATTAATCTATGACAAAGGAGGCAAGAATATACAATGGGGAAAAGACAGTCTCTTCAACAAATGGTGTTGGCAAAACTGGACAGTTACACACAAGACAATCAATTTAGGCTACTTTCTCACACCATATACAAAAATCAACTCAATATGGATTAAAGACTTAAATGTAAGACCTGAAACTATAAAACTTCCAGAAGAAAACAGGCAGTATGCTCTCTGATGCCAATCTTAACAATGTTTCTTTTGGCTATGTCTCTTCACGTAAGGGAAACAAAAGGAAAAATAAACACATGGGACCTAATCAAACTAAAAAAACTTTTGCACAGCAAAGAGAACTATCAGCAAAATAAAAAGCCATCTACTGAATGGAAGATATTTGCAAACAGTATATCTGATGAGGGGTTAATATCCAAAGAACTCATACAACTCAACATCAAAAAAAAAAAAACCACTTAAAAAATGGGCAGAGGATCTGAATAGACATTTTTCCAAAGAAGATATACAGATGGCCAACATGCACATGAAAAGATGCTCAACATCACTCATCAGGGAAATGGAAATCAAAACCACAAAGAGATATCACTTCACACCTGTCAGAATGGTTATTATCAAAAAGATAACAAGTAACAAGTGCTGGCAAGGATGTAAAGGAAAGGAACCTTGGCACACCTTTGACGGGAATGTTAATTGGTACAGACTCTATGGAAAACAGTATGGAGATTCCTCAGAAAATTAAAAATAGAACTACCATATGACCTAGCAATTCCACTCCTGGGTATTTATCTGAAGAAAATGAAAACACTAATTAGAAAAGATATATGCACCCCAGTGTTCACTGCAGCATTATATACAATAGCCAAGATATGAAAGCATCATAACTATCCATCAATAGATGAATGGATAAAGATGTGGTATGTATATATATTATGGACTATTACTCAGCCATAAAAAAGAATGAAATCTTGCCATTTGCTTCAACATGGACGAACCTAGAGGGTATTACACTAAGTGAAATAAGTCAGGCAGAGACAAATACTGTATGATTTCACTTATATGTGGAATCTAAAAAACAAATGAACAAACATAACAAAACAGAAACAGTTATAGATACAGGTGGTTGCCAGAGGGGAGGGGGGTGGAGGGAGGAAAGAAATAAGTGAGGGAGATTAAGAGGTACAAACTTCCAGTGGCAAAATAAATGAGTCAGGGGTATGAAGTGTACACCGTGGGGAATATAGTCAATAACTATGTAATATCTTTGTATGGTGACAGATGGTAACTAGACTTATCACTGTGATCATTTTGGAATGTACAGAAATATCAAATCACTATGTTGTGTCATAGGAACTAACAGTGTTGTAGGTCAATTATACTTCAAAAACCAACCAGCCAACTCATAGAAAAAGAGATCAGATTTATGGTTACCAGAGGTGAGGGGGTTGGGGGAAGGGGAACTAGACGAAGGCAGTCAAAAAGGTACAAACATCCAGTTTTTTAAAAATGTATTAAAAAAGTGACAACCAGATATTTTTACTTCTTAGTTGCTTTATTCCTATGAATGTTTTATTTAATTCAGGCCATGCGTAATAACATCATAAAGAAGTTTATTAAAATATTGGCCAAGGCAAAAGACCTATTTATGAGTAGAGGATAAGAATTAAACAGTACCTTTTTTTCAGCTAAAACAAAAAGAAAACAAAGAGAAAACCAACAACGATAACTCAAAGTCACAGATCTTACTTTATCTAAAAACTCATCCACTCTACCTCCTCCCCTGCCACAACTGGATTATTTTGAGGCAAATCTCATTTATATCTTTTCGTCTCTGAACTTTTCTACACATATACTTAAAAGATACGCACTTTACAAAGGAGAAATAATAACGCAATGAGATGCTTTGTATCCAATACCATGTCTAACTTGAATGCGAAACAACCTTGTTTCATCTACACCCTTGCCATTATTCTGAAGCAAATCTCATGTCATACCATTTCATTCATAAATATTTCAATATGTATTTCTAAAATAAAATAGCTCTTTACAAAAATGTGCTAACAGTACCATCATCACACCTGTTAAATGGGCTGTGAGGAATCAATGAGGTATATGTAAAAGCACTAGCAAAACGTGAAGCATGTAGTAAACATCCAAGAAAATACCACCAATTATCAGAGCCTCATCAACACAAGACAAGGCACAGAGTCTGAGACATGTTGCTTAATACAAGGATTTGTCTCAGTGTTCAGAAAAGACAGGTTAGCAGAAATTAGGTCAGAACCATCATTGCTTAAGAAATGGAGAAAGAAGGAAAGAAAGGAGGAAGAGAAAAGCAAGAAAGAGAGAGTTGTAGACAGTCACAGATGACCAAAAAAAAAAGCCATCTGAGACCAGCCTTGTCTAATGCTCACACATGAGCAGCTAACATTCCGGCGCCTTCCATAGAAGTGATAATCCCCAAAGCAGGGTTTGGCAGCAACAAGCCATTAGCATTTAGCCTCTGAATGTGAACGAGAAGCAGAGCCAACTTTTAATAAGATACTCAAGTGGAAAGTTGGGTTCAGTTGGGTGGGAAAACATGATTAGTCACTGACAGAACCTGGGTTTGTAAATGACAGCGAGTAGGCTTCCCTTCCTCTGCAGTGACTGATAAATGCGGTCCCCTCAGGACGGCAGTCCCCTCAAGGCAGCAGTCCCCGTGACTGGTGGGTGCTGGTCTGGACTGCAGATGGGCATCTGTGGGGTGACCTCAGGCTTAGGGAGCAGATGGTGCCCCAGGTCAGCACACCACTAATGAAGAGCATGGCTGGTGGCCTTTAATGGCCCGTGCCCTAGATAGCTGGTAAAACAACACACCTCTAGATCAAGACAGTTTGCAGACTGGGGTGAGGCAGGCAGGCAAAGTCGTAGGCTGATTAACAGGCCCCCCTCGTCCCCAGACAGAGACTGTTCTTGACAACGGTAATTCCAGGGCATTAGGCCTAACCCAAGCATGGGATAATTTCGCTATTTCTCTAGTTGTGTATTTTTATAAATTGCTATAGCTAAATATATTAATTCACTCATATACTTACTATACTAGGGTATTTACGTGCCAGACACTGTTCTAAGCACTGAGAAACACATGGTGAATTAAAAAAAAAAGCCCTCATGGATCTAAGTTTTTAGTTGGAAGACTAAAGATAAACCAGTGGTTCTCAACTGGGGGTGATTTTTGCCCCACCCAGGGGACATTTGGCAACATCCAGAGACATTTTTGATTATTCACAGGGTTGGGGGTGGGTAGCTTCTCCTGGTGTCTAACGTGTAAAGACCAGAGATGCTGCTAAACATCCTACAATGTACAGGCCCCACAATAAACAATTATCTGACTAGTCTAAAATGTCAATAATATCAACATATCAAAATGTCAACAGTGCCCAGGTTGAGGATCTCTGTGATAAACCATTTAATACAAACGCATGATGCTGTGATATAATTCTATTAAGACAAATTAAACAAAGACTGAAAAAACATCATGAGCAGATCTCAATCTTTTTATTGAGATATATTTTATGGTACGTAAATTCACCATTTTAAAATGCACAATTCAGTTGTTTTTAGGATATTCACAAAGTTGTGTAACCAACATCACTATCTAATTCCAGAACATTTTCATCAGCTTAAAAAAATCCTTGTACCCATTAGTATTCACTCTCCATTCCCATGCCTACCCTTGGCCATCATTAATCTACTTTCTGTATCTATGGATTTGGCTATTCTGGACATGTCATCAAGATTGAATCATACAATATGTGGTCTTTTGTGCTTGGCTTCTTTCATTTGGCCTGTTTTCAAGGTTCATCCACGTTGTAGCACGTACCAGTACGTTATTCCTTCCATTGAGTGGATATATCACATTTTGTTTATCCATTCATTGGTTATGGGCACTTGGGTTGTTTTACTTTTTGGTTATTGCAAATAATGCTGCTAAAACATTTGTGTACAAGTGTTTGCATGGACACCTGTTTTCAATTCTAGTGGGTAAAGACCTAGGAGTGGAATTGCTGAACCATATGGTAACCATGTTGACGTCTTTAAGGAAATGTTAGACTCTTTTCTAAAGCTGCTGCACCGTTTTACATCCCCATCAACGACATGAGGGCTCCAATCTGTCCACATCCTAGCCAGGACTTGTTACTGTCCGCCAAATTTTAAGCGATGAGAGTTTTAATTACACCTAAATTTTCCACAGAAGAAATATTTAGGTCTTTCTTAATAAACGCTTTGAGGTAGTTATTTCAGCTAATTATCAGCTGAAATTTCCCCTTAGAGGAATAGAAGAGTGGATGCAAAACAAATTCAGAACATCCTTTGGCTTTGTTTCTGTAGGCTTTTACACCTAATTAAAAAGTGTGGCCTTTCCTCCTAAAGACAAGAAATGTCATTCAAGAGTCAACAGCAATATATTTTATGCGGTTCTACTGGCTTGTTCACCTCTTCATCTGGACAGGTCTCAGAATTCAGTGGAGGAGGGAGGGGTATAAAAACCTTTATCCACCCCTCTAACTCCAGGTCCAGTGACAAGGACACTCGTCACCGCCCAGGGATACAGCAGGGTGTCTGTCGAGATTCTAGTGCAGCCAAAGTGAGAGCACTTCAATAGCCTAAAAGTCTTGGATACTCACAGAGTGAACCACAGACCAGGAGCTGTTAGAAATGGAGGCTCTCAGACCCCACCCCCCATCACTGCCCCCAAAGCTGTGTTTTACAAGTTTCCCAGCTGATTCCCGTGCACATTACTGTTTGCAAAGCGCTGCTCTAAATGGAGGACGAGTTAAGAACCTCGCACCATCCTTTTTACCAAGGTACCTATTGTTTCAAACCGCTTCTGAAAACATAATCCCCTTAAGCCTTGAAAGCAATCTTGTGGATGTGTCCCACAAAAAAGGAATCGATGCTGTTTTAAGTTTCATTATAATAGGCAATGTTTAGCTTTGCTTATAAAACTCAGCTGGGCCCTTTCACAGAGGGGTAACTAAAAGGCAGAGTAGCCTGAAGATTTACATCATGATCCTTTGATGCCTCTGCTGCTTATTGATATTTGGAATTTCTCTGTTTTTGTCACTTGGAAAGTTCCCAAGGTTTCTGGGCTTCAGAGTTTTGCGGCTCCCGATCTCTCCCCCACCAACCACCCCCCTTCTTCTTCCTCCTCCCTCCCTCCCACTCCCAAGAGAAGATGAAGATGACCTTGAGAGCCCCAGGACAGCAGCTGGATGGCATCCTGATGGTGCAGAGGAAGAACCAGCAGAAACCCAGTGAGGAGGCCGGGATACCACGGCTGCGTGTGCTGCGTTGTTGTTGTGTCATCATGGCTGAGGTACCTAACTTCAGTTCCCTCACCTCTAAACCATGTTTGGGCAACTAAAAAACATCAGCATCAATAGTAATAGCAGCTTATCTGTTGAAATACAATGCACTAGTTACGTTTTAACTCACTACATCCCCCAACCAGCCTTGGGAGGGTTAATTATCATCATCCCCATTTTACAGAGGAGGAAACTGAGACACAGAGGAGTCCAGTCAGCTTGCCCGAAGTCCCAGAACCAGTAAGTAGGGGAGCCTGGGCATTCTGCCTGCAGAGTTGGCCCTTCAACACCATGCTGAGAAACTGCACTATTTGTTAGATCACTCTGCAAATTGTGAAATACCACATAATATAACTTACTAGCTGTATGGCTCTTTCAGAAACAAAGTTGAAACTAACAAAACCTAAGTATTTGGCCAAAAAGCAAACACAGGCTTCTCATTGGGGCTGCTTAGGGTCGCCAGTGGTCTCCAATGGAAAGGAGTGTAATCCAAGCGCTGCAGCAAACAGAGCCTGCGACAGAGCTTGTTTCCTACAAAACCACTCGGCAAGTTGTACAAGCCTTCAACGCCTCGGGACAAGGCCGGGATGTTTCTCAAGGCCCTTAACCCGAAGGGGATTTGAACTATTACTATTTAAAAGCCCGTGACTGGGGCTTCCCTGGTGGCGCAGTGGTTGAGAGTCCGCCTGCCGATGCAGGGGACGCGGGTTCGTGCCCCGGTCCGGGAGGATCCCACGTGCCGCGGAGCGGCTGGGCCCGTGAGCCGTGGCCGCTGGGACTGCGCGTCCGGAGCCTGTGCTCCGCAGCGGGAGAGGCCACAGCAGTGAGAGGCCCGCGTACCACAAAAAAAAAAAAAAAAAAAAAAGCCCGTGACTGATGGCTGGGAAAGTTCCTTCCATCTTTCAGAGCAACAACAAACACAGTTCTTCTGGTTTCTGATTGCCAGCTGAAGCACATACCTGGAGGAAACACAAACTCACAAGGCTACTTTCAGGAGACTTGGATTTTTTAGGCATATTCGTTCCCAGACGACTTCACGCAAACCAAACTCTTTCTTGCACCCTTTACGAGCACCCCAGCTCCCGATACCAAAAGAGCTGGCCAGCCGAGTGAGGTCGGGAACACCACAGGCTGGCCACCACCAGCAACTCTCCAGTCCCGTCCACTGCCTCGGCAACCAATGTTTCACTCCCCAAGTCAATCAAGCCACAAAGAAACGCCCATACACCAAACCCTACCAGCACGAGACACACCCAGAATCCCAGCGTGTTAGAAGGTTCCAGAAGGATAAACTGGCCCAACATCCTCACTTCACAGAGGAAGACACTGAGGCTCAGAGAGGTTGGAAATGTGCAGAAGATCAGGACTTGAGTCCCCTGCCCTGACTCTAAGAGCAGTTCCTCCCTGCGAAATCCACATCTTCCTTCTTTCCTTTTTTTTTTTTTTGCGGTACGCGGGCCTCTCACTGTTGTGGCCTCTCCCGTTGCGGAGCACAGGCTCTGGACGCGCAGGCTCAGCAGCCATGGCTCACGGGTCCAGCCGCTCCGCGGCATGTGGGATCCTCCCAGACCGGGGCATGAACCCATGTCCCCTGCATCGGCAGGCGGACTCTCAACCACTGCGCCACCAGGGAAGCCCCCTTCTTTCCTTTTAAAGCCCTTTATTTACAAGAGGGATCACCATGGTTGGTGAGACTCAGAAATACTTCACAGTAATAACCAACTTTTCATAATCCCTTGAGAGCTTCAGCATTTCCCAAATACCTATAATCGCCTATACTTTAGTTGCATGGCTTTTGTAAGACATCTTTCTGGAGGGGGAAAAAATGATATTAAATCGTATAAAAATGAATCAGAGAAATTAAGTATTTGGAATTAGGATTTAATCCAAAATCCTTCGTGTGGCTCACCAGGCTCTATATGAGGAGGTCCTGGCTCCCACTGTGATCTCACCTTCTAGCTCTTTCCCTGTTCGCTGAGGGCACATCAGGTACCCTCCCACCTCAGAGCATTCGCCTTGCTGTTCCCTCCACCAGGACAGCAGTTCTAGAAAAGAGGAGGCTTGGCACCTCATTCTAATTTGGGAATCTGCTCAAATGAAGGTGCCTGCTCAGAGAGGCCTTTCTTGCCAAGGTTTATTCAAAGTGGCCCCTGGCTGCTGCTTTTTCTTCAATGCACCTGATATTACAAAGAGGCATGTGGTTATTGTCTGAGTGCCCCGATAGACTATACCTTCCATAACGTTCCATGAGGGCAGAGATTTTGTCTTGCCTATTGCAATTTTCCTAGCACAGAGAAGTGGTTTGGGGTGGGCGGGGGGAGAATGCAAGTCTTCAGTTTTGAATTTGCCTTTTCCATCTGAAGTTTCTATTTTGCATTTCCTTAAACCAAGGCACATCTATAAACTGGCATGACCATGTTTTCTTCAGGTTGTACGATAAGTTCTTTTTTTTTTTTTTTTTTTTTTTTTTTTTGCGGTATGTGGGCCTCTCACTGTTGTGGCCTCTCCCGCTGTGGAGCACAGGCTCCGGACATGCAGGCTCAGCAGCCATGGCTCACGGGCCCAGCCGCTCCGCGGCATGTGGGACCTTCCCGGACCGGGGCACGGACCCGTGTCCCCTGCATTGGCAGGCGGACTCTCAACCACTGCGCCACCAGGGAAGCCCTTGTACTATAAGTTCTTAAGAGAGAGGCTGTGTCCTTTATGTCGTTATTACAAGCTTTATTTTGCTTCCCAACATCATGTCATATGGTGGTTTTCAAAGTGTGGCCCTTGGGCCAGCAGCATCAGTATCACTGGGAGCTTGTTAGAAATGCAGATTCTGAGGATCCTGCCCAGACACAGGGGAGGGGCACAGCAATCTGTGTTTTAACAAGCCCCCTAGGTGATTCTCATACATGTCCCATTTTTAGGACCACTGGCATAGGAGGCAGAAGCATGAACTAAAAGTCAGTATTCTCTGGTTTTGGTCTCAATTCTGCCATCCCCAAGTATGGAACGATAAAGTCGCTCACATTCACTGGCCTCAGTTTATTCATCTGGTCCACGTGACCACTGAAGCCTTCTTCAGTTCTAAAGTCTATGATTCCAACCCAGCCTACCAATTGTTTCCTGGCACTTACTTGCTGCAACATCTAAATTCTAATGAGGTCACTGAGCTCAAAAGAGGCTTAGCACACACCGAGTATTTCAGCGGGACAAACCTTAATCCTAAAAGACCTGGATTCCCATTTCAGATTATAATCCGAGGGTAAGGAAGGCATCACTGTCTAATAGCTTATAGTCAAAAACGCGTTGAAAAACGAATTCTGCTCTACTAGTAGGCATCAACCCTATGGGTCTAAGAGAAATCGCCTCTGGCAGAGAAGTAACAGGGCTGCCAGGCTTTCAGCTATTTCAAAGGCAGCTGCAACAGGGACTCTGATCACTGCCTCTATTAGGAACTGAGGTGGCAGACAGTTTGAGAAATGGAACACTGGTGGCCTTCTCCTGCTAAACGTTTCAGATAGATATAATAAATGGTGACTAGCATAAAAGAAATAAAGGCTGTAAAAATAGGATTACTGCCCTTTAAGTGCCCACGATGTGCTAATGGAATCAGCCGTGCTTCTGGGGACACAGATCTCCTGGGGACAGGAGGAGGAGAGGCTGAGACGAAAGATCACATACTCAGAGCTAAGAAACCCCGTGACACTTAAGCTGAGAGTTAGCTCTTTTTCTTCGGGATTGTTTGGTTTCACAAATGCAGTAGGAAAACAGCACTTGGGCAGTATGAAATCTCTTTAGGGCAAATGATTTGCCTCTTGTGCTCACGATAGACCCCCAGACTCTACCACCCAGAATGGGTGATTTGTACCAATTTCCAAACCTTTCTGACCCACACTTTCCTCTTCACAAGTTACTCCAGGGTAATTGAGAGCATGAGATAAGAAATACCTGAGGGAAACTGACATGGTCTTTAAAATGGGTGAAAGAAGCAACTATCTGTTGAATGAATGACACATATGAAAGCCCCTAGCCCAGGGTTGGGCATTCAATAGTAACACGATTAATAACAATTCCTTTCTTATTAATTGGATAAGATTGGGCTCTAACCCCGATAGTCCAATAACAGGAATAAGGTAAGTACATAGGTAACCGAGACTCATCAAATCCTAGGTGTTTTAAGAGAGGCAGTGGTTGAGATCGAGCTCACCCCCTTTGGAATTTAGAAAAGGCTTCATGAAAGAGACGGCAAACTGGACCTCAAATGACCCAGCAGCATGGCGGGGCGGCGGCGGCAGCGTTTTGGAAGGCGTGAATTTCAGGGAAGCAGGAGTATTTCTAAAGGACAGGCACGTGTCGAGTGATTTCATGCGCCTCCACCCTTGAACTGTCTGGTGGCTGCCAGCCTGAGAACCTCCGGCCCCAGGTGCTCCCTCCTCTCGCGGGGTTAGGCTGAGTGGAGTTCACTGCTGGCTGCTGCTGCCGCCGGCCACCCGCCCCTGCTCCGCCCTCTAACACAGCCGACTGGGGTTTCCCAGGCTCTCCTGACCTCCGCATGCGGGGGCAGGTCCGGGCCGGCGGAGGGCACGGAAGAGCCAGATTGCTGCAACCCCGGGCAACAATGAGCCAACTGAGTGTTTAAAATCCTCCCTTCTCAATATACTTAATCCTGCTTTGCAGTTTTAAAATGAAAAATCCTGTGATCCCCCCAATATTTTAATCAGTGCAGCTCTTAATCCCCAAATCTATTCTCATCAGTTTGCACCACTTCCCTGGTTACAAGTGTTCCTTCCAAAGCACAATTTTGCACCATGATCTGTTCAGCTTTAACCTACAACACCATTTCCCTTTAAAACTCTTGTGAATTAGTTTAACATAATTTACTTTATGCCAACATTTACCTTTCATTTTAACTTTATTCTGTGCACAAGCATTATATATACATATATGTATGTGTGTGTATGCTAGAAAAAATTCCACCTGGGCTCCGTGGGCCTTCCTCAGCCTACCTGGAACCTATCATGGGGAAAACCTGTTGAGAAGCCTTGGGCTAAGAAGCCTGGGGTCTCACTGCGGAGTGTCCAGCACTGTGGTTCTCAGTTTGGACTGACCATTCAAGTAACCTGGGTGCTTGAAACAACCCCACGCCCAGACTGCACCCCACACCAATTACATAGGTATCTTAGAGGGTGACACCCCACACAGCACTTTCAAAGCTGTCCAGGCGCTTCTAATGGGAGTTGAGAACCCCTGATCTAGTGTCAAGTGGGTCCCTGACCTTGAACTGCTATAATAACTCTGGAGGAAGGGAAGGAAACAGTGAGCACGGTGTTGTTTTTCCTTTTCAACTTGGGATGGCCTCCACCACACTGTTACCAGCACCCACACTGTCCTCCACTTCCTCTGTCCCCACCCACACCCTCCCAATCCATTCTCTCAGGCCCACCTTGCATCACAGGCAGGGAGCATTCCTTCGCTACTCCTGTGCCTCACCACCTCTTCCCACCTTGAACCCCTTACAAGTTAGAATTTTATGATTCAGCACTTAATTATTCCCCAGTACATCCATTGGTCTTGTCTTCTCGGCCAGATGCTATGCATCTTGTAGGCAAGGACCGTATTTTCTCCTTCTTTTGTACGTGCTTACGAAAGAGTTTGGAGTATTTTAGACAACAGAGTTTGGAACATTTTAGTACCTCCCAACTAGAAGCAAACATCTGGGCACACTTGCAAGACAGGAACAGACGTTATGTCGCCTTCGAAAATCTACTTGACCAAAAGCAGAGCAGATATGCTATATAGAAATTACAGCGTTCAGTTCATCCCCCTGTCAAACACGAACAAGATTTATACAAGACAGGGTGGTTTTGCATGGAAGGTCATTTTGCTGGGAAGGAGGCTGCAATGACATAAAATATACAGCAGTTTTAGGTAAATGAATTTGGCAGCTAGTGGGAAGAACTGGAGGAAGGCGACCAGGTGGTATGACTTGATTTC
Source organism: Hyperoodon ampullatus (assembly GCF_949752795.1). Taxonomy (NCBI): domain Eukaryota; kingdom Metazoa; phylum Chordata; class Mammalia; order Artiodactyla; family Ziphiidae; genus Hyperoodon; species Hyperoodon ampullatus. The sequence goes on from NC_136917.1 coordinate 147,480,626, forward strand.
CAAGACTGAACTGAGAAAACCCTGTATCCATCCCTATTCTGAGAAAACAGGAAGAGTCAAAAGTACAACAAGCCACCCACCAGAGAAGCCCCTTCTTGTCCTGACTTGCAGAATTCAAGGACGACCTCCCCTATTTTACATGTAAGTTCCACAGAGTCATCTAAAAATACTAGCACAAGTTCTTGTTTTCAAAGCCAAAAAGATCAGGTTTCTGAAACGCGGGCTATGGATACAGACAACATACACATATATATATTTATCTCTATACACACATGGCTGGGTGGTATTTCTTCAAATACTACAGTCCCAGCAGTGATTTTATTTAGTCTGGTTGTTCCTAAAACAAACACACATAACTTTAATGAAATGCACATCCAAATGTAGGGGAAACCATCTTGAAACAATTAGACTGCTCTATGGTGAGAGGTTTTAGGGCAATGGCATCCTCCCGCTTCCTCACCTCCACGGCGGAAAGAGAACGGAGGGGTCGCAGGAAGCCAAGCCTGACTCCACAAACACAGCCTGCAGCCGTGGCTCTCTGCCCTGCTCTTTGTTCTCTTCTGAACCCAGACACCACCCTGCTTTCACTCTTCGCAAAGTGAATTCCAGTCATTCAACTGCTTTCACTTTTTTTTTTTAACCCCTCTTTGATCAGTTTTACAGGGAGAAAATTTTCAGACAAGGTTTCTTATCTCTCCCTAAAGGAAATAATTCCAGCAAGAACTGAAAAGTCTGAAGAATTACCAAACCACCCATCTGGTTATTGACCTCGGGTTATGGAGGCTTCTGGAGAATGTCTGCCGAGATGGCTGCCTCACTCTTGGGACTTTCTGGGTCGTCTGGTTCTCTAGGTAGTGAAGGCTGAGTATTTCTCTACTGAATGTTCACTGGAAGCTGGGAGAGACAAGCGTCAAGTTGTGACATTCACCAGGATAGCTTTTTGCCTCTTGAACCCCCAAGTTAACTCACCCCTAATAACTTTACCCATGAGACAGTACCAGCAGAAGGAGAGTGTTTTCTCCATTAGAACCATGGTGAAAAGTTCACATCCACAAACACCAGCCAAATGCCTCTTCTATGCCTGGAACAGTGGGAGAGACCAACACAAACGCTAAAATCATTCGATCCCTGTCCTCAGGGAGCTTCTGTGTTGTAAGGAAGCGGTCCCCAACCTTTTTGGCAGCAGGGACCGGTCTCATGGAAGCCAATTTTTCCACGGGACAGGGTGTGGGGATGGTCAGGTGGTAACGCGAGCGACAGGCAGCGGCAGATGAAGCTTCGCCGGCTGGCCTGCCGCTCACCTCCTGCCGTGCGGCCGGTTCCCGCCAGGCCCACGGAGCGCTACTGGTCCTCGGCCCGGGGGTCCTCGGTTGGGGACCCCTGTTGTAAGGGATTCAAGTCGTTCAGAAAACACAGATCTTATTTAAGCTGTAGAGACTTTTCTATTGTTGTAACAACATCAAGTTCTAAAGCAAGATTCTAGTATTTCAAAGAGAAGAAGAATCAAAAAAAAAAAAAAAAAAGGACCGAGAATATCAGGGAGGAAGGCATTCTGGACCAGAGAACCTGGGACAAACACCTGGATGGTCTTATAGGAGGGGAGGGCAGGGAGCAGACAGCGCCACCTCCAGCAGAAGGAATGTGTGAGAAAACAGTTAGCTAAGTAAGGGCAGGGCCACTGGGAGGCCCTTGAAAGCCAAAATCAGGACTCTAGGCTGTTAGGCAATAGGAAAACATGGTGCATCACTGAGCAAGATGACAAAACGGGTTATCACAAAAGCTAGCTAGAAAATAGGCCTCCAAATTAATTCTGATATGGAGGTGTATATAAATCAAAGGGTAAACCCTAATGAGCAGGCAGAGAATGAGGCCAAGTCCTGCCAAGGACCTAACTTTAGGTGTGTGATTTAGTCTTACCCTTCGGAGACAAATGCAATACATTCCATACACGTCCACCGACGAATGCTGGCCCTGCGAGCTCCGCAGGGCTGGTGAAGCCAAGACCTCTGGCAGGAGGGACACACTGCATCGGCCCGCCGTGAATTTAGAACTGCTCCTAGGAGGTTCCCAGTTCACCTGCTACCAAACCAAATGCCCGTGGGAAAGAACAGGAGCAAGAACTGCAAAGTCTCCGCAGCTTGAGGGAGACACATGTACACTCGGGCAGGAATGCACAGATTGGACTAACCCAAATCCAGAAGTGCAGACTTCCAAGGTGAGAAGGCTGAAGCCAAGGGAACAACACTGCTTGGGGCTCACAACAGAACGCTTGGCTGTGCATAATGACAAGGTACAAAAGGGACAGGAGAGATGGTTTCCAATGCCGAAGCACACCCCTCCTTCTCAATGCTAGGGCCATTAGATGTGAATGAAAATATGAAGCCAGATAGATTTAATTCCATGGTGCCTTTGAAAATTAAATTCTCATAGTTATCAGTTAATAACTTTAATCGTCAAAAGGAATAGCCCAAGTAGAAAAGTTAAACGTTAGCAGATGATGACTTACGGAAAATCTTGCACAGAAAAATTAATTACCTCCTCTCTTCCTTTTCCATAGAGTTCCTCTGGTTTTCTACCTAAGTGTCACTGAAGGGAAAGACGGTAGCTTGTAAGTGCAAAGGTAGAGATGTTAGAACTGGTTCTAGGGTTAATTCAGGGAGAGATGTATCACGTGGGCCTTAGCTTTATCATCTTCCAAATGGAGGTGGTGATTTTTTATAACTGCTGTGTGCATTTCTACAGTTGAAAAAAATAGAATAAACTACTGATTCATGCTACAATAAGGATGAAACTTGAAAACATTACGCTAAGTGAAAGAAGCCAGAGACAAAGGGCCCCATATGTATAGTATGATTCCGTTTATGTGAAATATCCAGAATAGGCAAGTTCATAAAGACAGAAAGCGGATTAGTGGTTGCCAGGGAGAGCGGGAGGGGAAGTTGAGGACTGTCACTGTTTAATGGGTATGGGTTTCCTTCTGGGGTGATGAAAAATTTCTGCAACTAGATGATGATGGTTGTACAACATTATGAAGGTACTTAATGTCCCTGAACTGTATACTTTAAAATGGTTAAAATGGTAAATTTTATGATGTGTATATTTTACAATTAAAAAAGAGAGAGAATAGAAAATAACTGTCTGGCCATCTATCCTATACATAATAAATGTCTTATTAACAAAAGACACAAATGGATCAAGGTGATCACAATTGTGGCGAAACTACTAATCTAAATTTTTTATCTTCTTTTAGTGAGTACTGTCTTGGACAAAACTACCATGAACAGTTCCCTCCCCTTTCTCTCAGATGGCTACAAAGTTCATCTTATGCAGACACCGGCAGAGCCAGACTGGGAGGAGGACAGGAGCCAGGAAAGCTGTAGAGAGGTACAAAGGGTGATGGGAAAGCACTATGCCTACAGCCAAAAGCCTCAGGACAGGCTTAGGAGTGTGGCCTCTGCCACTGTAGCTCAGAGAGCACGGACTCCAAATGTAGCATCACAGGAAAAGGTTAACTGACTCATCCAACAAATATTTATTGACTATCTACTACAAACCGAGCTGCTGGCTAGATGATATAATTATAGCAGTGAACTACAAGGTCACAGTCCCTTCTAGCAAGGAAATTACAACCTAGAGTGCAAGAGAGATAAGAACTAAAAGTTACATAAGGCCGAGGAGGCAACTGATGCAACAAAATATTAGCCAACACCCAAAGCCCACCTACTACTGGGCATCCTAACGAGTCAGAGCTCACGGGGATATGGCCCTGTCCCCACACCTGAGACAGGCCAAGGAGGAAGTCAAACTGAGGCTGTGAGGTGGAGCTCAACCTGGGGTGACGGGCATGAAGGACAAGCCCAGCTCCTAGAGGACCAGACTCCGACCTGCGTGAGAACGCATCCCTCTTCTCTTTGTGTACCAGCTAGCCTGCTCCCTACACAAAGCTCAGCCCCTTAAGCTCTCTTGAGGCTCCCAAAACAACAGGGTCGGTGTCTACACTATGGGATCCACTGGGTGCTGGGAAGAGGATTAACTGGCGAAGTATGCTAAAATGTGACAATTTTCTCCTGACAATTTGCCAGTCATGCCTGATACTTATCCCTCAATCTAGAGTCAATCTAGTTTCGTTTCCAGACAGTGGTTCTCTCTGGTTGAACCTACATGGGATACATTAGGAAATATTGATTCCTGGGCCTCTCCCTAGACCAAATGACTCAGAACATCTCGGGTGGGCATGGCATCAACATGTTTTAAAAGCACCCCAGGAGAGTCTAATGCAGGAGCTGCCAGGATTGAGAACCACTCATCTAGGCCAAGAAAGGAAGGGAGCTGGCTTTATCAAGTGTCTACTGTGGGCTGGGCACTGTGCAGCTCTTTACATATGGTGTCCATGGCTGTAGGTGCCCCTTCCTCAACGTCTTGGAAGTGTTCTGGGCACGAGCATTATGGCCCCTAGGAGAGGCACTCAACCTTGGGAGGGACATGAGATCAGGAATAGACACCCCAGTTTCCTTACCCCTCGGGTGGGATAACTCTGAGGCACACTTTAAGCCTGGGGTAAGCAAACTAGTTAATATGTCAGGCTTTGGGGGCCATACAGTCCTTGTCTTACCACTCAAATCTGCCTTTGTGGTGCAGAAGCAGCCCCGGACAGTGCTGAATGAATGGGTGTGGCTGCATTCTAATAAAACTTGATTTACAAAGACAGTGGGCCACACCCTGCTCTAAATCTAAACAGATTCCCAGAGGTCCTTAGTGGGAATGAGTCTCAGTTGCCCAGAGCAGTATCGTGTCAATAACATGCTATAGAGGCTTCATTCCCTTACCGTGCACTTCCTGGGATCACGGGCTATAAAAACTACTTACAATCAAATCCTCACCTCACAGCCTGCTTCTGGGGGCACCCAACCAAAGTCAGTATCTTGTTTTATTCTTATAACTGCCCTAGTGGTTGAATACTGTCATCTCCACTGCACAATGAAGAAATTGAAACTCAAGGACTACACAACTCCTAAGTGATAAGAGTCCAGATTAGAAGTCTAAAGATCTCTCTACAGTACCACCAGAGTAAGGATGGATACAAACAAACAAACAAGCAAACACACACACACACACACACACACACACAAATACTTAAATATATAGTTTTAATTATGGTGGACAAAAGTACCACATATGGCAAATCATAAAGCAAAATTCATACAAAATTACAGATCTATGTGAAGGAAGGGGTTTTATAAGAAATAATACTATAAATAATAAGATTTAAGGGTTGTGAAAAAATTGCTTTCTCTTTTACGCTGTTTCTAATCTGGGGCAGAACTCTTTTCCCACCTATCAGTTAACTGGCTGCAAGGCTGGTGCTATGTCTTCTCTGGCAAAATCTCCGGTCATACCTGGGAGCAAATGTAGCCATTCAAGGTAAAGCCCAAATATGTAATTTGGAGCTTGAAGAGAAAGGAACTGGATTAAAATAGCCTCTTATACATTTTAACATGCGGGGTGCGCTAGGGGCAGTAATTTCACGAAGTCCCCATAGATGCACCGGCAAAGTTCCCGCAGGGAGCCCGGGAATTGCAGAGAGCAGGTTGAGAACCCAGAGGCGGCCGTCAGAAGCCAATCTCTTTAGCTTACGCGGTCTTGCCCTCGCTGTCATGTTTGGTGGCGCTGGCCCCTTTCTTGCCCAGCAGCGAGGCCACCTTCTCTGCGTCTCCATTCTCCACGGCCTGCAGCAGCCGGTCATCATTCTTGTTCCACTCGTTGGTCTGTGGAGCAAAAGAGAGACGCAGACCCAGTGAGCAATAGCGGCCACAGCCATGCAGCCGGCGGGACCTTGGTCCTCCCCACGCCCCAAGCCTCCCATCACTCAAATCAGAACCTGCCCCCAAATGCACGACTTCAAAAATACCTTTCCCTTCACCATGGAGACACCCAAAAAGACCGGTTTCCCAAAAGAAAACATCCACAATTCGATGAAAGAGCGGCCAGTCACCAAACTCTGAAAGAAAAGCCACTTCTTTCAACTGAAATGGGGAAGATGAAGCAACTTAAAAAGACCAAGAGGCCAGTTTACACATTAGCTTATTTCCAGCTAAACTTGACAGCGGGCGCCGCAGAACACTGACCTTGGACCTGGTCAGCAGCTCACTGGGCTCCTGATGTTACAGGACCAACCGGCCACCAGCCCAAGGTTACCTGAGGATTTACACATGCGATCCTCCCTCTGCTTTTGTTGTTGCTCCTTCTGGTCTGTTTACTGGACTTGGAATTTTTGAGTTGTTGGCTGATTTTAAGTAGTTGTCTAGGCCTCTGACTCAACAGAGTATCACCAGAAACAAAACTTCCTCCTGAGCAAGCTATTACACATCAAAAAGCTCTGAGCAAAGTGTCCGCCACCATGGACCCTTAGCCCCAAGAGAATAATTCTGCAAACCACAGTAACAGTAAAGCTTTCAGCTGCACAAAAACTAGTTTCTACTCTTGGAAGGGAAAGAAGATAATATAAGAGCAAAAAGAGCCTTGAGTACTAAGAATTGTCCAACGTGAAAAGGCAGCAGTGAGCCACCGAAGATTTCAGAGCAGAGGAGAGAATAAATTCGGTGATGGAAGAACAGTCAATGGGAGGTATGTGAAGCATGGGGGGCTTCATCGACGGGGAGGAGATCCTGGGACACATCAAAGTCCCTGGGAACCTTTGTAGGCCCAGCCTGCCCTCCAGACACATCCCCACCCCAGCCCTTGCTAAGCCTTACTTTCTGGCCTCTCCAGCTGTGGACACCACCACCCTGAAAGAGAATCTTCTTCCCTCCCCAACGCTTTCTGTAGACAGGTCTCTAGGGCTGGCTGCTTCCCTGTGACCCCGAAAAATAAGAATCTCCAAGTCATTCATATTAAAGCCTTTGCCACGGACCACTTCCAGGAAGACGCAAGGAGACTCTGGATATTTAAAAGCTAACAAGAGGGACTCTTTTAAAGGACCACAGTCTTCCATGGGCCAGAAGTGTGTTCACATCTCTCTGTACGCATGGAACTGGGAAACCCAACAGGACTGTGCCCTCTCATAGAGCAAGGGTGAGGCCACCAGATGTCCCCAGCACCCCTCCAACCCTAGCCTAGAGGCAGGGCTTTAGAGAAAGCCACAGGCTGTGGAGGTGTACAACAGGTATAACCCAGGGTTTAAGTCAAGAATTTGCTTCTCTGAGAGCCTCAGGGCGGGGTGTCTTCCATTTCTCAGGACTCCCTCCTTCCCGCATGAAGGAGGAAGTCCTCCTTCTACTTGCCATCACTGAGTGCAAGCACACAGCAAGCATGAGGTAGGTTTGAATGAAAATCACAAGTCTGTCCTCTAGGCTACGTGAAGTCCAGAACTCTAGATGGACACTTACATGCTATCGATCTTAAGTCACCTGGAAAAAAACCTCTCTGCCTCAGTTTCCCAAAGCTTTGAACTGGATGACCACTGTGATTCCTCTAAATGTTAAAAGGTTTAATCTGGGGCTCCCCTGATGGCGCAGTGGTTGAGAGTCCACCTGCGGATGCAGGGGACACGGATTCGTGCCCCGGTCCTGGATGATCCCACATGCCGCGGAGTGGCTGGGCCCGTGAGCCATGGCCGCTGAGCCTGCGCGTCCAGAGCCTGTGCTCCGCAACGGGAGAGGCCACAGCAGTGAGAGGCCCGTGTACCACAAAAAAAAAAAATTTAATCTATAAAATGCCCCACACCAAACAGTGCTAGGAATTATTCTAGAACAGTACTGTTTGTGATAATGGAAATGTTCTATATCTGCACTGTCCAAAACTGTAGCCACTCGGCCAGTGATTCTCAACCGGGGGTGACTTTGCCCCTCAAGGGACATTTAGCAATCTCAACAGACAGTTTTGACTGTCATGACTAGAGAATGCTCCTGGCATCCAGTAGGTAGAGCCTGAGGTGCTGCTGAACACCCTACAATGCATGGGATGGCTCCCTCCCCCACAACCAAGAATTATCTGGCCCCAAACGCCAGTCTCGAATTAGCCACATGTGGCTATTGAGCACTGGAAATGCGGGCAATGCGACTGAGGAACTGAATTTTTAATTTTAATTTTAAACTTCAAGTGCCAGTAGCTAGGGGCTATCATATAGAACAGCACAGCTTCACATGAAGGCTCTCTAAATACTGTTTAACAAAGAAAGAATGTGTCTGGGCCAAATCATCCCCAATTCTCCTACAACCATCAATTTACTCACAAAGAAGACATTAGGTTTTCTCTTCCATTACAAATCAGGCTTCCCATTGAAGGAGAACGAAGGGAACAAACATACTGCCCAAGGCACAAGCATTTGTTTGTGCAACAGCAAGCTTTACTTAACAACGAAATATAGCAAACACCAAGAAACAGATCAGCTGATTTCCCCCCACTGCATTTTACTAGCCACAACAAAACAAAAAAAGTTTACTGAAGCACATTTTGGACCAGTTATCCCTACCTACATTATCTCAAACACTGCGTTATTATTAGTGTTGTCTTTTAAAATCCTTCCTTAATTTAAACTGACCAAATTAAAACTGGATTGGGCAGATCAAAAGGATATTCAATCTCAGAGGACGTGATTGAAAGAACCTAAGCCAAGAAAGGCCACATGAAAGGATTTTCCTTCTCAGTGCTGCTAAGGCACTCAACTCCTGGGCAGAGAAACATCTGGTTGCAAGGGCTCCCTAAAATTAGTTACAAGTGGATCTGTACCGGACACAAGTTCGTGTGCCCAACGCACAGTGAGGCCAAACAAACCAAAATGTCGGGAGTTTGGAGCAGAGAAAGGTTTACTGCAGGGCCATGCAAGGAGAAAGGGTGGCTCGTGCCCCCCAAAACCCTGGACGCCCTGAAGGGTTTCAGCAAAGCATTTTTAAAGTCCAGGGGCGTCCCAGGGTATGTGATCAGCTCGGGCACAATTCTCTGATTGGATGATGGGCGGCTTAGGCACCAGAAGGTCTGGGGGCTATGTGCTCAAGATCATCCAGTAGATCTTCCATTGGGTGGTGGTTTCTTAGCACCTGAAAAGCCCAGGCAATGTGTAGGAGATACCATTATCTGAGTACTTCAGAGAGGAGCTACAGCAGAGAATACGGGAGAGGGGTCTGTTGCGGGAAGGGCCCAGGGTCCCGCTCAGTTACAAAGGTGCCAGTGCCGGGAGGGTGGTTTTGCAGGACAGGGCACGGAAGCATTGGGCTCCCACACGCATGCGCACACACACCCCATACCTTGCCCTATGCGTTTCTTCCATTTGGCTGCTCCTGAATGGTATCCTTTATAAACTGATAATAGTAAGGGAAGTGCCCTCCTGAGTTCTGTGAGCCGTTCAAGCAAATCATCAAACCTGAGGAGGGCGGGACTTCCCCAGTGGTGCAACGGCTAAGACTCCGCGCTCCCAATGCAGGGGCCCCAGGTTCGATCCCTGGTCCGGGAACTAGATCCCACATGCTGCAACGAAGAGTCTGCATGCCTCAACTAAGGAGCCAGCGAGCCTGCCTGCCTGCCACAACTAAGACCAGGTGCAACGAAATGAATTAATTAAATAAATATTTTAAACAAACAGACAAAAACCTGAGGAGGGGGGTTGTGGGACCCTTGGACTTTATAGCTGGCCAGTGAGAAGCATGGTTGGCCCAGGACCTGAAACTGGCATCTGAAGTGGGAGCACTCTTGTGGGACTGAGACCTTAACCTGTGGGGTCAGATGCTAACTCCAGGGCGTTAGGGTCAGAACTGAACTGCATCGCTGGACCCCCACTTTGTCAGGGAAGTTGAAGAGCTCGGTGTTGGTATGATGGAACCCTCCACCCCCGCCTGCATCCGGGGCTGTAGGCAGACAGGTTAGGGGGTCCCTGGAGACAGAGAACCAGGAATGGCTTTCCTGACATAAGAGAAGCCATTCTGGCCTAAGCCATTTTGTGATCTAAGCCTGGCCATAATGCTTGCCCTTGAACAGGTCTCAGTAATCAATGATCCCAAGGGAACAAAGGAATTCGGAAACAGAGAAAAGGCAGTCAAACAATAGCGCAGTGATAAAGCAGAGTCCTAGCTCCTCCTCAAGGGATAGACATAATAACATATCTTTGAGTTCTGCAGGAACTAAGGCCCCTACCCAGGAGGAAGATGGAATGATGATGTTGACCCTCCGGACTTCAATCAACTAAAGCTTGGACTAGTTGACCTGTGCCCCAGTTCTATGCTGAATTCTCCTCTGCTCAAGCCCCCTCATGAATATGCATGTGTCCTTAGCATGAAACTTCTCCCACTTTGCTGTTCGGGGGAGATGCTGCTTTGGGAGAGATCCCCGGGGTTCTCCTTACTGGCTGCAAGTAATGAATCCTTGCTTTTCCTGATCTTCAGCTTGGCTGTGTCTATTGGCTCGACATCCACCAAGAGGTGGATCCGGTTTTCGGGTAACAGTGTCAGAAATAGATCACAGGACAGATGAAGTGTGAAATTTTGCCATAACATTCCAAAGTAATTCACTCATACTCCAGAATCAAGGAAGGCTTCCGGAGACCACCATCACATCAACAAACCCCCTCCCCCTACTGGCGCTCCCTCCACAGGGCAGGCTCAACTCTGCCTCCACACTGGGCTCCTGGTCCCCTTAGAGCAGTGTTTTTAACCTCTTAGTGGATTAAACCAACATTAAAAAAAATAATAAAGTAGGAAAAAAATTTTAAACATCAGATGCATAAACATTCTATGAAACTTCTAAGTGTGTAGCGGGTGGTGATCTAAAATATATTTCTTACTGGGGAATCACAATAAAAAACGATGGATGCCACTGCTTCAGAATGCAGTCATCCCATCCACCTCTGGAAAGGCTGCCTTCTAAAGCCCAGTGGACCCTGCAGGCTCTTTAAGCCTTTCCAGGTGACCTCTCTGGGCTTCTCGCCGCTGTCAGTCCCCGAGGGCCTGCCCACTCACCTCCACTGAAGCCCATCTAGACTTGATGAAATATCGCGTCCCGGCTTTTGTGCGCCAGCTCAGCGGGGGCTAGTTTTGTCTCCTGGTGTCCAGCTCCCTCAAGGCACTGACAACAGCCTTTATTTCTTAGCCCCGTCGTGCCTACTAAATGCCCTGTGTCTGATGTTAGTAGGAGTTTCTTCCTCTTGATCAGCTTCAACCTCTGACTTGGCAAATATTTCTTTCTTCATTTCTGAAACTCTTTCATCCTTTTGCAAACAACTATTTAATCCTTTCAGATTTTATTTTTAAACAAGCTAAACAAATCCAGCTCCCTCAACTTTCCTACTCCATTAACTCTTCGAAGGCCACTTTTCCGAGATTTTAACCACAGGTACACTTTCTCCAAATCTCTTCCCAACCACGGATCCACGTCTCATCAATCCATCAGGGTGAACCCAGTGTCCCCCAGTCAGGGGAACCGCATGTGAACTGGTTAAATACACAGACTCCCAGGTCCCATCCTGGAGAGATTCTGGTCCTAGCGATCTGGGATGTAGCGTGGGCAGAGGGCCCTGGACTGACCCAGGTTCAACGACTGCTCTGATTTGGATTGCAGGTTTGGGGACAATGGGAACCCACGCTAAGGCTAAGCAGAGAATTTACTTGAAAGAATTTTCTTCCTCCACAAGGCGTTATTAAGGACAGGGCTGGGAGAAGAGAATTCTTCTTCACTTTTTCCTTATGGAACTAGGTATTTTGTTTCCTATAAAAGCTGAATAAATATTAGGCTTTCTCTAGGAGTTGCACGTGCAAACTATGTATAAGACATGTATGAAATGTCAATGAAAGCATTGTTCATAATAGGCAAAAATGACAAATAATCACACATCCAATAACAGAACATGGATAAATAAATTACAGTATACTCAAACAATGGAATATCACACAGCAGTGAAAATGAACACACCACAACTGCATGCAAGAACACGGATGAATATTTAAAACAATATTGGTGAAAGTAGCAAGACACAAAAGAACACAACAGTACGACTGCATGTATATAAAGATGAAAATGGAGAAAATGGATCCATATTGTTTAGGGATGCATATACAGATGATAAAACCATAAAGAAAAGAACAAGGTTACCATAAAAGTCAGGATATTGGTTGGGGTGGGTGTGCGTGGCATCTGATCAGGAAGGGACACCTGGGCGCATTCTAGAGTCCGGCTCAATTTCCTGGCCTGGTTGGTGCCTCTACAGATGTTCACTTGTTAAAGTCTATGTTCTTGTTTTGTGCATTCTTCTCTATACGTCATTGTATTTCACACACACACACACACACTCTCTCTCACACACACGCCCAGAATTTAGAAAGAAGTCTTGTGGTTCATTTTCTGGTCAAATCATCACCAGACGAAGTGCCTTTGGACAGTCTGCATTCTCACTTGCTGTCTCCTCGTCTCTAAAATAAAGGCCGCCTGCTGCCAGAATGTGGCTCTTAGGAGGCCTCATAAATCCCCTGGAGAATCTGATTAACGTATGGACTTTTCTCAGAATAATGCACAAACACACAAACGTTTGCATACAAAAGAGGGTTCTCCGGGGAATTCCCTGGTGGTCCAGTGGTCAGAACTGGGTGTTTCTACTGCAGGGGGCCCGGGTTCGATCCCTGGTCGGGTAACCACGATCCCGCAAGCCTCGCGCCTCAGCCAAAAAAAAGATTAAAAAAAAAAGATTATTCAAAGAGGGTTCTCCAGCGTAAACCCCTACCCCTAGGCCCATCTGTAAGCCTAAATTAAGAATTCCTGGGGCTTCCCTGGTGGCGCAGTGGTTGAGAGTCCGCCTGCCGATGCAGGGGACACGGGTTCGTGTCCCAGTCCGGGAAGATCCCACATGCCACGGAGCGGCTGGGTCCGTGAGCCATTGCCTCTGAGCCTGCGCGTCCGGAGCCTGTGCTCCGCAGTGGGAGAGGCCACAACAGCGAGAGGCCTGCGTACCGCAAAAAAAAAAAAAAAAAAAAGAATTCCTGGCGTAGAGAAAGAAAGAGGCTTCAGATTTTAAGTGCTTCTGAGTTGAAATTCCAGCACCACCACCTCGCATTTAGGTGGTCTAGAGTAGGTCATCCACATTTAAGTCTCTATTTCCTTATCTGTAAAATGGGAGAAATCCTACCTACTTGCACATTAGCCTGGTAATTAAATGCAATGTACATAAAGGGCCTGCCACATATTAGGCACCAAAAAAATGGTGATTATGATTAGGCTTGAATTAGATGATCTGCACGGTTCCCTTTTTGGTTTATGCTCTGAGTCTTCCAAAATGTACAAGTTAGGACGGATGGTCCACTACCCCTTTCAGAGGCAGGTAATGCCTTAAATTTGCAAATTTTCTACTACGCTTCTTAAGAAGCACATTTTAAAGGGCTCTAGAGACAACACTCACAGACATGAAATTAACTATTTTAGTGACTATGGCTCACTTCTCCAGGAGACTGTTTAAACAGACACTGTTTCAACAGAGCACATTGGGTCCCACTTGCGAGTTCAGGAAGCCATATGTTACGCTCTGGAGACATGTGTAATGTGTCAGCTGTAAAGGGCAGCGTGTGGGAAAGGCAGACCTTACCTTCCATGTGGGCTCCAAAAATTCCTGCTAATATATCACAAATGGGATTTTCAATGGCTGGTCGGTAAGTGTCCTATTCGTCAAATCATTTCCAAATGACACTCTTACTTAAGAGCTTTTCCTTGAAGTTTGGCCCTTTTGAAGACATGCCTGCCTCCTGCGAGGGTTGCAGAGACCCTGTCAACCACGTGATGAACGCTGGGGCTTTGGCAACGTCTGCCCTTGGCCAGACGTGGCATCACCTTCTTTTCTCTTGCTTTAATCACTGGGAACTGAAAAACCAGTGGAAACTCAGCGGTCGCAGACATCTGGCTAGTGGGCAGGTTTGAGTTTTGGAATACACCAACCCAACCAACCAACCAAAATAATCCAGAGGCACAGAGCGATCCAGGAAGAGAAAGTTTCTTTGACTTCCTTTAGGAAAAATGCTAAAAACCCTAAGGATCAGAAATTCATGTAGCTCCTGCTGGATGGAGGTTGAGCAGCCATCCGGAGGAGTCTATTTGAGAGATTATCTTTGGCAAGACTGCCTTTCTCTCTCTAGTTTACGGAGAGCAGACTGTTTTGCCAAAATAATCAGTTCGGCTAAAATGAACATTAGACAAAGTAGACAGTGTTTTCACCACTGGGAAGGTTTCAGATTCACACCATCCAGGAAAAAAAAAAAAAAAAAAGAGCACACACCTCCTATTTTAAGACAGAGGACAAGAAACTGGCAAGCTTCGGGCCAGATGATACTTTCCCCTGTTGACTGTACCAGCCAGTGCTTATTAGATATCTACCTACTAGGTACAAAGTAACATTTGAAATTCTATAGATGTTAACATTCATGTATTTGTTCTTTCATTCATTCAAACTCAGTGCCTTTTACATGATTGGCATAGTCTTTACTGAATTTTCTATACAGTTGAGACAAAACACAGCAATATGAGAAATATGCCAACAATACAAAACAAGACTCAGAGTGGTAAAAGGAGTGAAATGGGGAATCAGTCCAATTTAAGGGAGGGACGACTTTCAGCTGGGCAGGAAGGGAAGGCTTTTTGACTGCATGATGAACTAGATCTTGCAATGAGTAATATTTAGGTTAATGGAAAGAAGACACAACAATTGAAAAATGCAAGATGTATTTAGAAAAGAGCGTAAAATAGTGAGCTGATCCACGTGAGGCCTTCCAAGACTTCCCTCTTTGGCATCCATGGAACACCCAGGAAATTACCAATAGACCAGGACGTAAAAATCTGACCATTCTCCTGTCTTTAACAAACCCAGCAGCTTCATATAATGTCAGTTACTTTCCATATAATGTCAGTTACTTCAGACCAAAACATAAGTTCATCTAAAATGAGTTTCCCTCTCCCCACATTTTTATGTCAGATTATTCACGCATGCAGGTTCCAGTGTCTCTGTGAATCACCCTGAAATCTGTCAGCGTCTCTTCAACAGACTATGTTATGTGATTCCACATAAATGCTGAATGCTACGTCATGGACCTAACACAAAATTATCAACACCTCCATCCAGAAACAGGCTAGTCCCTCTGCCAGACCCACTTCACACACCGCCCTGCTCACTGCTGCCTGACCCCCACTCACTGCTAGTCACCTGGACCGGTCACTTCCCCAGCTAGGCTCTCCCATGCTTCTCTTCCACGGCGTTTGGCACAGCTGTAATTACACAGTATTCCTAAAGTACCGGCCTGTCAACCTCTCACTGGACTGGGATTTCCAGGGCACGGCCAATGGCCAGCATCTATCTTGTTCATCATAAAGCCTTGGCCCCTGGCCCACTGCCTGCCAGATGGTAGGGGCTCAATTCAGAGCTGTTCCTTCAACAGCTTTGTTCTCCTTCCTTCTACCTTGGGAGCCAGTACTGATTAATCTTCTCCATTGATGCCTTTGTCTCAGTTCACAAATGCATGTAAAGGCTCCATAATCCTAACAAATTCCTTCCCTTGACTATGCTAACCAGTTTAAAACATTATTCTATCCTTAAAACCATGTCACATCAGGTAAAAACAGTCTCAAGGGAACAGAGAGAAATCTGCGAATAGATCAAACCAACTTTACCCTTCAGGGAGAAAAATGGTTCCATCCAATTCAGTTGGGCTCAAGTACTTGTTTATTTTATCTACATACATCAAACAGGGGAGTATGTGTGTATATACATATAAGTACACACATACATACACACACATACACACACACAGTACCATGGAAAGTCCTAGGGATAAAAAGATGGATATGAAGTAATGTGGACACTGAAGAACTTCATGTACTTCTGAGGACAGGAACACACCCAGTAACTACTTACATCATCATCTGTCCGTGCTCAGCCAGTGTTGAGAACTGAGTGCTACTGAAGCCCAGAGAGGATGCTATTACAACCCAAAAGAGCCAAAATCGCATAGTTCTAGGAACTGTACTACAGTTCCTACTTAATATTACATAATTGTAATTACATTAATATTACCAAAAGGTAACAACATAAGAATATAAATACAATTTAATATTAGCAATAACCCTATGAAGCAGGTACCATCCTGAGTTCATGTGACAGATGAGAAAACAGGCAATGAGAGGTTAAGAAGCATGAAAAGTTACTCTTGGTTCTCTCGAGAAGAAAGGTAAAGCCGTTCACTTTAAAGAAAACGAAGACACTTTTTAGGATGAGCAAGATTTAAGCGTATTTCTAGACTGAGGCGAGCAATGGGGTCAGTGGAGAAAGGAGTGCAAACTATAAGGAGTGGGGGACGGAAGTGAGGATTCAGCCCAGGCAGAAGGCGGATCTCTGTGAGTGAGAGACTAAGTAACTCATGTTATGGCTCAGAGACAGAAAGGAGGAAGAGGAGGGCGAGCAGAGGCTCTGTGGTAGAGAGGACGTCAGTTCGTGTTTTATAGCTTCTGTTTTCTCGGGGAGACAGGAGGTGAAGTAGGCAGGGTCAGGGGTGGCTGAGGAGCTCAAGAAATGTTCCCAGTAGCTAATGCTCCCAGTGGCTCCTGGGGGAAATGAGAAGGGAAACCCACTTGGAATGAGCAAAGGGGTTTTCAAGCAGCCCTGAAGGTCCAGCTGAGAGCAGGAATTATAACTCCATACAGAAACCACTTAGTGGTGGCGTGTGATTTTTCACTAGAGCAAGGGGTGGGTAGCTTGATCCATGCCTGGAGACTGGGAAGACAGATAAAGCAGAGATTCCAGGGTCAAGAGGACAGGAGGTACCAGGAAACAGGTATTTAAAACGACTATGGGATCACGGCAGAGAAGGGTAAGGTCCGGACATAGTCCTATAGGCCAGAGGCAGGTTGTCAGATGGGTCATTTAGACGAATGTTGGAATTCCCGTGATGATAGCAGAAAGGAAAAGCAGGAGCTGGCAGCTAAATTCCTAGAAAAAGAGCCCCCAAGAGATGATGAAGAAAGTGAGATGAGGGTGGCCCAGCATAAACAAACAGAGTGATTGTCAACAGAGAAAGGAGTGATGAGGTTGCAGAGCGAATGGCCCAAGCCTTAATACAGAAATGGCTTCCTGTGACTTACTTGAGTTTCTACTATGTACCAGTCCCTTCCGGGTGCCCTCAAGAATTGACTTCATTTCAGTCTAAGCACCTGTACTGGCTTGAACAGTATCACTACAAAATTCATGCCCCCCCCAGCCCACAAACCCTAGAATGTGACCTTATTTTGAAAGAGGGTTTTTGCACATGTAATCAAGTTAAGAGCAGGTCATTCTGGATTAGGGTAGGCTCCAAGCCCAATGACTGGTGTCCCTGCAAGGAGAGAGAGATGAAGACATAGAGGAAACAGAAAGAAGGCCACGTGATGACAGAGGCAGAGATTGGAGTTATGCTGCCATTAACCAATGAATGCTGGCAACCACCAGAAGCTAGAAGAGGTAAGGAAGGATTCTTCCTTAGAGCCTTCGGAGGGAATATGGCCCTGTCAACGCCTTGATGTGGGGCTTCTAGCCTCCAGATCTGTGAGAGAACAGATTTCTGTTGTTGTTGTTTTGTTCGTTCGTTTGTTTGTTTTGCGGTACGCGGGCCTCTCACTGTTGTGGCCTCTCCCGTTGCGGAGCACAGGCTCCGGACGCTCAGGCTCAGCGGCCGTGGCTCACGGGCCCAGCCGCTCCGCGGCATGTGGGATCTTCCTGGACCAGGGCACGAACCCGTGTCCCCTGAATCGGCAGGCAGACTCTCAACCACTGCGCCACCAGGGAAGCCCTAGATTTCTGTTGTTTTAAGCCAATTGGTTTATGGTATTTATTATGGCAGCTCTAGGAGATTAATACACCATCCAGTGAGATACCTATTATTATCCTCATTTTACTGATGAGGAAACTGAAGATCAGAAAATATAAGAATCTTGGCCAAAGTTACAAGGTCAGAAAGGAGGAGGATCAGGATTCAAACCCCAGACCTTTGTACCTTTTCCACTGCACAGTCCTGCCCCTCACATATGTTCACTGCACTGGGGAAGACCAGGTAGAACACAGATGATGGCATGGGGGGCCATGTGAGGCAGAGGGACAGACCTCAGTCTGGTGGTACTAAGACTGGAAACTCTAAGCTCTAAATCCTTTTTAAAAGCAGGAACCCCACTAAAGCAAACTCAATATGATACATGAACTTTATGGTTATACAAAAGGATTTAAAGTATGGTTATTTATAAGCATATTCACAGTAAGGTCTCTTTGAATAGTAAGCTCATATATATATATTTATTTATGAATCATATGTAAATGAGACTTGATTTACTCAAAGAATCTTCATCACTTAAAGGGAGATACATGTGTAACAATGAATATCTTAAGGCCTGAGCAAGGCTTTCCTTGCACACAGACAGGACACCTGTGGACATGTCTGGCTATAATCCAAGCACACGCCACATGCCAAGTATCATTGAGCATAATAGGCAGCCACAAGCCCTGAGCTTTGCTCTTTACCCAAGGGTCACAATATAGATTTCACATGAAGTATCCAGACGGAATGATTTCATCCATAAGGTCTTAAGCCAAATGCTTGAGTGCACTTTAAGTGCCTAAATGGTCAGAGAAGAGGATCAGGGGGGTCCCTTGCCCTGATCATGCCCAGGCATCATGCTCTTTATAGATGTTAAATGATGACCGAGGGACAAAATGACAGCTAAAGAAATCTACGAGCAGTGGAAACAGTCCTTGAAGTTACAAATTCTACGAGCAGTCTCTGCTCTGTATTTCCTGCTCCCCTTGCTAACTCCCTGCACTGGTACCCCACCCCATACTCTTCCTTCTGGAACCAGTCAGTTCAGCAGGTGAAAGCTGGGATCTTCAACGGGGTAGGTGTCGACCCAGGACCAGGATAGCTCCATTGCCAATGACTCGTTTTCTTGTTTTGGGACTAAGAACATTTGAGAACCCCAAGTTGAGGAGGGTAGGAGACCAAGGCAGCTCCCCCTACTTAGTGTCCCCTAACCATGTGCAAGTCACAAGTGACTATAGTGAGTCGAATAATGCCCCCCATTCATATCCACCTAGAACCTCAGAATGTGACCTTAATTGAAAATGGGATTTTGAGATAAAAATGGGCCCAAAATCCAATGATTAGTATCCTTATAAGAAGTGAGGACAGAGACACAGGGAAGAAGGCCATGTGAAGCTGGTGGCAGAGATTAAAGTGATGTGTCTACAAGTCAAGGAATACCAGCAGTCAGCAGAAGGTAGGAGAGAGGCATGGGGCATTTTCTCCGTCAGGACCCCCAGAAGGAACCAATCCTGCCTGGGCCTTGATTGCGGACTTCTGGCCTCCTGGACTGTAAGAGAATACATTTCTGTTGTTTTAAGCCATCCAGTTTGTGGTAGCCCTAGGAATCTAAGACAGTGACCCATGGAAAGAGGGTTGCTTAACCAGCACAAAATGGCCCACACAGGACTCCATCCCCGCTGACTACGGGTCAACAGAAACCTTCTGGGGGACCCACAGATGACACTGATTCAGTTCCTGTTTGTTCACAGCCGGCAGGGTACAGACACAGAAATGGGGAACCTGCAGTAAGGTGGCTGTACCTAACGTCTACCTCAAGGCTGGTGGAACAGCCAAATTTTAAAAAATCGACTTCTCTAAGTTTTTCAAAATTTTTAGAGGGAAAAACTTTTTATGATTAAAAAAATAATAATATACCTGTTTATACCCAATGTCTTTCAAAGAGAATGGTTAAGTGGCTACATAATAGAATCACCTAAGTCTCTTGGAAAAAATATGAGTGTTAACTTTTTTTTTTTTTTTTTTTTTTTTTTTTTTTTTTTTTTTTGTGGTATGCGGGCCTCTCACTGTTGTGGCCTCTCCCGTTGCGGAGCACAGGCTCCGGATGCGCAGGCTCAGCAGCCATGGCTCACGGGCCCAGCCGCTCCGCGGCATATGGGATCCTCCCAGACCGGGGCACGAACCCGTATCCCCTGCATCGGCAGGCGGACTCTCAACCACTGCGCCACCAGGGAGGCCCTTGAGTGTTAACTTTTAAAAATTCTCTACGTGATTCTCTTGTGAGCCAGAACTATTCTTCCCTGGGCAACAATGAAGATGACATGTTAGCCTAATATTAACCACATTTGTCTCTGTTAAAATGCTGAACTAGACAAGAGGGTGAATCTCAACATTCCCTACCTTTCTGCACATAAAGGTGGAATAAGTCCCAACAGGCAATCGAGATGCCCCACAGAGAGAAAAGGACCTTAACCAAACTCACTGCACCCTCCTTCCGACGGGTCCCTTGTCCTGATGCCCGTGCCTTGGTTAGTGCTAAGTTCATCTGAGATATTGTGATTTATTAAAAATATATATATATCTGATCTCCGTCCCCATTTCCAGCACAGAGCTCCTAAAACCCTTAGAATTTTCTAAGTGGTGAAAGCAAAAAAAAAAAAAAAAAAGTGTCTTTTGTTATATTAATGAGGTGACTTTTGGACCACAACTAAGGATGGGGGCTGGTTGCCAGGAGAAACAATCATGTGATTAGAGGGTTGGAACTTTCAGTTCTGCGCCCCTAGCCTCAGGGAAGCAGAGAGGGGCTGAAGTTTAATCAGCTGCCAATGGCAAATGATTTCATCAGTCATGCCTAGGTAGGGAAGCCTCCATAAAAACCCAAAGGACAGGGTTTAGAGAGCTTCCGGGTTAGTGAATGCCTGGAGGTGCAGAGAGGGCATGGGAGCTCCGTGCCTGTTCCCCATACCTCGCCCTGTTCATCTCTTCCATCTGGCTGATTCTGAGTCATCTCCTTCTATAAATAAACCAGAGATCTAGTAAATGGAATGTTTCTTCGAGTTCAATGAGCCGCTCTAGTAAATTCATCAAACCCAAAGAGGCGGTTGTGGGAACCTCTGATTTATAGCCAGACAGTCAAAGGTACAGGTGAAGACCTGGACTTGTGATTAGCGTCTAAAGTGGGGGCAGTCTTGTGGGACTGAGCCCCTAACCTGTGGAATCTGATGTTGTCTCCAGGTAGACAGTGTCAGAATTGGGTTGAAGAGTACAACACCCAGCTGATGTCAGTGAATTGCTTGAAGGTGTGTGGAACACCCCACCTACTGTAATTGGTACTAGAATCATATTGTCCGTCAAGCCAAAGACCCTGGCTCTTCTCTCCCTCCACCTCCCCAGCCAATTCCTCACCAACAACTGTTGACAACTGCTTCTTGGTTTCCCTTGCGTTGACTTGTTTTCCATCCTACAGCCAATGCCTTTAACTAATCCAGTTCAGTTCCACAAACACATGCTTTTGTCAGGCATCATGCTAGACACTTCAGATGGGGCCCCCCTCTTTGGGCACATCGACAGGTACAGATACTTGGAGAACCTGGGAAGAGGCTCTGACACGGATCATTGTTTACCTGGGACGTTTCAATAGCCTCTTAACTGGCCTTTCTACCTCCAGTCCTGCACCCTCCACCCACCTCCACCCCGGCCCTCCTGCTTCCCATGCCAACTGCCCTGGGGGTTGAATGTTCTTGCCCCCTGGTCTGGCTCACTTTCGTATACAAAATCACCCATGGCTGTCTATGGCCAACAAGAGACCCAATACTCTTTAGCGCCCCTCTACACACACATACAACGGAAGGCTTCTCTTAATCCAGTTTCAAACCTTCAGTTCCACTCTGCCCACCTCTCCCTCTGGCCGCCCCCCATGGCCCTACACAAACGCTCCACTTGAGCCAAGCTCTTGGGCTCCAGAATCCAACTTAGTCTTTCCCCTTCTATGTGAAAATTACTCAAGTAATTTTTCCTCTCTCATTTTTATCTTGCCATCTCTCTTCTGCCAAGGAGGCATAAAGCTGCTCCCTGCCCTCTATTTTAACAAAGTTTTACACTAGCCTTTGACGTATATGGTTTTCCCATTTCATGTCTCACAGAGAGAAGATAGAGTGCAGGGCTAAGAGCTTGGATTCTGGGCTCCTGGATCCAAACCCTGGCTCTACCACTTACTAGCTGTGGACCCTAGAGAAGTCATTTAAACTCCCTATGCCTCAGTTTCCTTATTTGTAGAATGGAAGATAACAGCACATTTAAAAATATTTGACTCGCCAGACAGATTGTACTTGATGGCAGAAAATTTCGTATTCTTCCACAGTCCCCCTGCCCCTGTAGTTATCTGGATATATATATATATATATATATATATATATATATATATATATATTTTTTTTTTTTTTTTTTTTTTTTGCTGTACGCGGGCCTCTCACTGCTGCGGCCTCTCCCATTGCGGAGCACAGGCTCCAGACGCACAGGCTCAGTGGCCATGGCTCACGGGCCCAGCTGCTCTGCAGCATGTGGGGTGTGGGATACTCCCAGACCGGGGCACAAACCCATGTCCCCTGCATCGGCAGCCGGACTCTCAACCACTGCGCCACCAGGAAAGCCCTATCTGGATATTTTTTAATGAATCAATACATTAAAATAAACCTGCTCCAGTTTGGAGGAAACATTCCAGGGCTCCACCTCATCCCTACCACTCCAAATTTCTATCTATGTTGCAACTGGCTTTGGAAGCCTCAAGAACCAGAAGGTGACTTAAATAATCAAAACACTACACACACATAAGCGCACTGTCTAATGTTATCAGAGGTTAATTTTAAATACTCTGGATATTTTAATGTATTTTAGGCAAGAGATACCACTGATTTATTTACAACGAAATTCTTGTAGTTCTCAAGAAAGGGCATATATGTTACAGCTTTTCTACACTCCGATAATAGCCAACCCAAAATAAACTCCAATATCCACCCACAGGGGAAAAATCTTGTTCCAAGAAATTATTTCTGCCTGACGTCTGAAGGCAGAGGGCAGTGGTTCTTAAGAGCACAAGACGAGAGGCCATGACGTTTATCATCGGTCTGACCTTTCTGAGGCTTCCCATGAGCATGGGTGCAGATGGCCCTCCTGCATCACTGTCTCCCCGGTCCCCCAAGACAAAGGGCCCCCGAGGAGAGCCCAAGAAGACCGAAGCCCGTAACTGCACATTTCCTAATAAGCGCAACGGACAAGCCAAAACCAAGGACACTGACAGATGCAAAGAACTTTGGAAAACTCATCAAAGTTCCCACATGTAAAGCCTCATTCATTATCCTTTTAGAGTCCAGAAAGGATTCCCAGAAAAATGTCTTGTCTTCGAGTTTTATGATTCAGCTAGATGCCGAGTGCCAAGAAAACACAGACAAAAGGCACCAAAAGAGGGAAAATTCTAGTCAAGCAATGTTGGAACTCTGATGTGTGGTCTTGGGCTATGGGTTTTGACCTTCATCTAATATAGATGTCAGGAATCTGCAGTTTGGACATACACACTGGAAATGAATGAGTCTGTTGATAAAACAATGAAATAAAAATAGACAACGCAGATGCTTTCGAAATTCTGAAACTCCATTTTCCAGGGCATGTTACACACCACTTATTGTCACTCACAGTCCATTTCTACTGAAAGTTGCTGGGTGTACATCGAGTGGTGTCCCACAGACTGTGAAGTTCAAGGACAGGGGCTCTGGCTTTTACATCTGTATCTCAGGCACCTCGCACCAGGGCTGACACATGGCCAGTGATGAATACATGTTCATCAAGTGAATGAATGTTTGCCTGAGTGAAAGACTCCAGCAAAGCACTGGGCTTTTTAAAAGATCGTGTTGCTACTAAAATCACTGAGGAAGTAGCCAGCCCTCAGAATTCTCCTAAGAGAGTCTTTCTTCTTCACTGGAACTATTTAAAAGTTATTATCTTGACATTTTCATCTTGACATCTCCCTAGACTCCTGGCCATCACGGACTCCCTTCTGTCTATTCTAACAAATCCAAACTCTTCTCTCTATCAGATCCTCAATCTCATGGGCACTTACTGAAACGCAGTATAATATAGTGCTTTAAAGCATGGACCTGGAAGCCAGACTGCCTGGGGTCACAGCCCAGTTCCAGCCCCGTGACCCTGGGCAAGTTCCTTAACTCCTGTGTGCCTCAGCTGTAAAATAAGAGATAGTAAGAGTCGCTTCTACCATAGAGTAATTGTGAGAATTAAATGAATCAAATATTTGCAAGACATTTAGGACATGGTCTGGCATACAGTAAGCATTCAGTATGAGTTTGCTAATATGGTTATTATTCACACTCCTCAGGGAATGCCCTGTTATTTTGCACAGTGGTTCTCATCCTCTAGGATTATTGGCTGATGTCCACATTCACAATACACTCCCATGGCCAATCCCAGATTGACTGATGGCTACAGCACATATGAGACTGTCTACAAGTCCCGAAGCTCCAGCTGCAACTCTCAGCTAAGCTACTAAAGCGGTTGGGACCTCGGGAAAATTCAACAATGTCTTAAATATCTTGACCAATTTATCAGTGTCCCATTAAAATGAGCTGCAGAATATAAAATTAAGAGAAAACTTGTATCTGCACAGGAAACCGTGGAAAGATGACAGCCACCAGCCAGAAACTTCAGGGAACTTCTTATAGTTTTGGGTCAGATGGGACAAGTTTGAAGAACAGCCAATTGGACCAATGATGACAGCTGCCCTCTTGCCTGTCAGGAAGATGCCAGGAAGAGACTCCAACAAACTCCATTCATGATGCGTAATTCAGAGGGAAAAAGGGAGATGGTGAGGGTGACCCCTCCGTATTACCACAAAGTGCACCACATGACAACAGGATGCTGAAAAACATGGGAGGCCAACAGTGCAGGCATGTGTGGCTAGCCCAGAAAGGGGCCCTGCCCCAGTAAATTCCAGGCTGCCCCTGACACTGAACTCTAACACAGACAAGAGTTTCTTGCTACAATCACCTCAGAATCACACACTCCTCAGGCTGCTAGGCTTCTGAAATGGCCAAGAACAGAATGACAACCATAGACCTCCTTCTACTTGTTTTTTGGATTGAAATATTTGAGTGGGAATCTTATCGTATCTGATAAAACCCATCTCTTCCCTCAATTCTGGATGAGCATAGCTGTCCTTCTATAAATATTAGCTGCCAGCACAGCACGGGTCCTAAGAACAGCTCCAGCAAGTCCAAAAGAGGCGAATTTCTTTGAGGAATCAGAGCACATTTGTTCCTGTGAAACAGAATTACTCTTTAAGAAACCAGAGAGGTTTTCTAATATGTGCTTTTCCAACTAGATTCAGGAGAAAAATATGTCTAAGAAACTGCTCCATAGAAAAATCTGGAATCAAAGACGACTACATGAACATGCCATATTTAAAATGTGTTGGAAACAGTGAACAGCAGACTGAGGAATCTAGGAAAGTTGGAGCTAAAGTAAGACAAGTTTAACTCAAAGGAAAAGAAAAAATACAAAGGAAAGGAAAAAAGGATCCAGGCAATATATGATGTAGAAATCTAAGCAAAGTTAAGAAATAAAAGAATTAATAAAAGAAAACTACCCTGAGCCAAAGAAAAGCTTGCCTATAAAATGAAATGACTCTCCAAGTGGTGGCTAGGATTAGTGAGAGGGGAGCAGGGGGAAAGAGACCAGTATCTTGAGACACATTCTGTTGACATTTTTTTTTTTTAATTTGAAGGATAAAGAAAAAAATGCTACTGGTATCCAGGTAGAAAACAGGTTATTTTCAAAGGCTCCCCAAATCAGGCTGGCTCAGATTTCTCCAAAACACTAAACACCAGGAGGCAGTGGCCCACCACCAACAGAGTTCTGAGAGGAACCGAGCATCCTGTGCCAATTTTATCTGACAAAACTGTCCTTCAGATGTGCGGAAAACAGAAACTCATTCTCAGACACCCAGAGCACGAGTATGCCCTTACCTAAATGCTCGCTAAAAGTTTTCAAAGCCATGGTCCCCTTGACCAAGGAATGAATCAAAACAAGAACCCCGGGGCTTCCCTGGTGGCGCAGTGGTTAAGAATCCGCCTGCCAATGCAGAGGACATGGGTTCGAGCCCTGGTCCGGGAAGATCCCACATGCCACGGAGCAACTAAGCCCATGTGCCACAACTACCGAGCCTGCACTCTAGAGCCCACGAGCCACAACTACTGAAGCCCACGCGCCTAGAGCCCATGCTCTGCAACAAGAGAAGCCACTGCAGTGAGAAGCCCACGCACCGTGATGAAGAGTAGCCCCCACTCGCCACAACTAGAGAAAGCCTGCACGCAGCAACGAAGACCCAACGCAGCCAAAAATAAATAAATAATTTTAAAAAAAGAACCCCCAAATCTAGGAAATTTGGTTGACATAAATCTTGTGTAGCAAAAAGAAGAAAATGGTTAATATGGCTATAAAACAATGAAGATGTAGATAATCTTGGAACCTGAGAACGAGAATGCAATGTTGATTGCCATCACTCTAAACTAAACATTTAGACTTGACATTTCAAAGTTCAAGACAGCATATTTTCCTCCAATGCACTGTCCTTCCATAAAGAGCATCCTGCTGGGAGATGGTGATCTTCTTGGAATGGATGACAGGTATCCATTCAAATAACTGCACAATTCCCCAGCTTGTTTTTTAAAAACCAAACCATTCTCAAGATCTGCCTCCAAAATTTTATGCTGGTAGTACTACTTTTCTTAACTTGTCAAAAATCCTTCAAGACCAGCTTAAATGCCACCACTTTTACCCCCAACCTATCCTGCACTACATTATCTTACCTCTGAATTGCTCTGTTTAGTATCCTAACTATACCAATTACAGTACTCAGAACATAGAGGGGGATTCTACAGATTTCTAGATAATAAAGTAAAATGTGGCAACCGTTAAAAAGACCATGCTTATGACATTTTCTCGTAACACTAAAGAATTGTTGTGCCTTCTGTTATCTCAATTTATGCAAACACACTTTGTACACAGACTTTTATGAAACGGTCTAATTTAACCTGAATTTTAACTTAATCAAAAGGCTTTCCAAGGTGCGTCTGTAACTACGGAATTTGAGGCCAGCTTGGCATCCAAACTACTGGCATTTTTCTCATATATCACTCTATACACACTCGAGCTCTGAACCTGCCCCCACCTTCAGAAAAGATTAAAACTCCATTCTAATTTATTAAGCCCTAGGCACTTAAGTAAACCTTGTGGAATTAATTTCCCTGAAACACTTCAGTGATTCGCATAAATTACAGAGTAGTCAAGATATAAGACAAATAGCATTTGGAGGCTCTTTCTACAAGTTAGAGTGTTCACATTTTCTGGTCTTCAAAATAAAGGCCACAACATCATTTTTAAAGTTACTTGGAAGATTTATATTGTAATAAAGGCATTTTTCCAAATTACCATGTACCTTTATAAATGCCAAATAATATTTAGGACATTCAGTTGTTGAAATATAAGCCAGATTGTGGAATGATGTAATAGTTATTAGACCAAGTAAGAGAAAAACTGACTAAAAGCCTCAAAGTTCAGCTATTATAAGAAATATATAAATTCTTCAGTAATTAAGGAGGTAGGACATGTAAAAGACAAAAGAGCTGAGACAAGTATATATTCTAGCTTTTCATTAAGCTAATAGTATAATCTCTTTAAAAAACATTTTTATATATGTAAACAGATTCACTGCAGAAAAGTTCAAAAACTACAGAGAATTAAAAAGAATAAAACTTATAGAATCACTTTCAATCCTATCCTTCAAGAATAACAAATCTGTTACATTTTTGTACCAGTCCATATTTTTTCTATGCATAAAGCAAATATTTTGTTCTATGACCTGCTTTTCTCACCAGGCAATATATGCTAAACATTTTCCCGTATCAATAACGAGCTACAGCAAAAGTTTTTACAGCCGAAATGGTAATGACATCTAGGTTATTACCAGGTTCTCATGATTATAAACAGCTCTGGCTTGAACATCTTTGAACATTCATGTCTGTATAGCGTAGTGTGATTTCAAGAATAAATGAGATAAGGCACAAATACTGCTAGAATCTTCCCAGCCTGCCAGTTAATGCCCCACTTCGTAAGTTTACAGGGTTTTTTTTAGCCCTTCAGACCATTAATGGTGTCATTCAACATAGGTGCTCTTCCTTCTTACCCAAATGTCTTTTACACCTAAAATCTTGATATGATCTTCCCTATTGCCTCAGCATTAAAGACAAAGCCCACTGATGAGGGTAAAAAAAACCACTAAATGACCAAACTTCTAGAAAAATAATTGGGGTTGTATACTTCCTCCAGAAGTTAATAAAAAGGTAACAGAGCCAGCCCTGTTAATATCAGCGTCCTAGTCTCTATTAGAACTGGGGGAGGAGGGAGAACAAGAGTCCCTTGAGGGGAGGGCGGTGCGCATGTTTCCAGGCACCCCAGCTGCCCAGCTCCCTCCCCATCCGTAACAACTGGTGGGGAAGAGAATCCTGCAGAGATTGGGGGTGCCTCCAAGAAGAAAAAAACATCCCTTCCACTGGTTGCCCATCTATTTAGGCAGTGGACTGGCTGATTTCGCTGTGTCCTGAGCAACAGAAGAGAGAAGAGAAATGAAGAGAAGGGGGGCGCGTGGCAGAAGAGGAGGAAAGTAGCACCAGGAAAGCAGCCGACACACCCACAGCCTGGAGAGGCAAGGACCTGTGAGTTTCCTGGGACTTAAGTGGACACCACGTTATGAAGCCTTACTTGAGCCATCTTGCTGGTACCCTGACTGAGATGGCTGTCCTGGGGTGAGAGGATGCCAGCAGCAAGAGGGTAGTGAGAGGGGATGGAAAAGGGCCAGCTGGAGGCAGAGCCCACTGAGTCAGGGTGCTGAGACCTGGGCCATGCTCTGAGCGAGCTGTTGGCGAGCAACAGCCTTGACCAATGAGAAGAGGGCAGCAGGTGCACCTAGCCACATATAGAGCGGTTCACCTTCCCCGCCACCCCCGCGTTTCTTCCCTGTCCCTGCCCCACGCAGGGGGAGGCGGGGGATGGGGGCTCGACCCCCAAAGAGCAAGGGGCCAGAGTGAAAGGGCAGAGTGTGTACTCCACGTCTCCCTCACTTCCAGGGCTTCGAGACAGGGGCAAGCCGCACTGGGGGAACGAGAAGAGAAGATTCAAATCATGTTGGAAATTGACTTTTCAAACTGGACTCCTCTCTGGAAGTGTATGGAGGTTGCACGCTGTGAAGGGACAGGAAAGGGAGATGGCATGGGCGTGGCTGAAGGCAAGGACCGAAGAGAAATAAAGACCCTTTCAATTTTACACCTCACGGACTTGAGTCAGGTCAACAGATCAATTACAGTTCAAATGGGGTAAAACACACGTGTTCTACAGGGGCACTACCGTACTGACCCAAGCCTGGGCTCAGATCCTGGCTTGGCCCATTCATTCATTCAGAAGATACTTACTGAGCACCTCCAGTGCACTGGACAAAGCTGTGACCGAGACCCACAGAAAAGCCCTGTGCCGTGGGAAGTTAAATTCTGGGAAAATATGCGATTCTGGGAAACTCTCTGAACCTTCTACCTCCTTAATAGATTTCTAAGAATCCTGGAAATTAACTACAATAAACCTTTTTTTTTTTTTTTTTTTTTTTAACTTCAGCAACACACTTTAGGCAGCTAAACTGAGATGAACAGCTTGTGTTTCAGAAACCCAAGTGCAAGTCACACAGAGGCTTCTAAACACAGAGAAGTTACTCCAGGCTCTCAAAGTGGAGGAGGGCAAGAGGCTGCAGGACGGAGGCCGGAAACAGCTCGCCTCCTGTGGGTCAGTTCTAGCCTCGTGACCACTGTTTCTAGATATAAGGAGGAAAAGGTCCTCTAAGTACCAAAAAATCTATATGAATGACTTTACCCAGCAGGGTATATATTTTGCAAAATTAATGGTAAGCACTAGTACATTTATAAGGTAGGAGAAACAAAGAAGAACTGTCTTGGTAAAATTAGCACTGGTAATTCAACACATCTAGTACTAGGGCTGTGTCTGTATATACCATCATATCCATGAGCCAGATTTTTTTGGGTACTTGAAGAGAGTCAGGCCCCTCCTGGGCACTGGTCCATGGGCGGTAGCTCAGCATCACTGCAGAGCAGATGAGAACTCACCACACGGCCAAACGCCACCTTCCTGCAGTGGGGCAGCCCCAGCAGGCTGTGCCTTCAGGTCACAGGCTCTTGGGCAATCCCTGGGGGGCTGGTGGCTCCTGAGCACACCCAGGCTGGGCCCCAGCCTCTGCCTTTTCTTACTAAGTCATTTCCAGGGGCCACTTCCACTCCGGGGCCTGTGATTCACTCCTTGCCTCACTCCTTTCTTTACAGGCAGAAAACAGGTCGCGGGAGGATGAGGCAGTGCTTCACCATCCCCCCCAATCTTAGTGCTTTAGTACAACATGCACCCTGGCTGTGTCTGGACTTGGGGAACGTCAGGCCATCTGTCACTGGTTAATCCTCAACTTTCCTGCTTTGAATCCATGTAAACTTCACCCAGCCGGTGCAATCCCATGCTTTCAACTGTCTTCTATCAAAACAGGAGCCGAGATGACAACATTTACAAAGAAAGGTTGCCAGATTATCAGCAACTTCACTAGTTATTTCCTTAACTTCTTTTTTCCCCCAAACTATTTACAAGATGCCACTTGCTATTTCCCTTTTTTTTTTTTCCTTTTTGGTCCTGCAAAAGGGAAGCACTTAGGTAGCTGGGCGCCAAGAAACCAGAAAATGGAAAAGCAATGTGTAAGACAACTTTGCCAACAGCCTCCATGTACCGGGTCAGAAAATGCAAAAACCTCCCACAGGTCGAAAGTACCAAGGCTACTCACTCTTGCTCATTCTAAAATAAATAAGTAAATGTACAAACATGCAAATAAATAAACATCTTATAGAAGCATTTTCCAGGGCATATTATTGCCAAATAATTGACCATTCACTTAAAATAAATATAAAATAAACCCCCAAGATATTACTTTCTTAAATACAGTATCTTTGTTTTAGGTGAACATAAATAGTGTAGTTTAAATATATGTATGGGAGTATATTTTCTCAGCTCACATTACACATTTTAATCTGTTTACCTTATGGTTTTAAAAACAAAATATACCCACATAAGAGAAAATTATAAAGAGACACACAAGAGGAACATCCACGCCCATAATTTGATACTCTGCTAAAAATAAGGTCAAACATTTAGCTTTATTTCATTTTAGTCAATTTTCCTAAGCATCTCCTTCTAGCATAACTGATTTTTGCCCTGCTTTCTTTCACACTAATGTATTAGAAGCAAATTTATAGGGCAATACATTGTGATTTTATAGGATACAGAAAATTCCCTAAATTATTATGAAATAATTAACATTCCTTTGTTGTTTAGTATTCAGGTTATATTTTCAGGAAAGTGACATAAAGAACACAGCCAGAAACGTATCTGTGCATACAGCTTTCAAAAATATCTCGGATAAGACTGCTTTCCATAGGGACTTCCCTGGTGGCACAGTCACCAAAATTTGGATTTTGTCTGGATATTTGATGTATTAAGGCATTAGTGTAATTTTTTTTTAGACGTGATATGGTATTGTGCTTGTGCTCTTAAAAAAAAGTTCTTATCATTTAGAGACATATGTTGAAATATTTATTGAAGCTATGCTATGTAGTCTGGGATTTACTTCAGATGATCTGGGGAGGAAAGTATTTAAAATGGGAGGATAAGTGAAATGAGACAGGCACCAGTTGCTAGTCATGGAAGAGGAGTATAAATTATTTTCTCTACTCTTGGATATGTTTAAATATTTCCATAAAAAAATACCAGTTTTTGCTCATTGTTATATAATTGTAAACATTTTTTACAGTGATGATACCTAGTGCCCTCATACTTTGCTGGTGTCCCTTATGGAAAACAAGTTTGGGGTTTTTTTCTGTAAATTTATTTATTTATTTTTGGCTGCACTGGGTCTTTGTTGCTGCGCACGGGCTTTTCTCTAGTTGCGGTGAGCGGGGGCTACTCTTCTTTGCAGTGTGCGGGCTTCTCATTGCGGTGGCTTCTCCTGTTGCAGAGCACGGCCTCTAGGTGCACGGGCTTCAGAGTTTGTGGCGTGCGGGCTCAGTAGTTGTGGTGCGCAGGCTCTAGAGCGCAGGCTCAGTAGTTGTGGCACACGGGCTTAGCTGCTCTGCTGCATGTGGAATCTTCCTGGACCAGGGCTCAAACCCATGTCTCCTGCATTGGCAGGAGGATTCTTAACTACTGAGCCACCAAGGAAGTCCCAACATGCAGATTTTCTGATCCACCCAATGGAGAACCTGAGTCAGTATTTCTGTGGACAGACTAGTGCAGAGGCCACACTTGGAGAAACTCACTTTCAAACAGAAAAAGCAGAGCGTCTTCACTGTGCTTTTCATCAATGGAAGGTGTTCTAGCATGTTAGGGTGATTCGCTTCTGACACACTTGTCAAGGTATAAGGGCAGTAAATTTCGGGGTTTTTTCCCTTTCAGAAACCTCCTAGATTCCTTCTTCGAGGCTCACAGGTGTTCAGACTTCTTCCTCAAGTTTTCCCAGGGGCACCTGTAGCCATCCCAACTTTACCTGGCTCATGTGTGCTTTCACCTCTGCTTTCCGCGGTGTGTACTTGGGGAAGAGGGGTCCAGCATGCATTAGACCACCTGCCCAGAAAGCAAGTGAGCATCTTCTCAGTACAGTCCTTCTGCCTGACTCTGATGGGCAGGGTTATGTCACTCTTCTCTCTGTACCTGCTACCGGAGAGGACGAAAGATAATGGTATTTAAAACATGGGGGAAATCTCTTTTAAATGGCTGTTTTATTAGATCCCTGTCACTTGATTTCCTCCCATCTTCCTGCAGCCAGAATGTGCTCACAAACCCCTGTCCAAGCGGAATATTCAGGTTCGAGCCCTAAAAAAAATAATTATACTAGTGCCTTAATACATCAAATATCCAGTCAAGATCCAAATTTTCCCAACTGGCTGGTAAATTTTTCTTGGTTTGTTGGGAACAGGATACAAATAATGTCGTTACGTTGTAAATGGCAGCCCCATCTCTTCAGTCTCTTCATCTGTAGGTTCCCCTCCCTCCCCACCTCTCTTTTTCTTTAATTTACTTTTTTTTTTTTTTTTTTTTGGCGGTACGCGGGCCTCTCACTGTCGCGGCCTTTCCCGTCGCGGAGCACAGGCTCCGGATGCGCAGGCTCAGCGGCCATGGCTCACGGGCCCAGCCGCTCGGTGTCATGTGGGATCCTCCCGGACCGGGGCACGAACCCGTGTCCCCTGCATCGGCAGGCAGACTCTCAACCACTGCGCCACCAGGGAAGCCCTAATTTACTTTTTTTTTTTTTTTTTTTTTTTTTTTTTTTTTTGCGGTACGCGGGCCTCTCACTGTTGCGGCCTCTCCCATTGCGGAGCACAGGCTCTGGACGCGCAGGCTCAGCGGCCATGGCTCACGGGCCCAGCCGCTCCGCGGCATGTGGGATCTTCCCAGACCGGGGCACGAACCCGTGTCCCCTGCATCGGCAGGCGGACTCTCAACCACTGCGCCACCAGGGAAGCCCCTAATTTACTTTTTGAAGAAATGAGGTCAACTGTCCTACAGAGTCTGTACTGACTGCATCTCATAATGACATTTATAACATGTTCCTCTATCTCCTTATTTCCTGTAAATCAGTAGGAGGATATAAAGGCTTGATCAGATTCAAGTTCAATGTTTTGGAAACAGTAAATACCTCATAGAAGGTGCTGTGTACTTCCGTCGGAAGGCACAAAATGTCTGGTTTCCTCTTTTTGTGGAGTCTTTGGGGTTTTTTTTTTTTTAAAAACATTATAAACAATTTTAATTTTTTTTAAAATTCAAACAAAGGAATAGAAAAGAATATAAAGAATCCTCGTGTACCTGTCACCCAGCTTTAACAACTCACTGGCTTCCGTCTCCCTTGTTCTATTTTATCCACACCCTCACTCACTTCTCTCTCTTCCAAACCTACACTAACTTGAAGCAAATCCCAGACATCATATAATTTCACCTCTCAATATTTTAGTGTATATCTCTAAAAGACAGTGATTTAAAAAACATACCACTATAAAACCTAAGATTTTTAATAATTCTTTAATATCAAATATCTGATCAGTATTCACATTTCCTCCATTGTATTATGAGATATTTTTGGCATTTGGTTTTAATTTGCAGCACTGGATTATTGGTGAGTGAGAACATTTCTACTGTGTTTGGTTACTGGCTGTGAATTACCTTCTGGTGTCCTCTGCTTGTTTAGAATTAAATTGATGGGTTGATAATAATAAAGACTGGTGACCATTTTTTGTTACAAATATCTTCTCAGTCCGTTATTCACCTACTAATGGAAGCTAGAGTGAGGCAGTCTGCCCTCATGTCCATCTACTACCCAGTGAACTTAAGCTTTCTAATTTAAGTGTACTTTGTGATTCCTTCTACTGCTTCTAAGGTCAGAATGCCTCCCTTCCTTCAAAGATATAATGAATATTCAAAACTATTTTCTTCTGGTTTGTCTAAGTAATCTGCGTTGTTAAGTACATTCAGGTCATATACTCAGAAAGCTATTTAGGTTGTATAAACCCCAGAATTTATCTCCATGACCCCTATGTCACAGACACAGAAAGAGAATGGAGTGTTTATAATAGTGACATATTTCTAAATGATTTGAATCCCTTGGTAAGCTACCCATAGATTTAATTCCACTTGCTCCCAGAGAAAAATTCCGATCCCTTCTAGAGAAAGGGGAGCCCTGTCACCTGGTTTTAAAGCACTCTAACTAATTAGGGTGTTAATTAGTTCCTTGCAAGAATGAAAAGCAGGGATTAATTTAAATCACAATGAAGTTGGGGGTTGGGGTAGGGTTAATGGTTTCTTCTTTAACAGTTACCAACACATTTTAAATAGACCCAGGCCCTTTTAAAAGGAGGGCATTTATGCTGCATACGTTTGGTTACCTAGGAGACCCCATCTCTCCTTTCTACCAGAGCCTGTCCTCTCAGAAAAGCAGCTTCAATTAATAGACGGCTACTTTTCTAAGCCTCAATCGAATGGCCAGTAGGAGTAACAGAAGAAAAGTAAAACTCAAGTTATTACCTCAACTACAGCTTAGATTTTTTTTTTTAAAGCAGGAATTCCCACGGTAGCAAAGTTGGATTATGATGCAAAGTCCCAAGGAAATTAAGCTACGCATCTCACCAGTTTTCTATACTCTGCTTAAGACACCAAGGCGGGGGGAAAAAAAAAAGCGTAGACTAAGTGATTTATAAAACAAGTGTAGCAAGAGTGTTGAAATACTGAAGCATTGTGTAAATACCAGCCCACAGTTGATATCACACTTAATGCTTGTAATCATCAACAGAAGTTTAGGGGAATGAGTACATTATGACTGAACGTGTATTAAATCAAGAGGTCGGATGCTGGATGTTCACTAAACTTATTGTGGTAATCATTTCATGATGTATGTAAATCAAATCATTATGCTGTACACCTTAAACTTACACACTGCTGTATGTCAATTATATCTCAATAAAACTGGAAGGGAAAAAAAAGTTTGGTTGAAAGGATCAAATGCAGCAAAAGTACATGGCAAAAGCACATCATTAATAATAATACCATTTGAAAGTTAGCTTTTATTAAATTAGCTTCTGAAGTCCCACTTTTCTTATACAGTGAGCCCAGGGTATCACTTTTGCATTACCGCCATGTGATGGGTAACTTCATGTGTCAACTTGCTAGGCCCTGGTGCCCAGTTGTTTGGTCAAACACCAGTCTAGATGTTGCTGTGAAGGTATTTTTTTTAGATGTGATTAACATTTAAATCAGTAGACTGAGTAAAGCAGATTATCCTCCATAATGTAAGGGAGCCTCATCCAAACAGTTGAAGACCATAAAAGACTTATATACAATGGAATATTACTCGGCCATCAAAAAGAATGAAATAATGCCATCTGCAGCGACATGGACGGACCTAGAGATTATCATACTAAGCAAAGTAAGTCAGAAAGAGAAGGACAAATACCGTATGATATCACATGTGGAATCTAAAATACAATACACATCAACATATCTATGAAACAAAAACAGGCTCACAGACATAGAGAACAGACTTGTGGTTGCCAAGGGAGAGGTAGGGTAGGGGAGGAAAGGATTGGGAGTTTGGGGTTAGCAGAGGCAAACTATTATATAAAGGATGGAAAAACAACAAGGTCGTACTGTATAGCACAGGGAACTATATTCAACATCCTGTGACAAACCATAATGGAAAAGAATATGAAAAAGAACATACATATATGTATAACTGAGTCACTTTGCTGTACAGAAGTAATTAATAAAACACTGTATATCAACTATACTTCAATAAAATTAAAAAGACTGAGATCCCCCCAAAAAGGAATTCTGCCTTCCGACTGGCTTCAGACTTCGCACTGCAGCATCAGCTCTTCCCTGGGTCTCCAGCCTGACCTGCAGATTTCAGACTTGCCAGCCCTCACAACTATGTAAGCCCATTCCTTAGAATTTCTAGAGAGACGGACAGATCTATATACACACAGACATATATACACACATTTATACTCAGAGAAAGAGAGATCCTATCAATTCTGGTTCTCTGGAGAACCCTAACTAATACACACCATCACCATCACTCTACAGCTATAAAAGTGAAATTACGTTTATATTTATCTGGTTGTTCCCACGTCATACAAACTTGGCTTTACAAATTTTTCACTAAAGTTAGAGAGCCTGTTAGCTTGCTGGAGCTGCTGTAACAAAATGCCATAGGCTGGGTGGCTAACACAACAGAAATGTATTTTCTCACAATTCTGGAGGCTGGGAAGCCAGAGGTCAAGGTGGCAGCAGGTTTGGTTTCTTCTGAAGCCTCTCTCGTAGGCTGGCAGGTGGCCGCCTTCGTGCACTGCCCTCACATGATCTTTCCTCTGTGTGCAAGCATCCCTGGTGTCCCTTCATGGGTCCAAATTTTTGACAACAGTCAGATGTGGTTAGGGCCCACCTTTCTAAAGGCCTCATTTTAACTTAGTCACCTCTTTCAAAGCCATATCTCCACATACAGTCACCTTTTGAAGTTCTGGGGGCTAGGGCTTCAACAATTCAGCCCATAACAGAGGGTCTATCTGAAAAAAATCTGATTTAATATTAGGCTACACGGCATACATAAAACTCACTTTTGGGGGAAAGCAATTTAGGGATAGCCTTCCTCTAGATCAGTCAGAAGTGTCCAATTGAAAAAACATGCAGATATATTTCAACACTGGTTGGCAGAGAAAATAAAGAGATGATTTTAAAGAAGAGACCCAAATCCAAGGCATCAAGGCAGACACCCTGAATTTTAGGCACTGATTTGTCACACTGATGATATATTACATCTTGCTCAGGTGTAGAAAACAGCAGGGACTTAGTTATTTGAGCCTGGCTAGTGAGTCTCCCCATAGGCTAGACAGTAATTATAAAATCAGTTACCAAACCCTCTTAAGCCTGGGGCCAGGAATGATGTGGTAGCCATGATATGAAAGACACAGTTTTGACCATAAGTTGTTCGGTGCTTAATCTAACA
Organism: Hyperoodon ampullatus; assembly: GCF_949752795.1. Classification (NCBI taxonomy): domain Eukaryota; kingdom Metazoa; phylum Chordata; class Mammalia; order Artiodactyla; family Ziphiidae; genus Hyperoodon; species Hyperoodon ampullatus. The sequence continues at coordinate 147,518,120 of NC_136917.1, forward strand.
ACATCAGCAGGCAGCAGTGGAGACCGAAGGCCTTAGAGAAGACAGAGGAAGGAAAAATGGCAGTAGGAAGACAAAGAAGAAAAGAGGTAAGAAAGGGGATGGAAGGAAGGAAGAAAGAGGGAAAAGACGAGAAATGGGAAGGGAACAGGGTGGGAAGGTGGGGCTTTGTCCCTCCTCTCTCAGTAGCACTGCACCATGTCAGGTCCCACCTCTGACTAATAACGAAAAATGCCAGAGCTTCTCATAGGAATAGCACGTGTACATTTCCAAAGAACTTTCACCTCTGTTATTCCTTATGTACCCCAAACAGCCCAGTGAGACCTCATGGAACTGTGAATCAAAAATGTTGCCTGCCATATCAGTAAACAAAGGATGTCCCAGCCATCAAGCCACTACAGCCAGCCGATGGTGAGCCCTGAGGGGAGTCAGGATGGGAAAGAACAAGATCCTGGCCAGAGAGAGCTAAGGTGCACATCAAAGGCATGATTTCAGTGAGCCCAGACTCTTGCATCTTCCCATACATAGAGAGCGCTAAACTCCTTAACTTCAGATATCTGGTTTTCTTTAATGAACCGTCATCTTTTGATGTCCCGACTGCCTGGTCTTTGTTGCAAAACCCCCTGTATCTCCTGGTTCCTCCCTGACCTCTTCGGAGCAGTCCCTCAGAGCTAGCTGAGACTCCTGTCTCCTGGGCTTGAAGTGCTCAGATGTCTGCCGAATAAAACATAATTCTCAATTTTAGGTTGCGTATTTTTTTGCAGTCGACAGAACTCTTATTTTTATTTGACAAACTTTAAAAAATCTGAGACAGAGTCATTGAAGTGACTTGCAGAGACTGGAAGCAATTGAACATTTTACAGACCAACGCTACTCCACAGAAATGATAAACAACTACAATTTTTTTTTTCACCCCACAATCCCTCCCTTAAGCTTTCTGGTTCGTACATAATCAAACTATGTGATTTATATGTGTTTTTTAAATTCTGTGTTCACGCTTTCTCTACCAAATTTCTTTTTTGGCTTTATACTCCTGAGAGCTCGGTTTGTTTAGCTTTAAAGATCTCTCTCTTGCAAACAAGCTCTGAGAGAAAAGTGATAGATACGTGATTATTTACTAGGAAAAATGAGAGTGATAATACTCGAAAGAACACTTATCCCAAAGTAAAAGTCAACTCTCCCCCTCCAGACGTTCCAAACACTACAACTTTTCTAGAGAAATCTAAATGAGTTTAAAATAAATCTCAGGAAAAAAAGTTGATGAAGTGTTATCAATGGGGACAAGGTAGGATACAGGTAACTCAGCTCTTGGCTGGAAATAAAATAAGGTTATGGCACTAGGATAAAGGTCAGTCCCTGGCTTCCTGAGTGTGTCTGACACCTCTGAGTTCAGTTACCAACACGCCGTTGACAACGACATTTCAGTGGCTTTTACATGAAAACCCAGGCTCAAGTTCAAAGCTGGAAGGTGACACCTGTCCTGGGACAGAGTTCAAAGTCCAGGCTCTTATGTTCAGGTCTCGGCTTTTGGTAAGTGCACCTGCTGGTGTGCTAATGCAGTAACCCAAGGAACACCAGTGCTAGAATCTTCTGGGAGCTCCTCTGCCTATAAGCTTATAAACTGTTCATATACTGTGGCAAATTATATTTTCCAAAAATGGCACTGCAAGATTTCTGGTCCCATACACTCTTCCAGAACCTTGCCACCTGCATCAATAGGTAGAGTCTATTTCTCCTCCCCTTGAATCTGGGCAAGACTTCGTGATGGTTTCAACTGATGGAATGCAGCAGAGGTGACACCATGTAACTTCCAGGGCTGGGTCATAAAGGGTGATGTGGCTTCTGTCTGGCTGTCTCTCAAGATGCTTCTCCTGGACCCCAGCTACCATACTGTGAGGAAGCCCAAGCCACATGGAGGGGACAGAAATGTCCTGGCTGAAAGTCTCAGTGAAGGTCTTTGGTGTAAGCCTACATCAGCCATCAGACGATGAGTGAATGATCCACTAGGTGATTCCCACCCCCGGCTCTTCAATCTCCCCTGCTAATTCCCACATCATGGATCAGGGACGAGCTGCCCCAGGGTACCCTGTCCAGAGAATTGTGAGTATAATAAATGTTTGTTTTATGCCACTAAATTTAGTAGTCATTTGTTAAACAGCCCTAGTAACTGGAATGTACATTAATACCCAGAGGCAGAAAGAATTCATTGATTAATATGATTTTATCCATGTCTGGCTTTGGGTCTTCTTGTAGGTAGGAAAGTGTAGGCAGGAAGCAGAAACACAAGCATTTAAGTGCTACCTTCCCTGTGCCAGGCACCATGTCAAGTACGAGAAAACTTTAAAACTTCAACTGCTCCAAAATCCCCGTGAGGTTTAAGTGTGATCTCCATTTAAAGATGGGGAAGCTGAGGCACAGAAAGGTATAGTACCTTATCCAGGATCATACAGGCAGTGGTAGAGTTGCAGTTTGATCCCATATCTGCCTGACTCTAAAACTCACAATATTTTTTGCTCTCCCAGTGGAGCCCAACCTGGAAACCTTGACCCTGGGTGGGGACGGGGGGTTGTGGGGGGCAGCAGGGGAAGAAGCCTCAATTTAGTGGCAATGAGAAAGTTCTGTTAATCCATGAGCACCAGTCACTGTATGTCATACATCCTCTCACCCCCACCACAAACACACACTTTTCAAATATAGTAAATTCCATAAATACAATTCAAATTCATTTCACACATTACTGATCTTGGTTTTGATTATGATCTTGGTACTGATTACGTATCTTCTCAACTTACAGATGATAACAGAACAGCCACTAGAAGTTAAAGGTCTGTAAACTTCTTACACATATATTAGGACAGAGTTTTCATACTTAAAAACATTGGGAACCATGAACCATACACCTCCGTGCACAGAATTCACATTCATGCCTGGTGAGTTGGACAACTGTGTTACCACGGGAAAACTCAAGAGTTGCAAATGACCAACATTCCATCTGTGTTGATTTAATGAAGGTGGTTACCAAGGGATCATTCTTAAATAGTGGGCACTGAGAGGGGAGGGTGCCCTCAGCCACAATTCATTAATTTGCTAATTGTGCAGCTTCCCTGGTGGCGCAGTGGTTAAGAACCCGCCTGCCAATGAAGGGGATAAGGGTTTGAGCCCTGGTCTGGAAAAAGCCCACATGCCACGGAGCAACTAAGCCCATGCACCACAGCTATGGAGCCTGCGAGCCACAATTACTGAGCCCGTATGCCACAACTACCGAAGCCCGCGTGCCTACAGCCCGTACTCCGCAACGAGAAGCCACCGCAATGAGAAGCCCGCGCACCGTGTCAAAGAGTAGCCCCTGCTCGCCACAGCTAGAGAAAGCCCGTTCCCAGCAACGAGACCCAACACAGCCAAAAATAAATAAATAAATGTATTAAAAAAAAATTTGCTAACCGTTCTCCCACTGAGCGCTGGCCAGCATTCTGTCTTTAGCTAATGATGATGTATGTGCCTTCCCACTTTCCATACACAGGCACGTGACAGGGATGGCGGGCAGAGAAGAATGGACCTGTCTGGGTCTTCATCTCGCCTTGCCTCTGTCCTTCAGGGTATCCTCCTAAGCAGGCATCTGCTTCCCTTGGGATGAGAAGGGAGTGGTGGTAATAGATGGGGGAACAACTTTATTACCCATCAGGAATGTAGGGCAAGTTCACTGCCTCCTTGAGAAATGGGAGCCCGCTCCATTCAGATCTGTGCTAAAGAGGCAAGAATGCTGGTACTTAATGTGCCATAGAAAGGCTTCTTTCAGAAAAGAAAGGCAACTTCACCAGAGTCCTTTGCCGTCACATTCACATGGAATGCTGAGTAAGGCACACAGGGCCACCTCCAGCCTTCTAAAAATGGACATGCACGGGGTGGGTGGGATGCACTCCCTCTTCCCAGGACTCTTTTCTTTAGCTGCAGTCATCAGCATTCATACCCTCAAGAAGACCTGGCTTTGGGAGGCAAGTCCTACCATGTGACCACCCCCAGGCTACTCTCCCCTGCCCTTAGCTCTTAAATCACTGCATTCCACAAGGATTTATTTCTTCCCCAAAAGGGGGAGGTAAAGGAGGGGAATTACAGTATCTAATGAAGTTGGTTGGTGCCAAAACAACAAAGAAATTCCAATTCATGAAACCACATTTTATTAAAACTGCACTTTTTTTTTTTTTAAAGACTATGTGCCTATATACCAAAACCCGTGATTTCTGCTTGTGAGCTGTTCAGCTCTGATTAAATGGGAAAAAAAGAAAATAAGACTCAAGATTTTTGAAAACACTTTCTTATTATCATTAACTTTAGGTATGTGAAATTCAAATTTAAGGATTTTTTTTGGTGGTAACTCTTCAAACTAAACAGTCTTAAAATGAACTACCAATTAACCACTGCTTAATTCATAAATGAAAGAAATGTATGTCTTTCAACTTAAGTGCACAACTAGGATCCATTACACACACACACACACACACACACACACACTTTTAAGATTCATATACTGGTCACCAACAGTCAGAGAACATATCTCCCAACCACAGAGAAGAAGCTTTAGCCCGAAGGGGCCTCCATTCTCTCCTAGAACCTCATCAATCTCCCATCCTTGGCAGAAAGCAGCAAGGAAAGACAGTCTCCCAGATAGGTATCTGGTCTACCCAGGCTCTCTCCCTTTCCTTTTAAAAGAACCTAGAAAAGAACCTAGAAAGCAAGTGGAGGAAGTGGAAGGGTAGAAGTGGGAGAGAAGATATGTTAAGAAATTAACCCCAAATTCATAATTAGCTAGCCACATGGTTAAGAAATTAACCCCAAATTCATAATTAGCTAGCCACATGACAAAAGCTGTGGATGTTTCTGACTTGCACTTTATTTTCCGAATGGAGGTAGGATCACTGATCTAGGAGGTGCAGGGCCCCCAGGGGAACTGGCCACAGCCAGGAGCTTCTGCTTCACCTGGATTATCATGCCCAAACTCCCATTATCTCAAAAGATGTGGGGCCCATGAATCCACCCATACTTATCCTTTAAACCCTATGCCTTTCCTATAAATACAGAATAAATACAGAATATTTGTCTGTTTGCCTCACCACTTGTCACAGACAACTCCAGATGTGTACTATCAGGCATTTCCAAGGGCAGAGTTCTTTACAGATTACAAATTCCTAGAGGACAGGAAATACGGTTGTTTTTCTTGTACTGTACTGCAATTACCCAAATATTGCATACAAAGATATAAATTTCTGCCAGGAAATCTTTTTTTTTTAATGAGAAGATGGATGATAACATTCTTAATTTATAACTGAGGTAGCTGTGATTCATTCATCCACTTATTCATTCATTCAGCAGAGATTTATTGAGCACCTCTTATGTGCCAGGCTGGGGATCCAGCAGTGAACTAGCCGAAGCCTATGTCCTCAAAGGGCTGCTGCTGCTCTCAGAGAAGAAACAGGTCCCGCACAAAGATGCAGGTAAGGGTGGAAGTGAGGACAGGAAGTGACAGGAGTGTGTGATTTGAGGGGGGAGGGGTCAGGGAAGACGTCTCTAGGTGACATTTGAGCAGATAGATCTGGAGGAAGGGATCCCTGCAGATGCCTGGGGAGAAGCCTTCCAGGGTGGGAACAGCACGTGAAAGGCTGGGTGGGCTCAGGAACTTACAAGCAAGCCTGGAGAAGAATAAACGCAAGGGAGGCTTATAGACCTGGAAAGGACTCTGCTTTTACTGAGTGGGATGGGAAGCCGCCCAGAGGACTCTGAGCACAGAATGACAAACAGGATCACTTGCGACCACTTCTGTTAAGTCAGGACAATGAGATGCAGTCAGTCTGTGGACCTGTTTTGAAGATACAACGACTCTGCTTTTCTGATGTGACACAGAGATGAGGGCATTTGCATTAGACAGGCCTGGAGTCAAACTCCAGCTCTGCCACCTCCTAGCTGTGTGACCTCAGGGAAGAGTTTTAATTTTTGAGTCTCAGCTTCTTCTGTAAAATGGGGATAATAACCACCTTCACTGCAAAAGTAGAAACACTATATATAAGCACCTATTACAATCCCGGGGTGCTTCTTTAACCAAAGATAAAAGAGGATTTTTTTTAACCCAAATATCCCTGACCCCCAATACAACAACATCCTTGTAGGGAGATGCCAGGAGAATTTTCATGGCCTTAAGGTCCCCTCTCTGGCCCACCTTTTCTTTGATGGACGGAGTTGACTTTCATTACATGTGTGTTGTTTTCAAGGTTGGTTTACTGAAGTTCTAATCTTAATAGAATCAGCAAAGACCATCCATGCCCCCTATCTGAGAGGTGGACAGAAATAGTAAATGGAAAACAAAATCCTAAGGCTGAGAATTTCTGACAATGCCAGGAAGGTATTTGGACATAGTATTGCTAATTGCATATTAAACACTACTGGCTCCTGTACTCAACAAAAAGGGTTAATTACTATTATGTGTTATTAGATTTTTTAAGCTGGGTGTTGCTTCCTTTCCTGTCCAATAACTAGAGGCCAATATTTCTTACTTATGGCAACATGTGATCACAATTGTATGACCTTGAGTCCAGGAAGGAGTGAAATCACTCAGCCCTGAAAATCAAACAAAATCATTTTTCTGGCTTCTCGGCTGGAATGTCTACTAGGAAGTACATATACTTAATTTTGGTTCCCTCCACTTTCCCATCCCAATTAACCCAATGCCACATTCACACGGTTGCCTCTCTAAAAATCTGAAATTATTTTGCAAACCTCAATTGTGTTTAATGTGACTTTTAAAGCTAGTCTAAAGAACACAGGTTGAGGAACAGAAACCATCAAGTAGAGGATTAAAATGAATGGATGCTTTAAAAATGGTAGAGGGACTTCCCTGCTGGTCCAGTGGCTAAGACTCCACGCTCCCAATGCAGGGGGCCCGGGTTCGATCCCTGGCTAGGGAACTAGATTCCCCCATGCCACAACTAAGAGTTCGCATGCTGCAACTAAATATCCCACATGCCACAACCAAAAAAAAAGAAAAGAAAAAAAATGATAGAGAAATCTGGTGATGGAGCCTTTATAGTTGAAACTTAGAAATCTACCTGAAGAATTTAAACAGTTTTAATAGAACTAAAACTCACTACTCAAAAAGAAAATAAAATTCAAATAGAGCACCTTAGCATCCTCTGGAGCACTGAAATACTTATATTCACCTTAAAATTCACCTCACAAAGATTGTACCTTCATCTGAACTTTTAAAGTTGTTTACATCACATGATCATGCAGCACTTAGATTCTGTTCTGAATACTCTTCTTCTACATGTAAATGTCTTGACCCCCCAGTGAAAAGGGCAGGTTCCCCAAAGGCAAGAACCATGTCTCCCAATTTATGTATGGATCCGGGACCTGGCAGGTACTAAATGTGTGTTCTGACATATCATGTGCTCTCCCCTACAAAGCTGCATTTCTCCAAGGCTGCTCTGTTCCTCAAGCTGCACCCACAAGGGTTAAGTAAAGAATATTACCATGTGGCATACTCCCCCCACACCACGTACAACTTTCCCCTTTCTTAGACATTTACAATGTACATTAACAGCTTAAAGGCACCAAGCAGTCCTGTAATAAAGAAACCTATTTATTTTGCTGAACAGGACATTCTCCAAACTTCTTTGACACAGGAAACTTTTCTTGCTTATAATGCCTGTTAAAATTCAGCAGTGCCACTTGGGGAAACTGTCCTAAAGTATCTGAAACAACATTCTGTATATAAAGTGCTCAGTAAGTAACATATGTGAGACATTTTACAGTTTACAAGGCACTTTCAACACATTATTATGACTGAACTCCCTCAGTAGACAGACTTATATAGTAGGAAATTACAAAGAAGGGAAACTGTCTTCCTTTCCTCCAACCCCCTCGGCTTTTCAATCACATTCCTTCCTTCATGCATCTATCAACTGAAAACTCCTTTTCTTTAGGACTCTGAGTCACTAAGGATACAATGTGACAACTTATTTCTCCCATAAAGGGACTTGTTCCCACCTCTTGGAACTGAGAGGGTCCTTAGATATAAACTCCAAATTGTTCCCTTTACCCTTGGGGGGGAGAAAAGGCAGGTTTTAGTTTCAGGAAATCTACCTCAGAGACACAAAGAAATTAGGTGACTTGGTCAGTAATGTGATTTTAGCTTACAGGAAACTCAAAGTTCCAAATTTAGAGATACATGAGTAAGGATTAGGTTCAACTGTATATGAAAGGAAACCCCAAATAACGGTGGCTTAAACAAGATAGAAGTCTCTACATATAAACAGAGTCTGAGAGGAGTCAGTCCAGAGCTGACAAGAGAGCCCCACAGACAGTTGAGATTGGGGCTCCCTCTATCTGTTCCACCAACTTAATACAAGGCTTCCATCTTTAAGGTCACCGCAGGGCCCAAAATGGCAGCAGGAATGCTAGCCATCAAATCCTGATCCCAGGCAGAAAAATAAAAGATGATGATGGAATAGGCAAAAAGCATGTAGCTTTCAGCAGAGTGGTCAGATCCCTATGTAGACTTTCCCCAGACCCCCATGTCAAACTCTCATTGGTCACACAGCCAAAACCAGCGCAAAGAAGGCTGAGAAATGTGGTATTTGGGCTGAGTACACTGAATCCCAAATTTTAAAAAAGAAGTTCTATTACTAAGAAAGAACAGGAAAGGGCTCCCCTGGTGGTGCAGTGGTTGAGAGTCCACCTGCCGATGCAGGGGACACAAGTTCGTGTCCCGGTCTGGGAAGATCCCACGTGCCGCGGAGCGGCTGGGCCCGTGAGCCATGGCCGCTGAGCCTGCGCGTCCGGAGCCTGTGCTCCGCAACGGGAGAGGCCACAACAGTGAGAGGCCCACGTACCGCAAAAAAAGAAAGAACAGGAAAATGGATATTGGGTAGTCCACTAGCAATCTCTGTCAAGAAGAAGGAATACGATGTTAGAATCTTACTATCTTAGGATGCTGGTCAGAAGCCATTTAGTCCGGTGTTTCTCAAGTTCACTGATAAGAATCATGTGTGTGGGGTGGTGGTGGAGGGGTAGATAGGCTCCACCCAGATTTACTGAACCAGAATCTCCAGGGAGAGGACCTAGGGATCCCTGTTTTCAACAAGCACTCTACATGATTCTTATCAAGCAAGTTTGGGAACCACTGAAATCTAATCTTCCACCCAACTTGGCAGTCTCAGCAAATTCCTGAGCCTTGGGGCTCCAGAGGCAGTCAGTCCATCCTTGAGCAGCGAGAGACATGGACATTCTTCCTCTTACTGACACAACTTCCATCAAAGAGCCAACCTAACAGGAAGAACCCGAGGGGGCCTCACCGTTATGGAATTATACCAAAGTAATTATGAACTGGGCAACCAAGTGCCTTAACCAACCAGCTCTATCACATGAACAAATATGATTGCTAAAGAGAAAAACCACAGGCCTAAAAATGGTGTCACCTGTGCTAAAGCCCATACTACCAAACCTAGATTGAATACTAACCTAACAGCAGTTTCGACTTTCACCAGAAATGTAATCTTCACCAGTCTGGAATTTTCTGATCAGCACCAACGAGGTCATCTGTGCCACCTGGGCCCTCTCTCACTCCCCCACCCCCAGAGGAAGAAGGGATGGCAACCTGCATGACAAAGCCCCCTGCCCTTCCCTTTTCCCTCCCTAAGAAGACGATGTCCTGGCCTAAAAAAATCATCCTTTCTTTTCTTGGCTAATAGCCCCCTGCTCCTTCTTCCTATAAAAACCTTCCATTTTGTACAATTCCTCGGAGCACCCTTCTGGTTACTGGATGGGATGCTACCCCATTCATGAATCACCTAAAAAAGCCAATTAGATCTTCAAATTTACTTGGCTGAATTTAGTGTCTTAACATGATCATATAAAACCAGCCCATTTCCTTACAGAAAGCTTTAGAATGATGGTTCTCTAATTTTTTCAATCATACTTTACCAACTGGGGCTAAGTTTGACAAGCGTCAAAGCCTCCCAGGCTCCGGGGTGCCCTGTGGTGAATCAGGAAGCTCCAGCAAGGTTGCCTGAAGTTGGCCGAAGGTCTTTAGCCTATGACTGGATGGGTTTCTCTTTGAGGATTAAAGTAAAGCTACAGATCAAAGGTGGAGTGCACTCTCACTTACTTGAACATTTAGAAGTCAACTATTCCTGATCTGTACTCCTATTTCCCTATCCATTGCAACACTTATTTCCTCCAAACAAATGTACTAAGGACCATGTATTCTACCATCCCAGTAGTTCTGGAACCAAGGGGGACCCAAGGACAAACTTGCTGTCATGAATGAACCCTGGGACTGATGGGGGATTCTGATTTCATTTGCCATCTAACCCAGGCTAATAGTGAGAAAAATCTGCTGAGGTGGAGGGGCCTAAATTACACCAGAAACTGCTTCTATCTGCCATGACATTTCCACAGAGGAAAATGATTCCAACCTACATTTAGTCTGATGTTTCTTTATGAGTGAAGAATTATACCTTTAGAATGAATAAAAGAATGAAATAAACATGTTAAAGGAAGATTCTTTTTCATGTTTTGGTGTTACAGTTTGAATTTTGTTCTCCAAAAAAAAAGTCCTGGGCCTCCCTGGTGGCGCAGTGGTTGAGAGTCCGCCTGCCGATGCGGGGGACACGGGTTCGTGCCCCGGTCCGGGAGGATCCCACGTGCCACGGAGCGGCTGGGCCCATGAGCCATGGTTGCTGGGTCTGCGCGTCCGGAGCCTGTGCTCCGCAACGGGAGAGGCCACAGCGGTGAGAGGCCCACATACCGCAAAAAAAAAAAAAAAAAAAAGGAAAGAAAACAAAAGTCCTATTGAAGTCTTAACCACTGGTACATCAGAACGTGACGATATTTGTAAATAGCGTCTTTCCAGAGGTAATTAAGTTAAACTGAGGTCAACAGAGTGAGCCCTAATCCAATGGACTTATAAAAAGGGAAATGTGGACAGAGACAGACGCCTGAAGGGAAGGCAGAGGAATGAATGATGCATCTACAAACCAAAGAATGCAAAAGATTGTCTGCAAACTACCAGAAACCAGGAAGAAACGTAGAAGGCAAGTTTCAGAGGGACCATAACCTTGCAAACCTTGCTTTCAGACTTCTAGCCTCCAGCACCGTGAGACAATAAATTTTTGTTGTTCTAAGTCCCTCCGATTATGGAGCTTTGTTATGGCAGCCCTAACAAACAAATGGAATTGGTTAGTGAGAATGTATTTCTTCACCCAGGTCAAATTCAATGTCCCTGATGTAAGACTGAAGCTATCTGCCAGCACAACTCAGTCTGAAAGCAGAAAAAACCCCTGCAAAAGCCCACTTGAAAATAACTGAAATTGCATCTAAATGTAGGCTTTCAATTGCATTCACTTTCTCCAGAAAAAAACCCAGGTTTTTCTACTTCTTATCATGGGGGGGGGGGCGGGTAGGTAGTGGGTGAAGATGGAGGGGATTCATTATGATGCCTCTCAGATGAGGAATATCTACCATACTACTTCCTTGCTACATGACCACTTGCTATCCTGGATCAGTGGTTCTGAACACGTTCTGCTCAGGACATTCACCCAGCCCAGGCTCCTCTCCAGAAGTTTTGATTCAGTTGGTTCAGGGGCAGGGGGTAAGAAGCAGAAATAGTTTGTGGCTTGGGTGTCTTTAAGCTCCCAGGTAATTTTAATGTACAGAGGGAGTTAAGAACAACGCCCCAATATTACAGGAGTGATGCTTTCTTTCCATCAGTGGCTGGGGTCGGGGTGGGCGTCCAAAATTCAGACATAATTAGGAAAACCCGTCCTGTGGGAAATTCACACTCAGTAGCCAGACTCTAAAAGCTGACTTCAGAGATCAATTTCCATATGAATAATTATTCCATCACAGTTTGATTGGCTAAATGGCTCTAGGCAGGCTCTCAGGCATCCAATTTTATCTGTGGCACATAAGAGTCTTTTCTATTTAATCCCACCCTCCATAGTTTTAACAGAAAGTAAAAATTTTATCTTAATTCTTTTTCAAGCTACTGATACTTTCACTATTGCAAGTTGGCAAAATAGCCAAATATCTAAATCCAAAGCTACCCAGCACTTACGAAATACGTCCTGAATACATTTAAGAAAAGTTTTTTCTCTTTCGTTTTGGTGAAAAGGGCAAGGTAACTCGTTGACAACTGTTTAGCAGCTGGCATGTTTATTCGATTGATCAGAACTCTACAGACTTCTTAAGAACTGTTAAATTTCTTTCTACTTAGCTGCTTTATTACTTTCAATATGGTTCCAAAGAGCGTATTAAATTATATCTTCAATTACATGTAGATAAAACTTAGGAGGAGCTGAGCTTTTTCTGGACAAGATAACCTTTCCTTATTCTACTTCAGGAACAACACAAATTCATAAATACAGTAGACATCTAACACGTAAAGAGCCCTTTCCTTCCTTTCTCTCTCTCTTCCTATCTCAATCTCTTTCTTCTTTCGCCATTTTTCAAAGCTTTGGTTTTTCCCTTGGAGACAAGGTCAGAGACAGACTTCCTGTCTAAGACTCTGCTTTGTGCTTAAGGAAACATGAAAAAAGACCTGCATATTTCAAAAGAAGGTCATTATAATCACTATATACAATAGGATCACATTCTTTCCCCTCTGTCCTTAATTAGTAGAGATTACAAGAAAGGCCTCGGGCAAGAGGAAGAAGAGCGTACATTCTGACACGGTACTGGGGGAGACTTGAACACACTTCAATTAGGATGTGTATTCTTTTTCTCCAGATGCCCGTGGGACTTTGCACAACTCCAGTACAACTAAATGTACTGCTTTCCGACTCTCTTACAGAAGCAATTACCAGTGGATGCAGAGATGAATGGGAGAGCACAGGGGGTTGGAGAGAGACTTGAACAGGAAATACGGAACTTTAAAGCTTAATGGGACTTTTGAGAACATCTTATTTTACCCATGTGGGAAGCCAGAGGGGTGAACTGACTTGCAGGAGTCTCACACATGGAATTGGCAGCGCTACGATCAGTAAATGCAGCCCGCAGCTCTGTCCACCAAATTGGCGGCCAAGTCTTGACACCATTCAGAAGAAACAGTAAACCGCTGAGCCAACAACCTTTTTGCCTCTCTGGCCTCATGGTTTGCATATTTATCGTCTCTTAATATGCTATAATTGATGGCGGCGGTGGTGAGAGCTGGAGGTCTTGATTGAGTTACTGCCTCTTTTTAAGAAGATAAAAAGCTTTTCTGGAGTGCAAAGAGGATATTTCTCATGACAAGCAATTCACAGTACAAAAATTCAAGGTCAAAGAACCATGTGTGGCATGTCCAGAGGGGGCACAAGCATTACTTCTGTGCCCAGAAGATGGCACAGATAACCTAGGGTTTCAAGCTGAGACACCAACCAAGAGTACACCACACAGATCAGGATGAAAAAGCTTGCAGTACCTAGTGCTATGGCATGACGATACAACAAGCAAAACACCAATGCAATGATGATGTTCTGAAATAAAAATTTCTTCCACGAGTTCAGAACTCCATGGCTCAAGCATCATCTTTAAAGTGTCAACATAAGTGTCTGAAGATCAGCCTCAAATCCATTACTCAGCCAGAGATATTTTGAGTAAAAGGGACCTCCAAATAGGACAAAAGCCATATAAAGGCAGAAAATAATCCTTAAGAGGCATTATATTTACTTTTACTTTATAAGAAATCTTCATCGTGCTCAGTGTAATGAGCAGCTTTTAATACAGGAAGATACACACATTCCATGGGTCATAAAGCCAAGGCTGCTGAAGTGGGTGATTTAGCGTTTCAAGGGAAAAATATGAATTATATGAAGGTCAAGTCCCTTTTAAAAAGTATATTAGGAGGCATTACAAAAATAAGGAAGTGGTTATAAATCTGAATTCCAAGAATGGTAACTCCCTTGTATGGACAGAGCAAAACGTTAGGCCAGAACAATTACGTTCCTATGAGAACAGAAAAACACACAAAGGCCCAAATCACAGTAGTTAAAAAAGGCATTTCATTGAGATGCTCCATATTGAAATTAGTGTGGCTAAACCAGCCGCTACTACTCAAATCCCTCTTAAGTTTGGAGGGCAAATGGTAGGCTATGACTTTTTCAAACACAGAGGTTGTTGGCATACATCAAAAGAAGAAAGGAGAGGGGCTGTGAATCGGTCCCACAAAGGCAAATTTAAGTGAGCGGGGTGCTGCTCCCAAGCATGAAGACTCAGAGCTGATTGTGCTAATGTAAAGAAATGACTTGGGTGACCAGTTTTATCATTTTACTTGTCTTACAGGTGTGTGGCTTGCTTTTTCAATTCTGTTGTTTCTTGTTAGTGTCTAACACAGTGCTGTCCAAGAGAAATATAATGCAAGCCACATTTTATATTTTCGGAGAGCCACATTTAAAAATGTAAAAAGTGGGACTTCCCTGGCGGTCCAGTGGTTAAGGCTCTGCGCTTCCGATGCAGGGGACGCAGGTTCGATCCCTGGTCGGGGAACTAGTATCCTACATGCCTCACGGTGCAGACAAAAACAAAAACAAAAACAAACAAAAAAAGAGCCAAACAAATTTAAAAAAACATAAAAAGAAATAGACGAAATGAATAATGTTTCATATAACCCAATATAACCAAAATATTATCATTTCAGCATGAAATCAACATGAAAACTATTAACAGGATATTGTACATTCTTTTTTTTATACTAAGTCTTCAAAATCCTGTACATTTACAGTACATCTCGATTCCGATGCTACTTTATCAGAAATACTTGATGTGTATTTAGATTTCATGAAATTTACTCTTGAACGGGTAAATTCACAAACTTAAGTTGTTCCAAACTGAAAAGTTTCCAACATCTCAATTGAGTAACATTTTTAAATTTAAATTAAAAATAAAAATTTTAAATTCTATTCCTCAGTCACCCTAGCCATGTTTCAAGTGGCTACAGGAGGAGATGACACAGGTCTCATACAAACATCCCTGTCCCACCCTCACAGGAATCATTTCTCTTTCCAACTTCCCATGGAATATAAAAGCTGGGCAATAAGCAAATGTCAGTCCATAGGGAGAAAAAAATAATTCCTTCATTATCCAAAACCATCATGAAATTCAGCTTATGGAGTATAGAAATGGAAGAAATTTTAAAAAAATAGATTTGATAGATGAGTTTATTACTGGGAACAGAATTAGAAAGTATTTGGAAAAGGGATCTGAATATCTTGAGTATTTTAAATCTTATTTAATCTTCACAATATCCTAGGAGGGAGGTACTTTTCTCATATTCCCCTTTTACCGAATACGAATCAGAGGCTCAGAGAGGCTAGAGCTAGTAAGTGAAGCGCACAGAAACTGGACTTAACTAATGAATGAAGCTAACTCTTAGGAGATAACTTTATGGATTCTGTATACAAAACACTGCCCAGCCAGTCAAGTAATTCTGGATACTGATTCCCTTGTAGATTTTAGGAAAGACAAAACACGCTGATGAAGTGTTTTGAAGTGTTCATCGACACAGCTCTCCATTTTTGTTCAAAGTGCCATAAACTATCAATCCTTCACTTTCAGTGGTGATGCAACGTTCTCTCTCACAGGCCAAAAGAATCTCTTGGGGTGAGTCCTAGTAATCAGCAGTTGCAAAGCTTTCTGGGTGGTTGGCATGTACAGTGAGGGTTGACAGCTACAGAGCCCAACTGGACCTCAAGCTTGAGTTTGCACCAGAATTGCCTGGGGTCAGGGGCTTGGCTGGTCTCCACTCCCAGAATTTCTGGTAAGCTAGCCCCAAAATTTGCATCCCTAACAAGTTCCCCAGGAATGCTGATGCTGATGGTCCAGGCATTGCACTTAAAGACTGACTGAACTATAAGAAAGAAAAATGCACTTAAATGAGGTAAAGAAAAGAACCACCACAAATTTCCTTAAGAACCTTGTCCTGTAGGACAATTTACTAGGCTCGGGATCATATCAGCAGAGGGCCTAGAAGACAACTGCTGGAATCTGAGATGTGCTGGATGCCACAAGTTGTAGCCTCCTACTTTCAGAGCAGAAGATACCAAAATGCAGACCGAGGCCCCAGAGCTGCTTTATCCAGAAGCTACTGAAGCTTAAACCTCAGGGACCCCTCACTTGTATGGGTCCCTCGCAAGGCCTGGCAATATGCTCCCAGAGCATGTACATATATTTTTGTTTGTTTGTTGTCTTTGTAAAATTTGTAAAGTAAAATCTTTGGGTATTTTTTAAAAAGAGGACTCCCATATATTTTTGTATAAACCTCAGGTTCCACAAAACTTGGATCTGTCCTTGGAGGCCTCTTACCCTGTTCATATCCAGATTTTTTCTAGGAATAGAAAAACATTAAAAATTTTTAAACATCACAAATATGTTTAAGAACTTGCTTTTATCTCTCAATAATAATATACAAAACAGCTTTCATTAATAGATTTCTGCAACATGTTTAATGGCTTTGTAATATGTACCCAAAAATACACTTGGCCAATCTTTTTTTTTTTTTTTTTTTACTATAATGCTTAAGTGTTTTCTAGTTTAAGAGTATCACCATGGTGAATATCCTTAAGGCTAAATATTTTTGCCCATCCTTATTTCCTAAGTATTACTCTAAGTGTTGATATGTACCATATGCATTTGCTTTTCGTTTGTTGTAATTATAATGTAATATAATTTTGTAACTTGAATCTCTCTCCACTTAATTTATTAAATGCACTTTCCCAGTTGCTACATAATTTTTTAAGCTTAGTATTTTTAAGAATTCTAGAACATTCCTCTCTGTGGATGTAACATAATTTATTTGCCTACTCCTCCAAAAAATGGGTTACTCTCCATTTTTTATTAATGTAAATAATATGACAAAAAAACCTCCATGTTTTAGATTCTTTTCTTCACATAGCTTCCCTTAAGCGGGCCAAAAATTATAAGAGTGGCTAACCCAATAGATTATTCATAAAACAGGTTTATGGTAAAGAAATGAAATGTGTGAACAGGGCTCACAATGGGCTTGAAAATATCAGAGTCTCGAAGATAAGTAGCATTCACCACCATTATACCTGGAGCCATGAACTGAGACCTGTGTCTGTCTTGAAGGCTTACTTGACTATTCTAGAGAATTCCTCTCCAGCGAGAAACAAGTTGTCCAGACTCTTTCTGACAAACTTTGGCTAAATGACTCAGAAATGTATAAAAAAATTGAACAATAATGATATTATGGGTTTCCTTTAAATGAGGTTGGCACAGCTGCCCCATCATAACCTGGACCTAAGCACTGTTTTGTTTCTGGTATCGAGTGGTCGTGTTCTTAATCAATAACAGTCAGGCTCTCTCATGACCAAAGAGACACAGTCAGTAAGCTGGGTCTAAATTTAGATAAGTTTTGCCCATAGGACACAAGCTAATTAGCCTACACCAGGTCCAAGTTCATGACTGGTCTTGTTGATGTGGTTCTCTAACCACTTCAGCTAATGAGCTACAGACACCAAATAATTTCACAGCCTGGATACAAAACCCAGGTAGGTTGTACATTACAAGCCAGGCCCTCTGATGACGCTTGTTAATGTCACATAACACAACCAGAGGTGGCCAAGAGGACATTCAGACCACTCTAAAGGAAACCCACCCAGAAAACCCCTCGGCCCTTTTGTGTCCACCCATGACATGGGGAGAGCAGTAAATACTGAGCAAAGAAGGGCCGGAGGAATGAGGGGGTGACACTGAACTGTCAGTGTTTCCTTGCCGCTCTCGGCATTCATTCATTCATCACACGCCCTGGAGCAGGAAGCTGGGCTGGATGCTGCAGACAGAGCAAGGAAAAGGATCTCATCTCATCCTGCCTGCCTTGACCCAGCTGCCTCCTGTCACCCAAACGCATCGGTTCACTGCGGGGGAAGGGTAGAGGGGGCTTTCCAAAGGCACTGGAAAAGGCAGGAGTCTACAGTACCACAGTCCCTTGACTGCAAGACTTACTTGCTGAACACTCACCAGAACTTACCAAACAACCCATCTTCCAGCTATTCACGGGCACGGCTGATGCCCTAAGACCTGTCCCAGTGCCACATCCACCACTCCGGGGGACAACTGTGTCCCAAACAGTCACAAACACAGCCAGGCCAGTCTAAGTGCTGCCCTTTGTTATTTTTATTTTTATTTTTTTACATCTTTATTGGAGTATAATTGCTTTACAATGGTGTGCTAGTTTCTGCTTTATAACAAAGTGAATCAGTTATATATATACATATGTTCCCATCTCTCTTCCCTCTTGCGTCTCCCTCCCTCCCACCCTCCCTATCCCACCCCTCTAGGTGGTCACAAAGCACAAAGCTGATCTCCTTGTGCTATGCGGCTGCTTCCCACTAGCTATCTGTTTTACGTTTGGTAGTGTACATATGTCAGAGCTATTCTCTCACTTTGTCACATCTTACCCTTCCCCCTCCCCATACCCTCACACTCTTGCACTGCTGGTGGGAATGTGAATCGGTAGAGCCACTATGGAGAACAGTATGGAGGTTCCTTAAAAAACTATAAATAGAATACCATATGACCCAGCAATCCCACTACTGGGCATATTCCCTGAGAAAACCATAATTCAAAAAGAGACATGTACCAAAATGTTCACTGCAGCACTATTTACAATAGCCAGGAGATGGAAACAACCTAAGTGTCCATCATCGGATGAATGGATAAAGAAGATGTGGCACATATATACAATGGATTATTACTCAGCCATAAAAAGAAACAAAATTGAGTTATTTGTAATGAGGTAGATGGACCTAGAGTCTGTCATACTGAGTGAAGTAAGTCAGAAAGAGAAAGACAAATACCGTATGCTAACACATATATATGGAATTTAAGAAAAAAAAAGTCATGAAGAACCTAGGGGTAAGACAGGAATAAAGACACTGCCCTTTGTTATTTTAAAAACAGAAAACTGTACAAACATTCCTTAAGTCTCAGGTCCCAGTGCTCATTTTAGGTCCTCCTTTCCACTGCCCGATCCTTCCAGAAAACAGGTCTAACTGCTTTGCTTTCGATATTCTCCACCAACCTCTTATCTCTGGCACCAAAGGCTTTCAGACCGGATCAGTGGGAATCTGGCTAGTGGGCTTCACCGAAACATGTTCTGGTCATAGTTTATCCATAATTATCATCAGTCAGTTGCCACTGGACAATGGAAAGAAGAACTTGAACTCCAATTCCAGGCCTTTACTTGGCTGGCTGGAATCATATTTTGCATCTCTGACAGCAAACACCCGTGCACAGCAGCCATCACAGACTGGGGGAGGCGTGGCTTCAGGGGCCAGAGTCCCCAGGCGCAAGTCCAGGTTCCTGCTTTGCCTCTGTGATTTGGACAAGCGTTATGTTGAATTGTGTCCTCCCATAATTCATACGTACAAGTCCTAACCCCCAGTACCTTATTTAGAAATAGGGTGGCGGCAGATGTGATTAGCTAAGATGAAGTCATTCCGAAGAAAGGTGGGCCCCTAATCCAATAGTACTGCTGTCCTTATAAAAAGGGGACATTTGAACAGAGACCCACACACAGAGAACGTGTGTGAAGATGAAGGCAGAAATCTGGGAGATGCATGTATAAACCAAGAAAACGCCAAAGACTGCCAGCAAACCACCAGAAGCGAGGAGGTGGTGCAGGGAACAGATTCTCCCTCCCAGCCCTCCAACTTGCTGACACGTTGATCTCGGACTCCCATACTCCAGAATATGAAAGGATACATTTCTGTTGTTTAAACCACTCCACTTAGACCACTTTGTTAGCAAACTAACACAGCAAGTTACTAGGTCACAGTTTTCTCATCTGTAAGATGGGGATAAGAAGGGTACTCCTCTAACAGAGAGAATAAACAGATTACAATTTGGTGTTTAGAATAATGCCTGGCAGAGAAGTGCATCTGAATGTTAATATTCTCCAAACGTTCTTTTTTTTTTTTTTTTTTTTTGCGGTACGCGGGCCTCTCAAGCTGCGGAGCACAGGCTCCGGACGCGCAGGCTCAGCGGCCATGGCTCACGGGCCCAGCCGCTCCGCAGCATGTGGGATCTTCCCGGACCGGGGCACAACCCTTGTCCCCTGCAACGGCAGGCGGACTCTCAACCACTGCGCCACCAGGGAAGCCCCAAACGTTCTTTTTTAATCAAGAAGATTCTCACTCTTTTTTTTCACCTCTTGAAGTTTCCTAATGTCTCTTCCCACCAAGTGGCTTAGTAAAAGGCGAGTGTGATAACAGCCCACGCCAGGTTTCTCGGGAGATGCGCAGCTCTCTCGCTTGGCTGGGTGCCCAGGGCAGGGTGTGGCCTTTGTGGAGCAACAGGAATCTCGATTTCCTCCCTGCTCTTCATCCCACACCCACTCAAGGCACCTCATTCTTTCCCTCCCCACGGCGGCCACCACCTGAGCCTCGGCCCTAGTCCTGGCCCTTTCCTCCAGTTAGTCTCTCAAAACCCCCGAATCGTCCTGGCGCCCCAAGCGCAATCATCTTCAAACCTCATTCTTCCGTTTTACCCACATCACCCACCCCCAGCTTCCGATGCTGTGCAGAAGCCCATCCCTCCCACCTAACTTGATAACTCTGTGCATCTCCCTCTTCTGTTGGTCTCGCCTCACCCCCACCCGACTCTGGACGTTCCCTCACCAGTACTGGTCTCCTCTGTTAATCCTAACCTACAAGTCAAGAAGGCCCAGCCTCAAATTCACCTTTTCAGTGAAGCCCTCCCTAAACTCCTATAGTATTTATCGCCTGGATGCCTGATTTTGTTTTGAATGACACAAGCCTTGTGCTGCTGTACCTGTTTCATGCATGTCAAGCACAGTAGCTCAACTAGACAGTAAACTTAGAGTCCATTCATTCGTCACACACTACTAAAGATCTACTAATGTGAGGCGCCAGGCAAGGCATCGGGGTCATGGGTATCATTAGTTACCATTTATCAAGAATGTACTGTGTGCCAGACTTTATCCTAATCCTCACAATGATGCTGGAAGGTGCTGGCATCACCCTGGTTTACAGATGAGAAAGCCAAAGATGAGAGATTATGTAACTTGTCCAGTATTGCATAGATAGTAACAGATAAAACTGGGACAAGACAGAGAAACAGGGCTGAGAAATAGTATAATGGGTCAGCTGTAACCAGACCCCAAAGAATGTGGATTAAGGCATTGCCCCTTTGGAAGGATGTCAATAATTATCACATACAGGCATACGTCAGAGATATTATGGGTTCAGTTCCAGACCTGCAAATAAAGCAAATATTGCAATAAAGCGGAGTCAAGAACTTTTTGCTTTCCCAGTACATATAAAAGTCATGTTTACACTATACTGTAGTCTATTAAGTATATGATAGCATTATGTCTAAAAAAACAATGTATATAACAATGAAAAATTATAAAACAAAAAAACAATTACAATAGTATCATAAAAGATCACTGTTCACAGATCGTGACAACAAATATAACAATAATGAAAAAGTTTGAAGTATTGTGAGAAATGCCAAAATGTGACACAGAGACACAAAGTGAGCAAATGCTGTTGGAAAAATGGTGCCAATAGACTTGCTCGACACAGCGTTACCACAAACCTTCAATCTTTAAAAAATGCAATATCTGCAAAGCACAATAAAATGAGGTATGCCTGTATATGATATATATATTATATGACAATGCCATATATACATATGTGTGTGTGTGTGTGTGTGTGTGTGTGTATATGAAATAACCATTGACATCCTTCCAAATGGGCAATGCCTTAATTCATTCTTTGGAGTCTGGTTTTATATCTGTATCTGAAGACAGAGCTGTACATTACATTCATTAATGACTTAGATTAAATAGGCATGCCCCTACTGCATGCCCCTACTAAGTTTGTGGATGACTCAATATGATTATGATGAGTCAGAATTTAATGCAAGAATCAGAGCAACAGATTTATTGAACAAATTTAACTAAGAAAATAAAATTTAACTGGGATAAACATAGTGTCCTGCATTTGGGTTCAAATATCCAACAGTGCAAGCACACAAAGAGAATGACAGGGCTTTGCAAGCAACAGTGGTAGAAAAGAATCAACAGAAAACTGAGTATGGGGGCTTCCCTGGTGGTGCAGTGGTTAAGAATCTGCCTGCCAATGCAGGGAATATGGGTTCAAGCCCTGGTCCAGGAAGATCCCACATGCCGCAGAGCAACTAAGCCTGTGAGCCACAACTACTGAGCCTAAGCTCTAGAGCCCGCGAGGCACAACTACCGAGCCCGCGTGCTACAACTACTGAAGTCCGCGCGCCTAGAACCTGTGCTCCGCAACGAGAGAAGCCACCACAATGAGAAGCCCCCACACCACAACGAAGAGTAGCCCCCACTCGCAGCAACTAGAGAAAGCCCGTGTGCAGCAACGAAGACCCAGTGCAGCCAAAAATAAACAAATAAAATAAACTAAAAAAACAACAACAGTACACTGAGTATGATTGAAGAGGGGAATGTGGGTTAAAAAAATTAATATTATGTCAGGTTATAGTAATAAAGCTACATCTGGGAAATGGAAATGCCACTATTTCAAGTTCTTCTGCAACAAATCTAATGTTTTGCTCAGAATTCTAAGTCCCAATTTGAAAGTAAGTCAAACTGGTATATATGTTCAAATGAAATTGATATAATTAAGAATCCTCATATTTCACAGTTTCATAGATTGCATGCTGACCAAATGAATGTATGCACTTTAGCGTAACCTAAAACTAAGTTTATAATGTATAATTGTAGGCTGACATCATTCCCAGACTTTTCTGTGAAGGTGTGGGATCAGGTCGCCACAGTTCCCATCTATGTAAGCAATCCCAAAATGATGACCGTAAATGGTATACTTAACACAGGCCCTGTTAATCCCACTTCTTATCAAACCCAACATATTACTGGACTGAAAGGAAAAGCTTGATTGATAACCTAATCTCACCAGCTGGCAACACTCAGGAGCAGTTTCCATTTCAAACATGGAAAAGGCGTTTAACTTCACGTGAACAGCATGTCCACCAACAGAACAATGGGAAATCGGACAAATGGCAACCAGTGTTCACTTCTGGGGTAAAAGTAATCGAAACATAGAACATCTGGCACACCTTTATCACCTAACTCTTTCAGCTGAGACTCACTGTGGAAATTGCCTGTGGCCACGTGTATTTGTTTCCCAGGGCTGCCACCCTAAAGTACCACTAACTGGCTTAAAACAAGAGAAATATATTGTCTCACAGTTCTGGCAGCTAGATGCTCAAGATCCATGTGTTAGCAGGGTTGGTTCCTTCGAGGGCTGTGAGGGTGAATCTGCCCCACACCTCTCTCCTCTCTTCTGGTGGTTTGAAGACAATCTGTGGTGTTTCCTTGGCTTATAGGTGCATCACCCGGGTCTCTGCCTTCATCTTCCCGTGGTGTTCTCCCTGTGTCTCTTCACATAGTCTTTCCTCTGCGCAGGTCTGCGTCCAAGTTTCCACTTTTCATAAGGACACCAGTCATATTGGATTAGGGCTCACCCTAATGACCTCATTCTAACTTGATTACTTCTATAAAGACTCAACTTCCAAATAAGGTCATATGCTGAGGTCGTAGGAGCTAGGACTTCAATATATCTTTTGGGGAATGGGTAGCAATTCAACCCGTAACACTGAGTTAATCTTCTCCAGGACCCATTCCTCCTGCCCCTTGAGGTTTAGCTGGTTTCGTGGCTGCCATCTAGAGAAAGTGTCTTCCCGCTTCCCTTACAGCTAGGTAGGGGCATGTGACTAAGCTCCAGTTAGTTCCATGCAAGGGAACAATGATTTGTGCACCTTCAGGGTTACATCCTTTAAAAAAGGAAGATGCTTGGGGTTCATTCTCCCTCCTTCTGGTCCCGTAAGACTTGAAAGCAGAAGTATAATGCAAGACCTTAGTCATTTAAAAGTTTCTAGTTGCCACATTAAATAAGAAGGAATGGGTGGAGTGAATTTTAAATTTATTTAGCCCATCATGTCCAGAATATTAGCACTTCAATGTGTAATTATAAAAAATTATTAATAAGGTATTTTACATTCTTTATTTGGTACTAAATGTTTGAAACGCGTGTGTATTTCACACTTAGGGACCATCTCAGTTTGGACTAGCCACATTTCAACTGATCAAGAGCCACGCGTGGCAACTGGCTACTGCAATGCAGTGCAGCTCTGGAGGGCAGCAGAAGGACATCATAAAAGAACCTGGGCCCCTGGATCAGCCCATGGAGCAGACCTGTCCTGCTGGCTCTGGACTGCTTGAAACCTTTACTTAAGCAAACAGTTCTATCTTATTCGATTTCAGGGTATTTTGTTACCACAGCTCACCCCATATCATAATAAATACGTTCTCTGGGGTCTCACTGACGGACCCTGCAGCTTCTCAGTTATGAAACATCCCTTCAAAGAGTGGACACCGACTCCCATGGGGGGAAAAAAAACCCTCCAAAACTGTAGCCCAAGTTTGAAAAATTACCAAGGAAACATTCTCAGCATTGAGAAATACATTTCAAAATAAACCCATCCCAGGAGAACACGTGGTTCCTCAGACTTTTTGTTCTTTTTCCCACATTATAAATCTCTACACCTCCTGGTCAGTCAGACCACTGGACAGCCCAGGAGGAAGGAGGGAGGGAGAGACCGTATCATTCAGCCTCCTGAGAAAACCAAAAATGAGATCCTTCAGGCAGTGCTTTTCAAAAAGTGAAAACATTTTCACGTGATAACACCTAATAATTGGATAACCAAGTCAGTCAGAACACACTGACTTTCCTTGTTTAAAAGGAGGTGGGGACTCAAAAGGAAAGTCAAGGCTCGTCACTAATGTCATCTTTTTTTAAAAATTTATTTTATTTTTTTATTTATGTTTTTGGCCGCGTCGGGTCTTAGTTGCGGCACGTGGCATCTTAGTTTCCTGATCAGGGATGGAACCCGAGTCCCTTGCATTGAAAGGCGGATTCTTAACCACTGGACCACTGGGGAAGTCCCAGTAATGTCATCTTTACAGATACTGGGCCTTTGACTCACGCTAACACCTGCTGCCATAGAAATGAAAATAACCACCTCTTACAGCAAAGATCTGTGGATAGAAACACAACTGAAAATCTCCACGGAATGAATTCAGAAGCAATTCCTATTTCACTCCAAAGGAAAAGTTACATACGAGAATTGGTCAAGCAGAAAACATCGAGGTCAGCGATAGTTCGAAATGATTACATAATTAATTCAGAATAAAGAGATAATAGGTAATAACCTAGATGATTCACTGCTTATGTAGACGATCAGATTTCCCCAAGTTTAGGGGCCAGGTTCTGAGTTTCATATTGGTCTCCAGCTGCAGCTGGGATGGTATCAGGTTGAACCAAGAATTCCTGCAATTATGGTCTGGGGTAACGATTTGGGTTGGCCAAAAAGTTTGTTCGGGTTTTTTCCATAACGTCTTACGGGAAAGCCCAAGTGAACTTTTTGGCCAACACAACAGAATGAGGCTGTGGTCCAGTTAGCCAGCAATAGGGCTCCATTTAGAATTAGAATTCGTTTTCTTAACTGCAGCAGAAGAGCAGAAAGTAGCAGCATCTGTCCTCTCTTGCTTTAAGAGTTCAGTCTGAAGTGCATTTGCCTCTCAGGAAGCAACCCAAGATTTTCCCAGATCCTCCCCTGCCCAGGGTAATGACACTAACGTCGGGAAGCTTTGCCACTGCGGAGAGCACTGATAATAATAAGGTCATTCTATGGGTCTTTACTGCTTAGGGCAATAGAGTAGAATTCACTTCCTGCAGTTTGCAGCTTTGGAACTTAGGAAAGGGAATGCCCTGTGCCAACAAGTGTGTATAGCTGTTGCCGGTACAAGCTCTGGCATCATGATAAACCGGGGTTCAGATCTCTCTGCCATTTATCGAATGTGCGACTTTGTCCAAGTTACTTAACTTCCCTCAACCTTAATTTCTCCCTCTGTAAATTGCTATTATAGTAATGGTCTTTACTGGATACAGTTTTTTTTTTTTTTTTTTTTTTTTTTTTTTGCGGTACGCGGGCCTCTCACCGTTGTGGCCTCTCCCGTTACGGAGCACAGGCTCCGGACGCGCAGGCTCAGTGGCCATGGCTCACGGGCCCAGCTGCTCCGCGGCATGTCGTATCCTCCCGGACCGGGGCACGAACCCGTGTCCCCTGCATCGGCAGGCAGACTCTCAACCACTGCGCCACCAGGGAAGCCCTACTGGATACAGTTTTGTAAGCATTACACGTAAAGGGTTTGCTACGGTGCCTGGCACACAGTAAGCGTTCAATCAATGAGAACTCTTCTCCTAACTTGTTGCAGTAGGTCAGTGATCAATACGTGTTTACTCTTGTGATTAATCTTATGTGTTTACCCTTGTGAATAATATTATGTATTAGGCACTGACACCCACTAAAAAAATGTGATACTCTAGCCTCACTCTATTAGACACTGAAAATAGTCCAAATATGAAGAAATTGTGGAGCTAAGATTTATGAGCACGCATGCTCAGTGGGGGAGTGCCAGGGCTCCTGACAAACTGCTCTAGATAGAAAAGCATGGAGGTATGTTTTGGGTTGAACTGTGTGCCCCATCCTGACACACACCCTGCAAAATTGATAAGTTGGAGTCTTAAGTACCTCAGAATATGGCCTGATCTGGAGATGGGGTCTTTACAAAGATAATCAAATCAAAATGACATCATCAGGGTGGGCCCTAATCCAATATGACTGGTGTCCTTATAAAAAAAAGGAGAAATTTGAAGAGAGATAGACACACCCACAGAGATCACCATGTGAAGATGAAGGCAGAGATCATGGTGACGCATCTCCAAGCCAATGACTGCCAGCAAACCACCAGACAAAGCTGGGAGAAGCATGGATCCCATTCACCTTCACAGCCCTCACGAGGAAGCAGCCCTGCCAACACCTTGATCTCAAACTTCTAGTCCCCAGAACTGTGAGACAATACACTATGGCTGTTTAAGCCACTCAATTTGTGTTTGCGGCAGCCCTAGGAAACATACAAGGTGAAATCAGGCAGCAAGCAGATTCCCCACTTAAGACGGGCTGACAAGACCTGGAGAAACTATGTAGCATGACACGAACCTGACCAAATTCTCCGCAGAAGTTTCCAAGAGTCTCAGACCTCCATCCCAAAAGGTCACCTCTGATGTATTTTTAAACTATGTCGATGAAAACAAAGAGGCTTAGCTTTACAATAGATTTGGCCAAGGCTCCTCCGTCAAGAGGCTCGGATTTTAAATACTCTCATTTTTTTTTTGCATGTATGGTGGGGGAGGGAGTCTTGGGCATCTGTAAAAACTTATTATAAATGACGAAAAACTCCTTGAAAAAATACCTTGGCAGAGATGTCGATTATTGACCTTCATGAGAGCTATTCTCTCAACAGGCAACAAATTCAAACTCCTGTCTGAGCAGGATGTGTCTGGTTCCTCAAGATTCACGGGGTATGTGCATTCTTTGGCTGAAAGCTGCAATCGTTAGTAGCTGCTACAGAAAGAAATACCATCAATTTAATCTCTCATGGAGCCAGCCATTTTCAACTGGCTGCCTTTTTGTTTGTTTGTTTCCCTAAGTGGAACGTCCACTGCTTCCCTATTATAATGGAAAACAGAATTGGGAACAAATCTTTCATAAAATTAAACACACACCCACAAAGTAAACTCTGAAGGCCCCGATCATGTTTGAGACAGTTCTGAAGATCTGTTACAAAGATCTTTCAACCCTTTTTCCCATCCCTCAGCCTCCACCCATTTCACTCAAGGCACTAAAAATTGGCATTTACAAAGAAATTCCAGAAGCCTGAGCATTTTATTAGCAAAGGGAAATCCCAACCTTCTTGGCCTCATTTCTCATGATGACAGCTCATTTTTCCATGTGGAACCACGTACTAGTTGCTGCAAATATTTAAAGAGGTAAAGAAGCTACTTTCAAACTAGTCATAAAAGAAATAAATAATGATGATTTAGTACTCTGTGCTTACTTTATAAGCGTAAAAAGTCAAGTACATCCATTTTTAAAACTAGAATGAAAAATTTATAGCATTCTTACTAAAAGATCAGAGCCATGCCATGGGCACTTTCCTGGGCTCTTGAAGCTTCACTGTTCTGCGTATCAAGGGCAATTTCTGGAAACTGAGTCTACCCACTGTACTTCACGGCCGGCTCCCCTGCATTACCCTTTCCTCTCCTCCTCTCCTAACCAGCGTTCCAAATCCTATGCATCGCTGAGGCCTGGAAGAAGCTTCACCTCCATAAAGCTCCCCCCAGTTTTCCCATGTCCAGTGATTTACCCCTCTCTGAAAATCTATAGCATTTATCATCCAGGTCTCACAATTCAACAAGTGGTTATGTCATCCTGGAGATCCTTTTAATATCTATATTATACATGATCTGTATTGTGCCTTAGTTATTTCCTGTGTGTAGTTTTTCTCCTCACACCTCGGCTTATGAGCTTCTTCAAGACAAGAACCATCCCTCACATTTCTCCTGTATCCTTTCCAGAATCTAACCCAAGTTCAAGGATGCCCAAAATCAAGTTAGAAATGGGAGCTGGAAAACGTCATCCACCTTTAGGATTTCTTTGGCCTCTGTGGATTATCTGCAGGCTCACAATCATGTTTAGGGATTAAAGCAAGGGGACAAGGACAGTATCTAACCACAGCCCAGGGAATCAGGCTCATTCCCCTAGGTCACACACATAAACCCACCCTTGACTTAGCAGCTGTCTGAGTCAAGTGTTCCAGAAAGGACACTCAGAGGAAATCTCTACCCGCATGATGGTCTTAGTGCAGCACAATGACCTTCAGGCCATCCACGGGGGTCTCCTTTGGGCCACACTGGTCCTTCCTCACTCCTGGGATTTGCTCTCAATGGCCACAAACTCATCTGGCTGCAGACCTCCCAGCCACAGGCTGGCTGAAACATGATCATGCCCGCGGGTCACCTGCCTTCTCTTTATGAGAGCACGAACATGATCTGCCGTCCCTCTTCTTCCTGCCCCCCAGAAACACAAAGGGCCCTTTCTTTCCCATTCTCCTTTCAGCCTCACACAAAGACAAGCAGGAAAATTTGATGGCTGAGGGTTTAGGCTTGTTCTTTGAGAGAGACCCCTCACTTCAGGTAAAGAAGATTATAGTTTGGCTGATGGAACTGAATATAAACAGTTTCAAACTTGTTTTTCTTGTAGTAAGTGGTACATGTGGGTGCATACACATAGACCAAAAAAGGCAAACCCCAAGGCACCCAGTGAAAAGCAAAACTCCCCCCCGCACCCACTCCTAGCTCTGAATCCCTCCTCAGAGGCTGCAAGTGTTAGCAGATTATTCTGCCCTCCAGACCACATACACTTTTCAGCCTACTTTTTCCATCGTGGATTTCTTTTTTTAAAACCATAATTATACTATTGACTCATTGTTTACTTTTAATTAGCAATTAAATTAGCAATTTTAAAATAATTTTCCATTTTAAAAGTATTCCAAGTCAGTAAAATATTTCACACAGGAAATAAAGTTGGCACCAATAAAAATATTACTTTGCCGTCTGCCCTATTTGACTACTTTAAATTTTAGACACAAAGAAGAATTCCCAATGGTCACGTAGAATAACAGAATTGAGAGAACTCTAGTTGTTTCTTTCGTGTCGCAATCACTCTGGTATCGTTCTCATCTCAAATCTACTGCTTAAACGGAGAAATACGTGTTGTGAGAGAGAGGAGGCCCTCACTACCCAGGCTTGAGTTCTGAAGACCCCTCACGATACCCAAGCAGGAGGCAGGAACCCTCCCAAGGAAAGCTTGTAGTGAGTCTGAACCTGCCTGCCAACCACAGCGCTGAAGTCCTCTGAACTATATCATGGGTTTCTGATCAAGAAGGAGGAAGAATGATTTACCAAGCATCTCCTGAGTGACAGGCCTAAGATGTGTGCCTTACAGGCATCAGCATATCTTAACCTTCACAACAACTTCGTGAGGCTAATACTATTTTCTCCGCTTTTCAGGTGAGAAACCTGGGGGTTCAGGGAAGGGTAGAGACTTGCCCAAGGCCACGGACCTAGGTCCAAAGTCACTTTTCCAAGCTACTGCCTGGACTGCTGTTTCATAAAATCAAACCTCCATCCAAATTTCCTCTTTCAGGAAACCTGGGCTCTGGAATCAGGCTACTTTGGCACAAAAACTGGCTATACAACTTTGAGCTAGAAGAACCCAGGCCCAGGCAAGGGACTGGAACTCCCTGGGTCTCAGTTTCTTCATCTGGAAAATGAGCCTGACAATAATACCTACCACATCAGGTCTGTGGCAAGATGAAATGAAGTTCACGTAATGAGCCTGGCAAAGTGCCTGACATATAGTAAATACTTCATAATGGTTAGCTCTTCAAGCTGGGGTTTGAAACGGTTTTCTTTTTTTGCTTTTATGCCCTCCATCTCACAGTACAGTGATGGCACTCTGGGAAGCAAGTTGGGATGAAACTGGGGAGCCATCTGAAACTGTCTGGCCCCATAATACCAATTTCTTTTGCCCTCCTCCCCCAAGTGTGCTCCTCTAACGTTTTTTCCCTTTGTACTAACTGCCAAAACCACAGCCTTTCTGCGGCCAAATCCCAGACGCTTTCAATAGTGTTATTACTGTGACGTTTTTCCCTAAATCATGGAAATATTTCAGTTTTTATTTAAAAAACTAGATTCCAGCAACACCCTCTCTAAGGCCAGCAGTTTTTAACTTTTAAACCAAAAGTGTACGCTCCTATCACTTCCCCCTGCCCCTGTTCCTATAGCATGGAATTCTAGACTGATTAAATTGTGCTGAAACAACCTCAACTTGTGCAAATGGAAGCTGCTCAAATTCCCTTGGAATGGAAAAGGTATCTGTTAACCTGGTCACACAATTTACAAACCCGTATCTGCTCGACTGGGCAACATTTTCCATTTAATTGCCTTTCCCCTCTTCACTGAAAGTCCAATGAGGTCTGCAGGTGGTAGCATCATTGGGCCAGCAAATGAGGAGGTTGAAGGGGGTTTCTCTGGGGAATGGCAGGGGCAGGGGGTTAAGGAAGTCAGATGACCAAGGCTCTCACTCTGGCCAAAGGCTAGGTGGACGACTTCAGCCAAGTCTCTTCACATTCTCTCAGCTGTAGTTAACTTACCTGAAGAATGAGAAGGTGAGGCCCACTTTTTCCTAAAAACCCTTTCTAGCTCTAACTTCCTTTCAGCACGACAAGATTCTTCAATCATCACACAGGCATCTCATCTGGTCTGGGCCTTATCAGGGCAGTAAGTTACATGTCATGATGCAGCCTCAGGAGATAAGCTTCAGCCAAAAGGAGGTGTGTGTGGGTGTGCGTGTGCGTGTGCGTGTGATGTTAGCCATAAAAGACACGGCCTCCACGTATTGCAAAAATACGGCTGTACCAAGCTGTCATATAATTCATGGCACAGAAATAAAATCCAGGTTCACCTTTAACTACCTAATGTAAAATGACAGCCAAGCAAACCCAGTAGGAGGGTGACACATCTGAGCTTCCATCTCACACCCTTCCATGAATTTCTCCCATTCAACCATTTTGCTCCAAGCATCTGGAGTGCAGCTAGTACAAGACTGGAACCTCGGCAGCGTTTATAAGGTGACCTTTTGTTACAATAGCATCACGTATAATCCCGCTGCTATGCTGTCTTTCTCCATTTTCTCCTCTGGGAGACTTTGTCTCGTAATTCTGACATCATAACTGGTTCGTCCAATCCAGTCTTTTATGATGAATAACAAATGAGGAAGAGCCCCAGGAATGCTGGGAGAATAAAGGTGCAGGCCAATAGATATTGCTGTTTCACCACAAGAGCCTAACAGAATTTAAAAGTTTTCTAAACGCCAAGACAAACCTTGCTAACACGTAATTCCTAACCACTTTCACGAGACTAGCTTCCTCTAAGAATGACATTCTGAATCAGATCTGGGGGGACTTTAACGATGCTGAGGCATTTGACTGATTCTTTTTGTTAGGATGTTCAGTTTCAGCCGGTATAAGGACTGGTAGGCTGTTTTAAGGACTTTAGCTTTTATTCCAAGTGAGATGCAGAGCCGGTAGGTGGAGGGGGGAAGGTTTGAGCAGTAGTCTCATTAGAATTTTAAAAGGAATAGTCTGGCACTTTATCGAGAATCAAGGGGGCGAAAAAAGATGTTTAATTTGACTGCTCCTTTCTCTCCAAGGCACAGATGCCAGGAGTAAAAAAAAAAAAAAAAGTCATTTTCGGAAGCTATACACACAAAAAGCAAGGAACCTAGAACACGCCGTTCACAAAAGCCACCCTGAGCTGGGCCCCAGAGTGCTTCTGGCTTCTGTGGTTGATTAACCCAGCACCTTATCAAGGTATGAGGGAGGGCGTTGCTGCAGCCCCAGGAACGTGGGGGGAACAGCCAGACTACTTACGTCACTCTTCCTGAACTTGGCTTTCAAGCTCTTCATGTTTAGTCCATTCAGCCTTCCAGAACTCTAGAGGAGACTTTCAGCACCTAACCAGAGGAAGAAAAGAAGAAATTAAGTATCTAGGTTCCCAAACAGACACTATAGATACTCCCTCCTGAATGGATTAGGACTTCGGGCCATGGGTAGGCGACTGGGGTTGAGTCAGGAAGGTGGTCAGGGTTAAGGGCTGGGAAGCAGTAAAGAACATATGTTATTCCGGTTCGTGATACTACCTGGAACCTTCTGACATTTTCAAGTTAACCGAAACTTTAAATTTTATCCCAACTTCCCATTCAAAGTAGAAAAAGCTTAAGTAGCTGCTGACCTGTCACTGCACAAAATACAGTATCCGTGTGCCTAACTCTCTCCTCTCCACACCCTTCACATTATAGTTATACCCTCAACCTCCTCTGGAAGGGCCACCGTAGTGAAGCATGATAAGGAAAAGAGCTCATATTCCAGATGCCATTCATTCCCTATTTATTTTTCTCAGTGTGGCTTCTTTCCTTCCCCCTCCTAGATGCACAGGGCAATGAGTGAAAAATGCAAGAAACAACAAAACCTCCCTCACTGAATACGTCATTCCTCAGGAAGCCACTCAAAACAGTGAAAGACTCCCCCCAGATCGTCGTGGGACCCAGTGATTCAGAGCCAGAGCTGGAAAAGTTTTAAGAAACCACCTCATTTAGGAGGGGTCTGTGGTCCCTTCAGAAAGTGAAGGTAATTTTTGGAATGACAGTATATATGTACTTTTTTTTAAGAGAAGAAAGTTCCTATTTTCATCAGATTCTGCAAGGGGGTTGTCACCATTCAAAAGGTAAGACTGTTGATCTAGTCGAAGCCCCTCATTTTCCAGAGGTCGAGACAGAGCCTCCTGAGAGAAGTGAAGAAACCTGTCTGCATTCCCAAAACCTCTGTGTGATAAAAGTCAAAACCAGACCCCAAAGTCAGACTGATGGTTGAATGCCTTTTCCGCTGCCCTACAGCTTTAAAACTAAAACCCCAAAGTAAACTCCTGTGCTAAAATATGGTATGAACTTGATCTTTTCCATCTTTAAACCTGGAAAATGTACAGTGTGGAACCCTCCCATTTAGGTCAAAAAGGCCAGAAAAATCTTTGTGCAAGTTCCCATCGCCTTGTAAGTGCTCCAGAAATGTAACTTCAAGCCTCAGTTGACAAAGTGAGAACCGGGGACATCAACAGTCCTGTCCATTTGAGGACTAAGGAAGGGTGGTCGGATGTTAACCACAGTCGACCATCATTTTTCAAAAGCCTTTCAAGGTCATCATGTTTCTCCACCATCCTTATCATTCTGGACTAAACCGATTTGAGGAAATAGAGCAGGGGAAATGCAAGCAACTGAAAGGCTGGACTCATCACTCCTCAGGTCTTCATCGCCACCTCCAGAAGTGGTCCAGCAGCTCCCTGGCTTCTAATTTGTTTCCTTTCATTATTGCTGCTGCCCTTAAGCAGGGCCCTTGGGCGAATGGTACCAAAACCCAGTCATCATAAAGCACCTCAATGACATTAATCTGGAGGCCACACCATTAGGCAGCCTCCCTGTGGGCCCTTTCAATCTTCCCAGCCTCAGCAGGGGTGACAGAATGTGTGTTGCCTTGGAAACCACACACACTGTAATTACACCTTGTTAATTGCCACATATTTAACCACACAGAAGGCTGGGCTGGGACCTGAACAGCAAAGTACAAACTCCGAGACAGTGTTTCTGGAAGTTGGCCCCCTCCTTAATCTGAATCAGAAGGACCTGGGGACAGTTTGCTAAATGCAAAAGTCAACGGAAATTGAATCTCAGGAGTAGTGCCCAGGAACCTCCTTGGTTGAATATTTACTTGGCATACAAGTTTGAGAACCTAGAAATAAGGTACATGAAACAGGAACTATCCTTATCAAAGTTGCGCTGGTTTATAAAACAGCCCTTCTTCATGTCAAAGCAAACCATCTTTGATGAATCCAAGTAGAAATAATGATAATCAGATGTTCCCAACCTGTCATTGGCTCATGGTTCTCCATCAAATGTAGCTAGAAAAGGGAAATCGCCCTTTCAGTTCAATTCCTTCCACCCTCTGGGTGAAGTGCTAATAACCAAGAAAAGAGGCCAAATCCATGCACCAGGAAAAGAAGCAAAGAGAAACCCAGGCTTAGATAATCCACAAACTGTGTAGCCCACCAAGGTGGAACCACCCAAAGCATTCCTTCAGGCAAGAACACAATGTCTTAGGCGAGGCTGGGTCGGACTTTTGTTTGAGGTCACATTGGGGTGGGGGTGTGTTCATGGGTGTGGTGCTAGTTTTTTTGGTGTTTGTCTTTGTGTCCGCTGCCCGCCAACCCACCCCCAGCATGGCAGTGAGAAGTATGCAAACGAACAATTAAGAGGATTAAGTAAATAAAGCAAGTAATTCCAAAAATTCCCAGGGCGAGGTACTAGCTGTGAAGTGCATGTTTTCCTGGAATCAAGGCTCTGGGTGTGTGAGAGCTGGGTGGTCCAAGAGTATAACTCCAGGATGACAGAGATAGGGGTCAAGGGTAAAGAAGTTCCAGAAACCCACAGAATAGTAACTTCAGAAACAAGAACTGTAGCTGGGGGTAATTCAAGTTAGTAACAGATCACAGCTTTCCCAGTATTGGTAAAAGAACCTAACCCCTGGAAGCCAGGACTAGGGGGAATTCACCTGCCCCTGAAATGATGCTGGGCCCCCTCTGCCTCAATACCTCCTCCTCTTCCCCAAGAAGACCCAGGAGACAATCAGCAACTTGCCTTCCTTGGGTCAGCTGGAATCTTACAGCTCTAATTCCCAAATTCAAACTTCCAAAAGCCACACTGGATAAAGTGACATCTATCAATTTAGCCAGGCTACACGAATAGCAGTCCTTGGAAAAGTCACTTAATCAAGATGCTTAGATCAAAAGAGCGGTGGTGAAGCCACATTAATTGCACGGGAGTCTCATTTGAATGGTTCAAAAAGAGGGTGAAATGTTTCACGTATATGGGAGAGGGTGTTTGGATCACGTTCTCCCCTTTCAAGCATGTCTATCCACTGAGCAGAAATGTTAGTCAGTTTGCTCCCTGCGCAAACCCAGAATAAGTCACTGAAACACAGCTTCGTCACCCGCCATCATGTGACATCACTCCATCGCGGAGGATGCAGCAGGGCAGAGATGCACAAACGTGCTGCCCTCTCATCTGAAATACTAGATCCAGCAAACGGGGTTTGTTAATCCATTTTCCCTTTAAAAACAATGTAACTCTCAATCAAAGCTTAACATGAGCTATCTTATCTGATATAATTCTAGCCTGAATCAAAAAAGCTTGATATTGGGCTTCCCTGGGGGCGCAGTGGTTGAGAGTCAGCCTGCCAATGCAGGGGACGCGGGTTCGTGCCCCGGTCCGGGAGGATCCCACATGCCGTGGAGCGGCTGGGCCCGTGAGCCATGGCCGCTGAGCCTGCGTGTCCGGAGCCTGTGCTCCGCAACGGGAGAGGCCACAGCAGTGGGAGGCCCACATACCGAAAAAAAAAAAAAAAAAAAAAAAAGCTTGATATTAGCCTATACGCTACAGTATGAACTAATAAGTTAAACTTCTTTGAGTATTAAAAATGGCTTATAATAGATACAGAGTTTCCTTTTGGGGTGATAAAAATGTTCTACATTTACTGCCATGATAGCTGTACAACCTGTGAACGTACCAAAAGCCATTCAATTGTATAATTCAAATGGGCAAATTGAGGAGGATGCAACTGAACAAAGCTGTTGTTGTTTTTTAAAGTTTAATAATCTCCATTACCTCTCCGATCCTTAGGGTTAAAAAAATTCCAGGTTAGAAACGTCTGGACTGACTGAAAATGAACTTCGACGGAACAAAGGCTAACAAGCAGTGCCCTTAGTGCTAACACGTGGTTGCTCCTAGATTCCCTTTATTTAGCCATTTCTCTACCATAAGCCACCCCCAGCTGAAACGGTTAGAAAAAAACGCTCCTGTCTTCTATCTTCCAACCACTCCTTCTCCCACCCGCCCCCGCTTCCACCCCGACATATGACGCAAAGATTATTTCATAGGGCAACGCTGGCAATTATGTCAGCATATAAGGGTCCTCTTGGAGCTCCAGCCAGGTATCTGGATTCTGTAATCAGAGGTGAGGCTCAGAAATCTGTAATTTTTCTTCTTTTTAAACTTGCCGGGTGATCTGGATGCTCAATTAGATTGGGAACCACTGTCCTAGACTCAGTGGTACCACGCCTATAATTGACACCTTCGTTAAAGATCATCTGGAGACACTGTAGAAGTAGATATAATAGACCAACGTTTTCGAGCATTGACTGAACCTTTCAAAACATTGTGTGGAGTGAGGGGAGCCCTCTACCCTAAAATCTAGGAGAGAAACTAGCAGGTTACCCATGGCCACTAAGAAACGATATGAACTCGCAAAGGCAGATGCCAGTGGTACACACATGTACATTTTCCTGAATCACAGGAATGTATCAGCATCCAAGATGCCACACCCCAGGATTCGAGGGCAGTGGTTTAAAACAATTCCCTGCGAATCACCACAGCATTAGAGGAGCAGGGTGCATAACAGCGTCCTCACTCTAACTAATCCGCCAGTCGTGGAATTGTGGAGATAACTCCACGGAATCGTCAGTAACACCAGAACACTAACGTGTACCCCGGACAGGCTTCAGGATTTTTTCTTCCAAGTGAAAAGAACAACAGACTTAAAATCCAAAGCACTGAAGAGGACACTGAACCAATGCAAGAAACTAAAATTAAAATACTTCTCTCCTTGCCTACTAGACTAGGTAGCGTCTACTACCTAATCTCCCTCAAGTACCTGTTTTCTCAATCATCTCTCTCCCACAAACATGGAATTTGAACCAAAAGCTATGAACGCTCAGTGCTCTCAATTTGGCGAGACAAACACTATAAAAGGTAACTCCCCAAGGAGCAGTTTGGATGGCATGACAGGCTCTCTCATCAGGGACATCTTTATCTGGAGAGACCTTTCACAGCATCAGAGAAGTCTTCACCATAGGGGTGGTAGGGTCTAAGTGGCTATAAAGGAAACTCAGGATTTGGGCAAGCTGATGAGAAAAGGGCACCTTGCCAGGCCTTTCCCACAAGATCGGGCACACCCATCTGAGGTTTCCCAGGCAAGGGTCAGACACCTGTCCAAGCTCTGCCAGCAGTCCTAGAAGCTTCTCTCAGAAGGCTGTGTAGGTATGGTGGGAATCATTGCAAAGTTCTCTCCAAAGGTCCTCCCCGAATCTCCACACACCCTGACCCTTTTAGACCTTGGACGTGAGCGACGGGTTCAAGAGTCCCAACACCAATTTTTGACAAATCTGAAAATGTGCATCTCAGGCTGTTTACGTTGGAATGGAGGATTTTCGGGGTAGAGTTTTCATTCTGCTTATTACTCGGGTGCTGGCCATTGGCATAAAATCGGTAAGTGTTTCCTGAAGGAATGTGTAGGACAAAGATACGGCTCAGGTGCCTGGGTAGCCTTTCGACTCTGCCTTTGACCTCAGCAAGGCTCTCTTTGGTCCCAAATGGACTGGGTTAGCTGTACTGGGGTTTGCGTAAACTCCGTGATCAGTTTTCACATCTACATGTGAAAACATTAAGAAGTTAAAAATGAACAAGCCAACCAAAACCACCACCCCATTTGGCCTATGAATCTTACCAGGTTGGCCCTCCTTTCGCCTCCTGCCTGCCTCTCCTCTCTCCTGGCTGTGCTTCCCCTGCAGCATCTCCCTCACCACACGCTGAGCTCAGCCAAGGGAGCTGACCATTTCAGTAATGGAATGCATGAGTCAACAGGGAGCAAGGACCATCCACTAGAAGCCTGGGGGCAAGCGCTTAGGATAGAGATTTTATCAGCCAGATACAAAGCAGGCCAAGGACTCCCCCAAACCTACATGCCTGGTCTATTGTTATTGCATGAGATTCTACCACTTCCAGTCAGGGAGCTTCTCAATAAGGAGAAAGTCCATCCTGGCCACGCCCACGTCTTCACCACTAACCTCAGCAGGACTCTCTGTGTGGTCCATACTCAGCAGAAGTTCACTGAGGCTGAGAGAAAGGATGAGTGACCAAGCACCGAGTGTCAAATTGGAAGCACAGAGATAGAACAGACATTTCATTCCAAAGTAAGCGGCCAGTCCAGGACACATCTTTTCAAAGGATTTAGCTGACAACTGGTTAACAGGACTCTCAGACCTTCACTCACGTCTGGGGTTTAAAAGGATCAGAGCACGTGGAGAATGGGGGAGGACCTTTCTTCAGAGAGAACTATGCAATGATTCCCATCACGCCTACTCAACCTCATGACAAAGGCCGACAGGACCCCTTGGAGAGACTGGACAGGGGTCTGATCCTTGCCTGGAAAATCTAAAAGGTGGGAGAGAAACTGACCTAAGCTGTGAGGATGGGAAAAAAAAGGAGCGGCGGCTGCTGGGCTGTGATCAGCCTGAACGCTGGAGTTTATCTGAGCACAGATGTACGCCTCCTGTAGACCAGATGTAGTCAATTCATGAGAGACGGTAGGAAGCTGTTGTGGATCCTGTCTAACACAGTGGATTAGAGGGTGAAGAGAGCAGGAGAAGCTGATTCCCAGATAGAGAAGCAACAAAGCAGAGGTGAGTACATCACCTGCATCGAGGGAATCAGAGGGGTCCCCAGCGACGGTCCAGGAGTGGAACAAGGAAGGAGAGAGGATCTCCAAAGCCCTCCTCTACTGGTTTGCTAGGGCTGCCATAACAAAGTATCACGATCTGGTGGCTTACGCAACAGAAATCTATATCTTCCAGTTCTGGAGGCCAGAAGTCCAAAATCAGGGTAACAGCAAGGCTGATTTTGATTTTACTCTGAAGCCTCGCTCCCTCGTTGTAGATGGTTTTCTTCTCCCATTGTTTTCACATGGTCTTCCCTCTTTGTGTGTCTGTGTCCTAATGTCTTCTTATGAGGACACCAGTCACACCCATATACCCCTATTTGCTTTAATCGCATCTTTAAAGACCCTGTCTCCAAATACAGTCACATTCCGCAGTACTAGGGGTGAGGGCTTCAACATATGAATTTTAGGAGGACACAAGCCAAACCATAATTCCCCCGAAAAGACCCCAAGAGCGAGAGTCAGCTCAAAACATCTATCAGGTTCAGAGAGCACAGCACTATCTTGCTATGTACCATCAAGTAAGAACTTTCTTACCCCTCTTACTTCGCATCTCCCCACTCCAACCCCCGGTTTACCACTGCAACCCTGCGGGGGCGTGGTGGGAACAAAACATGACCATTAGATGAAGGCAGGAGAAGAGAAGGAGAAAGCAGGGAAAGAGAGAAAAGGAAAGATATTTTCTTTTAAATCAAATTTGAAATTTTAATTTTTATTTGCAATCAGGCATTCCAAGTTCTAAACTAAGAGTATTTAGCAACTGAAACTGACTGTAGAATTTTTTTAAAATCTAATCAGAAAAGTTATAGATTTCATCGAGAAGCAAGAGATAGACTCACTTCACTGAATAAATTTTAAAGTGTCAGTGGGACACAAACAAAGCTGCTTTATCACATCTTAGGTGTCTTATTTATTCAGCAAAGATACATATAAATAAATGAATGAGTCAATGCACATGCAAACTTTACTAAGCATTAATTATGGGCTAGATGCTTTCACATATGTCATCTCTTTTATGAATTCAACTAAGGTGCAGGTGTGTTAAAAGATTGCCCAGATGATAAGGAAGGGGGAAAGGTAAGGGGAAGAAAAGACATAAGCAATTGTTTCATTTTGGCAAAGAATCTTTTCTAAAATGCTCCAATATCTTACTTCCTCCCTCTAAAAAATGATCATGTTCTTTTAAAACTGTAAATGCCATTCAGATATTGTATCATAATAATCATGAAGTAAAACTCTTAAGAACATTAATCTCCCTCCCTATATTCACAACTTGCCTTTATCCAGGGATGACATTTCTTTTGAGAAACAAATACATCATTCTTCTTTAAAAATAAAACCTGCCATCAAGCAGGACCGATCTTGGTCCATGAATCAGTCAGAGCCACCAGCACTGGTACAAAATTGGCCGGGGCTCTGGTAACACTACTATCTAGGTTGTCAAATCGGCTGCTCACATGCTCTGATAAGCCTACCAAAGGAAAGCCCCAAGGTTACCTTGTGCCCTAAATCCGTCCAATTTAAAAAGCATGGGCTTAATCAAAACAAGCTACCTCTAGAATATAAAAATCACTCTAGGACTAAGAAATTCCATGTGATTATCCCTCATGTTGAGGTTTTTTTTTTTTAAATTCATTTATTTATTTGTTTTTTGGCTGCATTGGGTCTTCGTTGCTGCGCGCGGGCTTTCTCTAGTTGCGGCGAGCGGGGACTACTCTTCAGTGCAGTGGCTTCTCTTGTTACGGAGCACGGGTTATAGAGCGCAGTTGCAGTAGTTGTGGCCCACGGGCTTAGTTGCTCCATGGTATGTGGGATCTTTCCGAACCAGAGCTCAAACCCGTGCCCCCTGCATTGGCAGGCAGATTCTTAACCACTGTGCCACCAGGAAAGTCCCTGAGGTTATTTTTTAAGATGATCTCTAAAATGCCTTTCCTAGTGTACGTTTCCAAATCTTTAATGCTGGTGTCAACAGCTCTGTCGAAACACACCACGTGTCCATCTCTCAAACAAAAAAGCTGCCCTGCACACACCTAGTAATCAACCCGAAACGGCAAGCATATGTGCTAAGCACCTTACCTTCTTCATCTCAAGTCCATTCCTTGGCTTTTCCCCATCTTAAGATCCAAAAGAACCAATCAAGTTTAAAAAGACAGTGCATGGGACTTCCCTGGTGTCACAGTGGTTAAGAATCCTCCTGCCAATGCAGGGGACACGGGTTCGAGCCCTAGTTCGGGAAGATCCCACATGCCGCGGAGCCTAAGCCTGTGCGCCACAACTACTGAGCCTGCACTCTAGAGCCTGTGGGCCACAAATTCTGAGCCCACGAGCCATGCACCTACTGAAGCCCATGCACCTAGAGCCTGTGCTCTGCAACGAGAAGCCCGCGCAGCACAACGAAGAGTAGCCCCCGCTCGCCACAACTAGAGAAAGCCGTGTGCAGCAACACAGACCAAACATAGCCAAAAATGAATCAATAAATTTATATTAAAAAAAAAAGACAGGGCAACCCTGCAAACGTTACTAGTTAAAATACAAAATGTGGAAAGCAAACAGTTACTGTGGCATGCAGTTTGGCAGCTTCTTAAGTTAAATATAAATTTACCATTCAACCTGGCAATTACACTCCTATGTATCTAGCCAAAAGAAATGAAAACACACGTCCACACAGAGATTTGTACATGAACATATAGCAGCAGTATTCATAATCGTGAAAAAGTGTAAGCAACTGAAATATACATCAATCAGGTACACAAAATGTGGCATTTCCACACAGTGGAATGCAGTACTATCCAGCACCAAAAAGGAACAAACTGTTGATACATGCGGCGCAAAACCATTGTTCTAAGTGAAGGTCAGACGCAGAGGCCACATACTGTAAGATTCCATCTGTATGACATATCCGGAACTGGCAAATTTATAGACAGGAAGTAGATTAGCAGTTCTCTAGGGCTGGGAATGGTAACAAGGAGGGACTGCAAATGAGCATGACTGCTCTTTTTGGGGGTGAGAGAGGTGTTTTAAAACTCAATGGTGGGGCTTCCCTGGTGGCGCAGTGGTTGAGAGTCCACCTGCTGATGCAGGGGACACGGGTTCGTGCCCCGGTCCGGGAAGATCCCACATGCTGCGGAGCGGCTGGGCCCGTGAGCCATGGCCGCTGAGCCTGAGCGTCCGGAGCCTGTGCTCCGCAACGGGAGAGGCCACAACAGTGAGAGGCCCGTGTACTGCCAAAAAACAAAAAAACAAACAAAAAAAACAAACTCAGTGGTGGTAGGGAGGGTGGGAGACGGAAGAGGGAAGAGATATGGGAACATATGTATATGTATAACTGATTCACTTTGTTATAAAGCAGAAACTAACACACCATTGTACAACAATTACACTCCAATAAAGACAAAAAAAACCCCAATGGTGGGAGAGGAGGAACCAAGATGGCGGAGTAGAAGGATGTTCTCTCACTCCCTTTTGCGAGAACACCAGAATCACAACTAGCTGCTGGACAGTCATCAACAGGAAGACACTGGAACTCACCAAAAAAGATACCCCACATCCAAAGACAAAAGGAGAAGCCACAATGAGATGGTAGGAGGGGCGCAATCACAGTAAAATCAACTCCCATGACTGGTGGGTGGATGACTCACAGACTGGCAAACACTTATACCACAGAAGTCCACCCACTGGAGTGAAGGTTCTGAGCCCCATGTCAGGCTTCCCAACCTGGGGGTTCAGCAA
The DNA here is from genome assembly GCF_949752795.1 of Hyperoodon ampullatus. Classification (NCBI taxonomy): domain Eukaryota; kingdom Metazoa; phylum Chordata; class Mammalia; order Artiodactyla; family Ziphiidae; genus Hyperoodon; species Hyperoodon ampullatus. Next base: position 147,561,039 of record NC_136917.1, read on the forward strand.
CAGGAGGAGGAATTCCTAGAGAATCAGACTTTGAAGCCTTGTGGGAATTGACTGCAGGACTTCGACAGGACTGAGGGAAACAGAGACTCCACTCTTGGAGGGCACACACAAAGTACTGTGCGCATCGGGACACAGGGTAAGGAGCAGTGACCCCAGGGGAGACTGAACCAGACCTACCTGCTAGTGTTGGAGGGTCTCCTGCATAGGTGGGGGGTGGCTCTGTTTCACCGTGGGGACAAAGACACTGGCAGCAGAAGTTCTGGGAAGTACTCCTCGGTGTCAGCCCCCCCAGAGTCTGCCATTAGCCCCAACAAAGAGTCCAGGTAGGCTCCAGTGTTGGGTTGCCTCAGGCCAAACAACCAACAGGGACGGAACCCAGCTCCACCCATCAACAGTCAAGTGGATTAAAGTTTTACTGAGCTCTGCCCACCAGAGCAAGTCAGCTCTACCCACCACCAGTCCCTCCCATCAAGCCTCTTAGATAGCCTCATCCACCAGAGGGCAGACAGCAGAAGCAAGAAGAACTACAATCCTGCAGCCTGTGGAACAAAAAACACATTCACAGAAAGACAGACAAGATGAAAAGGCAGAGGGCTATGTACCAGATGAAGGAACAAGATAAAACCCCAGAAAAACAACTAAATGAAGTGGAGATAGGCAACCTTCCAGAAAAAGAATTCAGAATAATGAGAGTGAAGATGATCCAGGACCTCGGAAAAAGAATGGAGGCAAAGATCCAGAAGATGAAAGAAATGTTTAACAAACACCTAAAAGAATTAAAGAACAAACAGAGATGAACAATACAATAACTGAAATGAAAACTACACTAGAAGGAATCAATAGCAGAATAACTGAGGCAGAAAAACAGATAAGTGACCTGGAAGACAGAATGGTGTAATTCACTGCTGCAGAACAGACTAAAGAAAAAAGAATGAAAAGAAATGAGGACATCCTAAGAGACCACTGGGACAACATTAAATGCAACAACATTCACATTATACGGGTCCCAGAAGGAGAAGAGAGAGAGAAAGGACCAGAGAAAACATTTGAAGAGATTATAGTCGAAAACTTCCCTAACATGGGAAAGAAAATAGCCACCCAAGTCCAGGAAGTGCAGGAGTCCCATACAGGATAAACCCAAGGAGAAACATGCCAAGTAATCAAATTGGCAAAAATTAAAGACAGAAAAATTACTGAGAGCAGCAAGGGAAAAATGACAAATAACATACAAGGGAACTTCCATAAGGTTAACAGCTGATTTCTCAGCAGAAACCCTACAAGCCAGAAGGGAGTGTCATGATATACTTAAATTGATGAAAGGGAAGAAACTACAACCAAGATTACTCTACCTGGCAAGGAACTCATTCAGATTCGATGGATAAATCAAAACCTTTACAGACAAGCAAAAGCTAAGAGATTTCAGCACCACCAAACCAGCTCTACAACAAATGCTAGAGGAACTTCTCTAAGTGGGAAACACAAGAAAAGAAAAGGACCTACAAAAACAAACTCAAAACAATTAAGAAAATAGTCATAGGAACATACATATCGATAATTATCTTAAACGTGAATGGATTAAATGCTCCAACCAAAAGACAGAGGCTTGCTGAATGGATACAAAGGCGCATATATATGCTGTCTACAAGAGACCCACTTCAGACCTAGGGACACATACAGACTGAAAGTGAGGGGATGGAAAAAGCTATTCCATGCAAATGGAAATCAAAAGAAAGCTGGAGTAGCTATACTCAGATAAAATACACTTTAAAATAAAGAATGTTACAAGAGACAAGGAAGGACACTACATAATGATCAAGGGATCAATCCAAGAAGAAGATATAACAATTATAAATATATATGCACCCAACATAGGAGCACCTCAATACATAAGGCAACTGCTAACAGCTATAAAAGAGGAAATCGACAGTAACACAATAATAGCGGGGACTTTAACACCTCACTTACACCAATGGACAGATCATCCAAAATGAAAATAAATAAGGAAACAGAAGCTTTAAATGACACAACAGACCAGATAGATTTAACTGATATTTATAGGACATTCCATCCAAAAACAGCAGATTACACTTTCTTCTCAAGTGCACATGGAACATTCTCCAGGATAGATCACATCTTGGGTCACAAATCAAGCCTCAATTTCAATTTAAGAAAATTGAAATAATATCAAGCATCTTTTCTGACAACAATGCTATGAGATTAGAAATGAATTACAGGGAAAAAAACGTAAAAAACACAAGCACATGGAGGCTAAACAATACATTACTAAATAAACAAGAGATCAGTGAAGAAATCAAAGGGGAAATCAAAAAATACCTAGAGACAAATGACAATGAAAACACGATGATCCAAAACCTATGGGATGCAGCAAAAGCAGTTCTAAGAGGGAAATAGCTATACAAGCCAACATCAAGAAACAAGAAAAATCTCAAGTAAACAATCTAACCTTACACCTAAAGGAACTAGAGAAAGAAGAACAAACCAAACCCAAAGTTAGCAGAAGGAAAGAAATCATAAAGATAGGAGCAGAAATAAATGAAATAGAAACAAAGAAAACAACAGCAGAGATCAATAAAACTAAAAGCTGGTTCTTTGAGAAGATAAACAAAATTGATAAACCATTAGCCAGACACAACAAGAAAAAGAGGGAGAGGACTCAAATCAATAAAATTAGAAATGAAAAAGGAGAAGTTACAGCAGACACCACAGAAATACAAAGCATCCTAAGAGACTACTACAAGCAACTCTATGCCAATAAAATGGACAACCTGGAAGGCGTGGACAAATTCTTAGAAAGGTATAACCTTCCAAGACTGAACCAGGAAGAAACAAAAAATATGAACAGACCAATCACAAGTAACGAAATTGAAACTGTGATTAAAAATCTTTCAACAAACAAAAGTCCAGGACCAGATGGCTTCACAGGTGAATTTTATCACACATTTAGAGAAGAGCTAACACCCATCCTTCTCAAACTCTTCCAAAAAATTGTGGAAGAAGGAACACTCCCAAACTCATTCTATGAGGCCACCATCACCCTGATAGCAAAACCAGACAAAGATACTACAAAAAAAGAAAATTACAGACCAATATCACTGATGAATATAGATGCAAAAATCCTCAACAAAATACAAGCAAACAGAATCCAACAACACATTAAAATGATCATACACCGTGATCAAGTGGGATTTATCCCAGGAATGCAAGGATTCTTCGATATACACAATTCAATCAATGTGATACACCATATTAACAAATTGAAGAAGAAAAACCGTACGATCATCTCAATAGATGCAGAAAAATCTTTCGACAGCATTCAACACCCATTTATGATAAAAACTCTCCAGAAAGTGGGCATAGAGGGAAACTACCTCAACATAATAAAGGCCATATACGAAAAACCCACAGCAAACATCATTCTCAATGGTGAAAAACTGAAAGCATTTCCTCTAAGATCAGGAACGAGACAAGGATGTCCACTCTCACCACTATTATTCAACAGAATTTTGGAAGTCCTAGCCACAGTAATCAGAGAAGAAAAAGAAATAAAAGGAATACAAACTGGAAAAGAAGTAAAACTGTCACTGTTTGCAGATGACATGATACTATACATAGAGAATGCTAAAAATGCCACCCAGAAAACTACTAGAGCTAATCAATGAATTTGGTAAAGTTGCAGGATACAAAATTAATGCACAGAAATCTCTTGCATTCCTATACACTAATGACAAAAAATCTGAAAGAGAAATTATGGAAACACTCCCATTTACCATTGCAACAAAAGAATAAAATACCTAGGAATAAACCTACCTAGGGGGACAAAAGACCTGTATGCAGAAAACTATAAGACACTGATGAAAGAAATTAAAGATGATACTAACAGATGGAGAGATATACCATGTTCTTGGATTGGAAGAATCAATATTGTGAAAATGACTATACTACCCAAAGCAATCTACAGATTCAATGCAATCCCTATCAAATTACCAATAGCATTTTTTACGGAACTAGAACAAATCATCTTAAAATTTGTATGGAGACACAAAAGGCCCTGAATAGCCAAAGAAGTCTTGAGGGAAAGTAATGGAGCTGGAGGAATCAGACTCCCTGACTTCAGACTGTACTACAAAGCTACAGTATTCAAGACAATATGGTACTGGCACAAAAACAGAAACATAGATCAATGGAACAGGATAGAAAGCCCAGAGATAAACCCACACACCTATGGTCAACTAATCTATGACAAAGGTGGCAAAGATATATAATGGAGAAAAGACAGTCTCTTCAATAAGTGGTGCTGGGAAAACTGGACAGCTACATGTAAAAGAATGAAATTAGAACACTCCCTAACACCATACACAAAAATAAACTCAAATGGATTCGAGACCTAAATGTAAGACCAGACACTATAAAACTCTTAGAGGAAAACATAGGAAGAACACTCTTTGACATAAATCACAGCAAGATCTTTTTTGATCCACCTCCTAGAGTAATGGAAATAAAAACAAAGATAAACAAATGGGACCTAATGAAACTTCAAAGCTTTTGCATAGCAAAGGAAACCATAAACAAGACGAAAAGACAACCCTCAGAATGGGAGAAAATATTAGCAAACGAATCAATGGACAAAGGATTAATCTCCAAATTATATAAACAGCTCATGTGGCTCAATATTAAAGAAACAAACAACACAATCCAAAAATGGACAGAAGACCTAAACAGACATTTCTCCAAAGAAGACATACAGATGGCCAAGAAGCACATGAAAAGCTGCTCAACATCACTAATTAATAGAGAAATGCAAATCAAAACTACAATGAGGTATCACCTCACACCAGTTAGAATGGGCATCATCAGAAAATCTACAAACAACAAATGCTGGAGACGGTGTGGAGAAAAGGGAACCCTCTTGCACTGTTGGTGCGAATGTAAATTGATACAGTCACTATGGAGGTTCCTTAAAAAACTGAAAGTAGAATTACCATATGATCCAGAAATCCCACTACTGGGCATATACCCAGAGAAAACCATAATTCAAAAAGACAAATGCACCCCAATGTTCATTGCAGCACTATTTACAATAGCCAGGTTGTGGAAGCAACCTAAATGCCCATCAACAGACGAATGGATAAAGAAGGTGTGGTACATATATACAATGGAATATTACTCAGCCATAAAAAGGAACGAAATTGAGTCATTTTTTGAGACATGGATGGATCTAGAAACTGTCATACAGAGTGAAGTAAGTCCGAAAGAGAAAAACAAATATCATATATTAATGCATGTATGTGGAACCTAGAAAAATGGTACAGATGAACCAGTTTGCAGGGCAGAAGTTGAGACACAGACGTAGAGAACAAACGTATGGACACCAAGGGGGGAAAACCGCGGTGGGGTGGGGATGGTGGTGTGCTGAATTGGGCGATTGGGATTGACATGTATACACTAATGTGTATAAAATTGATGACTAATAAGAACCTGCAGTATAAAACAAACAAACAAACAAACAAAAACTAATACTAAACTTTCTTTGGGTTATTTGTATGGATGTATGTTAATAAAAATGTTTCAGACATTACATGAAATTTCTAAAAATCTTATATATTCTGGTATGTTGTAAGTCATAATTCTAGTTATTACTTTAAAATGTATGTCTCAGAAATAACTAAATTTCCTTGTAAATTGCATTATTATGAACTTTCATCAAATCTTTAATCGTGGTCTTTTTTTTTTTTTTTTTGCGGTATGAGGGCCTCTCACTGTTGTGGCCTCTCCCGTTGCGGATCACAGGCTCCGGATGCCCAGGCTCAGCGGCCATGGCTCAGGGCCCAGCCACTCCGCGGCATGTGGGATCCTCCCAGACCGGGGCACGAACCCGTGTCCCCCGCATCGGCAGGCAGACTCTCAACCACCGTGCCACCAGGGAAGCCCTAACCGTGGTCACTTTTAAGTCTTTTGTCCCTTACAGAGAGTTCTGGGTGTACTCTGATGCTTTTGCAAAAATGTTCCTATAAAAGGGTTTCATCTTCAAGGAATTCATGGAAAAGACTCTGACAAGTACAGGTTTCTGGTAACTGACTATATGGCTGAACTGAATAAATAAGCATTTTCAGAACTCTAATGGAAAACTGATGAATTCATAAAAGTGCTAACAAAAGATCAAGATAAAAAAATTAATTACATGGGACTGAGTGAACTGATGAGGATGATTATAATTTTTGTGACTTTGTTTGAATAAAAAAAAATCCCACAAGGACTGAGAGGCAAAAAATATACAAATCAATTTTCACTGCAAAGTAAAGGAGCTGTTACAGTGGAGGATTACTGGACTGAATGTCAGTATTATGACCTAGTATGAGTGTGTTTCGTGTTTGGTAATTCCAATCATTGTTGCTTTTGTTGTGATCATCCATTTACAATGCTTGGTGTCAGTTTATTTATCTCTTGTAAAAATAAAATACAGTGCGTGTATGTGAAAAAATAAAAAACTCGGGCTTCCCTGGTGGCGCAGTGGTTGAGAGTCCGCCTGCCGATGCAGGAGACACGGGTTCGTGCCCCGGTCCGGGAAGATCCCATATGCCGTGGAGCGGCTGGGCCCGTGAGCCATGGCCGCTGAGCCTGCGCGTCCGGAGGCTGTGCCCCGCAACGGGAGAGGCCACAACAGTGAGAGGCCCGCGTACCGCAAAAAAAAAAACAAAAAACACTCAGTGGTGATGATTCCACAACTCTATAAATTTACTAAAAATTGAACAGTACTGTATACTAAAAATGGTGAATTTTGTGGAATGTAAATCATACCTCAATGAAGCTGTTTTTACAAAGATGCAATACAAAAAGTCAAAAGGAGGTCTATACGCAAAGTTGTTAGGTAGTGAGAAACATCTTTAGAGTGAAAGGGTAGCTCCCTGGATGGTTATATTTGATTCCCAAATGTTGGCTTACCGTGACGTCATCGGTTCTTTGACTCGGTTTTAAATGGGATAACTTGGACTCTCCACATTCTAGAATGTAGGAAATGTCATTTACGATGATCACAGTGGTTCTGATGAATCCCTCCCCAGTCATCCACTGCCTCAAATACTTTTGAGAATAAGGGATAAATAAGTTAATAACATGGATTCTGTGAATTCTGATACCCTAGGAACAGGAGTGGGGGAGTTGATGGAGAGCACAATGATTATTTCTGCTGCCCCAGCAGAAACATGCCCACATCATGTATTCATAAATCATATAGTCTCATCTCCAGTCCAACAGGGACGGGGTCCCTGCTCACTTGAAGGCAGGTCTCCGCATTTTCTCTAACATAACGTGTTGCCGTGCACGTTCCTCAGTGCCCGCCTTCTTCTGATAACTGCACTCCTCTTCTAGAAAACTGTCCTCCTACCCCTGCCTCCCCATCACCACTGCAACCAGGTTATATTCTGACTGTAGCTGTTCCCTAGAGATGGGAATGTGTCCTTAGCAAGGCTATTCAGACACCCTCCCTGGGATCTCTGGGGGTGGGGCGGGGAAGAGGAGGGGGAAGTAGAAGAGGAAGGGAAAAGAGAAGGGAGTGGAAGGGAAAAGGGAAGACAAGACCTTCCTCTCTGGCAGAGAAACTGGAAAAATGTGAGCCTGGCGGCTGCCCAAGACTCAATCCTAACCCAGTGCGGAGAGCTGGTCTGAGGGAGGGAACCAGGAAGGCCCCTGATTCCAGGGATCCCAGAGGCCCTTACACCCTTTTAGCACAGGATTTGGCGTCACAGGAGCCAAGGCACTCCCCCCTTTCCTAAGCTAGTTCAAGTTGAGTTTCCGTCACCTGCAGTCTAAGAGTACTGACAAATCCTCTGGTGCCTTCTCACCTAGTCGACCTTGCTCAGGCTGTCCCCTCAGATGCCACCAGAAAAGAGGGGCCTAGAACCTCAGCAGCACTGCTGCAGCTTGCATTTCTGTCTGTTCAGCTCATTTCTGAAGACAGTAGCTCAATTCACTCCCTGAACCTACAGAACTGAAATACACACTCTCCAGAGTTTAACTGGGCTGAATACAATGGCGGGGGGGCCTATGAGGTCCCCTCGGAACCCACAGGTTAGGGAGGGCATATTGATCACTCATTTGTTTGGCTGTTAGGTGCTCCTTGATCTGGCAGCAACGCCTCACCACCTCCACCTCCAAGCACTCGTTCTTTCTTCACCACAGAAGACCTAGCCAGCAAGCCCCACCTTCTGGGTTACTTCCATCCTGAAAATATGAATAGCTCTTTGGCTCTCCTACGGGAACCAGCCAACAAGGAAAACAATCATGAGTAACTGGAAATGAATAGCATTAGACTTTTAAAAACACTCACGAAATAAAAAGTCATCCAAACAGCTGGGTCCTGGAGGGACCCAGTGCTGCGGCTAAGGATGAAGAAGGAAACTTCAGGTCAGCTGGGGACAAGGAGAGAGGGGCAGACAGCGGGGAAGCTGCCCTGGAGTAGGGGGTTGCAACACTGGGGTCCAGCTGGACCAGGAGACCTCGGGGCCCAAGGGTCATTCTTGGAGCAGTTAATCCTTGAATATTCCTCTCACTCACCCTAATTTATTCTAAACAAGACACCTGGAAGAGAAGCCCAACGCAGTGGCTCAGTCATCACGGCATCACTCCCCAGGGGCTATGCCAACCTGGATTTGCCACACTACTGTCCTGGCAGCGCAAAGGGAAAAGCCTTCCAGATCCTTTCCATTAGAGCTCCAGACTGCTCTATGCCTGTACTCTGTGGGGTGTCTAGAACCGCCTGCCCAGTGAACACGAACTCCTGTTGACTGAATTTGATACCCTGGACCTTCTACCTTTCAACTTGCAACGCTTTGTTGTGTTTAGGGATAAGAAGAAAACAGCATTAACATAAAGGATGGGGAATGCTTCTATCAACTGCAACAAAGATTTAAAACACACTCTCCTCCACCCTGGGCGCCACGCATATCCACAAACTCACATAGCTTGCACCTGATCCTACGAGGGTCTACAGAGTAAAAAGATCGTGCCTACTCAAGAACTTGCAATTTAAGAGGAAAAATAAGAAACCTATACTGTTTTATTTACTCATATACACTGAATACCAACTCTGGACCAAGTATATAGGGGATGCAGAAATGTGGCCCATACACAATCCTTGCCTACAAGAAAGAAAAAAAGGTCCATGACCTTTTTTGAATGCATTTGCATGAAAGCAGAGAGAGACTTGTAAACCAAGAACACAAATATCCATTATTCCATGTGTAATCAGTTTGTGATGAAGCTTTTGAGCTACTGTACTCCTCTAAGGAAACATTGAAAGCTAAGGGCAAAATTCCAGATAACTGGGCAGAGATGCGGGGAAGCTTAATCAAGCATGCATCTATTGAGGGCATTCTAGGTGTCAGGTGGTTACTGGGGTTACGGGACCTACAAAATGACATATTACTTAGACCAGTGCTGTCTAATACCATAGTCATTAATCACACGTGGCCACTGAGCATTTAGAACGTGGCTACTGCAAGCTGACATGCACTGTAAGTGGAAAGTACACAACGGATTTCAAAGACTTACTATGAAAAAAGAATGTCAACTATATCATTAATAGATTGACTGCATATATGTTGATAGTATTTTGGATAGCCTAGATAAAATCAATTATTATGATTAATTTCATTTGCTTCACTTTCCTTTTTGTGCCTACCAGAAATTTTTTTTTTAATAAATTTATTTATTTTTGGCTGTGTTGGGTCTTCGTTGCTGCGCGCGGGCTTTCTCCAGTTGCGGCGAGCGGGAGCTACTCTCCGTTGCAGTGAGCGGGCTTCTCGTTGCAGTGGCTTCTCTTGTTGCAGAGCACGGGCTCTAGGCGCGAGGCTCCAGAAGTCGTGGCATGCGGGCTCAAGAGTTGTAGCTCAAGGGCTCCAGAGCGCAGGCTCAGTAGTTGTGGCACACGGACTTAGTTGCTCTGTGGCATGTGGGATCTTCCCCGACCAGGGCTCAAACCCCTGTCCCCTGCATTGGCAGGCGGATTCTTAACCACTGCGCCACCAGGGAAGCCCTAGAAACTTTTAAATGACTTACAGTGGCTTGTATTTGTGGCTGGCTTATATTCTATTAGACAGTGATGATTTAGATCTTCCTTTTAAAGACTGATGACAGCATCCAATTAACAGTAACAGCATTTTCTTATTACTTACAAGGCAGGCACAAAATTAAGAAAAAATGTACATATTATCATGTTTAATATTCACTTACTACCAAATCATAAAACTTAGATCTAGTAAATCCTGAAAGCTGATAATGGTTGAAAGTTAGTTCAAAAGATTCACTCTGCCACATGAAGAAGGAATGATTAATCAACAACTTTATTTCAAAACTGACAGACTTCTATGCAAACTATTACTCTGTTATATATGGTTCAGAAAACATATCTATTTTTCTCTATCAACAGTTGGACAATTTTCCAAAGGACTCAACAGGGAATTTAACTTCTCCTTCATTCTAAGTATCTCAGCATCTTCATCTTAACCACAATGTTACTGCTCTGTGTGCCTAGATGATGACTGAAACAAGGCAAGTTGTCTGGTGAGACTGAGGAATTCGTTAATACAGTTGGGAAGAGGATTGGTCATGATTAAAGGAAATGTGTCTTTACATTGTCTACATTACCCAAGGATATAAAGAAGGACTAAATGGAGGAATGATAACACAGGGAAACATAGTTCTGAACTACACAGAAGATTCCCGGCAGATGTGTTTCAGTGACATACGGGGGCAACCCGTCTTTATAGCTATAGATTATAATGGCAGGTACAGTCATATTGGCCAATCTATCAGCAGTTCTTCAGAGGTAGGATGATAAGGAACATGATAACATTAGCAATAGTAATAACAGCCACAATAGCTATCATTTATTTAAATGATTACTTTGCAAAATTTTATTTTACAAAATTTTATTTTTTTTTTTTACTATTTGATTATAAGTGAGTATTATCTCATTTAATGCTCACACCACTTCAAAATTAGATGCTATTGTTTTTATTCTCAGTTTCAAGATTAGGAAATTGCAGCCAAGAAAGTTTACTTAGCCAAAGTGGCACAATTTAAAAATGGAGAAGGCTGGATTCAGATTCAGCTCCTAAGCCCAAAATACAACACTGGGCTGCATATTAGACAACACTAGTAATTTAAAAAAAAAAAAAAAAAAGTCTGGCCAACAAACCAACCGTTTTACAACTTCAAAAAAATTTAGCTGCCTTTAAAGGTGGAACAGTCCTCAGATCGGCCGCTGGCACATACAGAGTTCCCCCTCGGGAGTCTGAATGGACCAATATGAAAAAAGGCATTCCTTCTGGCTGTTTGTCCTCACAACATTCCAGGGAAAGGTGGCATTTTTATTTCTTTGTCCTTTTAACATGTGGAGCATGTGCATAATGAATAAATCTAATGAATTTATCTAATGAATTTTTCACCAGTCAGAAAAATCCTTTTCCATATAGCTTTGCTAAAGATACCGAGTCAATAACAGAAAATGTAAAGATAATTACAGACAAGTGAAGTGGCTATTTTTATACTCAGCTAAGCTGGCAAACTACAGATTACGGCGGAGGTTTCCATAGTTTAGCAACAATATGGAAGAGCAGAACTTCGAGATATTTAGTTCCCCATCATGAGGACATTTCTGTCCCTTAAGAAATTATTCTAATGTCCTGTATAACACCTCTCTCCAAGCTATAAAACAATGAAATACTACAATGCTTTACGACAATTAAAAGCACCAATATCATAATAAAAGTGTATCTTAAAACAATCACCAGCGAGACGGTAATGAGGCGGGGCGGGCAGGTGACATTTGTTCTGGAAGCCACACATAGAAGCACCCACAGCCGGCAGGCTGCCACCTCAGATATCACCAGGATAGGGTGAGCTACTCTTTCTTTTTCTTTTGCCACCGTGGATATAAACACCCACTTGCAATGTAATGAGAATCAAATGCGCTTTGTTCCAAGCAGTATGCACTTAAAATAATCAGGGGTTGTTTTAAAGGAGAAGAAGAAAGCAAGCTTGTTGCCAAACAAGGCACAAACAGTAGCAGCTGTCAACAGATTGGCCAGGAGACAGGCTGGGACAGGAGTCATTCTGAAGAAATCTTGTTCTAGCTTTGAGAGACTCCAGAGGAAAAGCGATAGAAAAAGTCAACAAACAGCACACCAACATGGTGTAAAGCTGTATAGCACAGAAAGAATCTAATTACTGAGGAGTTGATCAAGATTGCTGACTGGATGTATACAGAAGGTTAGTGGCAGAAATGAGTTTTTTCTTTAAAAAAAAAAAAACAAAAACCTCCTAGGAAATCCTGGACGGTATATAGATATTGGTTGGTTTCCATGCCTATATTTTCAAGTTTTTCCCCATTTATAAAAAGCTCATAGGAAAGAAATGTAAAACTTTTTTTCTCAAAAGAGAAAAATGATACCTCCCCAAAGAAAATTAAGGATTTTTTTTTTAAACAAAGATTCAAGAAGGTTCTGAGAGTATTCGAAGCATTTTGCATCCATGATGAATGCGGATTGGACCTGAAATAAGATTCAGCTTGAGAGAGAATGGTAGACTACTCCCCACCCAGCCCTGGGCGAGGCCTTCCTGACATGGTTCAATGCGGGACCTCAGGGCGCTACTTACGTTTGTGGCCCTTGAACAACACAGGTCTGAACTGTGCAAGTCCACTTATATGTGAAATTTTTTCAATAAATAGATTGGAAAAATTTGGGGAGATTTGCGACAGTTTGAAAAAACCCACCAATGAACCGTGTAACCTAGAAATATAAAAAAATGTTTAAATGGTATGTCATGAATGCATAAAATGTGTAGATACTAGCGCATCCTTACACAGGCATAATGTGAGTGATATTTAATATAAAATAAATGTGTTCATTTTCTTACTGTTTTGTAACTTTGCTGTCAAAGAATTGTATTACTGTAGAGTATGCCTCTGTTTCTCATAACTGGAGAATCTGCATATCAGCCTATCATCACAGGTAAGTGGTTTTTTAAAATATGGAATCTTGTTTCCAATACTGTATTATTAATATGACTAATACCGTATGTCGTAAAATTTTATCAAGATTCATTCATTAGTGTATAGGCTACACTACCATGAAGCAATTGTATCAACTACACTAGGCTACCATAAAGCAATCACATTGCTGCTTCTTCCTATAAATATGAATTTTTTCACATATTTTCATTTTTGATGTCTAGTGTTAGTAATACATATAACATCTACAGGGTTTTGTATAAGACAATACCGATGTAGATACCGAGAGACAATTCATCATATAAACAGACAACGTAAACTTACAGTATCAATACATCCAGTACAGTATTGTAAGTGTATTTTCCTTACACTATTTCCTTAACATTTCTTTTTTCTAGCTTACTTTATTGTAAGACTACAATACATAATATACATAACATACAAAATATGTGCTAATCGACTGTTTACCTTATCAGTAAGGCTTCTGGTCAACAGTAGGCTATTAGAAGTTAAGTTCTGGGGAAGTCAGAAGTGATACATGGATTTTCAACTTGGTGGGAGGGGGAATCCCCCTAACCCCCCTCACTGTTCAGGGGTCAACTGTGTTTTCCTTCTGGCTGCCTTTGGCAAGGAAGGAAGAAAAAGCAACCCACAAGTCCGTGAGCCTTGTGGCTCACCAGTTCCCACGTCCTCTGGGGTAGCTGGGAGGAGGCTACTGGGAACAGGCTGCTTCTCCCACCAGTGAAATGACTATGGGTCAAAACATCCACTGAAAGTTAGCACTCCCTTTCACTTTTGAAAAGCGATCAGTCACCAGCAGGTCAACTCTCGTAGGAGGTGATGGTCAAGTTATGTGAGCATTCTCATCAGACTAAGAGGCTCAGCACAGAACTTGTTAAATCACTGACAAAGCTTGACAAATAGATTTGTTTATGTGGTTCTCACCCAGCAGGATGCTAGGGGCCTGTGTTCCAGTTCCTTTTCCAACCTTCATGTCACTGCTCAATGTCATCTGCCCCACCCAGGACTCCCCACTCATCTCCAACACAGCTTGTCCAAGTCTACACCAGTCTTCTTCACTGATAACAATTGTAATTAGCTCCATGTGGGGCTCCCGAGGTCACTGTCTACTTCCGAGAGAAACAGAAATGGACAACATCTAGAAGCCTTGTGCCAAGAGCAGCCAGAACTAAGGTTCACGTCTAGCTTTGCCTCTCACTGACTGTGCCACTTTCCAAGGGGTCATTTCTCTTCCCCAGACCTCAGTCTCCGTTGTAAACTGAGTTCCCGCCGCCATCCCATTCCAACCACTGGAACCTTGTGCTGCAGTGGAATGAAAATGTGTTAACCTCTTTACAACTCGAAGCTCCGTGAAGGCCGGCATTGCTGCTCACCCCTGGATCTTCTATCCACTGCCCAACGACTCCACCAACACATGCTGCTCAAAGGGGATCGGACACTACGTAAGACGGCCCGCACCTCCGGAAGCTGCCAGCCTAGGAGCAGAGTGACTGGAGCAAAGACGGCGCTCAATTCAATTAAACCAACTCGTTGAAAGAACCTGCATCATTCACCCTGTTACAGGTAGGCCCGCATCCCTTTGGGCCCAATTTTTTTTTTTTTTTTTGCGGTACGCAGGCCTCTCACTGTTGTGGCCTCTCCCGTTGCGGAGCACAGGCTCCGGACGCGCAGGCTCAGCGGCCATGGCTCACGGGCCCAGCCGCTCCACGACATGTGGGATCTTCCCGGACCGGGGCACGAACCCGTGTCCCCTCCTGCATCGGCAGGCGGACTCTCAACCACTGCGCCACCAGGGAAGCCCCTGGCCCAATTATTGGCTGAAGAGATGGAGAATGTCGCCTAAGATGGAGGGACAGAACAAGTTCCTGGGTGTGGTTGACGATGGCAGTACCTTCTCCCAGCACCTACACCTCCCACAGAAGGGCGAGCTCCTCTGCAAGAGCAGGCTTCCAGCTGAAGGCCAGCCCCCCAACTAGGAAACGTGGCCCTGTCTTCCTCGAGTCCCTTTGGAGGCAGCCCCATAGGCTAGGAGGCCGAGATGAGAAGCACAGAACAGAGAGCCAGTCAGGACATTCCCCGCACCTGGCTGAGCAGTCAGAGATCGACCCCCGTGAGCTTAGAAGTGTCGTGGGCTGGACCCAGGGACATCTCAGTTCCCTCCTGCAACAGCAAAGGGAGGAAACTGCTGCCACCTGCAAAGCAGAAAACGGTACAGGTCCAATGCTAGACCAAGAAATGTTGTCCCTGGGGTGAGGAACTCATGACCCAGCCTTAGAATCCATCACATCTCTGCGAAATAGTCATACGACAGGTTCGCTTTTTATTACTTCTAAATAGCATCTTACTGCATCCAACAGAAATAGTTCCTAAAAGTGGTCAGTGGTATGTAGACTGGTTAATATAGCAACTAGAGACTGGTTTTCCTACTGAGGGTATAAAACCCACAATTATTACTTTTCACTTGTGTATGATAGGTTATCAGGTCTGGGGAACAGTGGCACATGATAGAAAACAGACCCCCTGTCATTGCACTCCTGATCCTTATGAGGTGGTTGTTAAAGGTAAACAGGACAGGGGTTTCCCTGGTGGCACAGTGGTTGAGAGTCCGCCTGCTGATGCAGGGGACACAGGTTCGTGCCCCGGGCTGGGAAGATCCCACATGCCATGGAGCGGCTGGGCCCGTGAGCCATGGCCGCTGAGCCTGCGTGTCCGGAGCCTGTGCTCCGCAACGGGAGAGGCCACAACAATGAGAGACCCGCGTAACGCAAAAAAAAAAAAAAAAAAAAAGTAAACAGGACAAAGGCAACAAGATTTTCTAGGTACATTCGATAGATCTTGCGTTAACCTGGGGATTCCAAAGAGGTTCATAACTGGGCTTCACACAGGGACTTCCATGAACCTCTTGAAACTGACAAAGATTACAAATGTACAGCACCATTTCATATAAGTGAATTTCCCCCTAGGAAAAGTAGTCCAACACCTGCATCCAATTTGCAAAAGTGTCCATCTTTGACTCAAAAATATTTAAGAATCACTGCTGGATGGCCTGCCTCGTTTGCAAAATGAACTCCTCTTGGAGGAAAACACTTGACTCTGTGCTGCCCTAGAGCAAAGGAAGCTGCTCAGCCTTTTACTCCCCACCAGTGAGCTCTGCCAGAGCTTTTTTTCCTGGCTGGGTTTCTGTCACTTCAGCCAGCAAAGGGAACTGGACAGATGTAGTGAAAGTGAAAAGAGAGAGATGCTGCTGGGCTGTTAATTCTAGGGTCATTTCGCTCTTTAAAAAGAAAACATTCTGGATTAAGCAAACTGAATTCATCTAGTAAGCAAAGGGAAAAAAAAGAAAAGGACTGATACTGCTCTTACCAACTGCAATACTTAACAGCGATAAGAAAAGTTGAATTGAGGTTTAAAAGTAGTCATTGATTTTGAGGGAAATTGATATAGTAGAGGATGAACTGCTTATGTTTGGTTACTTGATGATAAACTTTGGTGTTCACTAAATGTCAATTTAAGAAAAAATAAAGGAAAAAATTATATATTTTCTTCCACTGTAGAATAAACTTCTTGGACTACAACCAACTTTTCTCACAACTGGATTCCGTTCATTTAGAAGCAGGGATGGATAAGTCATGAACTCCCAAAGGTTGCCCCTTACCGAGGGGTGACCAATGGTTGTGGAATTTATAAGGCAAGACACTATTTCCAGTGAATGCCATTTACTACAGGAAGAACTGGACTAGATCCCAGGTAAGGTTAAATGAGGTGAGACCCATCACACAAAACCAGCTGGTGAAGCAGTTAAGACACAGTAACTGCTCCAAAGGGTGGATAGGGCAGAAAGGGGTTTCTTAACGATAGGTAAGAGAACTAAGGCTTATAGAGGTGATATGACTTGCCCGAGAAAGGAGAACTACATCTTCTGAACTTCAACCTTAGCATTTTGCTAACTACCTCTACTCCTCGGCCTTTTGATTGCTGTTTAAATTCTCCTCTAGACTCCGAAAGCTCAATATCTGATGACCACCCTGAAGGACTTTATGGCCCTGTGTGTGTGTGTGTGTGTGTGTAGTTCAATGTTAACCACCTACTATGTGACAGATACTCTACTGGACACAATATAAGATTGAAGAATGAGGCATACTTCAAAGAGAAAAATGTTTTGTTTTAAAACACATGGCTAAGTCTGTACAGTTACAGTTACTTATTAAAATATTGACTAAATTGACTAATAACCAGTGAGTCTGATATCAAAGGCTAGAGCAGTCTATTCATTGTAGATGGCTAGAGTTGGGAAACTGAGGTTTGGCTAGAGTTGGGAAACTGAGGTTTGACTAACAACATTTCTCTTTCATTAAACCAACACTTTTCAGCTCGTGGGTAGCAATAAAACAAAAAGAAATAATCTCTAAATCATGCAGCATCTTAATGATTTTTTTAAAAGGATACCATCAGTATCATATACCTATATAAATAAATAATGGGGAAAAAATCTAGAATCCTTTTCCCTATCACCTATTTAAAACATACCCAAGAGGCCTTTGATATATTTAGCTTTGTTTTGTCAACTCCTATATTCATCATTTCTCCTATGTAGAGGAAATCCAGTTGGCTTTTAGCAAAATAACGCACGGCACTAACAGGGAATGTTTTCAGTACCACGAGTTAAGGATTTTATGATGTGACAGTTTTTTAAGTATTTCTGGGTACACTACT
Source organism: Hyperoodon ampullatus (assembly GCF_949752795.1). Taxonomy (NCBI): domain Eukaryota; kingdom Metazoa; phylum Chordata; class Mammalia; order Artiodactyla; family Ziphiidae; genus Hyperoodon; species Hyperoodon ampullatus. Next base: position 147,578,803 of record NC_136917.1, read on the forward strand.
CTATATACTGGTTTCCCCTGGATCTTCAGATTAAGGTCACCGTTCCCCCCCAACCACAGAAAAAAGAAAACAACACCTCAGGATGAATGCACAAAATCAGAGCAATGATGAGTAAACCCTCTGCAACAATTCTGAGAAATGCACTTTCTATTCTTAGAAATTCAGTGTGGTGGGTGTTACTCGAGACCGTTTCTAGTCTGTTTGGATCCTGTATGGAACGGAGAGAGAACATCACTTGGTTATACATCTTCCACATTTAAAATGTGGGAAAGCTAAGGTACCAAGAAAAGGAAACATGGGTGTGCTTCTGAGCATCGTGTTACTTATGTTTTCTTCTGAATTCAGGTTTAGGTAAATGCTGCAGAAAAATATGAAGACACAAGTGCTTTGTGGGATAAATCACACAGATTTAAATAAAGTGCTTTGTGTATAAGAACCTGTGTTTTTATCCTGATGGAACCTGTAAATAGGACATCTGGGGAACTCAAATACAGCTGGGAGAACAGCCAGCACCATTTAGGATATCCAATATGTGCTAAGAGAAATTCTAAGTAGACAAATCACAACAAAAAAGCATGAAATTCTTTCATTCAACAAACATGTGAGCACTTACGGTGCATCAACAATGTCCTAGACACTAGGGATTCAACAGTAAGCAAAAAGAGACAAAACGCCTGTCTTCCTGGAGCACATATTCTAGTAAGGACAGACATACTACTAATATGAACCAAACTAATACAAACTTCTGGCAAGTTTGAAGGCAATTAAGTGCCATGGAAGAAAATAAAGGAGCAAAGGGAACTCTCCGCGTCCAGTGGTTAGGAACTGGTGCTTTCACTGTTGGGGGCCCGGGTTCGACCCCTGGTCATTCATTCATTCATTCATTCATAAATAAATAAATGGCAGAATAAATAAATAAACAAAGGACAAAAGAGCAGCAGGACATGCTGGAAGGGGGTGGCCAGGGAAGATGGGCTGAGAAGGCGATGTCTAAGTGAAGAGCTAAGGGGTTGAGGGGCACAGCCCTGGAAACATCTAGAGGAAGAGCAGTCCAGAGAGTGGGAACAGTAAATGCAATGGCTGAGACAGGAGTGTGCCTGGCAATTTGAAGGAATAATGAGGAAACCAATGGGTTTAAATGCCTTGAACTGCTTCCAGATTAAGAGGTTACAATTCGGGGTAAAATGTCATGAACACAGCCATATTTTCATACACACTTAGAGCAGGAATGTGCCTTTGTAAATGCATACTCAAGCCCCTTAATCTTTCCAAGTCTGAAGAAATGAGGAGGAGAAGGTACAGTGAGTAACCCAGGGTTACACCACCAGTGCCTGGCCAAGAAAAGGCTTCAGCACACGTATCCCAAACTCAGCACCACACTTCTGTCTGATGCTCCAACTTTATAATTAAGAGGCACTCTTTTTTTTTAATTGAAAAAACTAAAGAATCCAGCCAACTAACACTCTTAGAGCTAAAAATTGATCAATTTTACCTTTCATTCAGCAAATAACCAAGAGAGAGCCTACATACACCCTACATATTGCTGAGGAAGAAATAATAAATGCATCATTACCTAGATCTCACTACCCAGCAATCAAAGGTATAGGTGTGTAACAAAGAAACTACTCAAGGAAACATGTCTCAGATGTTGACTGCAGCACTGTTACAGTAAAAAAGTGGGAAGGATCAACTGTCCTCTGCAGAAAAAGTGTAACAGTGAAAAAGTGGAAACTCAAATTTTCTCTTGGTGAGGAAAAGAGTATGCTACAATGTATTCCTACACTAGAATTCTCTGTAGCAGCTAAAGTAAATAAGATTTACATGTACCTCAAACACATAATGACAAATTTAAAAAATGCAAGCCGTGTGTATATAGAATTATGCCATTTAAGTAAAATGTTAAATACACAAGCTCGCGGATACAGTTTGCGGATATGTAATACCGAAGTACCAAACACCTCTGGGCACTCTGTAGACTGACTTCACATTAGTGGTTACCTGGAGGTAACCAGGATGGAGGCAGAGGAGGAAGGATGGATAAAATATTTCAGTTACAGTTTATTTTTAAGGGGGGGGGGTATGAAGCAAATATGGAAAGATTAGCAACTCAAACGTAAGTCGTGGAAAAATGGAAGCCTTACTATGTTCTCTTTAGGTACGTTTGAAATTTTTCATACTTTTATTTGGAAAAAAAGGAAGGCTAGAAGGAAGGAACAGAGAGACAGACAAAGCTCCTTCATCACATTCCAGTGACTCCAAGGCCGAGTTCCCTGAACTTGCAAAGCTCAGGTTCTTCACCTTTAAAAGGTGAGTGATACTAGGTGTGCCTGCCTCAAAGATGCTATGGAAGTGGCAGTCTGGAGAAAGAGCTTCATTGTCAGATACACTACTAGCAGACAGGGGCACTACATCACGTCCCCATTGAATCTCCAGGGCCCAGCATCCATTACTTTATTTCAATTTCACAGATAATAGTAATAAAATTTTTCAACAGGGTTATAACCCTCCCTCCCTCCGCCCCCCCAAAAAAAGCCATAAAAACACATCTAAGGAGTGTAAATGATACAATACATTCATTACTGAAGCATTTCAATGAATGGAGACAGCCCAGAATGGGAGCACCTCTCCCAATCCAAGTTCTGCAAGCACTGGTTAAAAATTACAAGAACTGGATAAATGTCCTCACATAAAATCTATTATCTTCCAAGCGGAAGGGGAAAATATGACACTGGTTAAGTAAGCATCATTAAGAAAGGATGATCTGATTACATCCATCGGTAATAAAATTCCCAGCCACACCTGTAAACAACGACTCTGCAGGCTGGAGACGGAGCAATCAAAATCCAGCCTCCTTGTGATACACACTCTCTTTTCCAACTTTGTTCAGACCTCAAGGAGGTGAGACTCTCCTCGCTAAGATGAGCTTCGTTTAAGTCCCACTGATCAGTAAAACCAATTCCTCCCTCTGCCAGGCCCTGACGGTCTTGAGATGACATTCTCCAGAGAACTGGCAGGGCGCTGGGTAGTCTCCTCCCGCGGAAGGAAAAGAGAAACCCATCTAAGTCACCTGTGAGCCTGTGGCCAAGGGAAGCCGCTGGTTCAGGTGAGCGGCCTTGAGTCCGCAGATTTGCCCCAATCACTGGGAACAAAGTTGCGCTGAGCTAGCTGGGCTCCTTGGAGAAGCCCAAGCCTGGTTACAGAGCCCAGGCGCTGGGAGATCACTTGCAGCGCCTCCACTTTCCCCTGGGCTCCGTCTGCCGCGTCTGCTGTCTCTCCCGGCTCTGAGGCCCACCCCCCTCCACAAAAGCGGGAGACGAGGTCCAAACGCAAAGGAGAGCGTGAGCCCGGGGTTGGCAGATGTACTCTGCAAACTGCAGAAACTAAACCGCGGGCACAAAAACCTGCCCGAGCCAGCAGGGAAGGGAGGGGGGGTTAGGGAGGGTACCCACCCTCCCGGGCAGAGGTTGGGTAGATGGCGGGCGGGCGCCCCTCTCGCGCGCGGCTCCACGTCCTGCCTCCTCCCAAAGCCCCAGCTGCCCGAAGGCTGCCCGAAGGCTGCCCGAACTCCAGCATCTCTCCTCCCGGCCCTCCTCGGAGCTGGGGTGGGGAAAAGGACAGGAAGGACGGGGAGCGGGGTCAGTCGCAGGCCCGGAGTGGCCCTACCAGCACCCTTGGGCCAGCGGAGGGCTCCCGGAGTCAGAAAAAGAACAATAGGTGACCCTCGGCCGCCGAGCCCCCCGAGTCTCCCGCTCGCGCCTTCCTCCCCAGCTCCTCAAAGCTCAGCGCGGAGGCGGGTCGAGCCCTGAAGCGGGGTTCGGGGGGAGCCAGACGCGGGCGGGCCAGGCAGGTGGGACGGGAACCGACTCGGGGCACCCAGAACGCCCTGCCGGGGACTGGTCATTCATTCCCACCCGCGCTCCCTCCGCACCCACCCCTGCCCCAGCCGGCCTGCGAGTCGCGGGGGCCGGTAGGAGAAAAACCCCGCTCCTAACTTGGCTCGTCCGCCCTTTCTGCTCTGACGCCCACCATCCTCCTCTTCCTGTGTTTCCCAGTCCGCCCTCTGCAGACAGCGGGCGGGCGGCGGGGACAAGGAACTGGTGGCGGGACCCTCGCTGCCAGCCCGCCGAGCCACTCCGCCGGCGCGCCGTCCGCGCCTCCTGGCCGCCTCCCTCGTCCGAACCCCAGACACAAAGGCGGGGACCGGAGCCCGCGAGCCCGCTCCGGGGAGCCTCCCGACTCTCGGCGCCGCGCACTCACCCCATCTAGGCGGCGGCGGCGGCTCCCCGGCCCCGCTGGCTGCGCTACCCCGCCCGCCGCTTCCCGAGGAAAACGCGGCCGCCGGGCTCGCTTCCTGCTCAGCTTCCTGCGCCTCGGCCCCTCCTCCTCCCCCGCTGCGGGGGTCAGTGGGCGCCGCGGCTCCCGGGCTGGGCTGGCGGGGCGGGGCGGGGGCAGCACCACCACGTGGCCGCCCGGCGCCGGCCCCCGCCGACCCGGATCCCGCGGGAGCGGGAAGGGAGGTGCTAACCATTCCCCTCCCCTTCCACCCCGCGCGGCCCCAAATTCCGCGAGTCAGGTGATCCGGACCTGCGGGAGGTACTCCCGGCCCGCGCGCCCTGGGCGTCCGCGGCTTGCTTTTAGTTTTCCACGGATCGTGGGCTTCTCCCCCGTGGATCTTTCATCATCATCACCTGAAGTTAATGGAAACCACTGGTGCTCTGACCCCAGGGTTTAGGACGGATGAGATCCTGAATAGTAATGCATTTCTGGTTAACGTCCAAAGTCGTTTGCGGTCGTGGGGTGTTTTAAAGTCGCTGATCCAAGCGCTTTCTAACCAGAATCAAATCGGTCATATTTTCCAAAATTACTGAACAGAAAGTAAACTAGAACATGCTCGTAGTCTCTGGACTGAACCAGTTGGTTGCAATACGTTCGGTAACGCTCATCAGGTGGCAGGAGAAAACTACCAGCGTGAAGTATTGCTCGGAGAGTTAGGAAGGAGAAACCTACTGTCTGAACTGAGAGGCACCATGGGGAACGCCCTCCCTGCAGGGTCTGGGATGCAAAGGAGGCGCCGACAGCTCCTCTCCCTTCCCCAGCCCGCTGAGCCCGGCGTTTGAATCGTGATGGGCTCCTCCTGTAGTTCCAAGGATTTCAAAGCTCTCCACTTCCCGTTAAATTTGGGACGGCTTTGCCACTCATTTTGATCATGTCAACCAGCTGTGGCTTTAAAAGTCTTCTGATGAACCTAGGGGCAGGACAGGAATAAAGACGAAGACTTAGAGAATGGACTTGAGGACACGGGGAGGGGGAGGGGTAAGCTGGGACGAAGTGAGAGAGTGACATGGACATATATACTCTACCAAGTGTAAAATAGATAGCTAGTGGGAAGCAGCCGCATAGCACAGGGAGATAGATCAGCTCGGTGCTTTGTGACCACCTAGAGGGATGGCATAGGGATGGTGGGAGGGAGGCTAAAGAGGGAGGGGATACGGGGATACACGTATACATACAGCTGATTCATGTTGTTATAGAGCAGAAACTAACACAACATTGTAAAGCAATTATACTCCAGTAAAGATGTTAAAAAAAGAAAAGTCTTTATTCACCTAAGCCCCTGTGTTCCCCCTGTTAACTCTACGTCCTTTGCACAGGGCAGGAAGTTTTCTCGAATAAATGAGTGGTATGAGTCCTTTTTTTGGTGAGATCGACTCAATCAATTGAATTTTTTTTTATTCCAACAAAAACTGAAATTAACCTGAGTTCAGTTTATAATGTCTTGGTCAGATCTCCACCACCCCAGGTCAGACTTCGTCTGTACCCCTGTCTCCCCCACCTACGGCCAAGCCAAGGGAACAGCCTGTCTTAGCTTTAACAAGTGACTTATCAAACAGAGAACAAAAGCTGTGTAACTAGTTGCATGGTCTTCCCTTCCTAAATCATAGGTCAGAGATTCCTTAGAGAAGTGATGAAGAACAGGTTTAAAGCAAGATGTACACTCCTCTTCCTGTCTTTTATCCCTCTCAAACCACCCTCTAAAAGACACGGGAACTGGTAAACTTCTTTTTGGTTTAGTGCTGGCAATTTCCACAATACAGTTTTTCATTGCAGTTCATATGGATGGTGAAGCGTAGGGTATTTATCGGGAACAATACTGCCACGTGTGAGTTTTCTGTTCCCCTTTCAGCAGGTCAGTCTCATTCAAGTGGTGGCAGCTGGCAAGGTGGGCATTGGAACGGGGTACAGGGTGTACTGTGCTGCTTTGGAAAGTTAACATGTGTGTATTCTGTAGCTGAAGGAGTTAAACTATCAAACAAAACTGTGTAAGGCAGGGTCATCAGCCTTTTATTCATAGGAGCCCTGTCCCTCTTCTTTTTTTTTTTTTCTCTTCTACATGGCCAGGCTCTGTCCCAGCTACCTGCTTGGGGACCAGTAGGCCCCCGTCAGCCCTGTGGCTCCCATAGGTGGCTTGTGTACTTATTCTCCTTAATTAATTTATTTATTTGTTTATTTTTTTAATTTTAGAATTTTATTTATTTTTTATACAGCAGGTCTTATTAGTTATCCATTTTATACATATTAGTGTATATATGTCAATCCCAATCTCCCAATTCATCACACCACCACCACCCTGCCAGTATTCTCCTTGATTTATAATCTCACCATCTACATTAGTCTGGGTGAGAGATTGTTGTGGAGGGAAGGATTCATAGTTAATCTTTGTGCCAAGACCCTTTACCAGCTCCTGCCCTCCATTGAAACTCAAACCACCTGCTTCAGACCACAGCTGACATTCTGCCACCTGCAGGGAGATTGGTGGTCAAGTATGGGATTGAACACCCATACTTGACCACCAAGTGGTTTTATCGCCCAGGCCTTTTAGAAAGTGCTAATTGGGTTCGGGATACATTGAACACCACCCTTGGATGGAGAGCTGACCCACGTGAAAGGGTTTGAGAGATGGAAGCAAGGAAAAAATGACCATATAAACTGCATAGAGTTGGTAGAACCTTTTGGGGATGAACAGCATGTTGAATTACAATAGGAGAAGTATCCCCAAATCAAAGCAACTGTGGTGTGATGTGCAATACTAAGAGTAATAAAAGCCAGGGGACCAGGTTTCCCGACCCCTGTGCTTGACTAACTTGCCCTTTGAACTGCACCACCTGTTTGAATCTCACCTGGCCCACTTTCCCAATCAGTAAAAGAGAACGTTGACTTACATGGCCTCTAACATCCTAAGACCATTCTCTTAGTCTGAAGAGCCTTCACAAGCAACGTTGTCCCCACATGTTATGGCCAAGGGTCTGTTCTAGCAGGTCCTAATAGTGTTGCTAGCCAGTACTTAGCAGGATCCATAAATGAAATTCATCGATTAGTAGGGCTCCATTTTCATTTCTGAAATAAATAATATTACATTCCTTCTTTCTTGCTCCATCTCTCACCAATATCAGTTCTCCCCAGATTAAAAACTTCTTAAGTTTGAGAAAACAAAGCTAAGACTTGTTGGGATAAAAAGAAACTGTCCCTGAAGGAGGAGGTAGAGATAGCCAAAAAGTACCAGAGTCAAAAAGTAGCCCTCCACTCTTTGGTGTTTGGTCAGCATCTGACTGCATTTCTGGGTCTAGTTAGAGGCAGCGTAATTTAGAGGAATGTGGTGATATTGGACCCAGTCCAGAGAATGGAACAAAAACACAATCAGAAGTTTGGAGAGAGATCATCTATGGGGGAAAGGCCAAATATTCATAGCAAAACCACCTTTTGTGTTTTCTTGACGATGTTTCCAAATAGGAGGAAACCGTGACATGGGAGAAATTAATACGTGTGGCATTGCTTTTCATAATTTAGTAAGTCCATAGTAATAAAGTAGCGTGCAAACACTGATTAGCCCACGGTTTCTCCACTTGCCAGGAAACCAGCAGAAATTTCTCCAAGGTTAGGTTACTACCCTTTCCTTCTCAGTGACCTTGGGCACCTGATGGGGAGGGGAGGCTAAGATGTTTGGTAAAAATACATTCCGCACGGCTTCCTTGGTGGTGCAGTGGTTGAGAGTCTGCCTGCCTATGCAGGGGACATGGGTTCGTGCCCCGGTCTGGGAAGATCCCACATGCCACGGAGCTGCTGGGCCTGTGAGCCATGGCCACTGAGCCTGCGCGTCCGGAGCCTGTGCTCCGCAACGGGAGAGGCCGCAACAGTGAGAGGCCCGCGTACCGCAAAAAAAAAAAAAAAAAAGAAAACAGCAAATGCCTTCATGTTGCTCTCTAGCTCTTTAGCACTATTCTGTGGCTTTGCCAAGCCATGTTGCCAGGCAAGCTGTGCCCTTGAAAATGTGAGACGTACTATTCTGCTGAACTATTAGGAAGCAGTGTGCTATGGGAACCAAAATACAAGTAAACTCACCTCCACCCACAGAGATTCCAATTCTAGAGTGCAGCCTGGATTGAAAATGACTGTACTACGCAGCTTCCGTGCTAGTAAATAATGTGATTGAAACATCATGAGCCTTGGAATCAGCTGCCTGTTACAGTGATAACGGTGCCTGTTATGAGGTAACAGTGGCTTTAACAAAATAGGGGCTTGTTTTTCTCATATTCTGAAAAGTTGCTTTATTTAGATCAGTGGCTCAAGGTTGTCAGGTCTGAGGTCTCTGTGATTCTCTAGATTTCCCCCTCGTTGTCAGAAGACAGCTTACCTGCCTACAGCATCCATTCTGTGTTCCAGGCAGGCAGAAGGGGAAGAGAGGACAGCCAGTGTGGCCTGCGCCTCTTAGGGAGATCTTCTGAAAGCCCCACCCAACTTCTTAATTTTATTGGGCAAAACTGTATCACATGGCCAGCCCCCTCTGAAAGGAAGGGAAGGAAATACAGACTTTTTTGCTGGGTACATTGTACATGAAATAAAATTGGGGTCCTGCTAATGTGGAAAGGGGGAGAATGGATATTGGGTTTATCTGTTGCTGTGAAACAAACGACCTCAAAACTTAGTGGCTTAAAACAGCAACAACAATATTATCTATTATTTCTCATGATTCTGTGGGTTGACCAGGTGGCTCTGGAATGGCCAAATAACCTGAACTGGTCTCACTCCTAGAGCCAGTGGTTAGTGTTGGTCCCCGGCTGGAGGTCAGCTAGGGATTGTTGGCTGAGATATTTGTTCTCCTTCACGTGGTGTCTTGGGCTTCCTCATGGACTAGTGGCTGGGTTCCAAGAAGGAATGTTCTGAGGGCATGCACTTCAATGTGCAAGTGCTTATCAAGCCTCCACTTATATCATGCTTGCCATGGTCCCATTGGCCAAAGCTCATGGCCTGGCCGAATCCAAAGTCAAAGTGGGAAGCAATTATACAAAGGCATAAAATCCAGGAAGCAGGGTTCACAGGGGACCAGCAAAGTCCCAGTCCACCATAGGTAGGCATCTAGCTATCTCTGCCAAAGCATCTTTTTTGATAACATGTTAAAATTTATCAATGCTTATTTTGCAGCAAACGTAGAACAATACTTGGCAAGCATTAACTCTGAAAATCCTCACAACAACCTTCTGGGGTATATGCTCTTATTATTTCCATTTAGAGATAAGGAAATAGATCAGGGAAGCTTAAGAAAGTTGCTGAAGATCACATAGCAAGAAAACACCAGGGCTAGAATTTGAACCCAATCTGAATATTCAGCTTGGACAGGGATTTGTGAGCACATTCTGGCTGAAGTAAGATGGAAGGAAATCAAGTGACAGGGATCGAATAAAACAGCCATTTAAAGGAGATTTCCCCCATGTTTTAAATACCATTATCTTTCGTCCTCTCCGGTAGCAGGTACAGAGAGAAGAGTGACATAACCCTGCCCATCAGAGTCAGGCAGAAGGACTGTACTGAGAAGATGCTCACTTGCTTTCTGGGCGGGTGGTCTAATGCATGCTGGGCCCCTCTTCCCCAAGTACACACCGCGGAAAGCAGAGGTGAAAGCACACATGAGCCAGGTAAAGTTGGGATGGCTACAGGTGCCCCTGGGAAAACTTGAGGAAGAAGTCTGAACACCTGTGAGCCTCGATGAAGGAATCTAGGAGGTTTCTGAAAGGGAAAAAACCCTGAAATTTACTGCCCTTATACCTCCACAAGTGTGTCAGAAGCGAATCACCCTAACATGCTAGAAACACCTTCCACTGATGAAAAGCACAGTGAAGACGCTCTGCTTTTTCTGTTTGAAAGTGAGTTTCTCCAAGTGTGGCCTCTGCACTAGTCTATCCACAGAAATACTGACTCAGGTTCTCCATTGGGTGGATCAGAAAATCTGCATGCTTAAGGAGCATCCCAAGGGACTTATACACAATACATTTGCAAATTATTGGTTTAAAAATGTTCTTTCAGTATGATGATTTTTAAAACAGTGCTTTCAAATTAAAAAAAATTTTTTTTCTTTCTTTCTTTATTTTATTTTTTTGGCTGCATTGGGTCTTCATTGCTGCATGTGGGCTTTCTCTAGTTGTGGTGAGCCAGGGCTGCTCTTTGTTGCGGTGTGCAGGCTTCTCATTGCGGTGGCTTCTCTTGTTGAGGAGCACGGGCTCTAGGCGCATGGGCTTCAGTACTTGTGGCTCGCGGGCCCTAGAGCACAGGCTCATAGTTGTGGCGCACGGGCTTGGTTGCTCTGCGGCATGTGGGATCTTCCTGGCCCAGGGCTCGAACCCGTGTCCCCTACATTGGCAGGCGGATTCTTAACCGCTGCGCCACCAGGGAAGCCCTGGTTTTCAAACTTTAATGTGCATCTGAATCCCCTGAGATCTCTTGAAAAAGTAGGTTCTGATTCAGTAGGTCTGAAGAAAGGTTTGAACTTCTGCCTTTTTAACAAGTTCCCAGCCCTGATGCTGGTCTGACGAACCAAGCCCCACACCTTGTAGCCAAGCTTTAAAAACCCTGGAGGGAAAAAACCAAAACAAACCCTTTTGGGTTGTAACATAGGGAGGCAGACAAACACAGTGGAAGTGGAGGCGGGGGTACCCTCGGCGCATCTGTGGGAGAGAAAGAAGGTCACTGCCCTTTCCAAAGGGACAGGTCACCGATAAAAGACACAGACGCAGTAGCAAAAGAGGGAGCTTAGGGATATCCAGAGCAGGCTCCCCGGTCAAGGTGAGACGGATGGGCAAGTGCAACAGGGTAGAGTGATGAAGGTGTTTTCCTAATGAATCTGGCCTGAGGAGTTCACACCATCGTTAAAGAGCTTGAGGAAACTCAGAAGAGTCAGATGGTGCAAAACCAATGGAGCTGAATGAACACAAATATTTAGACAGGCTGATCTCCTAAGGTGCAAAAATACACAATTTGTATTTTAAGAGTTTGTGTGTGGTTTTTTTCTTGAACCCTTGCTTTTTTTTTTTTTTTTTTCTTGCGGTACGCGGGCCTCTCGCTGTTGTGGCCTCTTCCGTTGCGGAGCACAGGCTCCAGACGCGCAGGCTCAGCGGCCATGGCCCACGGGCCCAGCCGCTCCGCGGCATGTGGGATCTTCCGGGACCGGGGCATGAACCCGTGTCCCCTGCATCGGCAGGCGGACTCTCAACCACTGCGCCACCAGGGAAGCCTCAACCCTTGTTTTTTGCTGTGGTTTTATGCTGTTGATACGCAGAAGGAAGATACTGGTAGTATGCGCTATGTGCTAATTCCCCAGAAAAGTACATTTTTAATCCTTGCAAATGAATCTGGATACCTTCCTCAGGCAGATCCCCCGACGCCTCGCCCCGGGAGGCGTATAGAGCACAGTGCATTCTCTTTGCAAAGCGGAGCCTGATACTATCCCCTAGCTACACAGTGGCCGGCACTGATACCACTCTTTAGAGTTAACAAAGGATTTTTACACCCACCTGCCACATTTCACCCCCCATTATAAAAAATAAGGCAATAATTACTGTCCTATTGTGCAATAAAAAGAACTAAGTTACACAGAGTTTTAGGGATTTGTCTAAGGAGCAGACTCAAAGCTAGAGCCCCCGCTCCTCCGCGCTGGCCGCCGCCGCGGTAGCTGGGGGTCGGGGAGAGGACGAGCTGCCGCGGAGCCCGGAGAGTCCGTCTCGGTCGCTGTTTCTGCCTGAGGACCCTTCCTTCCTCGGTCGCACCCTGACTCCCTTGGTATCAACGGGGAGTCCCTGAGGACACCTCAGCACGCGGTGGAGATGCCTCTCTTTGCCACCAATGCCTTCGATCAGGATGTCGAGAAAGCAATGGGTGAGATGAATGCTGCTGAGGACTGGGGCGTCATTTTGGATATCCGTGATAAAGCCGGTCAGTCTTGCACTGGTTGTTATTGGATGGATTTAGAGTAGTCTTTTGGGATGGTGTAGCCCCATCACCAAGGCCTAAACGCTCTGCTGCAAGGACTGTCCACTTTGGTATGAGCTCTGACAGCTGTGTGAGCTTTGGGAACCCTTTAACGTAGAGCTCTCAGTCACTTTTTGTCCAGCCTTGTGGGCAGCAGACCTCAGTGGACACCATGCAGACCTAAAGATTGTCTTCGGTCTATTATGAGGAGCGTGAACCATAAAGATCCTCATGTTGCTCTGCAGGCTCTGACTTTTCTAGGAGCATGTGTATCAAGTTGTGGCAAAATTTTTCACTTAGAAGTATGTTCAAGAGATTTTGCTAGTGAAGTAAGCAATGTATTAAACAAGTGTCACCCTAAAGTGTGTGAAAAATTAAAGGCTCTTATGGTTGAATGGACGGATGAATTTAAGAATCATCCACAGTGGGCTTCCCTGGTGGCGCAGTGGTTGAGAGTCCGCCTGCTGATGCAGGGGACACGGGTTCGTGCCCTGGTCCGGGAAGATCCCACATGCCGCGGAGCGGCTGGGCCCGTGAGCCATAGCCGCTGAGCCTGCGCGTCCGGAGCCTGTGCTCCACAATGGGAGAGGCCACAACAGTGAGAGGCCCGCGTACCACAAAAAAAAAAAAAAAAAAAAAAAAAGAATCATCCACAGCTTAGTCTAATATCAGCAATGGTTAATAACCTTAAGGAACAAGGTGTTACGTTTCCAGCTATTGGCTCTCGCATGAGGATACTGAGATCCAGAATGGTTAAGTGGCTTGCCCAGGGCCACAGCTAGTAGTTGACAGAGCTGGAACTAGGACACAGGCCTCCTGACTCTCAGTCCAGTGTTCCTTCCACTACATGACCCTGCCTTCCGTTTGATATTGAGGCTGCAGAACAAGCAAAAGCAAGCCCAGCTCTGGTAGCCAAAGATCCTGGTACTGTGGCTAACAAAAAAGAAGATTTAGCGAAAGCCATTGAGTTGGCACTGAAGGAACAAAAGCAGCAGTCAACCACCCTTTCCGGTTTGTATCCAAGCACATCTAATCTCTTAACTAACCACCAACACGAAGGTCGAAAGTTCGTGCTGTATACAACTTGGAAGCTGCTGAAGATAATGAACTTACTTGTAAAGCAGGAAAAACTGTTACAGTTCTTTTTTATTATTATTTTTATTTATTTTATTTTATTTTATTTATTTTTGGGTGCGTTGGGTCTTCGTTGCTGTGTGTGGGCTTTCTCTGGTTGCGGTGAGTGGGGGCTACTCTTTGTTGCGGTGTGCGGGCTTCTCATTGCGGTGGCTTCACTTGTTGTGGAGCACGGGCTCTAGGTGCACAGGCTTCAGTAGTTGTGGCACGCGAGCTCAGTAGTTGTGGCTTGTGGGCTCTAGAGCTTAGGCTCAGTAGTTGTGGCGCACGGGCTTAGCTGCTCCGCGGCATGTGGGACCTTCCCGGACCAGGGCTTGAACCCGTGTCCCCTGCATTGGCAGGCGGATTCTTAACCACTGAGCCACCAGGGAAACCCTGTTACAGTTCTTGATGACAGTGACCCCAACTGGTGGAAAGGTGAAACCCATCAAGGCCTGGGATTATTGCCCTGTAATTTTGTGACTGCAGATCTCACTGCTGAACCAGAAATGATTAAAACGGAGAAGATGGTACAATTTAGTGATGATGTTCAGGTAGAAACGATAGAATCAGAGCCGGAACAAGCCTAAATGGATGAAGATAAAATGGACCAATTGCTACAGATGTTGCAAAGTACGGATCCCAGTGATGATCGACCAGATCTGCCAGAGTTACTTCATCTTGAAGCCATGTGTCACCAGATGGGACCTCTCATTGATGAGAAGCTGGAAGATTTTGATAGAGAACATTCAGAACTCTCAGAACTCAATGTTAAAGTGATGGAGGCCCTGTCCTTGTATACCAAGTTAAGGAATGAAGATCCAGTGTATTCCATGTATGCAAAATTACAGAATCAGTAGTATTGTTTTCAGTCACCTGGTGTTTCTGGTCCTCAGGTGTACCCGGGCTCTCCTCAGCGAGGAGCTTACCCGCTCGCAGGGAACGCACAGACGGGCCAGCTCCAGAGCTACAGCTTTCCCCCGGAGCAGCTGTCTCCTCTCAGCCAAGGAACAGTGCCACTGCCCGCGAGCCCAGCCTTTCCTAGTCAGCAGGCTCAGGCTTCCTACCTCAACACAATGGGCAGTTCTGTTCAAGGGAGCACGTAGCCCAGCCAGGCTTCAGTGGACAGTCCTCCTCCTGCTGCCGCTGCCGCCCCCGTTGTCATGATATGCCAGAACGCAGGGACCAGCCTGTCCCAGGTGCCGAACTATACTTTCACATCAGCGCTGCCCCAGCCCAGAGGCAGCTATCAGCCACCTCCGCCCCAGCAGCCGTACCCGCAGAAGGCCCTGCGATAGGACTGGGATTCCTTTTTGTGGCAAATATCTATCTGCTAAACGCTGATGACAATGTTATGAGATTCTTTGATATCTTAAGATTTGTTTATCCTCAGCTTATAGGAACCGTATCTTGGTCAACAGGTTCCAATATTCAAGAAGGGAGACCTCTCTTCAATTTGCACTGACTTCTTAGAGGCCCTCCCCTCTGCTCTCCCCGAGAGGAATGAAACTACTTACAACATTTAACTGCTTTCGTCACATGAAAGAATCAATGCAAGATTATTTGTCTCATAAAATTACCTGGTCTGCAAAGCAGTCAAGCTGGCAAGCACCGTTGTGGCAGATGTTGTGTGCATAGATCGCTGTGTAACTTCACTCGTGGCCACTTTGAATCACAGTGATGATCATGTGAATATATTTAACACTGTTAACTTAATTGACATTGCTGTTTTATTTTAATCATGAACAACTACCGTGTTTCATAATGTTTTGTGTAAATTTAAGATAATTACACTCTCCTTTTAAACTGCAAGAGAACAAAGCTGTAGCATATGTACATGAAGGCATTATGTTGTCCATGTTTCAGTTTCCCATTAAACTGAACCTTCCTTGGAGTAAAAAAAAAAAAAAAAAAAAAATCTAGAGCCCCAGTTTTCTGAGGCCTGGCCCCTGGATCTGTTTGCTACACTGCAATATTTCCATGGATTATTGGAATCTCATAGACACCCAAAGGAGAGGGGCACTCTGTCCCACTAAACTGAAGCAAGAGCCCAATTTCTTCAGGCATAACTGAGAAAGGCCTAGGTGGTTGCAGAAGCCCCAGCTTACAGAGCCGGGGAATGGACTTTGGCCTCCAGCCACATGGCTGACGGGAAATTCTGAAAAAATTTCCCTACAAACACGTAGAAACACCGGGTACTATACACCAAGCATTTGGTTTTAAAAGCACAGTTAAACGTGTAAGAAAGTGAGATTCACAGGCAGCAAGAAAAAAAGTTGAAACCAGAGTGGCTAGCAGACCCTGAAGAATGGGGCTGCTTGGGGCATCTGCTGATCCAGGGAGCTTGGTTCTCTGTGGGGGGACTACAGGCCTGTTGGGATGAGAACTGAGACCCTGGAGAAAGCTAGGGGTCTCAGACATCTACATCCTCAAGTCAAAAGTTGGGTTAGGAAAAAAAATCCATCCTCTAGCAAAAAGAAAGCCAACCAGGAAATCTCTTTATTTCAGCCTTGGTAAAAGGCATGAAAAATGAAAACAAAGTAGGTCTTGCCTGTGAATTTATAATCCCAAGCCTGACATCATGGTGATTTAGTATTTACTCTACTTGCATGGTCCAGGAAACTCCAGGTAGAAAAATTATTTTAAAAATACATCTAGTTCATAACACCCCAAGGCACCTGGTATTAGGAGGGATACAGCTTCAACCCAGAGTCTCCAGGATTCTTACATTTAAGAGGAGCCTTATTTGAACTGACAGCAAAAATAAGAGACACATGAGAAAAGAGCCACCACAAACTGGGCTCAGCAGAAACAATGGAGAACAGAATTAGACTGCAAGAACTTTGGGCATAGGATTATCTAATACAAAATGTAAAATAAGTGTGCTTAACATATTTATGAAGAAACAGAGGGAATTGTAACCATAAGAATTGAACAAAAGACCATCAAGAATAAATGGGCACTGTGGTGACCTAAATGGGAAGGAAGTCCAAAAAAGAGGGCATATATGTATACGTATAGCTGATTCATTTTGTTGTACAGGAGAAACTAACACACAACATTGTAAAGCCACTATATTACAATAAAAATTAAAAAAAATAAAATGCTTATAAGAAGTAAATTAATGTTAATTTAAAATAAAAAAAAAAGGATAAATGGGCAGTTTTGAAAAGAACCAAATAGAATTTCTAGAAATATAAAATATAATGATTGAAATTTAAAATGTAATGGGTGGATTAAATGACAGGTATATCATAGCTAAAGAGAATTACTAAACTGGAAGAGAGGGATGAAGAATCACTTCATAATGCTGTACAGAGAGAGAAAGACATGGAAACTATGAAATTGAGGCTAAGAGATGTGGAGAAAAAAAATAGATGTTCAAAATATATCTAGCTGGAGTTCCAGAAGGAGACAATACACAAATGGAAGAAAGGCAATATTCAAAACAATAATGAAAAGCCTGAATTGGTGAGAGACCTGAATTCTTAGATTGGAGAAATACATCAAATCTGAAGCAAGATAAATAAAAATGAACCCATTACTACAAACATCATAATGAAGTTTTAGAAAACTAAAAACAAAACAAAATGAAAAAAGGAAGAAAAAAAATCGTAAAAAGAACCAGAGATAAAGAAGAGATTACCCAAAAAGGAAAAATAATCAGATACCAGTCTTCTCAACAGCAACAAGAGAATTCAGCATCCAGGGGGACAATTCAAAGTGCGGAAAGAAAATAATTGCCCCTAGAATTGTATACCCTGCTAAACTATCATCTAGGACATGGGGCAAAAAAAGACATTTTCAGAAGAATGTGGGAGGATAGCCTCATACACTAGGAACTTTTAAGCCTCTTCAGGGGATTCTCTATGCCTGTCTCTATATCATTCAAATCTCCATGGTCATAAAAAGTATGGACAGTGCTGTACCTACATTTTATCACATTGGTAACATTTTGAAAAGTATTCAGGCTGATAGGTTCCTTATGTTAGATGACACTGTGTTTATCTTGAGATTCTAGCCATTCATTCTGCACACCCCTCTTTTTTGTTTTGTTTTTGAGAATACATCTGAGTTGCACACAGATACACACATACACACATATGTACACACACACAGTGTTGGGGAGGTTCTGCCAGAGGAGATTTAGTGAAAGGCAGGAAGTTCAGGGCAGTCATACTCAATATCCATTATCGATCTGAGCAGGGTGAGGAGTTTCAGGTATTTTTAATATATTTGCTAAGAGTCCACATTGTGGGCTGAATTGTCTCCCCTAAATTCATATGTTGAAGCCTTAAACTCCCAGTACTTCAAAATGTGACTATTTTTGGAGAAAGGGACTTTAAATGGGTAATTAAGTTGAAATGAAGATATTAAGGTGGGCCTTCATCACAGAGAAACACCAGGGGTGTGTACGCACTTCATGACAACCACGTGAAGAGGCAGGAAGGTGGTGACTACCGGAATGCTAAGGACAGAGGCCTCAGAGGAACCCAATCCTGCCAACACCTTGAACTTGGACTTCCAGCCTTCAGAACTACAAGAAAATAAATTTCTGTTGTTTAAGTCACTCAGCCTATGGTATTTTGACAACCCTAGCAAACTAAGACAACCCACTTTTTTCTTTTCAGTGCATGCCTTCCCTCCGTTGGTAACACTCATCAAAAGGCTCTGCTTTATGTCACTGGGCATGAAGTTTTCATTTTTCTGGGTCAAAATTCGTCTTCTGGGGCTTCCCTGGTGGCGCAGTGGTTGAGGGTCCGCCTGCCGATGCAGGGGACACGGGTTCGTGCCCCGGTCTGGGAAGATCCCACATGCCACAGAGCGGCTGGGCCCGTGAGCCATGGCCGCTGAGCCTGCATGTCTGGAGCCTGTGCTCCGCAACGGGAGAGGCCACAACAGTGAGAGCCCCACGTACCGCAAAAAAAAAAAAAAAAAAAAAAAAAATTCGTCTTCTGGATAAGTGACAGAAAGTATACTCCCTTCTTTCTCCCCTAGGATGCCCATGCGCTGCTCTGCGCCAGCAAGTAGTTCAGTCCTGGGCCTGAGTGAGATCCTTGAAGATCTTCCTCCCTCTCTTTCCATAGAATTCCTCCTTGTGCTCTTTTTCTCACCCAGGACTCGCAAAGAGCAAAAGACTGATTTTCCCCAGCTGTGCCATGACGCTGCTCTCTGCCCCAACTATACCCCAGATGCTCAGTTTGTTGGCTCTGGGGCTTGCGTTGATTTCTAGAAGTGAGATGAATAAGACGTTGAAAGCCCAGGCCAGACAATTCCGCACCCCAGATATGGAAACTTTGGGAGACAAACATTTCTTCTGTTCTGCACCAGGGGCCTGCTGCCATCCGGGAAGGAATGCAGCGCACTCCCGCTGCCGCTGGACCTGGGGAGAGCTGTTTTAGCCTTGAGAGCTACAGACCCATGTTAAGCAACTCAGAAAGTTCTAAATTCCTGAGTATTGTTTTGATATCATTTGCTAGATTATTTTGGTCTCAATAGAGTTTTAAATGTTAAAGTTAGTTACATATCTGATAGAATATTGCAGCCTATCTCAGATTCCATTGGTTTTTTAAAAACAATGGTACTTGGCGCCTGTCGTTTCCCAGGGTACCTCAGGGGGTAGAACTCAGGAAAGAGGCCCCTAATTCTGGCTTTAATTCCTGTGGATCTAATTCTCCTTGGGATTAGTACCCATGGCCCTGATCCTAATCCACTACTTTTCCTCCTTTTTTTTTTTTTCCACATCTTTATTGGAGTATAATTGCTTTACAATGGTGTGTTAGTTTCTGCTTTATAACAAAGTGAATCAGTTCTACATATACATATGTTCCCATATCTCTTCCCTCTTGTGTCTCCCTCCCTCCCACCCTCCCTTACTACTTTCCTCTTAACACAAGTACTTACAGAATACTTATAGGTAATTATAAAATTCCCACAAATAGTGAGAGGGTTATACATCCTCATCCTGATGAATTAAGATGCAGCCATAAGTCTTCCTTTGTATAAATATACCATATCCTCTTTATCCATTCATCTGTCGATGGGCATTTAAGTAGTTACCCTTCTTCCTCTTAAAACCTCTGTAGTCGTATCTGAAACTCCTTATCCACAATTGGAAGAAACAGACTTAAAACGCAAAAGCATGAAGGAGGTCACATTTTCGTGTGAATGAGCTTTGTTTGAACTGCCATTGGCCAATCCAAGTATCAGTGTGAGTGATGCTCATACTCTGTTTTGTCTACTGAGGTGGGGAGAGGAGGAGAGTGAGAGGCTTTGTGTAAATCCTCGCTAGAATTGTAACTTCTTCGTGGGATCTAGTTCCTCTTTGCATCCCTAGCTTCTAGCCAGAGATGCAGGGAGCCTGCCAGTGTGTTGAGTGGAAGAGAATGTGAAGAGATTTGAGAGAAGGTATTTCTCCCCTGAGGGGGAAAGGACTCCCAAAGACCTGGCAAAAAAGGATCAGCTTCATGATTCCTCATCCCTTTAATGTTTTTTCCTTCCCTTAGGCAACTTTGCTTGCACAGTTTATATAGAAACTTTGTGTGCTTTTTGTTTTTACAATGTTTAGTTCCCAGGGATCTTTTAATTAAGATCTTACTGCTCTTATTTTCGATCCCACGCATCGAGGCACTTAGTAAATGCTCAGTAAATGCCTATCCCTTGATCGCTTTCCTTGGTAATTATGTTCTAGAAATAGAAGTCTATTACTGAGCTGGATTATTATTTTCCTCTCCACTATGCACTTTTGTGCCTCACAAACATTTATGGTTAACCTAAGAAAAGGAGAATGGAATGTAATTTTTTGGTTTTCTCTAAGTGGATTTTTAAAGTCTGAATGCATGTGCAGAAAGATATTTGGTTGAAGAATTTTGCTTGGAAAATGGGGACAGAATCTTTTCCACAGGGTCTCCTTCACTTTCAACAAGTTTTACCAATTCTGAACTATAGGAAGAAAGAGCTGAAATTGATGATTCGGCCAACAGCTAAGGAGAGGCCAAGTTTTGGATGAAGAATTCCTGCCTTCTCTCCAAATCCCTGCTGGTTGAGATAAGGAATCCTCACATTTATTTATGGGACAAAAGGCATTTTGAAAGTCTGAGCCTTTCCTGAGACATGATGCCTCTAATGTTTTAGGCTGGCCATTCTGGAAAACATGGACTGTTTGTATGTGCTGAGAACACTGAACATACTACTCATTCTTTTAAAAAATTTTTTTAAATTTAATAACATTATTAAAGGTTACTTTCCATTTACAGTTATTACAAAATATTGGCTAGAGTCCCCATGTTGTATAATACATCTCTGAGACTATCTTACACCCAATAGTTTGAACCTCCCATTCCCCCCACCAGAAGTGCTCCTCCCCCCGCAACTGGTAACCACTAGTTTGTTCTCTATATCTGTGAGTCTGCTTCTTTTTTTTAAAATAAATTTATTTATTTTATTATTTAATTTAATTTATTTATTGTTTCTGGCTGCGTTGGGTCTTCGTTGCTGTGCATGGGCTTTCTCTTTAGTTGAGGCGGCGAGCGGGGGCTATTCTTCGTTGTGGTGCACCGGCTTCTCATTGTGGTGGCTTCTCTTGTTGCGGAGCATGGGGTCTAGGCGTGCGGGCTTCAGTAGTTGTGGCATGTGGGCTCGGTAGTTGTGGCTCTTGGGCTCTAGAGCGCAGGCTCAGTAGTTGTGGCATACGGGCTTAGCTGCTCCGCGGCATGTGGGATCTTCCCGGACCAGGGCTCGAACCCGTGTCCCCTGCACTGGCAGGTGGATTCTCAGCCACCACGCCACAAGGAAGCCCTGTGAGTCTGCTTCTTTTATGTTATATTCACTAGTTTGTTGTATTTTTTAGATTCCACATATAAGTGGTATCATGCAGTAAATGATCTTTCTCTGTCTGACTTATTTCACTTAGCATAATGTCCTCCAAGTCCATCCATGTTGCTGCAAATGGCAAAATTTTGTTCTTTTTTTATGGCCTCATACTACTCATTCTTAACTCTTATAAATGAAGTATCACCAAGCCTCTATTTCAGATGAGATCCTTTCTAATCACCCCTCAATATATGTCATGAGGCTATCTTTTGCTTTGGGAAAACCATTTTTAAAAAATCATATTAAGTAGTCAGAAGCAAGCTAGCACAGGTGATAGCAAGGATAAGGGCCGGAGCTAGGGTCTACGGCTTTGAATCCCAGTGCCACCACTTGCTGGCTGTGGGACCCTGAGCAAGGCAATTTGTCTCCCTGTGCCTTGGTTTCTCATCTGTATAATGGGACTAAAAAGAGTGCCTGCCTCACTAGAGATTTGTGAGGATTCAATGAGAAGATGCAAGTAAATCGTTCAGCCCAGTGCCTGACACATAGGAAGCCCTCTGTGCGTGTCAGCAGTGGTTCTAATCTATTATCGGTCGTTAACTGCACCACTTTTGGTGATATATTTCTAGAAAGAAGATGATGTTTCCTCTTTCCTTTCTAAAACACAAGAGAGTTATTGAACACTAAACACTGTGGCTAAAGGGCTATTTAGGAATGAAAAAAATCTCTAGACCTCATCATTTTAAACCTCTAAGTTTTGTCCACAGTTTTCTAAAACCACTTTTAAATCATTTTTCATTTCAGTAGTAGAGTAATATGCAATATTTTAAAAAGCAGATGTTTAAAAAGCAGTATTTTTAAAATGGGGGATTAAATTACATATAATGTACAGAAAGAAACTGTATTCTTTTTTAGGGGTTTGGTTCTATTTATAAATCAATTTCCTCTTCCTATTTAAACCCAAACAGTTCACATTCCTGCATAAGTTTATGGTTATTGGTGTTTCTGTGGAAACAACCACCTAGGAAGTGGTATTTCTCAGCCTAAGAGCTTCCCCTTAAGTTTTCTTGGCAAGATGAGAGAAGGGTGTTTCATGTCCATAAAACCTATAATTTTAGCATAATTGTCAGATAATAAAGATAATAACAGAGTTGTAAAACTTTAAAAGTAGAACATTAGAGCCCATCTAGGCCAACCCCCTCATCTTACAGATGAGTAAATACCATATGCTTGGACCTTGTTTTACAGTCCTAAGAGGGTTTTCATATAGTTGTATCATTTGCCTTCCCAACAACTCTTTGAGGTAGTCAGAGGGTAGGTTTATTTATCTCCACTTTGTAGATAAAGAAACGGAGGCTTTGGGAGGATGAGTGACTTGCCCAAGCTATGGAAGGTGTCAGTCAATGGACACATCTACAGCTCCAGCTTTCCACTGCCTTGTTGATACTCTTCCCACCAACGAGCTGGATGCCACTCAGGACTCTGCATGCCTACAGGACTGTCTAGACTTCAATTCTCCCAGGCTGGATACTTTTGGACTTTGAAACCCTGCCACGTGTAGAACTAACCCCAACTCCCCCGCCTAACATGATACATGAGGCTCCCTATGCCTGGCCTTTGTACATCTCTTCAGCCTCATCTTCTACCATGCCTGGGTTCCACTTTTTGTTCCAACAACTCTAAAAGCAGTTACTTCTGCTCATACCCTTCCATCTTAGTGTTTCTACCCAAACCAACTTCCTTTAAGAACGAGCCTGAGATGCTCATCATTTTTGTCCTGCCCCCATATACCCTTCCTGAGAACCTACCTTAGCCATAGTTCTCAGAAAGGCAGGTCTACACACTACCTGACTTTCCCTGAACCTGATCGTACCAGAGGTGGCCATGAAATCCAGAGAGAGAGAAAAATGAAGAGATGTGTGGGCCTAAGGAAAAATAGGAGGCCACATGGCTCTGGAAAGACTGACGAAAACACAGAAATTATCTCTGTTCTTGGTAACTTTACATTACCTGGTTCCAGACCCTAGCAAGGCTTCCACGAGATACTCCTGTATAATCCACAAATCCCCACTTTGGCAGTGAGATGCTGGTCAACCAGCTCTTACAAAGCAAACAACAAAGTCCTGATTTATAGAGATTGCCAATTTCCAAGGTGTAAATACTCCCACTGTGGACTATTTCAAGCTATCATGATGTCTCTGAATGCAGAGTGGGGGAGATGTGCCTTTTGTGAGCTGGTATAAGATGGCTCTAGCTCACTATTGCCTTGGGCTTAAGCTAAAGTAGGTGGGTTCCCGTTCCTTGCAACCAAATACTATATTATATCAGATTAAGACATCATTTATTGGCTAGTTTATTGATCATCAATAAAGAAAAGAACACTCTACTTTTAAAACTATGCCATAACGCTTTAAGGGCTGTCCTGTGCCATGCATGAATCAGGACCACCAGCCTTTGCTCTTTTGACAATTTCTTGTACCTATTTCTCTGGTTTTAGCAATTTATTCTGCCTTTAGCTGTGTTGCTTAGTGTGTGATAGACGATTCTTTGTTTGGTATCTTAGTAACAAAATGTAACAGAGCTTCATTTACTTGTATCTCTTTTTCTTGAGTCCTGTAAAACACTTGCTTTTTTGGGAGAAAATATAGAACTGTGGTCATTCTTTCAATGATACATATCTGCTTTCTTTGTGTCCAATGTATGGTCTTTTACCCTGTTCCCGTACTTTTCTATGGAGACAATAGCTTCTTGCTGTAATACCAAATCATATGTAATTTCTAGAAGACATGTTAAATGGCAATTAAACTCCACGTTAAATGTTGCAAATAACTCAGACAAACTGATGACAAAATGACCAAGGTTGCTCTTGTGCAGTAATGACAATTATGTTATGACAGCTTGCCTGGCCTATAGCTACTATGCCTCCATCAATTATAAGACAGATCTCAGTTTTGGAGATGTTACAATGTGGAAAACAGCGCATCTTAGAATCATCTCCACTACAGAAAGCATGTTGGCTCAGCTATCACCTCCTCCATCTCCTCCTCGGAAACAGACGCCTTTCCAACCATCTTCTCTTTCTCCCTTGGAGCTGGGCTAAGCACCCTTCCTTGGGTCCCCATGGTACCCTGCATACAGCTCTGCTTTTGCACTTACCTGCCTATCATGGTGTCACGGAATGCAGAGTTAGGCAGACATGTGGTGTCCTAAATATCTGTTAACCTGAGGAATGGAGCTTCAATACTCTTTGGGTCCACAGTAAAGTGTCTGACACATAAGAGGCCCCCAGGAAGTGCTTAATGACTGATTTGTGAATCCTAGGAGAGAGGGCTCATCTTTCAGGCCAGCAGCATGCAAAGTTCTGAGTAGGACAGTCCCTGTCTGTCCCAGGTCCTCTCCTGCAGCAAACCACCCCCGACCATCCCTACTGGTTATTATCAAAATGCCAGAGTCCACTGTCCTCTTGCTTACACTCTCTCCCATGGCCTTGATGTGGGAAACCAAGTCATACTAAAATTCTCATGAGCAATAATAGCCTCATGCTTACTCCTCCAAGACGCTCATACCTTTTGCCAGGAAGGTAGAATGAGCTAACTCACAGAAGAGAATCTTGGTAAGAATTTTGGGCTGATGTGAGGACAGGCTGTTTTTCTGAGTCCCTACAATGGTACCACTTAAATGGTTGCCTGAGTTCACTTTATAACCTAATTTTGGGCCATGCTATATTCATGATATTCTCAGGAAAGCCTGTATCATCTCTGCATTTCAATCTCCTGCTCTGGGACCCTTTCTTCCATTTTTATGGGATTGGGTTGGACAGGGGGACCAGAACTCCTGAGGGCAGACCTGT
This sequence comes from Hyperoodon ampullatus, assembly GCF_949752795.1. Classification (NCBI taxonomy): domain Eukaryota; kingdom Metazoa; phylum Chordata; class Mammalia; order Artiodactyla; family Ziphiidae; genus Hyperoodon; species Hyperoodon ampullatus. The sequence goes on from NC_136917.1 coordinate 147,603,872, forward strand.
AAGGGAGGCCACTGGAAGAAACCAAGTTTCCTCTTCTCCGCAGGGTGACCCACTTGCTTGACTAAGTCAACCATGTTCCATCATCTCCCAGCCAAGAGTCACAACACCCAACTCAAGTCATGATGATATTCTGTTCTCCCTAAATGAGGAAAATACTCAATCTCTTCCAGATCTTCCTTCTTGATCTCCATCCTGGGTGTATCTCATTCTCCTCTATTTATTTTCAAAACTTCCAAAAATAAAAGTTACTTCTGATATTTGATTTTCTCACAATGCTCTTTCTTCCACACATTGCTTGACTGTCCAAGGTCTAACCTAAATGAGGTTAAGAAACACTACTTATAGGTACCAATTAAATAAACAACAGTGATTCAAAAAATTACATACAGTTTTCCTGGGTTTGGTGTCTTGTACACTGGGGTACTGGAAGGAATATCAAAGGATTGGAAAGTGGGGCCCCATCCAACTTCTAGCTCCTGTTAATTTAATGTTCAGACAGAGGTGGGCAGAGGGGTGCCCTCTCCCCTGATTTGCAAAGGCAGAAATAAGCCTCTGATAACTTTTCTTCTACAGGGAGGCTCTGTGGATACAGGACTTCAAGAATGAAACACTTAATTATAACCAAACATGGAGCGAACGAAGGAATGAGAGCTGAGTTGGGCTGTTTTATGTGACTCCTGCCTACAAAAGGAGCAGCTTCTTCCAAATTTTGTAAGAGATCAGTGACAAGCTGGAATTTTTTCATTTCTGGGCACAGTGAGAAGTTACATTTAAAGAACCATCCTTGTTTATGTTTCAAAAGAAAGTAAGTTCCGGCTCGCCACCGTGGTGAGCTTTGAGGCCGTTGAATGTTCTTGGAACTTTCATATGGACAATAATTTCATGACTGGGGAAAAATATTTCAGTCATTTCCCTAACTCTAATAGTTTCCATCCATAACCCCAAAAAAGAAGGTAAAAAATAACAAACGGATATGATGAGGTTGTTGCTCCTGAGTCTTTGTTACTGTTGAGTGAGCCAACGACAGGGATGTAGGAGAGGGTCTGTGCCCACTTGTCCTCTCTCACCCAGAACCTCTTTTGTGTAGCTGCTTGTATACATCAGGGCTTGATACAATCTGTGAAGGTAGAAAAGAGGTTTCTTTTCTTTCTTTCTTTTCTTCTTCTTCTTTTTTTTTTTTTTTGCGGTACGCGGGCCTCTCACTGTTGTGGCCTCTCCCGTTGCGGAGCACAGCCTCCGGATGCGCAGGCTCAGCAGCCATGGCTCACGGGCCCAGCTGCTCCGCGGCGTGTGGGATCCTCCCGGACTGGGGCACGAACCCGCGTCCCCTGCATCGGCAGGCAGACTCTCAACCACTGCGCCACCAGGGAAGCCCTCTTTTCTTTTTTTGAAATAAGATATCCATTTCATGTGAGAAAGAAATCTGTGTCCTTGGCCTTATAATACTGATATTTATCAAGTGTCTAGCAGGGACCAGAAAATTACAATTACTATTCATAATCCTTACAATCCCCATTACACAGATGTGAAAACTGAGACTAGGGAGTTCAAATGACTTAACCAAGACAATAGAGCCAGACTATGGCTGAGCCAGGCTTTGAACACATTCTTCTCCAACTCCAAAACTTACATTCTTTCCCTTCTACTTTGCAGCCAAGAAAACTCACCAGCCTATGTTGGAATAAGGTCTCAGAAAAGTATATTGGAAATAGAGAAAGGAATGAGAATTTTATCATTTTATCAGTTTAGAACATGCTATATATAGTGTCTCTGGGGAGTCTACAAACCACCAAAAATAAATTTGAGTTAACTATAAAAGAGAACGGAGGGTGTTGTTAGGACACGGTCACTTCCAGATGGGTGCAAATCACCTCTCTCTATAGACCCTGCCGTGACCCACCCCACCGACTCCCCACCTCAGGGTGTTGTGCAGAGGCCCCTCATGTTGACTCTGATTTACACATTGACCTCAGAACCTCATAGTGTGAATCTCCAGTCTGGGGACCCCACCGTGTTCTACTCCCTTACCCCTTGGGCTTCTAGAATTTCCAGCCTGAGGAGGTGCTCACACTGTAGCCACAGCTTGTGCATTATTCCCCTTAATGGCCTTTCTTAGCAATCAGGGGTCTTTTCCAGGTACACATTGCCAACATGGTCCATTTGGGGGCAATTGTCCAGGAAAATGTTGGGTATTCCTGCAGAGGAGTCTTTGGTTCATAGTAGATTCAAATAGGCTAACAGTTTCAGGGCAGAACAGATTTCAACGGCCTGTGGCTGGCTTCTAAGGAATTCTCCCTTCTGTTTCCACTCTCACTTGGGCTACTGCAGAGCCTCCGACCAGTCTCTTTGCTTTTCCTCTTCCCTGCGCTCACCTCTCCTGCCCAATCCCCAAAGCCAAAGTAATCTTCAAACGCCGTAAATCAATTTCCTGCTTCGAACATTTCAGCGGCCTCCCATGATGCTCAGAGTCAAACCCAAACTCCCCACCCCAGCCTGCAGGACCCTGTAAGATCTGACCACCCTCTTCCCTCCACCTCACCTCACACCAGTCTCTTCCTGTTCGCCGGGCCCCAGCAGAGTTATCTTCTCTCTCTTCCCTCAACATGCCAAGGCCTCTCCTCCTCAGGGCCTTGGCACTCACGGTTCCCTCTGCCTGGAGTAGCATTCCCTACATCTTCTCTCTTTTCATCCTTTAGGTCTCAGACCTCCTCAGATAGCTCTTCCCCGGCCACCTCATCGGATGTGGCAGACCCCCTGCCCCAATCACTCACTACCATCTTGCCTGACTGTTTCCTTGTAGCACTTACCACTAATTGCAATCCTCTCATTTTCTTATTTATGTTTTTCTGGTTTAGTGTTCTATCACCCCTAATAGAATGTAAGGTCATGAGGATGGGGACTTTATTTTGATCAGCACTGGGTCCTGAGCAGTAAATATTTGTTGAGCCACTGAGTCCCTTAAATTCTGTGGTCCTTTGTCTTTCAGTGCTTAGGAAAGCTTGCTCCCTCTCCTTTAGGAGCTGACTCTAAATCCATACCTCCTGGGGAATCCTCCCACTTCCAGCCCTATTATTCCTAAATCCCTTCCGTAAATTTGTACCAGCTTTCTTAAGAGGAGTATGTTCTAAACAGGACCTAATATATTATGAGAACTTCCACTCATCAAATGATAAATGTGAAACATTGGAAAATTGCATCGCTGTGGAGGGTTGCCATTTTGTAAGTCCAGTTGTGACATCCGTATGTTACTGTTCAACCATGTCTCTAAGAGCAGCACATACTTTAGATCTCTCTTCATAGTAATGTTTTTGTGGGATTTTTTGGTTTTCAGTTTTGGATAGCTGACTTCAAGTGCAACTCAAGTTTACTACTCTTTCTCTGTCTTCTCTTTTGGTTCATTTTTCAAATGTTTTTCATTTTATACGTTTATTTATTTATCTATTTTTGGCTGCACTGGGTCTTCATTGCGGGCTTTCTCTAGTTGTGTTGAACGGGGGCTACTCTTCGTTGCGGTCACGGGCTTCTCCTTGCAGTGGCTTCTCTTGTTGCAGAGCACGGGCTCTAGGCACGTGGGCTTCAGTAGCTGTGGCACGCGGGCTCAGTAATTGTGGCTCACGGGGCTTAGTTGCTCCACGGCATGTGGCATCTTCCTGGACCAGGGCTCAAACTCATGTCCCCTACAATGGCAGGTGGATTCTTAACCACTGCACCACCAGGGAAGTCCCTCCTCTGGTTCTTAAAACAGAATATTACATAGGCCTAGAATTCTAAAATGTGCCCCTCTGATATCTGTGACTAGAAACACCAAGTTCTAGGAATACAGCTCACCTTAAGAGGAATTTAGATCGCTTTTATTCACACAATGCTTTTGCAATCAGCAAATATGAGACTCTTCCCTCCTCCTGTGCTCTGCATATCTATATTTGCAGTTTACAAAACACATCTGAATTACAGATCTCATTCACAACCTGTGGAGTTGTTAAGGAAGAAATGACCCCCGTTTTACAGAGGAAGAAAGCAGCTCAGAGAGGTTGGGAATCCCAAGCTGTGTCCCAGTTGGCCACCCTTAGGTCTTTGGGGATAAAGTTTTTACTTCATTACTGTCACAGCGTGGTTTTCATAAGAAAATGGAGTCACCTTTAAAACAGGATCATCAAAAGGCTGATTAAATCAAGTTGTGTATGACACACACACACTTCACAGGCTGCTGAAGGGTCGAGTTCTCTTCATCTAGAGCACCGCTTTCTGAGGTTTTCCTCACAAAGATGCCTCTTTTTTTTTTTTTTTTTTTTCATTGTGGATTCCCCGGACACAGAGTCCAATGGCCAATCAGTTTTTGATCCTTTTATATAACTAGCATTTTTATGTGGACTTCATTAGGTTCCAGTCAAAAATGATGAATTTTTGTTTCACTTCCATATGTAGCCTCACCGTGGGTAGATTTAGTTGTTTTCTTCCACGAGTTTTAAAATGTTGATAGTAACACAAGGCTCCCTCCCTTAATACCACCTTGAGAATGCTCTGTGACCCGGGGATAATTTGTGCATAGGGTCTGAGTGTGTGTAATCTAGGTCTATACTGGGAAAGGCATTTATAAAATCAGGTGGAGTGCAAGTTAAGTCATCCTTTAAGGCCTGTCCAAAGTCTTCTATCATACGGCAGTTTGAAACATTACCTGAAATAACGAGTTACAGCTGCGGGCGGGCAGGCAGTCCTTCCCCTAATCCATCATTTATTATAGTGATACTGAACGTTGAAGGGTTATTAGGTTTTTCCAATTTCCAGAACAAAAGGCAGTTATATACCTTTGGCTGAAGGATACAAGGGATGATATTTTCCTTTTTAAAGAAACATTCTATACAGATGTACACATGTACAGATGTATATTATTTTACTCTCCCAAAAGCTCTGTGAGTATTGTTATCTTTGCTTACAATTGAGGAGACCAAGGCAGAGAGCAATTGAGTCTTTGGTCCCAGACCACCCAGAACATCAGTAACAGAGGAAGAACTCAAACCTGCTTTCAGACTCTGCAGCCTACTTCCCTCAGAGGCTTTCCACTGGCAGCTTCGGGGGCTTCCCCCACAGGACTGGACCACATCGTGAGATCCCTTTGGTGGAGTTTTCTGAAATGTTCAAGTTGGAGGAAGAGAAAGTGCTAATCATGTAATATCACTTCTGAGGCCTCATCACCACTAAATTCCTGGTAACAAATTTCTATTTTGACTTGTTAATGAATCCGCCAAGATAACCCTGCCATTGGATAACAAGCTGCTAAATAATTGGAAGTTAGTTGTTTTCATTTTAAGGGTGTGTGAAATCTATGCTTGGCCATTCTAGGGGGAAAAAGCAAGCTGATTTGATAGTTGTGAGGTTTTCCTTGTCCCTATGCCCTTCCATTTGGACACAGACATGCTCTGAAACAATGTGGCCATTATTATAACACGATGGTATGGAATTTGGTCCTTGGGTGTCAGAAGATAAATTATGTTAGCTTGACAGTAGTCTTGGCTCTGTTTAAGCTGCCTCTCTTTTTGGAGTCACATTTTCAGGGTCAAGAACAAACTAACTCGCCCACACTTTACAGCTGAGCAGACTTGATAAGAAACAAGAAGACTGGTGCCAGAGGGGCTCCATGGATGTGACCCGTGCAGTCACACAGAGCCTGTTCTTGGTTAATGCTCAGCTGTTGCCATCTTGGAATTCTTACTAAGTTTTGAACAAGGGGCTCTGCATTTTCAGTTTGTGTTGAGTCCTCCCAATTATGCAGCCGGTCCTGCTTGGTGTCTCAGGATAATAGCCTCAGAGACAGTGATCCGGCCAAGTCAGAGCGCTGCCAAGATTTGAGGTCTCCTGAGACAGCTTGGGGATGAGCCAGTATACTGCTGACAGATCCAAGAGTGTGGGTCAGGACTGAAGGGGTGCCACAAAGCCCCCAGTCCTCAGCAGGGGCAGAGAGGGTGCTGCCCACCACCTGGCAGAAGGTTCTGTCTTAGTTGAAGCCAATGAGGTGGAGGCCTGGCACCCAACCCCAAATGCCAAGAAGATATGGAATGCCCCCAGGATACTAGTCTCTTGTTTGGGGCCCACATACCTACTTAATCTACTTAACAGAGTGTTGGGCATGGTCAGATGGGAAACAGGTTCAGTATCCAACAGGCTGCGAGCTTTTGGATTTTTTTAAAACCCTTTTAGTTTAGAAAGCACTTTTATTTTTTAGATGTTAACCTTTTTACTTATTATAGAGTAATATTCATTGAGAAATAGTATTTCACTACTGATGAGCAGAAAAAAAATGTAAATATCACTCAGAGTCCCACTCCCAGGAGATGATCATTGTTAATATTTTAATGTACATATATACATATATATACTTTAAAAAATAATAGGATTATACTGTATATGGAATCATTTAGTTGCTTTTTTTCATTTAATATTTTGAGAACATGCTCCCATGTCATTATATATTTTACTACTTCATCCCATGAAATCTACCATGATGTTAACCACATTTATAGTTTATTGAACTAACCTCTATAGTTTGGTGTTTAAATTGTTCCTCATTTCTTGCTATTTTAAACAGTGCTGTGATGAACAGGCATGCAGCTATTTTTGCAATCATCCATGACTACCTCTTTAGAATAATTTACTAGAAGTGAGTTTTCTGAGTTAAAGATGTGAACATATTGAGAGATCCCTGTCCAGTTGGCTCAAAGAACTGTTGAAACAATCTCCATTCTCACCAGCAGTGTAGACTAGTTTGGGACATGTTCTTAGAGTCCTATGGAAACTCGGTTTTGTGGGTGTGTGGGAGGTTGTGATTCACACCTAGAAGAGGATCCTTCTGGAATCTCATGGAATTTCTAGAATCACAAGTGGTCAATAGGATGGGTGTGCAAATGGTGGTACTTTTTATGATTTGGAGTCTAGCCATCAATATGGGTGAAAATCATCCTAAAGAGATTACCGCCAAGAGGTCGCCCAAATATTCTGCTTGCATATGATTGCACCTTCTAGCTTTATGTAACTGTGTAATCACATGGTGCTGAATCAAGGATTTATAACAATTGCACTAAACCCACGTTCTATAATTTGAAAAAACAAAATAAAACAAGACTTTGGGTTTTTTGCTCCTTATTTAATCATTAATAAGTTTTGGTTTGTTTGAGTTCCCTGCCCCCTCCCCTTCCAGATACCCTTAAGATTTTTCTTTTTTGTCACGAAGAGAAGCAGAGGTCATATACTATGTCTGACCATTCACAAGTCAGGTCCTTAATCTTCAGCTTCCTTTGTAAATAAACATTTCAGCTCAAATCTCTTTTGTATTTATAAACACTGAGCTTCATAACCCCCAAGTCCCATTTTGTATCAGATTTCTCTTTAGGGAATCCATTTGTAATCCTTCTCTACAAAGCAGGCCTCCTTCTGGAAAAAATCAATAAGAGGGAAACATAAGTCAATCTACTAGAAGTGCAGCTGAATTTAGAGGCTGGGTCAATCATAGGACCCTTTATATTTATGTATTTCTTATAATCAACAAAGATTTTATTATTGTACTATAGGGGTGATAGATATAGAATAGAATCAGAATTCTTAAACATTATTATAGGCTACACAGAGACTTTCTAGTGAGTGGATATGTGATGTACAATGTCCTTTGAAGATAAATCTCCCCCGTGGATTATGGGTGATGCTCCAGGAAAACATGCTAATGTCAGGAAGAACCATTACCCACCAATATGCTGATAGTCATTTTCAGTGACTAGTGGTTTGGGTCTGTGGTGTGTTTATTTTCCTACACAAAAATGCAATGGATTGTATAACCTCTGCAGTAGGCAGTCTTAGAATTCCCATGGTACAGTGGCTCATTCTTTTAAAAATGCATTAAATATGAATTAACCACTTCTCATTAATAGTAGCATACATTATTTTCTTGCTGCTGTCTCTTCTTTCCCTTTCTCCTGCACGCAGCCCTGTTTTCTGTTCCCAGCTCCTTGCCCACACTCATTTTCATTGCTTTCAGAGCTTACTCTCACATCCCTTTTTACTTTCCTTTGTAACAACTCCAACACATTTCCTTTTACATTGGTGATTGTTGCTTAGTTTCTCTCCCTTGCTTTTTCCACCAAACCTTGTTTATTTTCATTTTTCTCCCAGTGGTCTAATTTTTCTCCTGGCCTGTCACATTTAATTGAGGTTTGCGGCATGGTTAAGATGAAGAAAGTCTTTTCTTCTCAGGCTCAAAAAGGAAATTATAGTTTCAGTTTATATAGTTTCAGTTTATCCTAGATTACTGACTCTCTTGAATAGAATCCTCAGCTCTTTCTTTTATCAACCCAGTCAAGGAACAGTTTTGTGCTCTGTATAGAACACACCAGGGACATGTAGGTTCAAGACGTGTGTTTCTGAGTTCTCAGTGTTGCTTTCTTAAACATTATGGAACATTCTTATCACCAGCTTCACCTCCTTTTTCTCTTTCACTGCTTCTGCTCTTTATGGATGCTTTGAACTAGAATTCATCCTTCTTGTCAAAGGGGAACTTAGTAGCCCTAAGATCACTGATCAGAACGCAAAAGATATTTAAAGAGAGGAGTTAAACTCAAATGATCACCCTGAGAGGCTCCCTCATTTGTGTAGTAAGAAGACTTGAAGGAGCATTGAAAAAGAATTCTGGAACAGTGAATAGTTATGAGATGTGTTTCATGTGGGGAACAGTCCCCTCTGCTTGTGAGTCTTCATCATCACTGGACATGTGTCTCTCTTTTGGAGTGTCTCTGGAACATAGATATCCATGTGAGAGGAACATCTTATACTTTTTTGAGGTCTTGCTCAAGTCCATTCTTAAGTGAGTGCATGTAGGGGATAATATGAATTCTAAAATGTTCAGTATCTCAGACTCTCCACTGAGTCATTTCCTTATTTTTATTAATTGGCTTAGACCCAACTACAGAATGGAAAGCTATTTTTATGCATTTGCTCACAACTGAGAGATCTAACACAAGACTTAAGCAACACAATCTGCCAGTTTAAAACAGGAAAAAAATGCCTTGCTATATTCCATTAAATTACGCTGACAATATGTTTCACATTTTAAGATCATCTTTGCCTTTTAAAACATTCATAGATAGGTTAAGAATAAACTTCGGGGGATGTAACAGTGCTTGCAGTTAACAAGGATATTCTCTCTATCATTTTCCCTTTATTGTGGCTTCCTTAGGATATATTTTGTCTTGCTTGACTTCTTCACAGTCTGATGGATTGAAGCTCTATCAAACACAAGTGCTCTGGAATAAGATGTGACTCACATCCTCACTCCATTGTAAAAGTCATAAAGGCAGTAACTCAAGTGTATGGCTGACTCAGTAACTGCCCAGCATTATCTTTATTGAAATTATCCTGCAATCTAGAAATTAGAAGTGAAATAACCCATGAAGTCATCCTGATCCTGCTATTCTGGGCCAAGGTAAGAGTTTTTCTGGGCTATTTTTCTATTACTCTTTCAATTTAGTTTTATAACTATCAGTCATGCAACAACTCTGATCATTTATTTAACAGATTTCTATTCTAACTAGCTGCAAAATGATAGAACTTATCACTAATAAGCAAAGCACCTCTCCTGAGATGAAATAGCGTTTATTTTTCAAAGAAATAAGAGATGGGAGGCCAGCCCATAAAACCCAGGAAAACTTATGGGATGATTAGAAAGTTATTCATGAATTCCAATCTTGTCTGTGTCTAGGTGTGGCGTAGTAAGGTTTATCATGGGATGGAATTTGTCCAGGCAGCATGCCTGGAACAGTGGAGAAAGGTCTATATGTCTGAGGGAAAGGATTGCCCACTGAGCCATCGTCTTCCTTCTAGCTGTCAATGCTGAGCATGGGAAGACTAGAAATAGACAGGAAGGGGAACCTAGGTAGGTGGATTGGCCAGAGTAGACAGAGCAGTAGATTGAAATGAGCATCAGTTCTAGAAATGCAGGTCTGATTGTGGCTCCCATCCCCCTACAAGACGATCTCCAAGTCTCTTAGTTTGGCGAAACTGTGGCCATCAATGTTCCACTCGGCCTCAGTGTTTGTTTCATTCCTGATTCCTTGGTCGTTCTGCTCCCTCTCTCTGGAATACCCACTTCCCTCGCCTACTTGAAATATTTGAATTTGTTTTTATCAAACTTAGTTTAGCTCTCATTTCTTTGGGAAGCTTGCACTGACCCCAGAGACAAAGTCCATAACTCCCTTTCTGCCAAGTGCATGCTCTGATTGTTGTACTTACCCAAAGCCATGTAATTTATTTATCTACTTGATTTGTTTGTCTGTTTCCTCTAATGGACTATGAGCTACCTGAGGACAGATCTGTGTCTTTATTCACGTTGTGTCTGCTGTGCCTAGCACAGAACCTAGCACAGAGCAGGAGCTCATGACATTTATGTAGAGTGAATGAATGAATGAATGAGTGCATGAGAAAGGAGGCACAGTTTTGTTGTTAGGAATTTAGGAGAGCATCCAGAGATACCACAGCAGGTGTTTCTGTATTGTGGTGGTGCTTGGATCAAATGTTTTCTAAGAAAATGCCATTCATCAAATAGCTTTCCTGACTTTTACAGGGTCATAGATTCAGCACGAAGGAAAATTAGAAATCATCTTTTTCAACATCCCACTTCAAAAGAGAAGTCCCTTGTAGGGCATTATGACAGTGAAGCACCTGGCTTGCACTGGAATACCCCGCCGGCAGCAATTACCAGGGAGTCCGCTCTAGCCTCAGATGGCTATGTTTGTCTTTCATGATTGGGCATAGTTTGCTTCTTTGAAATCTTCATCTGAGTAAGCTCTCAGTAAAATTTAGCTATTACTATGATCATTTTCTTTTTGTCGTCGTGAAAAATACCTAAAGGTAGTTATCAAGGTTTCCATCTCTTTTCAAGTTTAATTTCCCTGATGTCTTAAACCCAAGACTTGGTTCCCAGATCCCTGGCCCTCCTGGCCCCTGTCCCTTTACTTGCCATGAGACACACCAGCCACCAGCGCGTGACCAGTGCTTGCTGCGATCTGCTCTCTTTGACATTTCCTGGCTCAGTTCATTCCAGAGAAAGGTCCCTTTCATCCCTCTGCTCCATGCTTATCAGAAACAAATACCCAAAGCAGAAGGCTGAAGTTGTGATTAGTTGGTATGGGAGAAAAGTGTATATGGGCACACAAATAAGAATCAAATCCTGGGTAGTAGTCATCTGCCGAAGGAGAGCTCGGTAGGGAAAGTGATTCTAAATAAGTGATCACGGACATAGGAAGCTCATATTTTAAAAGAATTTGATAGTATTAAGTAGAAATTATAGAAGAAAGCAAGCTTTCTTTCTGTACTATTTATTCACACATTGCTGTTTGCTCATCGAAAAGCAAAACAAATAACCTTTATTTCTTGGCAGCAAAGCCATTTCAAGCTCAAATAATAAACTGAATTGTCAGAGAATCAGAGACTCGTGGGAGACTAAAAATAGTTTCTTCTGCGCAGAAACTGAGATCCTACATTGCATATATGAAATTCTTTTTTTTAATTGAAGTATAGTTGATTTACAATGTTGTGTTAATTTATGCTATACAGGAAGGTTATTCATTTCAGTTATACATATTCATATTCAGTTATACATATATGTATATTCTTTTTTTTTTTTTTTTTTTTTTTTTGCGGTACGCGGGCCTCTCACTTCTGTGGCCTCTCCCGTTGCGGAGCACAGGCTCCGGACACAGGCTCAGCAGCCATGGCTTCCGGGCCCAGCCGCTCCGCGGCATGTGGGATCCTCCCAGACCGGGGCACGAACCCGCGTCCCCTGCATCGGCAGGTGGACTCTCAACCACTGCGCCACCAGGGAAGCCCTGTATATTCTTTTTTAAAAATATTCTTTTCCATTATGTTTCATCATAGGATATTGAATATAGTTCCCTGTGCTGTACAGTAGGACCTTGTTGTTTATCCATTCTATATATAATAGCTCACGTCTGCTAACCCCAACTTCCCACTCCATCCCTCCCGCAAGCCCCTCTCCCTTGGCAATCACATGTCTGTTCTTTGTGTTCAAGAGTCTGTTTCGGGCTTCCCTGGTGGCGCAGTGGTTGAGAGTCTGCCTGCCGATGCAGGGGACACGGGTTTGTGCCCTGGTCCGGGAAGATCACACATGCCGCGGAGCGGCTGGGCCCGTGAGCCATGGCCGCTGAGCCTGCGCATCCGGAGCCTGTGCTCCGCAACGGGAGAGGCCATAACGGTGAGAGGCCTGCGTACCGCAAAAAAAAAAAAAAAAAAAATAGAGTCTGTTTCTGTTTCTTAGATAAGTTCATTTGTGTCACATTTTAGATTCCACATATAAGTGATATCATATGGCATTTGTGTTTCTCTTTCTGACTTACTTCACTTAATATGATAATATCTAGGTCCATCCATGTTTCTACAAATGGCATTATTTCATTCTTTTTTATGGCTAAGTAGTATTTCATTGTATATATGTACCACATCTTCTTTATCTATTCATCTGTCGATGGACATTTATGTTGCTTCCATATCTTGGCCGTTGTAAATAGTGCTGCTATGAACATAGGGGTGCATGTATCTTTCTGAATTATAGGTTTATCTGGATATATACCCAGTAATGGGATTGCTGGGTCATATGGTAGCTCTATTTTTAGTTTTCTGAGGAACCTTCATATGGTTCTCCACAGTGGCTGCACCAACTTACATTCTCACCAGCAGTGTAGGAGGGTTCCCTTTTCTCCACACCCTCTCCAGCATTTGCTATTTGCAGACTTTTTAAAGGTGGTCATTCTGACTGGTGTGAGGTGATACCTCATTGTAGTTTTGATTTGCATTTCTCTAATAATTAGTGACGTTGAGCATCTTTTCAGCTCATAAGAGATTCTTAAGTTCTTCTTGGATGGCTGGGGGGAAAACAAAGCAAAAGATTCTCCTTTTTGAAAAACTTATATGAATTTTAATATTAGCCACCATAAGTAAATGCATTTGCAATATCACAAATATTTATAGATGTAGTCATAACCTATTTTAATATTTAGTAAAATACAACCCTTTATTTCTTTTTCTTTTTTTGCAGTTTTGAAATTTTATTGAAAAAATATTTGACATATAACATTGTGTAAATTGAAGGTGTACATGTTAATTTGATACACTTATGAATCGTAATATGATTACAATAATGAACACCTCTATCACATTACATAATTTTTTTTAGTGGTTGGAATAATTAAGTTCTAGTCTCTTAGCAAGTTTGATGATTATAATACAATATTGTTGTCTGTATTCCCTATACTGTGCATTAGATCTCTAGGGCTTATTTACTACTTGTTGTAAGTTTGTACCCTTAAACAACATCTTTCCTATCCTCCTACCCCTTCTCCTTTCTTGATGCAAATAATACCAGAATGAAATCAACAAGAAAGTAGAACGTCCTTCTAAAATTAATTAATTGTCAGCAGTAAAGGAATCGTTTTTAAGTGATATTGATAAAGAGCCCTGTGTTAACCAGCACATGTAAATGATGTTCCAACTAGTAACCTGCCATTTGTATGACACAGCTTTCAAGTTATTTTCTTAATATTGGTGATGAGTTTGTGCTGAGTGATCCCTCTTCTCTTATCCAGCTCCTCTTGTTCTCAGTGATACATATTTGCACAATGACTAGCTAAGGAGAGAGCTCTTGCATCTTCTGCACAGAAACTGAGATCTGGGTTGCTAGCTGAATATAAGGTACTGGCTGTGTCAAAAAGATGCAGCTAAGCATGGGGTGGGGTCATGGGTTTGGGGAAGAGAAGACACAAGCTGGAGGAGACTGCCCATTCCAGGTGAGTCAGCCCAGGGAAACTGATATTTCTTTATAGGGCTCTTTATTGAAGGTGCAAAGATTGGCTTTACAAGCAGCATCTAGACTGAAAATCACAGGGTCCACAGTAATGGTGAAATTCAGAGATATGGTCCAGGGAAAGCAAGAGGGCAAACTGTTGCAGCAGAAAATGTTGGTTTCCATTTTGCCCCTTCCTTGTTCCTCGTAGGATCCTGATTTTGCACAGCTGTCTCCCTTTTTCCTTCTTTTTTTTTTTTTGCGGTACGTGGGCCTCTCACTGTTGTGGCCTTTCCCGTTGCAGAGCACAGGCTCCGGATGCGCAGGCTCAGCGGCCATGGCTCACGGGCCCAGCCGCTCCGCGGCATGTGGGATCTTCCTGGACCGGGGCACGAACCCGTGTCCCCTTTATCGGCAGGCGGACTCAACCACTGCGCCACCAGGGAAGCCCTTTCCCTCTCTTTTTTTTTTTTTTTTTTAAAAAAAAAGCAACACTGTGCTCCCAGGGAGGCTGGGGATGAATTGTGACTAGCCTAAGCTAAGCATGGCAGTCTCTCTCTCTCTCACTGGGAATTAGTTTAAGCAAGTGCACATGAAGAGATTCTGGCCAGTGAGAAAAGAGAAGTCTATGCTGGATCCTTTGAATAGGATTATAAAGAGAGATACCTAGGAAGACACAGTTTATTACTCTACTAGGCTTATCCCATCTGATGTGATGCCCAGAGCCGCAGCTGTCAGTGTACAACATGAGGAGTTAGGCTAAGGATTGGATCCACACATTGAAGATGACTGAGCAGAGACATGGCAACCCCTAGGGCCTGAAACACTGAATTAACCAATCACAGAGCTGCCTATGATGAACTGAATTGTGTCTCTCCAAAATTCATATGTTGAAGTCTTAACTCGCAGTGCCTTGAAATATGGCTGTATTTGGAGATAGTGCCTTTTAAAGAGGTAATTAAGGTCAAATGAAGTCTTATGGGTGGACCCTAATCCAATCAGACTAATGTCTTGATAAGAAGAGGAGAGTTGGACATACAGAGAGAGGCACAGAGATGCAAGTGCAAAGAGAAGGCGGCTGTCTGCATGCCAAGGAGAGAGGATTTGGGAGTAACAGAAGCTCCCACACCTTGATCTCAGACTCTGAGTCTCCAGAACTAAGAGAAAATAAATTCCTGTTGTTTAAGCCACCCAGTCTGTGCTATTTAGTTAGGGCAACTCTTACAAACCAATACACTGCCCTACCTTTGGCCTTCTTAATATAGAGGGCCATACAATTTTTTGCTTTTTAAGTCACCTAAGTGGGGTTTTCTATTCTATTCTAGCAGAGTTGCTAAAAAATCAAAAAGGATATTGCAGCAATATTATTCTATTACAATGAAAGCAAGTCTGAAGATAGGAGATGTAGCTATAATATCTAACACTGAAGGTCAGAAAAACACAGAGAGTCATCCGAAGTAATATTGTCATAACACAAGGAGTAGCAGGTCATCTAGTAACCAGGAGGAAGCTGAAGATGTCAGAGGAGTGGTAGCATTTTTATTTTTTTCCAAACACTAAGGTAGGGCTTTGGTTTCTGCTCTCCCAACCCTCCCATAGCTGGACCTGAGGATGGAGCCTCATGAGGATATGGTTTGTGGCCAAGGGACAGAGTGAAGCTGACAGTCCCATGTGTGGGCTTAGACCGATGACTATGACCTCAGCTAACCAATCAAATTAACTAGCAACAGATGAAAAACAAATTTTGACCAGCTTCAGGGAATGAGAATTTACAAAGTCCTATGTAGTAGTTAGAGTAGGACAGCATGGAACCGACTTCATTTTATGGGTTTCCCCCTACTAATTAAAGTTATCCCAAGTTCTAACTTCAAAGCAGGGAGTTGGGCAACCACTGGATAAAGAGAGATCAACTGCCAACATATAATAGTGTTTATACATATTATCAAATAGCTCAGGCTTGGCTCTGAGCTATGAAATAAGAAATGTTCCTCTCATGACTAAATACAAAATTATATTTGTTGAACCAAGTATATTTTTCTAGAGAATAGTGGTCGAGTTGACCATAACCACATTATTTTAAGTTTTCAATGTTTAGATTAGAATAGCTCATTTTTGGTCTTTCTGCTTTGAGAATGTTCACTTGTAAGCTGTTCACCTCCCTGCTGCAGCTTCCTGAGATCACTTCCATTATTTCTTCACCCACCGCCAAAACATTCATTTGGCTCTAAAAGTATTGAAGACATCCCTTAGGGCATCTGTCCAGGCTGCAGTCCCATATTCCTTCTCTGAGCACTGCTTCATCCTGGAGGTGAGCCCCAGAAAGCCATGTTTATTCAATAGGACATCACTTCTGTTATTGCACTAGGAATAGACAATCAGATTCTCTTTCACGGAAATTTGAATTGGAAGTCAAAGATGCTGGTAGCCTCTGCTGGTCATTTGAACTGAGGAGATGTAAGCATGTGAGTTATGGGGAGGATTGTCTTCTACCGCATTCATGGGGAACAGACAAGTCTGTTGCACAGAGAGAAAAGGATGAGGCAGACATGCAGAGAGAAGCTGAGGTGAGCAAGTATATGACGGGGGTTGGAGTTGTGTCATGGAGACTAGGAAACTTGTAGCTCTAGCTCCTGGTAGATTTTCATTCCTGGTTCCAGCCCTTGGGGAGACCCATCTGTTCATTCTGCCCTTGAGTTCCTCCAGATCCCTTTGTTTTTAGGTTACCTTACTCCCTGGGGCTTATACTCATTTAAGTGGTTTTCTGTTATTTGTACCTAAAACCACCTTGGCCAAGGCAAAGCTAAAATTCAAACCCTTGGCTTGATACTCAACATCATCCCCAATTTGGCCCTCATGTATTATGTTCATCTTCATGTCACCCTGCCATCATACATGGAGCTTCATTCATGCCAGCCTGCCTTCTTTCCTCCTCTCACACCTTATATTTCTTATATTTTTGTTTCATTCCTTATTTCACATAATTTCTTCTACCTAAAATACTCTCTTTCTCTTCTTGGCCTACTTGAGCCCTACACACCTTTAAAGGTCAACTCAAGTTTGCCCTTCTAAGTGAAGTCTTCCACAAGCTTCCCAGCCCACAACAATTTCTCCTTCCTTTAAACTTCTATAGTGCTTTTTCTTTCTGTTAACAACTGTTTTGATGTAACAAGAGCTTGTAGTAATGGAGAAAAATAGGTTGGCTTCAGAGAAACACCTCGACGACAGAAACTCTAGCACCAGAGTTTGGAAATAATGTGAGAGACCAAGGCATATATCCCAGGATGTCAGAACAGAGGGGTGGTACCAAAAATATCTTCAAGTATTACCTTTAATAAAATAATATCCAATATGTTGGAAAACATGAAACATGCATGTTCATATGACATTTATTATTTAGCTTTCTCAACAACACCTACATTGAGTATGGTAAAGCAATTAGATGAGAGGAGACAGAGATGGAAAAGCAAGAGGATATAAAGGAGAAGATGGACACTGTGGCATTGGAGAAGATGCAGATGGTACAGAGAGGATGAGAAAGAGGTGAGGATATGGTGAAGGGTCCTCCTTCCTTCTCCTTTCAGGCAAAATCAACTTTAACCCCGACTCTCTGACACCACATCCTCTCTCAAAGAAGAGAAGGGTTAGGAGAAGTTATGAAGATGAAGTAAATAAAGAACAGTAGGATGACAAGGAGGACCAGGACCCCTGCTTCCCCTAGGCAAGGGAGACTTAGAATCCCTCACCTTCCACCCAGGGTGGGATATTCCAGTCTTTACGACAAGAATTAACCTCTAAGTACAAATTAGTATTTTTCCTAATGAATATGTGAATCCTTATAGCCTTGCCCACTCTACAACATTCACTCAACAAACATTTATTGCACTTTCTATTATCAGATGGTTCATTAACATATGGATTAGTCACACCTGTCTCCTGTTGCATATTGTAGAAGAACAAAGTCTGATAACACTGGCGGTAAATAGCACGCAGCCATAGGCATTTTGATAAGGCTGAGTCTTTGACTCACCACTGACCTCTGATCCATGAGAGCTTCCCACCCCTGTCTGCCCCTGGGGTTTTTGGAGGCTGATGCTCCCTGACTTGGGTCCTTTTTTTCTCTCAGTGTGCCGTGCTTTCAAAAGTTTAAGATAACCAACAGGCTTCAGCTTCTCTCCATGTTGCCATCTAGAGACAGCACTCTAAGGAGTTTGAAGCCCAGAACATATCACCCTTTGTGTCTATTTCCCCTCTTCCAACATCTTTCTTCAGTTGTATCAGAATATCAAAGGCACTCTCACGGGGAAAAGATGTTTCATACTGGTTTCAGCTCTGCTCATGGGAGGTTGAAAAGATCATTGCATTTCATTTGTTCCTTCTTCCAGTCTAAACCCACATGGAGACCAACTCTGTACCAAGTGTTGACCTTGAGTAGCCCATAGCCTCATGGAAAAACAACCTGGAAGCCTGGCTTCAAGATGGTGGAAGAGTAACACGTGGAGATCACCTTTCTCCCCACAGATACATCAGAAATACATCTACACGTGGAACAACTCCTACAGAACACCTACTGAACGCTGGCTCGCAAAAGACAAGAAACTCCCCACGTACCTGGGTAGGGCAAAAGAAAAAAGAAAAAGCAGACACAAAAGGATAGGGACGGGACCTGCACCAGTGGGAGGGAGCTGTGAAGGAGGAAAGGTTTCCACACACTAGACATTTGTCCAAAGATATACAGATTGCCACCAAACACATGAACAAATGCTCAACATCATTAATCATTAGAGAAATGCAAATCAAAACTACAATGAGATATCATCTCACACCAGTGAGAATGGCCATCATCAAAAAATCTACAAACAATAAATGCTGGAGAGGGTGTGGAGAAAAGGGAACCCTCCTGCACTGTTGGTGGGAATGTAAATTGGTACAGCCACTATGGAGAACAGTATGGAGGTCCCTTAAAAAACTAAAAATAGAACTACCATATGACCCAGCAATCTCACTACTGGGCATATACCCTGAGAAAAGCATAATTCAAAAAGAGTCATGTACCACAATGTCCATTGCAGCTCTATTTACAATAGCCAGGACATGGAATCAACCTAAGTGTCCATCAACAGATGAAGAGCTAAAGAAGATGTGGCACATATATAGAACAGAATATTACTTAGCCATAGAAAGAAACGAAATTGAGTTATTTGTAGTGAGGTGAATGGACCTAGAGTCTGTCATACATAGTGAAGTAAGTCAGAAAGAGAAAAACAAATACCGTATGCTAACACACATATATGGAATAAAAATAAAAGTTCTGAAGAACCTAGGGGCAAGACGGAAATAAAGACGCAGACCTACTAAAGAATGGACTTGAGGATATGGGGAGGGGGAAGGGTAACTTGGGACAAAGTGAGAGAGTGGCATGGACATATATACACTACCAAATGTAAACTAGATAGCTAGTGGGAAGCAGCCACATAGCACAGGGAGATCAGCTCGGTGCTTTGTGATCACCTAGAGGGGTGGGATAGGGAGGGTGGGAGGGAGGGAGATGAAAGAGGGAAGGGAGGTGGGGACATATGTATATGTATAACTGATTCACTTTGTTATAAAGCAGAAACTAACACACCATTGTAAAGCAATTATACTCCAATAAAGATGTAAAAAAAAAAAAACTACCTGGAAAACTTATTAATCATATAGAAGAATACTAGTCTCTTTTTTTTTAGAACTACTTATACGAATAGAGAGCTGCCATCTCTCTCAGCTTCCTATTTCCCGCCCCCCCCATATCTGTTCTAATTCTCTTACTTCATTGTATTTTAGAGATGGCATTAACTAGCATTGTAAAGGTGGGTATACTGGCTGTGTGTGTGTGTGTGTGTGTGTGTGTGTGTCTTGTAATTTGTAAACAAGAGAGAGGTGCTCTAATTTAATGGTTAATTTTTAAGAAAGCCTGTCCCTTAGCTCATAGATTTTGGTCCATTCAATCCCTTTAGATTCCAGCCAAACATATAAGTCCCATTTCTTTTTTAAAAAAATTTTATAAATTTATTTATTTATTTATTTTTGTCTGTGTTCGGTCCTTATTGCTGCGTGCGGGCTTTCTCTATTTGTGGTGGTGGTGGGGGACCACTCCTTGTTGTGGTGCCCGGGCTTCTCACTGCGGTGGCTTCTCTTGTTGAGGAGCACGGGCTCTAGGTGCACGGGCCCCAGCAGTTGTGGCACGTGGGCTCAGCAGTTGTGGCACACAGGCTCTAGAGCACAGGCTCAGTAGTTGTGGTGCATGGGCTTAGCTGCATCGCAGCATGTGGGATCTTCCTGGACCAGGGCTCGAACCCGTGTCCCCTGCATTGGCAGGCAGACCGTCAAGCACTGCTCCACCAGGGAAGCCCCAAGGCCCATTTCTTAGCCTTCCTTCTTCCACCTGAGAAATTATCATGTGCTGCCTGTTTGGGAGACATCTTTGATTCAGGATATACTTATACTCAAGGAATGAGCATATCCAAAGGAAGCATCTCCAAAGGTGGTACATATTATTAGGCTGCCATCAGGATGCACTGGGAGCAGTCCAGCCTTCCCTGATGCCTGGCAGAGTCATTTTTTCCTTAAATGGACAAACCTATATTCTGTTTTTACTCCTTCACCCTCTGTCAAGGTCACAGCACACCTACTGGGTATGAAATGTTACCTTGAGGAGGTAATCATTCTGGGAGCTTCTTTGCATTTTCAGTTTTGTAGACTTAAGATCCTGAAAAAGTTATGCATCATTCCTCAAGTCATACCAAATTTGGTATGGTGTTCCTGGACAGATCCTTTAACTGTAGGATTTTAGCTGCCAGTTCTTCTAATTGAGTTTATATGATTCACTGTCCAAATCCAAGTCACAGTTCTGTGATGAAATAAGAAACAATTTTTTTTCCCCAAGGCTCAGATACCATAGATATGACTGAAAGGTTCACAGAAAGGTCAGTTCCAATCCCATCACAGGTTGATCAACTCAGCCTGGAATCACAAGGCAGGAAATTTTAGGCTCAAAGAGGTATTGGCTCGATGCCTAACACATACCAGCTCTTTGGCAGGTATTTATTAATCGATTAATAGTGTCTTAACACCAGATGCCATCTTTTTTTTTTTTTTTTTTTGCGGTACGCGGGCCTCTCACTGTTGTGGCCTATCCCGTTGCGGAGCACAGGCTCCGGACGTGCAGGCTCCAGACGCGCAGGCTCAGCGGCCATGGCCCACAGGCCCAACCGCTCCACGGCACGTCGGATCCTCTCAGACCAGGTCACGAACCCGTGTCCCCTGCATCGGCAGACGGACTCTCAACCACTGCGCCACCAGGGAAGCCCCAGATGCCATCTTTTAAGAGTCTCATTTCCTTTTAGCTAGTTGTTGATGAGTTTATGTCTGATACAAAAAGAATTTGCCAATTATAGAGTGACATCAATGATTTGAAAAATAAAGTGAGCCCTCCCTCCCAGACTGGCTACATAATTTGTGGAGCCCCCTACAAAGAGAAGATGCAGGACTCTTTTGTTCAAAAATTACTAAGAATTTCAAAATGGCAACTGAAGAGTATTAAACCAAGTGTGATGTCCCTAATAAGGACAGATCACACACTTGTGAAGCTGGCCCACCCCTCCTGCCCCTTTTGATTGGTATGTATGAGTGCCTACAATTTACCAGTCATGGTGCTTATCTTTATCATATACATCATCTTCTATTATTCCCATAGCAACCATATGAGTCTGCGAGATTTCTTAACTGACTCAGGATCATACACAAAAGACTGTATACAGTGTCAGTTTTTTCCCACCAAAAAGAATGTATATCAGTTCTGAATGATGTGTTTCACATATGCTGTTTTGTACAATTTCTCCTTATCTTGTTATGTAGATAATAATCATTAACACAAACTGATAACTTGAAGGTGTCAGGCAATGTTCTATTTGTTTTACATGCCTTCACACGTTTGACACCTAGTGGTGCATTCATGCTGCTTTGGTTAGGATTTGGCAGAAGGCAGAAAGCCCAACTCAGAGGATTAGCTGAAGAGATTTTAATGAAGGGACTGCTTTCAGAGGTGTGGATAGGTTGAAGGGGATCTTCAAGAAATATGGATATGTCTGGAACTAGAAAACACAGGAAACTGATAGCATTTCAGACTGCAAGGAGCAGAGGGAGGGAGGACAGAGTCACCAGACAAAGTTTCATCTTCAGTCATGGCAGATGGGCCACTTGTCCGATACAGCGGTCAAGGAAGACAGTCATTGCCAAATCCTGGTTAGGAGGGAGGGTGTGGAGGCTAAAGGTTTCAACCCCCTTTCCTGTTGCCCTCAAATCTCCTGCCCAAGACCTTCCTGTGACCCAACTCAAAAGAGCCCAGGGGGCTGAAGTCCATAGAGCTTAGGGTCCTAGAACATGGATCAGGATAGAGAATGGCAAAGGCAACTGGAGAAAAACAGAATAATTATTATCTCCCTTTTACAAATGAAATGGAGACACAGAGAGCCTAAGTAACTTGCTCCAAATCACTCAGGTAACAACTAGCAGGGCCAGGATTCAAACTCATGAAGTCTCAAGGCACCACTATGTTCTAAAACATATTCTCAAATGGTACAGAAGGCCAGCATGTACCCATAAACTCTCTGCTACTAAACTTGTTGGTTTGGAATATTGTAATCAGGGAAATCCAGTCTGAACAAATAAAACTGAATTTTAATTATTAAAAATGTGTGCAGTTGGATTACCTTCAAGATGAAGAATAGTTAGGACTAGGATTGCAAAGCATTTCCTGGGAGACGATTTGGGGGGAACTTGGTTTAAGAAAGGAGAGGGGTGGCTTGCAGTAAGCTGTGTTAATTTCAAAGGAAATGAGTAATTCTGAAACGGTGTCAAGAGCACTTGAAAAGTTCAATTTCTTAATAGGGTACATATTCTTCCCAATTTATATTCCTTGTAGCTTGTTTAGATCACGCATTAATTCAAGGGCTATGTAATGAGACACTCCTACGTGTCTGTTGTTGCTCTAGGTGCTGGCACACAGCTACAGACACAACAAATAAAATCTCTACTCTGGAGGCACTTAATCTCTAGTGGTAGGAGACAGATGATAAACAAATAATGAATAAATATCTGATAGTGCTATGAAGAAGAATAAAACAGAATAAGAAGATAGAGGGTGACAGGGGAAGGAGAAAGATGTTATTTAATATAGAATTACCAAGAAAGTCACTCTGACAAGGAGACATTTGAGCAGAGAACTGAAGGAAACATCTGTTTCATTGATGGTGCAAAAGTGAACTTTAGCCCAGTTGCCTAGAAGAGGATTTTAGATCTGGAAGGGACCACAGAGATGCTCGCCTTCTATTCATGAAGAAACTGAGGCCTGGGGGATTAAGCCTTTATCCAGAACCATACTGTGAATGACTATCAGTGAAGCTTGGGCCAAAAAATCACATATTGTGACTCTCAGTCTGTCATTCAACAAATATTATTCGGCCCTCATTATGTGCCAGGCACCCAGTCTCACGCTTTTTGCACAGGAATCCTACTGTTTACTGATTCAGAATCAATTTCAAATTAGTGAGTTTTTACTGTGATTTAAGTTTCAGCTACCTTGAGGTGTGGGTTCCCTTTGTGTAGTGTGTCCAGATGCCCTGGAAGATAAAAGAAGTCCTAGCAGTTGTGGCTGGTGGAATGAGACTTATAAACTATACCCTAACCCTTCTTTCAATTGAATTATTATTTTTGTGTGTGTAACTTGAGAATAAGACTCTGGTGGTTCAAGTGGGCCAGTTAAAAATCATGCTCTCTCCCTCGTCTAGGATCGATATTGACAAAAAATGGATCACAGCAGTTATTGTCCTAGTGTGGGAGGCTGGGCAAAAGGAGAGGAATTCAGGCAGGAAGAGAGCCAGGGCATTCAAGCTCAAATCAAGGGAGATGCAGTGTCGGAATGTGACACAAGATGTTCCCAGGGTGTTACACCAAACGCAGGGTACAAATGTAGGAATAGAGTCAGTGGCCAGAGTGAGGGCATGGAGACCTGGATGAGCCCAGGGGAGGTAGCTGAAGAGGAGAAGAAAGACATGAGTTTAGCCGGGCCAGGTATCATGGACCAGGGTGAAAGCGAGAGGCTAGTGCCAGAGATGATTCTTACAGATGTGTGTCTCCAAAAGCTGCATTCAAAGGCCCAGGTTCCACCTCTTGCAGAGTTGACAGTTATTTTTAATATAAACTCATTTTAAATAGCATTTTTTTTTTTTTTTTTTTTTTTTTTGCGGTATGCGGGCTTCTCACTGTTGTGGCCTCTCCCATTGTGGAGCGCAGGCTCCGGACGCGCAGGCTCAGCGGCCATGGCTCACGGGCCCAGCCGCTCCGCGGCATGTGGGATCTTCCCAGACCGGGGCACGAACCCGCATCCCCTGCATCGGCAGGCGGACTCTCAACCACTGCGCCACCAGGGAAGCCCCTTAAATAGCATTTTTAACCTTACAAACCCTTCACACATACACAGCATCTTGTTTAATCAGTAAAGTAATGGATGAAGTTATTTTACCCATATTTTATGGATGAGAGAGTTGAGGTCCAGAGAGGTTGAGAACAGAACCCAATATCTGATGATGAGCTGATGCCAGAGCAGGGAAGAGAACTCAGGTCTTCCCACCTCCATCTCTCATACAGCTTTGACCCAGACTGCAGGGCCATGTGATGGGAAGATGGAAAGGAACTGTCAGTGGCAAGACTAGAAAATTTACACCAGAATTGTGGGATCTTTCCTACAGTGGAAATTCATACATCTTAAGAAATAGCAATTTGCTTATGTAATCTCCCTCTTCTTTTTTGGGGAGACCAGTCACCTCATTTGCAAAGGAAGACAACCTCATGGCTTTGGTCCTTATCTTGAAGCATTCAACCTAGTTGAACTTGAAAACGGCCAAGGGTTGTCTTACTTTGGGTTTCATCATGTGAAGTCTCACATTAGTTTTTATCATCTGAATGTAGACCCTACAGGAGAGTATTTACCAACTCTCCTTTGGGTTGGAAGTTTCAGAGAATTAATGGCCCTGGGGACAGACCTCACCCAATGAAGCTGGAGGATAAACAGTCCAGCATCCTTTCACCTTGAATGGATACTTCTGCAGCACACTCTTTATGGTCTCCCAGAGCTCCCCATTGTTATTGTGTCCACAATGCCAACAACATTAAAATGCTCCTTAACACACCTTGTATTTGCTCTTTTCCATTGAATCTATCACTAAATGATGCTTCCTGGTTTCAGCTCCCAAGTAAAATACTTCCACTCAAATCTTTGTCTCAGGATCTGTTTTTTTGGAAACTCAACCATGACAGTTGGAAGAACTGGAAGTGGCCCGAGAAAACAGACCGACAACTGTGATTTGGAACCTGACAGTTCACTGGCCAGAAGGTAACAAGCATCCTTTGTTGGTGGTAAGTTAGGTGGTAAAAACCCCTTGTGTGCTGAAGCATTATAGTTACTAAGACTCACCCATGGGGGGTTGGGATGGAGTACTGATGGAAAGGGATGCCCTGGCTTATGCCATAGCTCCAGCACTTGAAAGATTTGGGGGCAATGGTAACTACAAAGATTGGGGGTTGGTTTCTGCTGTTTGCAGTAGTCACTCTGAAAAAAGAAGTTAACAGGCTCATGTCAGTGAAGAAGAAGAAGGTAAGGAGTCCTCTATGCTGGTGTATAAAGAGGCTCACATCTTCTGCAGCTGGAGGGCAGACTGCTGAAAACCAGGCCTATAATTTGATTATAAGAATGACAGGGATGGAGGCACCAGCATGGGATCCCCTTATCAAGGCTGACCTAGCTACTGCTGCATCTACTGCCTGACCCATTAACAGTGGAGACTGATGCTGAGCTCTCAGTTTTGTACCATCCCTCAAGGAGTCAACTTACCACTGGTCGAAAGTTGATTATATTAGATCCATCCCACTTGGAAGGAGACACAGACTCGTGCTTAGTGGGGGTGGATTTAACTTCCCTGTCTACCTTTATCTAAGGATTCACAGAATGTCTGGTTTACCAACATGGGAATCCACGTAACATCACCTCAGACCAAAGGAACAACTTTACAGTGAAGTCGAGACAACAGTCACACAACCACAGGATCTACTGATCCTACCACACACCCCATCATCTGGAGGCTGCTGGCCAGGTAGAGTTTTGGAATGGCCTCATAAAGACTTAGCTACGATGCCAGCTGGGGATGATATACCATGGGCTTGGGACACTGGTCTTCAATGTATGGTTTATGCATCAAGTCATTATCCTGGGAGGTAGAATTCACAGATCCAGGAAATAAAAGTAGGAAGTGGTCCTCTCACCATCATTCCTAGTGACCTACTTGGAGAGGTTGTACTTCCTGTTTCTGCAACTTTGGTTTCTCCTAGACTAAAGACTCCGGTTCCTGAAGTAAACGGAGGTGAGAGGAACTTCTGTACAAATTTAGTCAGGGCTTCACTAAATTTAAAGCTGTGTCTGTCACCTGGTCATTTAAAACTCCTGGGTCAACAGTCCAGTAAGCCAAAAAAAAAAAAAAAAGAAAAAAAAAGAGTTTTTATACTGGCAGGAATAATTGACCTTGATTATCATAAGGAAGCAGGCTTCTTTCTACACAGTGGGAACAGGAAGAAGTGTGTCTGGAACTCAGAGGACAGCTTGGGTCCCCTCTTGATGCATCTAGACTGTGGATGGGCAATTGCAGCAACTACACCCTGACAAGGACATGGAAACCTGGGGTTCAGACCCCTCAGGGATGCGGGTGTAGCTTATCCCACTGGGCACACAACCTAGACCAGCAGAAGGACTGGCCGAGGCTCAGGGGAATTCAGAGTGAGGGGTAGAAGAGCCAGATGAGGAAGGGCAGAATTAGATCCTTTGGACTAACTGCAGCAGAACGGGCTGTGGCTTACCTCACCCATGGGACTGTTATAAATTGTTTTTTTCCCCTTGGAAATTGTGACCAGCCACCTTCAAAGCTCAGTGACAAGACAGATGCATGAATAGATTTGTGTGATGACAGGGGTGGACTGCAGCAGAGGCTGTTGGTCCTCCACCCCCATCCTTTGGTTCTCACTGGTCCCATGCAGACAAGCAGGTCCCCACTCCTGCCAGAGGGCTTCTGTGGCCACAGGAGCAAACTTGGCTTGTAAGGGGGAAGGCCAGAAATCCCAGGGAATTCACATACTAGGGGGTAGCCCTCAGCCAATGAAAGAATGGGAGATGGTAGATAAATACTCAGCTTCTTTGCCCCTTGGGTGGGATGCCTCTGAATCACATTCTCTACAGTTTTCCAGCGAAACACCCTTGGACTAGAACCCCAGACACCCCTAGGTACCCTGCCCCTTAATGCACACCATGTTGTCTGTCTTCCCTTTCCTGAACCACCTCTCCACTCCCTTACTGGTGCTTCCTGGCATTACCTCTCAAATAAGCCATTTGTACCCAAATCCTTATCTCAGATCCAGCTTCTGAGTGAACCCAAATTCCTAGAGTGGCTGATCCAGAATATGAGTCCATGTAGTTTGGCCCCAGAGTCCATGACTTTAACCACTACATGTGAAATAAAGAAGTATTCCTTAAATATGATGGATGCTAAAGAGGAGAAAAAGGATCCAAATATCCTTTTTTTTTTTTTTTTTCCAGTTTGGCTGCACCACACAGCATGCGAGATCTTAGCTCCCTGGACCGGGGATCAACCCCTGCCCTGACAGTGAAAGTGCCGAGTCCTAACCCCTGGACCGCTAGAGAATTCCCCAGGCTTTTTTCCCCCCAAATATCCTTAAAGTCAGTCTCAGAATCAAATGATTCCAACTTTACAAGCCTTATGGTCAAGTGTTAATTTTTTTATAGAATGGTACTTCACTCGGTATCAATGTCTGTAAGAAAGTTGGTGAACACTCATCTGGATGTCTCTTTTCTTGTCCATTAAGATGTGAATCTATTCATTTAATATTTTCTTTACTTTTTCACATTTGTGAAAAATGTGATTGCATGATACTGAAAGAGGAGCCCCCTACCCCTCAAAAAAAATAGCAAGCATGTAAAGCAAAATTGTGTTTATTTTTTAGCTGTTTTTACCAACTGAGTTCAATGTTATCCCACACAGAGTGCAAAAGTCTTGGCTTCCTCTACATCCAAAGTTTCATTAGGATCTTTGTGAATTATCCTCATCGTCAGAGGGAAGAAAAGGGAGTATAAAGAAACAGAAAAGGATCCCATGCCCTATCCCTTTGCAGTGGGCCTGGGGAGGCCGTGGCATTCTTCCTCTCCACTTCTTTCTAAAGCCTTCGGTCCAATTTGGAGTCAGACTGACATAAGCAAGACCACTCTGAATAGGCAATGGCCTGGGAAGGGGTTTGCACATTTCTTAGAGAAAGAGGCAAGGACCAGTAAGTTGCCACATCTACAATGTGAGCCTGGTGGCCTGAGTACTGATCTGGGGAGGTAGCCTAAGAGGCCAAGAAAGTACAAAGCTGCAATAGTGGGCTTTGCACTGGTCACATCTTGGTTATTAGCTGCATAAGCGATGTTGGGAGAAGAATGTAGAGCCCAACTCTGGGACCAGGCTGTCTGGGTGCCTGGTTTGAGTCCCAGCCCCACCAATTACTTGATATTACTCAGCTTCCCTGGGATTCAATGCCATCATCGATAAAAGAAGGGCAGAGACTGGCAGGTGGGTAGACAGAGATGATGCAGCTCAATAATAGTCTCTATCTCATAGGGTGGTTGTGAGGATTAAATAAATTGCTATATAGAAATTCTTAGAGCAATGTATGTACATAGTAAGCACTGTTTCAGAGTCTGTTACTTTATTCTAACTCTCATATTTCTCTGTGCCTTTCAGCACCCAGGTTGCTGCAGGATTGATTGAGCCATTCCTTACGTGTCTAGCACCAGCCTGTTGCCTGGAAAATCTCTCTGCCAAGGTCACGTGTCTGCTTCTTGTCTCTGGGGTATTGTTCTTGGATGACAAAGTTGACCTCTACAACTGGGCCCTGCATTATCTCTGAGGCAAGGAGCTTATGAGTTGGGCATAGGGAATGAGCCTCTGGTATGCTGGTCCCATCTGGAAAGACTTGCATTCTCACCTTATAAAGTAAATCTCCTTCAGAGAGTTAGACACAAGTCAACTATGTCTGGGCTGAGCAGGCATCAAACCTACACTTGCTTCCTCTCTCCCTATCAGTTAGGGATCAAAGAGCAAGGGTCTCCTACAGTGAGTCCAATTCCAGAACGGCATCTTGCCACCTACTTTCTCCAGAGTTCAATAATAACAGAAATTGCTACCATCTCCTGGGCATCTAATTATGGGCCAAACAGTATGTAGGAAGCCTTAGTACTGGTTTGGCCAAAAAGTTCGTTCGGGTTTTTTTTCGGTAGTATTTCATGACATTAATACTCTAAGCAACTCTGCCAAGTATTAGTGTCCCCTTTTTACAGGTGAGGAAACTGAGACTCAGAGGTTTCAGCTACCTGGTGAGGAGGTGGCAGCTTTGAGATTAGTCTGACTCCAAAGGCCTTTCCACCCCACAATGATGTCAATGGATCCATCAT
This sequence comes from Hyperoodon ampullatus, assembly GCF_949752795.1. Lineage (NCBI taxonomy): Eukaryota > Metazoa > Chordata > Mammalia > Artiodactyla > Ziphiidae > Hyperoodon > Hyperoodon ampullatus. The sequence continues at coordinate 147,633,292 of NC_136917.1, forward strand.
GCATTCGCTTCTAAACTTTTTCTACAGTCAATACAGGTAAGCAGAGGAAATAGATTTCTATCCTTGAAAACCTTATCATTCTGATGGAAGACAAGATTCACACAAATGGAGCAGTTTGGAAATGATCCGTTAAGTGTGGTGAATCAGGTGCTAAACTGAGCACCACAAACATGTTGAGGGAGCTTCGAGAAAGGGAAGAATATGAGAACGAAGTCCTCGAGAAGCAGGGCTTGGATGGGGAGGTGTGCTCTGCAGAGAGAGGGAAGGAACGTCCGCGGAGGGTGAAATCCGTGGAGAAAGAGAAGGAAGACAGAGAGAAGCCCAGCCAGTGGAGGAGGAAACCGATGCCACTGGAGGGAGGACCAGGGGGCCCAGATGAGGAGGAGGCTGAGGAAGCACAGGAGAACAGCTGAGAGCTCTGAAGAGAAATTTAGACTCAGCGTGAAAGCAAAAGGTAGTTGTGGAGCTTCAGCCTTTAGGAGGAAAGGAGGGGAAGAGAGGCTATTAAAACATGCTCGTGGGCTTCCCTGGTGGCACAGTGGTTGAGAGTCCACCTGCCGATGCAGCGAACATGGGTTCGTGCCCCGGTCCGGGAAGATCCCACATGCCACGGAGCGGCTGGGCCCGTGAGCCATGGCCGCTGATCCTGAGTGTCCGGAGCTCCGCAACGGGGGAGGCCACAACAGTGAGAGGCCCGCGAACCACAAAAAAAATAAATAAATTAAAAAATAAAATAAAAAACACGCTCATGCGAAGTCCCAAGGACCGAGATAAGAGAAAGTTGGAGACCCCCTTCAAAAGCGCTGGCCAGACTTGGCGAGAAAATAGAATAGAGGAGACAAGGATGACTTCATGTGTTCTCATCCTGCTCAGAAAGGGGGGGCGGGGGAACAGAGAGGGAGGACAGTCATCCATATGTCCAGTTGAATGGAGGCTTCCCCCAAAGGAAAGAAAAACTGCCCCTCTGATCAGAGAAGCACATTTTACTTTCTTTTTTTTTTTTTTGTAAGGCAGAGGGGATACCTAGTTTTACAAAAAGCTCCTCTATCTCCCCATCTGATAGTTTCAAGAAGTCATTGAATAAATCTCTCTCAACTCAGAGGTCCCCTCTGTATATCCCGAGCTGTGTGTGACTTCAGGGTTGGGGGATTCAGGGAAAGGGTTCAAGAAGTTTCCCTCCCCTTCCTCCCTATGGGGAGGTGTGTCAAAGTGTTCTTGCTGGTCCAAAGGAGAAATCTAAACAAGTCCAATCTGTTGTCTTGTTAAATCTCAAGGAATTCAAACTACATCTTTATTAATCAACCAATCCAACACTATTTACTCATTGAGTGAATGTCCTGACCCTGGAAAGGTTTTAAACACATCGCTTCCCTTGGCCTAAGTTCATTAAAATATTGACTTTCATTTTTGTTCAGATGTTTAAGGAATGGTTTCCAGTAAACTATTGCCACCAGTCAATTGTGGTTTTCATCATCTTTCCATGAAAATCTTGTCTTTCCTTGACATCTAGTCCTTTTTGTGAATTTAGGTGCCTCCCTGCAAAACTAATTAATTAATTAATTAAAGATAAACTATAAGTTCATTAAAATATAGACTTTCATTTTTGTCCAGATGTTTAAGGAGTGGTTTCCAGTAAACTATTGCCACCAGTCAATTGTGGTTTTCATCACCTTTCCATGAAAATCTTGTCTTTCCTTGACATCTAGTCCTTTTTGTGAATTTAGGTGCCTCCCTGCAAAACTCATTAATTAATTAATGAAAGATAAACCAATCAGCTCTGCTTCTCTGATCAGAGGAGCAGTTTTTATTTCCTTCTGGGGAAGCCACAAATTCAAGTTGTTAAATGCACTTGATTGATAGATGACTCTTCTCCCTACCTGTTCCCCTCATCCCCACTTAACTGAGCACCAGATGAGAGCTGGATTTATTTGTTCTTACAAGCCTTTTAAATATTCCTCTCTATTTCATATAAATTAAGGGAAACTGTTATTCTTCCTTGAAAACAAACAACATACTTCAGTCTCAAGAATACCTCATGTTATGTGACGTTTCTTCCAAAGAATGTGTGTGTGGTGTGTCTGTGTATGTATTGGAGGTGCGGGTCAGGGACAGGCGTGGGGCAGAGGAAGAGGAGGGGTGATGTAGAGTTTTCTCAGAACTCGGTGGTGACTGGCGTGTGGCGTCAGTCCTTGGAGAGATAACAAGCGCTCGCTGTTAAATGATGGCTCCCATCTAGCCTCCATCAAACTTTCGAAGAGACTTTGCAAGACCAGACATAAAAAGGCATTTCCTGATTAGCTGTCAGGAATACTATGTGTCTACAGACATGAATCACATCCCCTGTTTGTACATTCCATTTCACAACAGGAACACAAGACGTACCCACCCAGTCCTTACCAGCTTCGGGGAGAAGGGGGAGCTAACCAGACTCCCTCCTGTGGGGTGTGGGCACCAAGATGAGAGAAGATTAGGTCTCTGGTTGGTTTGGTGGTGTAGACAGCCCAGTCAAGAAACCCAGCTCCATGGTGACAGGAGAAATAAAAGAGAGGGCTCTGGATATTCCCCACCTATTAGGACTTTTGAATGCCACCTGAATCACTTAACTCAAGGGACATGCCCAGCACTCTATAACCTTTCTGTCAGAGTTAGTTAACCTATACGCCACTTCTCTCCTTTTCCAACCACATGCCGCCATTTGCCTTTCTAACTTTGCATAATAGGAGGTGGAGCAGCTTCCTGTTCCAGCAGGACTGGAAACTTATCTCAGTTTCATGCTCACTGTATGGTTCCTTCCTTCCAGCCTTGCACTGTTTTCCATCCGGATTTCTGATCCTGTGCTTCCTAGTAACAAGTAGGTATTCTGTACACCTCTACCCATGACTTACTGTTTTGGATTCCTGACCTACCATGGGCTGGAAGGAAGACAGGGGCCAGACTTTCTAAGTCATATTACAGAGGGTGAACTTTACCCCAAAGACCACCAGAAACTCCGAGAAGACAAATAATGGTTAATATGTATTCAGCAGTTACTATATACGCTATGTGTACTTTTCACACTTTGATATTCTTACAATATCCTTCAGAGATGGGTATTCTTTATTACCTTTGTTTTACAGATGAGGAAACTAAGGCTTAGAGAATGTATCAATCAAGAACAGAAACCCAACAGGAAACAGAAAGCCTCTGAGTATTTAAAACAAAAGATTTTCAATCTAGGGAACTGGTTCTGCAGGTGATGGAAGAGGTGAGAACCCAGATAGCAATGATGAGGCAACTGAGAGGTTAGCAACAGGAAGCAAAAGAAAAAGGGTTGAGTTATAGAAGCTCAGAGGCCAGCACAGGGTAGAAGCTGGAACCACAGGGCACCACTGAAAGCAAAGAAGGACACACATGGGCAAGTTCCAGCCTTCCATCATCCAGTATTTACCACTGTCCTTATTGGCTGAACTCACTTGGAAGCCTGAGCGCCTGGGGAGTGTAGTTCCCTATGATACAGAGAAAAGCAGGGAAAGGGCTTTGCATTTGTGTGGGTCCCAAAGGGAATCAGATATGCACAAGAAAAGTAGGATAATTTGAGGAGAGTCTATTTACTAAGGGCTTAATTACAAAAGCATGTGGGAGCAATAGGGGAATCACAAGGGGTAGTGCTGTGGATCCTAGGGCTAGCAGCACCAGAACTGCTCCCATCTCTGGGGCCAGGGGGACGTGGGAAAGGAGAGGCTACTGGAAACTGGAAGAGAAGCAAGTACTGTAGAGCAGGCGACCTGGAGAAGAACAGCAATGTTTTGTGGAGGGCCGTGGCCACAGCCCCACAAGGAAGGAAGAGACCTTCTTTCTCTTCTCTTCCCTTCTTCTCATCGGTTGATTCTCCCATTGGCCAAACCCAAAAGGAAGACTGAGGGCACAGGAGCCCTATCAAGGTAGCAATATTTACAATTTCCATTTTAGAGACAAGACACCAAGCTTTGGACAGTTTAGGTGACTTTTTCAAGGTCACACACACAATTTATAGAGCTGGAAATTGAATCTAGATGCATGTGACTCCAAACCCATGTTTGTTAAACGCTATACTAGATTTTTTGCCTAGAGAATAATTTCTTGCTTTAATCTTCAAATCTGGTATTTTAACTCTTTGCCCACCTACCTCATTATAGAGTCCAATTTGCACAGAACCTCAGAACCTTCTACATCATGTGAATATTTCCTGTTATTTGGATTCTGGTCCCCAACATTACCTTGGTTCTCTCTGTCTTAGTAACTGAGCATCTGTTTACCACTTAACACCATTCGTATTACTAACATTTCCTGTGGAAAAGGAACAGTTCGCACAGTTCATTTTGCAATCAAGAGTGTGGCACACACAAGTTACAGGGTTCCCAAGTAGCCAACCAAATGTCACAATATAAAAGTGTTGTCCTGCCAGATGCTAGGTGTCTGCTGGCTAAAACCAACAGGTAGAATGATTAACCTTAAGAAAGAATTTCAAAGATAAAAATATATATATTTCAAGGTATTTGCTTTTGCATTATTTTTAATCATGAACTATTAGAAGCAGCACAAATGTCCAACAAAACGGAATTGCTAGTATGAGTGTCACTCATCAAATACTGAGTGGGGAGAGCTTTAAGCTTTCTATTTCTGCATTCTGATAAAGGTTGAGGACATATTTCTGGACAAAGTCCTTAGGGAATGTATTTTCAGTAGGAGGGAACAAAGTGTTAAAAACTCTTGTCCATACTTTTGGCCTTAGGTAAGTGGGGATTAGGCAAGCTGGGAGCTGTTCCCTCTTGTGGGGATTTCCTGCCCTGGGAAAGATTAGCCAGACCAGAGGACAGCCTAGAGGATGGAGTAAGTGGTTTGGGGAACTCTGCCAAGGGTGTGAGGGACAAAGCCTTTTCTTTGGGATATACATAATTTTTTAGAAAAATTTTCCAGCTTTATTGAGAAATAATTGACATGCATCACTGTATAAGTTTAAGGCATACAGCATGATGGTTTGACTTGCATATATTGAGAAATGATTTCAGTAAGTTCCACTAACATCTGTCTTTTTTTGTTTTTATGATGTTAATTCATGTTCTTTTATTTCCACTCAAAGAACTCCCTTTAGCATTCTTGTAAGGCAGGTCTGGTGGCAATAAACTCTCTTAGCTTTTGTTTGTTTGGGCAAGTCTTTATCCCTCCTTCATTTCTGAAGGACACCTTTGCAGCGTATACCATTCTTAGGTGACTGTTATCTTCTTTCAATGTTTTGAATATGTCATCTCACTCCCTCTTGGCCTGAAAAGTTTCTGTTGAGAAATCTGCCTGTAGTCTTTTGTGGGTTCCTTTGTATGTAACCTCCCTCTTTTCTCTCTTTTTGTGGCTGTGTCACTCGGCTTGTGGGATCTTAGTTTCCCTGACCAGGGATTGAACCTGCGCCCTCTGCAGTGAAAGTATGGAGTCCTAACCATTGGACTGCCAAGGAATTCCCCCTCTTTCTTTTCTCTTGATGCTCTTAAAATTCTTTCTTTGTCTTTGACTTTTGACAATTTAATTACAAGGTGCCTCAGCATAGCCCTATTCAGATTCAACTTATTTGGGGTCCTTTGGTCCTCCTGGATCTGGATGCCCATTTCTCTCCCCAGGTTTGAGAAGTTTTCAGCCATTATTACTTTAAATATACTTTCTGTTCTTTTCTCCTTCTTTTCTCCAGGAATTCCTGTAATGCAAATATTGTTTCTTTTCATTGTGTCCCATAAGTCCCATAGGATTTCTTCACTCATTTTCTTTTTGCTCCTTTGGCCAGGTAATATCCTATCCTCCAGGTCACTGATTCTTTCTTCTGCATGGTCAAGTCTACTTTTGAAACTCTATTGAATTTTTCAGCTCAGTTATTGTATTTTTCAACTCTAGGATTTCTGTTTGTTATTTTACGGTTACTGTTTCCTTGCTGAACTTCTCGTTTTGTTCATGCATTGTTTTACTACTTTTGTTTAGTTGCTGCCAATGTTTTCTTGTAGTTCACTAAACTTTCTTAAGAGGATTATTCTGAATTCTTTGTCTGATAGTTCATAGGTCTCCATTTCTTTATGGTCAGTTATTGGAGCTTTATTAATTTTCTTTGGTGGTGCCATATTTACCTGATTTTTAATGATCCTTGATTCCTTACATTGGATATCTATGCATTTGAGTAATTGGGCTCCTCTTCCTGACTTTACAGGTTTACTTTGGAAGACACAGTTCTTCACCAGTCAGCTCAGTTTGGGTTTCTGAGTGTACTTACTGATAAAGTCCTTGGGTAGGTTGGTCCTGATGTAATGGTCTATTTTGGGGCAAGGCAACTGTTTGAGCTCTGAGGGATGGGGATAAGGGTGTGTGTCACTGGCTGAGAACAGTTGGATAGGACTGCTGGTGGGTAAGACCTAAGTGAGGCTAAGGGAAGCTCTGTAGTTACTTGGATTCTTTGGTTGGGCTTACTAGATGGTCAGGACTGGGTACTCTATTTGCAGTAGCCGGGGCTATGAATTAGCTTCCCTGCTCTGGCAGGGCAGCAGGATGAGACTCAAGGCCTGGACAACTCACTTGTTTGGGAACCCGAATCAGGCCAGAGTGTACACTGAATTCCCTGGTAAGCTGAGGCTACCAGTTTTGCTTTGCAGATGGGGGGAGTCATGGGCCATGTTCTCTGTTCAAGTGTCACTGTACATAGGGCTGTTGAACGGGCTGTGCAGCTTCCTGTGTGCTCTGGATAGTTTCCCTGGTCAGAGAGACTGAGGGCTGTGTTCAGCAATAAGTGGGGAGTATGAATTAGATTCCATACCTGGGTGTAGTGGGAGAAGCAGCTCTAAAATTGGTCAAGATCTTTGTTGTCTTAATGCAAGCCAACTCCACCCCAATTTCCCTGGCTGAACAGGGTCACTGGCTTTGCTCTGCAAACTATTGACTCTGGCCTGCCCACCTCTCAGCTTGAGCATTGCTGGGCAGCACAACTTGCTTGAGTTGTCTCCAGCTCTTCTTGTCAGATGGGCCCAGAAGACACTCTCCACAGTGGGTGGGGCTGTGAATCCACTCCTTGCCTGAGAGTGGGCAAACCCGGCTCTAGGGCCAGCAGAACCTCTCATTTGAGGACCCGAATCAGGCAGATCTCCACTCCCGCTGAGTTCCCTGGTCAGAGGGCTCCCTTAACTTGATTCTGCAGATGAGCAAAGCTTCTAGTTGCGTTTACTACTTGGGGACCACAGGTGTGAACTCGGTCAGCCAACGACCTGTGCTAGCTGTTGTAAGCCCTTCCCTTCTCCATCGCAGTCAGATTCCCAGGGGTTGAGCCCCACAGATTCTCCTGAAATCCCCATGGGGCAAGATCAGAGTAGGGGTTTCAGCAAAGCCATCCACAATGCTGTGGATGGCTGGTTGACCCCTTGGGTTCTCTTTTCCCACTGGAGGGACTGGAGGTTTCATTGGCCTGGGAGACGGGCAAGGCAGTCAGTGTGTAGCTGTTTCTCTTACTTTCTAATGCAATCTCTGTTGGTCTCTCTGGTGCAGGGAAGTGTCTCAGCCTCACCCCCGTGTTCTAGGATTCTCTCAGTGGTGTCATTGTTCTTGAATAGTTGTTAGTTGTACCTGTGAAGGGGAGTAAAGTCAGGACAACTCATGTTGCCATCTTGGTGATGTCACTCTGGGATATCTTCAGATTGGTAAGACCTAGGGGGTTGAGGAAAAGGGTATGGCTGAGGAGAAAGTGGCCAAGGACCCTTGGTTCTTTTTTAGAATAGTCTCAGAGTAGAGAGATCAAGAGTCCTTATAACTCACGTATGTCCCACTCAGCTCACCTCAGATACGAGTCTGAGGCCAACACCAGAGTAGTAAGTATTCCTTTGCCCAGAGTGATTCATCCCAAAGCTTTCCTAGAGCAGCAGTTCTTAAGTTATGATCCACAGACTCTCAGGAGGTCTCTGGGGCCCTTTCAGAAAGTTTCCAAGCTCAACCATCTTCATAATAATATTAGAGGTTATTTGCATTTTTTTACTGAATGGTGCAAAAGCAATTGTGGATTAAACTCTTTGGCACCACAATATCAATGAAAGCATTGACTTTATGCCTTAATACAGTGTGGTATTGAAACTGTATTTTTTACCATCATACAGTCATAGTTTTTTAAAAAAGAATCAAGTTCACATAAGAATTTTTTTTTGACATCTTTATTGGAGTATAATTACTTTACAATGGTGTGCTAGTTTCTGCTTTATAACAAAGTGAATCAGTTGTACATATACATATGTTCCCATCTCTCTTCCCTCTTGCGTCTCCCTCCCTCTGCGAGCCTCTCACTGTTGTGGCCTCTCCCGTTGCGGAGCACAGGCTCCGGATGCGCAGGCTCAGCAACCATGGCTCACGGGCCCAGCCGCTCCGCGGCATGTGGGATCTTCCCGGACCGGGGCACGAACCCGTGTCCCCTGAATCGGCAGGCGGACTCTCAACCACTGCGCCACCAGGGAAGCCCAAGAACTTTTTTTAATATGCTCTGTGATGAAATGGCAAGTATAAAGCATTTCTGATGCAAAGCTAAGTACACTGGTGGTCATAAGGAAAAGCGCTTGTGCAAACTGAATGAGTTACAAGCTGAACTAATTGCATTTTTCATGGAGCACAGAAAAATGACAGAATGACTGACAAACTATGGCTATTGAGATTAGAGTATTTGGCAGACATTTTCCCAAAAATGAATGCAGTGAGTCTCAGTTCAAGGAAAACAACTGATAGCATGTGTTGCTAATGATAAAATTCAAGTTTTTAAGCAAAAAAAAAAAACTCTTATTTTGGGAAAACTTGTGTTCTCGCTATGAGCTTGAGAGCTTCCCAGTACTTAACGACTTTTCTGATGAACTCAGTGTTGATATGAACAAATGTGATTTTTAAAATACTTTATAATAAATTATGTCAACATTAGGAAACTCTGTATGACTCAGTGAACCAATATCTTCCAAATGACCAATGTATGATGTTTCAAAATAATGCATGAGTAAAAGAGCGATCCCAAGTGTAAGATAGACAAATATATTTTTTATGTGACAGATATAAAAAGTTTATTGCTATCATTTCAAATTCCACATTACAGCTGATCTTTATAAACTCCACTTGTCAAGATTTGGATAGGAACAAAGAAGAACATCCTCAATTATTTTAAAAGACTGTTAAAATACTCCTCCTTTTTCCAATTACACATCTGGATGAGGCTGGATTTTCTTCATATACTTCAACCAAAAGAGTATACTACAAAGACTGCATGCAGAAGCAGTTATGAGGAATCCAGATGTCCTTTATTAAGCCAGACTTTAAACAAATTTGCAAAAATGCAAAACAATGCCAGTTTTGTCACTAAATTTTCCTTTGTTTTGAAAAGTATAGTTACTTTTTCATAAAAGTATGTTATTTATGATGACATGTAATGTCATCATTTTTTTAATGAATATATAAATATTTTAAAATTTCAGTTTTAATTTCTACTCTAGCAAATATTGATACCTATAACCTACACAAACAAAAGCTCTTTGAGGTCCTCAATAATTGTTAAGAGTGTGATTAGGTCACAAAACCAAAGGTTTATTTTTTTTGTTTTTTTTTAAACCAAAGGTTTGAGTAAATCAACTATACTGCAATTTAAAAGAAAGAGAGAGAGAACAAAAAACCCCAGAAAACAAAGCTTTGAGAACTGCTGTGCTAGGGCATTTGGTTGAGCACAGAATGGGGTGGCAGTGGCAGCAGCGTATGGTTGGTTGGTGTTTTAGGGGTTCTCTTCCATCTTCTCTCACACCTTACCTTTTAAAGAATATAATACCAACATTAGAAACTAGACATATGAAGATTTTAAAAACATCTTTTATAAAGAAAAAAAAATTTAGACACAGAGTGCAAACCTGTGTGTGGAACATGACTATAATGGTGTGATGATGATGTACCAGCAAAGACAGGAAGGGGACCTTGGAAAATGAGAACTGTAATGTTGGGATGGTGGGATGATGCTTGATGGATTTTCTTTGGTGTTTTTATAATAATATTTTAACAATTAAAAATCAAATTAAAAACATTCACATACGCAACAACAACAACATTTTACCAGGAGATTCAGAAGCAAGAATTCTCTAAGTTTTCCCCCAGTTGTTGTAAAACCAAACTGTCTGTTAAGTTGATGGGGCCAGGAAAGTCCCCACGCTGTTTTGCAAGACAGAAAATTTCAGCTCTTGGTTTATGTCGAATGCGATGGCTATGGGGGCTGTATTTCTCCCTCACAGTTCTTGAAGGTGGGATGCGGATTGCACAGTAGACTCTTGAGGCTGAGAGTTGAGCTAAATCTCTGAATATCGCTATTGGGCAGGAAGCAGTTAGCACCTGGCTTTGTTTACAGTGCCCTGATCATACTCATTCTCCATAATGGTTGTACCAATTTACATTCCCACCTACAGTGTAGGAGGGTTCTATTTTCAAAACATATCTTGAATCAGATCACTTCTAATCACCTTCATTGCCATCCTTCTAGTTCAAGCCACCATCTCTTGTCTGAGTTACCAAAATAGTCTGTGGCCAGGGAGAGATCTGGACCACTTCCACCAAAGGCGGTGAGCAAAGTTACACGAAGCTGGCTGTGCGTGAAATCTCCAGGTGCTACAGGTTTCTGTATACACAGAGGAAAGAGCAGGATGGGCAGGTAACACCACAGGCTACCACTCCAGCAAAGATCTGGCTGCCCTCTGGCAGTAATACCCGTTGGGGGTGTGGCACTGAGATAGCAAACACCTTGCCCCAAGCTGATAGGGACACCTGAGCCACAGGAGTGTCAGTTTCAGCGTCCTCTGAGTCTGTCTGCCTTAGGAGAAGAGGTTGCCTATGACGTTTGCTTACAGAAATGACAAGCTTTTTCCTTTCGTTCAACTATTTCATTCATTCACTCAACAAACTGAGTGCTTACTATGAGTTATCTGTTCTACTGGTCTAGGAATATAGGACTGAGCAAAACAGGCAAAAATCTCACCCTCAGGGACTTTACGTTCTAGAGGAGAGACAGAGAATCACTAAAATAATTAATTACTGGGTGGTGATAAGAGCCATGGAGAAAGATAAGGCAGGGGAGGGAAAGGGTGAGTTGTGAGAGTAGGTGTAAGGGTCTTAGGGAAGCCTTACCCAGAAGGTGAAATGTGAGCAAAGACCTATTCCAGGTTATTGTGGAAACTAAAGAAAAAACAAACAAAAAAACACTTACAAATTTGAGAAAAACTACAACAGAAAGCACCCATTCTCCCATTTTAATATTAATATTTTGTTGGTATCCTTTTACACTACTTTCAATGCATGTATGAACATATACCATTTTTTACAAGGTAGATGCGCTCCTGCCTGTACAGGCATGGAGTTCTTATTTTCTCACTTTGCAGTACATCCCGAGCAGCTTTCTGTGTTTGTTCTTAGATCTGTACCATCTCTTCAGCTGGTCACAGAAGATGGGGAAGGGTATAGCATAATGGGGGGCCAGGAGTCTCGCCCCAGACCTGTCACTTATGTAAGCTCTCTGTGTCTCAGTTTCTTCATCAGTAAGATAAGGATATAGGATTTAATTCATAAGGTTGTTTCCTCACAGGAAGGAATTAAATGACTCACATGAAATGATACATGTAAAGCAGACTATTTTGGTAACTCAGACAAGAGATGGTGGCTTGAACTAGAAGGATGGCAATGAAGGTGATTAGAAGTGATCTGATTCAAGATACATTTTGAAAATAGAACCCTCCTACACTGTAGGTGGGAATGTAAATTGGTACAACCATTATGGAGAATGAGTATGGAGGTTCCTTAAAAAACTAAATATAGAACTACCATATATGATCCAGCAATCCCACTCCTGGGCATATATTCAGAGAAAACCATAATTTGAAAAAATACATGCAACCCAATGTTCATTGCAGCACAATTTACAATAGCCAAGACATGGAAGCAACCTAAGTGTCCATGGACAGAGGAGTGGATAAAGAAGATGTGGTATATATATACAATGGAATATTACTCAGCCATAAAAAGGAATGAAATAATGCCATTTGCAGCAACATGGATGGACCTAGAGATTGTGATAGTAAGTGAAGTAAGTCAGACAAAGACAAATATCATGTGATATCACTTATATGTGGAATCTAAAAAAGTGGTACAAATGAACTTATTTACAAAACAGAAATAGAGTCACAGACGTAGAAAACAAACTTATGGTTACCAGGGGGGAAAGGGCGGGGAGAGATAACTTGGGAGATTGGGATTGACATATACACACTACTATATATAAAATAGCTAACTAATAAGGACCTACTGTATAGCACAGGGAACTCTACTCAATACTCTGTAATGACCTATATGGGAAAAGAATCTAAAAAAGAGTAGACATTTGTATATGTATAACTGAATCACTTTGCTGTACACCTGAAACTAACACAACATTGTAAGTAAACTACACTCCAATAAAAATTTTTAAATATTAAAAAAAAGAAAAAAATAGAGCTGATGGGGTTTAACTACAGGGCTCTGAGGAAAAGAGGAAAGAATCAAGGGCGATCCCTGGGTTGGGGGATAGTGGGAGAATCATTTGCAAGGGGAGGGCCAGGAGAACACATTCGAGGGTCGGTGGGTGGGTGGATGGCTCTCACTGGGCCGTATTAACTCTATTCCCGTTGCCCTTCATCCCTATTACCATCACCTTAGTTTAGGCCTTGTCCTCTGAAGACCAGGCAGGCTATGGCAATACCGTGTCCTCCGTAGACCCCCTGATTCCAGCCCCTCCCTTTCAGGGCAACTGGACTTCTCGCTAACTCTCTCCTATGGTTCTCCCCTTTCTTCCTTAATCCTCCCATCCACCACCCCAGCCTCTGTTTGCCTAAGTCTAACTCACCTTCCAAGGCCAACTCCAAGTACCACCTTCTTCACAAAAACACCTCTCCTCCTGAATTTTGATACAGATTAGGTACATCATTCATTTGGTTTTTAGCATGTTATTCACCCTTTCTGTTAAAAATGTGTTAATTTTCCTCCACTGTTCCCTGAACCCTTCCTGACAGGACCCTTAAAGATGGGGACAGCATCGGGCACTGTGGGTTGGGTGTTTGGGGACCTTGGCGAGGCAGGGTGGGGATTAGAAGGGCTCTTAGGGGACAAGAGGGACACAGAGGGAAACTCCATATACCTCATGGGGGCTGAGGGCAGGCCCTGCAGCACCTGCTTTAGGCCCAATTCCACTGAGAGTGCTACTCCCATTTCCAAGGGACAATATCGTCAAGGCTTTTTACTGCTGGTGAATAATTTGTGTAAACTGTCCAGTCAGAGATGGCCAAAGAGCAGCCTTTGGGATAATCGGCCACTTGGCCTCTATTCCTACCTGCCTTGCTCTGTCCTCAGTCAAGTTCGGCGGCTAAACAGAGGCTGACCCAGCCCCACAGAGCTCATTTTAGGCCATGCCACTGTGTTTATAAAGAGCTCAAGCTGCTCTCTTTAATTGGTCTTGGTCACCTGCCCCTGCCTATTGGTAAGTGGATATGGTTTATCCTCCAGGGTCTAACCAAAGGTCTCCTCCTCATGGGTCTCTCCAGGGTCTGAAATTACTTTGTTCATCCTTTCTTTGGGTCTAACTAGGTATTAAGATTATGCATGCCAGTGTTAAAGGTGATTCACATCTTGGCTCAAATCGACTTATCTTGGTAGCCAAGGAAGCCAGGAGCAAGGTCCTGGGGCCACCCCCGCCCCACTTCTCTTTCCCTTCTCTGAACGTGTTTGTTTACAGGTACTTCCTGGCAGAAGTGGGGCTGGGAGCCCTGCAGAGGTGTGGATGGCTGCCAGGGCCCTCTGGAATTCAGGCCCAGGGTGGGGAGCTGCAGGGAGGGAAGCCGTAGAGCAGCCTGGGGCAGCAGGAAGACCCCGAGTTTCTCCCACAGAGCACCAACTCACAACTATTGTTGAGGCAGCCTGAATAGTGGCCCCCAAAGACAGCCACCCTTAAATGCCTGGAACCTGTGAATGTTACCTTATATGGCAAAAGGGGCTTTGCAGAGGTAATTAATCCCTCCTTTGTGAGGGGGAGATTCCTAGGTGGTCCCTAAATGTAATCATAAGCATCCTTATACAAGGGAGGCAGAGGGGAATTTAATACAGAAAGGAGGGAGACATTGTGACCACAGAGTCCGAGGCAGGAGCAAGGAGGTCACATGATGAGCCACGGGTGGCCGGCAGCCACCGGAAGTTGGAAGTGACAACGATGGAATTCTCTCCTGGAGCCCGCAGACGCCTTGATTTAAGCCTGGTAAGACTGAGTTCACACTTCTGGTATCCAGAACTGTAAGAGAATAAAGTTGTGTTATTTTAAGATCTCCAGTGGGAAGTAGTTACAACAGCTGTAGGGAATGAATACAGCCCCTCAGCCCACCTGCATCCTGGGTCCTCTAAGGAGGCTCCTCTTACCTGAGGGTCCAAAGTCATTCAGGACATGGCCTGGGGAGTGTGTGGACTCAGCATGGACACCGCAGGCTAAACAAGGACCTTTGCTCTAGGACAGATTTGCTCTACCAGAGGAGGCCCAGCCGGGTCCAGATGGAACCTGGGGGGTGAGTCTGAAGGCTGTTGTGTCCCAGGTGGGCTTTGGTTTGTAGCCTTACATCTGAGATGGCCATTTTCTCCCCTGAGCTCCCTCCTTGTCCTCTGAGAACACAAGGAGGAACTTCTTAGTAAAAAGACCAGCTGGCTGGAACTGGCTGCATCGTTTGTGAGGTCTAGTACAAAATGAAAATGAAGAGGTCCTTCTTCCAAACTTTTAAAGAATTTCAAGATGGCGACAACCATGCATTAAACAAGTGTTGGGCCTTCTGAGGGCGGGCGCCAGGGCAACCCCTGGACGGGGCCTCCTGCCTTTGCACTCTGCTCCATCCTCAGGTGGACTTCCACCTCCAACACCATTTTTCTTTCTTGAAACTTTTTACAAAAGTCATTTCTTTTTGGCTCCTTTTCCCTTTCATGAAGAGGTTCTGCTCTCCAAGTTGTCAGGCGAAAAATAAGGCCTGCCTGCAGAGTGAAATAAAACTCTTTCAGGATCCGACTGATAACTCCAATGTTTTCAAAACAAACAAGGACAGCTATAAAGAATTTATGGGCCCAATAAAATTCCCCAACCAACAGCATCAGCCATGGGACAGAGAGTGCCATTTGAGAGGAACTCTGTAATGCTTTCCTGCAGCTCTGCAGTGGCCCAGGGGTCTGAGGCTGGGCTGGGCTGCTTCTCAGAGTGAGCAGGGGAATGGGTGATCCCCAGAGGCTCTTATGGAAAAAGAGGGCTCTGGAGGGTGCCCGTGCCATCATAGGACATACTATTTTAAGTGGTTTCTGCAATGGCTGGCCCCAAGCCTGCCTCCTGTCCCTTTCTCCCCATATCTTATGCTGCTCACTGGTAGGTGGAAAGAAAAGGGAAGCAGGCCCCAGCCTGAGACCCTGTGCTTCACAAGAACTTTCCAGATCAACCTGATTTTTCTCTAGCTGTTCCTGCAATGCGTGTCCCACTACCTGAGCCCTTATGGACTCTGGACTCTATTACATAGCACTTGCCTTTAGGTGTTATTTTCATCCCTGATTCTGGCATCCCAGACTGTGACTGCCTGTTAGGCTGGAAGCTGAGCTTTGAGGGTTTTTTTTGGTAAAATCCATCAGTCAGTCGAGAAGAGACTTAAGAATCTGTTAACCAGTTGGCTGATCAATGCCTCCATGAGACAACTGCTGGGAAGTAACAGCTTCATTGGCCAAGTTTACTTTTAGCTATGATGGCAGGTGACCTGCAATGACCCAGAGATTGTGCCTTGCTAGCTTACCTTAAGAAATTCAATGATTCCTGGAATATTGTAGCTGAAAGGGCTTCATTTTCCTGATGAAGAAAGGGTTCTAGCTGGTGGCAAGGATTTTCCTGGCCTGGGGAGGTTGTTCCCGCTGCTGGTCTCTCCTCTTGCCCTTACCCCTCTGTGAGGCTATGATGTCAGCAGCTAGAGCCCATGCTTGCCTGGCTCAGGCCTGGGACCACTTCTCTCAGGGAAGCCCAGCATCCATTATGGCAGATGGAGCACCAGCCTTGTCCGAGTAACAGGCTGTCCCTATTCTGAATGTATAGGCTGTTAGAGAAGCCAGGAATCCTGGGAGAGGACGGGAAGGAGCTCTGACACACAGGATGAGCTCAGGGGCCGCACCTTGCGGAGGTAGCCCCCCTAAGGCTGCCTGCCAAGAACACACCCCCCTGCGATTTATGAGGTCACACAGCATGAGATTTCATGGACTGCAGATCCATTTGTGTAACATGGATTCTCTTCTGAAAGTCAAAGTCCTCTGGGAGGGAGTAAACGTCTCTGTTTGTTGTAGGTTGAAGGCAAGGGGACTGATCTCATTGGGCCCAGCTGGAGTGAGCTGCACCTGGAGAACGGGCTCTGTGGTGGAGAAGGGGAGTAGGAAGCAAAGTTGAAGAGGGGGATCTTTTATGGTGTGGGTCCCATGTGGATGGGCACTGACGGAAGCTCGTAGGATAGCATGAGGTGCTCTATATTCGGAGGCTCAGACGCTGAGAGATGAGTGATGTTAGAAATAAAAATATCCATTGACTTCAAAAGTCTATCTTGGCTGGCCCTGTTCTCAGGCGCTGGAGTGTTGGAGTTACCATTTCACTGCTTTGACTGCAGTTTCTTGTCCCTTCCATTCAGCTTGCTCTTTCTTGCCAATTTTACTCTCCTAAGTGGTGCTTCCTGTCACTCCCCTGCTCAAGAACATACGATGGCTCCCTTTTACCTGTTGGACCAAATTCATAATCCTGATTAGCTTTTAAAGTAATCTGGCTCTGACTTAACCTTAATGTTTGGTCTCTATTGGTAGAATGTCAAAGTCAACGTAAATTTCAACAAGGATATCTTTCCACATTATAAGAATGGCAACCCTGGACTTCCCTGGTGGCACAGTGGTTAGGAGTCCGCCTGACAATGCAGGGGACATGGGTTCGATCCCTGGTCTGGGAAGATCTCACATGCCTCAGAGCAACCAGGCCAGTGCGCCACAACTGCTGAGCCACTGCTCTAGAGCCTGCAGGACACAACTGCTGAAGCCCACGCACCGCAACTACTGAGCCTGTGTGCTGCAACTACTGAAGCCCGCACACCTGGAGCCCATGCTCTACAACAAGAGAGGCCACCACAATGAGAAGCCTGTGCACCGCAACAAAAATGTAGCCCCTGCTCGTCACAACTAGAGAAAGCCCGCGCTCAGCAACAAGGACCCAACGCAGCCAAAAATAAAAATTAAAAAAAAAAAAAAAGAATGGCAACCCTGAGGAGGGTGTCATATTTCTAAGACATGTCTCATGGTCTTTGTGTGCCTTAAAACTTTTACTGTTATAGGTGTATCATTCAAAAATTGTGGAAAACGCTGGTTTTCAAAATGAGTTCACCAAACATGAAGAATGTATTTTTCAAAATATAATAAAAATGCAATCCATTTGAGCAGAAAAATTCTACTTTTCCAAGTATTTCTTTTTCACCTCCACTATTTCTTCACAGTCTCATAATAACTGTGGATACTCTCTCTCTCTCTTTTTTTTTTTTTTTTTTTAATAAATGAGCCTGAGGCTTGCTGAGGCCTCCCAGTGTGTACAGATAGAGCAGGGAACAGGACCCGATTCCCTATACTCTGATCAATGTTCTTTCCTTTCTTCACACAAGCTCACAACAGTTTGTGGTTTCTGACCAGCATTGTCTGTCTGTCCTTACAAGGTCCTGTTCTGTCATTAAAATGTGAGGTGAGCGGTGATCACTTTGTAATGTACAGAAATATTCAGTCACTGTGTTGTGTACCAGGAACTAACGTAGTGTTGTAGGTCAATTATACTTCAAAAAAGAACAAGCACACAAACTAATAGAGAAAGAGATCAGATTTGTGGTGACCAGAGGCGGCAGATGGGAGGACGGGGAATTGGATGAAAGCAGTCAGAAGGTACAAACTTCCAGAAGATAAATAAGTACTAGGGATGTAATGTACAACATGATAAATATAATCAACTCTGTTGTATGTTATACATAAACGTTGTTAAGAGGGTAAATCCTAAGAGTTCTTATTGCAGGGAAAAGTTTTTTTTCTTTTATTTTGTACCTATATGAGATGAGGGATGTTCACTAAACTTATGGTGGTAATTATTTCATGATGTATGTAAGTCAAATCATTATGCTGTACACCTGAAACTTATACAGTATTGTGTGTCAATTATATATCAATAAAACTGGAAGAAAAAGTATGTAAATAAAAAGATTAAATGTGAGATGAAAATGTCAGATCTGCTGGTCTTCAGGCAACAGCTCACTTCTGTCAAAGGCAGCAGTACTCTGGGGCATGTGAGGATGCCCAAGATGCCAGGCCTCATCCTTGTGAGTGTTTAGAGGGTTGGTTTCCAGCCCTAAGTACTAACAGACACGTGGCCTCAATCCCAGAGCATTTGTGACATTTTACATCCTGGGCTTTTAGTCAAGTTGTTCCTCTTCACCAATCCACAAAGTCTGGGCCCAGACCTCCTTTCAAAACTCATTTCTTTTATGAAACAGAGAACGAACCCCACCGAAGGCAACACTTTTTTTTTTTTTGGCTGCGTTGGGTCTTCGTTGCTGCGTGTGGGCTTTTTCTCTAATTGCAGCGAATGCGGGCTACTCTTCGTTGTGGTGTGTGGGCTTCTCATTGCAGTGGCTTCTCTTGTTGTGGAGCACGGACTCTAGGTGTGCGGTCTTCAGTAGTTGTGGCATGAGGGCTCAGTAGTTGTGGCTCACTGGCTTAGTTGTTCTGCGGCATGTAGGATCTTCCTGGACCAGGGCTCGAACCCGTGTCCCCTGCACTGGCAGGTGGATTCTTAACCACTGCGCCACCAGGGAAGCCCGAAGGCAACACTTTTAAGAAAGTTTCTTAAATCACAAACTTAGAGAGATAGTCAATGAAGGGTGTAGGAAAAGGGAGAGAGAGAGGAGGAAAAAAGAAAGGCAAAAAAGAGAAGCAAGATGTAAGAACTTAATTTTAACGCCAAGGAGCCTCTTAAAGACTTATGGCCCTGTGAGCCTTTTTAATGAGTCAGCCACTCTTTGACCATAAAGGCAATATAATTTTGTGGATTAATTTTTGAAATCTGGTCACATGTCATTTATGAAATCAATGGTCCAGTGAACTCATGTTGAAGGTTAATTGCAAGACCTCCTCCAAGAGCTAAATTCCAGGATGGTGCATCTGTGTGGCCATGAAGGAGTGCCACTCACTCGCTGAGGACCTCTGTGGCTGACTTAAGTAGACCCAAGTCTCCCAGCCTCGCGGAGGAGCAATATGGAGGCGTTGCTGGCCACTGCCCTCAGGTGTACCCACTGCCTACTGGTCCAGCAGCATAGCTGCATTCTTTGCACTTAGAAGGCATGTTTGGTACTTTCGAGCTCCAAATGAACATTCCCACAACCCTCTGAGGGAGCACATTTTGCATGCTTATGAAGCAATGCTTATACTTGTAGTTTATATTTTTGGAAGATTGATCAGAAATGGAGCCCAGGGTAGTGCCTGGGGGTGGGGAAGGAGTCAGGGCAGCTAAGAAAAGGACACAAAGAAGTTGCCCATGAGGATGAAAGAAGAAAGTTGTGCTATGGGTGGGCATCAGGACGAGGAACGAGACCCATCACGAGGTCCAGCTGTGGGGGCCTTAACTTTATTTGTGCCCTGGAATCCCTGGCAGCCTGAGGAAACCCAGAGGCACTTTCTCAGAATAATGTTTTAATAACGTATGAAATAAAATTCCTAGGATTCCAAAGCAGACTGCTATGATGTCAAAATACAGTTATCAAAATGCTTCATAGACAAATTTGTAATATAAAATGCACGTGCTTTTTTGGCTAATGCATTGAATAAGATCTAGTGGTGGGTCTGGAATTATTTTAGAGGTAGTGATGCTGGTAAATGTTATTTCAAGATAACAACTTGCAACAGCTCCCTATTGATTTGAAAATATCTTTGATTTTTCCCAGTAAAAAAGTTGTAGGGACTTCTATAAGGACTGTGACTGTTGAAAACCTTTATAATGAAAGGAAATGCCAAATATCTTTTTGAGGTTAGTGAAAATAAAGTTGAAATTTTTTCCATCCGACTTCATGAACGTGCTGAATTCTCTCTATGGAACACTCATGGGTCTGTCGGTCCCCAGATGAAGAAATGCTCTGCAGAGGTTCAAAATTACCTGAGCCAACTCGGGGGGGGGGGGGGAGAAAAAGGATCAGGTCCCTGAACTCTTTACATCATACGGGCATCTCGGCTGATGTTTGCTGATTGCTGTAGTTGGAAGGCTCAGGCAGAGGTTTCTCATTTCATTTTGACTCTGGTTTTGTAAACACTATTATTTAAAGGTCATTAAAATGTGCACGTGGCTCATGAATTGCACACAGCTGAATTCACTAAAAGGATGGGTAATTAAGAAGTTGCCATAGAAGAGGAATGAGGGCTGTCGTGGGCACATCTGCATGGCATTCAGGAGGCAAGCCCACTACTCCTTAAGTGGGTCTCACTGAGCTCACCTCCAGCCACCTTGGTGACGGATGTTTGAATGTTGGCCGCTTCCCAAGAGTGTTTCATCAGCATGTTGCTTCCCTGTGGACATAGACGGGGTGGTAGCCAAGCAACCTCAAAGGGCAACAGGCTCATATTGGGATAATTTTCTTCTCACGTTGTTTTTGCTCTTGCTGTTTTGGTTCTTCCAACTCTTTAAAACACATAATGTCTCAAGTTAGTGCAAACCACCTGGTTCCACGTACCTATAAATGGTACTGGGGAGAGCGTGGAGCCAGGCAGCGTTCAGCTACGCACAGAAGTCCTGAAGTCAACAACCATGGCTCCAAATTTGCCAAGGCAACTTGCCTCTGTTGACAGTACTGGTGGCAGTGAAGAGGAGGGAAGGAGGAGACACATTGCCTCCCTTTAAGAAAACTCCAGAATCTACTGAGTGGATGAGTTCCTTATATATTTTGGATATTAACCCCATATTGGATATGTGGCTTGCAAATATTTTCTCCCGTTCTGCAGGTTGCCTTTCCATTTTGTTGGTTATTTCCTTTGCCGTGCAGAAGCTTTTTAGTTTGTAGTCCCACTTGTCAATTTTTGCTTTTGTTGCTTGTGCTTTAAGTGTCGTATCCAAAAAATCATTTCCAAGGCTCATGTCAAGGAGCTTTCCCCCTGTGTTTTCTTCTAGGAGGTTTATGGCTTCAGGTCTTACATATAAGTCTTTAAACCATTTCGAGTTAATTTTTGTGAGTGGAATAAGATAGGAGTCCAGTTTCATTCTTTTCCATGTTGATATCCAATTTTCCCAGCATTATTTATTGAAGAGACTATCTTTTCTTTATTGAGTATTCTTGGCTCCCTTGTCAAGTATTCATTGAACATACATGCCAGGGTTTATTTCTAGGCTCTCAATTCTGTTCCACTGATCTATTTGCCTGTTTTTATGCCAGTACCAAACTGTTTTGATTACTATAGCTTTGTTGAAATCAGGAAGTGTTATGTCTCCAGCTTTGCTCTTTTTCAGGATCGCTTTGGCTCTTTGGGGTCTTTTATGGTTCTATACAAATTTTATACTCAGTGCACTGTGACCTATAATAAAATCTAACATTTGATTGACCAGAAATAAAGCAGTGTTCTCAGCCTTTATATATTGCCTTATTTAATCCTTTATTTAATATCAAAGAGGTAGACATTATTTTTAAAAGAAAATTTACATAAATTACCAAGGTGACAAAGCTGGAACTTGAACCTATGTAGTCAGGGTTAGTGTATTATGGAAGGATTCTTACATTTATGCAAAAATGCTCCTTTCTTTGTGTAAAGAGCTGTGTTCCTTATACTTTTAGTAGCTTGTTTATAGATCATAAATGACCAGAAAGGCTGAATATAAAGGAGCTTAAAGTTAAAAGTTTAAGAAGGATTGGTCTTCAAATCTGGAGGAAGAGTTTCTTAGGAAGACAATCTGATGTTCAAAATCATTTGCATTTGACTTTTCTAGCAAAGCTCCATGACATAAACACAGGCAAAGTGATGGGCAACCCTTTCCCCCACTGCCAGGATGCACTCAGCATTAAATGGTTTATTTAATGACAGCCACTTCTTTTTTTTTTTTTTTTTTTTTTTGCGGTACGCAGGCCTCTCAATGTTGTGGCCTCTCCTGTTGCGGAGCACAGTCTCTGGACGTGCAGGCCCAGTGGCCATGGCTCATGGGCCCAGCCGCTCCGCAGCATGTGGGCTCTTCCCGGACCGGGACACAAACCCATGTCCCCTGCATCGGCAGGCGGACTCTCAACCACTGCGCCACCAGGGAAGCCCGACAGCCACTTTTTATTCAGTAACAAGATGAGCAGCCAAGTTCAGTTTGAAACCTATTTTGAAAGTTTTCTCAGCGATCCGCAAACTACTTTTAAAATCCCAGGGTGGACACAACTGAGGCACAACATCATCTTTGTCACCTTTGTCGTCATTATCAGGAGAGGCAGCATTCCTGGAGCTGGTGACGTCTCCTCCTTTAAGGCAGCTGTCTCGTTCATGGGCCCAGGGCCTGTGCAGCTGAATGATTTGTTCATCGGGCAAAGAGTACTGGCTTTGAGACCGGGATCTGCCTGGTGACTTTGGAGAAATCATTAACCTGTTTGATTCTCATTTTTCTTCAGCTGTAAAATAAGACAAGCACAGCCTGAGGTCATTGGG
This sequence comes from Hyperoodon ampullatus, assembly GCF_949752795.1. NCBI lineage: Eukaryota > Metazoa > Chordata > Mammalia > Artiodactyla > Ziphiidae > Hyperoodon > Hyperoodon ampullatus. The sequence goes on from NC_136917.1 coordinate 147,656,068, forward strand.
AGGATCGCTTGAGATGATCTTTGGAGAAGTACTTGTCTCTTTGTCAATGTTTTATATTGCTTGAGTATCCTCGTGAATCCTGAAGGGCATTGCTCCTTGTAGAAAGTGCTTCTATGAATTCTGTCCCCAGAGGGGACACAGGCTACCAAGCCATAGGCTGTCCTCCTTCTCAGTTACCAGCAAAGCCAACCACCACTTAGCATGAGCATATGAAAATTTGTATCATTTATCGTTAAGGTCTCTGCTATTAGATGGCAAGTACCTTTGGGGCAGAGCTTTGCTTAAGTCAGTTTTTGTCCCTAATGCCTCCTCCAATGGCTCCTGCAAGTAAAAAGCACTCAGAAAAATATGGGCAGCTGGTAACATTTACTGAGCACAAACCATGTACCGGGAACTGTTCCAAGTATTCCACATCGATGAATGCACGTGATCTTCACGACAAACCTTTGAAGTAAGCCTTTTATTATCTCCATTTTATAGGTAAGGAGACAGAGGCAAAGAAAGAGAAGAAGTTCATATAATGTGAAGGCAGGGTTGAAATGCACATGCAGACACTGACCTAGAGTCTGGAATCTAACCCGCTCTGCCATGTTGCTTTTTAAATGCATCTTCAGGATGGGCACCAGCAGTCTTCCAACCATGCCCACACCCCTTTTGCCTTCTGTACTGGGTGGAATAATGTCTCCCCCCATTAAATTCATGTCCACCCAGAACCCCAGAATGGAAATAGGATCTTTGCAGATGTAATTAGTTAAGATGAGGTCATACTGGATTAGGGTGGGTCTTAAATCCAGTATGATTTGTGTTCTTAGAGGAAGAGGGAAATTTGGACACAGACACGTCCCCAGGAAGAAGGCATGTAAGACAGCGGCAGAGATTGGAATGATGCTTCAACAAGCCCAGGAATGCCAAGGATTGCCAGCAAACCACAGGGAGCCAGGAGAGAGGCCTGGAACAGATTCTCCCTCGGAGCCCGCAGAAGGAATCAACCTGGCTGACATCTTGATTTCAGACTTCTGGCCCCCGTAACTGGAAAAATACATTTCTCTTGTTTGAAGCTACCCAACCTGCGATACTTTGTTATAGCAACCCCAGGAAACCAATATACCCTCTTCTTCCCTGTTCTCCGCTTTCCAGTGAAGTGAAGGAAAGCACTGCACAGATGACTCAAAAAACCTAAGGATCTGAGGCTCTGGGGGGTTTAGTTTTGCATTAGTTCATTTCCTCTTTCACTGATTAAACCTCACAGAAAACCAGCCCGCTCAGATGAAAAAAGAGTGAGATTGCCCCATGGGCCATTATCTCTTGGTAAAGTAAAACCAGTCCCCCAAGATGGACTGCTTGGACAGCCCATCTTCAATCAATAATGCTGCAAAGTGCAAAGGTGCCCTTCCTTCTGCCTCTGTTTTGGGGGAGCGTGGGGCTGAGTAGGGGCTGGAGAGAGGTCATCCCGGACTAAGAATTTGAATGGGTCTGTGAAACAAGAGAGAACTATAATTTCAAACGTCTGCTCTGTTGCTTAGAGGTGGAGTCCTGGCTCAAATGGCCTGTTCAGCAAATCATTTGACTGACTGTAAGCAGAGTTATGGGCTGGAGTGTGGGTTTAGGAAGAAGCTGGAGGTTGCTCAATTTTCTTGGCATGACTGAGAATAAGACATTTTGCTTAAAGATTGTCGAGGAGCACATGAGACTAGAGAGGCCCAGACTCTACCCAGAGAGGCCACCCTGCAGAAGGCCTTGGACAGTGGGCTTGACCAGTGTCTTTTAAGAAGAGGCATGGCTGATGTTCAGTTTTAAGCTGGGCTGTGTGAGACTATGATGTAACTGCCCAATCTGGTTGCATCAAACCATCAGAAAAAGTTTCCTGAATATGCAGCCCTGTATTAATTGTTCTTTGGGGAAAAGAAGGAAGTAGCCTCAAAGGCACAATGGGGAGATGTTATACAGAAAAGAGATGCGCAGGAAGGGAAACATGGAAGAAGGAGCAGAATTCAGAGAAGCCAGGAACCATAAACCTTTCTGACCACTCACCGACCCCCACCTCATCCCACTCTTTGTGAGCTTGGAGTTGATGTCCATCTTGAATAAATCATAAAGGCCAGCAAGCTAGAGGACTTGCAAATCCATGGTCTGGCTGCTGACATCTAGGTCTCACTGTAATGAGGGCAACTATGGAAAAGTGCGCTGGGGTCACAAAGGCTTATGGAACCTAACCTATCTCCTGAGAGTTGACAATACTGAGAGGCAAAGTCTTAACTATAGTAGGAATGCCTTAATAGGAGAAGAAACGTGGAGCTTCATAACTTCAGAAAGAAGAATGAAAGAGAAAAAGAAGAAAAAGAGCACTTCCTGCCAGAGTGATCAAGGAAGCAAAGTGAAATATGTAAGCTAAAAGACAGACAGGTAGAATAGAGGGGTGTGTGTGTATGTGTGTGTGTGTGTGTGTGTGTGTCCATCCTCCAGGCAGGCCACAGAGAACATCGTTCACACAGGATATAATGTGAACAGTGCCCCATGGAGTTGTGCCATGAGCAGTTCTCTTCCAGGTACAGCTCCTGGTATGCATCAAAAGGTGCAGGGCGGGGAGGGGGGGCTTCCCTGGTGGCGCAGTGGTTGAGAGTCCGCCTGCCGATGCAGGGGACACGGGTTTGTGACCCGGTCCGGGAGGATCCCACATGCCGCGGAGTGGCTGGGCCCGTGAGCCATGGCCACTGAGCCTGCGCATCCGGAGCCTGTGAGAGGAGAGGCCACAACAGTGAGAGGCCCGCGTACCGCAAAAAAAAAAAGATGCAGAGGGAGTTATGTGAGGGTGTTCAAGTCCTGCAGTTCTGCTCTTCCTGGTAAAGGAGTGAAGGAGCAGTGATGTGGTGGGCTGGTAACTTGAAGAGCAGGAAAAGTATTTGTGAGAAAAAATATGGGGGCATTAAAAAAAAAGCTTATATAAGCACCGCAGAATGCAGGATGTAGGAGGAATTCCAACGGACCTGCAGCGGGAAGAAAAGGATCTGGACTCGAGTATTTCCTAGAGGGGTCCTTAGGGTCCATACTAGTTTCCTATGGCTGCTATATAAAATGGCCACAAACTTAGCTTGTTGGCTTAAATAACAGAAATATATTCTTTCCCTGTTCTAGAGGCAGGAAGTACAAAATCAGTTTTCCTGGGCCTAGATCATGGCGTCTGCAGGGTCACACTCCCTCCCGAAGCTCTAACGGGGAATCTGTTCTTTGCCTTTTATGGATTCTGGTGGCTGCCAACATTCCTTGGTTTGTGGTCACGTCACTCCAGTCTCTGCCTATGGTCTCACTGCCCCCTCCTCTTCTGTCTGTGGGTAGTAAACTTTCCCTCTGCCTCCCTCTTAGAAGGATACTTGCGATTGCATTTAAGGCCCACACAGATAATCCAGAATAATGTCTCCACTTCAACATCCTTGACTTAATCACATCTGCAAAGATCCTTTTTTGCCACAGATGTTAACATTTACAGGTTCCAGGGATGAGGACCTGATGTCTTTGGGGGTCCTTATTAAGCCTATTATAGGGCCTTTTGAGGCAGGGGGAGCAGGAAAGTGAAAGCCAGGGAAAGAGATGGAAAAGGCACTTGGACTTGGTATCTAGGCTGAGAGGAAGCCACTGGAAACAAAGTCTTCACAAAGGACTGTATATGAGGGCTCAGGTAGGCAACATCGTACAGGCCAGCCCCCTGGGCACGTGAAATTGTGGTCATCCTACCTTTTTTGAATTCCTAGAAGAGCTGTTTTCTCTAAATTCTTTGCCAGTTTCACTAGGCATGCAAAATGGAGAGGAAGATGCAGAAAAAGCAGCCCTCTTTGGTCATGAATTTGAAAGGCTTAGCTACAAATGTAGTGTGAAATTGTCTGAAATTCCTGGCAGCAGGCATGAGTCACATATTACTGTCTGACATTTACAGAACATTCTTCACAGCAGTTCCTAGACTTTGTTAAGAGAGAGATACTGACTTTGTTGGATGGCAGAATCAGTATCCAAAGACCTTTTTGTTACAGCAATGGGTCAAATCCAAGAAGATGAAATGTTATAGGCATAGATTAAAGGCCATGTACTTGGTCCACAGAGCCAGCTGAACAAACTCTACAAGAAGGAGACATGGATGAACTGCAGTATACATATGTACTTGTTATCAGTAGTAATAAGCTGAATCAAGAAATTGTGATGAGGGGGATTTAAAAAACGTGATGCCTAAAAAGCCAGTGTGATCTTGGGCTATATTAATAGAAAAATCGAATCCAAAACAGGGAAGCTAATTCCAAAATTGCCAAAGGGAGAACCAATTAATCGAGTAGTCAAATCCATTGGGTTTGGAGAATATTCTCAAATCTGGAGTAAACACTGTTTCTGGAAACACACATGCAGTCTTATAATGGCTTTAGGTAGCTGGTATTGAAGAGGTATAATGCTGGTGCGAAGCTGAAAATAAACTTGAAGAGATGGGTAGATTCAGGATAGACTGGGGAGGAAAATATTCCAAAGAGGATAATATCTCATAGTGATCTTTGAAAGCTCACCAGCTTGTTAAAGTATTTGTTCAGTAAATATACATTACCTTTGCTACTAAATCTAGATTAACTTAAATTAAAACAATGAAGCAATAGTTGGTTTCTGTGCTATACTGGAACCTGGAATTTAGTGGGCACCAGGCAGGAAGATTGGAAGACATCTGTAGAAGAATGGCTAGTATTGTGCAAGTTTTCAAAACCATATGATGAAGACTGGAGAAGGATTGGCTATATTTAACTTGGGAGAAAAAAGCATTAATTATTGGAAAGGCCACTTTCTGGAAGAGAAAATCCTCTTATTCTGGGTGACCTAAGCAACACAGAGAAGACTTTAGAATTAAATTATAAAGAATAAAGGATAAACTTTCTAATAGTTTCTTGGAGAATTGTGCCCCCATTTATTTAAGTAGAGCCTTGAAGCTTTGATTATTGGAAAGGTGGTTAGGTTACATTAAAGGGACTGTGTATCCTAAGGTTCTATGGCAGATACTGTGGAGTGTTACACAATGCCATACTGCCTTCTTCTTTGGCAGTATGTTCAGGGAAGAAAGACTCGTCCCCAACTCAGGGGGCAGTGCGGGGCCATGGTGGTCAGAGAAGGATACACCCTGACTGGTCTCAGCTGAGTACGTAATCCTAATTCCCATAACCACTGATTGGTTTCGTGTCGGGCACAATGACTAGTTATGGCCAATAAGACATATGAGGAAGTCAACTGATGTAATTTCTGAGAAGGATTTTGCTCCCTGATAAGGAGAGGGAGGGTGAGGAGACCTGCCTTTTTTTGTTGTCTTTAATGTGATCATACAAGAATATATACACACACACACACACACACACACACAAGAATACATATATAAGAATGTTGCAATCAGAAGTGCCCCTCGTCAAACCTGAATCAAAACAAAACAAAACAAAACAAAAACTACACACAAAAAAAACTCCACAAAACCCAAATCACCAATCTCCGAGTACATATTTCATTTTGTGAGATAATCAAAGATCTTTATTTCTTAAGCCACTGTTTGTTGGGTGTTCATCACTGCAGCCAGATGCATGCTAACCCAGTTAAACCCCACGAGTCTAAGAAAATCTTTAAGTTTGCAGTGGCATAATATATTTAATATACAAACATCTTGCTGAATAGATAGATGTAAAGAAGTTGATGCAAGTCGAATGTTTTTTTAATAATTTTTAAAAAATTTTAAATTTATTTTTGGCTGTGTTTGGTCTTCATTGCTGCACACGGGCTTTCTCTAGCTGCAGAGAGCAGGGGCTACTCTTCATTGTGGAGCACGGGCTCTAGGCCTGTGGGTTTCAGTAGTTGCAGTGCACGGGCTCAGTAGTTGTGGTTCTCGGGCTCTAGAGCACGGGGTCAGTAGTTGTGGTGCGTGGGCTTAGTTGTTCTGCGACATGTGGGATCTTCCGGGACCAGGGATCGAACCCACGTCCCCTGCATTGGCAGGTGGATTCTTAACTGCTGTGCCACCAGGGAAGTGCATTTGAAAATTATTTTGAATGCACAAATGAAATTATTATCCAGAAAGCATCTTGAATATTGAGTTTCATTCTAGTCCTTACCTTGAAAGATGAAGCTAGAAGTTTCCTGGAGGAAAACAACCAGGATGTTGAAGAACCTGGAACTTATATGAAAAGGGGATTAGGAAAGGTTAGCCTGAAAAGAGAAACCTGGTGTTTTGGTGGTTGGTGGTGGAAGGGAGTGGTATTTGAAAGTTTTTCATGTAGAACAAAGCTGAAATGTATTTCTTATGGCCCCTAAGGCAGAACTAGGTCCAGTGGTAGAAAGTCAGGGAGGTAAATTCCAGTTTGTCATAAAGAAAAGCTTTCTAAGAACTAGAGCAAACAGCAAAAACTGGGGGCGTCATGAAATTGTGGGGTCCTGGTGCTGGTCAAGCAGAAACTGGCTGCCATGTTCAAGGGGAATTCTCACCTTCAGTAGGTGTTGGACTAGATGATTCCAGAAAGTGCTTAGAAATGGAGTGCTCTTCATTACCACTATTTTACAAATGAGGAAACTAAGGATTGCTGAGGAGAGGTGAGGTGTCCAGCTCTCATAGCCAGTTAGATGCCAAGATGGGGCTAGAGAGTAGGTGGAGTACAGGGCTGGAATGATGTCACAAACCTATGAGGATGCAGGGCTGGTTCTTCGAGCACTTCGGGGACTTTGGAGTTTGGACGTTGCAAGACTTTGCACTTTGTTTCAGACATTTGAGGTAGCTGGGCTCCTGAGCTTTGTAGACTTGTGATGGAAATTCAGGAATCTGCCCTTAAAGGCTTCAAGCCATCGTAAAGAAAGGTGCTTAAGCAGAGATGATATCAAAACATGATACCACTGGTATTGATCAGTCAGAAGGAACCTGACTGGGGAGTGGGGTGGAGGTCTGGCCCCTGAATCAGCCCTGCCAAGGTCTTGTGGACCCAGAAGTAGAAAAATGTCCTTCTGGTGCCACTCCTGGGACAATACCTCACCCTCACTTGAGTCAAGCCTAGCTGCCTCCAGGCAGCCACACTGGTACAGGTTGGAGTCTCCAAGGAATAGACCCTGAGCCTCTGAACTCTGCATGTAGATTGATTGAAGAGTGCTTTGGGAATAGCTCCTGTTGGGGGGGTGAGGGAAGTCAGATTGGGCAAAGGGAGAAGTGGAGCTGTGACAGAGGCCTTAGCTGGTCCTGCAGAGAGCTCTAGAGCATCTGTGGGGACGGCCCTGCAGAGCTGTCCCAACTGAGGCTGGGGGAACAGGGCTTTGTATCCCATATAGACCAGTCTCTGGATGCAGGCTGTCCCCAGAGGAGAGACCACATCCTTTGGCAGAAGGCAGTTCCCGAAGAGGGAGTTGGCTGTGAGCTATCAGTAGCCGACAATCTCTGCAGTTGGGGAAATGAGTGTGTGGGCCCTGAAGGAGGAAGCTGGACGGCACAGCATGGCATTGCCAAAGGGAACCGCTCCCCTCTTGCAGCTGAATGCTTTGGCAGGCTACCAGGAAAAACACTTCCATTTCCTCTGGGGGGAACTCTTCTGGCGTATGATGAGGTCCCTGTGGCTAAATTAATGCTCCAAGGCAACAGATTCCATCTGGGGAAGGAAGAGGAGACACGAGGAGCATCTGGTGGGACCGGATTCTTTCCCCTGCACCCACCCCGAACAGCTTTGCTGGGGCTCAAGCAGGTCCCCATGAGATGCTTCATCCAAGCTGTCCACGCTGGCACCTCAAAGGTGCCCCAGGCAGGTGGTGGCGACCGTAAGAAGGGGACACTGTCAGAAGGAAACACCCCTGTGTTATCAAAGCTGGTCAAGGTTTGAGTCACTTATTTTGACAATCTGGTGATTCCCCAGCCAAAAGATGTACATCAGACCTGATGACCGGACACGTCCAGGATGTATATACATCCTCTGGGAAAGAAAAACTCACAATCAGGACGCCTCTGGTGTCCTTGACTCGGTGGGATGGTCATGGCTAGGATGTGGCCTCTAGGCTGCTTCAGGCTTCGTGGAGTCTCTCAGCCAACTCCACTCGGCCCGACACAATTTAACCCTGAATTGCACACTGTGCTGTGCTGTCCCTGAACCGTATGGCTGGGACTGCATCCCTTATCATCTGTAAACTCTGTGTTACACAAGGGGCACCTCATGCTTCTTTGCATCTGCCCGGCACCTAACACCCCTTAGGAGACTGATTTCAAACTCCGTTAGCAGACTTTCTGTTTCCATATCCCCTTTCTCCTACACAGGATGGTTATTATGAGTTGGAAGGAAACAGATTTTGTTGTCTCTAAGTAGAGTGATGGGGAAATAAGCGCAAAATTCCCCCACCTCTTTTCTGAGGGGTAGCTACTAGAAGTGAGGGGAATGGAGGGTCCTGTCATTGAGGCCTGTGGCTTGTTTGTGGTGGGAGAGGCTGGGCTTGATCAGAATTTCCTGTCTGCTGGGCCTTGGGGACTGGGGTAGAAATAAGGATCAGCGTCACTCACCGGGCTGCATAAACCCACCTTTATGTCATGTGAACCACGCAGCTCTGTGAAATAGGGTCTATTATGTTTTATTTTACAGATGAGTAAAGTGAGGCACAGAGAACTTGAGGTTATGCAGCTGGCGAGGGGTGGAGCTGGGGTTGGCACATGGCCCCAAACCTATGCTCAGAGCCATGGTCCTGCCTGGGGAGGGGTCGGGACCACTGGTCAGTGACCTGATGGAGCAATGGGTTAGTTCCTGGGTGGTTGGCAGAACTACCAGCATGCAGGCGAAAAGGGCAGTGGAAGGAAGGCGCCAAAGGACTAACTCTTGGGAATAAGTGAAATCAGTGTATGAAATGGGCACAAGCTGGAAGGGAATAAGACAAGACAACTTAATTCTTTCTTACCCTCCTTGGGAAACTAATAGTATGTTCCCTACCCTGGAGGAAATCTCAGACAGTACTCACTGCTTTTCCAGAAAATTTTAGATTACAAAAAGTGAAATCCAGTGCAATGTCTGAACTCTAACTTTTACTTGGTTGAGAGCACCCTCTTTTTCCCCGGTGTATTATATTTTCGCACAGTTCTGGAGGCTGCAAGTCCCAGATCAAGGTGCCAGCAGGTTCTGCTCCTGGTCAGGCCCACTTTCTGATTTGCAGACAGCCACCTTCTCACTGCATCACACATAGCAGAGAGAGAGAGAGAGAGAAGAAAGAGAGAGAGAGAGAGTTCTAATGTCTCTTCCTCTTCTTTTAAAAGGCACTAATCTCATCATAGGGACCCCAACCTCATGACCTCATCTGAACCTAATTACTTTCCAAAGGCCCCTCCTCCAAATACTATTACATTGGGGGTTAAGGCTTCAACATTTGAGTTTGGGAGGGAACATGAACATTCAGTCCATAACAGTAACACTCTTATAAGATAGTTATTGACAAATATGAGAAAGACAGCAACACTAGAAATGGAGGTTTATTTAGCAAACATCTGTTGTCTGCCTATAGGTGCAGAGGGCGGGAGGCTGGCAGTGGACATTTGAGAAGAAAGGATCCAAAGATGAACTTGATGTTGTTCCTTCACCCAAGGCTTTCCTGCTCCTGATTTCATCATTTCTGAAAATCCACTGCTACAAGTTTGCTCTGACATCAAACTTTTGTGTGGCCCTTGCTCTAGTGCCGGTATCCTAGGGAGAGGTTCCTTGTTAAGGCCTGATCAGCGTGGCAGCTCGGTTTCCCAGGTTAGCCAAGCCTCCAGCAGCTCCTTGGGGTAGGGGTGGGGGGCTCATTTAAATGTCAACTCCAGTCCAGCCCCTCTTCCTCTGCCTTGGTCAAGTTTCACACCTTCATCAGCTTCAGCTGGGATCGTCATCTCACACCCTGGCAACCTTAGTTTTGCAGCCAGAATAATCTGTCTGTATTCGTGAGGGTCCCAGCAGGAAGCAGAGTCCCATTCTGTTGGTACAGTGGAAGGACTTCAAGGGAAGAAGTATTTACGGAAGTGGCATCGGGGCCAGGGCACGGGCAGGAGTTGTGGGCAAGGAGATTAGCATGGGAGGGGGACCTCTTCTGGGCCTACAAGGAAAAAAAAATAAAGAAGGGAGGCCCTGAATCTGTCGAGGAGAGAGTGGCCCTGCAGAAACCATGTTTGGCACGTATAGCAAAGACTTTTGTGTCCCTGTCACATCCCTTCAACCTCCCTGCGACTTCAGCTGCAGCTGTGGTCTCACCGACAGCTCTGCACCAGAAGCGAGGCGAGTGTCCTGATTTATCTCTAAGGGCCTTCTCTGAAGTTGCACCTGCTTGGCTTGCTTGAAAGTGCAGCAGGAAAGCACGGGGTGCTGATGCCCCGGGGCACCCAGCAAAGTGGGTGGAGCACGGGAGCCTCCACCCTCTGGCAGAAATCCCAGAGGCATCCTGTACCCTTCTCAGAGGTCCCCGAAGAGGCACGTTGCAGTTACTCCCAGGGGGGATCTCAATCACACTCTCCGTTTGTTTTTCTCCCTCCCCTGTCTGACCCTCCCTGCCTCTTCACTCCTGGAATCTCCTTCCAAGTGAATTTCCAGAACCCAAGTCCTTGCCTCAGGCTTTGCTTGCACACCAGCTCATCCAAGATGTGGAGAGTCACAGCCACAACCAGAAGAGCTGCCCTGAATCAGGAAGAGCTTCAGGAAGAAATACCCCAACCTCTCTCTTTTCTCTTCTGTAAACTCCTGCTGGTGCCTCCTATTAGCTCAATTGGCTAGAAACCAGCAAACAAGGGAGCCTGGAGGTGCAGTTTGGGGGTTAGCCTTTCAGGACACAGCAGGGCAGGGAAAGGAAGCAAATGCATCTGGTGGGGGCAAGCAGAGAATAATCAGTAGATATTTTAAAACACAAAGCTTAGGTTTCCCTGGTGGCGCAGCGGTTGAGAGTCTGCCTGTTGATGCAAGGGACATGGGTTCGTGACCCGGGCCAGGAAACTCCCACCTGTCGCAGAATGGCTGGGCTCCTGAGCCATGGCCGCTGAGCCTGTGTGTCTGGAGCCTGTGCTCCGCAATAAGGCCACAATACTGAGAGGCCCGCGTACCGCAAAAAAACCCCACACAGCTTGCCATGTCACTCCTTTACTAATAATGATAATAACAATAGCAATAATGCAAATGAATGGCTTTGCCTAAGACCTCATGTGCTATAGATTTTGCATTGATGATGTTATTCAATCTACACAACTGCCCTGTGAGGTAGATATAATTCTCATTTCACAATGAGGAAGTTGATGCAGTGATTCAATCAATTCATCTAAGGCCATGCCACTAGGATGAGCAGATCGGGGCAGTCTGATTTGACTCCTTCACAGTTAAGTTTAAATTCCTTAGTGTATAGTTGGGGCTCTATCTTCAGTCTTATGACTTATCTTCTTCCAGACTCCTACATTTAGACCAATCCTAGGCCATCCCAAACTACCTGATATTTCCTAAGTGTGACCTGGGTCATCTGTCCCCCTTGTTAGCCGGCTTCAGTGGGCCTTCAAGTCTCAGCTCAAGTATCACCTCCTGCTAGATTCTTCCATCCCTGCCCTGCCCCCTGTGCACCCATCCACCTTCCCTGTTCTTCCATGGCTCTCAGGACCCAGCCCAGGTGGCATTCATGGGACTGAACAGAGATATGATTTGCTGGTTTGTCTCTCCCAGCACTGTGAGCTCTTGAAACGATTGCACCTGGATCTGTTTTTATTTCTATCCACAGTACCTAGCACAGAACCTGGCATGTTTTAAGTATTCAGCAAATATTGGTAAGGGGGCAGAGAAGAGGGCCAAGTCTGGAACCTGGAGCATTGCCAGCAAGACAGCCTGATTAAGGAGACCCAACCTTGGCCAGCTGGGAGCAGCATCCGTGAAAACCAAGGTGGTTGCAGGTACAAAAATCCCCTTTCTTTTTCATAGAATGTCAAGGTCTTGACCCACACGCGGTGTTCATGCACTGGGATCGTGTCCTGCGTGGCAGGGAGGTTGTAGTGGACACAGGGCTTGGGTTTTGCTTCTGATCTGGACGAAGGTGTAAGTTGTAAAGCCTGTTTTAGGAGGGTTGATGTGAAGGTCAACAGGGACAGGCGGGTGGAAGCTCTCCGGGAGGTCTAAGCACTCACAGCTCTCAAGGTGTCAGCAGTGCAGAGGGTGTGTGCCCAGGGGCAACGCTTTCCCAGAGAAGGTGGGTCCCTCTGGGAGCTGCACTCACTCATTCCACACTTCCCACTCTTTCAAGCAGTGCTTCGAGCCATCTAGGGATTTAAACTTTTTAAATGAAATGTATATAGGATTCAAGCCTTCACAGGGATTCCCTTGAAGTTGCTATTTCCTATCACAGTTTATTTGCTTTCACCACCCCATACTTGCCTATTTTTAACTTAAAGGTGAATGAAAATTCATTTTCTTTCAGTCTTAAAAGTGTTCCATGCCCTTTGTTATTCTTGATACCCCAGGGTGTGCAAAATCGGATTTCACACTTTGTTGCAGACCTTGCTGATTGTGATTGAGCATTCGTGTAAAGCATTGCGCTGACTTTCCTCTGGTGCTTATTTGGAAGAAACCGTGTCCCACGGTTGAGGTGAAAACTTCTCCCTCCGGCCACCAAGAAATCAGTGCAGGGTGTTATTCCTGCTGCCTCTCCTTGTGTTATTATCCAGTCGTGACAAACTGATGGATTTGCCTAGGCCCTCTGAAACCATCTAGGGCATTTTCTCTTTCTTCATTTGACTTTGAAAGATCAGATAGCCAGAGGGGGTAAGAAAGTTGCCCAAGGTCCTGTAATGAGTAAATAACCAGGATGGGGCTGGAAGCCAGTTCTTATGATTCCTCATCTAGTTGCTTCTGCCATTCCTCATTTAATTTCTCATTCCATTATGCTGTCACCCACAGACTTCTTATGACCGATGATTCTTGTTATGAGCTGAATTGTATTCCCCTCAAATTCTTATGTTGAAGTTCTAGCCCCCAGTACCTCAGAATATGACTGTATTTGGAGGCAGAGTCTTTAAAGAGGTAATTAAGTTAAAATAAGGTCATTAGAATGGGCCCTAATCCAATATGACTGATGTCCTCATAAGAAGAGGAAATTTGGGGCTTCCCTGGTAGCGCAGTGGTTGAGAGTCCGCCTGCCGATGCAGGGGACACGGGTTCGTGCCCCAGTCTGGGAAGATCCCACATGCTGCGGAGCGGCTGGGCCCGTGAGCCATGGCCACTGAGCCTGCGCGTCCGGAGCCTGTGCTCCGCAATGGGAGAGGCCACAACAGTGAGAGGCCTGCGTACCACAAAAAAAAAAAAAAAAAAAAAAAAGAGGAAATTAGGACACAGACACACACACAGGGAAGACCATGTGAAGACACAGGGAGAAGGTGGCCATCTACAAGTCAAAGAGAGAGGCCTCAGAAGAAATCAGCCCTACCGAACCCTTGATCTTGAACTTCCAGCTTCCAGAACTGTGAGAAAATGAATTTCTGTTGTTTAAGCCACCCAGTCTGTAGTACTTCGTTATGGCAGCTCTAACAACTAATATAATTCCTTATAAAAAATTAATTGAGGGACTTCACCGTTGGTCCAGTGGTTAAGACTCCACGCTTCCAATGCAGGGGGCACGGGTTCGATCCCTGGTTGGGGAACTAAGATCCCACATGCCACGTGGCGCGGCCAAAAAAGAAAAAAATAATAAAAATAAAAAATAGGGCTTCTCCAGTGGCGCAGTGGTAAAGAATCTGCCTGTCAATGCAGGGGACACGGGTTCGAGCCCTGGGCCGGGAAGATCCCACATACCGCGGAGCAACTAAGCCAGCGTGCCACAACTACTGAGCCTGCGTTCTAGAGCCCACGAGCCACAACTACTGAACCCATGTGCCACAACTACTGAAGCCCATGCACCTAGAACCTGTGCTCTGCAACAAGAGAAGACACCTTAATGAGAGGCCTGCGCACTGCAACAAAGAGCAGCCCCTGCTCGCTGATTGACATATATACACTAATATGTATAAAATGGATAACTAATAAGAACCTGCTGTATAAAAAATATAATAATAAAATTCAAAAATTCAAAAAAAAAAAAAAAAGAAAAAAGAAAGCCCGTGCACAGCAATGAAGACCCAACACAGCCATAAATAAATAAATAAATTTAAAAATAAAAAGTAAATAAAAGAAATAAATTGAGGGGAAAAAAAAGGAAAAGCAAAAAAAAAGAAGATAAAAAACTTCAGCTCTCTGTCTTCTATCATTAACCCTACCCATGGAGTCAACAAATAAATAGAATAAAAATGATACATTTCTTTGATTAAAAAGCAAATTTTTATATATGTGAAATAGGTATATTAGGATACAAAAAGGAATGGAAATTTGGTACAGTGAATACCTTTTTTTTTTTTAACTTGTAATTGGGGTGGGAATTAACAGCTAGTAATTTTTCAGCATTCCTAACTCTAGATATTTCTTGATTAAAGTAGGCAATCTGACTTGCTTCTCTAGTAAGAAATACCATTTTATTAACTACCATATAGGAAACTGCCTCCTTACCCCAGACAAAGAAATAATCACTCTCTACTTCCTGAAAACGTGAGCTTCAGCCATGCTGATAATGTTCCAAAATCTTTCCTAATTGTCCCAACCCTGACTTCTTTGGAAAGAAACCCAAAAATTTCTTGTCAAAAGAACCAGAAAGTAAAAGCATACTGTTTTTAACACAAAAAGCAAGATGAAATTTATTGGGAAATCTCTCCTCCCAGGAATGGAAAGTTTCTGGGCCAGCACCCAAGCACAGCAGTGCCCATGACCAGCATTGTTTTATTTTCAGAGATATCATAAGTCAGAATTTCCATGTTTGTGATGCATTCTTTGTCTTCATTACATTCATTATAGTTTATTCCAACAGGTGAGAGCACTCCAGAGACTGCTAAGGAGAGAGGGGCAATTTCAGATTTATGACAACCAATTCACATAAAGCGTTTGGACTAGAAGATGATATCATTGAGCTGTTAGCATAGAGTTTACAAAATCCTGAAAATGGCCTTGAGCTCAAGAGGAAAATGAGTCCAATCCACACGTCATCGCTGCCTCTCGTATTTGTCTTCTCCTTTCTTCCTTCTCTCTTCCTCTTCCTCTCTTGGCTTCTAGGAAGAGCCTGGGTGACCCAGAAGAGGACACCTAACATTTTAACAAGAAATACTGCATCTGAAGTCTTGGATTCATGTGGTCCTGGTCGACGTCCCCTGGCAAATCTGATGGGAGGCTGGGGAAACGCTGTCAGGGGAGGGAAGGAAGAGGGATGGTTTGGAGCTAACTGTGCATTAGAGATGCCTTCTCTCTGCCAGGCTGGCAGCTGGGGTGGTGGGGAAGGTGGTAGTCTCTCCCTCCAATGCCCTAGAGGTGCCTCCAGGCCTCATATTTGGTGGGGACTTGGCAGTTCTTGAGTCCCGGCTTCTGCTTCCTGGGGCTCTGGGGCTCCTGAGAGAAGAGAAGGTGCTGGGGTAGACAGGTATTTGGACACAGTGCACACAAGTAGAGTGGATGACCCACAGAACTGCTTGCATTTGTCCTTTGTACCTTCCTTTCCCCCATCTTCTTCTTCCCTCATTTATCCTTCTCTGGTACCTCAGATGCATCACTTGCCCACCAGTCCAGCCAGAGGCTGCATTTAGCATCACTCAGAGATTTCCTAGCTGAGGGGCTTGGGGGGTCATTTCATCTCTTTGAGCCCTAACTTCAGAACCTAGAAAGGGAGATAACCATATCTTGACTGCTTCGTAAGGTTTTTTTAAGGATAACTTGAGACAGCAGATTTGAAGGAGGTAATATATATTTAAATACTTTGTAAGCTGAAAAGTGCCGTAGAGGTTTAGGTATTGGATTTGAATTCTCCTCAAATCAGTGTTATTTCCTGCCTGTGCCAGCCTTTAGCATTTGTTCTTAGACCTAGCACTGACAGACTTCTTGAGATACGGGCCAGTGTGTCTCAGTCTGCATGGAGACTGCCCGGGGGCTGAGATGCCCTCCTTAAGGAATCATAGGTTTGAGAGTGAGCTAGTGCTTCTCAAAATAGTATTAGAGAAAACTTTTCTTGAGGGTGAGATGGATGATTACCGTCGGTGCACACAGTTTGTTTAGCTGTGCTATGAAGTAGCAGAGCTCTCTTTTTCTTTGGGAGTTCTCAAAACCGTTAACAGGCTAAACAGCTCCAACCAAGGAGAGGGATTTAGTCTTCAGTGTTTCTCAAATTTATTTGACCAGCAAAACTATTCATACCATTTGCAATTGGGAACACCTTTTGGAATTCCTGTGGAGGTAAACATAAGGTTTTGCATTTGTTTTTGGTTTTCTTTGTTGTTTGTTTCATTTATTAGATAATCTCTGAAGCAGAGAGCACTAACCCAAGGTGTGAAAACAGAGAATATTTGATCAAAGGGGCAGTTCATCGTGGGCTAGGAGCTGGTAATTCAGGCCAGGCCTCCCTGACTCTGAAAAAGCCCAGGACCCTAGGAGGCTGGAGAAGGGCTCTGTGGGACCAGACTGGAGTTGTAGGGGAAAGAAAAGGCCGCAGGAGTGGTGATGTCCTTACACTATTTCACTTACTCGTCTCAACGACTTTCTGAAGAAGACAATATTACAGTCACATTTTCGAGAGAGAAAAGGATGCTGAGAGGGGTGATATTATTTGTCTATGGTAACACAGTTTGTCAGTGGTGGAACCAGGATTTAAGTTCAGGTCAGCCTGCTATAAAGCCCATTTTCTTTCCAGAGTAAGATCCAACCCCTCCAAGAAGGGGGAAGGTGAAGGAGACAAGTCTTGCTTACCATACAAATATGCGGTAATAATCGTGCAGAGAGAGCTGTTGTGGTCACTGAAGGCCAGAGTCAAGTTCAGAAAATACGGGCCTCCAAGTTCCTCTTGGGAGAAAAAAAAAATCCTCTTACTCTGGTATGTGCAGTTTAAACTCAGGGAAAGGTGAAAGGGAACTGGGTGGAGCTGGGCTCCATAAAAATCACTACCTTTATGGTTAAAGATTTATTAAGTGGCCACAATGTCCTGAACATATAAACAGACTTGACCCTTGCCCTTAGGGAAACCAGAGTAAACATGCAAGATTTATAGTCAGAGCGCTTCATGGCAGACTAGATGTGTTAGGAACATGTGCATTCCAGGATCCTACCTAGCAGAGTTGAAAAATGTGGCCTGGAAGAAAGTTCGAAATGCAGGAAGTTGGAATCTGTCTCTCCAGGATTTGCAGTCTCACCTCTCTGGGTATCTTTACTTTTGCTAGCTGTGTGAGTTAAGGTATATTCCTTAACTTCACTGAGCCTCAGCTTCCTTTTCCACCAAATGAGGATGATAATACATGTCGCATAGGACTAAGATAGAGTGTTAATTAAATAATGTGTGCAAAATGCCAGGCACACAGTAGGTGCTAAATAAATGAGCACTATGGTTTTTAAAATTTCCCAATTGTCCATGGGATAATATTCAAACTCCACTCCCTGGTATTTAAGGCTTTCCATAGTTTAGCACTTACTTAGCTCTCCAGCCTTTGCTTTGGCTTCCCTCCACTCACTAAGCAGCCAACATCCATGGGCATTCATTTCCTGATGACTTGTCAAAGTCTTCCCTTCCTTCAAGGTTTAGAGCAGTTCTCAGATTATATCTATGGAAACATGGGAGGGGGGGGAGCAGGTGGCTACAAGACGCTTTCAGAGGGTCCCGAGGTCAAAATTATTATCATAATAATGCTAAGATATTGTTTGGTTTCCTTTTTTACTGTATTAACATTTGCACCAGTGGTGCAAAAGCACTGGTGGGTGAAAACAAGAGTACCAGTAATCCTTTATTCATTACCAAGACCCAATTATAGGGGGAAAAAATACCAGTTTCACATAAGAATGTGCTTGAAGAAACAAAAATTATTAATTATATTAAATATTGACCTTTGAGTCCACATCTTTTTAATATTCTGTATGATGAAATGGGAAAGATGCACAAAGCACTTCTGCTGCATGTGGATAGTCAATGATTGTCTAGAGGAAAAGTATTTGTGCAATTGAACTATGAGTTGAACTGCCACTTTTTTTCATGGAACAGCATTTTTATCTGAAAGAATAACTCATGAACAAACTATAGTCATTCAAATTTGGATATTTGGCAAACATTTTCTCAAAAATGAACTGAATCTGTCACTTCAAGGAAAACAACTGACAAGACTTGTTAACATTAATAAACTTGGGGCTTTCCAGCAAAAATTACAGTTTGGAAAATTTGTATACAACTGTGAGTTTGACAGATTCCCAGTAATGGAAGAGTTTTTGATGAGATCTGTGGTAATATTAAAAAACATGACTTTTTTATTACTGTATAATAAAATATGTCAACATTTTGAAGGTCAAAATTTCCAGATGACCAGTGTGTGAGGTTACAAAACCATGCAGGGGTAAAAGATACATTCAAAGTACATGTAGACCAAGGGGTTTTAATATAACAGAGAACAAATGTTCATTGATGTGGTTTCAGATTCCACCTTGTAACTAACTTTAAAAGATTACTACTTGTTGAGATTTGGTATCTTATCAAAGAAAAAAATACTCATAATTATCTGGAAAAGGTTATGTACTCTCCCCTTTTCCAACTACTTATCTGTACCTGGCTGTATTTTATTCATATACTTCAACCCAAACAAAGTTTCGACAGACTGAATACAAAAACAGATATAAAATCCAGCTGTCTTCTATTAAACAAGTCATTAAAGAAATTTGCAGAATAGAGAACAATACTATTCTTCCCACTAATTTTCCTTTTGTTTTAGAAAATACAGTAATTTTTCATAAAATATATTATTTATGTTAGCATGGAATTGGGTTTATTATTATTATATTAAAATAATTTGATAAACAATTTTTTTTAAATTTCTGTTTTAGTTTCTAACTGGATAAATCTCTCTGTATAACCCACGCAAATAAAAGATCTTTGGTGTCTTCGATCATTCTCAAGAGTAGAAAGAAGTTCTGAAGGCAAAAAGTGAGAGCCACTGGCTTCGAGTAAAAGTCCCACCACGTTCAGGAAAACTGTCCAACCATTCGATCAGGGCGAGCAACCTTTTCTTGAATTCCTGTAGACTTTAACTACGTACTACTCATCTGTCACTTGGCGTTATCTTACCTTGTCATTCTGTTTTAAAATATTTTTTTTTTTTTTTTTTTTTTGCGGTACGTGGGCCTCTCACTGTTGTGGCCTCTCCCGTTGCGGAGCACAGGCTCCGGACGCGCAGGCTCAGCGGCCATGGCTCACGGGCCCAGCCGCTCCGCGGCATGTGGGATCCTCCTAGACCGGGGCATGAACCCGCGTCCCCTGCATCAGCAGGCGGACTCTCAACCACTGCGCCACCAGGGAAGCCCCTAAAATATTTTTTAAAAAATCCATAATAGGTCCTGTAAGCTTCTCACAGGCCAGAATCGTGCTTCATTGCATTTGGAGGAGAGTGTGAGGGATGGTCACAATATATGCCTATTGTTGATAGGATATAGCGAAGCGTCCTAATTTACGAGCATCATTGTCTTGATGTGCTCTTGCAAATATGACTGAACCTCACTGATCTACAAATACTGGTGGGGCAATAGTCTGAATTAGTGAAAACTCAGAATCCCAAACATACTTATATAGTGTAACTATTGTAATATATATTTATATATTTTAACATTTTTCTTAAGACTGATGTATACCTATTGCAGAAAATTTTTAAATTACACAAAGTAAACAAGTATCTGCAAAATAAATAGTACCTAGTTGTTTTCTAGCTTAAAAAAACTAGAAAGCACCTGTAATCTCATAATGGCTGTCAATATTTTGATCTATCACCTTCAAGGACATATGTCATCCATATAAAGTGAAAGTTTTACAGAAAATTGGGATTTTACTTTATATAAAATTTTGTACCCTCCAGGACCTTAATTGTTCTTTGAAAACATTATTTTTAGCAGCACGGCTATGTTTCAATGATGCATATTTAGGTTGTTTCTCATTTATTGTTCTTATCAATAATCTGTGATGAACATCCTTAAAGTAAAACAACTGATAATGTGTTCAGGATAGATTCCTAGAGATGGGATTAATGGATCCATAGGAATTCCAAAATGCAGTTTGATTAATTTAAAATTATGTGACTTGAAAATGATGACTGTGTTATGGCCAACCAGCAGTGATAGCATAAAAAGTAGGAGACCAAATAGAGCTTTCTGTTATGGACGGACAGCTTCCTACACACTTTAGACTTCTAGCCCTTGGGTGCTGAGAGGTGTTTGTAGTGGCCGTGCTATAGGCTCAAGTTGGAGGGGCTACAGATGTTGGGAACTTTAGCACAAGTCACAGAAAACCACGCCTGGCTAATATAAGCAGAAAGAAATGTATTAAAATACTAGGTCACTGAATTTCCAGGAGCACCAGAAAACTAGGAGTAGAGACCACATGGCCAGGGTAAACCTCCCAAATCGTAGCAGATCTGGTCATAAGAAGACTCCACTGCTTGCACCACCTTGGTGTGACTATCCCTGGAGTTCACCAATGAGCTGCCTCCACTAGGACTAGAATGGATGCCAGGCTCTGGCATCCCAAGTTCCAATCCAGCATGGATGTTGCGATCACCAGAGCCCTGTAACCGTCCTCAGTCAAGCTGCAAGGGATGCTGGGAAATTTTGACTCTGGCATTGGGGAGTGGTGTCTGCTTTTCACGAAAACATATCGAGAGGGGCAGCCCCTAATCGTGAAGAACAGTTCAGATGCTGAGCTGCCAAAAAAGGGGAACAAATGCTTACTATAGCCAGTAACAATGACTGTCAAGCACCTGGGAACCTAGGACATATTCTAGGAGGCATGATATTGATGTTGTATAATAAAATGTGTCAATCTTTTGGAGATCAAGATTTTCCAGATGACCAGTATATGATGTTATAAAATCATGTGTGGATAAAAGATCCATTCAAAGTACATGTAGACCATTGGGGTTTAATACCGCAGAGGACAAATGTTCATTTTGTCCTGATATACCTTTCTATTTATTACAGAAGAGCAGCCAGGTCTGATTTGTCATCATTGTCTAGTGCCTAGGGCAGAGTGGGTATGCAATAGACATTTCCTGAATGAATGAATGAATGAGTGAATGAATATTTAGACATCGCTGGCAGAAATGGGTGCTGTCCACTATGGAGGATGCTGACACCAAGTTCTATCCCATTCCAATTGATGCTGTCTCTGGGAGTGGAATATAGAGTGTCAAGCTGGTGACACTCATTGTCCCATGGTCTTCACCTTTCCTCCCATCTATTTTGGGGGGGTGGTAAAAGATAAACTGAGACGTCCTAACATTTTTAAGCATTTATTTGAGCAAACCTCAATTCCAGTTGGCAGTACCAAACAGGAAGCGGTTAGTAGCCCTCCACCCAAGGGAGCTAGGGGCAGGCAAGCCTTATAGAGAAGACTTGGGACACAAATCAAGGAAATGATTTGATTGGCTATCACTTAAGCAGTTGCCTTAATAGAGAAAGCCTAGTTGGCTGATTGTGATTGGTTGTCCTTGGTGTCCTTGGTTTCATAACCTTGAGTCATTGACAGGCTTCCTTTTGGTTTGCTTGCATAGGCTGCTAAGGCATTAGAGTCCGCTTAGTCTAATGGTCTCCTTGTTTAATTAATTTAATAGAAGAAATTATCTGGGCCACACTGTCTTCATCTTTTTAATTCCCAAAAAGGATAGTGAGCATTTGTTTATAAGTACATTCTCTCACAAGATGAGAAACAATAATTTCCAGATTAAAACAAATTAAAAAACCAACAGGTCTGAACATCTAAGACACCTGAGGGGAAACGTGAGGCTTTTATGAAGGATGTTGTTCAGGCAGAGAGGGTTACAAGCAAAAGGTGTTCTGGATTGATGTTTCTGGGTATATCATCCTTGTTCCCTTTTATATCACTCCAATGCTGCCCTCTCTTTAAAAATAAAATGATTTTTAAAGTTGAGGAACTGGTTGTGTATATTTATAGATGGGAGAGATGGGTTTGAAAAAGTAGCTGATTCTGAGTGATTGTGATTTTCCAAGTCTGATTTCCATTATTAGAAAAGGGGAACGCAGTAACAGATGATGTCATTATTGGAACCACAGAGGCATGAGGACGGTAGAGGCGCTGCCTTGCCTCATTCCCACTTTTGCCAAGCGTTGAAGTGGGACTGCGGAGATGGATGGCTTGGGATAATTTTTGGCAAGTCACCTGCATGTCAGAGCTTGTTTTCAGGACCCTGAAGGCTATTCCCTTTAAAGACATCCAGGTCTCTATCATATTTTGTAATTTTTTTTTTTTTTTGCTTCTTTCCCAAATAGATCACTTCAAGCTGCAGATATCCCAAATACAAATTACAGTTCATTCACACATTTGAGATGCCATATGCTAACTCACAGCAGTACTTGGAGTAAAAAAAGCAGCTAAGTCAAAAACTTGCTTCTCTGGCTCACTATGACGCCCACTAAGTCTCACCCAGCAGGACTGTTTAGGATGGAGAACAGCTTGCATAATACTGACACATCTCCAATCCCATACGTCGTTGACATTTTCTCACAGCGGGCCGTTCTCTCACTACTCTGCAGATATGAACTGCTCTGCCTTCCCACAGATTTTTCAAGTAATTAGTTGCTTGCTGCCAGCAAACCCAGCCACTTCTGAGGTACAACACGCATCATCCTCCCAGTCAGTCTCGTAGTTTTTGAGTTGCCGCCAATTTCGCTTCTCCTGGGAGCTGGCAGATGGGTCCTGTCTCTTTCGGCAGATGAAGATGTGGATGCTCAGAGCTCGGAGTTAAAATCCAACAAATAACAAAGTTGGACAAGATCTCCTAGGTCTCTTCCAGTCCTAATCTTCCCAGCATCCCCCGAGGTACTAGTACATAGCCCCAGCCATAGAGAGCACATAGTAAGTCTTAATAACTGCTTGAGTTGATAGGGCTGAAGGCATTTAATTGCAAGGTGACAACGGCACACATTTGCTGAGTGCTTAGCATGTGCCAGGCACCATCCTAATTAGCACCTGGAATGTCTGATCACAGAAAGTTCTCACAGCAACGCCAGGAGGAAGGTACTATTATCACTCCTATTTTAGAGGTGGGGAAACTGAGGCACCAGCTGGTTTAAACAACTTGTCCAAGGTTGCAGTTAGTATGAGTTAGAGCTATGGGATGAGCCACGGCTGTCCCACTTCAAAGCTCTCGTTCCTTGGAGTAATAACGACAACCAAAATAATAAAACAGCAAACTCTGTATAGCGTGCCCGGCAATGGTCTGAGGAGTCTATGTAAATCAGCTCCTATGATTTTCACAGTAGAAGGAAAGTAGTACTATGATCCCACCTTTTACAGAGGAGTAAACTGAAACACAGAGACATTAAGGAACTTGCTCAAGATCACACAGCTCTTAAGGGGCAGTGCTGGGATTTGAATCTAGGCTTCAGAGTATGTGCTCTTAATCCCATGCTGGGTTTTTTTTTTTTTTTTTTTTTTTTTTTGCGGTACACAGGCCTCTCACTGTTGTGGCCTCTCCCGCTGTGGAGCACAGGCTCCGGACGCGCAGGCCCAGCGGCCATGGCTCATGGGCCCAGCCGCTCTGCGGCATGTGGGATCTTCCCGGACCGGGGCACAAGCCCGCGTCCCCTGCATCGGCAGGCGGACTCTCAGCCACTGCGCCACCAGGGAAGCCCTCCCATGCTGTTTTGGGAGCACTCTCCTGGATTTAGCTACAGATTACGATGCAGCCTCTTCTCCTCACCCATGGCAGGGAGGAGAAGTCAGCTTCCTCTAAGGAGTTCTTTTGGTCTGATTCTGCGCTCTGTGGTTCTGGGAAGCGCTACCAGCACCTGCATGGATGTTTCCTCTCCTCCTACGCACAGATGGCTTTCATGGGTGGTCCAAATGGTCTAACTCACTTTCTGCATATTTGTGAGAAAGTAAGGAGGGTGTAGTTTGTCTTTAAATGGAGATACTTCCACAGGGGAGGAACAATGGTCCCAAGTCCTAAAATTCTGCCGGGGACAGTGTATGGGTCCCAGAGCATCTGGGAGGTGGGCTTTGCCTTGCCAAGCACACCTACCCCCCTCTTAAGCTAGCGTTGCTCTCACTGATGACCACACTGCTGGGTCAAGCAGAACTCTCCCCAGGGATTTTCCTGGCTGTAGCTGATAGAAAAGAGCCTCATTTTTGTCTCTCGGTGCCCAAAGCTGTTAGGGGTGGCCTGGGTGCCGCAATGCCTGCACGTGGGTAGAAGACAATGATGCTGACAGCAGAGAAGTGATAGACAGAGGGTGCTGGGGAACTTGGGCTCAGGCTCCAGTCCCCAGACACTTCTCTGTCCCTCCTGCTTGTGGGAGACAGTAACTCCATCTTACTTTGAGTCCCATGAAGTTGGGTTTGCGACTGGCACCTGACTGGAAACCATCTCTGCAGACTTAATTACTGAATCTTTGAAAAGGCTCTGCAGCTTTGAATTTTGGGGCTCTTTCCACCTGTATTCCAGCTCACTGGTGTGCATTTCTCTGCAGCTCTGCAGTGATGTCCCAGGGGCCTCGTCTAAGTAAGGACACATTTGTGGCCACTGGTGCAATGTACCATTGATTCCCTATTTACTAGGTGTACTAGCTTCCTAGGGCTGCCATAACAAGGTACCACAAACTGAGTGGCTTAAACAATAGAAATTTATTGTCTCACAGCTCTGGAGGCTGGAAGTCCAAGATCAAGGTTGATAGAGTTGGTTTCCTCTGAGGCTATGTGAGAGAATCTGTTCCAAGCCTTTCCCCTAGCTTTTGGTCATTTGCCAGCAATCTTTGGTGTTTCTTGCCTTGTAGATGCATCACCTTGATCTCTGCTTTCATCTTCAAGTGGCATTGTCCCTATGTATGTGTCTCTATATCCAAATTTCCCCTTTTCATAAGGACAATTTCACATTGGATTAGGGCCCACCTTAAATGACCTCATATTATGACCAACTAATTGGATCTGCTATGACTCTGTTTTCAAATAGCATCCCATTTTGAAGTACTGGGGATTAGGATTTCCATAGAGGACTTCTGGGTTGGGGAGTCACAATTCAACCCATGCCACTAGGGAATCAAGCAGGGGAAATAAAGAACCAGGCGCTCCTCCTCTTCACCCAGATGAAGCCTTTGGAAAGTAGACACACAGAGGGCACCGACTCTGAATTTCAATGTCACTTTTGTGTGTTACTCTAGCTTGGTGACCTTGGGCAAGTCATTTAACCTTTCTGGGTTTGAAAGATAAGCAGAGTGGGCTGGACTGATGGTTTTTAAAAACTGATTCCATGGAGCCACTGAGGCATGTTCGGGTTGGGGGGTTGGGAGGGAAGTTGGCAGATTGCTGACCTCTCTTGCTCACGTCACCCGGTGGTGTGCATGGTGGTCCACCTTGGCAGACGGGAGTATCCGATCGCTGATGCTACTTAGAATTGTCAGTGCACAGCGATAGCACAAAGCAGACCAAGTATTCATTGGTTTTATTGTTGTTTTTCAGTTCTCTACAAATAACACACTCCCGCCTCTTGCCTGTCCCCTGGGTGGACAATTCAGGCAGACTGACTGCACCAATTCCCACCTTTGTACACACTGCTTCCCCAAAGCAGTTCTGTGCTTATCTGTTGTATTTTTAAGGATTCCAAGAAAATTTTTGTTTGAATAAAGGGCTCAGCTAAAAGAATAATTTTAGTCCAGAAAACAACTAAAGGATCTGTGTTTCTTTTTTTTTTCATTATCTCTTTTCTAAATTTAATTTTTATTTCATATTGGAGTATAGTTGATTTACAATGTTGTGTTAGTTTCAGGTGTACAGCAAAGTGATTCTAGGTCATGGATGGATCTAGAGATTATCATACTAGGTGAAGTAAGTCAGAGCAAGACAAATATCATATGATATCACTTATATATGGAATCTTAAAAAAATGATACAAATGAGTTTATTTAGAAAACAGAAACAGACTCTGGCTGGCTCCACGGAGGTGTGGGCTTTTACACGGAGAACTGTTTTTTTCTTAACTCTCATTTAAATAACCTGGAATATCTTACACAAACCATTTGTGCTGGGGAGGAAGATCTTTTCAGTAATCGCCTGTATCTGGAGTGGTAGTTTTGGTCAACCAGTGAAAACACCAATTGGCATGTAACACGGAGTCCTGTACAGCCGTGGTACCAAACCTGGTTTGTTGTGGGCTAGTGGCCCTCCACTCAGCACCCCTCCGCAAAGGTGTCTCCACATTAGACTGCACTAGTAACCCCCTTTCTCCTCATACCCTAGCATCCCTATGCTGCCTACAGGGTAGAACCATCTCCCTGCTGAGATTTTCTCTCACCTACTGTTGTTCTCATTTTAGAAAAGAGAAATGAATATTTTGATATATTATAATAATAATCGCTAACGCTTATTAAGCACTTACTCTGTGCTAGACACTGGTCCAAGTGCTTTACGTATATCCCCCTAATTCTCCTAACAACCCTATGAGGGAGGTAGCATCCTCTCCCCCGTGGGCCAGTGGGGAAGCAGGCACAGAGAAGTGAAGTCACTGGCTTAGCTGAGGACGTTGGCACAGCTAGGATCTGAATCAGGACAGCTTGGCTGTTCACCACCGCGGGATGCGCAGGCTACATTTTACACGCGTTGTTGGAAGTCAGGTATTTGCATTGCATTCCTTTTCTTGCCATTGAAGCAATCCTGAGAGGGCTAGAAAGGGAGAGTAATGGCATTTAGCAAGCAGCAAACTAGTATATGGCTAGGAATCTAGAACAGAACTGCTATTGATCCCACTGGCCCTTTGGGAAGCAGGAGAGGAAGCCAGCATGCCAGTGCCACTGTTTTCTGTCCCTGAAATGTAGGGTAAAAGTGCCATCTTCCATCCCCTCCTGCCCTTTTGGGGGAAGAGAAATTTCCCTGGTTTTTCTCCCGTGGCAGGAGGGGTGGGGAGAAGGTTTGGAAACAAGGGCAAGTGTGTCATCAGTGAAGTGAGGGTTTCCGGGGCCGAGATTCATCAGTGGACAGAGAAAACAATTGCTTTGGGGGAAAAAAAAAAATAGTGCTTGTTCTAACTTTAGGGTCTGCCTACATTTAATTTCTATTCCTTTGGTCTCTGCCACAGTTCAAGGCCTATATTGCCTTAACTTTATAACCCATTTCCTCACTTCCAAAGACTCCCCTCTCCAATTCATTCTCTGCGCTGTTACCTGTATTATGCGTCTAAAAATACGAACCTGATTGTGTCCCTTCATACATAAAACCCTGCATTATTTTTCTCCTTGTCTAGGGAACAACGCTGGAACCCACCTATCTTCCCAGCTGTACAAGGCATGTCCTGCCCATCTTAGGTCCTGTCTTCACTTTCCTGCCCCTGCAAACCCTCTCCATCCTTTATGTCCTTGAGTGCTGCTTATAAAGCCTCTCTGGAGGCACCCAGTAGATGCCCTTCCTCCCTTCAGCTCCTTCCTGCTGCATCTGTCTTTCCATTGCTCTACATCTGGCAAGAGCAGCATCCTGCAGGCCCCCAGGATGTTTTGGAGACCATACTGAATTCTTCATGTTACAATTTCAAGTTCCTTCTGTTTATGGCTCTTGAGCACCTGGACTCAGATATATGATGTAAAGAAACAAAAAAACTCCTTCCTTCTAACTTCGGTCCTGATGTTTATTCAGCATTTTCTCCCCATCATCTATAGATGCCATTTAAGAAACAGCCATCTGCCGCCCAGGGACACTCTCTTACGTGTAGCTGGACATTCACAATGTGGTCAGATGGTTCTCAGATGATTTTCAGTTCTTTTAAGGCATTTAATTATGACCACATGGATGCAGGTTCAACTTGAGGGTAAGCTGATTTTTTTTCCTGGAAATGAGAGCTAAGAATCTAGTGTTATTTATTGATTTTTTTTTCAGAATACAATCTCAAAAACTTTACAAGTTAATAAAACGAACACAAACCAAAACTCTGCAATTACCAAACAGCATTCTCTTTTCCTTAGAAAAGTCAAGACACTTCAGTGTAATTGATGAGTTTTGTTTTGTTTTGTTTGAGCAAGATCAAATACTGTGGCTAATTCACCAGCTGCTTCCCTGGAGTTCATAAGAACTGGCCACATAATTCCCACCCTACCCAGCCCTCCCCAAAATTTACTTTTGTTTTAAAAACAATTTATATTTCCTCTTTCTTGTAAGAGTTGCTAACTTTGTGTGGGGGCTTTCTTAAGTGGTATGAGGGGAAAAGCTGAAGTACATTGTCATTCTATCTGGTCCAGAAGATTTCTGATGATGTCATCAGGGTAAAGATTAAATGGTATCATTTGAATGTTTTTACACTGGTCATTTATATAGCTAGATTAATCAGTTATTTTCATCATGGAAAATATAAGAAGAGAAACAGCCCTTACCCTGACAAAACAAGAGCAAAGAGAGAAACAGAAGCTGTAGGATTAAAAACCACCGCTGCTTTCCTCTTACCAATAAAAGGGGCAGTATGACATGCAGTTGAAATTTGGACAGTGAGATCACCGTTAAGCTGCCCATTGATTTCAACACTGATAAATTATATCAGGAGAGTATTCTGCACACACTTGGTAGGGCGCCCCAGACTCATCAAATTATATAACCAACTTTGACTTCAATAAGGGCTACTGACTAGAAACCTACTGGGTTAGTAAGGGCCACTAAAATGTGGCTAGGACTTTCTTTTCACAAATAAAACATCAGTCTCATTTCAGGAGTACATAGGAATTTCATTTTTGTGCCTCTCTCTTTCCCATTTGAGTTTTTGCCCCTAAGAAAGAGGGAATGGATGGCATGCATGACACTAGGGTTTTATGCCTTGACTAAGCAAAAATTGTGAGAACATCTCTTTTTTTTTGCGGTATACGGGCCTCTCACTGTTGTGGCTTCTCCCGTTGCGGAGCACAGGCTCCGGACGCACAGGCTCAGCGGCCATGGCTCACGGGCCCAGCCGCTCCGCGGCATGTGGGAACTTCCCGGACCGGGGCATGAACCTGTGTCCCCTGAATTGGCGGGCGGACTCTCAACCACTGTGCCACCAGGGAAGCCCAAAATTGTGAGAACATCTCTTTTAAGCTTACCATGAATCTTCAAGGCTATAGGACAGTGCAGGAACCTTCAAGCTAAAACCCTGATCCTCCCCTCACACATCAAGTCTCATTCCACCAGGACTCCTTTCATTGGATCCCTCCACGACCGCCCACTTCTCCCTCCTTGTCCGTTCTGCTCTGACAGCATCAATTCCTTTGTCCTCTGGGCTCCCATATTACTTAAAAAAAAAAAAAATCCCTGTCTCACAGGACCTGTTACCTGGTATTGTGATTTCTTATTGGTTTGTTCTTTTATACCTTCAGGCTAGTCTACAGGGGGTCTGAGACAGTTTGTTGTGTTTATATCTGTCTCCATTCCTAGACCATGAATCCCCAGAGCAGAATTCATTCTATTCACCCCTCTCTCACCATCACCATTGGCACATATGCATCCCTCCCTCTATGGCCACATCATCTTATAAAGGATTAATGGATGAATTAATGATTGGGTGTCTGGGGAAAATATCCTCTAGCATTAGTCACCACAAATGGGCTGACTCTGTCTGGATCAGTCTATGGTTGATCATTGCTTTCAGTCTCCAAAGAATAGAGTGGTATCTGCCAGATGTCTGCAGGCTAATTTCCAAGCCCTGCTGAGGTTTTTGGATCAGGTAATATGAACGACCCTGTTTTAGTTTGCTTGGGCTACCATAACAAAGTACCACCAACTGGGTGGCTTAAATGATAGGTATTTATGTTCCCCCAGTTCTGGAGGCTGGAAGTGCAAAAGCAAGGTGTGGACAGGTTTTGTTTCTCTTGGGACCTCTCCTTGGCTTGAGGATGGCTGCCCTCTCACAGTGCCCTCACATGGCCTTTTCTCAGTGTGTGCATCCCTGGTGTCACCACCTCATGTTAGAAGGACACTAGTTATAATGGATGAGGCCCCCACTATAAAGGCCTCATTTTAACTTAATCACATTTTGTAGGCTGTATTTCCAAATACAGTCGCTTTCTGGAGTGGGGATTGGGACTTGAACATGTGAATCTTTGGGGGACACAATTCAGCCCTTAACAGGCTCTGGCAGAAGTTCTCCAGTTTACTATCGAGAGGTCCCACTGCCAAATAAACAGAGAGAGCTAATGACTTTGGAATCAGTCTGAGGCCCATTGAGAGAACTTTCTGGGGGCTCACGATTCATGTGTTGAGACTCACTAGTGCAGAGTCCCGAGAATCTTTCAGGAGAACCAGCGTATAAGCTATGGTGGCAGCTGGGACCATTGGGAGGGAGGCCCTCTTGGGATAAAGAAGGTGTAGAGAAATCTTCGTGCTTCGTTGGAAAACTGTGCATTGTTTTCTAGAGCAGGGGTTGGCAGACTTTTGCTGTAGAGAGCCAGATAAGAAATTTTTCTTTCTCTGTCTGGGCTACTCAAGAATACCTTTGTAGCTGGAAAGTCACCATTGGCAGTGCCTAAACAAATAGATGTGGCTGTGTTCCAATAAAACTTTATTTACAAAAACATTTGACTGGCCGGATTGGGCCTACAGGCCTTAGGTGCCCTGGTCTGGAGCACACCCTTCCTGATTTTGATTTTCTATAGATTCTGAGCCTATCATTTGAACTATTTTACAGCTCAGTAAGTTATAGACAAATGATAGCAATGCAAAATAATTCTTGACCCTAGAGATGTAAAGTTTTGATCCTGGGAAGTTCCAATTGACTTCCTTCCCCCACTTTGGAGGAAGGCAGTCTTACCTGAATTTGTACATTTCTTTCAGTATTCCTGATCTATAAATATGCCTGTTCTTTGGATTCTCCAATTCTCTTCCCTCATTAATAATGAGTTAAATAAAATCTTCAACATGTATTCATTTTATATCTATATGAGGGTCATAATTTTGTCTTTTTAAAAAAAACTAATTATCTTTTAACAAATTAAATAGGGCTGGGCACTGTTTGCAGAGAGCTTAGAAGCTACGCTAAGATCATGGTTTTGCCCTCTGGAACAATGGTCTTTAAACTTTTTGATTTCACACCTTTGTCAGCAAATATTTTTAGCCACCCTGCCTTGACATATAAATATAGTATATTGTATATTGTATATAGACTAACATATATAAATATAAACAAAAATAGAATTGAAAAATAAAGAACTTCTAGTATCAATAATTTCTTTGCATAACCCAGTGGAATTTCTTCCTAACATCTTTGGTTCTCTCTCCACTTGGGAGACCACTTTTCTGGACAAGAGAGAACCAAAAATATTAACTAGTTGAGGGGAAAAAAAAGATCTGATTTAACCCCAATAATACACCAACAAAGCACATTGTTGTAAAAGCTAACTGTAATTTGAGCTGATTGACCCAAGGGGATGGCAGAATTCCTCCAAAGGAGAGAACTGCACCTTTGTTCTGGCAAATAGCTTAATGGAACTGATTGGTTATAAAAGGTGAGCTCAGGTGGTCATAATCTAGATGGAAGCAGCTTCACATGAAGAGTTTGTTTAATAAACATGGGAATTTCAGTATTGTCTGCTAGAGCCTGGGTGGGGGCCATTAGGACTTTGGCAGAGAAGATGGGAAGAGATTCTGCTCTAAAGAGGGAAGGTCTTGAACAACAAGGAAGAGTGTGAGGTCATGGCCTCGAGGGGATCATGGCTAGGGAGACATAGAAAATACCAGATAAATATCTTTAAACAACGGTGCTGAGGGTCCCTTTGACTGTGCCATCATTATGCTCTCTCATTTCTGGAGGTTCTATAAAAATATGTTTTTGCCTAATGGAATAGAACATGAAGAAAGCAGATAGTAGCTCTGAAATTCTTTAAGGTGACCAGAAGCAAAGAGGGCCAAGATCTGAACGTGACTTGAGAGCAGAGCTGAGGAGCCAGAGTGGGGAAAGAAGCAGAGAAAGAGCTGGCCTGTGACCCTTAGAAGTGTGATGGGGAGACTATGTCCGGCAGTAATGCAGGGTGAGGTCGCAAAAATGTCCTTTCATACTTAAGCAAAGATGACTCCTGAGCACTGGAGTATTAGAGGAGTTTCAGGAGCAGACTGATTGGTGACCTGTTTTGAAAAATGTGGTGATGGATTGGAGAGCAAAGACATTCGAAATAGGAAACCAGTTAAGAGATTGCTGAACACCAGGCAAGGATGATGAGAACAGAATGGGGGCAGAAGGGGTGCTTATTCTAGAGATATTTTAGAGGTAGAATCAGTAGAACTGTGTGATGATTCCCTATAGGGGAAAAGAAGAGAGTCAATGAGAAATAACATTTATAAAGCTTGGGCAGTTGGGTGTCTGGTGACATGCCATTCACTGAATTAGGAAACATATGAAGGATAGGTTTTCAGGAAAGACAATGGGTTCATAGTGGGATAGGCTGAATTTGAGATGCCCACGAAACCTGGTGGAGATGGGCTACAAAGAGTTGAGAAGACAGATGGGCATCTCAGGAGACAGATCAAGGTTAAAGACATCTCCAGGAATTGTCCTGTAAACGGTGTCATGATTTTTTTGTTTATTGCCTTTTGATAAATATTAGGAAAACAGTATTCTTTTACTTTATTTACTCATTGATTCAAACTTATTTAATAAGTGGGAAACCATATGCCAGATTCTGGGGATAAATGATTAATAAGATCCTTTAGAAACTCATAGTCTTAGCAGAGGATTAGGCTATGAACTAAAAGCAGAGCTGCAGTTGTGGAGACCCACTCAGAACCCTAGGGTTGGTTCAAAGATTATTTTAAGATGAAGACATTTGAGATTCAACAGATACAGAAAGAAGCCTTCTCAGAGCTTCCCTTATCTGACTAAAGGCAGAAACTTCTGAGAAATGAGGACTGTCATAAATTCTCTCTTTGGGGCAGGTCTGCCCCCAGGAGAGACCAAGAGTAAACCTACCATAAATCCCTTCTCTGGGGGGAATTTTTGACCCCGATGAGGTCAGAAAGACTGCTCATACCTGTAGAGACAAATATTACCAAAAGCTTTCTTATCTCTTGTTTGTTCTCCTAAAAAACCTGTCTTTTCTAAAGAAGCCTATTTATTCTTCCCATGAGAGTCTTTTGCCATGCTCCCTTTTTCTAATCTACTAATTCTAACAACGCTTTGAGTTACTCATCGCTGAGCACTCCTGCATTTGTGCACATTGCACATGCAAATAAACTGTTTTTCCTGTTAATCTGTCTTTTGTTAGTTTAGCTCAGAGGCCCCAGCCACTAAACATAGGAGAGTCAAAAAAAAGTTTTTCCTCTTCTACAAAAGGAAGAAAGAAACTTCCATTCTGAATGGCCGACATAATGAAAGTGGCATTAAATACAATGCGCAACATAGAAAAATGACCAGGTTCGGGGAGAATGGTAGAGGCAATTCATTCCATTTTGGACTTTTAATGTACGTGGTGTAGGAGTTAATTTACCCAATGACTTATATCCACCTGGTCTTCTCAGACATCTTTCCCCTCTCACCGCTAGGTTTTTCTCCTTCCTCATCCTAAACGCTCATACTATTCCTGACAATATCTCTTCCAAGGACAGACAGAAAGCAAAGATAAAGTGGTCAAGACGTGGGATCTGGCACTCTGCCATGGCTAATTACCCACATTGGCTTCCCTTCCACTTTTCCACTGGGATTACAATCTTCTCACTTCAGGGCTTTCCAGTACTTGGAGCAGCTCAAATTCATCCAGGAGATGGGTATCGAGTCTTGTTCCTTTCTACTTGACCACTCCCCAAACTCTCCTTGGGACAAGTTATATTTAGATCCATTTCCTTTCAGAGCAAAGTTAACTATATTAACATTAGATCAGAAACCTCCCAAATCCTACCCAAACCTCAAGGACTATTTCAAGGATTTCGTCTCCAGTTAATACTTACCTACCTGTTTGACTTACCTGTTCTTTCTTTTGTTCACTGCCTACCAGGTTTCATGTCAGTAACATGCTTCAGGTTATCTTCCCTGGCTTTGCTCTCTAACTAATAAGTTCAACATGTTTAATATTTGTCTCTCTTCCTCTTCAAGAAAAGGAATCATTTAATATAGTTCTATTGTATTTCCTGCAACTTTACTCAGCACTGAGAATGTAACAGGGGCTCATATAATAGTACTTGTTTGAATCAAATTAGATGGAGTAATGTGGATTTTTACATTTGAAGAAGGAGTTGTGTTTTCTTAAAATTCAAACTACTGATATAAACTCAAAGTTGCCGTCTTTATGACTTTCTTGTTATTTTTTATAAACTCTTTCATGGGCTATGCTCAGAGAGAACCCATGGGTATACAAGAGAGAATGGAAGCTCTGATACCACAATGGGATTTTTGTTGTTGGCTATGACTTTGGAAATCAGAAATGTTCTGTCAATACACATTCCAGAATTCCAGGCCTACACATTCTGGCTTGTTTCCAGCATGTTGACTCTATTAATGGATACTTGAAATATATACCACTTTCCACTCCTTATGCAGGCGTCTTATGGTGGAGTTTTCTTTTCTCCTCCCACCAGAATCTCAGTGTTGCTTCAGCTCCCAGCGTGTACTTACATGATCCTTTGTAAAAGAGAGGGCTCAATATTTCCTGAGCTTTGACCATTTGACTCCTCCAGGACTGAGTTCCTTCTGGGCCTTCTCCTTTTCTGACTGGGCAGGTGCAAAGGCTAAGGAGAAAAAAAGCAAGCTGGAAAGTTTTAGTGTTTAAGAAAGAGAGAAAGATTTGAACCATATAATAAATATAAATATACATACGTGAGAGCACCTGGGAGAAAGTCTGGGTTTCAGGTTTCAGTGCAAACCATGGGGCTTACCTCTAGTTTATTCAAAGAATCCTGAGGTTTTCGAGCCTGTCTGGGAATTTGGGGACGAGCTGATGACTTCATATTGAAATCATGCAAAACCCGTGAGCTCATGAGCTGGGAGATGAAACCCGATGAGACAAAAATGGTTTCAAGTGGACTTGCTGTAAGTCTGTATAAGATCATTCAAACCTGAAGAGGCGAAAGTGGACAAAACTGGGTCACTGGAATTTGGAGACTTCCTTGCAGCGACTTGTAGTAAAATGAAACTGCTTGGTTTTACCCAAGCCCTTGAAAGACTCTCGGAGAAACTGTAGGAGAAGAACTCGAAAACAAGGAACACTTTCCGTTTGCTTTTGCAATCTCTGATTTCAGGGAGTGCCATTCTCAGTACTTAACAGGGTCACCAAGGTCAGGCTTATCTCCATAGTCCTTCCTGCCCTCTCTTCAAATGCACTCTCTTTGTGTACAATTCCAGTGACCGTCCTCAGATGGCTCTCACGGAGCTGTGATGCATGCAGCCTTGCCATACATTTGTCTGATCTTTTGTCTGAGACAGAAGGCCCTGGAGTGCTGCTGGACCTGGTCCAGGCCCCCAGGAGCCCAGGCTGGGGAGGGGGGTGGTGCTGGGATTGGCCCCTGGGCTTTGATGGCACCAAGGAAGACCTGAGAGACAATGATCAGGAAGCACACTGTCCAAGGCAGGCAGACAGAGATATGAAGGAAGAATCAGAGAGGCTGAATCCAGGTACAGGACCAAGACGGAGCAAACCTTACCAAAGGACACAATTCAATGGAGCAATGAGACCACAGAATGTAGCTAAAGGTGTGTTTCCTTAGATACCAGAATCTTAGTCATGGAAGGCAGGCTATGAAGTGCCCTGTAGAGATTAGTAACATAGAGCAGGATCCATTTAAGTTGTTTCATGCAGAAAGGATTTATTTCAGGGATTTATATGGTTTAGAGAATCATTGAGAGGGCTGCAGAAGCTGACTCAAAATTAAGGTTCAGGAACAACTCCTTAAGTGATGCCAAAGAATCAGGCCACCAAGAGAGCCGAAGTTTCTTCTGCATTTGGAGGCTGCCTTCTCAACCAGGGAGCTGGCTCCAGAACCCCTGCCATTGCCAAGATCAGGGGGCTGCTTCGATCAGGAACCACTGCCACCCCCTTACTGGCTCTGCTGCAACTGACAGCACTAAATGAATGCAAATCACCTGCTCTGACCTCAGGAAGCCAGTGACTGAGGGCTGGGGTCTCTGCTCCCACCAACACCCAAAACCAGAAGCGACCTGCCTGCGGAAGCAGCAAAAACAGCAGAAGCAGGGAAGCCTCATTTTTACCAAATCCACCCATAACAAATGCATGTCACTGGGCAAAAGGACAAAAGGAGGCCCATTGACCATATGATGAAGTGCCACAAGTTACAAATCAAGCTACAAATATGTTCTACCCTCCTATCTTGACAAACATACCTTCATAGCAATGTGAATGTTCAGAGTCAAATTTAGGTTCTTTTTTTTTTGGGGGGGTGGTACGCGGGCCTCTCACTGTTGTGGCCTCTCCCCTTGCGGAGCACAGGCTCCAGACGCGCAGGCTCGGCAGCCATGGCTCATGGGCCCAGCCGCTCCGCGGCATGTGGGATCCTCCCAGACCGGGGCACGAACCCGTGTCCCCTGCATCGGCAGGCGGACTCTCAACCATTGCGCCACCAGGGAAGCCCAAATTTAGGTTCTTGAACACCTCTGAAGAACATGCCAGAATGTGGCAGTGTGGGAGAGCTAGCCCCCGGCCCCAGTTTCTTACCATTGGCTTGTCCTGCACTGCCAAGGGCTTTGTGCCTACATGCATGGATGCTCCACCTCACATGGCCAAGCTCTGTTCACACTGCAAGCTCTCTTCCTCAAAGCCACCTCTCAGGGAGCTTTCTTTGCTTAACTTTACTCTTGGCATCTACTCCCCTCTTTGATTTTAAGGGTTTGGGAAAATAAGAAATGCTTCTCCTCACAAAGAATCGAAAACCCATTGGTCTACAGTCTAGGAGACAGTATAGCAATGTGGGGATTCTGCGGGCTTTGGCAGGATCAGGCTGCATCTGGCAAGTTTCCTAAATTCTCAAAGCCTCCATTCCTTCACCTCTAAAATGGGAATGATAGGATCTACTCTGTAGGAAAATGCATGTAAAGTGCCTAATATAGTGCCCTAGCACACAGTAAGTGCTCCCAAAACCTTAACCATTATTATTGTTGCTATGGTCACACATTAATAGGTAAGACTGACTGTACGGGAACAGTCACATGATTAGGGTCTTTTTGAGTCTTGAACCAGATCTCTAATCAGATGAATTGCACTCTGCATTAGGTCTCTGTGCCTTGCTTGGAGCAGTCTGGAAAATAGTCTTCATCTTGCTGGCCAGTTTGAGCTGATAATGGCCTCCTGGAGAACTATTTTGAGAAGGAACTTGAGGTCAAATCAAGCACAATGCTGTGACTGATTAATAATGTCTGCCTGGGGTATGTTAGGAGCTAGGGCTGTATGTGTGCCAGGTATTTGCCATTCCTGGACTGGACCCCATTCCTGAGTGATAGGAAAGAAGATGGACTTGCAGAGAAACATTGAGCTTGAGTCCTACTTCTTCCACCCCCTGGCTCTGTGACCAGGGGTCAGGCATTTAACCCTCTTTTGCTTAGGTGCCTCATCTGTAAAATGAGGATAACCAGGTTCACCAAGCCTACCTTATAGGGTTATTTGTAAGGATCAGATGATGTCATGCTTGTTAGGACACTGTCAGTTGTGAGGTGTTGCCTAAACGCAAGGTGTTTTGTTATTAGTGTGTGGTATTTGGCCAGTTTGTACTTGACAAGGAGGAAGAGCCAAGTCCATGATAGTTTTGGTCCGCCTCTGCCTGCAGCACCTCAGCCTGACTCTGCATCCCCCTTCAGGTTCTGAGTGCCAACCTATCAGGAGAGAGCCTGGCAGGGCAGAAAGAACTTTCAATAAAACCAGATGCTGGGGCTTCCCTGGTGGCGCAGTGGTTGAGAGTCCGCCTGCCGATGCAGGGGACACGGGTTCGTGCCCCGGTCCGGGAAGATCCCACATGCCACGGAGCGGCTGGGCCCGTGAGCCATGGCCGCTGAGCCTGCGCGCCCGGAGACTGTGCTCCGCAACGGGAGAGGCCACAACAGTGAGAAGTCCGCGTAATGCAAAAACAAAAACAAAAACAAAAACAGATGCTGCCTCACTCATCAGCTGCGTAATATAGGTCAAGTTTCGTAGCCTGTATGAGCCTCAGTTTCTTCATCTGTAACATGGAGATTGGATAAAGATAATTATGACATCGGTCTCAACTGTCTATCAGGTGGTTGTATAACTCGAGGGAGATACACACGAAAGTGCTAGGGAAAATCTAAGTGTGAGTGCTTATGACCTTTTCCTATGATCTGAGCCAAATGTATCCTTATTTTATGAAGCCCCTTCCCTGCTCCCCGCTCCTCCCTTCCATGATCCCTGAACAGCCTCCAACATGCTTGTCCTATCATCAATTTAAATTGGGGCACAGCCTCCACGAGCTCTGGGTATCAAGGCAAGGTTAGGACTGGGTCAGAAACTGGAGGTCAGGGGAAGACAAAATGAAGCTAAAACTTAGTCTTCAAACAGAGGTGGAGTGGGCCTATGGCCTGGATTGGGTATAAGAGGTGCTGGGAGGCCCAAGGTGAGACCCCAAATCCACGAAGAGCAAGGGAAGATGGTGAAGAGAGTCAGCGGAGCACATATGACATCAGAGCCACCGGCACCAGTGAACAGGTTGGCCTCAAAGCACCAGCCCTTGGCAGTTCCCCAGACCCTGCCTCAGTCTTTGAAGGGGGACACAATTCAACCCATAACTCTCCTTGCTTCTCTAGGGGTGCTTCGAACCAACATGGTTGGGTGAAGACGGGGAATGAGGTAGGAAAAACACAAAACACTGGAGTAGCATGGAATCTGCTTTTGCTCAGTTAGCAACCAGAGAGCAATGATGCCCTGTGGACTATTTCCTTCTATTCTGCTGATAGAGGGGAAAGGGGCTTTCAATACTGTCTTCAGAGCTTACAACAACCCTGGCACGGAGTGGATGGTCCATAAATATTTGTTGAATTAGTCATGAATGAGAGAAATTCAGCCCATATGAGCAGCTAGTTCTAGTTTATATTCTGGTGCCAAGACTTTGTCCTGCCTGGAGAAAGGACATACTGAATGGTTATTGAATTTAGCATCAGTTTCTCCCATATAGTACATGTGGCCTTATTATTAACAGCTGGGCCTTACGGGAGTGGAATGAAGAACTTCAGGGGGTGGGTCTCAGAGGGCTGGGCTCTTCCTTTGCCCCGCATCCCTTGCTATTCCTCGGTGATCTCAACCCACCCCCTGTCACCTTAGAGCGCCATGCGAAAGCGAATCTTGAGACCTGAACTGAGCTTTCTTTATATGTCTAACCTGTCACAGAATCCTTTCCCTTACCAGAGTTTACTGATCCTGCATCTCACTCATTTATCAGCATTATAGAGTTGGAAGTGCCTCCATGGTCATCAAGTTCTACCTCTTAATTCATAAATGAGGGACCTGAGGTGAGAGGGAAAGAGATTTGACTAAAGCTGCACAGCCAGGACTCCTGACTCCTGATCTATGGCTCCACCTTTATCCTGAACCCTCGCTTCTGTTGTCTGACTATTCGGAAATCATTTGCCAGATAGTGGAATTCCTCTGAATGTGTTTGGTAGACAGGAGAATGCTATCCTCTAGTTCAAATGTTCAAGTGTTCCCAGAGTATGAGGCCAACAGTGGGGATCTGAGGCATTTGGCTGGTGGCCAAGAGGCACTGGGTCAGGCCCCTCACACTCTCAGCCTATGAGCCCTGACACCTGGCTGGCTGTTTGAGTCACCTACAGGGAAAGCTGACTTTCCATCCCAGGCTCCCTTACATCAACAGTCCCACCATCCAGAGACAAGAGAGTCCTTGTGGAAAGTCAGGCTGTGGCACAATCTTGACCCCGTGCTGGGCTGCCCTTTCTTGTTTCCCAGTCCTTCCTTGCCCCAGGCAAGTCTCACTGGGGCCGAACAATGGCTTCAGTCTACAGCTAGGTGAGCTCATTGCATTTTGCAAGTTCTCCGTTTGTACAATGGCCAAAGGAAGGCTAAGATGTGGCCCTAACAGTCACACTTAGAGCTCTTTACAGTTTACAGTGTCTTGAGAGAAGGTCCAAGGGAGCCCTGACAGCCACCTTGTGCTTCCAGCCAGCCAGCCCCACCATTGACACTGTCCAGGTGGCCTCCCATTGTCTATTGCATGCCAGCTTTACCTGCAGTGGTGCCTCCCTGAAAGGCTCAGCATGTATTTGTAAAACCTAAACTATTAAGTAGCTGAGTTTAATACGTAAAAACCAACCAACAAACCAAAGTGGAAGGGGGAGGGTGAATGTTCCCCATTAGGGTTACCAGACTTAACAAATAAAAAATTCAGTTAAATTTGAATTTCAGATTGTGAAAAATGTTGTCTGCCATTTCAGTAAACAAAGGATGTTGCAACCATCAAGCCACTACAGATGCCCCATATGGTGAGCCCTAAGGGAACTCAGGTGGGAAAGAACAGGATCCTGGCTGGAGATAACTAAGGTGCACATCAAAGGCATGATTTCAATGAGCCCAGACTCTTGCATCTTTTCATACACAGAAAAGCGGTAAATTCCTTAACTTGAGATATCTGGTTTTCTTTAATTAACAGTAATCTTTGATGTTCCGACTGCCTGGTCTTTGTTGCAAAAACTCCTATATATCCTGGTTCCTCCCTTACCTCTTCGGAGGAGCTTCTCAGCGTTATATGAGATAGCTCTGAGTGGCTGCCTCCCAGGCTTGAAGTCCTCAGAAAGTCCGCTGAATAAAATATAATTCTCAACTTTTCTGTTGTGCATTTTTTTCAGTCGACAAGATAAGCAATGAATAATTTTAAAAAAGTATAAGTATATCCTGTTCAATATTTGGGAAATATACTAAAAATTATTTATTGTGCATCTCTCTCTGAAATTCAAATTTATCCAAGTGCCCCGTATTTTAGCTGACAACCCCAGTTGCTATGGAATTCCGTGGTCCGGATATCCTATGAAACAC
Organism: Hyperoodon ampullatus; assembly: GCF_949752795.1. NCBI lineage: Eukaryota > Metazoa > Chordata > Mammalia > Artiodactyla > Ziphiidae > Hyperoodon > Hyperoodon ampullatus. The sequence continues at coordinate 147,697,089 of NC_136917.1, forward strand.
ACCTCTTGCAGCCTTGACTTTGGCAGCTCTGCCAAACTGCTACTGTTCCCAAGTGCTGCACAGGGGCTTCGGGAAGCTCCGCTGGAGGGCTCCTGCATGGCCCCAGCTGCTGGGAATTCCCTATAATGGGAGATGCACAGCCGGTTCCCAGAAAGTGCAAATGTAACTCAAGTGAGTCAGCACATTTTCACATAGGCAGTCTAGGTACATACACAGAGCTTTCTTATAACCCTTCCTTTGCTCAACGTTCCTGAATAGGATCAGCCACATGTTACCACCTCTGCTTAAGGTGAGGAAACACTCAAGTAATATTGGCCGAGTCAGCGCCTGGTAGACAGACTTGAGAATCATCCTGGCTGACAGGCTCTAAGACCAATAACACCTTTCCTTTTTTTTTTGGCGGTACGCGGGCCTCTCACTCTTGTGGCCTCTCCCGTTGCAGAACACAGGCTCCGGACGCGCAGGCCCAGCGGCCATGGCTCACGGGCCCAGCCGCTCGGTGTCATGTGGGATCCTCCCGGACCGGGGCACGAACCCGTGTCCCCTGCATCGGCAGGTGGACTCTCAACCGCTGCGCCACCAGGGAAGTCCCACCTTTCCTTTTTTATTGGAACATATTGCTTTATTATTTCAATCGGATATGTTTTTTTCAAAAACTGTTGCATTATGTTTTTTTCTAACTATAAAAGTAATATTTGTTTATTACAGCAAACTTGGAAAACACAGATAAAAAAGAAAGAAAGAGTGATCAGAAAAGGAAGCAATTCCACAATGCATAATAACTATTGTTGACAGGTAGGAACATGGCCTTCCACGCTGTGCCCACTTCATGTATATTAATATATTATGTCGTAGTCAGCTTGGGCCACTAAAACAAAATACCATAGACTGGGTGGCTTAAACAACAGGCATTTCTTTCTCACAGTTCTGGAGGCTGGAGAGTCGAACATCAAGGTGCTGGGCAGATTCGGTTTTTGATGGGGACCTTCTTACCGTCTTGCAGATAGCCACCTTATCCCTGTGTCTTCACAGTGGAGAGAGGAAGCTCTGGTATCTCTTCCTCTTGGGGCTCCACCCTCATGACTTCAACTAAACCTAATTAACTCTCAAAAGCCCCACCTCCTAATACCATCATATTATGCACTAGGACATTAACATATGAAATTGGGGGGTACACACATATTCAGTCCATAATAGGTTCTTAGTTTTAAATAAAAAGGGCCAGGGCTTCCCTGGTGGCGCAGTGGTTGGGAGTCCGCCTGCCGATGCAGGGGACATGGGTTCGTGCCCCGGTCCAGGAGGATCCCGCATGCCGCGGAGCGGCTGGGCCCGTGAGCCATGGCCTCTGAGCTTGCGAGTCCGGAGCCTGTGCTCCGCAATGGGAGAGGCCACAACAGTGAGAGGCCCGCGTACCGCAAAAAAAATAAAAAAGTAAAAAGGGCCAAATCCTTTTCTACACATGCATCCATATATGAGTGATATAAACATAAATATGTGAATAGTTATATATGTGAAGATCATCATATGTATATATGCTCAAACATATCTCTATATAATATGAACTTAAATCACTTTGAAATTAGGTGGTTCATTTTTGGCATTAACCAAGACTGAAAACTAAGTACAGAAAGAGGGTGAAAAGTACCAAATAAACTCCTGATTAAGTACAAAGAGTGGACAGTGAAAGACACAGGGGAAGTTTCTACCACCATGAAGTGTGAAACTGTCCTCCATAATGAACTGTTCCTAGTCAAGAATGAGTATTTGAGGAAAAAAAAAAAAAAAAAAGAAGAGTGTTTGGTGAGTGGGGAGGTCTATCCCTAATGCTTTTCCTCTGAAATATTGACTTACACTAACTACTATTCCCCAACAACTGGCTTCCCCTTTGGACATAGGGACTGGTGAAACATAAACCAGAGTTGATGTTCCTGTGAATTCAAAAGCACTTAGGACTCAGCTGTAACATGTTCTGTAATCAATGTATCTGTAGATAACTCATGCTTATATATAACCTCTGAACGACTTCTTGTTTTAGAGTTTGGAGGACATTCTTCATTTGCGGAGGTCAATGCTATGAAACTGAGAACCTTTTTATCTTATACGGCAGCTAAAATTGTTTATTTTTGCAGACAGTTGTCAAACATGGCGACTTAGGACACAGTCTGATGATGGCCTGGGGCCACAGTCAGAGACCTTTGCAGAGAGAAGTGTTCCCGTGGATTCAGGCGAGGAGTGACCCATAACCAACATTCAGTTGCTGGCCTTGCTGCAGGCTCCGTCACATGAAATAGTGGTTTATCATGTTTTCCCATCATATGATGCGGTAGCTCTCAGAGGAACTTCTTTCTCCCGCAAAACGAACCTCCAAACACCCAGCTCCCCATGTAAGTGCAGCTATTCTGAACTTTGCAACCTGTTCTCCTGCGTGGCTGAAGAGCCTGTGAAAAATAACAGGAGAGATCCTGGGGCTGAAGATGATTCACTGGCTCATTTGAAGAGCCCGTCTGACCCTCTGGGTCTCCACTGGATATCCTTTCTTAGTAGGAAACATGGGCATAAGCCACTCAAGTAATATATGGCTGTGAAAATCTAGATCAGTGCCAGCATCATTATATTTGGTTCATTCTAGTTGTATGCATATATATAAACACTGCATGCACAGTGTTCTCTGTCTTGAGAACAAAGCTTTTTATAAAAGGGTGTTATCTGTATTTCTGATATCTTGCTGGGCAAACTCAGAGACTTAAGTGCACATTGAATAAAATGAGAACCTACAACAGAAGCATCTGTTAAAATAGGTTAGCATCTCATACCATTGTGATCTAACATGGTTTGTTCAATGTTAGTCTTGCTTGGGAAGGAAAATATTGGAGAGGTTTGTTTAAATCTACCAAACAAGAAAACCAAACCAATACAAAGCAAAACCCTAGCTGGCCAATTCCTTGTGCTACTCATTCTTTTTGTAAGAAACGTTTGTCTGGGATATCATTTATGATAATTTCTAAGGCAGAAGTAGTGTCAAGTTCCCAAGGAGAAAATTAAATAGAGAGATCTAAGAGTAGATTCCTAAACAATGGAAGGAAAACCACACTGGTAACCTTGACAGCAGTAACTACTTTAGGCCATGATTTTGACCAGTTGTCATGAGCACTGACAAATTGCATGAAATAGTAAAATGCATCCAAAGCCCAATCTGAAATAAGAATTCACGATGCTGGGTGGCCAGAGGAAACACATCAGTAAGGCTAATTACTTGGTCTGCGATGTCCTGGGCTACTCTAGACGTGTGACTGCCACCTACTGGCAAACATTATCTTTACTTAGAGGGTCCAGGAATTCTGCAGCCTACCATGTCCATTGTTGAGGATATCACAGCGTCGTGCTCTGCTAATGCTGACCTCAATACAAACTCTTTTTCCCATTCTCTTTTATTGTACCTCCCCTTAGTTCTGTTTTTCAAGTAATGCAAAGTCACTCATTTATCTTCTCTAACACCATTTTTCTTCACGTCTCCATGCCACTAGTTCGAGAGAGCCTAAGCTCGGCAACAACCCCCGGCCGCCCCCCCCACCTTATCCCAGATACTTTTACTCTATCCCTTTCTATTTCCTGGCAGGGGATGCAAGAGTTCCTTAAGAGAGAAGCCCTTGAAAGACAGCTTGGTAAGAACAGCTGAAATGCTGAGAACAGTGGCACACCCATTACTAAATTAAGAAATTAATTTCTACTATTACAATGATTTCCAAGGTTCAAAAATAATAATGCTGATAATAGCAGCTGTTTGTGGTGAAAATATATGGGAAAAAACCTCATACTTTAAAAAATATTTTTACTTAAGGATGAGTATGTGTATATCCTTATGCTATGGGGGAAAACAAGTCAACATACAGTTGCATTGATACAAAGTAGATATAAGGACACAAAATGACAAGGCAGTGGTGAGGAGAGGTGGCATATATTGAAGAAAAGCTTATCAAAGATTTTGAAAGATTGTACCAATGTCTACTCCTTCCAGCAAATTATGTGACTCTCTTTAACACTCTCATCAGCCTTGAACATGAATAGATTTTTCTAGTCTTGATATGTGAAAATGGCAACTGATTAAGTAGAATTTATTCTACTACTATTAAAGTTAAACATTTTTATATGTTTATTTTCCATATGTAATTTATCTTACATATGTAAATTGTTCACATCTTTTTCCCATTTATCAGCTAGTTTAAAATTTTTCTTTCTTATAGATGCATGCAGACTGCTGTTAGAAGGTTATTAATCCTTCATGTTCCATACCTGAGCAAGTATTGTTCTAGGAATCCTACTTATTTAATTTTGTTTGTGATTTTTTTTTGGCCACACTGCAGGGCCTGTGGGATCTTAATTCCCCGACCAGGGATCAAACCCGTGCCCCCTGCAGTGGAAGCACGGAATCTTAACCACTGCACTGCCAGGAAAGTCCAATTTGTGATATTTTTGATGTGTAGAAATTCTATATTTTGTATGGTCCAGAAAATTTACCCTTTCAGATTTCTTTCATTGTTATATAATTTAGAACAAATATTCACTCATTTATTTGTGGATGTGTGTGGCTTGCTTTTTAAATATGTAACTCTTTAATCAATCTCTGATTTATTTTGACATATGGTAATGGTAACGATCTAATTAATTTTTTAAAAAATAGCTATTCAGTTGTCCTAATAACATTACAAAAATATTTAGGTCCCTGTATACATTAGGGTTGTTTTCTGTTTTGCAGAAACAGAATGTTTTGCATTACTGACTTATTTGCCTATTCATTGTCTCAATATCGCATTTATTGTGCACCTAGTATGTCTTAGGCACTGTGCTGGGTGCTGGGAAATTAAATGATGAGCAAAACAGACAATGTGCCGCACTTTGGGAGGTTATAATGTAAGAGACACAGCAGACATTCGTCTAGTAACGATTCCAATATATAATACATGATTGTGATATAAAAGGAGCTGTGAGAACATAATCTGATCGTTTCCTTTTTTGGGGGGGACGATTCCTAAGGAAATAATCATAAATAAAAACATTAGAAATGCTTTTTTTTAACATCTTTACTGGAGTATAATTGCTTTACAATGGTGTGTTAGTTTCTGCTGTATAACAAAGTGAATCAGCTATACACATACATATATCCACATATCTCCTCCCTCTTGCGTCTCCCTCCCACCCCTCTAGGTGGTCACAAAGCACCAAGCTGATCTCCCTGTGCTATGAGGCCGCTTCCCACTAGCTATCTATTTTACATTTGGTAGTGTATATTTGTCCATGCCACTCTCTCGCCTCGTCCCAGCTTACCCTTCCCCCTCCATGTGTCCTCAAGTCCATTCTCTACGTCTGCGTCTTTATTCCCATCCTGACCCTAGGTTCTTCAGAACCCTTTTTTTTTTTTTTTAGATTCCATATATATGTGTTAGCATACGGTATTTGTTTTTCTCTTTCTGACTTACTACACTCTGTATGACAGACTCTAGGTCCATCCACCTCACTACAAATAACCCAGTTTTGTTTCTTTTTATGGCTGAGTAATATTCCATTGTATTTATGTGCTGCATCTTCTTTATCCATTCATCTGTTGATGGACATTTAGGTTGGTTCCATGTCCTGGCTATTGTAAATAGTGCTGCAATGAACATTGTGCTACATGACTCTTTTTGAATTATGGTTTTCTCAGTGTATTTGCCCAGTAGTGGGATTGCTGGGTTGTATGGTAGCTCTATTTTTAGTTTTTTAAGGAACCTCCATGCTGTTCTCCATAGTGGCTGTACCAATGTACATTCCCACCAACAGTGCAAGAGGGTTCCCTTTTCTCCACACCCTCTCCAGCATTTGTTTGTAGATTTTTTGATGATGGCCATTCTGACTGGTGTGAGGTGATACCTCATTGTAGTTTTGATTTGCATAGAAATGCTTTTTGAATTAAGATGTTCATCAAGAAGTTATTTGTAATAGAAAAAAAAATTAGAATAGATTTATTTATTTTTTAAAATAAATTTATTTATTTATTTTTGGCTGTGTTGGGTCTTCGTTTCTGTGCGAGAGCTTTCTCCAGTTGCGGCGAGCGGGGGCCACTCTTCATTGCGGTACGCAGGCCTCTCACTGTTGCGGCCTCTCCCATTGTGGATCACAGGCTCCAGACGCGCAGGCTCAGTAGTTGTGGCTCACAGGCTTAGTTGCTCCGCGGCATGTGGGATCTTCCTGGACCAGGGCACGAACCCGTGTCCCCTGCATTGGCAAGCAGATTCCCAACCACTGCGCCACCAGGGAAGCCCCTAGAATAGATTTAGAATATCCAACTGTAGACTATTGAAAAAACAATTAAAAAGTTAAATTATGATTCTGTTATAAAAGGCAAGTGCTTGGTAAATTGAATAAGCAACAAGGGTCTGTTGTACAACAGAGGGAATATAGTCAATATTTTATAATAACTTTAAATGGAGTATAATGTATAAAGATTTTGAATCACTATGTTGTGATTCAACATAGTTGAATTCAACACTTGAAACTAATATAGTAAATCAATTATATTTCAATTTTTAAAAATGTTTGATAAAGTGGAAAATGTTAGAAACAACACAGTACGTGCAGTTTACAGTCTGTATGTGAAACAAACATACCTCTACTTAGAAAAATATCTGAGTACAATGTATGGAGATATTAGAATGGCTTTGTTGGGGCGAGGAGACTTTGTGTGGCATTTCCCTTTGCTTTTGTCTATTTGCTAAATTTTCTTTACTATTTCTTCTTTTTTTTGCGGGGGGGTACGCGGTCACTGTTGTGGCCTCTCCCGTTGCAGAGCACAGGCTCCGGACGCGCAGGCTCAGCAGCCGTGGCTCACGGGCCCAGCCGCTCCGCGGCACGTGGGATCATCCCGGACTGGGGCACAAACCCGTGTCCCCTGCATCGGCAGGCAGACTCTCAACCACTGCGCCACCAGGGAAGCCCTACTATTTCTTTTAAATAAATATGTTCTCCTCCTGCCTACTTCTAGAACAGTTCATGAAGATAAAAAAATAAACATACTGCTATCAGGTTCTTAATTAAAGGCAATTTGCAATGGAGGAGAACTTTTTTAAAGTATGTAGAAATTATGTATATATTATGTATAAATATTCATAAATCTATAGAACTGAATGGAGCCTAAATATTGTGCGACCCTAACAATCACCAAATGCAGATATGAATTTACATTTCAAAACCCCCCAAATGCTGGAACGGTATGGAAGTGGGCAGAGATGCTCTGGAATAATTTCCAGGAAGATCAACGATGAAAAAGGACATTTTAGAAATTCAGTCATCCCAGTAGCTCTACATCTCTGTCGTCAACTTTATTATTGAATCCCCAGTGGGCACAAGGACTTATATCCTCTGGAAATTGTCCAGCCTGGCAACACTGGTGCTGAATCCCTCTTCATGGGGTGTCCTGTGTGCTCCCCTGCAGTCCAGGCACACGTGAGAGGGGCTGCATAAACATGGGAAGTTGGAATTGCAGAGGTTGGAAGACACGCACAAATTCAGGACCTAAAGTGTTAATACGTTTTAATAGTGATCCAACTGGCCCCTGTCTGCTCCTCTCTGTGTGCACTTTTTTTTAAGTTTCAGATTTTATAAAATCTCAGAAAAGCTCTTTGGGTCTTGCAAGTCCCTTCCTAAAGGTGAAAGATCACCTATTCCACCCATGGAAAAAATATATTCATGCACATGAAGGAGACAGATGGCATCATTTTGCCCGGGACCCTTATGAGGACCAAAAAAGCTTCCAAATAATTCCTGGTTGAAGAAGCTAGATAGTATCTTTATCAACAAGCCTGGAAGAACCATGCTTTGAGCCGAGCTACCCAGGTTTCAGTGCTGGATTTGGCTACTATATCAGTTAATGTCCTAGCAGGATATTGCTGGCACATTCAGCCTAGGTACTTCAAGGAAAGTTTTATAAAAGGACAACAGGGTAGTGTGATGGGTCACTTTGCCAGCCCGAAGGCTGAAGGGAGGAGAAGAGGGGGCAGTCACAGAGAGAGAGATGGAGAGAGACGGACATGGCAAGAGGGAGAGGGAGAGCGAAAGGGAAAAAGAGCGCAAGAGGTGTGTGGAGGACGGATGCAGCCAGCCCTCTTTCTTCCCTCTATCTGATCTCCTGGCACTGTTTCCCATTGTTGGAACCCAACTATGCAGCCAGAGGGCCAGGGGGCCTGTTGGGGCAGAGCCAGAGGTCTTCTCTTGGGGCACAGAGGAAGGTGGAGGAAGACGGGTCTGTTGGACAAACTGAAGATAAGCAGGTCAACTGCTTTTCAGAGATAAAGAAAAATAAGGTGGGCTCTGTCTTCTGGGAAGTAATGACTACTAAAGCACGACTTTTATTTACTTATTTATTTTTCTTTTTAATTTTTTAAAACATTTTTACTGGAGTATACTCGCTTTACAATGGTGTGTTAGTTTCTGCTGTATAACAAAATGAATCAGCTATACATATACATACATCCCCATATCTCCTCTGTCTTGCGTCTCCCTCCCACCCTCCCTATCTCACCCCTCTAGGTGGTCACAAAGCACCGAGCTGATCCACAGGGAGTATCTTGAACAGCAGCTTACAGATACCTAATGACTCAAAAAACTAATTAATTGCTCCATATACACCAAAGATTAAAGCTGAACCAGGGAGGGCATAATCAGAAAGGATATTCCTATTTAAACAGGGGAAGGATGTGAGGCCACAGCAGTTACTGGTCCACAGTGATTCTGAAGCCTCCTGGGCAACTGTTGTCGGGTGTCCCCCCTCTAGAAATAGGTAAAGTTCCTTGTTTCTGTCCCAGTTCTGCTCCTGGGAGTAGTTCCCAAGTCTGTTTCCCCCCATGGCTCTGGAAGATGTTGCTTCCTCATCATGCTCCTTGCCCATTTCTGATGAGGGCAAATATGCCATTTTGGGTGGCTAAGTAACTTTCACTACCCGTTTCCTTCTTGCAGAAAGTCAGGGCCCCCATGGTCTTCTTATATTTCAAGTCATCTCAGTCTCTCTCTCTCTTTTTTTAAATAATTGTATTTATTTTTGGCTGCGTTGGGTCTTCATTGCTGCGTGGGCTTTCTCTGGTTGTGGTGAGCGGGGTCTACTCTTCATTGCAGGGCCCGGGCTTCTCGTTGTGGTGGCTTCTCTTGTTGCGGAGCACGGGCTCTAGGCCCACGGGCTTCAGTCGTTGCAGCACATGAGCTCAGTTGTGGCACGTGGGCCCTAGAGCACAGGCTTCAGTAGTTGTGGTGCATGGGCTTAGTTGCTCCACGGCACGTGGGATCTTCCCGGACCAGGGATCAAACCCATGTCCCCTGCATTGGCAGGCAGATTCTTAACCACTGTGCCACTAAGGAAGTCCCAGTCATCTCAGTCTCTTGTTAGTCCAGGCTATAGGGACTTTGTCAATATGTTAAAAGCCTTTGTGTGTTTTTGTTGTGGGTTTTGGAATACATAGGGTTTTCTATATTTGATTCTATTCCATTCCACCTGCCAGAAGTCACACCCATAATTCTTTCAAGCTATGTTTCTCTCTGCAGACATAATTACTGCTAATTTGGGCATGCCAGGCTGCTGTGGGAACATGCTCGTAAGCTTCGCAGGAGCCCTTTTGTCGAGCAGTGTGAATTGTTTAGGTGGGCATCCTGCTTGAAGGCAGAGGGTGGACTTTTTGACCTCTCCAGGTCTCTATTAAGGATGAAGTCCTTAGGAAGGAATTGCCTGGAGCCTGTCAAGGGGCAGCTTTCCCTTGAGCTACTCTGCTCTCCTGCCCTAAGTATAGACACACAGTCACAGTCATCACTTAGAGCCCCTTGAGAAGCCCAGGGATGGTGCTGGTACTTGCCGGCCATCAGCATCATCCACCATAATCCTTTGTCATCGGATGAAGTCTCCCAGCCAGGCTCTGCCTTTTCCTTCACTCCCTCTTCAAGGCTATCACTTGCATTCAGAAAATCTTGCCAATTGTCCTGGGAACAAAAGCCTGTGGGAGACCCCTGGGAAGAAGATGCCTGTCACCAAGTACATGCCTTAGTTGCTGCTGTCACCTGGAAACAGCCACAAGGACTAAAGCAAGTGTGTGAATCAGGGGAGCATGAAAAGCTGTGTCAGACCATCTCATGCTGGGAGTTCCTGAGTTGTCTGGGTCAAGGAGCCCCAGCAATTGTCTGTCACTGTGTAAATTTGCCCAATGTCTGCTGCCTACTTGGCAAAAGCACTGGTTTTCAAGGGCAGCCAGTGCTGGCAAGTAATCAGTATATCTGAAAACCCTCTTCTATTGGGAATGACAAATACCTCTACAGCTCACTTTGTGCTGATCTCCTCTAGATTGAGTCTACTAGTAATATTTCTATTATGCAGAGCAGTTAAAAACACAAGGTTAATTCTGGGGATACGGAATAACTCTTTCTAAGTACCAGATCTATGATTTGGGTAGTTGCTACTTGGTGAATGCTAATATATGTCTATCTCTTCAGGGTGATTTAGGCTTTGGTTTGCAAACCAGGCAGAATAGCATTTTAAAATTATAGATTATCAGACACAGTGCCAGAAGATTCTGATCTTGTAGGCTTTGGATGGAGTCTAGAAACGTGTTTTAAAAAGCTCTTAGGCATAATAGTTATATACAGTTAGTTGCTGTAAGAAAGAATCCCTGTATTTTAGTGGCTTTATACAACTGAAGGGTTTTTCTTGCTCGAATATCAGCTTAGTGATTGTGTTCTTTTGAGTGGTGGGTAGCTTTTCTCCATCTGATGACTCAGGGATCCAGGCTTCTTTCATCTGTGCCCAAAAGAGGACATGAAGTAATCATGGCAAAGGAACTGTAGAAACCACCCGTTTCCCATAGGGCTGGGGAAACAGAGGAAAGAAGCTGAAAGCAGTAAAACATATGAGGGCTCCCACAGAGCAAAAACTCGGGACCTGCCACTCAATTAATTGCTGCTGCTGTCTCTAAGCTTGGAGAAAGGCCCCAAAAGAGCTGGGACTCAGACCTCTGAGGAAGGGTGCTGGCCGGCTGGTATTGCTGTCCTGAATGGGGCACGATGAAGCTAGTTCTGCAAGCAGTAGAAAAATTGCAAACTGGAGTCTACAGCTGCTGATGCAGGAATGAGCTGTTTCTGCTGGGGTGAAGGTCAAGGCTGGGTGATGCTGGCAGGAATTGGAGACAAACAGGAAACCCACCAAAAACAAACAGGAAGAAGCAAGTTGTTTCTTCTTTCTCAGACTACCAGTTTTCCAGTGGAGCTCCTATCAGCAGAACCAAACAGAGAGCCAGATGGCAGAGCAGAAGCCCCAGCCCCAGGCCCAGCGTTACAGAGCAGAGAACAGCAGCGTGGGTTTGAAGCTGAGAAGCAATAACTCGATAACTGGCCCTGTGAAGGGTCTTGGGGTTGGAGACAGAGGGCAGCCATTACCTTCCCGTGCTGGATTTCTTCCCTTTGTCCCCTGAGAGCTCCTCTCCACCCTTTTCCCCCAGCTCAGTGGCCCAGGCTGCTGGCCTGTGTGAGACACAACAGGCTGCCTGGCTTCCCAGCTTCTGAGCACTGGTAAGAGGTGGGAGGAGAGGATGCAAGGGAGGCTGAGGCATTTATTTATTCACCTAACTCCCTGGCTGTGGGTTTGCTGGTCCTTTCCCAGAGCTCCTTCTCTTTGCCCCTTCAGGCCATCGGGTGACAACATCACCTGGCTGGTGTCAGTTCCAGAATACTCTGCGGCTAACCTATGTGGGTTCTCAAGAACCTGTTGCCATTTCTGAAAAGAGTTTCTTTGTTAGATGTTCCTCACGTCGACCTAATTTAAGACACCACGGTCTTTCTGGGACCCTGGTGAGAGACAGTGTAGGCATGAGAGGAAAAGGGCGGCACCATTACAGGGAATCAGAGAGGGAGGGAGACAGTCCCAGCTGTGGCTTTCTGTAGAGGGACACAGCCCACTGGGTGACTGGGGAGGGAGCAGACGGTGGAACAAATAGCCTAATCTCATTCTCCCTCTCCTGATCTCCTGGCTTCCTCTGAGAGCTGCCACTGGGCAAGCCCAGTGGGAAGCCAGCAGTGAGGTTGCTATGAAGGTGGTCCTCCCAGGACAGCTTCCTTGGTGTCCGGCTAGGTTGGGGAAGGCTGGAAAGTCGAACTGGTGGGGCGAGCAGAGGAGATCCAGCCCACAGTGCACCTGGGATATTTGACACACAGATCAGATCATATAAAACACTACACTCGGGCTTCCTTGGTGGCACAGTGGTTGAGAGTCCGCCTGCCGATGCAGGGGACACGGGTTCGTGTCCCGGTCCGGGAGGATCCCACATGCCGCGGAGAGGCTGGGCCCGTGAGCCATGGCCGCTGAGCCTGCGCGTCCGGAGCCTGTGCTCCGCAACGGGAGAGGCCACATCAGTGAGAAGCCCGCGTACTGCAAAAACAAAACAAAACAGAACACTACATTCCTCCATATGACAAACATTTTCAATAATCATCAGAAATAATTATTTTATTCTTGATTCACTTTTTAGTTGCAAAACAAATAATTCACAATTTAGAAAGAAGAATATATCTCAGTGTAAAGCTATCATTCAAATTCAGTAAAATATACGAATGAATTTAATTTTGCACTTACCAAATAAAAATAAAACCCCAGTGGTCACGGGCAGTGACAGCATTGCAGTAACCAAGTTGTGTTTCTTCTTCTTTACCAAGATCGCACTGTCATGGTCTATTTTGAATTTACCGTTTAAATGCAGTCAGATGTCATACTCCAGGGTTTTGGAGGAGTAAGCTATATCCTAAGAGCTTCAACAGTTCTAAACTGTGAAAAATTTATCCTTGAAACAAATATGTGTAGCTGAATCTACGCGTGTTGGGACTGACCGTTACCTGGAAGTTCTCTGAATTACCTGACACATAGACGATAGTGTTTCTCAAAGGCTTCGTCATGAAAAGCATACTCATGAGAAGCTTCCATATATATTATTAAAACTCAACAATAATCACAGCGATAGTTCAGAACTTAGACCAACAACAGTTTTCTTTATTGATTTTATTTAGACTTGCCCAGGCAGAGGGATAGTAAAAGCAGATCAGTTAGGGGTAGGTTTCATGACCGTGTTTAAACTCTGTCCAGGTGATGCCTGCCCTGGGTGGACTGTTCCCACTGCCCTGCTCTTGGTTCATTAGCCCATCTTCTTTGCTCTAGATGTTCTTTCTTTGCATCGTAAGTTCCGCTTCTCACAGTTTGTGCTTCCTCATAACTCAGGTCACACGAGATGCTTCCAGGTGGTCTCACCTTCCCACTTCAGCTCCGCTGTTTCCTTTTCCAATCTCCCAGAACTCAAATCCCTGCAAAAGAAATCCTTATTTGGCCAATCCATCTTTTCCGGAGCAGACCATGTCATGGGTTTTTGACTAGTGTGTGCATTGATACTGTTGGGTCAGAGACTTCTGTCTGGTCCCTAGAAGAGGGTGGGGTCACCTGATTCAAATCATGGCTTCCTGGAAGGGGCTCTGAGCAATGCAGATTTGGGGCCTGGCAAGTGTTATGCCAAGAAAGTTAAACACACATAGAAATCCGTAAAGGCAAGGTAAGAATTTTTTAAGTATAGTGGAAGAGCATTGGATGCAGACTCAGGTGAATTGGGGTTTAAATCTCTTCTCTGTAAGTCTAATATTTTCTCATCCTTGGTTTGCTTAGAGTGTAATAGTTGTTTTCTTTAGGAAGAGCATACGAGTAATAGAATTCTCAGTTACAGAAATGGCTGAAACGAATAAAGGTTGACCCCTCACCCCCATAACAAGTCTAGATGCAGGTGGCTGTTGGCACTGGTTCAGAGGCAGCTTCTCGGAGTCTCTTGGCTTTTCTCCTATGCTTGTTGTATCACAGTTGCACGATGGCTCTTGTAGCTATAGATGTCCTGTCCCTTTCCAGGAAGAGAGGAAGAGAAAGTGGTGATGGACTCACATTTATGCCTCTAACTGTGAAAAGCAAAAGGCTTCCCAGAATCCTCACCAATGTCTCATTGGCCAGGAAGGTGTGCATGGCCACCCCGGCCATGGGGTAGGCTAGGACAGGGGGTGTTTGCCGGGGCTGGATGCATGGCCTCTCGAAACAGAACTGAGGCTCTGCTAGCAGAACCAAAGGAGAGGGAGTGGATATCAGGGAGGGGTAGGGTGGAGTGCAGTCACAAAGGGGTTAATTTGAGCTGTTTCCTTACAGGGTGGTTGAGAGGATCAAATATATGTGAAATGGGCCACGGGGCCCTTTTCAAAATGAATGCTGGCAACTTCTCTACATGATCATTCTATTTATGTGTGCATGCTTTCTTAAAGAGAGACCCCTCACCCCTTTTTTTCACCTTACCTTGTGATCTACCAAACGAAACTGAACGTGGCTTGACCCTGCCTACCCTCTAACCTCATCTCTCCCCAGGCTGCGCGATGCTCACCACCTTCCTCTGATGGCACGGGCCTCCTTCCAAGGTCTGTGAATTCACTAAGACTTTTCCCACCCCAGGCCTTTGCTTTTGTAATTTTACTGTCGTGGAACAGACGTTCCCCGTTCTGTCACCATTTGAGAGGAATCCACCCTGACTCCCAACCTATGTGAAAAATCCCCATTTTGTTCTTTCCAAGCACTGAGAAGACTCTTCATTCCAGTATTGTCTATAGATTTTCATTTATCTGCTTAATGGTGTAACATATAAGGGCATGGGTGCTAGAGCCAGACTGTCTGCCACTAACCTCTTCCTAGCTGTGTGGTCTTGAGCAGGTTACTTTCATGTCTTGGTGCCTCTATTTTCTCCTCTGTAAAATGGGGATATTAATATCGTCTACCTCATGGGATTGTGACAAGGATTAAATGTGCTAGGTGCTTAGAACAGTGCCCTGTGCACAGCAGGGCACTCACTATGTGAGTGTTAAATAAATCAAAGAAATAACATATATTTCCTCCATCAAACTGATGCTCTAGGAAGACAGTGCCCATCACTACAGCAGCTGGTGCAGTGCCAGACCATGTCACCATTGCTGTCGTCCTCGTGGCTGTTGTTTTACACCAAGGGGGTATGAAGTATTCTTTGAATGAATGAATACATAAATGAATGACCAAGTGATGTTCTAAATGGGGGAGAGGAGAAGCAGAATAACCTGGTAACTAAAAGGAGCCCATTGCAAAAGCACTGGCTTCCAGAAAGAACTGACAACTAGAAGTCTCTGGCTCAGCTGGGAGTTGAAATCTGAACCCACTTGTGGGGTCTGTTAGAACCGAATCCTCCATGGCAAAGCGTGGGACCTGCATGGACCATTGCCCAGAATGTCCTGCTTTGCTTCCCAGACAATAGACACAGTGATTGCCTCCTCTGAGGGGACTGCTATATCTCAGGCCACCCAGGAAATGGAAATAAGCCTCTGTGAGGGACCACAGCGCACGCTCCTGCCCATTTGGAAATCCGCAGCATTGATTAGGTGTCTTGCTCACTGACCCCGCCACCCTGGTAACAGATGCTTCCCTGACTAGCCTGAGCTCTGGTCCCTGTCACCCCCTTGGGGCTGTTCTGACTCTCTCTGAAGAGGATTTTTCCAAACCCCAAAGTGCAGCACTTTTATGGGCCAGCTGCCCCGTGTTCCCTTTCAGAGGCAACCAAGGCTCTTAAATCACTTGAAAAGTACGTCCAAGTTGCGCTGTGGAGGCTCAATCAGGCAACTGGCTGCTCCACTCATTCTCCTCCAATGCTGCGTCTCAGAGGAGCCATTAGAAACCCAGTAAAATAGATCTCGGTCACCCTGGCTGCCTTCCAGGGCCTGATGGTCGCCCGCCTCTGAAGCCTTTGTGGAGCCCTGACCATTTCCTGTGACCTCCGGGCTCCCCAGCTCACAGGTTAATGCTCAGCCCCCTGTCCTCGGAGGACCACTTGTTTTTCTGTTTCTGTCTGGCAAATGGCCTCAGGGTCTCTCCCTTTCCTGCTCAGGCCCAGCTGGGAGCCTCTTTATTAACAGTTTGTTTGCAAGCTCATGGTGGTCTGTGAACTTGTCTGAAATTTCCTGGAAGGGAAACAACTGCTACATCCAGAACGTGAGTCCCAGAGGTACATTCTGGCAGTCTCTCTTCACACAATTCTCACTCACGCTCTCTGGCCATCCATCCTTCCTTCACCCTGCACACCACACACCGTGAGAACATCCCTGTCCTCCAGTAAAAGGCTTCCAGAGCTCCTGATGAGGAAGAGAAGACTTCTCCGCCTAAAAAAGGGAAGCATATGATGGTACCTCTTATGTGAAGGGCGTTGCCTTCCATGAGGCTCCTTAAGGAGAGTTTGAGGAAAAATTCGATGTCAGCCTCTTAGAAGCTTTTTAAAAAAAATTTTATTGAAGTATCGTTGATTTACAATGTTGTGTTTAATTTCTGCTGTACAGCAAAGTGACTCAGTTATACAGATATATAGTCTTTTCTATTATGGTTTATCACAGGATATTGAATATAGTTCCCTGTGCTATTTAGTAGCACCTTGTTGTTTATCCATCCTGTATATACTACTTTGCATCCACTAATCCCAAACCCCCAATCCATCCCTCCCCGCCCCCCGCCCCCTTAGCAACCACAAGTCTGTTCTCAATGTCTGTGGGTCTGTTTCTGTTTCGTAGGTAGGTTCATTTGTGTCATACTTTAGATTCCACATATAAGTGGTAGCATATGGTATTTGTCTTTCTCTTTCTGGATTCCTACACTTAGTATGATCATCTCGAGGTCCATTCACGTTGCTGCGAAAGCTTTTTTGCTGTTCGTTTGCTTGTTAAGGAAGATTTCTGTCCCCACTGAGGTCTGGTTGCCAGAACCAAGCCATTGGCTGAGGAGGGGGGAGAAGAGTGACAATGACAAATACTTGCTTTGGCAAAAATGCCTCCAACAGAGCCCAGTCCTGTCCATCAGGGCTGGCAGTCGCTCTGAGCCTTCCACTGAGGCGCCCAGATTCACCCCCTAATTGGCTCCTGGGGTCACCCCACTCTGTCCTCAGCAGCAGCATCCGTCTCCTGTGACAGGCCTGTCCTGAGGGAGGAGGACCCAAGCTTGTGCCCCTGTGGTGGGTCTTGGCTAGAAGCATGGGAGGTGATAAACTCTATAGAAGTTACCAACATGTCCTTACATTACTTTAAGTCTAATGCGGTGAAACCACCTGAAGATGCTAATAGCTTTTTGACTTGGAAGGGAACTCAGGAATGATCCAGGTCACTGGGGCTCAGGGCTTCCTTAGTCACAGCAAACTCCTCTCCATGAAATCTCACTGAGCAGGCCTGGGGCTGCCCGTGAAGTGGAGGAGGGTTTAGATACCCCCAGAGTCACCTCCTCATTTTCTTGGAAGTCCCTGAAGTTCTTGCTTCAAATGCCTAGAACTCTAGAGCCTGCTTTGAAAGTTATTCATTACCTTGGAGCTCAGTGTGGCCCAGTGAACCCAACTGGCTGGCCAATGTGCTAGTTATTTGGGGGCCTGGGCACAAGTGGAACCTAAGTTCCTTAATGCCGGATTTATACCCTTAACAAATGTTCAGCCCATGTGTAACATTTGACCACATTTGTGTTAGACTTAGCCCTGTGGTGAAATGGTTCAATGCTCATCCCACTTCTTTTTTTCATTAATCTCCCTAATTTTCTTAGTTGGTGTATTAGTTTGCTAGGGCTGTCATAACACAGTACCACAGATGGGGTGGCTTAAACAATGGAAATTTATTTTCTCACTATCCTGGAGGCTAGAAGTCTGAGATCAAGGTGTCTGCAGAGTTGGTTCCTTCTGAGGCCTCACTCCTTGGCTTGTAGACAGCCAGTTTCTCCCTGTGTCTTCACATCGTCTTCTCTCTATATGTGTTTCTGTCCAAATTTCCTCTTCTTATAGGGACACCAGTCACACTGAATTCGGGCCCACCCTAATGATCTCATTTTAACTCAATTACCTCTTTAAAGACCCAATCTCCAAATCCAGTCACATTCTGAGGCACTGGGGGTTAGGATTCAATATATAAATATGTTGTGTGTGGGAGGGGGAGGTGTACACAATCCAGCCTATAACAGTTGGCTAAACTTCACCTTTTAGTGATTAATTCAAAGAAAGCATATGGAAGCTATATTCCTTGAATTCTTGTACATTTAAAAACATTTTTCTGTAGGCTTATTTCCAGGTCACTTTTTCCTTTTAAAACTTGGAAGGCACTGCTCTATTGACTTCTAGTCTTGCAAGTTGTTATGGAGAAAGTTTGAGGCAGGCCGAATTCCTTGAATTTCTTTTTCCAGCTCCAACGGCCAGACACACAAGGGACACCATTTAAGACCAGCTCTGGCTAAACAACAGGAAGACTTCTGCCTCATGAGTGACCCCAGGAGAGACCACTTTTTTTTGAACCCAGTGCAAACTGCTGACCTCCAGGATCTTTAGCAAATAAAATGGATGTTCTTTTAAGCTATTAGGTTGGGGATTGTTTGTTACTCAGCACTTGATATCTGACACGCTGAGCCTCCTGACACACAGGATTCTCCCTGAATTGCAGTGTAGTTTCTAAAGACTTGAGCTTATTTCAGTGGGTGAGTAGTTAACCTTTGTTTCTCTCCAGCCAGAAGATAGCAACCTCTATGGGGCTCTTCATAATGCAATGTGGAAACTCTTCCATCCTGGCTCGTCAACAGCCTGCTTCCTGCAAATATAGGGAGTCTGAGTGAATTCTGTCCCAGCATCACATTCCAAACTTCTTATTTTTTTTCCTCAACTTCTTGTAAGGGACAAACCTGGCTCTGCTGATTTCTGGTTCCCACCATCTCTCTACCCATCTCCATGCACCCGTGTTTGAATAGCAGCAGGTTTGGCAGCCTTTCTCCAGATACAGCAGCTGGGATCAGCTGGGATCACAGATGTTGCTTAGTTTCATCACAGAGGAAGTTGCATTTCTGTTTCTTGATTTTTGGGGGTGTGGGCTGGTGGTGGTGATTTTCTAAGAAGAAAGAGGCAGTTGGTTACATATTTGCTCTGCCATTTAAATAATAATAAATGTTTAGATTAATAACAATAACATTCCTATAATATTATATAATAAATCACATTATTTAATACTATATATAATAAATAAAATACATTATATGATATTATTATAATAATAAGGAATAATAAAAATTTAAGGACAAATATGGGGGATTAACATAGGATTGTCAACTTTTTATTTTATCTCAAAAGGATATTTTAAAAAGCAGCTATTCTTTACTATCATCATCCTTTCACTTTCATTTTAACACCTAATTGCAAAGCACATAAACTCAGAAAAAAGGATAATCCTCCTTACAAGAGAATTAATAAATGATGCACATTTTAATATTTATGTTCATGGGAAATATATTAAATTTTGGAGATGCAGAAAAATTACAACTTAAAATCAGAGTTTACACAATTTTCCTCTAAGTGGTCTGTCAAGAATGTGAGCTTACAAACTGTAAAGGAACATTAATCTTTATGTTTAGGAAGAAACTCATCTCTCTCCCTTCCTGCACGAAGGAATTATTACTGCCTTAAAGTCATGATGATTATTCGGTGCTGCATCCGGTTTCATACTTCCTTATCTTAACATAATAAACCTTCATAATCCCCTCTGGCTCAAATAAATTCTGACTTTAGGTTCTGTCGGCACTCTGGATAAACTCCGTTGTTTATTTATAGGAAGGCGTCCAACAGAATTGGGCTCATTCCGGAGGTAGGGGAAGGACTTTGCGGCAGAATGAAATTCACCAGCACCCAACGACTTCGTTTTCCCTTCTCTCCATCGCTGCCTGCCCGTCTGCGACGTGGGCAGTGGTTGCTGGGACTTGCTGTGCAGGCACAGAGTCTCAAAGCTTTGCCTCTGGATCCAGTCACCAGACAGCTGCCGGGGGTCACGTCCCCTCCCTCTCCAGCACTTAGTAGCTCCCGATTAAATGTTTGTGGAATAAGAAATGAATGGCTCATTGCAAGGCCCACGAAAGTCTCCTCGGGGCTACGTGCTGAGATGCATGTCGTCCTGGCATCCCTCGCAGGGCCTGGCTCACTAAAAGCTGCCTCGCCTCTCCAGCTCTGAGGCAGGGATTCCCTTAGGACACATGGGGGGCTCCCAGGGGGTGGACACCGAGACCAGTGCAATTAAGGTTACTTTCTTCTTCTTTTCAGAAAAAAGGAACGAAGAGTCATTTAGAAACCCAAGGAGAAGGTCTGGGAGGGGCTGATGGCAGAATGTGCAGTGGTGCCCAAGGACTGCCCCCGTCAAAGACTCTGGGTCGTTTCGTGGCAGCCCCAGGGACTCTGCTGTACCCTGGGTGTGATGGGGCCCCCTTCCCACTCACACACGGAATCCAGAGAAAGGTAAACCTTGCTCTCCAGGGTGGGCCTTACGGCTGTCCCTCTGATCGATGGCCCAGCAGAAAGGCACAAATAGACTGAAAACAAGGTCTGTGGCTAAGAACATGAACGTGAACCCTCCTCTGGGAAAATAGGCCGGGCTCCTTGGAGGGCCTCCCCAAGCCCAGTAGGCTCATCGGCAGCCAGCCCACCATGCCACCGGCTTCTCTTCTTGCTGCTGCTTTTGTTTCTAGCTCCATTCACTTACCCTTACTTTCACCCACTTGAAATCAAACCCCTAGGAGATCGTTGTCAAATTACCCCAGACCCGTTGCTTACAACAGGGACACAGAAACTGGGCTTTGAAGGCTGCGCTTCAGAGCTGGCCCTGCCTCTAGCTAACTGTGTCACGATGGTCAAGCCATTAAAGCTCCTTGAATATTAAGTTCCCTCAAATGTAAAAGGTGATGAATGCTGGTCCCTGACTCCCACCCTGCAAAGAGGCCAGGGACCAAATGAGGCAACACAACTAAGGAATTGCAATTAGAAACGCAGATAACTAGGGTGCCGATCACACCTCCCCTCTCATATGAACTTACCTCAATAACCAATAATCAAAAAGGGAAGTGCAGGGAGGGAGAAAAGGGAAGGGAGAGAAAAAAAGCGGAGGAGTGCCATCCCGGGGTACTTTAAATAGTTTCAACTACTATAAAAAACTGCTATATGATTTCAACTGCTATAAAAATGACATCACAACATAAAAAACTAGAAGAAAATATAAGATGTTAAGGAGTGAAGGTTATTCCTAAGTGAGAGGATTATAATGTTTACTTTCTGTTTTTATAATAAAAAGTACACTTTAGGGCTTCCCTGGTGGCGCAGTGGTTGAGAGTCCACCTGCAGTTGCAGAGGACACGGGTTTGTGCCCCGGTCCGGGAAGATCCCACATGCCGCGGAGCGGCTGGGCCCGTGAGCCATGGCCGCTGAGCCTGCGCATCCGGAGCCTGTGCTCCACAACGGGAGAGGCCACAACAGAGAGAGGCCCGCGTACCGCAAAAAAAAAAAAAAAAAAAAAAAGTACACTTTAAGATGGTCCTCCCTCCCCAATTCTGCCCATCCCCTCAATTTTCCCAGCGCCAGATGTGCCCACCAGACTTAACAATGTCCTAGGGAGCTCGGGGGGCAGGGCAGGAGGTGTCCTGGGTCCTAGATTTCTTAGGCAGGTAGGGCAGGAGGAGGAAACTCAGACGAGAAGGGTAGAGGCT
This sequence comes from Hyperoodon ampullatus, assembly GCF_949752795.1. NCBI lineage: Eukaryota > Metazoa > Chordata > Mammalia > Artiodactyla > Ziphiidae > Hyperoodon > Hyperoodon ampullatus. Next base: position 147,718,699 of record NC_136917.1, read on the forward strand.
GAGAAAGTGATCGCAACGAGAGTTCGGCCCGGCGGGGAGCAGAAGTCAGGAGCATCTCCAGGTGGCAGGCGCTATGGGCTCTGGGTGATCTTGAGGAACTCAGGTAAGGAGTGAAAGGGGAGGGGATAAAGGGGCCACTGCTAATACCTGAATAGGGCGACAGGGCACCAGCCAAAGAGGTCGGGGCCCCACGGCCAGTCTTAGTGTGGAAGCACAGGGATAGTGGTAGGGAAGTGAGGCCAAGCTCAGTTCCGTGAGGCGCGATGGCAGCGATCCTTTTGTTTCAGCCTCCATGACACCCAGGGTTCATTCCCAGCATCCTAGACCTGGGCTGTGATCTAATGTCAGGTCCCACTAGAGCTGAAGCTCCGATGCCGAGGTTTTTTCTGCTACTCCCATGATACACTCAGAAAAGTAGTAAAGCTGAGCCTCCAGGTAGAGGACACCAATGACAGGGTGTTTCCTGTTGGTCTCAGCCTCTGGTTAGTGATGCTATCCGGAATCCCTGGGGGCATTCACCTGTGCCATAGTACTTGTGGTGAGTACCCAGCAACTGTAACCAGCGTTTTTGGCTGGACCAGCCCTTGTGTTGTTGTTTTATGATTGCAAGATGCACCTCAGCTACAAACATCCGGAAACTTTGAAACAAAACAAAACAAAAAAGGTTTATTACTCCTAAGTCCTGGAGGGTACACAGCACACTGGGGGCCACACAGTGAGGTCGTGGGGAGAGAGAGAGAGAGAGAAAGAGAAAGAGCGCAGACCTGGGGGTCTGCCTTTATTGGTGTTCAGGGTGGGGTGCCTAGGATTTCACTCTTTATTGGTGAATTTAAAATGTAAGAGTGGGGATTGGGGTGCTAGAAGGGAAAAGCAGGGCCATTCAGGCAGTTATCTATGTCATCCAAGGCTCCCTACAAGGGCAACTTCAAGGGTGGCGTGGCCTGGCACTTCACCTAGTTGTGTTGAAGGCAATATGTTTATTTCAGATGGATATCTTTGAAATGGAAGCCCCAGCTATCAAAAGCTTAACGTCAGATCCTTACATTACAATCAGAGAAGCTTACTGTCAGGCACTTAATGCCACACAGTGCCTCTGAGGAGCTGACACTGCAGATTTCCCAGTTTAGGAGGGGCCCATTTGACAGACAGCAGGATAGAGGTTTGGGCTTCAGACCTCTCCTTACAGAGCGTCCCAAGGCAGCAGATTGGCTCAACAGGAAGTGTTAATTATCGCAGTTGGGGTAGTTCTACTGTAGAAGATACCTGAGGGGGACAAAGAGAAGGAAACCCTGTGTCGCCTGACGGTTTAAAAGAATGAAAGTTCCTCAGACTTAAAAAATGCAAAGAATTTATCAATAATCAAGAACTCAGAATGATCATGAAATAGATTTTCCATTAGAGAAGAAATACTCATCATAAAAGTGAAAAAATATATAGAATAGTCTAAAGAAGAAAATATCACCAAAATGTCTTTACCCAGAGATAAGACACAGTTAACATTTTGGTATATTTCTTTCAGTTTATTTTCTATTAAAAAGAAAAGGAGGGACTTCCCTGGTGGTGCAGTGGTTAAGAATCTGACTGCCAATGCAGGGGACACGGGTTCGAGCCCTGGTCCGGGAAGATCCCACATGCTGTGGAGCGACTAAGCCTGTGCGCCATACCTACTGAGCCTGTGCTCTAGAGCCTGCGAGCCACACCTACTGAAGCTCACGCACCTAGAGCCTGTGCTCCGCAACAAGAGAAGCCACCGCAATGAGAAGCCCGCACACTGCAACGAAGAGTAGTCCCTGCTCACCGCAACTAGAGAAAGCCCGCGTGCAGCATCCAAGACCCAATGCAGACAAAAAATTAAAAATAAATAAATTGAAGAGAAAAGAAAAGGAAAAGAAAAACGTCAAAATATTATTGAGAACATAAGTTTCTGTTAAATTTATGTAAAATATATTACATATACATGTTTTTCTATATCTTAAAGAAGTCTTTGTAAATAAATTTTTATTGGTGGCAAGAATATTTCATTGAATGAGTATATCAAAATTTATTTAAGCATTCCCTTACTGTTGGGCAGTAAATAAGTTTCCAATGTTTTTTGCAATTATAAATAATGAGAAAAAAACCTAAGTGTTCAAATCTGTGTTTATAGAGCTGATAATTTCTGTATGATAAATTCCTAAAAGTAAGGAGTTCTCTTACACATTTTCAACAATTTCTCTCGGTAGTTCAGTGAGACTATTGTTTCATTCTCCTGCCAAACTCAGTTTTTTAAAAAAACAAAACTTTGCTAAATTAATGGCCAAAAGTAATATTGGCATAACTTTCTTCCCTAATGAAACAGTAGGGAAAGGGGCAGGACACCACCTTTAAAAGAATGACATAGCCGTAGGACATGACAAAAACTGGTTAGAACCAACTAGGTCCAAGATGGTGAAATATTTGACTTCCAGTGGATCTTGAGCCTCATTATACACTCATTGTAATACATTGGCATCTAAATGATTCACCCTCAGGCACCATGACAGTTCTGAGGCCAACCATAAAAGGTCAAAAAGTGGGCAGTGGTCCAATTCCTAGAAATCTCCACCCATTCCCTGGAATAGTTGGAATAATCCTCCCACTCAGCCTATGAAATTGCCCAGCCCATAAAAACTAACCGTGCCATATTTCTGGGCTCTCTTGCCTTCTGAGATGGCCCACACTCTGTGGAGTGTGTTTCTCTCTAAATAAATCTACTTCTTGTCTACTGAATTCTTTCTGCAACGAGACATCAAGAACCTCAAATTCACCAGGAACACTAATGGGTGATAGAATCAAAATGCAAAAGATTTTGGCAGGCTGGAACAGTAACTCAGATGTTACAGATGAAAATCCTTGGAGTAATGAACTGGCATGTAAGTCACCAGAACAAATAGCTGAAAAACAAAATGGAGGTGACATAACGACAACTGAGAAGAGTCTTGTGAATCAAAAAAAGCTCCCCATCTTAGGTCACAGTAATATAGAAGTAAGGAGCCCGGAATCGGAGGGTGACAGTCCCCTGCTCTGCGTGGTCTGATACACCCTCAGCACTTGGCCTCACACTGTAAAGAGAACATTAACAAAAGGTCCTTTATCAGAGAAGAGATTGGAGCTGAATCTGGCCTCTGTACCCCGACACCGGATTAATTCTCGGAGACAGAGGTTTGGGTGAAGTAGAAAAGAAGAGCTTTATTGCTTTGCTGGGCAAAGGGTGAGACAGCGGGCTAATCCCCTCAAAACTGTGTGTCCCGATCTGGAAGGGGTAGTGAGAAGTTTTGTAGTAATGGTTCAAAGAGGTTGTGGTCAACTCGTGGAGATTCTTCTGATTGGTTGGTGGTGGGGTAAATGGGAGTCAGCATCACCAACCTTCTGGTTCCAACCGCTCTGGTGTCTATGTGTTTGTGGGCACCACACCTTTAACTTCTCCCACCTGGTGGGGGCTTCCATATCTGCAAAACAGCTCAAAGATATTGTTATGTGTATCCCTTGATGGGGAACCAGGGTCCTGCTCGGTATCAAGATCAGAATAACAAAACTAGAACCTGTGTTTTTTCTGTTTCTCTGTGTTAGAACTCAGTAGCCATGTCTCCACTGTAGACACACATCCCCTGTCCGAGGCTGACTGACCCAGGGCTGGGCCTCTGATCCCAGATGGAAGATGAAATTTGGAATTGAGAGACACAGAAGGTGAGAGCCACTGATCTGAGCTGTGTGAATTGAACTCAGACTCTTGCCGTGAACTCCCAGCAGCTGCCTTCTCAGGCCGTAGGTCTCATGTCTCATTCTTCTCTTGACCCTATGAGACATCTCAGGTAAAGCTAACCAGAGCCTGGTTACACAACTTGCATCAGAAAAGAAAGAACCTTAACTAATACATATGAGAAATGTGGGAGCTATCATGGTGGAGAAAAGACTCTGAAGGAATGTGAGAACTGTGGGCTAACATTTGAAGGTCTACGCAGGAAAAGGCAGGACAAGACTTGTTCCACAAGGCCTCAGATGGCAGAAATAGAAGATGGCAAGAGCTGTTTTGAGAGAGTCACTCCCCAGTGCAAATGTCCACACCACTTCTTGTGACCACCTGACGGGACTGTTGTGGAGGGCTTCAGGCACTGGATGCTGTTACTTTTAGAGCATTGCTCAGGTCTGGACAACCACCTCACTCATCCCCTTCACCCTGATTGAAACCTTCCAGGGCTCTCTGAAGGCCATTTCTAGGATTTTGGTGACCCTTAATGGATGAGGAAAAAAACAACATACTCTCTGAAGTCAGGCTCCTTCCAGGCTTCAGGAAGATAGCAAGCAGTTGATGAAATAGTTCTAAGCATACTGTCATTCTTGATTAAATTAAACTTGGTAAAGGATGTTTTTATACCTTTAAAAAATAAGCCAAATGGGTTAGTGAATTTTGGCGTGGTTTCCTATGCCTGCTTAAAGCTTTGATTCTCTTAGCTGTGTAGTGTCAGGAAAGTTGATAAAACTGTTTGCCTCTCCATTCCCTCCTCCCTCACCATACGTGTCTCTACCCCATCCTCCTATATACCCTTTCCAATCAGATGGATTTGTCCCCAACAGCAGATCTGAATTGCATCTGATGGAAGGATAGTCCTGCATCAACTCCACATCCTGCGGGTGCTCATGGGAAATAAAGGACTATTGGACAAGAACTCTCAGGCTTATCTATTCAACTTTCTTGTTCCTCTTCTTGGTCAGAACCCAAATGACACAATCTGAATCCCTACTGACATTCTCTAAGAGTCTGGAGAATTAAATATTCTACCTTCAGCTTGTCAGGGCTTCCAAGTGTTGTTTCTAAAGGAACAGAAGGCTTTTTAAAAAACAATTTTCTTTGACAATACTTGATTTTCCAGGTTTACAAAGGCCACCCTTCCATCGGTCAGTCTTTAGGGGCATTTTGACTGGACTTTGGGTTTTTCTGAGTAGGGCATCATATTACAAAAAAACTAGAACTTCCTTTAGAGCATCCTGAAGAAATACAAAATGGACCCAATGGCTTACTTTAACCCCTATGTTTCCCCAGACTCCAGGAAGGAAGATCAGACATGGTGGGAACATTGCTTGACTAAACAGCTATTCCCTGAGTTTAGCCAACAAATGAGGAGACAAAGACCTCTTGTCTTCAACAGCTGCCTGCTAGGAGGTTGATGGATTATCCACAGTCTTCTGCTACAGCCCTGGAACTGTTAATTCACTGAGTGGGAAACTCAGTCAACGTTGTGCATTTTTTTTAAGTCAGCAGGAAGTATATGAATGAATTAGAAACCACAAAGAATAATCTGATCAAATTCCAGACAGACAAAGGATGGATGATAAATAGGGACAAGGTACATGAACCAACAGACACTGTCAAAATTTTAGGAGTGATCTGAAGTAATAAAGGAAGAAGCACACCCAACCCAATTGTAAATAAAGTCAATGCACTTCCCACACCACAAACCAAGGAACAGGCACAGAGGTTGATTGGCCTATTTGGATATTGGATATAACACACATAACACACTTAGGCACTGCGTCACCAACCATATATAAAATAGCTAGGAAAAGCACCAAATTTGAATGGGTAAGAGAACAACAAAAGGTATTTGAACATCTCAAGAACCAGATAATGACCTTCGATAATCTAAAATTTTCTACAGAAAGAATGAAATTAAGACTAGAAGTAATCTGTAATAAAAATTATGGCTTCTGGAGCCCCTGGGGGAAAGGATGATATGCACCCAAGGTAACCAAGGGGATTCTGGACCAAAAGGTTCCCATATTTAGAATAAAAAAAATCCTTATATTGAAAGAGTAATATGAACAATATACGAGGCATTGCTACACATAGAACCCATCAGGGGAACCGAATTGGCGTACTTAGTACCAAAATACCTACTCTACAATGGGCTAGCATGTCTCTGGAGAAACCAAGGGTGTGCCAACAGAGAGAAAAATGTTCACCTGGAGATGTGCATACAGGGGAGGAACCTTAAGACCAATGGTCAAACAAGACATTTAATGAAAGAAATATCTTTGGAGCCTTTGATTAGCTTGCTGGAATTTCCGAGGGAGGAACAAACCCATGACCTTAACATATGGAAATGGGGTTCTTCTTGGTCAAGCGGGTTTAAAAAATGCCTGGTTTACAGACGGATCAGCCTTGGTGACCTCCAGCCTTGCCTCCGGGAAAGCAGCAGTCCTGAGAATGGGTGACCATTGCCTCCAGTAGAGGAAGGTCAGACAAAGAGTGTGCAGCATGCCTAACTACATGCAGTCTCCCCAGCAGTTAGGCAGTCATGGAAGAAAGGGCAGAGAAATATTCATTTTTGTAGATTCATGGGCAATAGCAAATGGTATTGCAAGTTGGTCAGGAAAATGAAAGAAAAATGATTGGAAAATAAGTGGAAAGGACATATGGTCTAAAGAATTATGACAAGAATTAGACAAGGCAAAGGAACAAATAAACATGCAGATCACACATGTATCTACACATCAGATACTCTATCAGGGAATGGTGTGAAGAGAAGGAAATACAATGGAATTATCACTTAGCCTATAACCCAATAGCAGCAAGTGCTATTGAGAGATTTAATGGCCCACTTAAACAACAACTAAGATTACTCACAAGCAGAGAAGATCTCAAGGGATAGCACCCACTACTTTGGGAAGTCATCATACAGCCAAATGGTAGAATTAGAGCTAATCTCACAACAGCCTGGGAATTATCACAACACGAGTGGAATATCAGCAAAGAACCAAAAAAATGCAGGTACAAATGCAACGATACCCTTTGCTAAAATATTATACCAGAAAAAAGGCAAAGACAATTCTAGAGAATTTGTCAAAGGCGATATATTAGTGGAAAATTCAGGAAAGGCAATATGGGTAATTGATGGTAAAAATAAGATGCAATAGATTAAGAAAGATAATATTTTCCCATTATAGGGACGATGAGGATGGCAGTTTTCATTACTGCCACCCTGTTTCCAATACTACTCAGCATTCTGCTACCAATAACATCCTCCTGGGACCTTGGGGACATCTCAGTGCTTATCTCCAGAATCTCTTTTTTTTAATAGAAATTTTTATAGCAATCTCTTGTACAACCCTCACAAGGAAATTTGAAGAACAGCTTGAGATACTCAGTCTTGACTAAGAAACAGACTTTATAAATCCTACAACAATATAACATATGGCAGATCAGACCAACTGATAACTGAATTCTCTGGTGGTCCAGTGGTTAGGATACTTCCACTGCCGGGGACCCAGGTTCGATCCCTGGTAGGGGAAATGAGATCCCACAAGCCGCACAGTGCAGGAGAAAAAAAAATCACCAGGGCTGATACTCAGCAAAACTGTTAGGAAACGAAAGCACAAGGAGTCTTCCTCTGTCAGCACCAGGCCCTGCCCAGCACCTCCTTTTTAACAAACAAACAAAAACAACCCCTGGTATTATTAACCATCCATATTCTGATAAAGGCAGGCCCATAGTTACATGAAAAGAACTATGACCTAATACTTAACTCCAGCAGCCAACCTTATTCACCATACTTCCCTAAAGGGACTCACTGTCTATTTGACGATCATTTCAGATGTGAATACCCTTTACAATACCTACAACAGACTTACCAAATAACCTACAACAAAGACGGGTTTTCTTAGAAACAATGCTAGACATGAAATCAGGCCAACATCACCTTCAATATGCACACTGGGAATTGCACTTTTATTATTATAACAGGGAAATACTGGGAACCCACTGTCTCAGCCAACCCTACTAGATCAATGCTGAACCCTCTGGGTAATAGTGGATGTATTTATGCAGGAATGTGTAAACTCTATATCCTTACACAAGAAGGAGGAGAAAGAATATTTGCTTTTGACATTATAGCAATACCCACACCGTAATCGGGGAATTATGCTCAGGGCTACCCTACTTTGAGCAGCAGAAGTGTATGTTTTGAACACGTTATGAACATCACTTACAATAACGAAACTATACTCTAATGCCATATATGACACTGAAACCAGAGTCCTTCCCAGACATTTTACTCACTCAGAGATTAGACCAGGGCATGTACCATGGATCAATACATCTCATCTTGAACATAAACTATTCCATTTGATCCAGAGAATAACCAAAAAAGATGAGATTAAAAGAGCATTACACAAATTTGATACCGAGCTCACTAACTTACCTAAAATTGTAGCCATAATTAATGCAGACGTTCTAAGTATGGCTGACTCAAACAAGGAAAACACATGCTCTGTTTGGCAATGCAGAGCATGGTTTAAACATAAAAATTTCCATGGCACATAATCCTCACGGTTTAAAAAGTGGAAAATTTGGAATTTTTTCAACTTTTCTTTATGGAATAATTGGTTTGGTTGCCTTTTTAAGGAAGGCCTAGCTGTTGTACTTGCTATAATATTTGGGATTTATCTCAGTAAAAAAACCTAATATATATCATATACATTGCTGGACTAAAAAAAAAGAAGTAAATTTTAAAAATCAAGGGGTTATTGGTATAGCCTCTATGGAGAACAGTATAGAGGTTCCTTAAAAAACTAAAAATAGAACTACCATATGATCCAGCAATCCCACTCCTGGGCATATAGCCAGAGAAAACCATAATTTGAAAAGATACATGTACCCCAATGTTCACTGCAGCATTATTTACAATAGCCAGGACATGGAAGCAACCTAAATGTCCATCAATGTAGGAATGGATAAAGAAGACCTGGCACATATATACAACGGAATGTTACTCAGCCATAAAAAGGATGCCGTTTGCAGCAACAAGGATGGACCTAGAGATTGTCATACTGAGTGAAGTAAGTCAGACAGAGAAAGACAAATGTCATATGATATTGTTTATATGTGGAATCTAAAAAAATGGTACAAATGAACTAATTTGCAAAACAGAAATAGTCACAGATGTAGAAAACAAACTTATGGTTACCAAAGGAGAAAGGGGCGGGGGGATAAATTAGGAGATTGGGATTGACATAAGCACATTATTATATATAAAATAGATAACCAATAAGAACCTACTGTATAGCACCGGGAGCTCTACCCAGTACTCTGTAATGACCTATATGGGAATAGAATCTATCAATAAAAAAGAGTGGATATCTGTATATTTATAACTGAATCACTTTGCTGTACAGCAGAAACTAACATAACATTGTAAATCAACTTTACTACAATAATTTTTTTTTAAATTTAAACAGGAAAAAAATAATTTTCTGCTCTTTTCAAAAAAAAAACCTATTATGCAAAGCACATTCAATACAAATAATAATAACATTGAGCCACCTCAAATGTATACTAAGGGGCTTCCCTGGTGGCGCAGTGGTTAAGAACCCGCCAGCCAATGCAGGTGACACGGGTTCGAGCCCTGGCCTGGGAAGATCCCGCATGCTGCAGAGCAACTAAGCCCGTGCGCCACAACTACTGAGCCTGCGCTGTAGAGCTCGTGTGCCACAGCTACTGAAGCCCACGGGCCTAGAGCCTGAGAAGCCCGCACACCGCAACGAAGAGTAGCCCCTGCTTGCTGCAACCAGAGAAAGCCCTCGCGAGGCAACGAAGACCCAACTCAGCCAAAAATTTAAAAATAAATAAATTAATTAATTAAAAAAATGTATACCAATAGCATTCCTAAAAAAAAGAAATGTTTATATTTTTAAGAAATTAAAAATTAATTTTCTAAAATTAATTTTTGGAAATAAGTTTCGATTCTTAAAAAATAGAAATACGTTTCTACTTTTATCTTTTTTATTATATAGGCCTTTTTTTTTTTTTTTCGGTATGCAGGCCTCTCACTGTTGTGACCTCTCCCCTTGCGGAGCACAGGCTCCAGACGCGCAGGCTCAGCAGCCATGGTTCACGGGCTTAGCCGCTCTGCGGCATGTGGGATCTTCCCGGACCAGGGCACGAACCCTTATCCCCTGCATCGGCAGGCAGACTCTCAACCACTGCGCCACCAGGGAAGCCCTGTTTTTTTTGTTTTTGTTTTTTTAACTCCTGAAAGAGGGGCTGCTGGGTCAAGAGTACAGGCTTTTTTTTTTTAATGTTAATTTTGTTGCTTTTTAAAATTAATTAATTAATTTTGGGCTGTGTTGGGTCTTCGTTTCTGTGCGAGGGCTTTCTCTAGTTGTGGCAAGCGGGGGCCACTCTTCATCGCGGTGCGTGAGCCTCTCACTACCGCGTAGGCCGTTTTTTAACACTGTCTTTTCTCAGTAAATTAAATTCTCAATAAATTACTTAGACCACTTTGAGATGACAGACATCTCTAATTCGTCGTTGCTTGTGAAAGAAATTCCCATTATAAGGAAGGAAAGTAATGTTGGTACGGGGACAAAATAAGGTGATATTCTAAACAATAAAGGCATCAAATATAACTTTTGAAAGTTGGGCAATGAAAAATATTTGAGAATAAAATCATATTCATTATCTAATAACCACAAAAACATCACTGAGGTTGTCTGAAAAAATGCCTAACATTTATAAAAATTAGTTTGTTCAAATAAAAATCCAAATAAATGCCATACATTGCAATTGTTAAAAAATAAAAATAAAAGGGTTAATACTACATTGAATGGAAAAATAATTTTTTTGTGTGAAATTTGTGTATGATTGTTTTTAAAGTGAAAAGAAATAAAAGAAAAAGGGGGGAAGTACACTGGAGCAAGCAAGGCTTGCAAAGACCTGCAGCAAGCCTTTAAACTGGGGCAGTTTACAATGTTGAAGGGTATTAGGTTCGCTGTGATTCTCAAAATCAAAGGGTGGGTTGTTATGATGTAATTTTAATCATGTGATTCCTACTCCTCCTGTGTGCTGTGTCAAGTAGTTCAAAATGGAGTCACAATGGCCAATGGGAACCTCAGTGATTGTTTTGAAGCATCCAATGTTTAAGTGAGAGATGTTGAGTGTTACTAGATAAGGAACGTTCCACATCCATGTAAAGACTTCCGGGGAGCAGAACGGGAGACTGATAAGAGACCCCTGGGGCGTAACCATTACACTCTCGGGTGGACCCCTTAAAATAACGTTGAGAGGGGTGGGCTGAAAGCTCAGCCTCCCAGGACCTGACTCTATGTGGCCCAGGAGCTGTTCCAGACGGAGCTGCGGAGGCTCCGTAGGAACAGAGGGTGACTTCCCGCTCACGTGTGTCCTGAGACCCGTTGCTGGACCTGGGGCGATGCTCATGCTGCGGCCTCCTTCCCGGGTCCCTCTTCTGGGTGGTTCCTCACTCCCTTCGCTCTTCCTTACTTGCATAACTAACTTATGTTGTGCTGTGTGAGTGTGTGCAGTAAAACGAGGGATTCCCGCACGGAATATTGGCTTCGCTTCCTACCCCTCTAATCCCGTGATTCTCCTGCGACAGTCTCACTAGATTCCCTACTTCCATACCCTTCAGAGACATATTGGAATAAACCTTGCTCTTTCCCATCTCTGTGTCTTTGCTTCAGACTGTTCTGTTTAATTAAAGAAGGAAGCCACTAGACTGACGGGCTCTAAAGCCATCCTGGTCAATGGAAGTAAACCAAAACCTAAGCCTGTAAATGCCTCCAGGTCATGAAATGGAAACCTAAGGACAACCAATCACAGACATCCAGCCTTCCCAGATAAGGTAACTGCTGAAACTATAGCCACTCAATAATGTCCCTGCTAGAGAATGGACTTGAGGATATGGGGAGGGGGAAGGGTAAGCTGTGACAAAGCGAGAGAGTGGCATGGACATATATACACTACCAAACGTAAGGTAGATAGCTAGTGGGAAGCAGCCGCATAGCACAGGGAGATCAGCTTGGTGCTTTGTGACCGCCTGGAGGGGTGGGATAGGGAGGGTGGGAGGGAGGGAGATGCAAGAGGGAAGGAATATGGGAACACATGTATATGTATGACTGATTCACTTTGTTATAAAGCAGAAACTAACACACAATTGTAAAGCAATTATACTCCAATAAAGATGTAAATAATAATAATAATAATAATGTCCCTGCTTCCCTTCCCGGGTCTTCTCTGTAAATGTCTTGCCCCTGGTTAGGATGTCCCCCTCATCACTTCTGGTTTAGCCTTGTCTGGTTCCAATCCATGTTTGTTCCAGTACCCTCTTAGATGTTTTCATGTGCCTCTGTTCACCTTTTAACAGTTCCTTCAGCTTGGAAGGCTTTTCTTCGTCTTATCTGCTTGTCAAAATCCTGCTGCATTTCCAGGCTCAGTGAAACCTCACCTCCTCCAAAGGCCTTGCTCCATTGGTCCAGATGGATTTAATCCTTCCCTTCCTCCTGGGCCCATTGCCTGGAGTCAGTGTAGTGAAGGCCAGGCTGTCCGCACCCTGACACTGACCCCTCACCAGGGCAAAATGGGTGACAGCCTGTGTGTCAGTTTCCTCCCATGTGAATGAGGAGGAGAGAGGAATTCACGTAGAGGGCTTAGAAAACTGCCTGGTGAAGAAAGCACATAGTCCATATTAGTTTAACTGTTTCGTGAAGTAAGCTGGATCGGTGAGGGCAAAGAAGACAGCACTTTATTTTTCTAGCTGTTCCTACAGAGCCACCCTGGAGAGTCATGCTTCCCGGCCTTGCTGATGAAGGATCAGGCAGTTTCTTCATATTTCTTGTCCTTTTAGTTGACAAAAGTCCAATCTGGTCTAAGAATCATATCACTCTTGCAGAATCAGTGCACTTGTCAAAATCCTAAATGCTCACCAACTTGTCCCAGCTTTCTCTGTCTGAGCAACCTGCTTTGGGGAAGGGACATGCCTGGCTTCCCAGTTTTACTATGGCTCATCCCACCAGAGCTGTGTGCAGGGCTGTGTGTCAGTCAGCTCCGGCTGCCATGATGAAGTACCACAGGCTGTGTGGCTTAAACAACAGTAATTTATTTTCTCACAGTTCTGGAGGCTGGAAGTCTGAGATCAAGGTGTCAGAGGCATGCTTTTTTCCTAAAACCACTCTCCTTGGCTTGTAGGTGGCCGTCTTCTCACTGTGTCCTCACGTGGTCTCTCCTCTGTGTACGTGAGCCCCAGTGTCTCTTGATGCATCCAGATTTCTTCGTCTTGTAAGGACACCGGTCAGATTGGATAATGGCCTCATTGTTAATTTCTTTACCTCTTTAAAGTGCTTATCTCCAAATACAGTCCCATTCTGAGGTACTGGGGGTTAGGACACAATTCAACCATAACAAGTGCATGAACAGTTGCATCTGGGTTGGCACCCTCTGGGCACAGCAGATGTCCAGACTGGACTCTCGCTCTCATGGGCAGTCATATGAGACCCTCACAGATCTCCCACGGGACATTCCACCAGAGATCTGTTGAAGCAGCCACGCCTCTCCCCTCTGCCTGATTCTGAGTCCTCCCTCGGTCTCTGGGCTTTGGTTGTCTGTCCCACTGCTGGGGTCCCGTGCCGCACCCCATGCAGGCCTTTTGGAGGAGCTCTGCTTTACCATGTTGTATTTGATCCCCCAGGAGGTGTACACATTTCTCCCATCATTGGTGGATGCCCAGCTTGCCCCCAGTGCTTTCATTTCTCTCTCTTCTGCTCCAAGAAGACCCTAAAGATAGCTGTCTCAGGTGGGTGTGACACTAATCCCTACTGTCCTCTAAACCTCCAGGGATATATGCCAAGGACGCGAGTCTCTGGTGAATTTCCCTCTTAATCTTCCACATAAATATTCACCCCAGAACTCACCAATCTCAACCCTTTAATATCCTCTAGGGAGTGATAAGGTAATGCTGGTGTCTTAGGCTGCTCAGGCTGCCATAGCAAAATACCACGGGCTGTGTGGCTTAAACAACAGAATTTTATTTCTCACAAGTCCAGAGGCTGGAAGTCCAAGATCAAGGTGCCAGCAGGTTTGGTTTCTGGTGAGAGTTCTGGCCTTTCCTCTGAGTGTACCTACGGGGAGGAAGGGCAAGAGAGGGAAGGAGGGAGAGAGAAAAAGAAAGTTGGGTGGGGGGAGATAAGGAGCTTTCTGGTGTCTTTGCTTATAAGGACACAAATCCTATCAGATCAGGGCTTCACCCTGATGACCTCATTTAACCTATCTGCAATGCAGTCACATTGGAGGTTAGGGTGTCAACATATGAATTTTATGGGGACACAATTCAGTCCACAGCAGTTGTCAAAACCAACCTGGTGGGCTTCCCTGGTGGCGCAGTGGTTGAGAGTCCGCCTGCCGATGCAGGGGACGCGGGTTCGTGCCCCGATCCGGGAGGATCCCACATGCTCCGCAACGGGAGAGGCCACAACAGTGAGAGGCCCACATACCACAAAAAAAAAAAAACAAACAAAAAAAACACCAACCTGGTGCTAGCTCCTGGGCAAGTTCTGTGTGAATGTTCTCAGCCTTGATCTAAACTTGGCACTTGCTGTTTTCACCCTTGGAGGCCAATGCTGAAATACTGAGACAACAGGATCCATCGAGTCTAACTTCCTATAACATCAGCTATCCTTTTGGAGCTGCCAAACCTACACTGTAGCCCTTCTCACAATTAGAGATGTGAATCTCAGTCTTCCTCTGAGATCATAAGCTCCTGTAGGTTGGGAGTAAATCTTTTTTTTTAATCGAAATATAGCTGACTTACAATATTCCATTAGTTTCAGGTGAACAACATAGTGAGTCAATATTTTTTATAGATTATACTCTATATAAAGTTATTATAAAATATTGACTATGTTCCCTGTGCTGTACATTACACTCTCGTAATCTACTTATTTTATACCTAGTAGTTTATACCTCTTAATCCCCTTCATCTATTTTGCTCCCTGCCCTCACTAGTAACCACTAGTTTTTCTCTGTATCTGTGAATTTTAGGGGTAAATCTTATAACATGAACACTGTGGTCATTCGTTTGTTCTACATGTGGAAAAACTCAATGAATAGTTGCTAAGGTGAATTGAAGCATGGTTTGTGAAAAGTTTCTCTCTGAATAAACAGGGCTGCCCTGAGATCAGTTACTTTTTGACAAATCTGGTCTGTGGAATTGACACTTGTCATCCTGAGCCCTTTATATGCTGAGCTATATCACTGAGATGGTATACAGAGAGGAGGCAGCCAAGGAAGGCATTTTCTAGTAAGTAGAAGATTTTAGTATTTTGGTTTTGCTTTGGAAATTATTTTAGAGGCATATATTATCAGCTGGTTACAGAGGCATGCTTAATTGGTGTGGCAGGATACTTAAATTTAAGAGTTGTAAATTTATGTTTCACTTCGTCTGTAGGTAGTGCTTCCTTGCGTTTAGGAAGCTTTATAGCAGGTTGAAAGAAAGTGTTGCCTGCAAACCATCTCCTCTTAGATTTGTTTCCAAATGCCTAAATCCTTTGAGGAGAATAGGGTGTGAGAGTGAAAGAACCTCTGAAGGAAGCCTGGAGAGAGAGGTGGGGATGCAAGTGCAACCTAGGGCAGTGAGAAGGCCTGGGGTCCTGTGAGTAGAAGGTATCCGTGCCCCGGTCCATGACAGCACCCTAAGGATGTGAAAGGAGCTCAGAGGGATGGGCCCAGCTGGGCATCAGAGAGACTCATCCTAGATTCCTGAGTCCCCAAACTCCCCAGTGTGCCTGGGCTCCAAAAGTGGCACTAAAACAAGGCAGCTCTGGGCCAGACAGGGCTATGGGAGTCTGAACAAAGGGCCTCTCAGTGATCCTCAGTGTGGACAGATGCCAATGCCAGCAGGGTGCCCCCAGTGTGTTGGTGGAACCCTAAACGTTGGTACCTTTGCCCTCTCCTGGGGTTGAGTGGAAGAGGGAACAGCCCCAAGAATGACTGAAGTTTAATTTTCCTTGGATCTTGAAGTACTACATGAGCTGATTTATAGAAAATAAAGACTGTTAGTATTTCTCACACCCTAGAGTCTGGGGACTGAGATTTATTCCCATTGCATTATTTCAGAAAGAGATTTGGTTTTAAACTTTTCTCTGAGATTGGAGAGGGAGCGTGTTCAAAGGATAGGATGAGTTCCAGCAGCCTGAACATGATCGCCATCTAGTGGTCATACAGCATAACAGCACTTGCGCACAGACCTAAGGCTCAGTATTCTTTGTTCTGCTCTTTTCTGCAGAAATTCAAAATAATAGAAATATACTACATAAAATAACAAACATGTGAAAGATACTCTATTCCAAAAACAGAGTTTCTAAAAAGGGCTGGAACTGGGCAATAAGGTAGCATTATAATTCTAATGTCTCCCAGCCCCTCTAGAAATCAGAAGTACTAAAATTGACTTGTTAATAGGTTTACAGAATAAGGATTTTTTTTTTTTTTTACAAAATCATCTGAATTAACAAACAATTCACCAACCCTGTTCCTATAATCGCCAGGTAAGAATTGCTATAACACTCTTGGGAGGGGGCAGTGAGGTGTTGTATAATAAATATTACGTTACGAGTTCATGCTTGTGATCTGGCATTCCCCAATATCTATTCTCCACTTTTTAAGAACCTTATCCCCTAATTTTTAGTTGCCACATGGCATCCCAAGATAAAGATCTAATTTTTCAACCTCCCTTGCTGGTAAGATTCTATGACTCAGCTCTGCCCTTATTTGCAACTTCCTCTGACTAGCTGGAATGTGAGTGTGATGGCTGGAGTTCAAGGAACCACTTTTGAACCAAGAGGTGGAGGAATTTATTGAAGTTGGCAGAATATCAAGATAGAAGTCCTGAGTCCTTGAACTGCCATGGCAACCCCAGATTATCTCCAGACCTACTTTATATGGAAGAGAAATAAATTTACATTTTGTTTAATACATCATTGGGTACCTAGAAATGGCTTTTTGCATGTTACAGAAAGCAAATTATTAGTAATGGTCTATTGGAAGTGGTAAAGAAAAGGGCAGTGAGGACTCAGATGCTGTAGACTGAGAACATGGGGGTCTTTGTTTTGCAGGAGCAAGACATTTAGATAAATTTTTACCCACTGCACTCTGAAAGGCTGTAGTGCAAACTGAGATTCTAGCATCTTCCATTAAGAATTCTCTGCCAGGGCTTCCCTGGTGGCGCAGTGTTTGAGAGTCTGCCTGCCGATGCAGGGGACACGGGTTCGTGCCCCGGTCCAGGAGGATCCCACATGCCGCGGAGCGGCTAGGCCCGTGAGCAATGGCCACTGAGCCTGCGTGTCTGGAGCCTGTGCTCCGCAACGGGAGAGGCCACAACAGTGAGAGGCCCGCGTACCACACACACACAAAAAAAAAAAAAAAAAAAAAAGAATTCTCTGCCAGACCATGGAAGCTAGCCCACAGCCAGAAATCAGCTTAAGGAAGCTGCCTCTCTACCCAAGCATCTGGTTTCAGAGGTTATAAGGTAGCCCTCTATTCAGTTAATCCATTTTGAACTGGTTTCAAAAATACAGAAACCAGTAAGTCAAAGACCAGAGCCCTGAGACTTGATGTCTGGAAGAGCTCTGATCGGCCCTAGGGAAATGGTGAATGCTTGAGTCTGAAACTTTTCACACATCCTTCCCTCCAGCCATAAAGTCAACATGGTACACAGACAAAATCTTACCTGCAGCATTTCTAGGAGACAGGCCTATCACAAACTTCAAATTGAAGAAAGAGAAATAAACACCTGATTTCAAAAGAGATGCAGCGGGAGCTCCTGCTGCCATGTGGGCCTTTGGGTGGGGAGGGAAATCCCATGATGTCCGGGTGTAGGGGGGAGAGGAGAAGGGGCAAGGGTGTGGTTGAAGCCTAGACAAAATCAGCCCCACAGAGAGAAAGCTGGGCTCTAAGTGCTGGAGTACTGAAGCCCCACTTAGTACTTGGGGGTCTTACAACATCGGCCTGAGGGAAGGGCTCTGAAACCGAGGGGACCAGAGACAGAAACCTTGTGGAGAAGATGGCTTCCAGGGAGAAAGACTTCAAGAAAGAAATGTCAGGGAAAGGAAGGGGAAAATTAGAGGCATGAGAATTGGAAAAGAAGAAGTAAAGCTATCCTTTTGGGGTGCTAACATGACAATATAACTGGAAACGAAATAATCAATGAGAGTACTAATGCAAACAGTGAAAGAATTCAGGGATGTAGCAGGATATAAAATTAACATGTGCAAAGTCAGTCACCTTGAAGGCCATGTCACTTCTGTGATATGCTTCCCCCAAACCTACACTCCAAAAATGTCAGACAAACCTGAAGTGAGGGGCATGCTGTAAACGCGTGACTAGTTCTCCTCAAAACTATTATGGTCATGAAAACCAAGGAAAGATTGAAAAACTGTCACAGATCAGAGAAGACTAAAGAAACACAACCACTAAATGTAATGTAGTGTTCTGGGTGGGATCCTGGAGCCAAAAAAGGATATTAGTGGAAAAACTGGTGATGGCCGAATAAAGTCTGGATTTTGACAGTAATGTAGAAATGTTGGTTTCTAAGTTTAGACAAATGTAACATGTTCATCTTAGAGGAAACTGGGTGTATATGTGAACTCTGTACTATTTTGCAACTTTTCTGTAATTCTAAAATATTCTGAAATTAAAATTTTATTAAAAAGAATAAATAGCTTCCAGTTACACGAATAGAGCCCCACCATGAACAATAGCTACAAAAGACATCAAGCACGTAGGAAAAAACATAATCAGAAATGTGCAGTCAAGGGACTTCCCTGGTGGCATAGTGGTTAAGAATCCGCCTGCCAATGCAGGGGACATGGGTTCGATCCCCGGTCCGCGAAGATCCCGCATGTTGCGGAGCAACTAAGCCTGTGTGCCATAACTACTGAGTCTGCGCTCTAGAGCCCGTGAGCCACAACTACTGAGCCCACATGCCTAGAGCCCCTGCTCCGCAACAAGAGAAGCCACCGCAATGAGAAGCTCGCACACCACTATGAAGAGTAGTCCCCAGCTCAACAGAACTAGAGAAAGCCGGCGCGCAGCAACGAAGTCCCAATGCAGCCAATAAATAAATAAATAAATTTATATTAAAAAAAAAGAACTGTGTGGTCAAAATGAAGAAAATAATAAAACCTCTCTGAAAGATACAAAATTAGCCTTAAACCCATGGAAAGATATCCCTTGTTTTTGAATAAAAGGATTCAACATTATCACGATGCCATTTCCCCATTAGTAAATTTATCTCAATCCCAATTAAAAAAAAAAAACACCAGCAGGCTTTTGTTATACAATATAATGACAAGTTTTTACTGAAGTTCATGTGAAAAAATAAATGTGCAAGAATAGCCAGAAAACACAGAAAAGGAAAAGCTATAGGTGGGTGTCTACCAGACTTTAAAACAGCTAATATAGCTTCTATAATTAAAGCGGTGCAATACTAGTGCATGCAAACACAGACCAACGAAATAGGATAGAAAGTCCAGAAACAGACCCAACTGCATATGTATGGAAATTTAGTAAATCATAAAGGTGGCATCAAAAATCACTGAAGCAAAGATGGAATTCTGACAGCCTTCTTGAGTAAGTTATTTTGCCTTGATTGTCTTAATCCGTAAAGTGGACCTGTTTGCATTGTTTAACGGGAAGAGAACCAAACGGGGGGCATTGCGACATTATTACCCACCACTTTCAAGCAGATCCCTTGATCCCTCTGATCCTCCCTCCCGTCGACTATGAACTGGGAATAATAATAATATCCAATCCACTTCCGGCTCAGGGGAATAGCTAGTATCCAGAGAGAAAACATTTGTGAGACTGAGGAGAGTTGCAGTAAAAATAAGGGATTCTTAAGCAGGTTCACCCGAGCACGAATCCAAATGGACCTTAATTGTGTCGTTGGCTTCTATTCTAAGGCTTCAGTGACGTCCCGAGCTACCCAGGTTGGAATTTCCTGGGCAAGTGGGAAGCGGAGGAGAAAATATCACGTGAATGTTACTGAGTCCGAAAAAAAAAGATTGGAACATTTTCTTGCCCTTTCTTCCTTTTTTTATTCATTAAAAATATAGAGTTCAGGTCCCCTGAGTCACCAAAAAGCTGGAAACCACCTCCCATTCATGGACCTCACGTGAAGAAGCTAAAGGTCAGCAATGGAGTAACCCAACCAGGAAGATGAGCTGTGCCCTTGGGGGCTGAGGCACATTCTCGGCAATGTTTCCGTGGGGCTATGGCTTTGGTCTTCATGTGCCCCCAGCAAGATGTCTGCACAGCCTCCTCTGTGGAGGAAGGTCCGCTGTTGATCTCTAGTAGTGCAGGGCCTGGGGACTCGTGAGGTTACAAGAAAATTTTTACAAGCAAGTCTTTACTCTTTTAAACCTTCAGCTCTAATTGAGGCAAGGCCCTCATTTCAACAGGAGTTAGGCTGAGCGATGAATTACAGAAAGGGTTTGTGTCTACCAGACATTAAAACATCTGCGTAAGGGAGTTTGGTCAAGCCAGCTTTACACAGTTCATGCAGACATGATATTATGATGATGTATTCAAGAGTGCTCTGAGCCCTGCGGGTGGGGTACCACGGAAGTTTTATGAAAGAGGAATCTCTGACTCTTGTTAAAGATAAACTGAGGAGTATTAAAACTTTTGAGTTTATTTGAGCAAAAACTGGTTCACACAGGGCAGTGCAAAACCAGAAGTTGTTAGGAGTGCTCCACCGATTGGACCTATACAGAGATTTTTATTTTTATTTATTTAGTTTTGGCCGCGCCTCATGGCATGTGGCATCTTAGTTCCCCGACCAGGGATTGAACCTGTGACCCTGCATTGGAAGCACAGAGTGTTAACCACTTGACCACCAGGGAAGCCCCTATAGAGAGACGGTTATAAAGAAAAGGCAGAAGCAAAGCAAGGAGATTGTTGATTGGCTGTAGATTAAAGCCTAGTGGGCTCTTTGTGAT
Source organism: Hyperoodon ampullatus (assembly GCF_949752795.1). NCBI lineage: Eukaryota > Metazoa > Chordata > Mammalia > Artiodactyla > Ziphiidae > Hyperoodon > Hyperoodon ampullatus. The sequence goes on from NC_136917.1 coordinate 147,739,498, forward strand.
TTGTCATCCTTAGCGCTTTGATTTGTAACCTGGAGGCATTTACAGGCTTAGACTTTGGTTTGCTGAAGTAGTCCACCACCTCATTAGAGCCACCTTCTTGTTTAATTACCACTCTTAACAAACAAGATGTTTTTCTGAAATGTTCTTGCCCCATCACTATAAAGTCATTGCTGCCTACAGTTCTAATTTGAGGAAACCATACAGAAGTGTTTCCCCCTTGGTCTATGATGTATGATATCTCTCTCCCTTCTTCCTGGCCTGAAATCTCTTTCCTATGCAGAGCCTCTGGCCAGACAGCAAAGTCTGGGTTGTTGTCTCAAGAAGTTGCCCATGAATATCTTTGGACCAATAATGGGGCAGAGAGGGGTCTTTAGTCTTGTTTGTATCCATCAGTCCCATAGTACAATGATCTTACAGAAGCCAAAGGCCTTGGACCACCATCCTGAGAGGATAAGGTACAGGCAGGTTCCAAAAGGGAGATAGGTAGCCAGTATGGATGTTAACAAGAGAGGGAAGCAGCCCTGGCTGGGAGTTCTGAGCAGCCTGAGAATAACACAGCTGGGTAGGCTGACTCTGAGTGATGCGGTGATTCTCACAGCTGTTGGAGCGAATAAGAGAATATCCTGGAGACAAACACCCTGACAAGCCCCCAAACCAACCACTGGCAACCTCCCACCAGGACCTTTTAGTACAGCTCTCCTAACCACGCAGTCAAGGAAATTACTGCCTGTTTTCCTTAAAGGCACTAACAGAGGGCGCTGTCGCCCAACGGAAACTACATTCAAGTACTGCTGAACCATTTTCCAATCTAATAAATCATCCCCTCCCACTCTAGTCTATGAAAATTCATCTTTTTGAGCAATCCCAAACTGAATTTACTTTTTCAGCTTCCTGCTCAGCTGTGGTGGAGATGTTTGCTTTCAACAGGATCTCTGCTGAACATATGCTGTATGGGTAATTCAACATCCTGGTGGAGCCCAAAGAAACACATAAGATGACAGTTTGGGCAGCATTATTTGGTTGCACACAGAATACGTGTCATTCTTGTGTTTAGGAGACCAAGTCTGCAAACACTGCAAGAATGCAAAGGGAATTTGGACAGTGGAGGCAGTAGAACAGTGAGCGCTGTACATCCTAAAAAAAACCAAAGGGGGTACACACACACACACACACACACACACACACAGGATTTTTCAATTGGTCATAACGGTCAGGGATTTTGGTCTACCATCATCTCGCCAGGGCCTGCCACATAGTAGGTGTCTATAAATATCTTTGAATCATAACTGATATATATTCAATGTCAAAATTTGTTGAGAAGTTCAGTCCACTGGCTGTTTAGCTTGTGAGGCACTAAATAATGTTTAACTGTTTGAACGGATCCTTTTTGAACTCAGCTAACTGAATCGGCTCTTTGTTTGAAGATCACAGGGATGAAGTCAATAAACGTATTGAGCAAACACTGCCCTTTCCCCCTCAGCTCTCCAGAAAATCTCCCATTCTCCTTACTTGACTTTCTTCCCCACGGGGACCCTTGAAGATGGGTCACTGTGAGCCTGGCCCTGGCTGGGACTGAAGCTGCCCAGTGTTTTCCCCAGTGCCTGGTGGGTCCTGCCCCCCAGAGGGGACCTCACTCTGCTCCTCTAGTCTCTTCCTCCTGCCTCTCACGTCCAAGACCGGCCCCAAGGGGCCCCAAGAGTGATCCCTTCCCTCCTCTGCCTGGAGCCCATCACTTCTTTTAGTTACACTGCTCAGAACCTCAGAAGGGACCATGGGGGCGTCACTTAGCCCACATGGACCTGGTTTCCTCATCCGGGACCTGAGACCCGACCCCAGGAACTCCGTGCTCCCTTTCATCTCCAGCTTCCTCTGCTTCTCAGACCCACACACCCTGGGGCGGATCAGGAGACAGCAGTCACGCCCTGAGTATGGAACCTAAAACCTGGCTCTGACCTGCAGCAGCTTCATCGGGGACTTGAGAGAAACGCAAGTTCCCTGCCTTCCCTAGACCTTTGGAGTCCGACTGGGGCTGGGGACCCTCAGGCCATGATTGAGCAGCCCCTGGGGATTCTGATCCCTGTAAAATTGAACCCCTGTCCTGCAACTGTGTAGTGGGAAGGTAGGGGTCAAGAGACAGAGGAGCATGTGCAGCTTGGGCTCGCCGGAGGCTGGGTCAGGGAGGACCTGGAGGATGGGAGGTGAAAAGCACAGGGAACTCCTGGGCTAAGGAAGAGAGGCAGCTGGTGGCTAAGAGCACAGGCTCTCATCTGACTACTTAAATTCGGGCTCTGCCACCTATTGTGTGTGTGACCTGGGCAAGAGGCTTAAACTCTCTATGCTTCCATTTTCTCACCTCTAAAATTCTCATGGGGCAAGTAGTAGTAGTATAGCTGGCGCTGCCCAAATGCCACTCAGTCCCTTCAGGGCTCTTGTCCCTGCCATCTTTGCTCTTTCTGGATGTCAAAGCCTGCTTCCTGAGTCCAAGTGCCCTGTCCTCACCCCGTAACATGACAGCTGTCCCCAAACAATGACTGCTCGGATGGGTGTGTCAAGACCCCAGCTCTCTTGCCCCTTTGTGACTAAGTCTGCTCTGTGTTCTACGCGGATTCTAGAGTTTTCTCAGAAGGAATAAGCTCCTGTAACCCCTTCGGCTAGTGGCACCTTTTATTAGCACCCCCTTCCCTGTCTGCCTTTCCAGTTCCCCGCGGCTTGCTTCCTAAGATGACCTTGCCAACAGCCTGCACCTGAGTCCTCATCTCAAGGTCTTCTTTTGGGGAACCCAAGCTGATCCAAGAACTTACCCTCTAGGGTTGATATGAGGATTAACGCAGTCAGTGCTGAGAGCTATGCTCGGCACACAGTAGGTGCTCCATAAATGATCGCCATTACTATTAGTAACTGAGCACTGAGTTTGGAGTCGGGACACCTGATTCCAGTCTTGCTTTGCACCTGCCAGCGAGGGGAGCCTGAGGGAGCCAGTTATCCCCTCCGAGTGTCAGTTTCCGCCCTTTCAAGGCTACTGGGGGAATAAAATAGAATAGCTCTGCAGGCACTTTGCAAACGCTGAAAGGTTACACCCAAGTGAAAGGTAATAAGAACCAAAGGCTGAGGAAACACACACAGCTCAGCTCCATATACCCCCGGAGCCGGGAACCAGGACCACCTCGGGCCCAGATAGGAGCCTCCTGAACCAGCGCCCACTCACCTGGGAGGGTGGGGATGCAGCTGGGGATTCCTCAGCCTCGCTCATTTGACACAGCAGTACTGAGCGCTGCTGAAAATCAGGCCCTTTGATCGCTCCAGTGCTGAGCATTTGGGGCCAAGTACCTCAGGAGTCATGAGGCTTTTATTTTGAGGTATTTAAAATGGGTATATTGGGGGCTTCCCTGGTGGCGCAGTGGTTGAGAGTCCGCCTGCCGATGCAGGGGACACGGGTTCGTGCCCCAGTCCGGGAAGATCCCACATGCCGCGGAGCGGCTGGGCCCGTGAGCCATGGCCGCTGAGCCTGTGCGTCCGGAGCCTGTGCTCCTCAACGGGAGAGGCCGCAACAGTGAGAGGCCCGCGTACCGGAAAAAAAAAAAAAAAAGGGTATATTGGAAACGTAGAGCAATGCCAAATGGGATCTAATACAGTGCCTCGTTCCAATATTTAGCTTTTATGAATTAAATGCTTGTAACATGAAAAGTGCAATGCAGCATAATTGTGCCATTAGCATTGTAATTAAACTATTCACGAATCATTCTTAATTCACAGTGCAGAACAGGGGGGTGGTCCAAGGCAAGACTCAGAAGAAGTTTTCTCCCCTGAACTGCGTGTGTTTTGTCAAAGAATCCCCAATTGGCCACGATGTCAGAGGCCTAACTCCTTTGTCCTCCACCTGAGCAGGGAAAGCTGTTTTGAAAGTGGAGGTGTTGAAAGGGCGCCCTGGGAGCCCTGTGGAGTGTGGACTGCAGAGGAGAGACAGGCAGGGGATTTTTTAAAAATTATTTATTTATTTATTTAATTTATTTATTTTTGGCTGTGTTGGGACTTCGTTGCTGCGAGTGGGCTTTTCTCTAGTTGCGGTGAGCGAGGGCTACTCTTCGTTGCGGTGCACGGGCTTCTCATTGCGGTGGCTTCTCTTGTTGCGGAGCATGGGCTCTAGGCACGAGAGCTTCAGTAGTTGTGGCACGTGGGCTCAGTAGTTGTGGCTCATGGGCTTAGTTGCTCCACGGCATGTGGGATCTTCCCAGAGCAGGGCTCGAACCCATGTCCCCTGCACTGGCAGGCAGATTCTCAACCACTGCACCACCAGGGAAGCCCTAGAGACAGGGGATTTATTTGGACATACCAGCAGCCATCTGGACTGAGGCCCTGAAGGGCTTAACTAAAGCTGTAGAAAATAGCGATGAAGAGGTGAAAGGGACTAACATATATTTTGAAGGGGAAGTCTCCTGGTTTTTGTTTTTTTGCCTATGTGAAATAACAGAAACACAAACAGGATTAATAGAGGGCCATTTTTAAAAAGAGCGTTCGAAGAATTCTTCTACGGCTTCCAGAAACTTCCAGTAACTGGTGACTTCTGTCCGATGACTGCTTCCCTCTCCTCAGGGGAAGAAAGAGTTTTTTACTCAGGCAGGCAGCTTGCCAATGACTATTCCTCCAGCAATGTACATTTGTCTTTTTACGCCTGAGACGTGTTTTTCCTCAAAATGTCCGGGCAAATGCCGGTAGGAGACAATGTGTCCCAGGGTAGCTGATGTCGCTGACAAATGTCATGCCCTTTCAGACTTCATTCTGGATGCTGGGAAGATTCTGAGGTGTCCAAGCTGCTGCAATGCCTGACATCATTCTTGTATTGTACACGATGGGGAGATTTGTCTGGAAAAGGAAGGGAGGGTGGACTCCAGCTCTTCCAGTTTGAATTTCCTGTGAGGGCAGAGGTGGGGTCCTGGGAGGGAGGAGGGGCTCCTGGAAGGCTGGCCAGGTCCCCTCCTCTCCGCCATAGCACTGTGCTCACCACCAGAGCAGGGCCAGGCCACTTAAATCTCATCTCAACCTGGCTGCTTTACCTCGAAAACGTCAACGTCACCAGCTGAAAAATTAATAATAATGTGGTGAGGAATAACTGCCAGCCAGCCTTCTGTTTGAGAAGAGGTGCATGCTGGGAGTGGAGAAGCAAGTGGCCCAGTGGAGAGAGGACAGCCTCCCAGTGATGGCCGTGGTCATTTGGCTTTTGGGGAGTTTCTGAGAATGGTGGAGGCCTGTGCCCTATTACCACACAGCTGGCTAAGACAAGTGTGGGATTTCTGAAGGGATCGAGTACAGAAGAAAGCTAAGAGCGATGATGGTCTTAGAGACTGAGGCAAAACATTCCTGCTTCTTTGCTTAGTTCGGAGGACATGAAGCCACCCAACTCTCCTGACTTCAAATGGGCCACCCCTCAGCATGACCAGGAAGGAACCACAGAGTTCCTGTTTCCAAATGTTAGCTCTTTGGATCCTTGTCTGACCCTAGAAAGGGGGAAGGATTCCCCCAAATATGCCTGGGGTTGCATTTCCCACCGCCTTTAAATAAATACAACAACACACAAGTCCAGGTTTTTGGAGTCTGAAGCTTGGAAAGCTTGGAGAGCGCTCTTTAAGAAAAAGAATACCAGGCTATGAATACACAAGTAGGCATGGAAGTGATCATTTATTCAGAACAACAGAAATCACAACAAATTACAAAATGTCAACAATGGGCTGTATTAGATTCCTGTGGCTGCCATAGCAAATTACCACACACTTAGTGACTTAAAATAGGGGAAATTTATTCTCTCATAGCTCCGGAGGTCAGAAGTTGGAAATCAAGCTCTCAGTCAGGCCACACTCCCTCCCTTCAGGGGCTCTAGGAGAGAGTCCTTTCCTGCCTATTCTAGCTTCTGGGAACTTCCCCAACAGGCCCGGGCTTTCTTGGCCTATGGCCGCATCACTGCAGTCTCTGCCTCTGTGGTCACATTGCCTCCTTCTCTTCTGTTTGGCTCCTCTGTGTGTCTCTTATGAGGACACTTGTCATTGGATTTAGGGCTCATCTGGATGATCCAGCATGATCTCATCTCAAGACCCTATGTAATTATATCTGCGAAGACGCTTTTTCCATATACAGTAAATTTCATGGGTTCCAGGGATTAGGATGTGGACCTCTTTTTGGAGGCCACTATTCAACCCACTACACTGACAAATACCATAAACATCACAAATGTCAGGAAGATAACATTACATTTTTATTAAATAACTATCTGAATACTTCACACTTCTGAATACTTTTTCTGAAAATTTTTGGCTGTATATCATTTGACTGCCTCTCCATGTGACAATAATTTTATAATTTCATTTTCTGTAGAGACAATAGAAAGAAGATCCATGTTCACTCCATCATGATTTATTTAAATGTGCATATTACGATTGATAGGATGCATAGAATATGTGATTCCATACATTTACTGCTTCCAGGACTGCTATAGGTTCATGTCCACAAACACAGGAATTCTGATAAGTTCTATTTCACGTGATTCCTATCAAAAGAGGAAAAGAAAAAGTACGGTGCTGTATTTGTTTCCTAGGGCTGATGTAACAAAGTACTACAGACTGGGTGGCTTAAAACAACAGAAATGTATTCTTTCATATGTCTGGAGGCTGGAAGTCCAAAATCAAGGTGTGGGTGGGGCCTTGCTCCATCTGAGTCTCTGAACAGAACACTCTTCACCTTTCTCTGGTTTCCAGTGTTGCTGTCAATACTTGGCATTCCTTGGCTTTGCCTGGTTTGCAGCTGCATCACTCCAATCTCATCCTCTGTCATCACCTGGCATTTTCCAGTGTGTCCAAATTTTCCTCTTTTTATAAGGCCATCAATCACTGGGTTAGGGCCTTCCCTACTTCAATAGGAGGAAGTGTATGACTTCATTTTAACTGACACTTTAATTATATCTGTCATGAAATAAAATTTACATTTTAAGGCAAGAAAAGAACAATTTAAACATAAAATTTTTCTCTGCCAGCTTGGGCCTCCTCCCTTCCCTCTAGTATGCATTGTGCATCTACATTATGCATTAACTAGACCTCCCCAACCGTAGAACTATCTGCTCAACCATAAAGCTCAATTTTTCTTCTTTTGGCCATATAACTCCTTAGAAAATAGCATTCCTTTCTTGGTCTTGTAAGGAGTCATGACGACCCACTACTCTCCATGTAGGTGAAGAAATCTCTGGTGAAATTTATGTGCAATGTCCAATATGTAATTTCCCTTAAAAATAGTGATTGGTAAGGAACGGACGGACTGGGTCAGATGACCTGGGGAGATATTGGGCCACATCTAATAGAAGTTCTTAGCTTAAATATTTATGCCAGTAGTATTCTGCCTATTTTACAAGAGTACTGTTTCTTGAATTACCAGATGGGTGACTAAGCCTCCGATAAAAATAATGATGATGGGCTTCCCTGGTGGCGCAGTGGTTGGGAGTCCACCTGCCGATGCAGGGGATGCGGGTTCGTGTCCCGGTCCGGGAGGATCCCACATGCCACGGAGCGGCTGGGCCCGTGAGCCATGGCCGCTGAGCCTGCACGTCCGGAGCCTATGCTCTGCAACGGGAGAGGCCGCAACAGTGAGAGGCCCATGTACTGCAAAAAAAAAAAAAAAAAGAAAAAGATGACTAGGGGACGTGAAACAATTGACCAAATATATAGTCCTATAAGATCAATGATTGTAATAGTGTAACTCTGAATATGGGAAGAAGCAGCAAGAGGGAGTCATTTCCTGGACCGTAACAGACTAGTAACACCGGTGGTACAGAGACTACTACTACTACTACTACTGTTAACTGGGTCTGGTCCAGTAATAGCACATGGTGTGTCCTATCAAGGAAATCCTCACCTGACCTTGGAATGAGCATTCCTAGTGCAGTGGGACAAATTGGTCACAAACTGCCTCCCAAACCTTGGTCAAAATTACGACCGAAAGGGAGGGGATTGTAAAATAAAGGATGTTGCCCACCATCCAGTTCTAAAAGAATTAGCCACTGATGTCACTGAGTTACAATACACCCTGAAAGGAATTTAAGGCGAAGATCAGGATGAGGCACTTCCTGCTCTGGGAAAACTGACAGCACTGGTCCTCAGATAGTTAGATTTTTTCAGGAGAAAGTTTTATGAACCTAGTTTCCTGCATTTTCCCATACTTAGTAAAGCCCTGAAACCATTAACTAAGATATTTGTTCCTTGTGAATAGCAGTAGCCTTCTACCAAGCTGTGTGCTTGACTGTATGTACCCCTTCACCAAAATCACATATATACTTGGCCTCCCCTGCCTTACCTCTTTGGAACGGTCCTCAGAGCTTTCTGAAGGACTGTCTCCTGGGTTATGATCCTCAGGTTGGCTGGAATAGCATTCTCCATTTATTTTTTTGATTGATTAATTAAATTTTTCTTGACATCTGCAAAGACCCTATTTCCAAATTACATCACATTCACAGGTACAGGGAGGTAAGACTTCAACCTATCTTTTTGTGAGACACAATTCAGGTGTATTTATAATTGTACAGGACGCATTCTTCAGTATATACCAGGAGAGAGCCTTCATTTCAGACTCTGCATCAAGGAGAAGCAAATCCTCCACTGGCAGTTTTATCCGCCTGATGACTGCAACCACCTTCCACAGGCTAGCTTCCATCTCTAGACAGTTCAAACCTGTTTATTATGTTTGCCATAATTTTCTGGAGGAATGGGCACATATCATAAAATTCAGAAACCCCAAATGAAAGGCCCCCAGAGAAGAACCAAGAAGAAGGCTGTGATGTGGAGATGAATGTCTTAGGAGAGTGTGTTGCCTCTGGATGGAGAACAGAGTGGGTCCTTAATTCTTGAGGATATAAGGGGTCACGAGATCTTAATGCTCTTCCTAACTCGCTGTCTGTTTCAGGGTTTTACAGTGCTGACTGTCTGGGAGTCCTTTGGACCTTCACATGTCTCCTGCTTTACTTTAATCCCACTTTTTTTTTAAAATAATGTAGCTGTCTTAAAATTTTTTTTAAATTAATTAATTATTTACTTTGGCCATGCTGTGCAGCACGTGGGATCTTAGTTCCCCGACCAGGGTTCAAACCCGTGCCCCCTGCAGTGGAAGCGGAGAATCTTAACCACTGGACCGCCAGGGAAGTCCCAATCCCACTTTTTTGAGTATAGGGGTCTCAGAACAGACACCAATGACTCGACATGCTTGCCCTTAAATCTTCCCATCTGTCAGCATAGGACCTGGCCGGACATCCTTGCCACTGAGCCTGGGCCCAGTGGCTTCAGATGTTCCAGCTGCAGAATGACTTCATTTACATTGCTATTCAGAAGCAAACGGCCCAGCTCCAAGGAAAATCTTTCCTTTCTAACCAACAAGCCAGTATGTGGCATTTTTCTTTTCCTTACTCTGCAGAGTAAAATGAACCTTGCAGATGTTCCTATAATCCCAGGAGAATAAGATTCACAGATGAGCTGACGAGAGCGGCTTGGCTCTGATACTGGGTTAGCCAGTTGCCATGTGGCCTGGGGTCAAGTCAGAGGGAGCAGCTGGGAATCTCATTTGAAAGCTAACTTCATGGCTGTGGTCAGAGAGCCAGAAAGCCTGTTTGCATAAAGCCTTCCCTCACAAACTGCAATGAGTGTGCTTCCCCCCAATAACAAAGCCTGCAAGCGACAAAGGGGGTAGATAAGAGCACCTCCTTGGCCCAGTAAAGTGGTGGGGCTTGGCTTTCTCTAATCCTGGTGGTGGTGAGCAGGCAGTGGGAATCCGTGGAGGATGCAGGAGGCAGGACCCTTAACCCATAGGGACTCAAGTGGGGGGATCCAGATCAATAAAACATTCTACAAAGTTGGTCCATGATGACTCTGGGAATAGCCATCACCTTAATAAGTAGAGACAAATGGATACTGGGGCTGTGTATTTTGTGGCAGACCCATCTTACTAAACGGCGGCGGTCAAAGAAACTTTCAAACCAACCAATCAGCAGCCACCTGTTTCCAGGGTCTTATGGGCAGATCAACCCAAAGTTCAACCGACATCAATAGTATACATTTAAGGACAATTCTCACGTTCAAATGTCAGAGGCTATTTAAGAAAGAGTCCAGTTTGCAAATAACCATTAGGTCGCAACACAGCAAAACTCTCTTCTCACAGATGATACTGATGCCAGGAATGACGCTCCCTTTCAGAGCCTTTTCTCTTCCTCATTCCACGCGATTTTCACCCTTGTGAAGCTGTAGTGGAGGAAAAAGAAAACTTTCCTGCCCTGTTAGGCTCTGCCTCTGGAGCCCTAGAAATTAAACTGACAAAAGGCAGATTAACAGGAGAAAAGGCATACAAGTTCATTTGACGTTAATTTTTTTATGTGTGCATGGAAGCCTTCCTATAGAAGAAATAAAGACCCTCAGAAGACATTAGGCCTGAGAGCTTATAGATCATTTTTACCAAAAAGAGATAAAATTGTGGACACGTGACAGACAGGAAAAGGAGTTTGAACTTTCAGAGGCAGTAAATTGTGGAAAAGTAAATACATGGAGGAAAGTAATGGAAGATAAGGGTTGATTAGTAAGATTTGTTATGCGGATTCCTCTCCTGTGTCTCTGGACTGATAAGAGTCTAGAATCTTCTCTGGGGATTAATGGTGATTCAGAGTGGTTCTGCCCTTCCTGGTATGAGAGAGGGGGTGGGGGGGGATCCCTCCACAAGGGGAAATTTATGCCCTGCTTTTAGGCAAATAGAGAGTGTTTCTGTGTCTCATTAAAGAAATATCAGAACTGGATGGTAAAGTGATAAAAACAGGTTTTTCTCAGGATTATTGCAATAGGGAAAAAGAGACCTCAATATAGAACTGGGCTCAGTTTCAAATATAGCAGGGGCAAGAAGAGATTTAGAGCCAAGGAGCAGGGTGGGGGTCAGTGGAAGGAAAATTACTAAGAGGAAACATGGGGGGTGCAATTCTTGCTGAAGGCAAGCCAGAGTCATCAGACATCTGGATAATTTAAAGAATTTAAAGAATTTTAAAGAATTTAAAGAATTCAATAAAAGAATGTATAGAAAATGACTAAAACATGGCCCCAATTATCTAAAAAATGTGTATGCATATGCACTTGACTGTATAAATATATTTGCAATTGTACTTGTGCTGATGATTAATATCTGTCTCTCCACCTAAGTGTATACTCCTTGAGTGCAGGGATAATGTCAACTGGAGCCTGGAAAAGGAGAATGACTTTCTGACCAAAGGAGCAAATGAAGAATTTCCAGTAATCAAATATATTTTCAGCTCCTTACGATTCTTTACCTCTAAATGGCTTTTTCAAAAAATTCTGACCTTTCAGGGACTTCCCTTGTGGCGCAGTGGTTAAGAATTCGCCTCCCAATGCAGGGGACACGGGTTCGAGCCCTGGTCCGGGAAGATGCCGCAGAGCAACTAAGCCCATGTGCCACAACTATGGAGTCTGCGCTCTAGAGCCAACGAGCCACAACTACTGAGCCCACGTGCCACAACTAATGAAGCCCGCGTGCCTAGAGACCATGCTCCACAAGAGAAGCCGCCACAATGAGAAGCCGGTGCACCTCAAGAAGAGTAACCCCTGCTCTTCGCAACTAGAGAAAGCCTGCGCCCAGCAAGAAGACCCAACGCAGTCAAAAATAAATAAATAAATAAATTAATTAAAAAAAATTCTGACCTTTCAATCTGGATGATACAAGCCTTTGGAAATATTTTGGATCTCATTATTATTATTTTTTTAACATCTTTATTAGAGTATAACTGCTTTACAATGGTGTGTTACTTTCTGCTGTATAACAAAGTGAATCAGTTATACATATACATATATTCCCAAATCTCTTCCTTCTTGTGTCTCCCTCCCTCCCACCCTCCCTATCCCACCCCTCTAGGTGGTCACAAAGCACCGAGCTGATCTCCCTGTGCTATGCGGCTGCTTCCCACCAGCTATCTATTTTACGTTTGGTAGTGTATATATGTCCATGCCACTCTCTCACTTTGTCCCAGCTTACCCTTCCCCCTCCCCATATCCTCAAGTCCATTCTATAGTAGGTCTGTGTCTTTATTCCCGTCTTACCCCTAGGTTCTTCATGACATTTTTTTTTCCCTTAGGTTCAATATATATGTGTTAGCATACGGTATTTGTCTTTCTCTTTCTGACTTACTTCACTCTGTATGACAGACTCTAGGTCCACCCACCTCACTACAAATAGCTCAATTTCGTTTCTTTTTATGGCTGAGTAATATTCCATTGTATATATGTGCCACATCTTCTTTATCCATTCATCCGATGATGGACACTTAGGTTGCTTCCATCTCCTGGCTATTGTAAATAGAGCTGCAATGAATATTTGGATCTCACTATTTATCTCATAAAGGACCAACATCAAGCTGCCATGCTTGAAATACATTATCGGGTTCCCATGGAGACCAGCCTTTTCATGGGTTGCTCCCAGCGATGACCCGGTGTGGCAGGGACAGCAGGAAGGCCCGTTTCTGGGAGGGGTTACATTGGTTCGAGGACTCTGCATTGGCCTTGCCAAACTTCCCTGGAAATACTGCAGCCCCAAACTCTTCCACTCAACCTTCCTTCCTTCCTTCACTCCTTCTGAAAATAGAGAAACACTCTGTCTGACGTTCAGGGTAAACCACATGGAAGCACACACCAAAAGAGAAGAATCTGTGATGAAAATAGAAATGGCTGCTGGGTACGTACTGGCATCTGAGCCGAAGAGAATCCACTGAGCGGCTGCCCTGGCCCCAGAGGGGCACAGAAAACCCAAGTGTTTCCTGTGTCCCTAAGGGTGTACTTTAGCTATAGCTTTCAGGTATAACCTTTCTCCCAAGAACTTAGTTGTCACCCTGGGGGAAAAATGGGGAAATTTCAGGAAGCTTCCTAATACGGAAATTTTTCATACATGAAGTGATTGAATTATTACTTAAATCAAATGTCAAATGTCTTAATCAAATGTCTTGTACTGGAAATATTACTTCCAAAGGAAATGGCAGCTCAAGATACAAATTGAGCTTAGGTTTGGAACAAATATAAAAATAAGTTTTGCAGATGAGTTTTGAGACTTTGAAAAATTTTGCATTGTAGACACACATATGCTTATTGTATAAGCAGTTTTTTCACTGGACTTTTCTTGACGCTTAATATATTGTGAGAATCTTCCATGTCAATAAAAAGCTTTTCATTTTTAGTAGTCATGGCCACATCATCATTTATTCACTCACTCCCTTTCCTTGCTGGTGGTCAGCCAGGAACCTCTCTCAGCTCCTTAAGGCCACCTACATTCCTTGGTAGGTTGGCCCCTCCATCTTCAAAAACAGAAGCCCAGGACCAGATGGCTTTACAGGTGAATTCTATCAAACGTTTAGAGAAGAACTAATACCTATCCTTCTCAAACTCTTCCAAAATATAGCAGAGGGAAGAACACTCCCAAACTCAATCTATGAGGCCACCATCACCCTGATACCCAAACCAGACAAAGATGTCACACACACACACAAAGCTATAGACCAATATCACTGATGAACATAGATGCAAAAATCCTCAACAAAATACTAGCAAACAGAATCCAACAGCACATTAAAAGGAGCATACACTGTTATCAAATGGGGTTTATCCCAGTAATGCAAGGATTCTTTAATATATGCAAATCAATCAATGTGATACACCATATTAAAAAACTGAAAGGTAAAAACCATATGATAATCTCAATAGATGCAGAAAAAGCTTTCGACAAAATTCAACACCGATTTATGATAAAAACTCTCCAGAAAGTAGGCATAGAGGGACCTTACCTCAACATAATAAAGGCCATATATGACAAACCCACAGCTAACATTGTTCTCAGTGGGGAAAAACTGAAACCATTTCCTCTAAAATCAGGAAAAAGACAAGGATGTCCACTCTCACCACTATTATTCAACATAGTTTTGGAAGATTTAGCCATAGCAATCAGAGAAGAGAAAGAAATAAAAGGAATCCAAATCAGAAAAGAAGAAGCAAAGCTGTCACCGTTTGCAGATGACATGATACTATACATAGAGAATCCCAAAAATGCTACCAGAAAACTACTAGAGCTAATCAGTGAATCTGGTAAAGTAACAGGTTGCAAAATTAATGTGCAGAAACCTCTTGCATTCCTATACATTAATGATGAAAAATCTGAAAGAGAAATTAAGGAAACGCTCCCATTTACCAGTGCAACAAAAAGAATAAAATACCTAGGAATAAACCTTCCTAAGGAAACAAAAGACCTGTATGCAAAAAACTATAAGACACTGAAGAAAGAAATTTAAGACAATACAAACAGATGGAGAGATATAACATGTTCTTGAATTGGAAGAATCAACATTGTGAAAATGACTCTACTACCCAAAGCAATCTACAGAGTCAGTGCAATCCTTGTCAAACTACCAATGGCATTTTCCACAGAACTAGAACAAAAAATTTCACAATTTGTATGGAAACACAAAAGACCCTGAATAGCTAAAGCAATCTTGAGAAAGAAAAATTTAGCTGGAGGAATCAGGCCCCTGACTACAGACTATACTACAAAGCTACAGTAATCAAGACAATATGGTACTGTCACAAAAACAGAAATATAGATCAATGGAACAGGATAGAAAGCCCAGAGGTAAACCCACACACAGATGTTCACCTTATCTTTGATAAAGGAGGCAAGAATATACATAGGAGAAAAGACAGCCTCTTCAATAAGTGGTGCTGGGAAAACTGGACAGGTACATGTAAAAGAATGAAATTAGAACACTCCCTAACACTGTACAGAAAAATAAACTCAAAATGGATTAAAGACCTAAATGTAAGGCCAGACACTATAAAACTCTTAGAGGAAAACATAGGCAGAACACTCTTCGACATAAATCACAGCAAGATCATTTTTGATCCACCTCCTATAGAAATGGAAATAAAAACAAAAATAAACACATGGGACCTAATGAAACTTAAAAAGCTTTTGCACAGCAACGGAAACCATAAACAAGACAAAAAGACAACCCTCAGAATGGGAGAAAATATTTGCAAACAAAGCAACTGACAAAGGATTAATCTCCAAAATATACAAGCAGCTCATGCAGCTCAATATCAAAAAAACAAACAACCTAATCAAAACATTGGTGGAAGATCTAAATAGACATTTCTCCAAAGAAGATATACAGATTGCCAACAAACACATGAAAGGATGCTCAACATCACTAATCATTAGAGAAATGCAATTTAAAACTACAATGAGGTATCACCTCACACTGGTCAGAATGGCCATCATCAAAAAATCTACAAACAATGAATGCTGAAGAGGGTGTGGTGAAAAGGGAACCCTCTTGCACTGTTGGTGGGAATGTAAATTGATACAGCCACTATGGAGAACAGTATGGAGGTTCCTTCAAAAACTAAAAATAGAACTACCATACGACCCAGCATTCCCACTACTAGGCATATACCCTGAGAAAACCATAATTCAAAAAGAGTCCTGTACCACAATGTCCATTGCAGCACTATTTACAATAGCCAGGACATGGAAGCAACCTAGGTGTCCATCGACAGATGAATGGCTAAAGAAGACGTGGCACATATATACAATGGAATATTACTCAGCCATAAAAATAAATGACATTGAGTTATTTGTAGTGAGGTGGATGGACCTAGAGTCTGTCATATAGAGTGAAGTAAGTCAGAAAGAGAAAAACAAATACTGTATGCTAACACATATATAGGGAATCAAAAAAACAAAAACAAAAACAAAGGAAAAATGGTTCTGAAGAACCTAGGGGGCAGGACAGGAATAAAGATGCAGACATAGAGAATGGACTTGAGGACAAGGGGAGTGGAAAGGATAAGCTGGGACAAAGTGAGAGAGTAGTATGGACATATATACACTGCCAAAGGTAAAATAGATAGCTAGTGGGTAGGGAAATCAGCTCGGTGCTTTTTGTCCACCTAGAGGGGTGGATAGGGAGGGTGGGCGGGAGACGCAGGAGGGAGGCGATATGGGGATGTATGTATACATATAGCTGATTCACTATGTTATACAGCCGAAACTAACACAACATTGTAAAGCAATTATACTCCAATAAAGATGTTAAAAATAAATAAATAAATAAATGAGGAAATACTTGCATGAAAGGCCTCTGTGGCCAAGCTGGTATAAATAGTCACATTTTATAGGCTGATTGCATCTCTAGAAGGGTATCACTTAAGGACATGACTAACCCTTTCATCAGGCACTGAAGAAGGTGGCTACTCCCCATCATGTAATAATACCCTCAGAGGCCCTGGGGGAGACAGAGGACAGAGCCCAGGGCCTGTGGTGGTTGTGGTGGACTTGTCACATTTTGGAGGCAGGAATGCTGGTGCCTGAGGTGTGGTCCAGGCTCCTTGTGGGTCATCATTCTTATTATGAGCTGAACTGTGTTCCCCCAAAGTTCACATGTTGAAGCTCTAGCCCCCAGTAACTCAGAATGTGACTATATATGGAGAAAGGGCCTTTGAAGAGGTAACGGAATTAAAACGAGGCCTTTACTGTGGGTCCTAATCCAGTCTGACTGGTGTCCTTATAAGAAGAGGACATTTGGATGCACACAGATGGCCATGTAAAGACACATCAAGAAGGCGGCCATTGCAAGCCAAGGAGAGAGGCCTCAGGGATAACCAAACCTGCTGGCTCCTGGATCTCAGACTTCCAGCCTCCAGAATTGTGAGAAAATAAATTTCTGTTGTTTAAGCCGCCCAGCCTGTGGTACCTTGTTGTGATGGCTCAAGCAGACCAATAGGGCTGTTAAGAGGCGGGGAACTACCTGGCATCTCCAGCTTCCCCTCTGCTTTCCTGCGCCCGGTTCAAACCTTCACCGTAACTTTTTATGTGGCTGTAATTCTTCGGTCTCCTGATGGCCTCCTCTTCTGACCATGAGTCCCTGGAGAGAAGGTACTATATTTTGGTCAATGCCGAGCACTTTGATTCCATTGTGAAGATTTGGGGGAAGTATCATTGGGGACCTTTGTGGCTGTCAGTGTTGAAGATGTGATCATTTATTAATTTTTCAGTTATTCAAAGTATATTTATGGAAAGCCTACTTTGTGCCAATAATTATTTGTTCATTTAAAGAGTAATGCACAGTCACTATTGTAACCTAAATTAGAGTGATAGGGTAGATTCTAGGGAAACAAAATAGGTAGTGTGGATTTCCCTACCTAAATGAACTTAGGAGTTCAGAATAGTAAATATATATGCTGCAAGGCAATGTGACAATGCTGTTATGAACAGAAAAAACTGCTGGGACCAGTAAGGAAGGAGAGTAAATTGTGCCCATCTTCCACCCCTAAGAGAGCAAGAGGGGGCTCCTATGTGTGCCTTAAGCATCTTCTTTTAGATTTACTGGTTGATATAGACAAGGCAGTTGACTGTGTCTCATGGAAGACAGCATGTTAGGACATTTGTGATTCCAACAGTGGGCTTTGAAAGTCTACTTTCTGCAACTTAACACATTGTCTAAGGCTTTGAACTAGACCAACTGCTAGAGAAAGGGGGAAACGCAAAGCTAGCTTGCTGGTGACATTTCCATCTTCTGTGTGATCTGGTATGCACAGAGAGCCGGTCCAACCTCCCTTGCCAGCCCATCATTTGTCTGACTTAGGCTTTTGCCTGGGTTGAAGGTATCATATTTTTGATGAGAACGACATTTTGCTGAGGCCCCTGGGGTCTTTGGATGTGTACAGAGTAGCTGCTCAATGAGCCATGGAAACAAAGTATGGGTAAGTATAGAGACTTTGGCAGGAACTCTAGTAGGAAAGTAGTTAAACTGGTCTCCGCCTTACTCCTTGCTTCTCTCTCTCTCCAGCCTCGCCACCATTTTGCTCAATCCCACCCTCCACCCCGCATCAGCAACTTTCAATTGATGACAACAGAATCAGAATTCAAGAAGAGCTCACGGTGTTTACGGCAGCTTCAGAGAAGATGGGCAAGGGTAAAGGGGTGGGGGAGTTAGGTCTGAAGTGAAGAGAAGCCTCATAGGACATCCACAGAGGGGAAGTAAATACGATGGGAAAATAAATCAGGTTGAAACTTTCCAGAGGAAGTTCCCTGTCACTGACACTGTTCTTTGTTCTGTAAGAGTATCTGGAAGCTCGCAGACATGCTGTGTCTCCTCAGTAGACTGAGCCGTCTTAGCAGATAAGCCAGAGGCAATCTGCTTCCTTCTCATCAAGGATGGTCCAGGTTGGAGCTCAGGCATCTGAGGAGCGAGGGGAGGCCTGCCTCCTGCCCAGAAAAACAGCTTAGGGCTTCATCCAAAGGCCATTTATTGAAAGTATCCACTGGCATGTTTACAATGGGAAGAAAAGTGTTTACCTGGCTCTGTTGGAGGAACCGTGGATTCTAGGAACTCAAGATATCTCCCAGCTTACTTCACAGACAGGGATTCCTCATTATCCTTGAATAAAACTGGTCAGCAAGGGCTTCCCTGGTGGCGCAGTGGTTGAGAGTCTACCTGCTAATGCAGGGGACACGGGTTCGAGCCCTGGTCTGGGAAGATCCCACATGCCGTGGTGCAACTAGGCCCGTGAGCCACAACTACTGAGCCTGCGTGTCTGGAGCCTGTGCTCCGCAACAAGAGAGGCCGTGATAGTGAGAGGCCCGCGCACTGCGATGAAGAGTGGCCCCCGCTTGCCACAACTAGAGAAAGCCCTCGCACAGAAACGAAGACCCAACACAGCAAAAATAAATAAATAAATAAATAAATAAAAAGCCAAAAAAAAATGTTACTTTGTTAAAAAAAACAAAACCCCCCCCAAAAAACTGGTCAGCATGAAGCATATGGCTCAGGCTCCTAGCATTCCGCATTGCTATAAAGACAAGTTTCCTGGATCCAGAGAAACTTTCCCTAGTCATCAAAAATAAAAGGCATTTAGCAAAGGATTGCTGCTAAAACATTTAGAAAGCACATTTATAAGTATTCTAGAATTGTTGAAGGGCTTGTCTTCCCGAAGAATGGATTATGAGAAAGAGGATTATAGGGAAGATCTGTCAACTGGCAAAAGTAAGCTGGGAATAAATGGCTTAGGAGACGGCTGCACATTTTCGTCCTCATGACATGGAGCATGAAGATAAATGTTCTGTACATCATCTGTCCCCCTGCAAACTATTTCCTGAAGAAGTCCAGCCACACCTAAAACTCTTATTATTACAAGTTCATTGTCACCTTTCTCCTCTGCTTGATTCAGTTTCACACATTCATTCTTAGTGGTTGTGTTAGGGTTGTCCAGAGAAGCAGGACCAATATATGGAGAGAGAAACAGAGATTTATTTTAAGGAATTGGCTATGCAATTATGAAAATTGACATGTCCAAAATCTGTACAGTAGGTTGTCAGGCTAGAGACCTAGGGAAGAGTCAATGTGGTTCAAGTCCAGGGGCCATCTGTTGCCAGAATTCCTTCTTGCTTGGGGGGATTGGGGGGTCATTCTTTGTTCTTTCAAGGCCTTCAACTGATTGCACGAGGTCCACTCACATTATAGAGAACCACATGCTTTACTCAAAGTCCACTGATTTAAATGTTAATCTGATTTAAAAGCACACTCCAGAATAATGTTTGGCCAAGTATCTGGACACTGTGGTGCAGGCAATTTGATACATAAAATTAGCCATTCACATGGCCCATGACCTTCAACAGTGTTGTGGATGATTCCTATATTTCCTTGCAACCCCAAAATCAGTGATTTTAGGCTCTAATATTTCTGTGCCACCTGTTCTACTTACCACTTGACATTGTTGATGAAAGTTCAATTAACTATCAAATTAAGAAGAAAGAGAGGGAATTTTATTCAAGCCAAATTGAGGATTATGACCTGGGAAACAGACTCTCAGAAAGCTCTGAGAACTGTTCCACCTGTTAGAAGTCAAAGGCCCAGGCATATACATTTTTGAGATAAATGATCGTAATTAAAATGACATACTGATGTTTTACATAAAGTTCACCAAGGATGAATAGTCCAAGTAAGCACGGAACAAGCTAGCAGCAAGTCACCATGACCCCCATACAGAGCTGGGAAAGAACTGTTCTTTTAAGAAGTCACATTGCTAACATCAGAAGAAAATAAAAATTGATCTTTATGGTCAAGCAGGCACTACCATCTATGAGGAGCTCTGGTTAATGTAATGCAGATGCACACTGCACATTAGGGATGAAGGGAGGAGGCCCAAACAAACTCAGAGAGAATTTTATGTTTAATTTTTTCTTCTCCTGCCTTCAAATATAAATTTTATTTCATCAATAATAAGGCCAAGTACTTTCCAAAGTGTGGTATTTGGACCACCGCTTGTCACATCTCCATCACATGGTTAGCAGGTGGTGTGACCGTTTCAGAAAAAAATAAGTTGGTGTACAAAAATTTCACAGATTTTGAAATGTAAGATGGAGTATTAGCCCAGAAATACCACAGCATTGTTAATAAGTGTTATACTTTGTAAGGGAACCCAAGGTTGATCTTGTTCAGTTTCAGTTAAAGATGAGGCTGGAGTCTGCTGATGGCATTAGTAGGTTGTTGCTAGTGCTTGTTAAACTTGCATTTTAAAAAGATTTATTATTTATTTATTTTATTAACTTTTGGCTGCATTGGGTCTTAGCTGTGACATGTGAGGTCTTCATTGCGGTGCACAGGCTTCTCTCTAGTTGTGGGGTGGGAGGTCCAGAGCACGTGGTCTCTGTAGTTTGCAGCATATGGGCTCTCTAGTTGAGGCTCACGAGCTTAGTAGTTGTGGCACTAGGGCTTAGTTGCCCCAGGGCATGTGGGGTCTTAATTCCATGACCAAGTATCAAACCCGCATCCCCTGCATTGTAAGACGGATTCTTTACCACTGGACCACCAGGGAAGTCCCAAATTTGCATTTTTTTCATTGTTTCTTTTTTATCTATATTATATCCCAATTCATAAAAATGCATCAATTACCTGGACTGGTTCACTAGAATATAAAAGTCATGATAAAAATTAATAAGCAAAATTCTACACCCCAGAATACAGTCAAAAGTAGTAAAAAGGTGAACTAAGACTTCTGTGTAAATATTGGATATAAATGTGTGTGTTCCAGCACAGGTAAAACCATGAATGTGATAAATATGCACAAGCAGCTCTAAGAGAAGGGCAAAGAGGCTGTAACATGATAAATACCTACAAATTGTACTTTGTTGATTCTGTATTCATTCAGTCAGTCCCCATTTTCTCTCCCTTTCCGGTGTGTTGTCTATTGTGAAACCAGAGTAATGGATTGGAACTCATCAAAGCCTTGTGTAATTTTCAATCAAAGCAGAGAACCTTTTCCGGTAAACTAATGAAAGTTTTTTGGAACAAGTGTTAAATCATGCATTTCAGGGTAAAACTGATGAATGCTGCCCCTAAATTGGAGAAGAGCGGTCCTGGAAATTCTAGTGACAATGACCAGGTTAGGTGGTACATCCCCAGAGAAGCTTATTACCTAGAACCAGGACCATTTGACATAATGGTGGAGCGGCTGTCAGGGAGTAATGAACTCTATTACCCCAAGGCTGAGCAGCTGTCTCCCAGCTGCTGTGTGTTTCAGCGTTAAAGACAGATGCAAGTATGCAGATTTCCCACTGCACACTGGAAAATATGAGATTTTCATGGGCATAACTGCTGGAGCATTGTGTCTGTCTCTGGAGCTTCGATTTATTGGTAAAGGCCCTGTGGACTTAGAAAACAGATGCAGACCACCCAGCAACAACAGGGGTATAAATCCATGTCAGTGATTAATCTTCAGCCTTAAGCTTCCTGCCATGAACTGAAAATCCTTCTACAGCAGGGGAATGTGAGTCTGATTATGTTGACAATCCATACCTCCCTGTTGTGCCTGAGCCCACAGGGAGAACACATGGAACAATGCTCTGGTCAGTTTAGAATCCACCCCTCGTATGTCAGTCCACAGATGTGAATTGGGTATTTCACCCAGGGGTCAACTTTGGCTTTGAATTCCTCATTTGTGCCAATTGACTTTTGTCATTGTATTGGCTATCCCATGTCTGTACCCTGTCCATATGAGAAGAAGTCCTCACTGTGTGTAGTGCTGGTGGTACTGAATGCCCTACTGTCCACTGTAACCCTTGAAGTATAGAGATTTCCTCTCCTACCTACCCTCTGCTAGCCACGGAGTGGGTATGTGTGTTGTTTAGAATCAGACAGGACTTAGATTTGGAGTAAGTGACAAAGAACAAAGGGTCAGTTAATATTTAATCATAGTGGCTTCATGGGCATTTAAGAGTACACAGTATCGGACCCCAGGACAGTGACACTACAGCTTTGTGTTTCTTCCTGCAAGATAATCAATTAACTTCCTGTATAGGACCCTCTATACTGCCTTTCTAACATGTTTTCCAGGTCTGGTCTTCTAGCTGTCAGTCAGTTGTATGAGCATCTCACAACTTTCCAATGTGAGCCTTTTCTGCCTAAGACATCCTGTGATGGTTTCCATCGCTTCCATCCACATCCCTGATTGATACACATGCTTTTTGGTCTCTGAATGGTGGGGAACAGTGACAGTGGAGATCAAAAAGGAGGAGGAAGAGAGAGAGGAGGAAGAGGAGATGATAAAAAATATCATGAAGATATAGATGAAGACAAAAAGAAGACAAATAGGAAAAAAAAGACAAATAGGAAGGTTATGAAGCAGGTGAAAAAATTCAGATTCCCACAGCTCTTTTATAGAAGCATCATTTGTTGTCTTTTTTTTTTTTTTTTTTTTTACTGTATCTTTCCATGTACTCATAATATTCCTTGTAAGTTACGGGGCAATCTGTTCCTTAATTCAGTCAAGAAGACCCTGGAGCGATCAGGCTTAGAATAGACCAGGGATCTGTGACCTGAGGGCCTCCATCTGTTTTTGGAAATAGCTTTACCAGAACACAGTCATGCTGATTCATTCCTGTATTGTCTCTGGCTGCTTTCAAGCTGCAATGGCAGAGCTGAGTCGTTGAGAAAGAGATTGTAACAGCCAGCAAACCCTAAAATATTTACTACACGGCCCTTCACAGAAAAGATTGCTGATCCCTAGAACGGAACATCTGAATCTCTGGGAAATGAAGTACAGAAATATGTTTTCCTCTTACTTTTCACTCCTTCCCTAGATGTCCAACCTTCCCAGCTACACTTGTGCCATGTTGAAGGTTAACCCAATGGGTCTGCATTATTTCAGTGGCCTGGGATCTGTGTTGTTAGAGGACAGGAACAAAACAGGGAGAGAAGATGGAAGCAGCTCTAGTCCTCCCTCCCCAGGGGCCCTGCCCTGGGGACTCCAAGGCCGCCTCTGGAGGCAACATGGGGAGGCCAAGTGCTGAAGACCACAGGCTGGTTAGTAATTGAGAACAGGCCCAAAGCCAAGTCTTCCTCTACCTGGCCGAGCGCTCTCTCTGCTGCCATTCTATCTCATCAGGGAGGCCTGAAAGGCGGTGGCGGGTGTTGAGTCTCCCTCAGAAGCCTGAGTGAGATCCAGTCAAGCAAAGACCTTATTTAATCTTCCTTCAGTACCTAAATGCTGGAGAGCAGCATTTCACTGTGCTAGAAACATACCACACCATTCATGATGAAGCCCGAAAGTCACCAGTCTAGAAGTCAGCAGACCCATGTTTTTGTTCTAACAGTGCCACTAACTAGCTCCGTTACCTTGGGCACGTTGCTTCTCCTTTCCCAGGCCATTATCTGCTCGGACATAACAGGGTGGGGGAATTAGATGAAATGAGCTGTAGCTGGCTCTGCTCTTCTTAAGATTCTTGGCCAGGATGCTCTTGTTGCTCATAAAACACGTGACCTCTCCATGGATGCACATCCCAGCTAGGTGCATAAAAACTGGATGATTTTGCACCCAAATTCATTCTCAGTGGGGCCAGTCAAGGATGCAGTCATAGGGCGTGAGCATTCAACTGGCTTCATTGGAAGTCCGGCAGCCTAGAGGGACAAATGGCTCTGCAAGATGAGAGCACCACGTCACACCAGCAGACAGGGACCAATGGGATGAGGAAACTCATTAGCGGACACGGCTGGGTAGACTCTTGGTTTAGGATCCAAGAATGCCTTTCCTGTGTGGCCTACTTTAAGGCTTGGAATAAAGAAATGTATTTGGGACGCCAACCCCAGATCTATTCCCCTCTGTGGTTGGGGTGGAGTGTCTGGAATCAGCATGACTCATGTGGAAACACTTTATTCTTTAATACCTCCAGAAGATCCTGGAACAAACTGTGGCAAACCACGAAAGCAGGCAAGACAGGGCAGCCCTATTACTTGCTGAACAAAATGATTAATTTTCAAGGTGGTTTAAAAGTTTTCTGTGAGTTATTCATATATCTGTAGAGCTTTATTCCTTCTGGAGGTTTGTCTCTGTTTCTTCATAGAAAAGAAATCTATCCTTATTTTCTCAAATGCATATTTGAGAAATAAAAGAAGGTAATGAAATATCTTTTAAAATTACACGGGGCTCCCAAACTATTTATTGGACACCTACAAGCTGAATTCAATGGAGGAAAAATTTCTCCCAGCACTTAAAAAAAGACACAAAAGAAACAAATTGTTTTTATTGATCTGAAACCTCTTAATAGGTTTAATGACTCAAATTCTCTTTTTAATTGCTTACTCACCAGCAGGAAGTATAATAAAAGTTTATATTGACCAAATGTTTTCTTTCTAATCATTTCCTCCAGCTCCACCCTTTTTTTTCTATTTTTGAGCTACAATGATAGTTAGTGGGTGCCAGACACTGTGCTGGGAAGACAGTGCCTCACTACAGAACCATCTCTTTTCATCTTCACCACCACCATGGGAGACAAATATCATTAGTCTCATTTTACTAATTGGGAACCTGAGACTTAGAATGGCTAAGGAAACATAGCTAGAAAGTTGGGAGCTGAGAATCAAACTCAAGTTGACTCTGAAGCCAAAACAAATATACATCTGTCCATCCTTTCATTCATACCACCACCCACCCATCTATCCATCTGTCATCCATCCGTCATCCACCCATTCACTCGCCCACCCATCCACTCGCCCACCCATCCATCGATCATCCATCCATTCACTCATCCATCTGTACATCATTAGCAAATATTTATTGGCACTTATATTCCTGGCACAATGTTAGATACTAAAAATATAATAGAAAACAAATGATCTCACATGGAATACACAGTCTAGTGAAGAGAACAACGTTAATAAAAGAATACAACATCATCGAAAAGTCTACAAATAATAAATGCTGGAGAGGGTGTAGAGAAAATGGAATGCTCTTACACTGTTGGTGGGAATGTAAATTGGTGCAGCCACTACGGAGAACAGTATGGAGGTTCCTTAAAAAACTAAAAATAGAGTTACCATATGATCCAGCAATCCCACTCCTGGGCATATATCTGGAAGACAAAAACTCTAATTCGAAAATATACATGCATACCAGTATTCATTTCATGGCAGCACTATTTACAATAGCCATGAAAGCAACCTAAATGTCTAATGACAGATGAATGGATAAAGAAGATATGGTATATATGTACATATCACTTTGCTGTATACCTGAAACTAACACAACATTGTAAATCAACTATATGTCAATAAAAGAAAAGAATACAACAAACAAACACAAATATTAACTGGGAAAGTACTACAAAGAAGAGATTTTAGTGCTCCAAGAACATAAGAGAGAAGGAACTGATCTAGTTAAGGATGCCTATTAGGTGAGGTAGGATATAGACTGCCTGTAAAACAAATTCATCTTCAAAGCACAGAGGTTTAACACAATGAAGTGCATCACTTACTTGGAGTATATGATTTATAAGGGTCAGCAGGGTTCTCCTCCACCCAGTCATTCAGGGACCCAGGCTGACAGAGGCTCTGCCATCACAGCCCCCATCTGGAACACATGGCCTCCAAGGTCAGTGTGGGAGAAGAAAAGTGGGATAATCTCACTGAAGGTTTTCAAGGCCAAGTTCAGAAGTGGTTCACCTCACCCATGTCCACTGACCAGAATCCAGTCACCCGGTCCCAGTTGAACTGCAAAGGAAGCTGGGAAATGTCTAGGAAGAGAACAATGAAATGGCAATACAGGGCACCGTTTCTGCTGTGAAAAGTCATAAAAGGCTTTGGTGAGGAAAGAAGGGACTGACATGAGGAGGGGGTACACTGCCTCTTCAGGAAGTACTGAGGGACACACAAATAGGGGCAGAATTCTCCAGCCTCTAAATCCCTTGGTTTCTTTTTTGAGCTCAGGGGAGCTTTAACTAATCAACACATACGTAATCTATTAATTTGGGTTATATTTTCCATTTATTTATTCTATCAATGAAAGGCATTTATGGAGTGTTTACTATGTGAAAGCTGCAGAATAAGATTCTGTACAATAATAAACATGGTATTATTATTTCCCTCAAGGATCTTCAATCTAGTTGAAAAAAGGCAAATGTGCAGAGATTATTAAGTAACAACACAATAATGACAGTATCGTTTATCAAAGGCATAAACAATACACAAGTTATTCTCTCACAGAGCAAGACAGTTGAGTGGCTTGGAGATTAGAATCAATGGCTCCTGGATGCCCTCAAGGATCAGATTCTTTATATCTTTCCCTTCTGTCGTCCTCGGGGTTGTCTGTAGTGTTCCACTTCATCTGTAAACATGATAAGATTAAGTGGAAGAAGAGACAGATAATGTACATTTCCATCTTGCACGTCCCTTTTTAAGAGTGAGGAGTCTTGCCTTTCCGCGTCCGTGAACCCGCGGAGGAGGCCAGTCGGCCTCAGCCATGGCACCCAGCCGGAATGGCATGATCCTGAAGCCCCACTTCCACAAGGACTGGCAGCGGCACGTGGCCACGTGGTTCAACCAGCCGGCTCGCAAGATCCGCAGACGCAAGGCCTGGCAGGCCAAGGCGCGCCGCATCGCCCTGCGCCCCGCGTCTGGCCCGCTCCGGCCGGTGTTGAGATGCCCCACGGTCAGGAACCACACCAAGGTGCGCGCCGGCAGGGCCTTCAGCATGGAGGAGCTGAGGGTGGCCGGCATCCACAAAAAAGTGGCCCGGACCATTGGGATCTCGGTGGACCCAAGGCGGTGGAACAAGTGCACGGAGCCCCTGCAGGCCAACGTGCAGCGGCTCAAGGAGTACCGTTCCAAGCTCATCCTCTTCCCCAGGAAGCCCTCGGCCCCCAAGAAGGGAGACAGCTCTGCTGAAGAGCTCAAATTCGCCACCCAGCTGACCGGACCAGTCATGCCCATACGGAACGTTTACAAGAAGGAGAAAGCCAGAGTCATCACAGAGGAAGAGAAGAACTTCAAGGCGTTCGCCAGTCACCGCATGGCCCGTGCCACCGCCCGGGTCTTTGGCATCTGGGCAAAAAGGGCCAAGGAAGCTGCAGAACAGGATGTTGAAAAGAACAAATAAAGTGCTGTTGGCAACTTGTGATTAAAAAAAAAAAAAAAAAAAGAGTGAGGAGTCTTGAATCCTTCCCCTAAGTACCCTAGCAGATTCCTTTCCCACTGGATTATGTCAAAGTCAACGCCCCAGATAATCACTGGCAAAAAGATGACACCAATCCTGATTTACTCCCTGTAGCTGAGACTTGCTTCCTCAGAAAGAAGAACAAAATCAAGATTTTGTTACAAGAAAGAAAGAGAATAGTTGTCAGTCCCTAAACAAAACAGTGTCTGCCATGGAGATGATGTTAAGTGTGAAATGAGTGTTCAGACACTTATTATCACAGCAAGAGAACCCATTGCGGTGTCATCTGAATAAGCCTGGCAAAACATTGTGAAGACGGACTCTGGCGTCAGAGAGGCTTTTCAGGCAAGGAGATAGTGATCAGGAGAGAGGAACATATAAGGACTGATGGGCAATGGAAGGAAGGATTGGGTGGGGGTGGGGACATCTATGGAAGCCTAAGGAAGGCTGAGCTCAGAGACACTGAAGGTAGGGAGAGTGAGGGATCTCCACAGGCCCATCCCCTAGTGCTAATCCTCCCTGGAATATTTCAGGATGAGAAAATTCTCTTCCAGACTCTCGAGTATTATTGGATGATTCTTTGTGGTTACCAAATGTACTCAGCTCTCCTGAGATATCTATTCACTTTCTACAATGATACCTATGATGCTTAACTTTACACGTCAACTTGGCTAGGTTCTGGTGCCCAGCTGTTTGGTCAAATACCAGTCTAGATGTTGCTGTGAGGGTGTTTTTAAAGATGTGATTAACACTGAAATCCATAGACTTTGAGTAAAGCAGATTGCCCTCCATAATGCAGGTGGGCCTCATCCAATCAGCCGAAGGCCTTAAGAGAAAAGACTGAGGTCTGCAAGAAGGAAAGAATCCTGCCTCCACACTGCCTTTGGACTCACGACTACAGCATGGACTCTTGCTAGAATTTCCAGACTGCTGGTTTGTCTTGTAGGTCTCAGACTTGTCAGCCTCCACAGTTGCATGAGGCAATTCCTTAAAGTAAATCTTTCTTTATGTGTATATGCATCCAAATCTCTCTCTCTCTCCATATGTATGTATGTATGTATGTATACACACACACACACACACACACACACACACACACACACACACATATATATATATATATATATATATTCCACTTGTTAGGATCTTGTTTTAGCCAGCAAAATCTCTGAGAAAACAACACTTGTCTCACCTTGATTATATGACTGTACTCTGCCTTAGATTACCAGGAGGATGGCATGGCTTGGCCCTTGCTGGGAAATGGAGTTCCTGAGTATCAGCTGCTTCTGCCTCAGGCTTCTTCAGCATCTGGATCAAGCTCACTTGGCCTCCATCGGCAGAAGTGAAACCCCAGTTTCTGAATGAGGAAAACGACTTTGGGCTTACCAGTCCTGGGGGAGGTCATTATATCAGTGTCCACTATTCCCTGAAAGAGAAAGACTCCAAAGGTCATTTATGAATACCCTAATCCAATCCAGGTGTTCTGGGTGCAGCCTCCAGGGGAAATAAGAAAGCTTTTGATTGTCTCTGCCTGCAGAAAGAAATTATTAGAAAAATGAGATGGTCTGAATAAAATTCACAAAAGGAGAATCAGATCCGCCTGAGTGATGGGTCTCAAGTGCTGCATCAGCAACTTGACTTCTGCTCCTGTAGCAGGACCATTCTTAGAGACAGGGCTGGTGCAGCTCCTCTGTTCAACTCATGCAGCTGTCTCTTGGCTCCAACCCAGCTTCAAATAATCTGTCCTGTGATGCTGGGACTGACTCTGCAGATTACTCGTCTCCTTTGTCAACCAGTGGGAGGTGCTGGAAGAAGGTGCTGGAAGGAGGAGTGTCCCAGAAGACATTTACTCTTTCCTTTTGCTTGCTGTTTTTGTGTCATCTGAGCAATGGCCCTTCACCCTGGTAGCTGTAGTTGGCTCCAGTCCAGCATCTTTCTGTATTCCCAGAATGAACCTCATTGCACCCTGGAAAAGGTACCAGTTTTAGCTGGGCGGTGACCCCTCCTCAGACATCTGAGTTCCAGCTCTGCAGGGCCCTTTCCTCTAGCTTCTGAATTCTGGTACCGTCACCCTCTTCCCTTTGTTCTCCCAGCCTTAAGAGATGGTTGCTTCCTGTCGTTACTATCTCTGTGTTTAACCCATTCCTTGTATTAAATTCTCTCTGTTTAAATATCCGGCATGGTTTCTGATTTTCTGTTTGGACCCTAACTACTGACACAAATGCATGATGATACCAGCCATTAATATTAAATAACAAATTTCATTTCACACACACACACAATTTCATGCTTATCACACACCTCTCAGATTAGAGTTTGGCTTCTTTTGTAGATTTCCTATAGTGAACATTTGTTGTCCAGCAAACATGTACAACATGTATAGTCCATTTGAGAGTTATATTCTTCACTATAAGTGAGAATGTTTGAATGCTGGTTTTTAAACATTAGTCTCTGGGGAATTCCCTGGTGGTCCAGTGGTTAGGACTCAGTGCTTTCACTGCTGAAGACCAGGGTTCAATCCTGGTTGGGGAACTAAGATCCTGCAAGCCATGCAGTGTGGCCAAAAAACAAAACAAAACAAAACAAAAAAACCCATCAGTCTCTGACAGCCTTCCTTTGGCCATCAAGACACATCCATTCCTGGGACACTGGCAATGGGTCTCCTGCACTTGCCTAATGAGGGTCAGACCTTAAAATGTGTAATTTCACCAAGGTGATGACACCCTGATTAGCCAACCAATTCCTCCCCTGACTTTGCCTCATGTTGGTGCCAAGCACAAACCTATTTTTCTTAATGGCACCAGCAAATATCTATCTATCTATCTATCTATCTATCTATCTATCTATCTATCTATCTATGTATCTATATATATATTTAGGCTGCATCTGGTCTTAGTTGCAGCATGCAGGATCTTTCATTGTGGTGCACAGGCTCCTCTTTGTGGCCTGTGGGCCTCTTTCTAGCTGTGGTGCGCAGGCTCCAGAGAGCGTGGGCTCAGTAGTTGCAGCTCGAGGGCTCTCTAGTTGTGGTGTGTGGACTCTAGAGCACACAGGCTTAGTTGCCCTGTGGCATGTGGGATCCTAGTTCCCCGACCAGGGATCAAACCTGTGTCCCCTGCATTGGAGGTGGATTCTCAACCACTGGACCACCAGGGAAGTCCCAGCACCAGCTAATATTGAGAGACAATGGGCCCTTTCTGAACACACTATATTCCTTTTCGTAAATTTTCTCAAACGAAACTTCTCTGAAAATAATCTGAAAAGGTCTTCAACATCAAGATATAAATGACCAGTATAGCTAAACTATCTCATCTCAGGAAGTATTTTAATGTTATTTGCATTTTAAGTCACCTCTAATTGGTTTCAATCAAAGGGATCAAGCCTTGAGTTTAGAATCTCAGAATTCACTGAGCTGAGTGTCGGGAGAATTTTTCCGTGGGAAGGGGTAGGAGAGAGGTGGGTCACACTCCAGCTGCTCCTTTCTGGAAATGATGCAGACACATGCCTCAGTTACCCTTTCAGTTGGCACTGATATAAAGACACGTTCTATCGCACACAGTTCTTGACTGTCCCTTGCCACACCAGAGCTGATCTCCTTTTGACCAAGGGCACAGTGGAGCGCCCTGGGGGAGGCCACAGGGCACCTACACATCACATAACAGCCTCCTCTGTGAAGCTAAACAAATATTTGCCTCTGGCTTGCAGAGCAGATCTATGGAGCTGACTTTTCACACGTATTCTCAGTGTCTGCACATCTGTGGTTCATGGTGATATCTGTGCCAACGTCCTGGCTGTAGCCTAGGAGTCAAGCAAGCAAGCAAGATTCAGTGGCAGTCCCGGTACGTCATAGCAGCCAGATGTCCCCAGGCATTTGCTGTGGGCTTTCATACCAGAGACAGCTGTGCAGAACTGGAGCTCTGGCACCTTCCATGAGTTTGCTGGGTGTAGATGTTCTCAACCCTCAGCCCACAATTAAGAAATTATGCCCACCTTCCCCCCCACCAAAAAAAAGAAAAGAAATTATGCCCAACTCTGATTCATATATTCTTTTTTTTTTCAAAAGTTCAAGAGAGAATCTTCTTTTTTTTAATTAATTTTTATTGGAGTATAGTTGCTTTACAATGTTGTGTTAATTTCTGCCATACAGCAAAGTGAATCAGCTATACTTATTCATATATCCCCTCCTTTCTGGATTTCCTTCCCATTTAGGTCTCCACAGAGCTTATTCACATCTTTGAGCAAGGGACATTGCCAGAGCATTATGAAATGATAACCCCAAGTAAGATTTAATAATAAGCCAAGGTTTAAAATGCATTTCATGGGAAGGTGCCAGAGAACACAAGCTAAGGGGCTGGGGACTCTTCTCTGGGCTAGGTTTGCTATTCTCTGTCCATGAACTTGAGCAATTGGCTAAATCTTTTTAGACTGCCATCTCCCTGTCTGTAAGATGATGAGGTCTGGAGTTTTTTAAGGCTTCCTTACATGCTTTCTGTATTAGTTTGCTGGGGCTGTCACAACAAACTACCACAAATTGGGTGGCTTAAACAAAGGAATTTATTGTCTCATAGTTCTCGAGGTTAGAAGTCTGAGATGGAGGTGTCAGCTGGGTTGGTTCCTTCTGAGGGCTGTGTGGGAGAATCTCTTCCATGCCCTTCTTCTAGCTTCTGGTGGTTGGCTGGCAATCTTTGGCGTTCCTTGATTTTTAAATGCATCACCCCATCTCTGCTTTCATCTGTACATGGTGTTCTCCCTGTGTCCGTGTCTGTTTCTATGTCCAGTTTTTTCCCCTTTATAAGGACAGTCGTATCTGGGTAGGGTCTACCCTAATGACCTCATCTTTTTTTTTTTTTTTTTTTTTTGCGGTACATAGGCCTCTCACTGTTGTGGCCTCTCCCATTGCAGAGCACAGGCTCCGGATGCGCAGGCTCAGTGGCCATGGCTCATGGGCCCAGCCGCTCCGCGGCATGTGGGATCTTCCCAGACCGGGGCACGAACCCGTGTCCCCTGCATCGGCAGGCGGACTCTCAACCACTGCGCCACCAGGGAAGCCCCCTAATGACCTCATCTTAACTTGATTGTCTGGAAAGACTATTTCCAAATAAAGTCACACTCATAGGTACTGGGGGTTAGGACCTCAATGCCTTTGGGGTGCTACAATTCAACACAACACTCGGACTCCAGATTCTTGTCCTGGCCGCTATGGAGCTGGTCCTCTCTCTGCAGTCAACCTGACGTTGGTCTTCTGCTTTGCTGTAGAAGGGAGGAAGACAGATGGAGTCATATCCTAATAACCCCTTTCGAACCGTGCAATACCAGGCAAGTTACTTTACTTCTCTGAGCCTCTGTTTCCTCATCTATAAGACGAGAACAATAGGTTTACTGAGAGAAGTCAGTGAGCTAAAGCAAAGAAGTACTTGGCTGACATATGGTAAGTGCTCAACCAATGAGAGATATTATTGTTATTTATTCCTACTGAGTCAAGGAAAGGATGCGTCAGTGATTCCTAACCCTGACTGCACATTAGAATCATCTCAGGGTCTTTTCAAAAACTCTTAGTGCCCAGGCCCCACTAGCGATTCTGAATCAACTGGTCTCGGATGGGGTCCAGGCACTGATATATTTAGAAGCTCCCTGGTTTATTTTATTATGCAGACAGGATTGAGAACCACTAGAATAAATGAAAGGGTGGAAAACACCAATGGAAATTCTCAATACAGTTGAAAGTCAGAAGAGGTTGACTTGGAGTTACTTATCCATATGGTCCAGGTGGTGGGAGCAGCCAGAAACAGCTCTTAGGAAACTCGTGAATGAGGTGACCTAGATTTCAGAGACGTTTCTTGTTTTGTGGTCTCCCTGTAAAATTTTTTCCAAGCTTCCCTGATGATGGAGCCCTGGGCCTTTTCTCCCACAGCAATATCCCATCCACTTGCTCGTCCAAGGATACCTAAGAGCTGTCCTTCCCCAGTCTCCTGCCCCAGGTCTGTTAAAAAATCCCCAGTAAGAATTGATGCCAGATAACCGCTTGATGTGCTACCTTCCTCAGGGATATCTGCCCAAGAGTGCTCATCACAGAACTCAAAAAATCCTCCAGTGGGGAAATCCTGGACACCTAAGGGTAGACTTATGAAATGGAGATGGCAGAGTTCCTTACACCCCGCTAGGTGGGAGCTGCCTGCTTAGAAGAAGCATGACTCCCAAGGCCCCTGCATTTGTGAACGGAAGAGCTTTTATTTCACTGAATCACTCTCACTCCATCCTCCACACCAAATCCTTTTACGTATAAATGTGAGGTCTAGAAGCAGCTGTTCTGGCAGTGGCAGGAGTGATGAATCTTGCATCGAGAGTTGGCCTTTGGTTCCCAGGCCCCTTTGCTGAGTGAGGAGGGCAGCTGTGAGCAGCTCCCTCGCCACTTTCCTCTCTCCAGCTGCTCTGTCGCCCCATCGTCAGGCCTGGCTTCCCCGGCTTCGGCTTCTTACAGTGTCACCCTTGTCCTCTGAGCATCACATACTGGCCACTCACTGCCTTTTAAGTCCCAGGATGTCTTCAGTCCTCATGGAGGAGGGCATTGACTTTTTGTTATGTGAGTGAATGAGTAATATTAAATATAATGATATGGAAATAGAAGCGATTTTTAATGACAAAGCTATATAAGTTCTCTTTATTATCACTAAGAGGTTAGGAATGTCCATTTTCTCTTTGGCTGAATTCTTAAAAATGTAGCAATTATCCTAAAGGAAATGATAGTTCTCTCCATCCTGATCTACTTGAGGGAGGTTGTTTGGTTTGATGCTTTCCAATTCTTCAATTTTATTTATTTTTCATTTATTTTTTTAAAAACCTGATTCATCTTTTTTTATATATAAATTTATTTATTTATTTTTGGCTGTGTTGGGTCTTCGTTGCTGTGCAACGGGCTTTCTCTAGCTGCGGGGAGCGGGGGCTACTCTGTTGCAGTGCACCGTCTTCTCACTTCGGTGGCTTCTCTTGTTGCAGAGCAGGGGCTCTAGGCGCAGGGGCTTCAGTAGTTGTGGCACGTGGGCTTCAGTAGTTGTGGCTCGTGAGCTCTAGAGCTCAGGCTCAGTAGTCATGGCGCACGGGCTTAGTTGCTCTGCAGCATGTGGGATCTTCCCGGGTCAGGGCTCGAACCCGTGTCCCCTGCATTGGCAGGCGGATTCTTAACCACTGCGCCACCAGGGAAGTCCCTCGATTTCTTCAATTTAATCAAGAATATGTCAGAAGGAAGAGGAGCCAGAGACAGACAACCTTCTTTTAATATGAAGCAGGATGTCATATCTTCATCTGGCAATAAAGCGACTTGGTCCACTTTGATCTAACTTTGGCTTTTGGGAACTCCAGGGAAAAGGAAATGAAACCTAGGGTGGGGAAATGCTTTTGCTAAACCCAGAGACTCTGCACCTGAATCCAGCTCAGTGTTCTGGAGTCACCCAACTACCTTCTGTTGCCAGTGCCAGAGGCAGAAATGAGTTCCTTTAAGTGGCGGCTACAGTGGGGAAATACTAACTGTACAATGAGAGTGCAGAGCTCTCTTGATGGCCCTGAACACGTTCCCACTGCCATTTCAGACGGAACTGATGCAGTTAAGCCCGAATTTCCTGGCAAGCCCGGGAGGAGGTTTTTCCAAAAGGATCTTAGACTGCAAAGGCACAGCCTTTCCATGTCTAATAGCAAAAGCAAACCACTGGACACATGCTGCCTGTTTCCAGCTGGTTGTGCATGTTTTCTTCACACTTTAACAAAAAACGTGCCAAGGTGTGACGTTTATGAACCCCACCAACTGGGAGCTGTCACCCAAATCGTTTTGCCTGTGATGTGGGAAAGTAATGAATGGGGGCCATTCTGCCCGCGGAGGAGCACCGCTCTCCCTCTGGCCTGCAGCCTTATTTATTACATACCGAAGTATAAAACCGCCTGGCCGGCTGCAAGTCTCATCTGCAGCCTTGGCACTTGCCCGAAGAGACCACGGCAGCCGGAGCCCTAGCCGTCTTCTCCGGGAGGCTCTGTGGCTCTGTTGAGAATCATGCTCGGAAGGCAGCTCGTCTGTTGGCACCTGCTGGCTTTGCTTTTCCTCCCTTTTTGCCTGTGTCAAGATGAATACATGGAGGTGAGCGGAAGAGCTAATAAAGTGGTGGCGAGAATAGTGCAAAGCCATCATCAGACTGGCCGTAGCGGCTCCAAGAGGGAGAAAGTGAGAGAGCGGAGCCATCCTAAAACTGGGACTGTGGATAATAACACTTCTACAGACCTAAAACCCCTGAGACCAGATGAGCTACCGCACCCCGAGGTAGATGACCTAGCCCAGATCACCCCATTCTGGGGCCAGGTACTCGGAATTCTCTTTTAAGGGTTATTGTCAAAGCTTAATGAGTTTTGTTGTTTTTGCTCTTTTTTCAGCTATGATTCTTAGGATCGATGCTTTCTAGAAGGTGGCTGAGCTGCTTGTGGGTCTCTGTCTGGGTTGCTGTGGGATACTAGGGACGAGGCTGGTCTGTGTTAGAAAATCAGCAGAGGTAGCACTGATGGACTGAGATAAAGAGAGACCACAGCTGCCCCATCAGAAAGGGGAACAGGGACAGCCAGCCCTGCTCTGCTGTGATTTGGTTTCTTTCTTGCTCTGTTGATGCGGAAAGGAAGAGAGCTGACCTTTGCAGATCTGACCTTTGCAGATAGATCATTAGAGATAATCATCTGCAGATCATAAGCTGGACTTCGTTAATTCTTCCCAGCAGAGAGAAGCTGCCCTTTGAGTTTTTCATTTGATTTGCGAGTTTACTGTGACATTTCATGCCAGGCTTGGTTATTTGATTTATAGCCCTCTAGGTTGCTAAGTCTCTATGTTCACTCTGTTTAAAAAAGGACCAAAGAGTTAAAACAAAAACACACTGTGTTTAAAACGCAGACTTGATTCTGTTGTATGATTTAATGCCTGATAATCACAGAGGACTTGTGAACGATGCTGAGTATAAGCACAGCATCTAAGGAAACACCTTTAACTCATTCAGGGTAGTACGGGAGTGGGTTAAGGTTTCAGTGTAGTGAATGGCAAATTGATGAGACTCATTTTAATTGAAAACATTAAGAAGAGGAAGAAACAGGTTTTCAAATATGTCTTTATTATTTTTTTAATTAAAAAAATTTTAATTGAGGTATAATTGACTTATAACATTATGTTAGCTTCAAGTGTACAACATAAGGAAGAAGCAGATTTTGATTTGCCTTCTAGGTATCAAGCATGTTGAAATCAGATGAGGGGAAAGGAGAGTTATTCTGAATTATATGATCTTTGTTTTTTATTTATTAAACATTTTTAAACATTTATTTTATTTGTTTATTTTTGTCTGCATTGGGTCTTCATTGCTGCGCGCGGGCTTTCTCTAGTTACGACGAGCGGGGGCTACTCTTTGTTGCAGTGCGCAGGCTTCTCATTGCAGTGACTTCTCTTCTTGCGGAGCACCAGCTCTAGGCGTGTGGGCTCAGTAGTTGTCGCTCTTGGGCTCTAGAGCGCAGGCTCAGTAGTTGTGGCACACAAGTTTAGTTGCTCTGCGACATGTGGGATCTTCCCGGACCAGGGCTCAAACCCATGTCCCCTGCATTGGCAGGAGGATTCTTAACCACTGCACCACCAGGGAAGCCCCCTGAATTATATGACCTTTGAACAAATAAGTTTTAGTACAAGAATTGACTGCTTCTATGCGTTGAATAGGCCCTGACAAAGTCCATGCAGCTGAAATCTAAACCCCTCTGACCACAGATTGAAAGTTTGCGTTGAGACTAGTAGTGTGATCAGACCAAGATCACAGGCAGAAGCAGCTGTAGATCTGGGACAAACCTGGGACTTCTAACTTGACCACAAATACAGTTGCCCAAACTATTCTGTGGGGCCTGGTCAAGAAAAAATTGCTCCTTTGCAGAGCCGTGGAAGAAATGATAACCTCTAAATCCAATCCTGCTTTTTGAAAGCCGCTTTTAGAGATTGGTCTTTCATCTGACAATCTTTTGGCTGAAGAGTGAATAATACTCATTTGTGTTTTTCTCAGTGATAAAGATATTTGTGCTTTTGTCCAAGCCTTGATCTGGACTTTCCACTTCAAAAAATGGGCTCTTTGCTGGATCCTTCCTGGTCATGGCATGTGAGCCCCCAGAGGCAGCAGAAGGCAGATGTAGGCTGTCATGGGTCACCAATTCTTGACAGGCCACTGAAATCCAAGTTACATTTCTATTCCACCCCACCTTCTAGTGCCTCTAGGCAACTAGCATGTTGAAATCATATGAGGGGGAAAAGAAGCCACTTTCTGGGTTTTCTTTTTTTTAAGCCGGGGAGGCTTTCCAACTCCCTTGGGTTCCTGAAGTATTTGCAAACCAGCCCCCAACAGGAGATAGTGAGGAGATTTAGCCACTGATATTCTAGAGGTTTCAGTACAACTCTCTGCCAGTGGGTATGGAGACCCACATTGAATTTAGGATTGTTCTGTGTTCTTCCCTCTTGCCTCACTCCCCCCACTGCTTCTTTTCTTTTAATCCCCCTTTTCCCTCATTCATCCCTCTCCCAATTATTTTGTGTGCTTCTACTATGAGTCATGTTTTAGGATGGGGATAAATGCACTCAAGCTTCTCTCTCTGAACAATGCTGAAGGGCTCTAGTGGGGATAAATCAACAGGTAATTAAGTACCATGTGATAAACAAAGTAAAGGCACAAAAGACTGTTGGGGGAAAAGGGTCAGAATGGTGGTGGCTGCTGAGTCAGATCTCAAAAGATGAGACGAAAGGGTGGGCATCCCCGGAAAAAATAAAATAAACAAATATGCGCCACAGCAAGAGCCTTGAGGAGTGGGCGTGGCTGGAGAGCTGGGCTATAGGAGGAAGACACCAGTGATTTTAGTGCCACCTGATGGATTCCGTTGGCCGGTGAAGAAGCTTAGACCTTATTTTTCCAGCAAAATTTTGTTTGTTTGTTTGTTTGTGCATAGCAGGGCAGTGAGGTGATCAAGTGTGTGTTCTAGAAAGATGACTCTGGCCATAGTGTTTGTGCGGAGATGTGTAGAGGTGGGCTGAGCAGACCTGCATTCTCTTTTCCTGGCATTTTCTTCTCTGTAGCTCTTTATTGTTCACCTTTATCCAGCTGCCCTCTCTTCCTGGACACCTATCTCTCCCTCTTCCACTTCCCTTCACCTCCTTTCTCTTCTCTCTTCCTTAAGTTAAGGAAGGAGCTGTGGACTGTCTTTCCTGGAGTCATTTCCCAATAGTAGAGCTTCATTCTCAGTAGCTGCCCCTAGGCCTCCATCTACAAAATGGATGGAACTTGTCTTAGGGAATTTCTTCCTCCCATGCTGTCCATTTGTATGAACTTGGTGTTCAAATTTGACCTAATTTGGGGAAAGGAGTTGATAAACTTAAGAGGGTGATATAGAGAACTATCTAGAAAGTCATTTTCCCTTACCTGGGAGAAAACTTCTCAATGAACACATCCTGTCCAACTTGTTCTAAGGCTCATGAACATGGTTCCATTTGACTGAACCCTGAAAGACCAAGCCAGAGGGAGGACCATGTTGTGAAATGTCACAGGACAGTTCTCAGGAAGGGGCCCACTTAATGACCAGAAGTCTCTCCCTGTTTTGGCGGCAGCGCTATGCTCTCAAAGTGGTTGGGTATGCACCCCATCTCTATGAGGCGCTAATGCCTCATACCCAGACACTAGATTTCAAAACAACATCTTTCTAAGTCACCATTTGAGGCTTTGGAAAAGACTTTAATATCTTTGTTTTCATTATAGAGCTGGAAAGAAAATTCATGACCATCTTTACCCTAACCTCTAATTTAGTGGACAAGAAAAATGATGTCGGGGGAAAGTGACTTCATAAAAGTCACACAGACCTATGATGGGAGTTCTGGTTCCAGTTCACTTCTTTTTCTGACATTCTTAGCATCTCAGTTTTTCAATTCTATTTTTAAACAAATGGTTCCACTTCAGTACTTTCCCTCCCTCCCCACCCTTCTCCTTCCCCAAAATTTGTTATTGGCAGAGCTTAGGAATCCTTGGAGCTTAAACAGCTGTATTTCATATTAGCAAAATCATACCAGGAAATTACAGAATACCTACTTCTCAGATTACATCTTTGGATTAGAAGGTGGGGTGGTGCTGTGGTGTCTGACTTTCCAAGTGTCTGAAATCCCCTTTCTCAGACCAATTGCTTTCACTGATTTTCTTTTCCTCTGCCAGTTTTATAAAAAGTTTTCATAGACTCCCATACCTGTCCAAGGTTGGGTCTGGGGTACAGAAGACTAGACTAGGAGATTGCTCCAAATCCTACCTACTGAAAACTTGAGATTGAGCCCTGAGCCACTGCAGGCAATTGCTTGGACTACAGATGCTGTTCTGCATTTTTTTCTTAATAGCTAGGTAGGCACCTGTAGGAAAAAGGAATGAGAGTAAGGAAAAAAGCCCAAGCTTATTTTTTGTTTGTTTGTTTTAATTTAATTTAATTGTTTAAATAAATTTTATTGGAGTATAGTTGATTTACAATGTTGTGTTAGTTTCTGCTGTACAGCAAAGTGAATCAGTTGTACATATACATATACCCACTCTTTTTTAGATTCCTTTCCATGGTCATGACAGAGTATTGAGTAGAGTTTCCTGTGCTATAAAAGTCTAGAGGTGCAGCAGTGTGAAGCCTTGATCCATTGTTCTGTTTGGATTTCTAATGATAGAGAAAACTTCAATTTTGAATGACTTCTTCCTCCCTCCCTTTCTCCCTTTCTCTCTCTTTTCATCCTTCCTCTCTCACCCCATCCTTTCCTTTTAAAAAATGAATTCATTAGCAACACTATGCTGTTTTCAAAAAACTTTTGAATTTTAATTGGTGTCGAGGAAAGTTTCTACGAGTCTTTTGTAAGCTATCATTAAAAGTTGCCAGTTTAATATTAAAAGCAGCAAGGGAAAAACAACAAATAACACACAAGGGAATCCCCATAAGGTTAACAGCTGATCTTTCAGCAGAAACTCTGCAATCCAGAAGGGACTAACAGGACATATTTAAAGTGATGAAGGAGAAAAACCTGCAACCAAGATTACTCTACCCAGCAAGGATCTCATTCAGATTTGATGGAGAAGTTAAAACGTTTATAGACAAGCAAAAGCTGAGAGGGTTCAGCACCACCAAACCAGCTTTACAACAAATGCTAAAGGAACTTCTCTAGGCAAGAAACACAACAGAAGGAAAAGACCTACAATAACGAACCCAAAACAATTAAGGAAATGGGAATAGGAACATACATATTGATAATTACCTTAAATGTAAATGGACTAAATGCTCCCACCAAAAGACACAGATTGGCTGAATGGATACAAAAACAAGACCCATATATATGCTGTCTACAAGAGACCCACTTCAGACCTAGAGACACATACAGACTGAAAGTAAGGGGATGGAAAAAGATATTCCATGCACATGGAAACCAAAAGAAAGCTGGAGTAGCAATTCTCAAATCAGACAAAATAGACTTTAAAATAAAGACTACTAGAAGAGTCAAAGAAGGACACTACATAATGATCAAGGGATCGATCCAAGAAGAAGATATAACAATTGTAAATATTTATGCACCCAACATAGGAGCACCTCAATACATAAGGCAAATACTAACAGCCATAAAAGGGGAAATCAACAGTAACACATTCATAGCAGGGGACTTTAACACCCCACTTTCACCAATGGACAGATCATCCAAAATGAAAATAAATAAGGAAACACAAGCTTTAAATGATACATTAAACAAGATGGACTTAATTGATATTTATAGGACATTCCATCCAAAAACAGCAGAATACACATTTTTCTCAAGTGCTCATGGAACATTCTCCAGGATAGATCATATCTTGGGTCACAAATCAAGCCTTGGTAAATTTAAGAAAATTGAAATTGTATCAAGTATCTTTTCCGACCACAATGCTATGAGACTAGATATCAAGTACAGGAAAAGAGCTGTAAAAAATACAAACACATGAAGGCTAAACAATACACTACTTAATAACAAAGTGATCACTGAAGAAATCAAAGAGGAAATTAAAAAATACCTAGAAACAAATGACAATGGAGACACAACGACCCAAAACCTATGGGATGCAGCAAAAGCAGTTCTAAGAGGGAAGTTTATAGCAATACAATCCCACCTTAAGAAACAGGAAACATCTCAAATAAACAACCTAACCTTGCACCTAAAGCAATTAGAGAAAGAAGAACAAAAACACCCCAAAGTTAGCAGAAGGAAAGAAATCAAAAAAATCAGATCAGAAATAAATGAAAAAGAAATGAAGGAAACGATAGCAAAGATCAATAAAACTAAAAGCTGGTTCTTTGAGAAGATAAACAAAATTGATAAACCATTAGCCAGACTCATCAAGAAAAAAAGGGAGAAGACTCAAATCAATAGAATTAGAAATGAAAAAGGAGAAGTAACAACTGACACTGCAGAAATACAAAGGATCATGAGAGATTACTACAAGCAACTCTATGCCAATAAAATGGACAACCTGGAAGAAATGGACAAATTCTTAAAAATGCACAACCTGCCAAGACTGAATCAGGAAGAAATAGAAAATATGAACAGACCAATCACAAGCACTGAAATTGAAACTGTGATAAAAAAATCTTCCAACAAACAAAAGCCCAGGACCAGATGGCTTCACAGGCAAATTCTATCACATATTTAGAGAAGAGCTAACACTTATCCTTCTCAAACTCTTCCAAAATAAAGCAGAGGGAGGAACACTCCCAAACTCATTCTACGAGGCCACCATCACCTTGATACCAAAACCAGACAAGGATGTCACAAAGAAAGAAAACTACAGGCCAATATCACTGACGAACATAGATGCAAAAATCCTCAATAAAATACTAGCAAACAGA
This sequence comes from Hyperoodon ampullatus, assembly GCF_949752795.1. Classification (NCBI taxonomy): domain Eukaryota; kingdom Metazoa; phylum Chordata; class Mammalia; order Artiodactyla; family Ziphiidae; genus Hyperoodon; species Hyperoodon ampullatus. The sequence continues at coordinate 147,781,950 of NC_136917.1, forward strand.
ATCCAACAGCACATTAAAAGGACCATACACCATGATCAAGTGGGGTTTATTCCAGGAATGCAAGGATTCTTCAATATACACAAATCAATCAACGTGATACACCATATTAACAAATTGAAGGAGAAAAACCATATGATCATCTCAATACATGCAGAGAAAGCTTTTGACAAAATTCAACACCCAGTTATGATAAAAACTCTGCAGAAAGTAAGCATAGAGGGAACTTTCCTCAACATAATAAAGGTCATATATAACAAACCCACAGCCAACATTGTCCTCAATGGTGAAAAACTGAAACCATTTCCACTAAGATCAGGAACAAGACAAGGTTGCCCACTCTCACCACTCTTATTCAACATAGTTTTGGAAGTTTTAGCCACAGCAATCAGAGAAGAAAAGGAAATAAAAGGAATCCAAATCGGAAAAGAAGAAGTAAAGCTGTCACTGTTTGCAGATGACATGATACTATACATAGAGAATCCTAAAGATGCTACCAGAAAACTACTAGAGCTAATCAATGAATTTGGTAAAGTAGCAGGATACAAAATTAATGCACAGAAATCTCTGGCATTCCTATATACTAATGATGAAAAAACTGAAAGTGAAATCAAGAAAACACTCCCATTTACCATTGCAACAAAAAGAATAAAATATCTAGGAATAAACCTACCTAAGGAGAAAAAAGACCTGTATGCAGAAAATTATAAGACACTGATGAAAGAGATTAAAGATGATACAAGTAGATGGAGAGATGCACCATGTTCTTGGATTGGAAGAATCAACATTGTGAAAATGGCTCTACTACCCAAAGCAATCTACAGATTCAATGCAATCCCTATCAAACTACCGCTGGCATTTTGCACAGAACTAGAACAAAAAATTTCAAAATTTGTATGGAAACACAAAAGACCCCGAATAGCCAAAGCAATCTTGTGAACGAAAAACGGAGCTGGAGGAATCAGGCTCCCTTACTTCAGACTATACTACAAAGCTACAGTAATCAAGACAGTGTGGTACTTGCACAAAAACAGAAATATAGATCAATGGAACAGGATAGAAAGCCCAGAGATAAACCCACGCATATATGGTCACCTTATCTTTGATAAAGGAGGCAGGAATGTATAGTGGAGAAAGGACAGCCTCTTCAATAAGTGGTGCTGGGAAAACTAGACAGGGACATGTAAAAGTATGAGATTAGATCACTCCCTAACACCATACACAAAAATAAGTTCAAAATGGATTAAAGACCTAAATGTAAGGCCAGAAACTATCAAACTCTTAGAGGAAAACATAGGCAGAACATTCTATGACATAAATCACAGCAAGATCCTTTTTGATCCACCTCCTAGAGAAATGGAAATAAAGACAAAAATAAACACATGGGACCTAATGAAACTTAAAAGCTTTTGCACAGCAAAGGAAACCATAAACAAGACCAAAAGACAACCCTCAGAATGGGAGAAAATATTTGCAAATGAAGCAACTGACAAAGAATTAATCTCCAAAATTTACAAGCAGCTCATGCAGCTCAATAACAAAAAAACAAACAACCCAATCCAAAAATGGGCAGAAGACCTAGACATTTCTCCACAGAAGATATGCAGACTGCCAACAAACACATGAAAGAATGCTCAAAATCCTTAATCATTAGAGAAATGCAAATGAAAACTACAATGAGATATCATCTCACACCAGTCAGAATGGCCATCATCAAAAAATCTAGAAACAATAAATGCTGGAGAGGGTGTGGAAAAAAGGGAACACTCTTGCACTGCTGGTGGGAATGTGAATTGGTAGAGCCACTATGGAGAACAGTATGGAGGTTCCTTAAAAAACTACAAATAGAACTACCATATGACCCAGCAATCCCACTACTGGGCATATACCCTGAGAAAAATATAATTCAAAAAGAGTCATGTACCAAAATGTTCATTGCAGCCCTATTTACAATAGCCCGGAGATGGAAACAACCTAAGTGTCCATCATTGGATGAATGGATAAAGAAGATGTGGCACATATATACAATGGAATATTACTCAGCCATAAAAAGAAACGAAATTGAGCTATTTGTAATGAGGTGGATAGACCTAGAGTTTGTCATACAGAGTGAAGTAAGTCAGAAAGAGAAAGACAAATACCGTATGGTAACACATATATATGGAATTTAAGAAGAAAAAAAAACGTCATGAAGAACCTAGGGGTAAGACAGGAATAAAGACACAGACCTACTAGAGAATGGACTTGAGGATATGGGGAGGGGGAAGGGTAAGCTGTGACAAAGCAAAAGAGAGGCATGGACATACATACACTGCCAAACGCAAGGTTGATAGCTAGTGGGAAGCAGCCGCATAACACAGGGAAATCAGCTCGGGTGCTTTGTGACCGCCTGGAGGGGTGGGATAGGGAGGGTGGGAGGGAGACACAAGAGGGAGGGGATATGGGAACATATGTATATGTATAACTGATTCATTTTGTTATAAAGCAGAAACTAACACACCATTGTTAAGCAATTATACTCCAATAAAGATGTAAAAAAAAAAAAGTTGCCAGTTTAAGGGACTTCCCTGGTGGCACAGTGGTTAAGAATCCACCTGCCAATGCAGGGGACATGGGTTCGATCCCTGGTCCGGGAAGATCCCACATACCATGGAGCAACTAAGCCGGTGAGCCACAATTACTGAAGCCCACATGCCTAGAGTCCATGCTCCACAACAAGAGAAGCCACCGCAATGAGAAACCCGTGCACCGCAATGAAGAGCAGACCCCGCTTGCCGCAACTAGAGAGAGTCTGTGCACAGCAACGAAGACCCCAACGCAGCCAAAAGTAAATAAATAAATTAATTAATTAAAAAAAAATTTGCCAATTTAGAGAGGACTCCAAATTTTATGAGCAACTCTAACTCTTCTGCCATTCAACTTCTGCCAAATCTCTAGCTCCTTGACAGTAAGCACAAGTTATTTAGAAATTTATCATTGAATAAAGAAGCATTTAAAAAAAAAAGAAAGAAGCGTTAAAATCAGTGTCATATTTGAATACATTTAATATCCATTAAGTACTCATGAAATCTCGGTTCAAATAATGCGTTAATCACTTTAAATTTTCAAGTGGAATATGAAACGGAACAGCATGTTAAAGGTGGAAGTTTAAAAAAAGGGAGTTAAAGTTGTTTCAGGATGTAGATAATTAATAAGAATTTATTGGACTAATGACTACTTTCTTTCCTTAATTTTCTAAGGTAATTTATGTGTGTTGTGATACAATTCAGAATTTCTAAGAACTCTTTACCCAGTATCATGAATATAGATAGACTTAATAACTATATTTGAGGTTGGTAATTTTTATCATTTGAGGGTCATCTACTCAATATAGCTACATCTGAGACTACTGACAGTTGGAAAAGAAAGGGAGCTTTCTCTTTCTGAAGGAGCTTTCTCTTTTCCTGTAGCAGCAGGAACATACTTCCCAGAAACACAGCCCCAATCCTCCACTTCCACTCACACTTTCCAAAGAGCCTGTTCTTCTAGTGACTCTCCCGTTTCCTTTGCCTTCTGATCATCACCTCACCTTAGCTACTCCCTGACTCCTTTGCCATTGACATAAGATGACATAAGTCACCCCACACTTTCTTTTCTGATGTTGTCATAGGCTGCTTGGAATTAAGCTTACCTAGGGGCTGTGGCCAGAGGAAGCTCAAAAGTTCTAATTACTCATATGTACCTTTCTCTGAAGCTTCTCTTTGTATTTTTTCAAAGTCTCCACAAACTGGAGGACTGCCCCCAGACTGCAGCAAGTGTTGTCATGGAGACTACAGCTTTCGAGGCTACCAAGGCCCCCCTGGACCTCCTGGTCTCCCTGGCATTCCAGGTAAGGATGAGAGAGATGCGTTGTTTCCAGTCTAATTGCAGACTGTGCCGAAACAGGAGCCAGGGGTGAAGCTCAGTAAGCTGGGATCACTTGTGTGTGATCCAAAGCTTATGCATGGAAAACCCAAAAGAGAGTTGGGTGGGGAACTGGGCTTATTGAGTTAATGAGGTGGAACTGTATAAACTATAGTATTTATTATCCATACTGCTTGCAGAATCCCACAGGCATTAGGCATGCTGGGGCCCCAGCTTATAGGCCAGGAGGCCCTTCCCCAGTGTGGAGTCTGGAACCACTGGAGCTGAACAAGTTTATACTCTTGTTTCAGTGTTTCTGCCACCGTGTGCTCCATACAGCGCACTAGATCTAGGCTTCAGGGGATTTGGGAAGTGAGAGTGGGGAGGAGAGCTTGCTGGTCTGGGTTATAGTCAGCTTCACAGTCTCTTTGACTGAGCTACACCTCTTTCTGTCTGATTCTAGGTCTAGCTGAGTTTTTCTTCCCTTAACCCCCAGGTCCTTCCACGCACAGCTGTCTCTCAGTTGACCTTCATGCCTCTCTTGGACTCATGGGGACATTTTTGGGCTCCAGCACCATATGGTGGCACGGGGCATGCTGTAGAGCTCCACTGGGTCCCTCTAGACCCACTGTTCAGCCATCTCTAGTATTGAGTGGCACCCCAGACATGGATCATTTGGGGAACTTGCTAGTCTCCTGGGTCAGCCAAGGAAAGGGCAGCCCAGGTGCCCTCTGTCCCAGGACCTCCAAATCTATCTGGGGGTTTAACTGACTTTCTTGTCTCCAGGTCAATTCCTGGGGATAGAACATTTTCTCAGGGCTTGGCAAATGTCTGCTTGCTCTTCTCTGACTTACTCCCATTGATGTTAATATTTAATAAATAAGGTTTAATTTTTCTTAATACTTTTGAGTGGCTTGTCAAATGAAACCAAATTTAGAATGAGAAAGTGCTCTGTTAGACTTTATGATCAGTAGCTTGGAATCTATGACACTGAACATCAAGGACAGCAGGCAGCCGGTACAGTGATTACGGGCAGGGGACTTTCAGAGCCCTCTAAAACCTTCTTAGGTCTAAACTCTTCTGAGGTCACAGGACAGGCTGGCCTTGGCTACGTGCTTCCCATCAGGATCAGTTTTGTCATTAGCACATTAACTTGTAAACCCAGTCAAAGTTCATTAATCTGGAAGAATTGCAAGCTCGGTATGAAACCTGACCAAAGGTAGCACACAGAATAAACAACAGAAGGACCTGGAATTCAACAAATATAAAAATAAAGGGAGAGGTGTAGAAATTATCTTTTAGCAAAGTGAAGTGAAGAGTTGAAATCATTATCCAAGTCTTGCTTTCAAGATTACTGTTATAATTTTTTATCAATGATTATACTGTTCCTCCAGTTATAAAAGTGGTTCATGTTCTTTGTAGAAAATTTCAAAAATGCAGAAAAGTGTATAGAATGACACAAAAATCATTTGTGCTTCATCCACTTAGAAAAAGATAAACCACTGCAAAATATTTTTATGTAATTTGTTCTAGTCTTTTTCCCCTTAGGGTAAAACATGTACATATTTTATATTATATTATATATATATATATATATACACATATACATAGTATCATGCTATCACTATTGATTGATTCATAACCTTTTTTATCTAAAAATATCATGCTATTAAATATTTTTCTTCAGCATTCTTTTTTTGTGACTATATAACATCATTTACTGGGATGTACCATTTTTTAATTTAGCCCTTTCAGTATTGATGGACATTTAGGTGGTTTCAAATCTTTGCTACTATAAAGGATGCTTTATAATGTCTCTATGCAATTTTTCATCCAAGTCTTGCTTTATAGGAAAAACAGGCTTTGGAGCCTGGAGCCTTAAGAGTATCTAAGGCTGTTTTCAGTGTCCCATTTAAAAGCGAGCCTATCCAATGATGTCACCATGGCTGTGTTAGAGCTTGTTTCAAATGGTCCCCTTTTACAATTAAGTTTGTGCATTTTTGAAGAAAGGAGCTGCATTTGCATAAAAATAGATGGTGAGTATGAGTGACTGGGCTTTCTCATGTGATGATGTCTGGTTGTTTAAGGAAACCATGGAAACAATGGCAATAATGGAGCCACTGGCCACGAAGGGGCCAAAGGAGAGAAAGGAGACAAAGGTGATCTGGGGCCACGGGGGGAGCGTGGGCAGCATGGCCCCAAAGGAGAGAAGGGCTTCCCGGGGATCCCACCGGAACTGCAGGTAAATCGTCTTGGCATGTCTCCAGATGACCCTCACTCAGGGTCCAGGAATCAGAAGGCTTGAGTGCTTCCTCATCCTCAGTGTGTAAACCTGTCTCAATTTGTTCATCTCCACCACAGGGTGTTTGCAGAAGACCCATGCTGTCAAAGTGCTTTGAAATCATTCTTAGGGAGAAATGTATGAAGGGTGAAATTCAACACCCTCATTAGACCAAATTACAAAGCAACCCTGGACATCAGCTAATCTCCATTTTCCAAATGAGGAGCTATGTTCAATAAAAAGGTTTTTGGCGACTCGAATATGTAAACTTTTAGATGCATAAAATATTATTAAGTAGATAGTTGACCATTCCATTTATTTATCAATTTTGTTACATTTGCATATTTAAATTACATATATGGATATTAATATACAAGTAATTCTATCAAATCAGATTTCGTGGCATTAATTTTTATTAAAGCTTTTCTCATCAGTATCTTCTTTATTACTGGAGGCATTTTATTTTGTGTCATGAGACCATATTCATTTCAGCTTAAAGTTTTTTTAATTCATTTATGAGGCTATCATTGGACGTTTTATCTCAAGCCCACTACCCATTTATCTGTTATTTTTTAATATATAAATTCATTTATTTATTTTTGGCTGCGTTGGGTCTTCATTGCTGTGCGTGGGCTTTCTCTAGTTACAGAGAGTGGGGGGCTACTCTTTGCTGTGCTGCGGGGGCTTCTCTTGTTGTGGAGCACAGGCTCTAGGCACATGAGCTTCAGTAGTCATGGCTCTCAAGCTCTAGAGCACAGGCTCGGTAGTTGTGGCGCACGGGCTTAGTTGCTCTGTGGCATGTGGGATCTTCCCGGACCAGGGATCGAACCCGTGTCCCCTGCACTGGCATGCAGATTCTTAACCACTGAGCCACCAGGGAAGTCCCCCATTTATCTGTTCTTTATTTCTCTTTTAAGTGATCTTCAAAATTCTTGTTGTCGGTAACACCTAAAACTTGCAAATGTGAGACGTGAGGTTAGGTCACACCAAGAAAATTACTAAGTCTGGGTTACTTATTTATTTATTTGGCTAATATTTTTAAGATGGATTCTTCCAAGGGACTCCTATCAACACTGAAAACTAGCATTTTTTTATTGCTTGTTTCTGGCTGGTATGTGTTCCTGAAACAGTAACTAGTGATTAAAATTAAGTAACTGAGAGAACATACTGATGGAATAAAATTCATATTTTAAGGCAAGACAAGAAAAATTTAAACATAATTTTTTCTCTGCCCATTTTGGCCTCCTCCCTCCCCTCCACTGTGCATTGTGCATCTGCATTATGCATTAACCAGACCTCACCAATGGCAGAAATAACTGCTCAACCATAAAGATCAATTTCTCTTCTTTTGACGTCAGACATGTAACTCCTTAGAAGATAACATTACTTACTTACAACCTTATTAATGTTACTAGCTATATTACTTGTGTTCTGCCTATTTTATAAGATTATTTTTTCTTTCATTACCAGTGTATGACTGAGATTCCAATAAAAATAATGATGACTAGGGGACTTGAAACAATTGACCAAATATATAGTTCTGTAAGATCAATGATTGTAATAGTGTAACTCTGGATATGGGAAGAAGCAACAAGAGGGAGCCATTTCCTGGACCGTAACAGACTAGTAACACAGGTGGTCCAGAGGCTTTTGGCTACTGTTAACTGAGTCTGGTCTAGTAATAGCACATGGAGTGTCCTGTCAAGGAAATCCTCACCTGACCTGGGAATGAGCATTCCTAGTGCAGTGGGACAATTGGTCATAAAATGCCCCCCAAACCTTGGTTGAAATTAAGAACAAAAGGGAGAGGATTGTAAAATAAAGAATGTTGCCCACCATCCAGTTCTATAAGAACCAAGTCATTCCCACTGCAGTCGCTGACCTACAATACACTGTGGAAGGAATTCAATGTGAAGATCAGGATGAGGCATTTTGTGCTCTGGGAAAACTGACAGCACTGGCCCTCAGACAGTTAAATATTTTCAGGAGAGAAATTTATGAACCCAGTTTCTTGCATCTTACCATTACTTAGAAAAGCACTGAAACCATTAACTAAGATATCTGTCCCTTGTGAATAGCAGTAGCCTTCTACCAAGATGTGTGCTTGACTGCATGTACCCCTTCACCTAAATCACATATATACTGGTTTCTCCCCCTATCCCCACACCTCTTCAGAACGGTCCTCAGAGCTTTCTGAAAGATTTTCCCCTGGGTTATAATCCTCAGGTTCGCTTTAATAAAAATTTCCAATTTCTTTCTTTGATTATTGATTAATATTTTCATGGACAGTACTATAACACGAGAAACTTTTAAAGAACTATAAGGTACAGAAACTCTATCTGAAATATCAGTGGGGGAAACCTTTACCCTTTATTTGGGCACCTGTGGTAGTTGTTTGACCTTGGATAAATTCCATCATTTTGGGGGGAATCAAGTTATTTTAAGGGTAAACTAAGAGATCCTGTGTGTTACTCAACCTGCTTTTGTGGTTTCGTAACGGCTTTTTTTCCCGTAACTTTTTAATGACCACTGTTTAATAATTTTAGCAACCTGCGGTCTGTGTGCCAGTATAAATTTACAAAGAAAAGGAGACAGATGCCATCGCCCAGGTTATAGGTACCTAATAAGATGGATGGTTCTCAAAGCTAGAAACTAACCCAAATCTGTGAATGGTTATATCCTAGTCAAGGGGCCTTGTAGTAGCCAGTTTAATGGAGAACACCTGGGCAATTATTACATTTGCTCCCTCAGCTTTTTAACCCTAAAACCACATTACTGTCTTTAGGGAGAATTACTTTCCCATGTCTTGAAGGAGGCATTAAAGTGGAGACAAGATTGGTCCTGGGCAGATTGTAACGGAGGGTGACTTCCGGCCCCTTCATCCCCATTTCTAAATCTCTTCCTTCAGTGTCACCCTTTCTTCATCCTTCTGTGTCCAGTGCCCTCACACAGTCCTTCTGACTGCCCCAATCCTTTCTGTGTTGATTCCCCCAGGCCTGCCTCCCTGTTTACTCCCCCAAGTCTTCCAGAACTTCAAATTATTTGCTCTCTCCTCTCTCACCCCTCTCCCTTAAAACTTCCATTCATTCAAGATGGATAATCCCACTAAGTTAAAGAATGCATTAACCAGATCAATATCTAATTCGCATTCAGTTTCAATGACTCATTTGGACAGGGGACTGGCATTGACTTTCAAATGTGACTCTCCAATGGTGGTACCATTTCCGAGTGTGGGCTATTCCCATACCACCAGGCAATTCTCGGATACCAGCTGGATGTCCCACAATTCAGCTCACTTCTGACACTTAAGAGGTCAGTCGTGGGCTTCCCTGGTGGCGCAGTGGTTGAGAGTCCGCCTGCCGATGCAGGGGACACGGGTTCGTGCCCCGGTCTGGGAAGATCCCACATGCCGCGGAGCGGCTGGGCGCGTGAGCCATGGCCACTGAGCCTGCGCGTCCGGAGCCTGAGCTCCGCAATGGGAGAGGCCACAACAGTGAGAGGCCCGCGTACCGCCAAAAAAAAAAAAAGAGCTCAGTCCTTCGAGACTGCCCCACCCTTCCCCCACTTTAGGCGCCAATCCATGTCCAGGTTATCACCTGTGTTTCTGTCTTCCAATGACCCCCTGCTTGGGTTTGATTAATTTACTAAAGTGGCTCACAGAAGCACTCAGAGAAACATTTTACTTACTTGCTCACCAATTTATTATAAAAGGATGTAACTGAAGAACAGCCAGATGGAAGAGATGCATAGGGCAAGGTATGGGGACTGAGCTTCCACTCCCTATCTGACAGCGCCACTCTCCCCAAATCTCCATGTGTTCACCAACTGGGAAACTCTCCAAAACCTGTCCTTTGGGTTTTTATGGAGGCTTCATTACTTAGGCAAGAGTAATTAAATCAGTAGCCATTGGTGACTGATCCTCTGTCCAGCCCCTATCTCTCCTCTGCGGAGGTTTGGGGGCAGGGGCTGGGAGGGGGGGATGGGGGAGGACTGAGAGTTCAAAGCTCTCTAATGACGTGGTTGGCTCCACAGGCAACCAGACCCTCCCGAGGGGCTTTCCCAAAGTTGCCTCATTAACATAATGAAAGACACCTTGATTGCCCTCAACACTTAGGAAATTCTGAAGATTTTAGGAGTTCTCTGCCAGAACTGGGGGCGAATACTAAATATATATTTATTATAAATCATAATATCACACGTGTCTTTTATGGAGAAAATAACACAGGGCAAACAAAGTTAAAACGTTGGCTGCAGAACTTTTCAGATCCTTTAGTATATGCTAATGGGCATTTAATAGTTATATGTAGAAGATTTCATCCAAATTTCCAGTATTATTTGATAATAGAATTTTAATATCTCAGAAAGCACTTTAAAGTCTAATGGTCGGGCTTCCCTGGTGGCGCAGTGGTTGAGAGTCTGCCTGCCGATGCAGGGGACACGGGTTCGTGCTCCGGTCTGGGAAGATCCCACATGCCGCGGAGCGGCTGGGCCCGTGAGCCATGGCCGTTGAGCCTGCGCGTCCGGAGCCTGTGCTCCACAACGGGAGAGGCCACAATAGTGAGAGGCCCGCGTACCGCAAAAAAAAAAAAAAAAAAAAAAAAAAAGTCTAATGGTCATTGAAACACATGCTCAGAACTGTTGATATATAGTTTTAATGATGCATAGCATAAAAATGTTAGAAATCACCATGATTTATTTAATTTTTCTCTATAGATTAATGTTTAAATTATTTCCAATCTTGCTGTTACAAATATTGGTGAAATAAACTTACTTGTATCAAAACCTTATTTCTCTAAGATAAATTGCCTTTTAATTAACCACCAACTCTTTGCTTAGATTGCATTCATGGCTTCTCTGGCAACTCACTTCAGCAATCAGAACAGTGGGATTATCTTCAGCAGTGTCGAAACCAACATCGGAAATTTCTTCGATGTCATGACCGGTAGATTTGGGGCCCCAGTATCAGGTGAGAGGTAAAAATAAATGACTGGATTAATCAATTAAGCAACCAAGAGAAAGAAGGAAGGAAGTGGGGGAGGGAGGGAGGGAGGGAGGGAAGGAAGGAAGGGGGAGGGAACAAAGAAAGAAACCCTAAGGGAATTAAGAGTTCTTTGTGATTCTGGTTAAAACATATATATATATATATAAAATATTATATTATATATATATATGAAAAGACAGAGACATTTTTAAAAATGATGACGACCATGGGCTACTTAGATTATTAACTCATTCAAACTAACCAAATAAACCTTAAGGGCATAGTTACCTCTGCCTTGAAAAGCCCTTATTCTCACAGTTTAAATGTGTCATAACTGAGTTCATCCCCTCCCCTTTGCCACCACCCCAAGGAAGGCTGTATCGTATTTTAAAAACATTAAAAAAATTTTTTTTCAGTACTTCTGTATTCATTTCCTATTGCTGCTGTAACAAATTACTACAAACTAGGCTTAAAACAACACAAAATTATTCTGTAACAGTTCTGGAGGTCAGTACTTCAAAATCAGTCCAACTGGGCTAAAGTCCAGGTATGGGCAGTGCTGGTTCCTCTGGAGAGCTCTAGGGCCTTGCCTCTTCCAACTTTTAGAGGCTGTCACCATTCCCTGCCTATTGGCCACATCACCTCAATCTCTGCGTCCACTGTCCCATCATTTTGTCTTCTCAGATTCTGACCTCCTTGGCTCTTTTATAGAGACAGAGTGATTACCCTGGGCCCACCTGGATAATCCAGGATAATCTTCCCATCTCAAAACCTTGAATTTAATCACACCTGCAAAATCTCTTTTGCCATATAAGGTAACAGTCATGGATCTCGGGGATTTTAGGACATGAGCACACATGGGGGGCATTATTCAGTCCCCAACAACTTTCTTACTTTCTAGTGCCACAAGCTGCTTCAAGCTCATATTGCATTTTCCCCTGTCCTAGCTCTGGAAATACCCATTTTCCCAAGGAGTCCTGGTTCCTTTCATTGGAGAGTAGTATCTAGAAACCAAGACTTGGGTGCTAAATGTACTCATCGCTATTAGGAGGTCACTGCTTTTGGGTCCTGTCATTGGACAGAGTTAGGAAATACACATGTATACTAATCATGCATGCGTACATATCTGTATTTATTTTCCTACTATCTATCTATCTATCTATCTATCTATCTATCTATGTTGTGTGTTAAAAAACAAACAAAAAAATGAGTTCATTCTGATACAATCTATCTATATTGTGTGTTAAAAAACAAACAAAAAAACATGAGTTCATTCTGATACATCTGACTCAAATCCAGCACCACTGAGTTCATCCTAGCATCCTCTTTATTTATTTGTAACTTCTTTATTTGACAGTGTGAACCCTGGCTCTCTTAATCTATAATATATTTACTTATTTGTTGAACCTTAGTATACAAATAAAGTAGTTAAAAAATTGCAAACCCGTGTGCCATGAGAAACAAAGTTACCAACTAGGGTGTAATGTTTGTGTCCAATTTTTTTTATTTTTACCATCCAGTCAAAACACTGTCTTTAAAAGCCCTTAGATCATCTTTTTCCCCCATGCCCTTCAGTTCTGTTACTTCATTCATTTGTAATACAGTTAGATTCATTTGTCATAATCTCGAGTTTCTCATATTCTAGTTGAGTTTTTAAAACTCTGCAGAGCAAAATTTATTCTTTGTGGTGTACAGCTCTATGGGTTTTGACGAGTGCATAGAGATGTATCTCCACCACCATGGTATCAAATGGAACAGTTCTTTCAGCCCCCAAATTCCCTTGTGCTATCCCTTGGTAGTCAACCCCTGTGTACTCCAACCCCTGACAATGACTGATCGGTTTCCCAACCTTAGAATTCCAAAATGTCATATAAATGGAATTGTACAATATATACAATATGTCTCTTAGCAAAATTCATTTAACATTTACACATGTCTATGTATGAATCAATAGTGTTTTCCTTTTTCTTGCTATGTAGTATTCCGTTGAATGGATGTATCAGTTTGTTTATCCACTCATGAGTTAAAAGACATTTAGACTATTGGTGAATTGACCCTTTATCATTATATAATGTTTCTCTTTATCCTTGATAATATTTCTGAAGTCTCCTATGTTTAATATATTATAGCTTCCCCAGCTTTCTCTTGGATAGTATTTATATATATATATTATATATATATTATATATAAAATATTACAAATAAGCCAATCAATGAGCTTATTCTGTCTTCCACCTTCTCTCTTTCTTAATTTTTAACTTTTGGTGGTTGAATCATTTATACACTGTTAAGGTATAAAACAATTACATTTTAGTTTGTCAACATTATCCACTCCTATGATTTGGACTTATCTTGCAGTTAAATATATTCAGTGTTCACCACTAGTCATTTTGCCAAAGTCTCCCAGACATCTCTTTATTAGCTAAACCTTAACCTTTCATTTTCTCAAGAAAGCTTATGCCGTCAGTATTCCCTGAGACTTTACATGCTCTAAACTGTTATAACGTTGGCTTGCAAATAAAAACCTTGGCTTACTTAAAAAAAATTTTTTTTGGTCCTGTTTTCTGGCATTTGGTCTGGAGAACTCTGACATAAGTCTGAGTTTTTTCATCCTATAAGTGACAATCTTTCTGCTTGACCTCCCAAAGAATTCTTTCTCTATCTGCAAAGTCCAGTGAGTTTTCTAGAAGAAGTGTTAATCATTCTGGGTCAAATTTTCCTGCTATGTCCTTTCAATATGTGTGTGTAAGCCTTCTTTTTGTCTGGGAAAGCTTCTTTGAATTATATTTTAAAACATAAATAAAGTTTTTTCTTCTCGTTGTACTAAGGTGAGGTGGCATTAGGAGCCGTCTGACTTGTGTTAGGAAATTAGGCAAACGGGATATATTGTCTATAGAATATTTAAAAACTGTAATAAAGCCAATTAATGTTAGCTAGATTTTTTTATTAGCATCATAGACCAGCAGTTCTAAACATGTCAGAGATAAAATACTCCTCCCCTGGGGGGTGGACCGCTCACAAGCATCCCCCTGACCCCTCCCCCTGCACCTTAGTACACCACTGGTTAATTTTTTTAACAACTCCAAGTACACTTTATTTGTTTTGTTTTTAACTTTTCTTAGTCTGTCTTCTGTATGTATTATTTTCTCTAATCTTTTGGTGCTCTTTACTTCCATTTCATGTTGTTTGCTTTTTCCATTTCTATCCTGCATATGCTTAAAATTGCATCTTCTAGGGGTTAATTATCCTTTTTGCCTCTTCCAATTTCTTCTGTCTTGTCTCTGTAATACTTTTTTTTTTTTAATGTTTTCTGTGTTTTACATTAGTCATGATGTCCTGGTTTTCAGTTCCTCCTCTTGTCTGGTCATTTCTACCATGGGTTTCTGCATTCTGTTTTACGATGTTCTTTCAAAGAGGGATTTGCTTCATTAATATATCTCAAACCCATGATGGAATCTTTGCTTACATTTTTCATCTACCACATGATAACATTTCTTCTTGGTGAGTAATTTTTGTTCTTTTCTACTTTCTAAAATTAACTGATGATTGAAGAATTTTCCTAGATCAGCTCTATGCAGTAGTTTCTTGGGGAAGGGGAGGGACCCCAGCACACCTCCAGACTTGGTGGCTTGGTGGTTCCTACTTTGCTGCTGGGGGACGCCCCATTTCTTTGTTTTCTTTCTTCCTTTTCTTTTTTTTAAAATATGGAATGCTTCACAAATTTGCATGTCATCCTTGCACACGGGCCATGCTAATCTCTGTATCGTTACAATTTTAGTATATGTGTTGCCGAAGCAAGCACTCTACACTTCTTTTTTGACTGCCCCGCAGGGCTTGCCAGATCTTACTTCCCCTACCAGGGATCGAACCTGCGCTCCTGCAGTGGAATCATAGAGTCCTAACCACTGGACCGCCAGGGAAGCCCTGCCACTTCTTTTAACTACAGCCGCTCTGTGTGTTTTCTCTGTGTGGCCACACTTCTCTGTCTCCCAGACTGCACTGGGTCTAGGAAAACTTCTGAAACCAGCCTGGAACTCGCCAGTTCCTTTGCCTTTAGGAGCCTTATATTTGCTGGCAGATTCTGAGATCCGCCACTGCAGGATGGCTTTCCACACTTTCTGTACTTTATCTAGCAGCCTTCTCCCCAAACATAACTTTTGCTTTATCTCAGCCATGCTCACAGGAGCTTCTTTTCAGCATCTGTATTTCAGAGTGGCCCTTCTGCAACAAAGAGTGCATTTTTCTGGGCACTGTTTGAGATCTGCTGCCACTTGGCTTCCTCAAAACTCCTTGCCCTCCATGTTGACTCCTCGTGACTCTGCCTGCTGTCAGTGACATGTGACAGCACTTAACTGATATTTTAAGTTTATTGATTTTTTTTTCAGTCTCCTAGTTTTGCAGAGAATGGATACTTTTTTGGTGTTTGTTGTCAATTTTCCTTGTCTCTGTATATGGTATTGAGAAGGAAAAAAAAGAAAATTCTGATGGGTGCAGTGGCCATGTTAGATTTGTCACAAATGCTTTTTTTTTTTTTTTCAAATTTATTGGTTGTGTTGCTGCGTGTGGGCTTTCTCTAGTTGCAGCGAGCGGGGGCTACTCTTCATTGCAGTGCGTGGGCTTCTCATTGCGGTGGCTTCTATTTGCTGCAGATCACGGGCTCTAGGTGTGCAGGTTTCAGTGGCTGTGGCATGTGGGCTCAGTAGTTGTGGCTCGTAGGCTCTAGAGCGCAGGCTCATTAGTTGTGGCACATGGGGTTAGTTGCTCTGCGTCATGTGGGATCTTCCCAGACCAGGGCTCAAATCCGTGTCCCCTGCATTGGCAGGCAGATTCTTAACCACTGTGCCACCAGGGAAGTCCTGTCACAAATGCTTTTAATGTGTGCCTTGATTTATTTTTCTACCCAGCTGAAGTCAGAAATGAACTGGCATATGAAGTGATAGAAGCAATCTTTCATCATGCTTCAATCAGCTTTAAATCTTCTTATGTGATTTTCTGCTCTGAAGGCTTATGTTATAATTTTCCTATAACTATTTTGTTACACACTGTCTGTGCCACAAATTACATAGGTGCGTAGATATGCCCAGTGAATGCTTCCATTGCTTTCAATGGCTTTATAATTGAAGCTCAAGGATTTAGTTGTTTTTTAGAATTCTCTTGGGCTGCACATAATTCAGACAATAACAACCATCATTTGACTCCCACTTTACTGTTTAAACCTCATCCAATAGATTATAAAATGAACTTTTCATACTTCTTCTTTTTTTTTTTTTTGCGGTATGCGGGCCTCTCAATGCCGTGGCCTCTCCCATCACGGAGCACAGGCTCTGGATGCGCAGCCTTCGCGGCCATGGCTCATGGGCCCAGCCGCTCCGCGGCATGTGGGATCTTCCCGGACTGGGGCACGAACCCGTGTCCCCTGCATTGGCAGGCGGACTCTCAACCACTGCGCCACCTGGGAAGCCCCCTTTTCATACTTCTTAACTCTGGGAGTGATGGGACAGAGAAGGCTGAATTTTACAGTTATGTAGCACAAAGACCTGAAAAACAGAGTTCAAATGTATTATCTCTGGTTTTAGTACCTTCCCTCGCAGAGCAAACCCACTTGCGGATATAATATAGATTCACTTTTGTATTATATTTCCAACTCTATAGTCATTTCATTTATTCACCATTTGGTTTCTTAGTCTTTCTAAAATGCTTCTGCATCTATTTTTTATAATAGACATCATTTTTTCCAGGAAAAGTAGTATCTTTTTCTGTCATTTTATTATTATTATTATTATATTTTATTTTTGGCTGCATTGGGTCTTCGTTGCTGTACACAGGCTTTCTCTAGTTGCAGCATGTGGGCTTCTCATTGCGGTGGCTACTCTTGTTGTGGACCACGGGCTCTAGGCGGGCGGGCTTCAGTAGTTGTGGCTTAGTTGCTCTGTGGCATGTGGGATCTTCCTGGACCAGGGCTTGAACCTGTGTCCCCTGCATTAGCAGGCTGATTCTTCACCACTGCACCACCAGGGAAGTCCCTTTTTCTGTCATTTTGATTCCCACTTTATCTTCTTGAGTCATTGAAAATTGTTGTGTGTGCATGTAGTAAGAAGTTTTGTAAAATGTGAAAAACTGCACACATATAAATTACTTTTTTGAGTCTCTAATTTCTATCTGCCTTTACTTTTCATCTGTGGACCAATCTTTAGGTATATGAATGAACATGACTTATTTTTATATCCTATCTTTTATTCTCAGCACATTGAACATGCCAGCTTGGCACTAAATTAAGCATAATCATACATCTTTATTTGGTTCAACTTGACTCAGAGGCAGATGGATCAACATGGTAGCCTTAGAGCTTTTATTTTACTTGATTGCACCTTTGGAAAACAGCATAGAACTATGCGGTGTTTTTTTTTTTTTTTTTTTTTGCTTTTTTTTTAGATGTTTCTGGGTTTTTCTTTTACAAAGTCTACTATGGTCTGACTGTGTCCCCCTAAAACTCACATGTTGAAAGCCTGATGCCCAAGGTGATGGAATTAGATGATTAGATCACATGAACTCCCATGAATGGGATTAATGCCCTCACAGAAAAGGTCCCACAGAGCTCCCTAGCCCATTCTACCATATGAGGACACAACCAGAAGTCTGTGACCTGAAAGAGGGCCCTCACCTGGTCTTGGAATTTCAGTCTCCAGAGCTGAGAGAAATAATTTTTTGTTATTTATGAGCTACTTAGTCTGTTGTATTTTGTTATAGCAGCTCAAATGGATTAAGACAAGGCCGTTAGTTTTAAAATGTAGCATGGAAATCAATAAGAGTTTGATGATTTATATTCATTCATCTTTCCAAAATGCACTCTCAAAACCAAGATCGTTTAGAGTTAGGAAGATTTTCCTTTTCACTCATCTCTCTACTGTTGGATTCTTCTTAATCTTTCAGTGAAGGTATTTTCTACATTGGTATTTAAAGTGTATCAGGTATATTAAGTTACTTTCAATTAGGAGCCCTAGACTCTTACAAAAAAACTAACATGTTTTAAAATATGTTGCTGTTATTTTAATGAAAAGGATTCATATTTTTAGTAGCAAGGTCATGCTGCTGAGTCAAAGTTGAATCTTTCTATTTATTGTACATAATTTCACCTACTTACAGTGAATAACATGAGAAATTGCTGGAGCTATTAGAACTGATGAACATTTCACTGTGCTACAGTACTTTCTTATCTTTGGCTAAGGACAATGTTGCACTTGGGTCATTTTGTTAGGCCACAGAAGACCATGGGTGCCTCCATGCAGGGCTCTCTACTTTGTCCATATGTGTGCTGAGGAAGGTGTGAATGATGGTTAATCTAAACCTAGGGATGGGTTTATATACTTTGCACTTTGTTAGGGGCAAGGAGAGGCCATGAGATACAGCCAAATCCTGCCTTTAAAGACTTTGTATTCTTGTTAGGGCAACATGGTCTACACACTGAGAAAGTCTCAATAATATGTAAAGCAGTTTGAAGGTGAGAGCAGATAAAGGGACACTCATAGAAATAAAGGCCAAGAAGAACCTACATACCACGTAGAATAGCAACAAAAGAAGTGTGAAGTCATGTGACCTATCTCCCTGCTATCTCCCCGTCCTCAATGTACAATAGTTAATATAAATGTGGATAAATATCGGCCTCTTTCAGGTGTGTATTTCTTCACCTTCAGCATGATGAAGCACGAGGACGTTGAGGAAGTGTATGTGTACCTCATGCACAATGGCAACACGGTCTTCAGCATGTACAGGTGAGTGGCCTTTTCTATCATAGGTATCCATGCTGCCATTGTTCGCTCAAAGGATGGCCAATGCCAGGAGGGATATAGGAATCAACAGAGACTGGCATAAACCTTGTTGTTGTTGAGACCTCCCATGTACAATATACGCCCAGATTATCATTACTGTTTGGGAAGCAGTGACTCTGATAAACTTGAGTATAAGCAGGTTGCGAAGAGGCCTTGAACTAATTACTAGCAACACTCCCCATAACTACTCATTTGTATTCTTTTCTCAACTCATTCTTTCTTTCCTTCCCTCTCAGTCTTTTCTTCTCCTTTCCTACTGCCCGCCCCCTTTGCCTAGAGTTTAGCCCTTTTCGGGCCTCTCACTGTTGTGGCCTCTCCCGTTGTGGAGCACAGGCTCCAGATGTGCAGGCTCAGCGGCCATGGCTCACGGGCTCAGCCGCTCTGCGGCATGTGGGATCCTCCCGGACCAGGGCACGAACCTGCGTCCCCTGCATCGGCAGGCAGACTCTCAACCACTGCGCCACCAGGGAAGCCCCCGAGTTTAGCCCTTTTGATGGCCTTCTCTACCATTCCTGGAACTGGCAGTTCAAGGGTTGGGAGTTGGTTTCCTACTTTAGGCAGTGTCGTGGCTCTGATGTTTACCTTAGCAACCTGGCCCTTAGGCACCTTGGAAAAAAGTTCATTTAAAAAAGAAATATTGCAATTTGCTCTGATATAAGCTTAAGATGTAGGGAAGAGAGGCCAACACATTTCCCATAATTAAATAAATGGGTATCGTGAAACTCTGTGAAAAACTTCGTGGTTGTTATCTTTTCTCGGTTATTTTTGATGACTTGTGGGGATTGCCATATTTTTTTCTTTTGGACCCTGGCCTCTAATAAGAGGCTTTGAAAAGCCAAAAGAGAAAAAGATGAGTTAGGTAGGTGAAATGCTGCAACACAGAGATCCAGAATATTGTGGCTCAAACACACTAGAACTCAATTTTTCTTGGACGGTTTCAGGTTGGGGAAGGATGGGGTGGAAAGGGTGGAGAAGGGAATTGTCTGGAGTTTGGAAGGAGGGTTGCTCCACCAGATTTTTGAGGGATGTGGGCTGGTGAAAGCATTTCTGCCATCTATAAAACTGACTCCCCAATTCTCACATCATTGTCATTGCCACAGTCAGAAGGAGGAAAGAACAGCAAGCTTGTGGACATTTGTATGCATCAGGCATTCTATTCCAAGTCATCACGTTTTCCTAAATGTTTTGCTCTAGCATGACAGGGAACTCCAACTTTCAAGCCCACAATATCTGTTTCCTCACTGCTCTCTGCCTGACCATGAGCCAATGCAACATGTTTTAGTTTGCATTATGGCAGCACCTTTCTTTAGAACCAAATTCTAAATTAGTTAAGGTGGACTGAACTGCTATAACATTGGTCCAAGGGCTTGAACATGATAGAAATTCCTTTACTTCTCATGGCACAGTCTTCAAACACTCGGGCTTCAACAGATGGCTTCCAAGGTCATGCTGGTCATTGTCATTAGCATTCCACACAGTCATAATGAGGAAAGAGCAGGGGGGCTGTTTGTGAGAGCTCTATTGGTGAATCCTATATATAAGTGGCACATGTCATTTCTGTTCACATGTCATTTAGAGAATTTAGTCCCAGGACTATACGTAATTGTGTGAGACTCCAGAAGAGAAGAGAGGACAGATTTTGGTAAAGAGCTGGCTGTTCACTGCAAAGACTAAGTAGTTGGTGCCTTTTTTTTTCTTTCTAGTTATGAAACAAAGGGGAAATCAGATACATCCAGCAACCATGCAGTGCTGAAGCTGGCCAAAGGGGATGAGGTTTGGCTGAGAATGGGCAATGGCGCTCTTCATGGGGACCACCAGCGCTTCTCCACCTTTGCAGGCTTCCTGCTCTTTGAAACTAAGTAAAATATGAATAGACCAGCTCCACTTTTGCGAAGACTTATAGCTGAGCTGGTATTGTCATGATGAGGGACTTTAGATTTGATGGTTCTACATGTTGTATTAAAAATATTTTATTGGTTACATTGCTAATCATACTACAGGTACATCAGTAATGAGGGATGACTCAGGAGCTCAGAAGAATAAACCACAAAACAGTCTTCCCATGTGACCTTGACTAATATACCCCGGAACATTTATCACTCTTTCCTAGGCACCTAAAAGAGAGTTCCCTTCTTGATACAGGTTGGAAATAATTGTTCCCATCAGAGAAGTCATTTGCAAAGAGTATTGGAGGCTCTAATAGCAACATTCAGGAACCCCTGAAGGTCTGGGTTCCTCGTTCTTCTTTTTTTTTTTTTTTTTTGCGGTACACGGGCCTCTCACTGCTGTGGCCTCTCCTGTTGCGGAGCACAGGCTCCGGACGTGCAGGCTCAGTGGCCATGGCTCACGGGCCCAGCCACTCCACGGCATGTGGGATCTTCCCGGACCGGGACACGAACCCGTGTCCCCTGCATCGGCAGGTGGACTCTCAACCACTGCGCCACCAGGGATGCCCTGGGTTCCTCATTCTTTACAACGTTTCAGAGAACAGGATGCAGTGATTATGATGGGGCCAAGGAAAGAATAGGGGGCACTTGCCTGGATCAAGGTACCAGAAATATTTGTAAAGTCTAGACTGGGAAGTAACACTTTGATCCAGTGGGTCAATATTCATGGATAAAGTATAGGTATTTTTTAGTAATTCCAGATAGCTTTAAGATAGCAGAAGTATTCACAATGCTCAAAAATAATTGACTCCTCTTTTTTTATAAGGATAGTGCTATAATTAAATCTTGACTTCTAATGGCTTATATTTTTGGAAATAGAATTTTCCTGTGATCCAGAATTGGGCTTACCAGATCTGGATTATCAGATTGACTCTTTTCCTTTGCACCTCTTACATTACAGCAGAGCTTTGTTGACTTTGGCCTGCAGTGAGTGTAGGTCCATACAGTACGGATATAATCACCCACTTTTCTATCAGCTTAGAAATTACCCTAGTATACTATATACACACTGACATGGCATGTTTAAGGAGCTGTAAACCCAAACATATACAGCCAAACTAATGTATACAAAATATAAGGGTATTTCACTTAGGAGACATATAATAAAATTGTTTAATCTTTTTTAAAAATAAAAAATTATATGGGAATTGCCTGGTGGTCCAGTGGTTAGGACTCGGTGATTTCACTGCCATGGCCCGGATTCAATCCCTGGTCACGGAACTAAGATCCTGCAAGCTGCATAGTGCAGCCAAAAAATAAAAAAATAATGTATATTTAAAAAAAATTATGTGACTTCTTTGATTACCATATTTAATCAATATTCGCAGAGCAGCTGTGCCACTTGACTTTTCCCTATACCTCCCCAAAAATCAATTCTCAAAGGATTAAATTTGCCACCAAAAAGATACTCATGAGAATGTGCCATAAGTTCTGATGACAGTACCCCAAATTGGTTTACTTTAAGCAAAGAATCATTGGAATATGCGTTTACCTTGATGTTGAATCATATTTAAAATACACTACAGAGATGTCCATCTAACAAATATTACATAATGAATTCCCTTAGAAGTAATGAGCCCTTAATTTATTTTCTGTTACAATTTGAATTTCCACAAAGGCTTTTTAACTATGAGTTTACTTGTATCTTGTATTGATTACCCCCTATAGCTAGAAGCAGAGATAATGAATTAGAGCTGCCCTTTTAGCTAACCATGTGTTCCACATGCATGCCAGTCTTTGACCCTTTCCTTTTGATCTACAAGTATTTTGAAACTCTTCCTGAATCCATATACAATGCTATTTTAAAGTGAATGGATGTTAGCTATAATGTGCTTGACTGGTAATGTTTTTGTGGTTTTGTGTATATTCTCCCTCCCCCACCCCACCTCGGTATAAGGTCATGGGGTTGAAGTTTACTCTTACCAAATGTCATAACTTTCCTAGAAGTGCATTGCCAATAGATAACTGAATATTACATGTTGCCCAAAAGGACTTCATATCTAAAGAGCATGCATTACTAATAAAGTGACTTAGAGTAAGATATTGGCCTGGCTTTAGATAAAACTGAAGCAAGAAAACTGTAAAAAGCATTATATGGAAATAAACCCACTTTTGTTAAATGTTTTTACAATGTTTTTAATAAAGTTGAATAGTCATACAATTATAAGTCACTACGGTTTGTTAACACAAAGTTAAAATATTTTCATGCAGATGATGTAAACAGCCATACAATCGATGGTGTGGGCACAGAACAGGGTCACTGTCTACAAAAAATGCTACTTTTCAGTTATTCTATTGTTCTAACTTCAACCCTCTGGGTCTTTAAGACTCTGATGTTTAGAGGGTCCTGTGATGAAATCAGTATCCCTGAGGGGAAGGGACCTTCATCACACACTTGAAGTCTTTCTATGTTGATGCCTAAATTCCAGTGTTCACCTTGGTAGAGACACCCAAGATCTGGTTGCAGGCAGGTAGAAAGCACTTTGGTCTGGCAAATAAGTCCCAAGTGTGAAGAAGAGTGGGTAGTATGGATGGTGGGAGAAGGCCAAGGTAATTATCATAGTTTCATAATTTCACCAATGACCAGAGTTATACCTGGAAGACTGCTTTTATGAGTCTTCCTAAAACTGAGGCTCTGAAAAGGAGGTAGTAGGTAGGTGTCATGGGAAATTTAAATATATCATCTAAGTAACCAACTTTAAAATTCCAAACCCCAAATGAAGGCAAACTCTACAAATGAAACACATGGGTGTATGCTTGCTGCAGAAATGCAGTACAGGGTAGAGTAGCTTCATATAATGATTAGGTTGGGTGATTTTCCAGGGTAGAAAAGGCTACATTTGAACCTTGGACAACAAATAACTTATACTGAAGGAATTTTATTGAGCATATTGTGAGTAAAATCCGAAGTCAATAATAGTCAAACAGAGGATAGAATGATCAAATGTAAACTACAAAGGGCCTGGCTGGAATTGATAAACATCTACTCTGTGCAAAGGTACTGTGGTATTCCAGGAGTGACTCAGCATTTAAAGTACAAGTCTTACCTTCCATGAGTTTTCAACTCAGTGAAGGAAGATAAGTAAAAATGGGAAAGTGCATGGATGTGTGGATGAAGAATATCAGAATATCATTTACCACATCAGTAAACAAAGGATATTGCAGCCATCAGGCCATCAGCTCCTGCAGCTGTGAGGGGACTCAGGATGGAGAAAAACAGGATCCTGGACCCAGATAGCTAAGGTGCACGTCAAAGTCACCTGTCACCTGCAGATGCCCAGGTGTTACGGGACTTTTCCCCAGTCTTCTAGGAAGGGAGGATGGGAACTCAGCCCTATCAGAAACTAGAAACCAGATACCAGACCAGAATTCGAGTTCTCTGCCCACCAGAGGTGATCAGGCTCCATCCCTCAGGTCAGGCTGAGGCCCTTCAACCAGACTTCTGCATCCAGGACCAGGACAGAAGAAAAAAGGGTAGGATATGAGGGGTTGAAAAGAGGAAAGGGAGAGGGAAGGGGAAAGAGGTCAATAAAGTTCCTTACCCAGAGTTCCTTGTCAGGGCTCTCTGGCCAGTCGTCTGAGTCAGGAGGAGACAAAGGATAAAACGGTCCTGGTTGCGGCCTCTGAGTCTGGTCCGTCAGCAGGCAAACTGGTCCCTGAGTACTCCGAGTGGTCAGGATGTCAGTCGTAGAGAAGAAGAGATCCTGCCAGAGTGGTCATTTTTTGCAGGAAGGGGGACCCCTTCCAGGGCCCAGGAGTGGGATCTTGTCTAACACTCAGAAATGAATTGTCCGAGGAGACACGTGCTGACAAAGCAAGAGACTTTATTGGGAAGGGCAGAGGGCAGCAGGGTAAGGGAACCCAGGAGAACTGCTCTGCCATGAGGCTCTCAGTCTCGGGTTTTATGGTGATGGGATTAGTTTCCAGGTTGTCTCTGACCAATCATTCTGACTCAGGGTCCTTTCTGGTGGCGCATACATCACTCAGCCAAGATGGATTCCAGCAAGAAGGATTCTGGGAGGTTGGTAGGACATATGGACTGGCGACTCCTCTCTCCTTTTGAACTTTCCCAAATTCTTCTGGTTGGTGGTAGCTTATTAGTTCCACATTCCTTACCAGGACCTCCTTTTGTAAGATAACTCACGCAAGTGGCTACTATCTTGCCTGGCCAGGGCAGGTGGTTAGCTTTGTTAGTGGTTCCCCTAAAAAAGCTATGCCAGAAAACACATCTAAAATGGGACAAGGTCTTGCCAATTGCTCTCTGTATGCTGGTGACCCCTAGAAGCGGGCTAGGATTGAGCCCTTATGGAATTATATATAGGGAACTACTCCTGATGCCAAAATCTTGGCTCTCTGTGCAACGATGTCGAACAGAAATATGGAGACAGAGTTATGGAGGAAAAGAAAGAGTGGCTTTGTTTCTTTGCCAGACAAAGAGGGAACACAGTAGGCTAGTGCCTCAAGATCTGTGCCCCACTCCCTTGGGAATAGGCAGAGGTCTTATAGTCGGGGCTCCTGGTCAGGGGTATGTGATAAGGATCAACCCAGTAACAGTCTTGCATTCTTCTTTCTTCTGCAGAGTTTCAAAAGGGTGGGGTTGCTGACAAGATTAGGGTGTGTACAGGGTCTCAGGTGGTGGGTCTCCTAAACTAGATGAGCTTTTCTGCTCCCTTTAATCTCACCTCAGGTGGTTTCCTGGCTGTGCCTCCCTTGATTAGCAACTGTTCGAATCTGCCCTTTGGAACTCAAAGAAGGTCATGGAGGCTGGAGTCTTGCTTACAAGAAATGGGGGACAAAAAGGCCTCTATGCCTGGGAGCCCCATAGGGCCCCACTCGGTTTCACTCTTAGCTCCTAAGAGTAAAGAAAGAGAAACATTTCTAACACAGGAGGTAAAAATTAAACAGTTAGTTCAAAACCATGGGTACATCACACCAGAGCAAGGAGATTACCAGAGACTGACCAGCCAAGCCTGCCTAGAGCCAGTGAGCAGACTCCTGACATCTCACCCTTTGGGAAACTTTAAATATTTGTTCTGACAAGCTGAATGAAAATTCTGTTTTCTTATCGTTTCTCATACCTTCTACCTATAGATTCATATGCTGGTCCTTTTGATAATTCTAACTGCTAGGTATGTGGTCAGCTTCCTATTTCCAGGTCTTCGGGATTGTCTTGAAGGGTTTTCCCCATACAGGGAATGGTTTGGAAACAACTGGCTTCAGACTTGTTCTCTGATTTCCTAAGGAAATGAGATCTATTCTGTCTACTAAAGTTCTGGATGTCACTCCTCTTACCTCTAACTGTGTCTGTTGCACCAAAATGGCAGTATTACCGAGTCCAAGCTCTCTCTGCTCACCACACGACAGGCCAATAAATCAGAGATGAGGTGTTGAGGCAAGGAATAGAGACTTTATTTGGAAAGCAGGCAGACCAAGAAGATGGTGGACCAGGGTCCTGGAGAAAACATCTTATCAGGGTGTGGATGCCAGTTTCTTTTATAGAACAGAAAGGAGGAGGAGGTGAGGATGTAAAGTAAAAAGGCCATTTATCTTGCAAAACATCTCCTCGCATGGCATGGCCTAGCCAAAACCCTGATTGGGACCTGAACCCATGCAGCTGGGACTCAAACCCAGCCAAAACCTGCAGTCTTCCAACTGGATCACACACCTGGTCTCAGGACTTAATGAAGCTCAGGCTCTTGATGTCTCATTGCAGAAAGAATTCAGTGAGAGACAAAGTGATAGGTAAGAAGTGGATTTATTTAGAGAGAAACACACTCCCCAGAGTGTGAGCCATCTCAGAAGGTGAGAAAGGCACCAGCGTATGGGGTTATCAGTTTTTATAGGGGTGGGTAATTTCATAGGCTAATGAGTGGGAGGAGTATTCCAGCTATTTGGGAGGGGAGGGGGACGGGCAGGCATTTCCAGGAATTGGGCCACCACCCACTTTTTGATCCTTATGGTCAGGCTTGGAACTGTCATGGTACCTGTGGGTGTGTTATTTAGCTTGCTGATGTGTTACAGTGAGCATATACTGAGGCTCAAGTTCCAGTGGAAGTCGACTTGTCTGCCATCTTGGACCCATTTGGTTCTAATCAGTTTATGTCATGTCCTTGGGCGATGTCATTCTTTCGAAGGTTGTGTCCTGCCCCCTTCCCTCCTATTTCAGGACTACGCCCCATCTCAGCAGGAAGTAGTCACAGCACTGGTAGCCCAATTCCCTGAAAGATTTGGGGAAAGATAAAACCGAAGTGGGGATTAAAACTGAGTCCCCCTAAAACTGCGTTCCTCTGCTGAGTTTATGATTAACATCTCTAGCCGAAACAATTGTTCCCTTTTCTCTTCCAACATCTGTTCTCCTCAAGATTGAGGAGTATCAAAGAAAAGGGGGGAGTGAAACCGAGAGGGGCCCTGTGGGGCTCCTGAGCACGGAGGCCTCTTTTTGTCCCCCATTTCTTGCAGGAAAGACTCCAGCCTCCATGACCTTCCCTGAGTTCCACAGGGCAGATTCAAACAGTTGCTAACCAAGGGAGGAGCAGCCAGGAAACCACCTGAGGCAAGATTAAAGGGACCGCCTGGAGGGGTGGGATAGGGAAGGTGGGAGGGAGGGAGACGCAAGAAGGAAGAGATATGGGAACATATGTATATGTATAACTGATTCACTTTGTTATAAAGCAGAAACTAACACACCATTGTAAAGCAATTATACTCCAGTAAAGATGTAAAAAAATAAAATAAAATAAAAATAAAAATAAATAAAGGGACCAGAGAAGCTCATCTAGATTAGGAGACCAACCACTGAGACCCTGCACACACCCTAATCTTGTCAGCAACCCCACCCTTGGGAAGCATTGTTATAAAACTCCTTATCGAATCCTCTTGGGTTGGGACACATAAATTTTCGGGGCAGGAGCCCACTGTGTCCCCCTTTGCCTGGCAAAGTAATAAAGCTATCCTTTTCTACTTCACCCAAAACTCTGTCTCTGAGATTTGATTTGGCACCAGTGTACAGAGAAGCTGAGCTTTCGGCATCATCCCTGGCCACAGGATTAATTATGCTAAATAAATCCAGAATTTAGGAAGCATGGTTCCATAGCTAATAATTCTCTGGGATATAGTCTGTTTGGTGACCTGAGAACCTCATTAGAGATCTCATCTATAATCATGTGTCAGAGGGTGTATTAGTTTGCTAGGGCTGCCATAACAAAAGACCACAGACTGGATGGTTTAAACAACAGAAATTGATTTTCTCACAGTTCTGGAGGCTAAAAGTCCAAGATCATAGGGTCAACAGGTGTGGTTTCTTTTGAAGTTTCTCTTTTTGGCTTGCAGATGGCTGCCTTCTGCTCTGTCCTCACAAGATTGTCCCTTGGTCTGTGTGTTCCATGTCCTAATCTTTTCTTATAAGGACACCAGTCATGCCGGATTAGGACCCACCCATATTACCTCTACAGGCCCTATCTCCAAATGTTGCCGAAATCTCGGCTTCTCTGTGCACCGATGCCAAACAGAAATACAGAGACAGAGATTTTGAAGGATGAGAGATAGCTTTATTTTTCTGTCAGGCAGAAGGGAAGACACAGCAGGCTAGTGCCTCAAGAACTGTTCCCCCCTCCTTGGGGAATCGGAGAAGATTTTATACGTGGGGCTTGCAGTCCGGGGGGT
Organism: Hyperoodon ampullatus; assembly: GCF_949752795.1. Lineage (NCBI taxonomy): Eukaryota > Metazoa > Chordata > Mammalia > Artiodactyla > Ziphiidae > Hyperoodon > Hyperoodon ampullatus. The sequence continues at coordinate 147,810,524 of NC_136917.1, forward strand.
ATGTGATAAGGATCGAAGTAGTGAAGGTCTTGCATTCTTTTTTTCCTTTGCATTATTTCAAAACAGTCATAGGTGACGTCAGGCAGCCCAGTAATTGGGGTCCGGCATTCCGGTAATTGGCTTCGTTTGTCTCTGCTTTATCAGCCAGCAACCTTCTCTCTGAAATGCAAAAGCTACAGGGGGTGATTTGTTACAAAGGGGCATAGGGAATGTAAGCCCTGGGATGTAATAAGGTTAGGGAGTGATAGGCACAGGATGTAACTCATGCAGTTAGGGGTGATAGGTGCAGAATGTAATTTACATAGTGTCAGGGAGTGAGGTTAATTTTGTGAAGTACAAATCTAGTAACAGATACTACAGACCAGTGACAGGTAAAATAAAACTAGGAGTGATTAACTCTTTCAGGCCAGGTTACATTTCTTCTCTAGCGTGTTCACTGTTCCCTTTGTTTTCCTTGCTCTCAGGAAAAGGAAAACTTCATTTCTATTTTTGCTGCAACACAAATACAGTCACATTCTGAGTACTAGGATTAGGACTTGAATATATGAATGTTAAAGGGACACAATTCCGCTTGTAACAGGGGGTATATGTCCAATGAAGGAAGGAAGGTCCTGTGGTGTCAAGTGAGACTTCCCAGACCTCTGCTTTGTCTGATCATGTCTCTGCTGACTAAAAAAGTATTCACAACCTAAAAGTTGAGAGTTATGTTTCATTTGGCAGGAATTTTTAGGACTTCAAGCCTGGGAGGCAGCATCTCAAGTTACCCTGAGAGAACTGCCCAGGAGTTCTGAGGAGGTGAGGGGAGAGCTAGGATATATAGGAGTTTTGCAACAAGGGGCAGGTAGTCGGAACATCAAAAGATTACTGTTAATTAAAGAAAACCAGATATCCTGAGTTAAGGAATTTAGCGCTTTCTATGTATGGGAAGATGCAAGAGTCTGGGCTCACTGAAATCATGCCTTTGAAATGCACCTCAGCTGTCTGGGGCCAGTATCCTGTGTTTTTACATCCTGAGTTTCCTTGGGGCTCACCACAGACAGTGGCTGCAGCCTGATGGCTGCTAGATGGCAGGTATTCTTCCCTTCCTGAGTTCCCTCAGGGCCACCAGCTCTGGCAGTGGCTGTAATCATTGATGACTGTGACATCCTTTGTCTACCGGTAAGGCAGGAGATATTCTATTTATCATCTCCATGATCTGCATCTTTGACCTTATTAGTAAAGCTTGATGCTGCTAAGATACCTGATTCATGTGAATCTGATCCTGGGTGTTAGCACCAGCTGTATCTGTACTGTTTATTTTTTAGAAAAATAGACTGGGAGCCACTGTGAAAAAATATTAGTGCCTGCATCTAGATGTCTGCTATAGCATTTTTTGTAATTTTCTCTTTAAGTTTCTCAAAATAAAAATAAAACAAGAGGATGGGGGTAAGGAAACTTATGCTTGAGCAAAGGTAGGAACATGGGATAGAGGGGGACTAAAAGGTGTTAAATTAATTAAACAAGGAAGCCATTAGACTGATGTGGCTCTAATGCCCTGGGCAGTCTCTGTAAGCAGGCCGAATCTAACCCTGTAAATGCCTCAAATTTCGGAAATCAAAGGTAAGAACCAAACCCAAACAGCCAACTAGGCTTTAACGTATAGCCAATGAATAATTTCCTTGACTTGCCTTTACTCTATCAAAGTCTCTCAGTTCCTGGAGCACCCCTAACTGAAAGGAGTAGGCCTATTTGGAATTATTTCATTGTACTTTTAAAAAATGTGCATTAAAATCTAAAACTCCAAGCCGTAATTGTCTGTAGAAATGGCAAGTGACAAATTAAATATTTTTAAACCTCTCTGATTTGGCTCTGATGAGCACCGCCCGCTCAGATGTTCTTTTGAAATTCCACTATACGCAAGCCATCTGTGGGTGAATCATCGGGTGGCTAAGAAAGAAGTAAGAACGGTGAAGAAGACAGTCTGCAGCCCACCGAAAAAAATACTTTAGCATTGTTCTTAAATATTTATGTACTTTTAATTTCTCCAGGGCCGGAGAGGTTTACGAACCCAAAGCGCACAACAGCTGGGATCGCAACAGCGAGAGTAAAAGCGTCCTGGGAAGTCGGTGACCAGCCACGGACTGCCCAGGTCAGGCCCGGTCACGATTTAGGATACCGCAGAGTTACAAAAAGCGAACCCCGTCCGGCCCACTAGCTGCCCCGGACCCGGGGAGGCGGGGCCAGGAAACGCACCAATGCGCAGACTCCGCGGCCGCAAGCAGGCGCACAAGGGAGAGGCCACGGGGGCGGGGCCACGAGGGACGGAGGGAGCGTGCGACAGAGGAGGGCCCCAGGCCCGGGTGGCTGAGGTTGGGGCTTCTCCGTCTTTTACGCCTTCTGAAGGAGATGCGAGTGCCCATGCCTTTGCAGGGCGTCTCGGTCGTGGAACTGGCCGGCCTTGCCCCGGGCCCATTCTGCGGTATGGTCCTGGCGGACTTCGGGGCGCAGGTGGTGCGTGTGGACCGGCCGGGCGCCCGCGGCGACCTGAGCCGGATGGCCAGGGGCAAGCGCTCGCTGGCTGTGGACCTGAAGCAGCCGCGGGGAGCGGCGGTGTTGCGGTCGCTGTGCGCCCGGGCGGATGTGATGCTGGAGTCCTTCCGCCCTGGTGAGCCCCAGATCCCGACGCGACGCGAGACCGGACGAGGGACGGTCCCCGAAGAAGGGAGGCCGCCGGACATTTGGGGTTGGCCCGGCACACCTTTGCCCTGTTGCCACCCGAACCGTTTCCGTCCCTGTCTGTCTAGACCTTTCTGTTGCATTTGATATTGTTGCTGATCGTTCGCCCTCTGAGACGGTCTTCCATACTTGGACTCGGAGATACTGCTGTTGCCTTTGCTCTTCTCATACCTCTCTCTGACTCCTTCCCAGTTTCTCTTTTTTTGAGTCACCCTATTATAGTTGCCATTCTTAATTACTTGAGGATCGTGAACCCTATGAGAAACGATCGAAAGCCATAGATTCTCTCCCCGGGAAAGCTGCATATAGGTACATAGTCATTTTGCTACCGTTTGGAGCTTGTTGTACCTCATAAAGCCATCCACGGACCCAGGACAACTCCCTGCCTTAAATGCTGGTGTTCCCAAGTTCCAGCTTCCGCTCAATTTCCTTTACACTCTGCTTCTTGGAGCCACCTTATCTCTTCCTATTATTTTTACTTTTTACAGGCAGATGTTGGCCAAATCTATAACTGTACCCCCTTTTAGAGCCACAGACTTCAGGAATACCCAGCTCCTGTCCAGTTCTACTTGGCCTTCCCCCGGGCACTGCAGCTTCCACGTATTCCAAACTGAGCTCATCATCTTCCCTACTAAAATGGCATCTCCTCTTTGTGCTTTATTTCAGTGAATGGAACCAATGTCCACCCAGTTGCCTGAATCAGAAACTTGTACTTCAACCAGGACTCCAAATCTTCCTTTCCCCCTACCAGCTTTCAGTTATCACCAATCCCATCATTCTTCCTCCTTTCTATGACCCAGATTCTTTCTCTTCATACCTGCTGCAGCTTCCTTGGCAGCGTTTTTTAAAGCTGATGTTTGGGTGTAGCACCACTCCGATCTATTCTTAGACAACTGCCACCGTCATCTTGCTCAGGTGCAAATACAGAGCTTTGCCTGGTATATAGCAGGAAGGCAGTAAATGTTTGGTGAATGAATTGAATGTCTATGGGCACCAGGCATATTTAAATGTGTCAATTCATTTACCCTCAGATTGGAGGATTATAACAATAATAATTTAGTAATTAGGATTATGTCATAATTTAATAATACCGTATTTGAAGTTGAAGGAGGTTCAGCATGGTTAAATAACTTGTCCACAATCTTGGAATTAGGAGAAGGGTAGAGCTGTGAATACAGACATAGCTGCCAGGGGAGGGGATTGTGGCTGATGTTTATCTAGGTAGAGGAATAAAGTTCTTTTTATTTTATTTTATTTTTTATTTTTTATTGAAGTATACTTGATTTACAATGTGTTAATTGCTGCTGTACAGCAAAGTGACTCAGTTATACATATTTATACATTCTTTTTCATATTCTTTTCCATTAAGGTTTATCATAGGGTATTGAATATAGTTGCCTGTGCTATACGTAGGACCTTGTTATTTATCCATTCTGTATATACCAGTTTGCATCTGCTAATCCGAAACTCCCAATCCATCCCTCTCCCAACCCACTACCCCTTGGCAACCACCACTCTAGGAATAGAGTTCTTTTGTAACCTATCATAGTTTTATGGAGGCAGAGGCACGTTATAAGCCTGTGGAAAGAGATGAGGCATGAATCCTGCCAGAGGAGCTTCTGAGCTGATAGGGAAGATGGAATATATACATACATAAATAAGTATAGCAGGCACTGATGCGGATATAGACTTAGAAAAGGTCCTGAAAGGAGTAGCAGCTTCCAAAAGTGAATTTTTGGTCAAAGACCCAGAGTAGCTTCCAAAAGAACAGACCACTTCTAATAAATTACTAAGGAGAGAATTTGGGGAACTATAAAGGGCCTGAATAAAGGGATGAAATGTCCACTCTGAGGATTGAAGATGCTTGGGTATGCCTGAAGGGGTGCAGGGCAGTGCTGGAGGGAAATAGCATTCTGGTGGTCGGGGGGAAGCCACACATTCCAGAAATGGGGGCTTCACTCTCTGGGTCCTTAATTACTGGCAATACCCTATAAACCTGCAACAAATGTTACTAGTTTTCCTTGCAAAAGTGCTGTTTTATGTTTGCCACAAAGAAGGGATTATACCCATCCTCAATTCATGCTCTCTTAAAAAAAAATTGTAACTTTTCTCAAGGTGTGATGGAAAAACTCCAGCTCAGCCCAGAGATTCTGCAGAAGGAGAATCCAAAGCTTATCTACGCCAGGTTGAGTGGATTTGGCCAATCAGGAAGATTCTCTAGGGTAGCAGGACATGACATCAACTACTTGGCTTTGTCAGGTATGTTGAAAAAAATAATTTCTCTACACTTTTTATTTTGTTCCCAGTCCAGATCTACAGTTACACTTATTAAAAAGAATTTTTAAAAGTGATTTAAATATTGACTGGAATCAGTAAAGAGCATGTGGTTGTTTAAAAAGGGTTGGTTTGTCTTGGAACAGTCATTCTCAGCCTCCCCCGGCCTTAACACATTGGAGGGGTAATGTGTTCACTAATAACATTTACTGACTACATTTGTGAAGTTAATTCTCCAGCAAGCCCCTCCTGGGAATTAAGAGACTTGTTGGTAGTAGAAATGGTTGCTCTATATTTTGCAAAGATATAGTTTGATTTTAATACCCCTCCTCCCTCACTTTATTGAGAATCATTGACTGAGTCATGATTTTAGAAATTCTATGAATACTAGAAAAAGCCCATGGTTTTCAGGTCATAATATCACCTTACTAGAGTTTTTGCCTATAAGAACATATCTTAGGACTTCCCTGGTGGCGCCGTGGTTAAGAATCCGCCTGCCAATGCAGGGGACACGGGTTGGATCCGTGGTCTGGGAAGATCCCACATGCTGCAGAGCAGCTAAGCCCGTGCACCACAGCTACTGAGCCTGCACTCTAGAGCCCATGCGCCACAACTACTGAGCCCATGCGCCACAACTACTGAAGCCTGCACGCCAAGAGCCCGTGCACCGCAACGAAGAGTAGTCCCCGCTCACTGCAACTAGAGAAAGCCCACATGCAGCAACGAAGATCCAACTCAGCCAAAAATAAATTAAAAAAAAAAAAGGAACATATCTTAGAATGGCCTAATTCTAGATTTCTAAGAACCGCATTGCTGAGTCAAGGAAGTCTCAAATTTTCTGTGTGTACACATTTAAAGGTTGAGGAAAAGATTGAGTGTAGAGTTGGGTTTTTTCATCTACTTAAAAATTTAATTCCTTTTTTTTTCTTGTGTTTATTTTCTTGCATCTCTTTCTAATAAGAATGCAAGTGCATTGTATTGTTGTTAAGCCCTAAAGTGCTAAGTGGATAGCAATCATTTCCCCCCCAAAACCCAATGAATAAAAACTTAGCAACAGAATTCTGAAAATGTTAGTTGGAATAAAGTTTTAGAGAAAACAAAAAAATCAAACAAGGAACCTTGTTAGAGGGAAAGCCTTCTTTTTTTTTTTTTTTTTTTTGTGGTACACGGGGCTCTCACTGTTGTGGCCTCTCCCGTTGCGGAGCACAGGCTCCAGATGCGCAGGCTCAGCGGCCATGGCTCATGGGCCTAGCTACTCCGCGGCATGTGGGATCTTCCCAGACCGGGGCACGAACCCGTGTCCCCTGCATCGGCAGGCGGACTCTCAACCACTGCGCCACTAGGGAAGCCCGGAAAGCCTTCTTATAAATATACTGAACAGGTTTAGGTTTAGAAAAGCATTAGGTATTAGTTTTCACTTACAGCAGTAACTAGAGAGATTGGTTTTCCCCCTAAGATGTTCATGTATTTATTTAAAAGAGGCATTAAATTTACAGTTAGTGTTCCCCAATTTTTTTTAATGGTATAGGTGTTTTATCAAGAATTGGCAGAAGTGGTGAGGCTCCATATGCCCCACTGAATCTCCTGGCTGATTTTGGTGGTGGTGGCCTCATGTGCACACTGGGCATCCTGATGGCGCTATTTGAACGCACACGCTCTGGCAAAGGTCAGGTCATTGATGCAAACATGGTAAGTGTTGATTGGGGGAAATGATAAGCCTACTAGTTGTTCCTGAGGTCCATATATGGCTGCCTCAAATCCTCTTCTGAACAAGACAAGAAATAAATGAGATTGGAAATTTGAATCCAAGTTACCAAGGATGGCCTTTTCTTTAAAATAGCTTCATATCTTGAACATGTGTCAGAATGTCATATTTTGATCATCTGTTTGTGGAGTCACTCTTCTAAACTTTTCATGACTCACCTGATTTCTATGTTGTGTTTCAACAATTTTCCCCATGCTGTCTCTTGTGCTTAGGATATGGTTTTCAAAAAATCTTCATCCAAAACTGGGCTCATGAAGTCTCCCTTAGCAGGTAGAGAAGATTCTTAATGATGCTCAAGTAAAATGGACCAGTCTAGACCTTCCTGCTGCATTGTGTAGGGGAGACTCAAGTGTCATGATGCTTCGGTGTTTTTACCCTCATACATTTGCCTCATGTTATCCTAGGCACTTTGCCTGTGTGATTTCTCCTAATCCCCCAAACAGCAATTTCACTTGGAATACATTGTTATTTTAATGAAGAGGAAACTAAAGCACAGAAATTTACCCGAGTTCTCACAGCTAGTTGATGAGAGCCCGGTCCAGTGTCACTATACCTTTGCATTTGGACAGATCTTTGGTGGTAGGGTGGAGAATGGATTGGATGGAGACGACGCTGAGAGAGAAAGGCGAGTGCTAAAATGGTTAATGGTAGAATGGGTCTGGATTTAAGGATTTGCATTTGAGATGTAAAATTGCTGGGATTTGATGAGATATTGGCAATGAAGGGAGAGGGAGGAATCAAGAATGGCTCCCCCATGTCTGGCTTGGAAGATCCGGTAGATGGTGGCCCTGGCACCCTGGGGAGGATTGCTGAAGGAAGAGGGTGATTGGGGGAAATAGATAACCTTATTCTTTAAATTTTTTTTTTTTAATTTTCTTGGCTGTGCTGCACAGCATGTGGGATCTTAGTTCTCCGATCAGGGATCGAACCCTTGCCCCTTGCGTTGGAAGCATGGAGTCTTAACCACTGGACCACCAGGGAAGTCCCCAGATACCTTATTCTTTTGGGCCAGTAGTTTCCAGATGACGTTAGCAGCAGAATCCTTGATCCAGGCCTGCCTATGATGACCTGGAATTGTCTCTTCATCAGATTGTTGCCTTAGAAACTAGAGTTAAGGTAACTGTGGAATGTGCAGTCCGTTTTACTGTGTTTACTCCTGATCTGGGGGTGCTCATCTGACCTGGGGGGCTGTGTGTTAGCATGCAGGCCATTGGCCTATGTGATGAGAACAATATAAAAGGTTGGGAAATTGAGGCTGCAGTTTTCCCTGTGTCAAAGGCTCTGGTCCGTGGCAGCACACACTACATGTGCGTGAGGGGAGAAGAGAAGTATGTGCTGGGCAGCCTCATGACGAGATGAGGATTATAACTGCTGTGTCTCTTGTCCTGTATGCTCCTGTGACACCAAGTAAAGGTGGAATTAGATTAGAGCCTGTTTGTATCCTGAGTGAGCCAAACCAGACCCATCACACTGTTAGGATATCTTTTTTCAATAGACTCATCACTACATCCAGTGTGTAAAAGAGATTATATATGTATATGTATATATATGTGTGTGTCTATATGTGTGTTTGTGTGTGTATGTCTAAATGTGGGGACACTCTAAGATCTCTGTAACCCCATTTCAAAAAAAAGCGCCACCATAGGCCACTTATACAAACTCCACTACTTGGTGACAACAAATGTCGGATCCATGAATTGAAGTGTGCATGAGCTTCCTCAAGTTAAACGGGAAAACTGGGATGTATCTAAAGATCTATTTTGTGTTTGTTTTATTACAGCCAGAATCTGTGAGAAGTCCCATGCTCACAGTTGGAATGGGGCCCCTCTGTTGGTAACCTCAGAGACAAGGATGCTTTGATGGCCTTCTCCCTGTGGTGCCAGAATCCTTAGGATCATAAAGCCATAAGGATAGGGAAGTCATCTTCTTTAGATAGCCCAGTGCCTCCAGCCTTGTGATAATCATACCTGAGTTTGTGAATCCATTCCCGTTACTTCAGGACTAGTGGGAAGTTGGCATTCCCAAACTAGTTTGTCTGTACTCTGAAAACCCATATACCTGCCACCCATACTGTTATGTTTATTTTGTAACTTTCTAGTGATTATTAAAGTTAAGATATATTAAATACTCAAATTTGCTTTCTTGGGCTTGGAGTCAAACTAGAACAAACTAAATTTAACTGTCATGTGATTTACCTTTAAAATGTGATATGCTTCGTATATCTGTGTGTATGTGTTTGTAGGTATTGAGATCAGATGATAGATTTTTAAAAAAACCTTTTTACTTTGTTTTCAACTTTTTTATCGTGACAGTTGTTAACATATATAAAAGTAAAGAGAATGTATAATGAACTTCCATGTACCCTCACTTAGCTTCAAAAATTATCAACATTCTGCCAATCTTATTTGAAAGGAAGAACAAAAGTAGTTCCTTTAAGTCTTTTCTGAACAGCGTTCCCTGATCTGAATAGTGCAGAAACTCACTCTATCATAAGCCTGCTCTAACTCACTTTCTTGATATATCAAAGAAGTTGTATAATTAGATATAATCTTCCTATATTCTAAGATAAACATTTTTATACAAATATTTTTTAAAAACTCAAGTAGAAATCGATCATGCTTTTTATAGTTGAATTGTCTGGATTCATACTGTATTCTGTTTCTTCAAAGGTGGAAGGAACAGCATATCTAGGTTCTTTTCTGTGGAAAACCCAACAAACAGGACTGTGGGAACAGCCTCGTGGACAGAACATGTTAGATGGTGGAGCGCCTTTCTACACAACCTACAGGACGGCGGACGGCGGGTTCATGGCTGTTGGAGCATTAGAGCCCCAGTTCTATGAGCTGCTGCTCAGGGGTGAGTACCTCTTTTCTGTGGATGTTTTTTAGACTCTATTTTGGAGTCTTTTGAAGTTCATGATGTCTTTTATTATATATCCACTTTATAATTAAGCTAATTATAGCCATCATTATATTGTGGGGCGCTTCCCTCATCTTTTAAATTGACAAGTAATTTTACAAGTCTGTAAAATAGCTCAGATTAAAAAAATAATAATCCTTTTTGTGGTAGTTCAGCGTTTTTATCACATTTCATACTCTGTAATGTTGGATATTTATCTTGCCCATGTGTGCCCACATCCTTTTCTTCCCTAGAAATGATCTACTGGTTCTACCAGCTTTTGTTCCTTGATAGATGTCCCTCATGGTACTTCAGTGACGGGGTCACCAGAGCACAGAGAGACTTTGATGAATGAGAGTTTGTTGGTATATGTTACCACCACTTGATGCTTCTGCAGTTTACCTTTCTTGCAGATTCTTGTCTCATTGACATGTTGCCACAAGTTAGCAGGAAGATTTGGGATCCCCTCTTCCCTAATTCATAATTGGACTGAAGTTACTTTGTTCCTGTGAAATGTGAATTTAAAGTTTACAGATAATTTAGTATCTAAGAAGTCTTAGAATATACTCTGAAGCAGTGTGACAGGCTGGTTGCAGCACATTTAGCTTTCAGCTTTAAGTTTGGAGTTTTATTGCCGTGTTTGGTAGCTTTTCAGATGCGCAGTGCTACTCAGAGTTACTTGTATATCGCCGAAAGGACTGTTTTTGCTAGCCTCAGAAAGCATTCTGTGATCAGCTATATTAACTTCACCAATTTAACTATAAGTTAGAGGAAACCATAGAACAAAATGGTTTATCTAGATCATAGAGGATGCCTTTCCGTCCAGAAATTAAGACCAAGACTAGAGGTCAATTCAAAATTCTGGACAGAGCAATGCTATACAAGGGGCTGAGTGGTGGGAACAACACTCCCACTCTGGGGGGCAGGGCCCTAGGAAGCAGCAGGTACATAACATAGTGGAGTCTGTGCCTTACAAAAACCTTGTGTTTTTGTCTGTAGGGAATTTAAATATAATAATAAAATTAACTAATCTTCAGTGAAATTTTGTTATCACCATGCACAGGCAATTCTAAATGACAGTTGCAACTGACTTTTTTTTTTTTTTTTTGACAAATGTCTCAGGAATAGGGCAGTGTAAGCTCTGAGTCAGATCAAATAAAGACAAGCCCTGAGGATGGGGGTTTTCAGGGAGCTGTCAGGCCAAACATTGGCGCTTCTCTGGGGGTAGGATTTTGCGGGAGCTTCAAACTCATTGTGCCTCCTCTTCCTTGGCTGTTAACCTACTGGTTTTCATGACTCCCATTGTTGAGAGCCTGTTGGTTTTCAAGGCCATCACAGAGCTGGGGAGAGAGGGATGAAATTAGCCTAAGTTATAACACCACAAAGCTCACTGGTCTTACTGAGTTCAGTCATTTTTTTTCTTAAATATGCTCCTTAGATTGTTGCAAGCTTGTAGTTAATTTCTAGAGTTACAAAACTGTTGATTCTGACAATTTGTGCCAGTGTTCTTGTTGCTTTCATGCAGGAGCCAATTTTTGAAGGTCCTTGCTCTGTCATTTCAGAATTTAACTCCCCTCTGTGGTGTATTTTGTTGTTTTCTTAAAAACTTACATGTTTAGAATGATCATTTCTCACATCCACACTCCACTGCGTTTTATAGCAGGCAGACTGCTCCAGCCCTTGACTTGTAATCGTCTTCTCCCGGGTTTCCTCTTTCTGAGTCTAAACTCTGTAACCCCTCCAGTTGTTTTGCAGTCACGGCCTTTTGTGGTACCTTTCATGTCCTCTCCCTTTAAAGTTCACTAAGGATCCTTAGCTGGCAGGTGGCTTGTGCTTTAGGCGGACTTAGCAAGTTCAGTCAGCTTTTGTTTAATCTACATAGTCCATGCCGAAATGCCTCAGCATCTTCTTTCTTCTACAATATTGATTTGCAAAAATAGTACTTTTCCTTGACCCATACACATTACTTCTCTCTCAGGCCTAACTGGACAACCCCCCATATCTGTAATGATTTTTTGAGGTAGTTTTAATTTATTTATTTCACCTTATATACTGAGATCTTTGAGAACATACCTTCATTTAGCTCTCAGTATCTGAACATAAATACACAAGGTTTTTGTAAGTCTCCAACTCCTCTGTGCTATGCCCCTGCTGCTTTCCAGGGCAAAGAAATCTGAAAGTACTGAGAATTTCATGACCTCTTGAGACTCTTGTAGTAAATCAGATAAGCAATAGAGAATTTTATTTTATTTTATTTTATTTTTGCGGTACGTGGGCCTCTCACTGTTGTGGCCTCTCCCGTTGTGGAGCACAGGCTCTGGACGCACAGGCTCAGCGGCCATGGCTCACGGGCCCAGCCGCTCCGCGGCATGTGGGATCTTCCCGGACCAGGGCACGAACCCGTGTCCCCTGCATCATCAGGTGGACTCTCAACCACTGCTCCAGCAGGGAAGCCCACAATAGAGAATTTTTTAAAGTTGTTTTAAAATTTCAAAATGTTATTAAAAGAAAACCAGAAAATAACAAGTGTTGGTGATGATGTGGAGAAATCAGAACCCCATGCATTACTGTTGCGAAGGTAAAACTGTGCAGCCACTGTGGAAAATAGTATAGTGGCTTCTCAAAAAATTAAACATAGAATTACCATACGATCCAACGATTCTACTTCTGGGTATATATCCAAAAGAATTAAAAGTGGGAACTTGAACAGATATTTGTACATCCATGTTCATAGCATTATTTACAGTAGCTAAAAGGTGGAAGCAACCAAGGTGTCCATCAACAGATGAATGGATAAACAAAATGTGATATATATAAAAAACAATGAAATATTAGTCAGCCTTACAAAAGAAAGAAATTCTGATATATGCTGAACATGGATGAACCTTGAAGACATTATGCTAAGTGAAATAAGCTTGTCACAGAAGGACAAATATTGTATTATTCCACTTATATGAGATACCTAGAGTGGTCAAATTCATAGAAAGTAGAACGGTGGTTGCGAGGAGCTGGGGAAGCAGGGAATGGAGAGTTAGTGTTTAATGGGTATAGAGTTTCAATTGGGGAAGATGGAAAGCTCTGGAGACGGATGGTGGTAATGGTTCCAGAACAATATGAATGTACTTAATGACACAGTACTGTATTCTTAATAGTGACTAAAATGGTACATTTTATGTTTTGTGTATTTTACCACAATTTAAAAAAACAAAAAAAATTCAAAATAATGTAGTTTTTTAATGAAAAAAATGTAAACAATACAGAATTTGTAAAGTAAGAGAAAAAAATTCTCCCTTGTCCTTCCGCTTTGGGTAAGTTTGGGATATGAAGAACTTTCCCTGTGCACATACAAACACAATTAAAGAAGAACTTTCCCTGTGTACATACAAACACAATTAAAATTTTTTTACAATTTATATATAATCTATTTAATTATATAAATTTATAATTAATAACTATTTTTATTCAAAAATATAGCTAAGACATCCTTTTTTGTCAGTACCAAAGATCTTCAGCCTCACCCTCTTTATATAGCAGCCATATCATATTCCGTGGTATGCCTGTACTAAAATTTATTTAACCACTTCCTTATTCAAGTTAATTTACGTTTTTTCCAGGTTTACATTATAACACATAATGTTTATTGTTTATTAATAAGCATTAATCTTTGTACATATGTCATTGCATACTTGCAGCATACATTTTTGACTGCTTAATATGTGCCTAATATTGTGTTACAGAGCAGAAAGTTTATGACGTGTACTTAAAACAATAAATATTTTGTATAATTGTGTGTGTGTGTGTGTGTATACTTGTACGTGTAAGGTAGTTTTTTTGAAATCAAAACATATTTTCCCAAGTTTTAAATGGTGTCTGAGTCCCCAGGTCAGTCTCTGAAAGTCTGTTTGACTTATAATAGCAGAAATTGAATATTGATTGTACTATAAAAACTAGCCACAATCGATAATTGTGTTCTATGGGGGATGGACTCAGAGTTACGCATAGGCTGTCAACAGCACAGGAAGCAGCCTGCCCTAAACCACTGGTAGTTCGTCCTGGGGCCTTGATGAGGGGTCCCTGGCTGGGAAATTGTGTGCTGAGAAAGGGTAATAGTACGATGGAAGAGCTGGCGTGTCAGAGTTAGGGGTAGAGCCTGGGGTCTTTTGATTTCTAGTATTTTCCAGTATACAAAGTATGATCTGTGTAATCTCAAGTATAGTGTTTGTTGGAGAACTATTGACTCCAATTTTATTTAGTTTATGATTCTGATCACATTCTGATTTTTTATTTTTAAAAAACTGTTTAAAAAAGCATGCAAATATGTTTCCATCCATAGCTGTGGTCTACTTAAATGCTTTTGGCCAACTGCTCGTTTTATGTTTTTTTTTTTTTTTTTTAATTTATTTATTTTTTGTTTTATTTTATTTTAGGCTGTGTTGGGTCTTCATTGGTGCACGTGGCCTTTCTCTAGTTGCAGGGAGCGGGGGCTACTCTTCGTTGCGGTGCGCGAGCTTCTCATGGCGGTGGCTTCTCTTGTTGCGGAGCATGGGCTCTAGGCATGCAGGCTCAGTAGTTGTGGCACTCGGGCTTACTTGCTCCGCAGCATGTGGGATCTTCCCGGACCAGGGCTCGAACCCGTGTCCCCTGCATTGGCAGGCGGATTCTTAACCACTGCGCCACCAGGGAAGCCCTATGTGTTTTTTAATCCCAGAGTTCGGGGCTATCAGGAAAGCGAAAGCAAAGTGCAAGACACCCTTAGAAACATTTCCTTATAGATTTTAGTGATAAACCTGAAACTATGGCTCCATGTCTTTCCTGGTTTTGAATGGGACATGTGGCTACAGAGAAAAATGTACTTGTATATCTCACAGGTGTTTTTTCACAGCTGTTCAGAACTATGTGAATTCTCCTCATATCCCTCAAAACACTAAGAAGAGCCTGCAGTATTCATGTCTTCTTACCTCCATAGGCACTTTTGTATCTTCAGAGCAGCTTACAATTGGTCATTGTTTTTCAACATGGTAGATAAGGAAAGGATGATAAAAGTGAGAATTACTTGATTAACTTGGCCAAACTTATACAAAATATTATGCGCAATTTAAATTTAGAAACCCTCTTCTACAAGAGGGAATAAAAATGACAGTTACACCAAACCCCAACAAAGTGTCCCCTTGGGTATAATTTAATCAGCACTGGAGTTTGGTTGTATCTACAGGGGTAGGTGCTTGTAGTCAATAAAGGAAGCACAGATCAGGTCATGGGGCAGAGAAGCCATCCTTCCTGTGATATCCCCTGGCGGATGCTTTCATCCTCTCTGTCCCTTGTGTTGATGGGCCCTTCAAAGTTCTTCATACTTGAGAGAGCAAAAAAGGCTCTGTGCCCCCTGTTGATTGGCTGGCTGATAGTTTTCTGTCCTGTTTGCTATAGGAACAATTTGCATGTGTCTTTGGTTACTTTACAAGTCCTTTGTTCCTAGGTCACAGCAGGGTTGTAAGAGTAATGAGTCTAATATCACTGCCCTCCTAGAGCTCTTTTATTTGACGAAAATAAAGAGAAATGAACATTATTTATAAAATTGCAATCTTGAATTTAATCATTTATCTTTATACTTCTTCCTTGAAAACAGAGGTACAGGCATACCTCACAGACTTTGTGGGTTGGGTTCCAGACCACTGCAATAAAGGGACTATCTCAGTAAAGCAAATCACATGAATTTTTTGGTTTCCCAGTACACATAAAAGCTATGTTTACATGATACTGTAGTCTATTAAGTATGTAGTAGCATTGTCTAAAAAAACAATGTACATACCTTAATTGAAAAATACTTTATTGCTAAAAAATGCTAACCATCATTTGAGCTTTCCATGAGTTGTAATCGTTTTGCTGGTGGAGGGTTTGAAATATTGCAAGAATTACCAAAATGTGACACAGAGACATGAAGTGAGCAAATGCTGTTGGGAAAAGTGGCACCCATAGACTTGCTCCACCCAGGGTTGGCACAAACCTTCCATTTGTAAAAATGCAGTGTCTGTGAAGTGCAATAAAGTGAAGCACAATAAAACGAGGTCTGCCTGTAGTCTTGTATAAATGTGTTTAGATTTTAGCTTTTGTAGGGTTTGGGAGCACTATACGAAATATGGGTTTTTTAAATATAAACTTATTTATTTAATTAATTAATTTATTTATGGCTACATTGAGTCTTTGTTGCTGCGTGTTGGGTCTTTGTTGCTGCGCATTGGGTCTTTGTTGTTGCTGCGGGTGGGCTTTTCTCTAGTTGCAGTGAGCAGGGGCTACTCTTTGTTGCCGTGCGCGGGCTTCTCATTGCGGTGGCTTCTCTTGTTGCGGAGCACGGGCTCTAGGTGTGCAGGCTTCAGTAGTTGCGGCATGCAGGATCTTCCTGGACCAGGGATCGAACCTGTGTCCTCTGCATTGGCAGGCGGATTCTTAACCACTGCGCCACCAGGGAAGCACATGGAGTTATTTTAATTCAATATGACAGATAGTAACAGCATGAGGAAATTTCTTTTTAAAAACCTACTCAGAAGGAAGAAGTCAGCTTCTGGAAACTAGACTATTCTGGAAAATAGACTATTTTGGATGAAATGTAAATAATAAAATCTTGGGAAAGACTTGGAAAGTCTGTTTTGAGTCCTGTTACCCCTACTACCTTCTCCAGCCTTTGGCTCCAACTTCAAGTTGAGTTTGAATTTCTTCTTTTTTTTTTTCGGTATGCGGGCCTCTCACTGTTGTGGCCTCTCCCATTGTGGAGCACAGGCTCCGGACGCGCAGGCTCAGCGGCCACGGCTCACGGGCCCAGCCGCTCCGCGGCATGTGGGATCCTCCTGGACCGGGGCACGAACCCGTGTCCCCTGCACTGGCAGGCGGACTCTCAACTACTGCGCCACCAGGGAAGCCCTGACTTTCTTCTTTTGACTCATTTGAGAAACCCAATAGAACGTCCTGTTTTGGGCGACTATAGTGAGTTCAAAACTCATTTTCACTGATTATATTTACTCTACCCAAAGCATACTAATTTAAGAAATTGTGTTTTTCTCTCAGGACTTGGGCTAAAGTCTGATGAACTTCCCAGTCAGATGAGCGTAACTGATTGGCCAGAAATGAAGACGAAATTTGCAGATATATTTGCAAAGAAGACGAAGGCAGAGTGGTGTGAGATCTTTGACGGCACAGATGCCTGCGTGACTCCTGTTTTGACTTTTGAGGAGGTTACGCATTGTGGTCACCACAAAGATCGGGGCTCATTTATTACTGACAGGGAGCAGGGTGTGAGTCCCCGCCCTGCACCCCAGCTGTCCAGCACCCCAGCTGTCCCTTCGTCCGAAAGGGATCCCTTTGTAGGAGAACACACTGAAGAGATACTCAGAGAGTTTGGCTTCAGCCAGGAAGAGATCAGTCAGCTCAAGTCAGATAAAATTATTGAAAGTAATAAACCAAGAGCTAATCTCTAAGTTCTAAGCCCCACAACTCAAATGAATTTGAGTATTGCATTTACAGTATAGAATAATGCAAAAAATTGAATGCATGGAAACATGAAAAAACAATATCACAGTGGTCCAACTATTCTAATCAGGAAACAAGGCTGATTATAGAGTGATGATTGCATTCTGAAAACGGTTAACATCATGCCCTTTGATTTAGGAAGATTTTTAGTTGGCCTATACTAAATTGTGGCAGTTTTTCGGCCTTCCAATTTACTTGATTGGTTATATTTGTTGATTTTAAATATTTATATATTTATAATATACTTTAAATGAACTAATATAATGCTTTTTATTAAATAAAGCTTTTATCCTCCCAAAGTTTACTCATGCTTTTAAGTTTGTGAAAAGCTTTCAAGAAAGTTCTTTAAATAGCACTAAAATCGCCTTTTGTTACTCCTTGAAATATTTTAGTCTCTACTGTTAACCAGAATGAATGTCCTTAGATAGAAAAGTCTGATCCTTTTAATTTGGTAAGGAGATCATTCAGCCAGTGTCTTGGAACTGGAATTTTAGAAAATGTCCTTGAGGTTTCCTTCAGATAGTTGCCACCTCTCCATCGAGACCTGCTCCTGTGTGTAGCTGCCAGTTGGTATCATCCAAATGTGTCTCTGTATCAGTAAACTCCACCGTCATGCATTTGAAAGTGTTACTAGACTTTTCCTCCTCTTACCAGTCTCCAGCTTCCACTCCTGTCCCGTCTCCCTCTGCCCCCAGTAGGCCCCCACGGCTTATGCCTCACCTCATTCGGCCACTGTTCACATGTCCCTTACGGAGAGTCTTTTCCTGACCCCTGTCCAGGATGGCAGCTGCCTTGTCCCTCGCTCTCCACTCACCCTATTTCATTTTGCTTCACACTGTGTATCACTGCTGACATGCTGATTGACCCCAGCCCTCATTCCTTAACCAGTGCAGGCTAGAGCGGAAGCTTTGTGGAGGACTCTCTAGGTTTCGTTGCTAAGTCCCCAGTTCCTAGAGTAGTGCCTGGCCCATGACTGGAAACTTTGTGAATATTTATTAAAGGAATGAAACTCAACAGTGAATTGCTGTCAGTTCCACCTTCAGAGCACCCATATCCATCCTTCTGCCCATCTCCCATTGCTGCTTTCATCCAGACCCCTATCACCTCTTCCCTGGACTACTGTTCAACTTCCCTACCCAGCTTTTCACCTTCATTTTTTTCCCCATCATGTAGCAAGTTCTGGATCTCATTTCCACACACAGCAACATCCAGAAGAAGAGAGTGTCTCAGGAGCCCTCAGCAACCCTTGTCTTGTGTCTCGCTGGATCTAGATAAGTCACAAGCCAGTCCTGCACCAGTCTTTGGCAGAGAGGGTAGGCTTATCCTTAGATAAAGCCAACCTGCTCCTGGAGCTCCCCTGGACTCAACTTCCTGGAAGCACGTGGGTATTTGAGGGAGCGGTGGATTCCTGAAGCTAGTCCAGGTTCCGTCAGGATGGGGGAGTGGAGAACAGATGTTACATCTGTGACATACAGTATCTCAATAATTCTTCAGTGATCACAAGGGGAAGGTAGGGCAGGTTTCTCCATTTTATAGATGTGGACACAGGCCTCAGATGGTCCTAAACCATCTTAGTTCACATCTCCCTTAGTGTCTTAGTAATTTTTTCATGGTGCTACTAGGTCAGAAGAAATACCTAACCATTCCACTTATAAATAATTAGGTCCCAACAACTGAAGTATTTATGTCCTAACAACTTACTAGCTGTTTGAAAAATATAATGCATGTACATTGAAGACATTTTTTATTTCATTCTTTTTTAAAATTGAAGTATAGTTGATTTACAATATTGTGTTTAGTATACAGCAAAGTGATTCAGTTATGTATATGTACTTTTCAGACTATTTTCCATTATAGGTTATTATAGGATATTGAATATAATTCCCTGTGCTATTCAGTAAATCCTTGTTGATTTTATATATAGTAGTTTGTATCTGTTAATCCCATACTCCTAATTTATCCTTCCCCCACCCCTTCCCCCTTTGGTAATCATAAATTTGTTTTCTATGAGTCTGTTTCTGTTTTATACATAGATTCATTTGTATTATTTTTTAGATTCCACGTATAAGTGATACCATATAATTGTCTTTCTCTGTCTGACTTACTTCACTAAGTATAATCTCTAGGTCCATCCATATTGCTGCAAATGACAACATTTCATTCTCTTATGGCTGAGTAGTATTCCATTGTATATGTATACCACATCTCCTTAAGCTAATTGTCTGCTGATGGGCACTTGGGTTGTTTCCATGTCTTGGCTATTGTAAATAATGCTGCTGTGAACATTGGGGTGCATGTATCTTTTTGAATTAGAGTTTTCATGTTTTCTGGATACGTACTCAAGTGGGATTGCTGGATCACATGGTAGCGCTATTTTTAGGTTTTTAAGGAGCCTCTATACCCTCCATAGTGGCTGCACCAGTATACGTTGCCACCAACAGTAGGAGGGTTCCCTTTTCTCCACACTGTCTTCAGTATTATTTGAAGACTTTTTGATAATAGCCATTCTGACTGGTGTGAAGTGATACCTCATTGTGGTTTTAATTTCCATTTCAGTAATAATTAGGGATGTTGAGCATCTTTTCATGTGCCTTTTGGCTATCTGTATGTCTTCTTTGGAGAGATGTCTATTAGGTCTTCCGCTCATTTTTGATTGGGTTGTTTGTTTTTGTGCTATTGAATAGTATGAGCTGTTTGTATATTTTGGAAATTAAGCCCTTGTTGGTTGCATTATTTGCAAGCATTTTTTCCCATTCCGCAGGTTGTCTTTTCATTTTGTTAATGGTTTCCTTTGCTGTGCAAAAGCTCATAAGTTTGATTAGATCCCACTTGTTTATTTTTGCTTTTGTTCCTATTACCTTGGGAGACTGATCTAAGAAAATATTGCTACGATTTATGTCCGAGAATGTTTTACCTATGTTCTCTTCGAGGAGTTTTATGGTGTCACATCTTACATTTAGGTCTTTAAGCCATTTTGAGTTTATTTTTGTATATGGTGTGAGGGAGTGTTCTAATTTCACTGATTTACATGTAGCTGTCCACCTTTCCCAACACCACTTATTGAAGAGACTGTCTTTTCTCTATTGTGTATTTTTGCCTCCTTTGTCATAGATTAATTGACTGTAGGTGTGTGGGTTTATTTCTGGGCTCTCTATTCTATTCCATCTACATGTCTGTTTTTGTGCCAGTAGTGTGAAGTTTTAATAACTGTAGCTTTGTGGTATTGTCTGAAGTCTGGAAGGGTTATGCCTCCAGCTTTGTTCTTTTTCCTCAGGATTGCTTTGTCAATTTTGGGTCTTTTGTGGTTCCATATAAATTTTAGAATTCTTTTTTTCTAGTTCTGTGAAAAATGTTATGGCTATTTTGATAGGGATCACCTTAAATCTGTAGATTGCTTTGGTTAGTATGACCACTTTAACAGTGTTAATTCTTCCAGTCCAAGAGCATGGACTTTCCATTTCTTTGAATCATTTTCAATTTCCTTTATCAATGTTTTATAGTTTGCAGCATGTAGGTCTTTCATCTCCTTGGTTAAGTTTATTCCTAGGTATTTTTAAAAATTAATTAATTTAATTTATTTATTTTTGGCTGCATTGGGTCTTTGTTTCTGCACACGGGCTTTCTCTAGTTGCAGCGAGCAGGGGCTACTCTTCATTGCGATGCACAGTCTTCTCATTGCAGTGGCTTCTCTTGTTGTGGAGCATGGGCTCTAGGCATGCAGGTTTCAGTAGTTGTGGCACGTGGGCTCAGTAGTAGTGACTCGTGGGCTCTAGAGTGCAGGCTCAGTAGTTGTGGTGCACGGACTTAGTTGCTCTGTGGCATGTGGGATCTTCCCGGACCAGGGCTTGAACCTGTGTTCTCTGCATTGGCAGGCGGATTCTTAACCACTGTGCCACCAGGGAAGCCCCTCCTAGGTATCTTTAAATGCAATTTTAAACAGGATTGTTCTTTAACGTCTCTTTCTGATATTTCATTGTTACTGTAAAGAAATGCAACAGATTTCTGTATCTGTATCCTGCTACCTTGCTGAATTCATTAATTAGTTCTAATAGTTTTTGTGTAGAGTCTTTAAGGTTCTCTGTATAGAGTATCATGTCATCTCCAAATAGTGACAGTTTTACCTCTTCCCTTCCAAATTGAATACCTTTTATTTCGTTTTCTTGTCTGATTGCTGTGGCTAGGACTTCCAATACTATGTTGAATAGAAGTGGTGAGAGTGTGCATCCTTGTTTTATTCCTGAATTTAGCGAGAAAGAAATTTCAGCTTTTCACTGTTGAGTATTATGTTGGCTGTGGGTTTGTTTTAAGTGCTTTTATTATGTTGAGATATGTTCCCTCTATACCCACTTTGGTGAGAGTTTTTATCATGAATGGATGTTGAATTTTGTCAAATGCTTTTTCTGTGTCTATTGAGATGATCCTGTGGTTTTTGTCATTTCTTTTGTTAATGTGGTATATCACATTGATTTGTGTTTGTTGAACCATCTTTGCAGCCCTGGAATGAATCCAACTTGATCGTGGTGTGTGATCCTTTTTATATATTGTTGGATTCGGTTTGCCAATATTCATTGAGGATTTTTGCATCTATATTTATCAAAGGTATTGTCCTGTAATTTTCTTTTTTGGTAGTGTCTTTGTCTGGTTTTGGTATCAGGGTGATGGTGACTACCTGGAATGACTTTGGGAATGTTCCTTCCTTTTTAATTTTGGGGAGTAGTTTGAGAAGGTTACATGTAAGTTCTTATTTGTATGTTTGGTAGAATTTCCCAGTGAAGCTGTCCAGTCCTAGACTTTTATTTGCAGGGAGTTTTTTTTTTTTTGTTTGTTTGTTTTTTAATTATAGGTTCTATTTTACTTCTAGTGATGTTCAAATTATCTGTTTCTTCTTGCTCAGTTTTGGTAGGCTGTATGTTTCTAGAAACTTGTCCATTTCATCTATGTTGTCCAATTTGTTTGCATGTAACTGTTCATAGTATTCTCTTAAAATTTTTTGTATTTCTGTAGTATCAGTTATAATTTCTCTTCTTTCATTTCTTATTTTATTTGGGTCCTCTCTCTTTTCTTGGTTTGTCAATTTTGTTTACCCTTTCAAAGAACCACCTCTAGGTTTAATTGGTTTTTTCCTATTGTTTTCTAAATCTCTATTTATTTCCTCTCTGATCTTTATTATTTCCTTCCTTCTGCTGACTTTTGTTTGTTCTTCTTTTTCTAATTCTTTTAGGTGGTAGGTTAGGTTGTTTATTTGAGATTTTTCTTGTTTCTTGAGAAAGGACTGTATCTCTGTTAACTTCCCTCTTAGAACTGCTTTTGCTGCATCCCATAGAGTTTGTGAGGTTGTGTTGTCATTTTCATTTTTCTTGAGATACTTTCTCATTTCTTCTTTGATTTCATTGTTGACTCATTGGCTTTTTAGTACCATATTGTGTAGTCTCCATGTAATCATTCTTTTCTTGTTTTTCTTTCAGTGGTTGATCTCTAGTTTCATACCATTGTGGTCAGAAAAGATGCTTGAAATAATTTCTGTTCTCTTAAATTTGTTGAGGCTTGTTTTGTGACCTACCCTAGAGAATGTTTCATGTGTGCTTCTAAAGAATGTGTATTCTGTTTTTTTTTTTTTTCTGTATTAAGCCCAACTAGTCTATTGTGTCATTTAAGACCTCTGTTGCCTTATTGATTTTCTGTCTGGATGATCTGTTCCTTGATGTCAGTGAGGTGTTAAAGTCTCTTACTATTATTGTATTACTGTCAATCTCTCCCTTTATGTCTGTTAGTATTTGTTTTATATATTTAGATGCTCCTATACTGGGTGTATATATGCTAACAAGTATAATATCCTCTTCTTGTATTGATCACTTTATCATAATGTAATGTCCTTCTTTGTCTTTATGGCCTTTGTTTTAAAGTCTATTTTGTCTGATATGAGTGTTGCTACCCCACTTTCTTGTCATTTCCATTTGCATGAAATATCTTTTTCTGTGCCCTCATTTTCAGTCTGTATCTTTCTTCCTGAAGTGAGTGTCTTGCAGGCAGCATATGGTGGGCTTTTGTTTTTTTTAATCTAGTCCGCCACTCTGTCTTTTGATCAGAGCATTTAGTTCATTGACATTTAAAGTAATTATTGATAGGTATGTACTTATTGCCATTTTAAACCTTGTTTTCCAATTGATTTTGGAATTCTTTGTTCATTACTTTTTATTTCTCCTTTTATGGTTTGATGGTTTTCTTTTGTAGTATGCTTGAGTTCCTTTCTTTTTGGTTTTGTGCATCGATTTTATGTTTTTGATTGGTGGTTACCCTGGAGTTCAAGTATATCAACCCATAATTATATCTACTTGCTTTAAACTTATAGCCATGCAAATGCAAACACATTCTAAAAGGTCTACAGTTTTTTACTCCACTCCCCCACATTTTACGATTTTGATGTCCTGTTTTACATCTTCGTGTTTATCCTTTTGCTGTTCATTGTAGTTATAATTGCTTTTACAAAATTTTTAAATTTTTTTTTAAATCTGTATACTGGCTTTTTAAAATGATCTTCAATCCTTTGATATATTTGCTTTTTCTATTGTGTTTCCCCTTTCCTATAGATACTTGCTTCTTTTCTATTTAGAGAAGACCTTCCAATATTTCTTTTAGGGTAGGTTTAGTATTACTTAACTCTTTTAGTTTTTCCTTGTCTGAGGAATTCTTTCTCTCTCCTTTCTGGAGGCTTTTTGTCTTTTTTTTTTTTTTTTTTCATTCTACCTGGTTACATGGAGATCTTTCTTGCAGCTTTGGTTGTATAGAAGATCTTCTGCCAGTTTCCAGTTGCTTTCTGTGAGCATTGTTCCACATGTAGATGTATTTCTGATGTGTTTGTGGGGGGAATTAAGCTCCACATCCTCCTACTCCACCATCTTGATCTCCCTCCTTATTTCATTTTTAGTCACTAATGGGTCATAGGCACCTGTTGGGCACTGCAGCTTCTCGTGCCTTGGAATCAGATTAGATGTCACTACCCTCGTTTTCTGTTCCACATTGATATTCATACAGTAGTTGCTTTTTTTTTTCTTTTGGCTGCGTTGGGTCTTCATTGCTGTGTGCAGGCTTTCTTTAGCTGTGGTGAGTGGGGGCTACTCTTCGTTGCAGTGTGCGGGCTTCTCATTGCGGTGGTTTCTCTTGTTACAGAGCACGGGCTCTAGGCACATGGGCTTCAGTAGTTGTGGCTTGCAGGCTCTAGAGCACAGGCTCAGTAGTTGTGGTGCATGGGCTTAGTTGCTCCGCAGCATGCGGGATCTTCCCGGACCAGGGATCAAACCCGTGTCCCCTGCATTGGCAAGCGGATTCTTAACCACAGTGCCACCAGGGAAGTCCCACAGTACTTGCTTTTTATCATGGCTGTGGAAAACCCAACCTCACAAAAATCTAAAGTCATTGAAAGGATTGTAGTACAGTCTTATGTTGTGAGTATGAACTATTTCATTCTTCATGTAGTATCTGAAAGATGTTGAGTTTCTCTGAGTTTACTCTCTTTAAATTTTTAAATCTCCTGAGATACCCCTTTGAGTTCACTGTGGTGCCCTGGGGCACCTTGGCACACAGTTTGGGAAATACCACTTTAAGTGATTTGCTCAGGGAAATACAGGTAGAAGGAGGCAGAGCCAGAATTTAAACTTTAATATTTTGACTCCAAGTCTTGCTGTTAAACCATTTTGAGGGCCTTTCCTATGAGATCATGTTTCCCTTGCCACTTACATTTTCATTTGAATTCAAGGTCCAACAAGGAAAATATGACCCACTCGAAGTCTTTAAAACAGAGGAAATTTATTATGGAGAATTATATTGGTGATAGAAGAGATGAGAAGCCCAGGGGACAGTGAGGCAACTCAGATACGAGCAACCACAGGAAGCCAAGACCACTCCCATAGCTGCAGGATCGATGGGAAAGGTAGTGTTATAGGGGCCCAGAAGCTAAGGTTGGCAGCTGGACCCACAATGGAGATGCAGCCACTGCCAGAGACATCTCAGGATGGAGAAAGAGAGGGGAGGAAGTATCCTGATTTCTTCCTTTCTCCTGCCCTCAGTCTTCCCACCAGTGCCTCTGATTGGACAAATCTACCTAGAAGCCAGAGAGCAAGGGAACCTGGGAAATGTAGTCCCTTATGGTATAGAGCATAGTATGAGGGGGAGGGAATGGATCTGAGCAAACAGGCAGTTGACTGGCATTACAAAATGTTGTGTATACACTTTATTCATTCTATAATTCCTTTAGCACATGTTTATTGAGGACCTACTAGGTGCCAGGTATCATGCTAGATGCCATAATGAGCAAAACAGACCAGATCGCTGCTGATAAGGGGATCAAAGACCAACATAGGTGAAGGAGAATAAACACGAACTATCTGAAGTGTGTTAAGTGCAATGAAGGAAACTATCACAGTGCTGTGAGAGAGCTAGTGATTTAGGGGAAGGGGCGACCTCCCACTGTTTGAAGTCTAGTTAATTGACTATATGTGTGTGTGTAGAAAGCTTGTGTTCAGGAGAGGACAGAATATTTATACCTAGAAAAAGTTTAGAAAAAAGATATCGGCTCATTCATACTTAACATCTGGATTATAGGGCTTTATTGTCTCAAAGCTGTGTGTGATTGTGTGACATAGATTGTGTGTGTGAGAGAGAGAGAGAGAGAGAGAGAAAGAGAGAGAGGCAGAGAGAACAGTACAAAGGAAGACTCTTTTAGAAAAACATTCTAAGGAGCCAGAGGGCTCACAGCAGCTAATCTCCATCATGCTTTCCAGGCCCCACCCCCCTTCCTTCTCATCATAACTTGTGATCTTAGAGGCATGAAAGAATTTGAGCCCCTCCCCCAGCCTGACCATCTCCGTTGGCCGCTCAGCCGGGCTCCACCTCAAATCCAGCTGGGAGTGCAAACCCCAGGGCCACGCAAGAGGTGGTGGGCTTGCAGGCAGGTTCCTCACCCAGTGGCCATGGGCGACAGCAGTGGGCAGCCTGGCATCCACACCTACAAATCCCTTGCTGAGGAGGGCCCCTTCGGCTCTGTGGAGCCGCCCAAAAGACCCACAGGGAGCCTGGTCATGCACAGCATGGCCATGTTCGGCCGGGAGTTTTGCTATGCGGTGGAGGCGGCCTACGTGACCCCAGTCCTGCTCAGCGTGGGCCTGCCCAGGAGTCTCTACAGCATGGTGTGGCTCCTGAGCCCTATCCTGGGATTCCTGCTGCAGCCCGTGGTGGGACTGGCCAGCGACCACTGCCAGGCCCAGTGGGGACGGCGGAGACCCTACATCCTCACGCTGGGCGTCGTGATGCTCCTGGGCATGGCTATGTACCTTAACGGGGACGCTATCGTATCAGGTCAGTGGGCAGCACAAGGTGGGCAGGCCGGGAGAAGGGTCCTGTTATGCAGCTCGCTGAAAGGAGAATGCAGATTTCTTTATGCCACAGTCAGAAATCGGTTAAAACTGATTCTCTCTCCTAAGTTACATTGAGTTTCCACCTTTGAGTGACCCAAATTCTGTGGTTAGAAACATCAGGATACATTATTTTTCAATTGTGAGAATTTGAAAGTAGGATTCTATTTTTACCTATTTTATTAAATTACATATTTTTACATGTTTATCAATTATGGGGTTTTTTTATGCCCATTATACCTTATTTAGTACTTTCTCAAATTAACCAGCTGCCAAATGGCTCCATAAATTTTTACAATAAATGTAACTTTGTGTCCAGATGAGAGTTAATTATGTTCACAGCTTTCTGTGGAGTCTTTTAATAGGTACAGGGCATCAGCCTGGTAGCTCAAGGGGACATTTTTGCACTGCAAATTGTGGACATAAACCTGATGGTGAGCACTTTTTCTAGCCATTAATCAACAACCACCAATTAGTCAGTAATTGGTGGTAGTACATATTGCATTGAGAAAAGAACCGTTAAACTTAAAAATAGCACACATTTTTGGAGCAATAACTCTCAGGCTAGCAGAATGGATGATAATGAGACAGGATAATCAGTTATTATTTGTATATATTTAAAAGAGGGCATAAATCTATAAATGTAGGGTATTTCTGGAAGAAATTACAAAAAACCTGAAAAGAATTGTTGCCAATAGGGAAGGAGTACTCAAGGGCTGGGGTGAGGGGGAGAGTAGGCTTATTTTTCACGTATTTTTTTTACTGTATTTTTAAAAACAGGTACATACAGGGAGGTCAGCTCAGTGCTCTGTGACCACCTAGAGGGGTGGGATAGGGAGGGTGGAGGGAGACGCAAGAGGGAGAGGATATGGGGATGTATGTATATATATAGCTGATTCACTTTGTTATACAGCAGGAACTAACACAACACTGTAAAGCAGTTATGCTCCAATAAAGATGTTAAAAAAATAACAGGTGCATACATTACATATTAGGTTTAAAAAATAAACTGAAAGCAAGGGAAATAGTTGTGAGTGAGTCAGTGAACTGTGGCATAGCCACAGGATGAATATTGTTTAGCTGTTAACACTGTGAAGTTGCCCTTCATCACCTGAAATGCTCATGTACGACACGATTCCTTAGTCAGTGCTCCTCAAAGCAGAGTCCTCCAACCCAGGAGTCCCCAACCCCCGGGCCACGGAACCGGTCCTTGGGGCCAGCCTGCAGCATCAGCCTCAGTGGGGGGCTGTTAGAGGCCCCACCTCCCTCCTACTGATGAATCACAGGAGATTCACAGAAGGTGGAGCCCAACAATCTGTTTTAACAAGTCGTCCAAGTGGTGGTTAAGCACGCTGAAGTTTGAGAAGCACTGCATAAGGGCACAGGTGCACACCTCTCTACAGTAGTGCATAAAGGGATGTCTGAGGGATGACAGATCTAGGGGCTGGGATCTAGAAGCATCTCCCCAGCTTTTCTATATGGTTGGAATGGTTTACAATCAGCATGTATAATTTTTTAAACAGCTTTATTTAAAGAGATGATTCACATACCATAAAAGTCACCATCTAAAAGTGTACAACTCAGTGCTTTTTCATATGTTCTCAAGGTTGTATAACCACCATCACTATCTAATTACACAACATTTTCGTCCCCCTGACCAGAAAGAAAGCTGGTAACCGTTAGCAGTCACTCCCCATTTCCTTCTCCCTGACAGTCCTAGGCAAACTGCTCAGTCTACTTTCTATCTCTAGAGAGCTGCCTTTTCTGGACATTCACTGCATCATTTTTAAAACTTGAAAAAATAATGGAGCTATTTCTTATTTGGAAAAGCAAAGCAAAATGAAAGTAAAGGGAAATAATTTGATGACAGGAAGTGTGGGTGGAAATAAAAATGCGGATCATTCTAAACCAGGATTTAGGAGACCAATGTTTGTTTCTCTTTTAGCTTTGATTGCTGACCCAAGGAGGAAGCTGATTTGGGCCATCAGCATCACCATGATAGGTGTGGTTCTCTTTGATTTTGCTGCTGACTTCATTGATGGGCCTATCAAAGCGTACTTATTTGATGTCTGCACCCATCGAGATAAGGAGAGGGGCCTCCACTACCATGCCCTCTTCACAGGTAGGGAATATTCCAGAAAGTCTATCCTTCAGCTCCCCAGATAGGGAGGCCCTTCCACTGAAGCCATCCAGTGTCTCAGCACTCAGACTTTTTCAATGAATGGATCCGTTGATGGACTTCTCCCATCACGCGGGCTCTGTCTTCCAGTGCATTTCTCTTGTGACCAGACTGGAGTTTTTGCAAAGGAAGTTTATACAAGGGCTTTCTGAAGAGCCATTTGTGGAGACCTTTACAACTAAAATGAAAAGAGGCCTTGTAGACTTGACTTTATTTTTTGTTTTGTTTTATCTTTTAATCAGTAATGTGTAGCATCAGCATTACTTAGGAGCTTGTTAAAAATGCAGCTTCTTGGGCCCCTCCTCCAGTTATTTTGATTCGGTAGGTTTGAGGTGAGGCCTAGAAATTTGCATTTTTAATGACTACCCCAGATGATTCTGTGGCAAGTATCCCAAGAATCACATTTAAAAACAAAAATAGAATTAAACCAAGCAAATAAAAAGCCCCAAGTTTTAGAGGTTTCATAGTTGTATAAAGAGTTGGCATTTCCGGGCTTCCCTGGTGGCGCAGTGGTTGAGAGTCCGTCTGCCGATGCAGGGGACACGAGTTCGTGCCCTGGTCCGGGAAGATCCCACATGCCGCGGAGCAGCTGGGCCCGTGAGCCATGGCTGCTGAGCCTGCGCGTCCGGAGCCTGTGCTCCGCAACGGGAGAGGCCACAACAGTGAGAGGCCCGCGTACAGCAAAAAAAAAAAAAAAAAAAAAAAAAAAGAAAAAAAAAAGAGTTGGCATTTCCTCAACCTCCTGGTTTGGAAAAGGCCATGCCAGGAGGACATGGGGGGCTCTCTCCATTTCTTGGGGCCGTTGCCGGCTTCCTTTGGTTGCTGTTGGGTCCTTCATTTAGAGCAATGCTACTGATGTTCAGCATGAATTTATAGAGCTCCAGTTAGGACTTTTCTGGGACTGGGGTGTCATGCACAAGATGACAGCATGATCCTGGCCTGGGAGCATTTCTGTGTCTACTCATGGGGACTCTATTTGATTGTCTTCATCGCCCAGCCAATGTATTTTATGTTTTGACATATTCTGTCTCCTCCCATGGCCAGGTAGGTCCCATGAGAAGCAAAATCTTGAGTTTTGTCCAGTTTGTGTCTCTGCAGCCCAGAGCGGCACCTTCACGGAAGCCATTGGCTCAGTAATTTGTTGTTAGAGCAAATATTTGGTTGGTGAGCCCTGGAAGGATGGGGCTGCCCAGAAGAGGGTATTTCCTCTGTGCTCCAGGGCAGAGAGAGAGTAAGAGTCCAGCCCGTCTGTGGGGCCCCCGAGCCCCCTGTCTACAGCTAGAAGGTCCCAGAATAGAGATTCAAACTGCATCTTCCTAACTGAAATCCCACAGTTCCTGCTGCTTTATCATAATCTGCAAATTAATTACAACA
Organism: Hyperoodon ampullatus; assembly: GCF_949752795.1. Classification (NCBI taxonomy): domain Eukaryota; kingdom Metazoa; phylum Chordata; class Mammalia; order Artiodactyla; family Ziphiidae; genus Hyperoodon; species Hyperoodon ampullatus. Next base: position 147,840,654 of record NC_136917.1, read on the forward strand.
GCATCATGGGAGACTTCTTGGCTTTTGAACCTGACACACTGAGAATCTTATTGCTCTAAGTACTTTGGGCAATATGGCCACTCCTTCCCGGCTTACATCAGCGTTAGTCTTGGCCAAACAACCTCTGCTTTGCTGCCTCTGTGTTAGAAGACTGAGCCCTGTATTTTGGGAACTTTTCCAAGTTTAACGCATGGTAGTATTTCTATTGAGTTCGATAAAATGTCTTGAAGTTTTCTACTGATATTAGCGTATAGTGGTCTCAGCAAACGTGACCTGGGTTTAGGCTTTCACTGTATCTTTCGTACTTATCCTTTAACTGATTTTCCAGTCTCTAATTTCTTCCTGTTCCAACTGAAACAACACATAGCTTCCAGCTTCATATTCCTAAAAGACAACTATGACCAGGGCACTTTCCTGTTCAATGACCTGCAGTGGCTCCTGTTGACAAATTATGAATTAATTGACAGTCAATCTAAGAAAGAGATAGAGAATTTTAGTCAAGCCAACCTGAAGATTATAAACCAGGACACAGTCTCTCAGAGAGCTCTAAAACTGTTCCTCCCATTAGAGGTCAAAACACAGTTAGATTTGAGACAAAGGATTATACATCAGATGACATATTGACAGTTTACATAGTCCAGATCTGCACATACAAGTTGAGTAGTGGGTCATCGGGACCACTTACAGGATTAAGAAAGGAATGTTATTTCCTAAGGGGTTACCTTGCTGGTGCCAGGAGAAAATAGCTCCTTATCGAGCAAGTATTCCTGTGTCTTATACAGAGGTATGGTTAATGTATAATACAGATGCACGATGCACACTAAAGGGGAGGATGGAGGCGCAAACGGGCAGAGAGAACATTTTATGTTTAAATTTTTCTTACCTTGCCATAAAATATGAATTTTATTTCATCACTCCCCATTTGTCTACTGAATCAAGATCAAATTCCTGGACAGGGTTCAAACTCCCCACAATCTGTTCCCACCCTGCCCTTCGAGCTTTGTTTCCCATTACTCCCACCACATCCTCTGTGCTCTGAGCAGTTTCCCAGCATGTTCCCAGGGGCAGAATCCAGGACTGTTTTACTCACTGTATCCCTGTACCGCCACCACTGCTTGGCATATTGTAGGTGCTCAAAGTGAATATTAATGGAACAAACCAAGGAGACTGCCCTTTCCTTTCCAGCTTCTGGGGCTTTACTCACACTGAAATTCCCTTCCCCCTTTTCTCCCTGTGGAAATCAAAGCTGCTTAGAAACTTTCTTCTACCCACTTCCTAGAGAGAAGCCCCCTCAATTCTCTTCCAAATTGCAGGCACACTTAATTTCTAATTTGGTCAGAGGCTCCACCCACAGCATAATCAAAGCACAAAAGTTCATCAGGTATCAATGAAATGGATAATTCCAGCAGGAAGAGATAGTGGAGGTTACAGTTCACCATACACATATCCTGAATTTTACTTCCCTTGTGGCCTGTGTGGTCTGCTTGGGCTGCCATAACTGAATACCACACACTGGGGGGCTTAAAGTACAGAAATTATGTTCTCACAGTTCTGGAGGCTGGAAGGCCAAGATCAAGGTGCCAGGAGGGTTGGTTTCTGGTGAGAGCTCTCTTCTTGGCTCGCTCCCGGCCATCTTCCTGCTGTGGTCTCACACGGCCTTTCCTCTGTGCACGCACTCCTGGTACCTCTTCTTCCTCTTTTCAGGACCCCAGTCCTATGGATTAAGGCCCCACTCTTATGGCCTCATTTAACCTTAATTATCTCCTTAAAGGCCCTATCTCCAAATATGTTAGGATTAGGGCTTCAACATATGTCTTTTAATGAAGAAAGCAAAAGCTTTCCTAGAACCCCACAGATTTCTGCTTGTTTCTCATGGGGCAGAATTAGGTCACATGAGCACCCAGGGGCCTTGGAGGTTGGAAAAGAGAGAGGGTATTTTGGGGGATGGGGAGCATATCTCTGAATCAAATTGGGGTTCTGTTAGCCAGGAGGAAGGGGTAATTATTAATACTGAATAGGCCAAAACTAGTAGCTACCACAGAGAATACAAACACAATGAGTATTAGCCTCATGAGAATAATTAAAGACCAAGACTGTTGTAAGAAAGTGACAGCCAGAGCTTCCAAATCCCCATCTCTTAGTGCATAATGAAGAGGTAATTACATTTTAAAGTTATACTCATATTCACAGTTTTACCTGATCACATTTATTATATTCACATTCTCTCCTGAATGATAACTCAGTGGGGATTTATCCATCTCTTCTACAAGATTTGTAAACTACAAATTTGTAAAAACATGAAGATTCACCTGCAAACTCCCATGGCTTCCAACTCATTGTCTTGCCATTAGCAGACACTTAGAAGTGTTAGCTATTTAAAAAGAGACTCTAGGTTTTATAACCCTGCTTGTATTTCGGGCAGTTTTACAAATCACAGTGATCAGATGAATATGCTCATTTAGTTACCTTGCTTTGTCTCTTGACCAACATGAACTCTGGACCTCAGTCAACTGTCTCTGGCTATAGGGGGACCCCCGAGGGTGTGTGGATGGCTCAAAGCAAGTTCTTTCCTCTACTAGAAAAAAACAACTTAAAATACCTTCCTCCTATAAAACAGTAAGTCTCACCTTATTTAAAGTTTAGATTCTAAAGTCCCTGCTTAAGTGATAATCACAGAGGGTCCACATTATTTGTTAACACCTCTCAGATCATTTATAAAATACAGTATACCTTGTTTTATGTATATAGATCTGCATAGTGATGGATACAGGTAAATATATCTGCAGATTCATCTCCTCTTTAGTGTTTACTTCTGGACATGGACTCGATTAACAGAATAGCAGATAGGACAACCCATATTATTTAAAATGTTCTTTTTATCTTTCTTGCTCTCTCTCTCCCTCTTTTAAAAGTGTGAATAGTTGAATTCTGTTGAGTTAAACATGGATGTGTGGCCCCACTGTGGTGTCCTTGCTCTGAATGGTAGACCACATTAAAAAATGGAGAGAAAAATAATGAGCAGCGCATTATCACTTTGCTTAGTCTTTGCATACATGCCAGACCTCCCGAATTTACATGAACTTGGCAAAGAGATGTCTATAACATTCTGCTTGAAACAAGCATTTTATAATAAAGTCATGTTCAATTTTAGGGCCCATTTTGATTTTCATCATAGCAAGGTATCATTTACCTGAGGAATCCAATCATTCGAGTAAATTGAAATTCTTTTTTATTTATTTCAGAGCTGTAGTCCAGGCCCAGCAATTCCAAATGCTTTGTGAGTCAGTGTCAAAGGGTTCACTGCCAAAATATTTTCCAGCATATTTCTGATTTTTTTTTTTTTTTTTTTTAAGAAAAGACCCTACTGGCTTCCTACTGGAGGACATTTTAGTACTCCAGCTTCTTCTGTCTCTTATGTTTAAGGGTAACTCTATCTGCCCTCCATCCCTGGCGAATGTGGTAGATATGCTGTGTTTAGTGGATCCACCCTCATCCCTTCACCCCATGCCTTCACCTTTGGGTGCCTCTGAGGCTGTGGAACCCACACTCACCAGAAGGAGATTCCTCCCTTGTGTCAGAATGCTTCTAACCAATCCTGTGTTGCTAGATTAACCCAAGGCCTTGCTCTCCTTAGCAGCGAGCTGCATCCCACCAGAGGAGGCTGGGACCAGACATGGTGGTAAAGGCCGTCCCAGGTCACATCCTGGCCCCTCCTCCTGCTGAGTCGCCGTAGTATTTCTGAACTTTTGTTTCTTCACAGTGGTGTGAATCTCTACACAATGCTAGTTATTAATATCCTGGCAAACGGTCCCAGGTCCAGAGCAAGAAACCATTTAAAAGGATTCAACACCAAATGTTTATATGTACTAGATTTCCTCCATTCCCGCCGAACCTGTGAAAGTTTTATTTGTATATAATGACTCAGTGAGAAACTTGCCCCATGTACATCTTTGGAAGAAGAATGGGTAACTTCTTAGGCTCAGCCTCTTTTGATTTTTCTGTTTCTTTAATATTTCAAAGTATGCATTAAAATGCTAGTGAAACAAATGCTCAGATTAGAAATAATTAAGAACTAACAAAACGAGTCCTAAAAATAAATTTCAGATATGGGCCCCTTTGACCAAACCTATACACGTGGAAAGAAGCCACGTTTCACGTTAGAGTCAGTTTTAACTTCTCCTTTAGGGCTCATTGCCGCATGAGTGGATTTCTTTCATCAACTGAGTTCCCTTTGAAGTTTCTGCCCCTGGTGAACTTTCATATCGACTCACTCAGGCAGCTTGGAAAGGATGTGGCCAGAGCAGAAGCCAGGATACAGGAACTTCAGCTTTGAGGATGATGTGAATAACTTAGGGCAAAACGGTTAATGTCTCCAAACTGCCATTTCTTTTCCCATTTCAGCACCTACCTCTCAAAGAATCTCAAAGGCAGGTTAGAGAAGGGAGCCCCTGAGGGCATTTTTCCCTGAGTGCGTTGTCTGCCAGAAATCTTTCCCCAGATGCCAGTTGGCCAGCTTGGTTTGCTTTCACTCTTTGTTGCAATCTGGTCGCATAGCCCCTCCTCAGTGATGTGTTCCTGGTTACCTGATAATATATTATTTGTTCATTTGTTTGTTGTTTATTGTCTGCCTCTATAGCCAACATATAAGCTCTCTGACTCTCTGAAGACAGGAATACTATCTTTCCTGTTTGTTGCTGTATCACCAGTGCTTAGAATAGTTCTGGGAATATGCTGAAGAAATATTGATGAGACCAATATTCTATTTTAGCATCCTCATTTTACCTATGAGGAAGCTGTGTTGCCAAGAGGTAAGTGACTAACCCAAGGTCACAGAGCTGAGTAGCGGTAGACTAGACTAGGGGCAGAAGCCAACCAGCCAGCCAGCCAGCCAACCAAAGACCTGGGTTATGCTGTCGTTTGGATTCACCTCAAAGCTGAGCCCCAGAGAAGGTCTGTATGCACATAGCTTATTGAGGAAAGGATTCCAGAGATTGAGAGTGAGAGAATGGGGGGAGTGGAACAGGCCAATACAGGAAGCATTACAGAGTTGGCCTTTGCTCTCAGTGGCTGCCTCTATCTCACCAGGACCCTCCAAGGAGCCTTATGAAGTGCATCTCAGAACTCTCCAGTTGGGAGGATCAAGTCGGGGAGATGAATGCATTGGCTCCGGTCTCCACCAGCCAAGGGTGCTCCCATGGGTTTTAACCTCCCTTGTGTGGGTGCTGCTCCACCTGAGTGTGGGTTCCCTCAGGCAAGGTACCTGAGCAAAGAGGGCCAAGGCTAGCTTAGAACTGGTCATCGCAGTGGCTGCTGGAGAAAGGACTGGGATGGGGGTACCGAGAGGACCTGCCGTGTCCACAAGGGCTGCCTGATTCAGCTCATGACTTAGTCCTGAGCTTTTTCACTCTAGCGTAGGTGCTCCATGTTGTTTGGTCACCATTAGGAGGATTTAAAGCATTTTGCAAAGTGCTCAACAAGTTACCTTACAGTAAAATGAGCTGTTGCAACTCAGAACTAAAACATTAGTTCTGCAGACTTAAAGAAAACTCATGGAAGCCACAAATGGCTCCAGAATCGGGCCAATTAATGACTTGACTATTTCTAATCTTTAAGCAAGAACAGGAGTCAGATTTTACATGTCACGTCAGAAAATGAGAAGTTTCAAGAACCTTCTCTGAATTAGGGTAGCAGTAGTCATTCATAGACTCAAATCAAGAAACTTGCCTTTAGAAAATGTTGAGATAAGGTGAATGCTTTTATGGGAACCATTATTGCATTAGACATGTCAGCAGCTTTCACAGGAACACAAAATGCGGTCTCAGTGCTCTTACCCTCTGTAGCAAACACTCCCCCAGTTCTCTGCGTGCGTGTGTTTGATTAAGACGTATACGATTCTGGCATTGCTTTGCTGCAAATTCTTTAGCCTACAGCATAACCGATGCTCAGTAATGGAAAATGTTGGGTGAATCTTCATGTCTGAACTGGGTGTGAATCCCAAACCCCAAACTTAATTTAATTGCGTCTGTGTTAAGCCCCATTGGCACAGGATGGAGAAAACTTAGTGTCAGTCCCTTTGGAATATTCTCCCACCCCTTTCCCCAAGGGTTGCATCTAAATTCTGAGAGCTTAGAGTAGAAAGGTTTCAGGGCAGGGAGGATCTGGGTTTTAGCATCACGTGTTCACACTGGCATTTACTGGGCTGTCCCTGGTCCCCCGGTGTCTCAGTGGTCAGGCTCAACTGGTCACAGTTGCATTCGCTCTCATCCTTGTCTGCAGGGCCCCTTCAGAACGCGGAGATTCTCAGGTCCCTCCACCCCCAATGCCATTCCGCTCTTCCCACGCCTGCCCATATGAGGGGAGCTCTGTGAGCTGCAAACTCTCCGTGCTCTGATTTCCTTGATTCTAAAATAGAGATAAAAATACACTTGATCCTCCTTATTCATGGATTCTGTATTTGTGAAGTCATCTGCTCACTAAAATTTATTTTTGCCGTCAAAATCAATACTTGTAGCTTGTTTGAGATCATTGCAGGCATCTGCAGAGTGGAGGAGAAAAACTTTGAGTCGCCCCATGTGCTTGTTCCCGGCTGTGGTTGACCAAGGTGACACTCTGACTTCTTGTTTTGATTCTCACACTGTAAACAGATGTCCCTTTACTGGAATATTTAGTGCTAATTTTTTTCTTTGCACTTTTTTCACTATTTACAGCGGCCCTAAATGTGGTGCTGAAAGCACTGTCTTGGATTCATAAGTACAAGAACATTGTGATGTGTCTTATGGAGAAATTATGTTTAATAAGTTTTGTTCAGGTGTGGGTTATAGTGCTGTTAGCCATGGGTTCCATGTTAATGAAACAACTATATATTAAATAAGATATCTTTAAGCAGAAACACACGTAAAACTAGGTTATATGTTGATCAGTTGATGAAAATGAGACTAGAGGTTCACAGGAACTTAACACTGTATTTCCCCTCAGAGCAGTAGTTTACTATTCACGAATTCAGGGCTTGTGGAGACTTTCTAGAACGTAACTACTAATAAGAATCAGTGGTAGTACCTTCGTCAAAGGGTTGTTCTGAGGATTGTATGAGTCGTAAATGTCAAGCACCTAGAACAGAGCCTGACACACAAGTTCATCTATCTCCATCCACTGCATAGCCATTTCTTTCTTGAGGTCTTAATGTCCCCCTGGGGTCTTTCCAGGAAATAAAGTATTGGTGCCTTCTGCTCTTGGATCCCCCAAGCTACCTGCAGGAGGTTCTGCTCCCCACCTTCCATCCTCCCACCCCAACTAAGCCCAAGGAGGAAGGAGCACAGCCACCACTGCCTTAGGCATTCACCAATATAGGCACACCCATCATGAATGCCCTGCCTACCCTGGGAAGCCTTGTTTTTTTTTTTTAATTTTTAAAATTATTTTATTTTATTTTATTTTTGATGGGGAAGAAATAGTGACTTTATTCAGAAGCCAACAAACCAAGAAGATGGTTCCTAGAGAATCATCTTCATTCGGGGTAGAATTTGGGCTTCTTTTGTGCGGAGGGAAAAGGGGAAGCGGGAAGATTTGAGATTAGAGGGTGAAGGCAGATTGCAGACTTGCTGGAGCCACCTGGCCTTCAAGGAAGCATAGCGTTTCTTTGCTCTTCTGCTTGCTCAGCAGGCTGGATCCCGAGGCTCCTACAAATCTCACAGCTCTTGCATTGTGTGTGTGTCTTTCAGTTGACAGTTTAGTCCAGCAGCAATGCATTCAAGGATGGACCTGGAGCATTCCAGGTCAAACAAGCAGGTTGTGACCCTGTGTCATCCACGACTGCTTCCCAGGGCCTGTCCCCAGGCTCACACCTGGGGCTGCAGGGGGATCCCCTTGGGACCAGATGATGGGGAAGGAAGAATTCCCAGCCCGGTTCTCCATCGGTCAGCTCACTGTGAGGGAGATGGCTGGCCGCAGTTGGGGCCTGCACTCCAGCCCACTCAGGGGCGGCCCGAACACCAGGATGAGGGCCAGAGCGGCAAGCAAGTTACTTTCGTTGGACCCTTGTCCCCAGAGGAGAAGCGTGTACCTGGGTGTGGTTGCCAGTACTGCTCCTAGACCTCAGTTGCACCCCTCAGGAACTCGGAGCACTGACCCTGCACAGGAGTCCACATCATATGTCATCCCCAGTGATGGGAACACAGGCTTGGGTCTGCCAGTCACGTCCCACGCCTTACCACCCCACTGGACCAAGCAGAGGGTGGGCACCCCTCCTGGCTCCAGTTAGCCCTCAGGTCAAAGGCCTCTATTAGGTGCTGTGTGGCTGTAGGTAGAATACATGGGTCCAGGACCCCAGGGCAGGACTGGGCAGCTCTGTCTCTTGTCGTTTCCTGGACCACTGGTGACTTCATGCTCTCCAGCCCTGCTGCTCTGGGCTCTGTGGGTTCAGAAGTTCTGTTTCCCAAAGCTTCCTTCAGGTGATACAAAAAGGTGCCGTTGGGCTTCCCTGGTGGCGCAGTGGTTGAGAGTGCGCCTGCTGATGCCAGGGACACGGGTTCGTGCCCCGGTCCGGGAAGATCCCACATGCCGTGGAGTGTCTGGGCCCGTGAGCCATGGCCGCTGAGCCTGCGTGTCTGGAGCCTGTGCTCCTCAACGGGAGAGGCCACAACAGTGAGAGGCCCGCGTACCGCAAAAAAAAAAAAAAAAAAAAAGTGCCGTTGACCTAAGATCTCTGGATGCCCCTTTGTTTTTCATGCCTGGGTCACAGACAGGGCCTCTTGACTCTGGTCCACAGGAGGAGGGAGGGCTGCTCCACATGGGGGAGCAAGGTCCTCTCTTGCCCAATTTTGATGGTAAATGGCCATGTGCAGCACTCTTGCCCCCAGACGGTCACGGTGACCAAGGCCTAGGTTTCTTGGAGAAGGGGCCACATCACACAGTAATCCACTGGGCCTAGCAGAGCTGGTAGCTGAGGCTGAGCAGAATGTAGGATGGATTCCAGCATGAGAAGCTTCCTGGGGTCCTGGAGGGGCTGCTCACAGAACCTCCTCCAAGAGGCCCATGTGAGCAGCTCAGTGGTTAGGCTGCGGTGGATGCCATGATGCACATTCAGACCCACCATCATGAAGGAAGGACCCACTCTCACTCCTGAGCCTGTGCTGCCTTGGCTTCCTAGCGGAAGCCTTGTTCTTAAATCACATTTTTTACTGAATCTACCATCTATGCCTTTGGAGCCTAAGGGCCTTTGAAACTCAGAAGCAAGGAGACACATTCTTGTTTCTCTGCTTTCTACTTTCATGTCCTTCCCCCAAGCAATGAGGCATCCTGGCTTAGCTTGAATGTGAAGGAAGGGCACAGGGAGATACCGGGGTAGTTGTGGGTGGACGGAAACCATTGTCAGTACTTTAAATATATTATCTCACATCTCTTAAGAGATGAGTTGCCTTGTAAATCTAAAGGAGTGTCAGGTCGGCTTGTGTCTTCTCTCTTTTTGATTGATTTTCCTTGTACACTCAGCCTCCAGGAGGGCAGGTCATGTCTGTGTTGTTCATTGCTGTATCTTCAGTGCCCAGCACAGTTCTTGGTGAGAGTAGTGCTCCGTCAATTTCTATTGATAAACAAATGGGGTCAAGGTCTCTCTTTCTCTCTCTCACACACACACTCATACACACCTAGTAACTGGTACTTGTGTTAGCTCTCTGGAATTTAGTGTGTATGTGTTTGGTGTAGGTAGGAACTTAGTCTGACGCTTTCATTGCTATTTTTTGAGCACATAGAAAATAATCAGAACGACTCTCTCATGAGCCTGCTGGGAATGTGGAGGTCTTTCGTCTGTCACCTTGCTGAGGTATGGAAGCTGGCAGCACACTGCTAGCTCTCTCACCTTGAGCTCTTTCTCAATCAGCGTGGAGGTTGTTCAGTCACACGCCTGAAGCAGGGAAGCAGTTTTAGGCACGTGGTATGTGCCGCGTTTGACTCAGACAGACTCTCTAGATTCCTTGGTCCTGAAACTCTCCCAGTTTCCTATTTTACCTATTAGAGTTGTGAACAAAAGAAAAAATAATACATATTTCTATATGCTTGGACTTCTTCCAGGAGGATCCATTGTTCAACCTGTATCATTAGTTATGAAATACAATATCTGTCTGCTGAGCCATTCACTCTCATGGGGTTGGCTCTGGTATGAGTTTGACATCACGGCCTGGCTCTGTGAAGGAGGAGCCTTCTTTATAAAGAAGGCTGGACCACTTGTGGACCCTTCCTCATAAAGACTGGCTATCTAATGTGGCAGCTGGATGCTCCAGCTTATGATTTGGCCAGTAGACTGGAGATTGACTCCAGGAGCCCCAGGGAGGCTGGTGTTGGCAGCAGAGATAAATGTAACCTGGATGTAAACATGGGAGTTGATGCTAACCTCTGTTGCAGCTGCGACGACTAGGCTTTGTTTAGGAGACTATTTTGAAGATAAAATTCTTAGTTTAAGCAGAGGAAGTAAAAAGTAAAGCATTCAGTAAGTTCCTACAGCCCTCTGCTGGCCCTCATCATACCTGAAGGTGTGAATAGATAAAGTTAAATGTTTCCATACAGAGTTTTAATATGGTGCCTAGTCAAATAATATCCCCAATGGCCTACTATTCCTTCAAGGCATGTTCTAACTTTTAGTTAAGTCTCACAGTAGCTTTGGGACAAACAAAATCATTTTGCTTATTTTTCCCCCCTTCCTCGAGAGAAGAGAGGATTGGAATACTTTCAGATACTTGTAGCATGTTTTACTTAACTGATTAGTGAGGGAACCGACAGGGAAGACATAAAGAACAGTTTCCCCAAGTTCTTGCAGGATAAATGTATATGTGTGTGTGTGTGTGTGTTTAGCAAAAGAAAAAAATACTAGGTTAGATACAAATCTGATTAACCTTCTAAAGGCAATATAACTATAACTCCTCTGTGATAGTTCTACCGGGTTACAAAAGCATGGTTACAAATCATAGAAACCTATTAATATCTGCAAACATCCTTAGTTTTACAGGACTGCACATCATTGTGCTTTATCAATTGTGGCTTGTTGGTCAAATATCCTATGACAATAAAGTCTCATTCCCAAGAATATCAGGTGAGGGTGGAGCAGGTTGCTTGCAAACTGCTCTATCACCTGAGTACTCAGAAAGTGCTATTTGGACTAGCAGCCGTGGTATCACTGGGGAGCGTGAAAGGAATGCAGAGCCTCAGCCTATACCTACATGTTTAAAATCAGAACCTGTGCTATAGATTGAGTGTTTGTGCCCCCCAGAATCCATGTGTTGAAAACCTCATGCCTAATGTGATGCTCTCAGGAGATGGGGCCTTTAGAAGGTGATTTGGTCATGAAGACTCGTGAACGGAATTAGCGCCCTCATAAAAGTGGCCCAAGAACGTTCCCTTGCCACGTCTGCCAAGTGAGATTACAGTGAGAAGATGGCTGTCAGTGAGGAAGTGGGTCCTCACCAGACACCAAATCTGCTGGCACCTTGATCTTGGACTTCCCAGCCTCCAGAACTGTGAGAAAGACATGTCTGGTGTTTATAAGCCACCAAGTTTATGGTATATTTGTTATAGCAGCCCGAATGGACTAAGACAACCTGTATTTTAACAAAACATCTGCGTGATTCATGTGCACATTGAAGTCTCAGAAGTGTTGCTTTATAATGATATTTTTAAAGATCAGGCTCTTAAACAGTTCTCTTTCCAGGTTTGAGATACATATTTTTTCCACCATACTTGCTACAGGCCACACTAGGTCAGTGGTTAGCCCAGGCCTCAGCCCTCAGCATGAGCCCCCGATTCTAGTCACTGGGCCTAGAATGACAAGGTCCTTTCGGCCAGCTCCAGGCAGATCGTCACCCTCTGTGCAGCAGTCAGCTTCTCCTGCTTCTGGGTGAGGCCTTGGGATTAGGGTTCTGTAGGAAGTCAACAGGGCACTTGGTTTGGGACCTCGTTCTGGCACTATATGTGCTGGTGCTTTACATGTATTATCATGTTAACCCTCACAAGACTCATACAAGGAGGCATCACTGTCCCCATTTTCAGAGAAGTGCCCAAGGTCACATGATTAGAAAACACACAGGTGAGAATTGAAATCAGCATAATTACAAACCCTTCCTTCTATGTGGTCTCCTGTCACCTACCCACTGTAGCCTGCGGTTTTCTTATCTAATTCAACTAGACGAACTACACCCATCCTTCCACCTCTAAAATCTTTGGATTCCTTGATATATTGAACTCTTATGAGCTTCACTGCTAATTAAGAGGAATTCTGTAATAATAAATAAACTCTTCAGAGCGCCTCTCTACTGTTTGAGTACCCAGCCCACAGTTCTCACATCATTTATTACAGTTTTTTTTAAAGCAGCTTTTTACTTATCTGCTTCTTCTGCCTGTAACTATCTTCTGAGGAGGAGGCGATTGGGCTGCTGTGGCTTATTTATGTTTATATCTCAGAAGTTAGTAGCGTTTTTATATATATATTTAGTACTCAATAAATATTTATTGAAGTACACAACACTAGTGGATGCAAAACTAGACTAGGAAACCCTTCAATTGTAGGACTCAAGTGTTCGAGTCAATATTTAATATAAATCCATTATGTTTATATCCACATATTTGTATTCATAAAATAAAGCCACCATTCTGTTGCACAGTGGAGGATTTATTTCACACAACAGTTCTTTCAAATGGGCAGGGGTCTTCTGTTCTATGTTTTCTCTGCTCAGTGGAAAAATAAGTTTGAAGGAAAGAGGCATACGTGATAGGAGAACTTAATGGCAGTATGACAACCACTGATCTAGTTACAAATGATAGTTTTGAAAACGGAATGTGTAAGCTTTTCATAGGGTTAATTAAGATCAGGGGTTCTGGGCTTCCCTGGTGGCGCACTGGTTGAGAGTCCGCCTGCCGATGCAGGGGACATGGGTTCGTGGCCCGGTCCGGGAAGATCTCACATGGCTCACGGGCCCAGCCACTGAGCCTGCGCGTCCGGAGCCTGTGCTCCGCAACGGGAGGGGCCACAGCAGTGAGAGGCCTGTGTACCGCAAAAAAAAAAAAAGATCAGGGGTTCTCAGCTGGGGCCCATTTAGCCCCATGAGGGACATTGGGCAATGTCAGTAGACATTTGTGGTCGTCAAAACCAGTGGAGAAGTCGTACTGGCATCTAGTGGGAGAGGCCAGACATGTTGCGAAATATCCTACAATGCACAGAACAGCCTCCAAGAAAGAATTATCCAACCCCAAATGTCAGTCGTGCTGAGATTGAGAAACCCTGGTTTAGATAGACCCTCAAACAGTGCTGGACTTTTAGTACATTCTTTTTGGTTGAGTGCTTGACTCAGCACACGACCTCTGACATCCACGGCATCTCCGTGATTGAATAAAGAGCATCATCATCTAATGGCGATCCAGACGCACCATATGTCTCAGAGCTGCCCTCTGAATCAGCAACAGTGTGACCCCCTCAAGGGCCTTCCGTTCTCGGAGGCTACAGGGTGCCCACCGTCCAAACAGGTCACTGTATGTGCCACTGATCTGTTTATATATATGCACATCACCCATCACTAGGCCACATATTCCTTGCTGGCAGAGAACATGTTTTTCATTGCACCCCATTGGCCACCATTTCCCATAATTCCACCTTAAAATGCTTTGTCACTCAGGGCATGATAATGATGCCGTCTTTTTGGAATTCAATGGTTAAACTGTTGTTTATCTGTAAATATCCTCTATGATAAATTGCAACTAGACAGGATGTGAAGTCACCAGAATCATCCATTCTTCCACCATTCTGGATAAATTAGGCTTCATATTATTTGGCGTTCAGATCTGTGTTCCTGGGGTCAGAGTTTATGTAAGTTTACATGTTTAGGGTTAGAGATAGAGAATTCCTTAGCTCTGTTTTCTTCCTTGATTCTCTGATTTGTGGGGATGTTGTCTTTATCTGGGAAATAAAATGGAGCCTTCACTCACACAAGAAAAAAAACCAAACAAACAGAAAGCTGATCTGACTAGGTAAATATTTGTCTTTGGTAAGGCATGATGGGAGGTTGATATGTAAAGGTATTTGCCAGAGGATCAGCCCTACGAAAGCTTGTGATGTAGGTAGAAGTTGTGTTTGGCATTCATCTGCTTACTTCCCTGGACAGCCTCCCACCGCATGGTACACCCCCGCTGCAGCCCGGTGTTCTCAGATGTCACTGGTGCCTGCTGCCAGAAGGACCATCTGAGGAGCACTTACTATTTTGGCGCTGAGACATGCAGTGTCTTGTCTATACCAGGAGCACTTGCTTTTTAAAACAGGAACCCAAATGAATGAATCACTAGTGGTAGAATTTCAAATATTAGACCATAAGGGCAGGATTGATTTTGAGAAGTCCTTCCTCCCTCAGGTCACTTAAAGGTCACTTACACTTTAAGTGTAAGCAGGTAAAGAAAGCACCAGAAAGACTTCAGGTCCAGGTCCTGTGAGAGGATAAGATATTTTAAAATTCATATTTAAGCTTTTGTTATTATTTTTCTGTGGCTATCAACTGGGAACAAGTACCTTTAGCTTTTTTTGTTTTTTATTTTATTTTACTGAAGTATAGTTGATTTACAATGTTTCAGGTGCACAGCAAAGTGATTCAGTTATACATATGTGTATATATAGTTTTTCAGATTCTTTTTCATTATAAGTTATTGCAAGATATTGAATATAGTTCCCTGTGCTGTACAGTAGGTCTTTGTTATCTATTTTATATACAGTAGTGTGTATCTGTTAATCCCAAACTCCTAATTTATCCCTCCACCCACACTTAAGCTTTTCATAGATGAAAGAAGACAGCTTCTAAGGCTGTTAGGTCTCTGCAAACTTGTGTCACCCTAAGAAGCTTATTAATAGATCAACAACAATACATAATTATATTTTATTGCAGTCAGAAACTGGTTTTCTTTGGAGCCCTTTAGGACCAGGAATTTTAGTTCTTAAGCAGTGTTGAGAGTGCAGTTTAGAAAGCTGGAGGACTTCAGATGGTGGTAATATTTACTAAGCGCTTACTATGTGTCTGGCACTAGTCCATTTTCCAGTCGTGACCCTACCAGTAGGTTGCTTTTTTATTATCATCCACATATGACAAGTGAGGAAGTCCAAGGTGACAGCAAGTGCATGCTAGAGCCAGGCCTTGAACCCATGCTTCCTGGCCAAGGTGTCTTAGCTTCTCGCATCATAACCAGGCTGCCTACGCTGTCTTCAGGGAGCTTTCCCACTGAAGAAAATGGAAAGAGAAGATGCTTCTAAATAATGCTAATACAGCTCTTTCTTGCTTGCTTTGCAGGTTTGGGAGGTGCCCTGGGTTACCTTTTGGGTGCCATCGACTGGGCCCACCTGGAACTGGGAAGACTGATGGGCACAGAATTCCAGGTCATGTTCTTCTTCTCCTCGTTGGTGCTCACTTTGTGTTTTATTATCCATCTGTGCAGTATCCCTGAAGCCCCACTTAGAGATGTTGCCAAGGACATTCCCCCACAGCAAGCCCCTCAGGACCTTGCATTGTCATCAGACAGAATGTATGAGTACGGGTCTATTGAGAAAGTTAAAAATGGTTATGTAAACCCAGAGCTGGCGCTGCAGGGAGAAAGAAACAAAAATCCTGCTGAACAGGTAAAGATGCAAATTCTTTTTTATTACTTTAGGAAAAATATTCTTGTTCTTGCCTTTTGTTCAGATTTTTAAAAATTATTCTTTGTCTTTGTTTTGTTTGCTTATTTGATGCGAAAAGTCTTGTGAATCCTCAAATCCCCAATAGCTATTATCCCTTGGAATTAAAACCTAATAGAAAAATGTGTGCATTTTCTTCTAGTCCTCCTGTCTCATACTCTTTTCAGACCATCAAACCAGGGAAAATGAAGCCAGTTGAAAAATGTAAGGCCATAAGAGAAGCCTTGAATCATCCTCAGGACACAAGAAGTATCTTCACTACTTAGATTAGGATTACAAATTTGTATTCCAAATAACAGCATCCCTGGGAAGGGAACTGGAGGAACTAAGAGGTTATTGGGATGAAGCCTTCATTTTATCTTGATCACACAGTAAATAGAGAAAATATGAGAATATAGGTTTCCGGAGACCTGCTTAAACCTTTGCGGCCCCAGGCTACCTGGGGGAGAACACTCACACTCCCTGCTGATCTCAGTTAGGGTGGAGCCCCCTTGCTGTGCAGTTCTGCAAGGCAGCACGGGAATCATGGAAGAGCCCTACAATGGAACCCATTCGATCATTAAAAGATCTGTGTGTTTTTGAAGATTTATTTAAGACATAATATATCAGATAAAACACACATACATATACAAAATGATCTCCATTGTGGGAAAAGCTACGCAGATACAGAGAAATAATAGAAAAGATACATACCCAAAACGTTAATTGAAGTTATTATCTCTGGGTGATGGGCTAACAGGTGGTTTTCATTTTCTTTTCTAAACTCTTCAGTATATTCAACATTTCTATAATAGACAAGTATTACTTTGAAAATAAAGAAAAATAATGTCAGGGTTTAAGGAACAAAACAAGGCAGGGTTTACTAAAGGTAAGTAGCTATTATAGATTATGCCTGCCTCTTTGCCCTATTGATAGATTATGACTTGCCCTCAAAGGGTCACCCAGCAGAGGCTGTCTTATTCTACCCTGAGGCCGTTGTGATGATCAAATGTAATCAAGTGAGGAGAAGTCTTTTGAAAGGCATAAAACCCTCCACACCATTAAGAAAAGAAATGCATCAAATGTAATTAACTTGTATTAGTATGTGCCACACGCACAACACTGAAGGCTCTGAATGGTTCTATTATGCGACTTAAAAAATAAAAGCAAAACAACATAAGAAAAAAAAAAGAGAAACATATCTTAGGCTCAAAGCCAAGCATCTGACACCTCTATTCCAAAAGTGCATCTTGGGAGCTTCCAGCTGAGCAGTGGGTGTCTCCGAGGTGTCAGGGCCAAGGCCCTGGCCATCTTGTTTGTCAAAGTCATTACTTTCCAAAACGAGGGTGGCTGTGCAATTTGAGAACTGGGATTTTTTTTAATGGCAAGAGGCCTGAATTATTTCATTTATTGTTCAAACTGGCTACCATAAAATCCATCTCTAGTTCCTCCATGCCATCAGTTACTGCCTTCAATATTTAGTCTCCTTCTGGTGGCACTTTTGTACAGTTCTCTCTCCCCCTGATGGCTCTGTGCGTTTTTCACTTATAAATCCATCACCACCCAATGTCCAGTTGACAAAGGTGCATAACGTATGCAGTAAAACAGTTCCCAATGGCTCAGAATCATTGCAAGGGCTTCACAAAGGGAATTGACACGTCAGTGAATAAGATGCCAGCTGAATTTTCATTCTGAGTTAAAATACCCAAAGGGACTTTAAGTATTTACATTCACAGCTTTTACAGAAAGACTAGGCACAATTTTGAAGCTCATATTTATTTTTTGGAAGAAAAAAAATTAGGTTAACAATGAAAGCAGGCTGAAAATTATGTATAAGGCAGAAGCATAAATTAATGTTTGGAATGAGACTGAATACTTGCTGGTCAGATTCACTTTTTAAAATTTTGAATTTTTGGAAAGGAAAGAAAGTGAAGATAAATCACTTAGTCTGAGGCATGAAAATTAGGCTGTTGTTTCCCAGTCTATACTTTAATTGCTTCTTCATGTGGTCAAGGGAAAAAGTAATAGTTCTTCAATGGATTTCTGTTATGGTCACCCTTTATTTTGACAAATACCATATTCTACATGCAGAAAATGTTTATTTTTCCTAACTCCAAGGTAATGTCTATACTCTTTAATACTGATTAAGTACAAAAAAATCAGTTGAGGCATAGTCATAAATACTACAAAACTGATGAATTAAAAAAATCAACTTGTACGACAAACCTACAATGAGTAAATGTAATTTTCTGCATCAAAGAATAAAAAGCATTATCATATAAAGTTAAGAGCTATAAAACAATTTGCTATTATAGTTAAAAGAGAAAATCTCAGGAGACTGTCTTATAAGTAAACTAGCCAGGACCCAATATCATTATGTCAAGACTCAGAATAAATAAAAATCTGACAAGAAAGACCCATTACCCCATCATGGTTAATGTTTATTGTCTCAGTGTCTTCAGGGCAGGTGATTGCTTAACATTCCTGAGGTTTCTTTCTTTTCTCATATGACAAGCTATTAAAGGCTCTTTCCTTTTTTTGTATTTCAAAACAGTTGTGTCAATAGTTCAAAATTTTTCATTCTCTCAAGGCTACTGATACCAATAAATTATAGCCTCTGGTTTTAACATAATTTAAGTCTAGATTAAAGAATTGTGGGCATATGTAGTCCTTGTGTGTGTGTGTGTGTGTTCTACAATGTTCTCACTTCTGACTTGACATAGGGCTCGTCTACACCTGTTGGCTGATGGCAGGATCCAGAGAAATAAACTAGGAGGAGGTACCTGGCCCAGAGCAGGGAGCTGATTGGCTTTATGTGGTAGTTTTCTATTGCTACATAACAAACTACCACAAATTTAGCAGCTTAAAACCATACCCATTTATTATCTCACAGTTCTGTAGGTCAGAAGTCTGGGTGGGCTAAGCTGCATTCTCTGCTCAGGGTCTCAAAAGGCTGAAATCAAGGTGTTGGTGAAGCTGCCTTCTCATCTGGAGGCTTCAATGGGGAAGAATCAGCTTCGAGCTCATGCAGGTAGAATCCAGCTTCTTGTGGTTGTAGATGTCCTTGTTTTCTTGTTAACTGATGTTGGCCAGGGATCACTCTCATTTCCTAGAGGCCACACCCAGGTCCTTTCCACCTTCAAAGCCAGCAATTCTTGAGCTTTGAGACTTTCTGGCTTCCCCTTCTGCTCCCAGCCAACTGGGAGAAACATAGAGAAAACTCTATGTTTTTTAAAGGGCTGATGTGACTTGATTAGGGTCACGCAGGTAATCTCCCTATTAATTAACTCAAAGCCAACTGATTAGTAACCTTAGTTATATCTGCAAAATCCTTTTGCCATGTAACAGCACAGAATCATGAGGATGGAGATCATAGAGGCCATCTTGGAATTCAGACTACTATGTTTTAAGAGTCAAGAAAGAGGCTTCCCAGGTGGTACAGTGGCTAAGAATCCACCTGCCAATTCAGGGAACATGGGTTCTATCCCTGGTCTGGGAAGATCCCACATGCCACAGAGCAACTAAGCCCGTGCACCACAACTACTGAGCCTGCGCTCTAGAGCCCATGAGCCACAACTACTGAGCCTGCATGCCACAACTACTGAAGCCCATGTGCCTAGATCCTGTGCTCTGCAACAAGAGAAGCCACTGCAATGAGAAGCCTGCGCACCTCAATGAAGTGTAGCCCCCTCTCTCTGTAACTAGAGAAAGCCCACGCGCAGCAACAAAGACCCAATGCAGCCAAAAACAAACAAACAAAAAACAGAGTCAAGAAATCTAAGAATTATAACCATCTAGGGGCTGGCTTACATCTATGAGCTTCATCCTCAGCAGTGGTTCTGTTGTTCAAAGATAGGAAGCTAGATGTGTCTTACGTCTTGGCTCAAAGCAAGCTATATTTCCAGTCCCTTCACCCTTATGTCCCCAAAGCCCTGTTCCTGACCTGAAACTACTAAGTATCTGCACGTACTTAACACCTCTTATGAGAACACCCAATGAAAACCTTGGCACCATGCCCAGGAAGTGCAACCTCGTGTGATAGTCTACTGACAGATATGTAACATGGCTGTATGCTTTGCTCCCACAGCTGGCTGTGTGTCTACACTGAGTGTCACATCTGTTTGGTGTTTTATTCCAGACTAGGAGGACAGTGACCATGAAGTCACTGCTGAAGGTGCTGATGAGCATGCCTTCCCACTACCGCTGCCTTTGCATCAGCCACCTCATTGGATGGACCGCCTTCCTGTCCAACATGCTCTTCTTCACAGACTTCATGGGCCAGGTAAAGGACATGTCTGTGCACACGCGCATTATCTCACACACCAATCCCTCCATCAGCCCCTGTGGAGCTTCTGAGCTGGCCTCTAAGATGGGCACAGTAAGAGTGTAGGAAAGAGCACCTTCAAGGAGCTGGCTTCCAGACAGGTTCCAGAGGGAAGTTACTGTACCCTACACAACTAGAGGACACTATGTGATGGGACCAGTACTTGATCAAATACAACAAATAAGGAAGAAACATCAAGGTGAACTGTAGTGGTCACAGCAGGCTTAATAAAGGAGGTGCAGTGTGATTTGGATCTTGAAAGGTGAGAAGGAGTTGGAGAGGGAGGGGTGAAGGAGAAAACATTCTAGGCAGGGCTTCCCTGGTGGCGCAGTGGTTGAGAGTCCACCTGCCGATGCAGGGGACATGGGTTCGTGCCCCGGTCTGGGAGGATCCCACATGCCGTGGAGCGGCTGGGCCCATGAGCCATGGCCGCTGAGCCTGTGCGTCCGGAGCCTGTGCTCCACAACGGGAGAGGCCACAACAGTGAGAGGCCCGCGTACCGCAAAACAAAAAACAAAAAACAGAAAAACGAAAAAACAAAACATTCTAGGCAGGGATAGGAATGGCATGTGTAGAGATGAGTCAGAAGCCTGTTGGTGGTACCAGAATATGGATGGCCGGGTTGCCTATGGCGGGTAGAGCCAGCTGTTAGGCAGAAGGAGAGGTGTTAAACATCCAGGGGGATGTTGTTTAGACTTTATGCATTAAGACCTCCTGAGGGTCCTTGAATGGAGGTGTGAAAGGATGAAAGGGTGACATGCTTATGGGAGAATGAGGTCTGAGCCCCAGGAAGGGGTGAAGAAGCAGAACCTGTGAGCAGGGGTCCTTACCACCCTGCACTGGTAACTCAACAGCCCCAAATCTCTCTTGCAGATCGTGTACCATGGGAACCCCTACAGCGCACACAACTCCACAGAGTTCCTCATCTACCAAAGAGGGGTCGAGGTTGGATGTTGGGGTTTGTGCATCAACTCTGTGTTTTCCTCACTTTATTCTTGTGAGTCTCCTCCCCCTAAGGATGTCTTCTAAGGGCTAGCGAAATCTTGGATTTTATACATCTGTATTTCTATATTTATTTTTTTGCTCTCTAAGATGCCAGATTCTTGATAAATATATGGAGGTCAGGAAAAACTATTTCCTTAGAAAGGACCACATCAAGTAGCCTTTTCCCTAGTGAATCCTGGGTATCATTTTCCTCAGTGATTACTTTGTACTTGCAATCAGCGGGATCCTGATCAAAATACTTTGTAGAGTAACAGGAAATCTTGTAAACAATATGGTGAAGTATTGGATGGATGTGGGGTAGTCACAGCCAAGATTATTGATTGACGGTAGGTCTGTGTTCTGCTGGAATAAGATCACTGGTAGCGTTTCATAGATGTGCTTATCAGTCTCGACAGAAAATGAGGGATGGTTAACATGCTAGGTGACAAAATGAACATATAAAATAACTTAAGCTCAGATGGGTGGGTATGTTACAGGGCCACTCTTCCAGATTGAGAACAACAGCTTTCCTTCTCAGACACCAGCTTTCCATGGGGTCTGGAGTCTATTAACTCCCCTTGGCTAAGATTACCTGTGAGGACACTGTAAACAAAGGGGTTTCTGGGATTGGTTTTAAATAAGTCCAAACGGATGTACTTCAATTCTAGGGCATCACACAGGCTCATTTTGTGCTTGCTAACTTGTATGGAAATCTCCAAGTGCTGTACACATTGAATTAAGTAAAAACTCTGGCTTATATGCAGGTCCCCCATTTGGAGTGGAAATTTCAGAGCTTCTCCAGCATTGTGGGGAGAATAGCTGGTCCCCAGGGCAGAGCTCCAGGCTTTGGACAGGCCCAGGGGACAGCAGGGGTATGGCCCAGGTTGGGGGGAGGCGATAGGGGACAATCCCTGTTACCATTCTCAGGGGTTATCATTCTGTCACTGAACTGTGCTTCTTGTGGGGATGGAGGTTGAATCTATATAATGACCCCTAGTCTGGCATTTAGCCCTTTGCCCAGCCATAGCACAGTGGGAAACCTGCTTCGAGATCAAGAAAAATCTCTTCAAAGTATAGCACAATTGGGAAAAGGGGACCTAATATAAGCATATTCATGAGCCCAATAATCATAAAACCATAAAATTCATTACTTTCAAATTTATGGTAACCAAATAGTGGTGGCTTAAAGCATACATTTCCTCAGCAAACCCATGTTTTTCCCCTTAGAGTGTACGCATTAAGGAAACTCCAGGGTGCTTGCTTCGGCAGCACATATACTAAAAGGAAAGGAAAGAAAAGAAAACTCCAGGAGTACGATTCCAACTACCTAGAATCAGGGAGTGTTAAGACTGAAAGGATTTAATAAATTATCCGTCTCAATCCCTTTGTGCTTTCAAGAGGTGGGGGGAATATTTACTACTATTCTCATTCTTGTAAGAGGAAAACATTTTTCTAAAAGTCATTAGTATTTGAATTTTGTGTCAAGCTTAACTTGTTTTCCTCAAAAAATCCCTTCTAGGGACCCTTCCATTAGTGTAGTCTGAGTTCCTATATGAATTTCATGGCATTTGAAAATTCAAAAGCATGTTATTTTTTAGGGCCTTTCCAGTTAAAATCCCTGTGTATAAAGAATTCCTACTATTTGAATAATTTTCCAAAGTTATATTAATGTATAAATCTATGGGATCCCTATCACTGTGAATTAGAACTAAAATTTTCTTTATAAAATACCAACCAGCCCTGCCCAAGGATCTTCAGGGGCTCTCGTGCCCATAAGATCGAGTAAAAGTCCTGATCTTGGCACTCCGGGATTCACAGTTTGGCCGGGCTCACCCTTGGACCTTTGTCACTCCCACGCAGCAGCTCCTCCAATGACCCACTGCACAGACGTTCTCACCTCTGTGTATTTGCTTTTGGTTTCTTCCACCCGAACTGCTGTTTCTCCCTCCCCGCCCAGACCCAACTCCAATATGTCCCTCTCTGTGCCATCTTTCAAGTCTCTCCCTCTGCACTCCAACCCGCTCTGGGTAGAATCAATCATTTCCCTCAATTCCAGAGCACACTGGATAACCCTGTATTCTGGACTCATCGCGTAACATCAGACGCAGACCCAAAATTTCTATCCAGACAGAGCGTAGCAGGGTTATCTGGCTGCTGGGCGGGGCATGGGGAATGGTGATAAGGGACTTGTTTTTAAGCTCCTTTGCACAGCAGGCACACTTAGATCAATGAGAATAGCCACACTGAGTACTGAAATATAGCCAATTGTTCATATCATACACTACTATCCATAGCTGGGGCTTAAATCAATCATTTCCCTACAATCCTCAGGAGAGGCACAGTAGGAGCTGGTGTCAGACCCAGCAGAGGACAAGTCAACGTGGCCCTTAAACGTACTGCTTTCTCTTTATGAATAAAGCATTCTTTGCCAGACTTTCTGTCTTCGTCGTGAAGTTAGTTACGTTTCCAAATACCTCTTTATCCTCTTTTGCCTCCTTCCTGGCTGCCCTATACACTTAGTGAGAGCATTTCCCTAATGAATACTGATAGTATCTTTTAGGTACTGAGACAATTTAGATTACATTTTCCGCATAAATGTAATCGTTAAGCAAACAGAAACCGACCTAAATTTATACTGCTTTTATTCTCAACCTTGACAACAGCCCTCCAAGCATGGCATGAATTTAATAGAGGAAGCACTGTTGCCCATTTAACATTTTCAGAATTCCATAATTGATACAAATGTAATACATAATTGATACAAATGTAATAAATATTAGGTTTCTTGTCTATGCAATGTAAATCCAATAATTATTGGAATAGATATGGAAAATTTCACTCTTGAATAGGCACATTTCTAGTATCTATCATTTGTATATCCCCTGGGTCCATGTGTTCCAGTAGAATGGGGCAGAGGAAAGAGAAGGAAAGTATGGCCGTTTGCAGCAACATGGGTGAACCTAGAGATTGTCATACTGAGTGAAGTAAGTCAGACAAAGAGAAATATCGTATGATATCACTTATATGTGGAATCTTAAAAAAAATGATACAAATGAACTTATTTACAAAATGGAAACAGACTCACAGACTTAGAGAAAGAACTTATGGTTGCCAGGGGGGGAAGGGGGAGGGGAGAGGGATAGTTAGGGAGTTGGGGATTGACATGTATTATGTAACAACCTAAATGGGAAAATAATTTGCAAAAGAATAGATACATGCCTATGTATAACTGAATCACTATGCTGTACACCTGAAACTATCACAGCATTGTTAATCAACTATACCCCAATATAAAATAAAAAGTAAAAAAAAAATAACCGATTAAAAAAGGAAGATAAAGTTTTTTTTAAGGAATTTTCCCTACTGTGGTGGAAAACATGGTAAAATGTTTTAAAGCTGAATTTCCAATTTTAAAAAATGAGCTCTACCGTGAGTTCTCTATGAGCAAGCCAAGTTTACCTGCTGGGAGGGGACCCCAGTTAAGAGTCAACCATATTCAGCAAACTCTGTATTTATTGAAGTAACGATAGCCACCATTAACTGGATGTCTTCTGTGCGCTTGGCACTGGGCTGGGTGATTTCCTAGACGTTTTACTTCATTTGATCCTGGTAACAACCACCAAGAAGGGTTTTATTAGTTCCATTTTCTGATGAGGAAACTGAGGTTTTGAGAAGTTGTGGAACTTGCCCATAGAGGGTGAAGGTGCCAGCGAGGGGGAGGTGTCTGGTGCAGCAGGACCCCCTGACCAGCCTGGGAAGGGCTGGCAAGGCAGGGAGAGCATCTACAGGTGATGTACGTTCTTTACTTCCTTCTCAGGTTGTGCAGATGGCATTCAGGTGGGGCAAAGAAACTGAATGAGTTGGATCATTCTGTGCAATCTGTTTGTGTTAATTTCCTCCAACCTGACTTTGGGCTGTGGGGCTAATAGAGACCTGGATTGTCATTTTGGTCTTGCTAGGCTAGATCTCTGTGAATCGGAAAGATACCCGCTTTTCTTCCATGGCTTGCAGCCCCAGGGTCCCACAGCCAAGGTGGGCTTTTCAATCGTCTCTTTTGCGTCCCGTTGCTATTCAGCTGCCCTGTACACAGTGCCTGGTCCTTCCCTGCAGAAAAGAAAATCAACCCAGCAAGGCAATCTCCAGCTCTTCTTTACACAAAGGATTCAAAACTTATTCCAAAAGCCAGCTGTTTTCAAGCACAGATAAGGAGGTTCCTCTGTTTCTGACTCAGTATTAAAGGAAGGCTAAAAAAAGTGAATCTTCAAAAGGAAAGGTTGTCTGAAGCTATGAGATGTTGTGAGGCACTGCCAGCTGTAATTTCTCCCTCTCTTCTCCCCACACACAGACTTTCAGAAAGCTTTGGTTCCCTACATCGGATTAAAGGGTCTTTACTTCATGGGGTATTTGCTGTTTGGCCTGGGGACGGGCGTCATCGGGCTCTTTCCGAATGTCTACTCCAGCCTGGTCATGTGCACCTTGTTTGGCGTGATGTCCAGCACCCTGTACACCGTGCCTTTTAACCTCATCACCGCGTACCACCGTGAGCAGCAGGAAGAGCAGGTGTGTTGTTGAACCTCTGCACTGAGTGACGCCCGGACTCACTGGAGGCTGGGGGAGCTTGCTAGGAAAATGGAGAGCAGAGCTGGAAAGCAGGGCTTCTTGAAACAGCAGCACTAAGATGTCCAGCCAGATGTAACAATGGTCTAGCCAAGGCCTGACCCCTTTCCCAGCCCACCCCCTCCTTACTCTGAAGCCCTGTGCACCTGGGAGCAGTCGGGCAGGTACCATTACTCCCATTTGTCAGATTAGGAAAGGTGAGGCTGGTAATGCTGAGAAACCAGCCCACAATCACACAGAGACAAAGCAAGGGAAACTCTGGGCTCATGACCTGTCCAGCGCACCTGCAGTGTTTCTGGATGCCACAACGAGGGCCCAGCCCCTCAACCACTGCAGAGGTGCCTGGTGCAATTTCTGGGAGTTACTGGTTGAGCAATGTTTTCCTTGGAAGTCCGGGTTTTGGTAAGTCATGCCCTGTGTGCAGGGAGGAAAGCTGGTCGCAGGTGGTCATCTCACCAGCTGCCACAAGAGAGGCCCGCCCCATCTCCATCTCGGAACTCAAGCCAGAGGGCAAGACCCTATGCTGCCCTAAAAAAGCACTAGGTTCGGTATTTCTGCTCTAAGATTATCACGTTTTCTTATCCAGATATGCAAGTTTTCCCCCTGAAAATAGGCTTACATTTCTTTAACTGTAAAAGTTAAAGAGATGGCTATTAGCTTAATCTATCACAGTAGGAAACTGCAAAAACGCTGAACACGCGTCCATGTGACTGCAACGCTGGCCTTCTTTTTCATCATTTGATCTGGTAAACACAGCAGGAGAGAGTTGCACCAGGTGTTAAAACCTTTTAAACAAGAGCTGTAGCTGTCCTCTTCCCTGGCAGACATGGTCACTAATGTTTCAATGCATGACAGATGCTTTGCTGCTAAAGAGACAGCTGTCATAAAGAACTATCCCTCCAAGAGGGAATTGGATGGCACTAGGCCCAAAACACAGAGGCTTTGGACTCAGAGAACCCTGGATTCAAATCCTGCCCCCCACCCCTGGACAGCTATGTGACACTAGGGATCTTATTCATTTATTTATTAAATATCACTCAAAATGAGTTCATGTTTAGATGGGTTAATACAATCACATGGTTCAACAACCACAGTGATACACAAGTGTGCGTCACGTGGCTCCCGCCGACCCCTCCCTCCACCCTTTCCCTGTCCTCACCTCCCCAGCCTGGGCTCCTACATGTAACCACTCTCATCAGGTCTTTGTCTATTTTTCCAGTATCTTTTAATGAAAATCCACCGATTATGAATCTTTTTTCTTATTTTCCCTTTCTTATTCAAAGGATAATGTGCGTTTTCCTGCACAATGATTTTTTTTCATTTAATAGTCTAGGAATTATCATTCAAACTCTCAGAGCCTTAGTTTTCTAATCAATGAAGTGGGAATGTTACACCCACCTTAGAGAGTTGTTGGAAAATTAAATGAAACAAGATAGTGTAGGTAATCTGCTTAGCATAATGCCTACCTGGCACCTGGCAAAGACTCGAAAAATGGTAGGTAGTATTGTTATCATGTGGTTAATGATTATGATATGTGCATCTAGGGAGGTGGTAAGAATGAAATGAAGTAAGGTATGTGAAAGAGCCTTGCACAAGGCCTAGCACATATATGATACCCAATAAATGGCAATGTTATCAACCAATTCCGACCAAATATCAAACTAATCAAATATTAATCTACTAAGCAAAAAGCAACCATATTTTGAAAGGTTGAATTGCTTTTTTATGTTGCTACCCCGACACATATCTGTGATTCAACATCCTTCTAAAAATGTTTGAACTTTAAACACTAGGGAAGAGAAGGAATGGGATATTTATTGAGCTTTTACCGCATTGTATTTATTGACTTATTGATTTATTGAAGAGATAATTCTGCATTCTTAACCATTTAACTCCCATAGGTGTGAACGGTGGAATTTAAGACTTTGTGGCAGGTGGGGAAGAAAGGTGCAGGCAGGGGGGTGGAGCTTGAATCAGGAGTTGATAAACTGTCTTCTTGGCCAAACGTGGTCTGCCACCTGCTTTTCTGTACAGTCTGTCGTGTACGGACACGACAGGAATTCTAGGAATTCTTTGACAATTTTAAAACGATTTTTAAAACATCAGTGGAAGGATAATATTTGTGACAAGGGAAAATTACATGAAATTCAAATACCCGTGTCATAGCGTTCTGTTGGAATGCCAACTTGTTTATGTTCTGTGGCTGCTTTTGCACTGCAACGGCAGAGGGGTGTAGTTGCAACTGAGGTCATACCACCCACAAGATGCAAGTATTTATTATCTGGCTTTTCATAGAAAACGTTTGCTTGCTGCCTTCTGCCCTGAAGGACAGTTGGTGCAGATCAAATGCTGTTCCTGTGCTTCCCTTGCAGAGGCAGCAGCCCCAGGGCGGGGGCCCGGATGGCAGCGTGAGAGGGCAGGGCGTGGACTGCGCCGCCCTCACCTGCATGGTGCAGCTGGCTCAGATCCTGGTCGGAGGTGGCCTGGGCCTTCTGGTCAACATGGCCGGGAGCGTCATCGTCGTGGTGATCACAGCCTCTGCGGTGGCACTGATTGGCTGTTGTTTTGTGGCTCTCTTTGTTCGATATATGGATTAGGTCAATAAAGAGACATCGTTCCTAACCCCAGACACAGTGGCGCACACGGCAGGAAATCGATCTTTTCTTTAGCTCTGCACTGTTTGTATCTGCCCAGTGGATGCCACGTGTTCCGACTTCAGCTGCGGTGATCAGCCCGCCCCGCACTCTCAGCCGGCCCTCTGCACATCCGTTTCCCTATTTCAGGCATCATTTGTCTTAGGAGAGACTGGACTATGCCTCCATTCACTGGGGGCAAAGGGCAAGTGTGGGTGACAGCACCTCCCCGCCCCTTTCTCCCTCCGGCTCAGTGCAGCGGAATGGAGAGGGAGGGTCTGTTTTCCACAGGGCATTTCAGGCCTTGATGAAACCTGAGAAGCAGACTAGCACATCCCTGTGATGCTGGGATTTATTCTGTGGTGTGATTTTTTTTTTTAAAACCTGGTGTCCATGTATAGTTGGCGGGGGGGAATAATATTTTTCATCAAATTCACTGTAACTCAAAATATTGCCAATGATTTATATAAAGATATTAATCCACTCATCTTTAATTCATATTTAACTCGCTCATAATTAATTCATGCTAATTTCTAATATCCCTGACAAGTCTGCTTGAACATCTCATGCTGGAGGATTTACCACTTTGAAACAGCTCATCTTACTGACACAATAAAAATCTTTCTCTCCAGTCTGCACTTTTGTTCCAGCCGCTGGAGTCTCTATGGAAGCCTTTCAAAGAACTGCCTCCCATTTCTCTTCTCCAAGTGAAGCCGTTTTCTCAGCCAGAGGTCTTTTTTTTTTTTTTTTTTTTTACATCTTTATTGGAGCATAATTGCTTTACAATCGTGTGTTAGTTTCTGCTTTATAACAAAGTGAATCAGTTATACATATACATATGTTCCCATATCTCTTCCCTCTTGCATCTCCCTCCCTCCCACCCTCCCCATCCCACCCCTCCAGGTGGTCACAAAGCACCGAGCTGATCTCCCTGTGCTATGCGGCTGCTTCCCACTAGCTATCTACCTTACGTTTGGTAGCGTATATATGTCCATGCCTCTCTCTCGCTTTGTCACAGCTTACCCTTCCCGCTCTTGACGGCAGCATGGTTTAATAGGGAGACCATGAGCTTTAGAGCCGGGCTGGTTTGGGATCCTGGCTTTGCTGCTCCCCAGCAAACTACAGACCCTCCCAAACCACACTCGTTCATCTGTACATTTGGGGTAACAATTCCTACCCCAGAGAGGTGTGACCATTTGTAATACGTTAACACTTACGGAGTGCTTACCACCTTTCTCAGCGTTTAACCTGTGTTAACACAGCAATCTTGAGAGAGGCTGCTGTTACTGATCTCCATTTTACAGATGAGGAAACTGAGGCAGAGAGGCATTACAGAACTCGTCTGAAGCTACACAACTCCTAAGTGGCAGAGCTGGGCCTCGACCCCAGGCGCTCCGGCTCTGCTGTTTCCGGTAAGAGCAGCACTTGGGCTGGCAGTTGGTCTTCACTAGAAAAATGATAGCCATTGTCACTGTTTCTGAAGGCTCGCCGTCCTGCTCTCCCAGACTTCGATCCTTCCATCCCCAGCCTTTCATAAGTGTTTGTCTGAATAAGGCCAGATGTGCCTGAGTGGTGCAGAATGATTTGCCCCCATGTTTTTACAAGTTAAAAAAAATTTGTGGTTCTTCCTCCTGCCTCATCTTAGAGTCTGATAGTGTAGTCATTGCCTCAGGTGAATTTCTAGCTTATCAAAACCTCCCATGTTAGAAGGGAATTTGGAGAAAGGAAATGAGCTGCTCTGAGAACAGGAACATGGGGATTTGGGCTGTTCTCTGGTTTTTCTCCTGTGTAGCAGGATAGATGGTTTGGTAGAGTGGCCAGGCCCCAGCAGTGGCAGCTCATTTGGGGGTAGCGGTTCTGAGAAGAGGAACCGTGCTCTGGGGGTTCTTCGGGTTCTCTTTCGCAAAACTGCTGGGGGCACAAGGGGCGCAGGCCCACTCCCAACTTCTCCTTTCCGGGGCCCAGGGTGAGAACCCTGATGAAGGCCCATCCCTCCTCCCCCCACCCTTAGCCCCACCCAGCACTGTGAGGGCCCTTGTGTGCACCTGGGCACCTGCACACCCACAGCCTTCCCAACCCCTCCAGCCTCTACCACACCTGCAAACAGCCGCCCTCAGCCTCCCCTCACACCTAAGTGTGCAGAGGCTCAGCGGTGTCGTTCACCTTCTGGAGGACAGGACCCCCGGAGCCCTTGTAGACTCAGGGCCACTTAGATGGGGAATTCTGACGTCTTGGGTGCCGGAGCATAATCTAGAAGGTGTGGCTGTGGAGTTCAGGCTCCAGGCGGCTCTGGATTCCTTGCCACGTGGGAAGGGGTACAGGTGGGAGGGGAGGACTGAGCAGTGCCCTCTAATCATCAGAGCCAGGGCAGGGGTCCTGGCTGCCTGGGTCTGAGGGGAGGACCAAAGAGTGCCAGCCGAAGGGCAGGGCCAGGTCCACTGTCACCGCGTGGCAGCCCCCCTCTTCTTCCCAGTTTCTCCAGTGGTCTCAGGCTGGGTCTGTGCTCTCTCACACTCACTCTCCTCTCGCTACTTTTTTTTTTTTTTTTGCGGTACGCGGGCCTCTCATTGCTGTGGCCTCTCCCGTTGCGGAGCACAGGCTCCGGACGCGCAGGCTCAGTGGCCATGGCTCACGGGCCCAGCCGCTCTGCGGCATGTGGGATCTTCCCGGACCGGGGCACGAACCCATGTCCCCTGCATCGGCAGGCGGACTCTCAACCACTGCGCCACCAGGGAAGCCCTCCTCTCGCTACTTTTGGGCTTCCAGGCTGCTGCAGTTCTCTTGGCTGCCTCCGTTTTGTTTTAAGAGCCTGATCTCTGCTGCTCTTGGGTCGTGGCTGGGGCAGTGCTAGCGTGTGGGGCGGTACATCGGGGGCACCCCTGTGGATCTGGGCCCTTCTGGTTTGTGTGGGGGGTGGTGAGGGGAAGGAAAGCAGGGACTTACACCGAAGCGGTCACTCCTTCCTGCCTCCTGCAAAACACGCAGCTTGCTTATCTGGCAACAGGCTCTCTGGGCTCCCACAGTTTATCCCATTTTCACCAGATTAATTTTTTCCAGACTGGGCTGAGCTTTCTCCTCAGAGCTGAGCGTGCTATTGCTTCACTTATCAACCCCTGAGCCCTGCTTTCCTCCTCTCCACAGCGGCACTTATTTTCTGCCCCCCAATCCGGTCCGCCTGCCTTCTACTGGTATATTCACCCCCACAGGAAGTTACCACATTCACATGCAAAAATATTCCATCTTCCCCAGTCTTCCTTTCTCCCTCTCCGCCTCACCTTATCCATCTGAGCACAGCAGGGCCATGACTGACTTAGAGGAGTGACCAGGGAGAACACCTGCCCCCAACCCCACAGTGTGGGTGAAGAGCAGCCAGGGCTTCCAGGACCCCACGTGACACAGCACCCAGCATTACGAAAGAAACAGCACCCAGCTGCCTCTGCTGCTTCACCTACCGCTTCTTGACCTCTGCAAGCTGCGGAAATGGAATTATGTGCTGAGTTCAGTGTTTATGTCCTGATCATTTCTCCAAGGACTGCTCAGGTGATTAAAGATTTTGAAATGAATGAATGGGTGAGCTGGGAGGGTGACCTACGGCTGAGGGTCCTCTTACCTGGACCCCCCAAGAAGTCGAGAGTAGTCATCTCTGACCAACCACTGGGTGGGTTATGGGATGAAGAAGGGAGCTAGAGCACACAGCCTCTCTCTCTCTCTCTCTCTCTCTCACACACACACACACACAGTCACACTCAAATATTCAAATACTTTACTCCCTTAACTTCATTGAGGTTTGAATGAGTGGATAGAATCCAGTTTCAAAAGCCTTTAACCACCTTTGGGAACCTAAGTACTTGTTCTTAGTATACCAATGACATATCCTCTCTGAGACAAAAATGTCTCATTCCCAGACAAATAAAGCAAGTATAGGGTTATCTACATTCTTCACAGAAATCCTAGGAAATCCTGCAGGAGAAAGGGAAGCCACACTGCTTTGCTTCCCTCCCCCACCATGCACCTGGCATTCCAACCTCAAAGCCTTCCATCACTGCATTTCCTCAGCTTCAGACACCCTCTCTATGTGCCCACTCCCTGTCCCACCTGCCAGATCTGCCCATCTAAAGTGTACCTATATTCCTAGGTCCATCTCAAATACTGCTTTGGCCAGGAAGTCTCTGATCCCCCAGTAGAATCAAGCTTTCCATCCCTGTGTTCCTATAGATAGCACTTTCTTTTAGCCCTTACTATGACATTCAACTCACTGTCCCATGACTCATTTGCCTTGTGTACATGGCGCTGTCCCCTTCTAAATGTCAGGAATGTGTTTGTGATCCCAGCACTCAGGATAGAGCTAGGCTCACAACAAGCATTCCAAAAATAAATTGCTGATGTCAAGTGGGTTTGACCATTTCCTTGTTGATGCTTTTGTCCTTGTGGCAGACAGAAATCTTGGTCTTTGCTCCCTCTAGCCGTGTTCTCAGGAGTCCTCGGGTTTGGGTGGGGACGAGGTGACTAGTTTCATAGAGTTTTTTCACGAGGTCCTTGCCCCCAGCCCCTTCTGTTTTTCTAGTGCCCATCATACCAGAAGCACACACTTCAACATATTTTCCCAAAAATCCTGGGCTACCCACACATTATTTTCTCACCAAAATTGAAACGGCAAGTTGCTTTAATAAAGAGAATCTCTCCATCAATGTCTAATATCAGCGTTACACATAGATACACTACCATGCTACTATTTGTCCTTTGTGGGTGTTTACTTGTTCATTTATTTTGTATTTTGGAGACATGGAGGGCTTACAGTTCAATTTTTATTAGCCCATTGGTCCTCAATATCAATATCAGTAGGTTTTCTTTCTAAAGGGCAAAGAGAGACTAATTTGACTACTTTTAAACAAAAGCATTTTTCTGTTTTCTAAAAAAGGTAACTTCTCAAGGCTACTCAGGATTGAGGATGTCAGGCAGCTTTTGTTTTTGTGGCAAGGTCTGAATGTTTGCACTGTGTGTGTTAACCGAAAGCAGGGCCAGGGACGCTGGGGCCGTGCAGTTCACATTCTGAGCCTTAAATCTCAGGCGCTACTGGGAATTTCCAACAAAATCACAAAACAATTGACAGTTCCAGAGGCTATTTAAGCAGACATGTTTGTATAATGATTATTTATGGTATTAAAATAAGCACACCAGTAGGTGTCTACATGACCTGTTTTTTGATCCCAAACTAGGTCGCCAAAGAGAACAACAGTAGCACCTCTGTCAAAACTGGCAGCTGGATGGGTAGATTGTTCGATCCCCGCTCTCTGAGCAGCCTCAAGAAAGGACTACTCTGCACTGAGCGTCTGTTCTGAAGGGGAATTTGAGAGCCTAGGACCACAGCATCTAAGGCGAGCGGTCGGCGTCTAGAGGTTCTCTGGCCAAGGTGGCAGTCTCCGGGTCCCTACTGTAAGAGTCAGACTTTACCCCCTGCGTTTCCCGCTGTCACTTGGTCACTAGCGCATACCCGCCCTGCCGCTCAAGGCCGCTATTGGGGGCCCTATCTTTCTCTTTCAAATACCTTTGTCGGTTTCCTCCGCAGTTGCGTGGACGAGGCTTCTGAACAGAGTTCTGTCTACCTCGCTCTGACTCTCTGCAGGGCTTTCGATGCTGCCCTCGCGGCTTCGTGTCTCCGTCTCTCCGCTGTTGTCAGCTCCCAGGGAGTTGCCAGCAGCGTTCCCGCGAGTTGCATCCCCACCCGCCAAACCGCGGCCGCGGGCTCCCGAGGAGCCTGCGTAACCCCCGCGCCGGGAAAGGGGGCGCTTTCCGAGGTGCTGAACTTCGCCGCGCCCGCCGCGGGGGAGCGGGGAGAGGTGCGCGGCAGGAAAAGCCCAGCGGCCAATTTCCCTTTTCCTCTTCAGCTTCAAAAGGAAGTGGTCGTAACACTTTATTTTCCTATGTTGCTGGAGAAAGTCGGCTTTGATTTGCGATCGCCTTTCCTTTCTTATTCTCAAACATAACAGAATTTTTTCTTTCTCACTCCCAAATGCACAATCTTCTGCCTTTTTTTTTTTTTTTTTTTTTGCGGTACGCGGGCCTCTCACTGTTGTGGCCTCTCCCGTTGCGGAGCACAGGCTCCGGACGCGCAGGCTCAGTGGCCATGGCTCACGGGCCCAGCCGCTCCGCGGCATGTGGGATCCTCCCGGACCAGGGCACGAACCCGCGTCCCCTGCATCG
Source organism: Hyperoodon ampullatus (assembly GCF_949752795.1). Classification (NCBI taxonomy): domain Eukaryota; kingdom Metazoa; phylum Chordata; class Mammalia; order Artiodactyla; family Ziphiidae; genus Hyperoodon; species Hyperoodon ampullatus. The sequence continues at coordinate 147,875,080 of NC_136917.1, forward strand.
GCAAGCGGACTCTCAACCACTGCGCCACCAGGGAAGCCCCCATTTTTCTTTTTAAAAGCAATGATATATTTTTTTATTAGTTTCTGCTTTATAACAGTGAATCAGTTATACATATACATCTGTTCCCACATCCCTTCCTTCTTGCGTCTCCCTCCCTCCCACCCTCCCCATCCCACCCCTCTAGGCGGTCACAAAGCACCGAGCTGATCTCCCTGTACTATGCGGCTGCTTCCCACTATCTATCTACCTTACGTTTGGTAGTGTATATATGTCCATGCCTCTCTCTCGCTTTGTCACAGCTTACCCTTCCCCCTCCCCATATCCTCAAGTCCATTCTCAAGTAGGTCTGTGTCTTTATTCCTGTTTTACCCCTAGGTTCTTCATGACATTTTTTTTTTAATTCCATATATATGTGTTAGCATATGGTATTTGTCTTTCTCTTTCTGACTTACTTCACTCTGTATGACAGACTCTAGGTCTATCCACCTCATTACAAATAGCTCAACTTCATTTCTTTTTATGGCTGAGTAATATTCCATTGTATATATGTGCCACATCTTCTTTATCCATTCATCGGATGATGGACATTTAGGTTGTTTCCATCTCCGGGCTATTGTAAATAGAGCTGCAATGAACATTTTGGTACATGACTCTTTTTGAATTATGGTTTTCTCAGGGTATATGCCCAGCAGTGGGATTGCTGGGTCATATGGTAATTCTATTTGTAGTTTTTTAAGGAACCTCCATACTGTTCTCCATAGTGGCTGTACCAATTCACATTCCCACCAGCAGTGCAAGAGGGTTCCCTTTTCTCCACACCCTCTCCAGCATTTATTGTTTCTAGATTTTTTGATGATGGTCATTTTGACTGGTGTGAGATGATATCCCATTGTACTTTTGATTTGCATTTCTCTAATGATTAGTGATGTTGAGCATTCTTTCATGTGTTTGTTGGCAGTCTGTATATCTTCTTTGGAGAAATGTTTATTTAGTTCTTCTGGCCTCTTTTTTCATGCCCAGACCTTAAATCAGATGAGGGCTCTTCCTGAATACACAAACGCCAGCTCCACTTCCCCTTATTAATTAGCTGACCACTTTAATTGGTGTCTGTGACTGTCAGGATTTTCAAAGCGTCTTCACATAACAAAACTCTGGGTTCAGGTGTTGCTCTCTGCTTTGGTGTGTTCTGAGAACTGAAGCAAAGCAGAGCATGTAATTGGTGCGCCGACTTCACAGACATTAGATGTTTAGCTCTCAGCCCAGAGCTCTTCAACAGATTGTTTACTCATATACAACCACACTCTACCTTGATGCAGTTGGAATAGAGGATGTCATAGGGCTGTTTTTTGACCACCAGCCCCCTATTTCCACTACTATTATAATCAGAACTCTTAACCAGTGATTTTTTTTTTTCCAGATCAGTGGAAGTAAATTCTAAGGACTCTTTTAAGTTCCTTTGGGCAACGGGAACCGATATAAACCATTTGAATTACTTCTTAAATTGCAGTTTATTTAAATGCCAGATCAACCGCTGTGGTGTAAAATGTACATTTCTTAGGATAAACTTAAGAAATTTGAAATGTTTTCCTCACTGTCCGGGACTAAACTGAAACAAAAGTATCTTACGCGTAACTGTCCTCACTCTTGCAGAGCTCGTGACTTTACTTACAGAGATAAAGAGTTTGTGACTTGAAAGCAGAGGTGATAGAAAAAGCATAGTGAAAAAGAAACGCGGTCCCCAAAACATATGAAGGGAAACGGAAACAATCTTGATTCCAAAGCGGGAACACAGCTCCGGAGAACACGCTTCACGGTAGTCTCTGGTCTACTCCGTTTACCCGCTAGAGGGCGCCAAGGCTTTAATGAAAACCCAAACCAAACCAAACCACTTCCTTTGAGAAGTTCTGATCTGGAGAAACTCAGCTCTGCGCGAACGGATACACAGGTCGCTTCTGTGTACATCTCTTATCCCTGCTTTAGTAGCCTCATCTTCAAGTTTACTTTTCACTCAAATTTTTACTAGCTCTTTCTCCATCAGATTTTTATTTCTCCTTTATTTAAAAAAAAGTTTTAAAAATATTTTAAGGTGCTGTTGAAAAACAAGGAAGCTGAGAGCATACCCTGAAAATTTTTTGCCTCGGTTTCCTAGTATGTACATGGGAGGAATTATGGTTTTCAAATATTCTGAGGATAGGTGCTGAGCAGGTGACATCTGAGCCAGCTGGGGAGCTTGTTAAAATGTAAGTTGTTGCTCTCCTCCCAACCCCATGCAGCCACAGAGATTCTGATTCTCAGTGGAGTCAGAAAGGGGCTCAACAATCTACATTTTAAAAACATTCTTCCAGGTGATACTAATGTTCCCCCAAGATTCGGAACACCTGGATTAACTTTTATTCCTTTTCTGTCTCTCCATGTGAAAAAATTTAAGTCCCAAAGAAATATTAATGTCCACTGGTGGTTGATCCCATACTAGGATTGGAAGCAAAGGAAGAGAAAGGGGTCTCAACAAGTTTCCTTAAAATCACATTTAGGCCCAATAGTGATATCTTCTTCACTGTAGGACAGGGGGGACGATGTGCTCCTGAGGTCTGCCAGGCCTTGAGCACTCGGCAGCAGGACTCAGACTGAGCCCCCAGGAGAGGCTCTTCCCAAGTGTGACTCCCAGAGGATGCGGCCAGGGTGCTTCCGAGCCTAGAAGGCTCTTCATTTCCAAGTCTGTTCTCTGAAAATGAAGCACACATTGTGAGCAGGAATTTATAGTATCACTTAATTAAGTCTGTGTCATGGAAGAAAAAAATCCCTTTTCAAATAAGTTCTTTTTCAGTATGACCTTAAGATATTTTAGACCATTTTTCTTAAAGGCAAGGGCCATGTTTTTCTCAACCAGCATCTAAAATATTCAAAGAGAGAGGCATATCAGTCATGGTCAAATATAATTTAGGTATACTGTTAAAATATTACCAAAATCTTACCATATAAATTCCCAACGTAAACTTTGGAAAATTGGCAATGTTGTCAAATTGTATGTTGATCCATAAGGATCAACCTTATGGAAAAATTAAAAGAGGGGCTTTTTTAGTTGGTTTTAAGCCAGCTGTTACCCCTCCTCCTGCCCCATTAATCTAATTGCTTGTCAAGTTTTATTACTGAGGATCCACACTTGCCAGTCTGTTTTCCCAAGTTAGTACCTTTGCTAACAATGTTCTTGTGCAAGTTCTTCCTCTATTCTCATTTCTCTCTTCCCCCACTTCAACATATTTCGATGCTACTTACACTGTTTAATATTACTGGCAAAAGGTTACTGTCTGGGGGGAAGCTTTCTGAATTCTCTGAGAAATAGATATTGATCTTTTCCCCTCTCAATTATCACAGAACCCTCTATCAGCACACCTCTAAGGCATGCCTCCCTATCAAGAAGTGCTGCAGCTCTTTCTGAATATTTCTTACCTTGTTTAAGAGTGTCAGCCTGCCAGGGCAGAGCATCTATCATCATCATTGTTGTTTGCCCTTAGTGCTGGGTTCAAACTTTTCACATGTATGGGCACAGGACATACTTATTCATTGGACTCTGCATTCAGATGCAATCTTCCTACTAAGGCAATTCCTTAAAAGGTAACTTACACGTTTCCCCTAACTATCTACTCCTATAGAATATCCAAGTCTAACTCCAGGGAATTGATTTATTTAAAAAACCTTTCATTTTTACCTAAGCTAGACCTCCATCTATAAAGCCACCTGCACATTAAAACCACTTAAAAGTACTGATGCCCAGTGCCGACCTTACACCAATAAAATGGGAATCATTTGTTAAGAGTAAGATATGTGGTTCCATAGGGCTTATTATAAAAAATTGCAGCTCCCCTACAGCTGGACCCTCCGTATTTCTTTTGCCCAGAGGCACATTCAAATCTTTTAACTGATTCTTTTGCTATATACTGCATAACTCTGGTTGAAATACTGATATTGGTATTTTATTTTTTCATTGTAGGCATTAATATTTTACTCCCTACCATGGAAGGTGAAAGTTTAGCTTTTTGCTCACACATCCTCTCCTTCCACTTCTCCCAAAATTCTGACACCCCCCAGTTTAGTTATATTGTACTTTTGAAAGATCCGTCCCCAGCATTTTCACTGTAATGACTATGTAAACGTTAACAATTGAGCCATATATAGTATATGATTGTTATTCTTTTCTTTCACAACATTTTGTCTCCATTGGAATTAATAATTATCTTTGTTACTAAGGTAGAAAAGACCAAGTAGAAGCTACTAGAACTGCTTCTACCTACCAAAATAGTAAACCAAGACCATACCACCTACCTGAAGGAATCTTGGAGAAATAAGTGTTATCATCAAGGATTTCAAAGACGCAGAGGTGGAAGTGAAGCAGCAGTTGTTTCCACTTAGGACAACAGGCACTGCTGCATCTTGCCCACATTTTCAGGGATCTGCTGGCTCACCTCTTCGGCGTTGGGCAGCAGCTGGGGTCACAGCTCCTGCAATGCCCAGCAGATCTCTTCCTTCAACTTTTTTGAGTCATCAGCCAGCCACATATGCAGCTCCATGCCAAAAGCTGTCATCTTTCTTCTCCAGGCCTCTCACTGGCGATATCGGAGGCAGTGAGAGACAGACGTGGACTCAAGTTTGTTTTCATGGGTTCCAGAAGAAGAATATTTGTTTTAAAAAGGAAGAGAGCAGGGTAATATGTCTGGAGGTGGTTGAAAGTCCTCTTACTCCAACTCCAAAGACTAGTTGGCCAACAGATTTAGGTAGGTTGTTCCAGCAGGCGAACAGCAAAGAACCAAAGTTGACCCTGTGTGGGAGACCATGCTGGAAGGAATGGCACACGATGAGACCAGGATGAGCAAGTGTCAGATCACACAGAGCCTAGGAGACCATGACTGAGAGTTTGGATTTCATTCGAAACTCAAGAGCAAGCTACTGGAGGGATTTAAGTAGGTTTAGAGATGCTGTTGGTGCCCTGCCCGTCTCCCCTCCTCACATGCCATTTCCCTAGTTGCCAGCTTGACCTTCAAATACCAGCTCCTGTGACTCTTTCCCAGTGGCCTTTCTCTGAAGCTGCTTTGCTGATTTGTGGGGCTGCCTATAGGTGGTTGGGGACTTAATCTCCCACTCTCACCTCTCAGAGGAGCCTACAACAAATGACTGATGGAGGTTGGTGTATAAATACCCCAGCTTCCTTGTCCCTTTGTCAGAGTAACTCTGATTCTGTGTTTTAACTTATTCTCCAGAATTTAGAGGTAAGCTTTAGCTGGCAGAGTGGCAACTTGTTTGACAATACATGCTTATTGGGTTTCTCCCCTTCCCTATCACACTTAACTTTCAGTGTTTTCAGGGGTCTCCTTCCAAATAAACTACTTTCACTAGAATTTTTGGTTCTGGATCTGATTTGGGGGGAGTCCAAATCAGGACAGCAGGGGAATTATGCAATCCAGCTCACACATTATAAAGACCATACTGATTGGTAAAACAGTTATAAGGCATGAAGGGTGCAAACTGGGAGCCTGGAAAAAGACTACTGCAACAGTCTAGGTGGGCGATGGTGGCAGCTTGCCTTAGTCGATTCAGGCTGCTATAACAAAAACACCGGAGACCAGGTAAAGTAAACAACAAACACTTATTTATTATAGTTCCAGATTCTGGGAAGTCCAAGATTAAGGCACTGGCAGATTTGGTGTCTGGTGAAGGCCTAGTTCATAGAAGGTCATCTCCTATTCTTCTATGCTGGGTCCTCCATTGCAGAAGGGGCAAGAGAATTTTCTGGGGTCTCTTCTATAAGGGCACTAATCCAATTCATGAAGGCTCTATCCTCATGACCCAATCACTTCTCAGAGGTCCCACCTTCTAATACCATTACATTGAGGGTTAGGATTTCAACCCATGAATTTTGATGGGACATAAACATTCAGTCCAGCTTAAGGGTGGTGACTGTGGAGGTGGAGAGAAGTCCTGACTTGAATTTTTATTTGGACAGTAGAATCACTAGGATGTGGTAATGATGATGGGTTGGAAGGGGTTAGAGGTGAGAGGAAAAGTAGTTTCCAATAGGACCTGATCCTAGGTGGCTAACAGACATTTAGTATGATAGAAAGACTGGAAAATGAAAGACTTTGGTAGAAGATCAAGAGATTTCTTATGGACATATTGCCTTTTTGACCTCCAGTTGGAGAAGTCAAACAGGCAGTTGAAAACATGGGTATGTATGTGGAGCTTGCAAATTAGGACTGGACTGATCTTTAAAGCTATAAGAACAGATGAAATCATTCAAGGAGAGAGAGCATAGAAAAAAAGACCTGAGCCAACATGGGTGGTACAGGAAAGTCAGTTTCTTAAAATGAAGTTTCTATGACTTTTTTTGGAGGAAGTTATCATAATGAACATTTTAATTTTATTATCTATTTTAAAAATCAGTTCTCTTGGAGAAAACTGGAACTATCTCCACCAAGCTGAATCTGGATAATAGAGACAAATAGAAAATATTAAAAAGAAAAGTTGAGCATATGTTTACTAGGACTAAGGCCTTGAAGAATGTGATAAATATTTTCACTAAATACAGAAAATATTGATATACTATTACCTGGGGTCCTTCACAGATCAAGAGAGGCCTGGGACTCCTCCAATATTTTCCTAAGGCTCCTAATATAGATAAATACAGATATAGATATAGTTTACATAATGATATGCACTCTAATGAAAACATGCCAAAAACAAATGACAAAATAATATTGTTATAATTTACATATTTACTATTTAAACATTTGGTATTTTAATGTAATTAAAGACTGAGATGATGCAAAAGCCTAAGTTTGATGCCATTTGCGAGTGCAAGATCCAGGTCTCCCTGCCTACTCCCTGCCCTCTTCCGTTCCCTCTGATGCCAACCACTGTGATAACTTTGGACCCAAAGAGGGAAGAACTCACCTTGGAGTGGGAATGATGTTTCTTTTCTTCCCTGATGTCCTCTTTGTCAATAAACAAACTTTGAACCATAGGCTGTGGAAAAGGAGGCATCATCTACTCTCGGACTGAAGCAATTGTAGGGCTGGACTTCAGGCTGGGTGGTTGTCTGGGAGGGCTGGACTTCCCTGTGGAGGGAGTTGGGCTGAGATACTCAGATTATGAGCCTCAAAAGAGTAGCCAAGGCTAGTGGCAGGACAAGCAGTCCTCTGTGAAATTCCTCCTCCAAGTGTTTAGAGAAGAGTTGTTAAAAACCATCGCCTGGATTTAAGTGGGAATGAAAGAAGAGATTTGAATTCATGCCTACAGTGGGTTGGTGCCGGGAGAGAAAAATAGCCTGAAAAAGAATTATAGGATTGTACATTGTGACCTGATTTTCCAAGGTCACGGGTGATTCATTTGAAGTTCACATTGTTGGCAGAAGGGGCTAAACAACCACCAGACGGATTTGTGGAGTATTCAAGCATTCTTCCTGGATTTTTGTGGTTTCTTTGCAAGTAGAATACAAGGTAAGGATGGATTTTCCTTGGGATGGGGCTTAGAAAATGAGCACTGGAGATATAACTAAAAAGTATGACCTCATTTTCTGGTTTCAAGATGTAACGATGAGGAAATATGTCTGGTAAAGATGTAGTAACATTCATATGTCTAAGAGAGTCATTCTGCTGTGTTTTGAAACAAGTATAAAGACTGTCTGATGTTTCGGTACTTAAAATTACAGAGATCATATACTGATGTGAAAAGTTGAGTAAACATATAAAGTTATAATCCAAATAAGGTAACCTATAATTAACGGGTAAATAAAGTCTAGGATGTGAGTTTGGGGTAGTTTGTTCTGGGAAGATTTCTGCTGGGCAGAAGAACTTGAGCTGGATCTAGATAAGAGAACAGGAAATTACTCCGAGAGTCAGATTAGAGAGAAGATATATAATCAGAACTTTAGAGTCTGGGATTCTACAAAGCAAAGTGTGTTTTCAGATAAGAGAGAGGAGAAAAGGATCCATCCTCTCAAGATCCCTTTGGAGTATGTACAGGCACCGCTCACTCTGCATTACTTCTTCTTAATCTGCAAGTATCACATCTTTTGTTCTACCGTAATTATAAATTGAGTTCTTACTATGTGCGATGCAATGTGTTAGGTGTTTGGACAATTAACAACAAAAACATCAATGACACAGTATAAGTAATGATAGAAGTGATGATAACCAATCACATATCACATTTGTTTGGATGCTGTATTATTTTCCTAGGGTTTCTGTAACAAATTACCACAAACCAGGTGGCTTAAAACAACAGAAATGTATTATCTCACAGTTCTGGAGGCTAGAAGTCAGAAGTCAAGGTGTTGGCAGAGTTAGTTCCGTCTGGAGGCTCCAAGAAGGAGACCATCCCATGTCTCTCTCCTAGCTTCTGAGGAGGTCGAAGGTAATTTCTTGTCTTGTAATTGCATCACTCTCATCTCTGTCTCTGTCTTCAGATGGCATTCTCTCCATGTCTATCTTTGTGTCTCTATTTTATCTCCTTATAAGGGCACTGGTCATTGAATTAGGGTTCACTCTAATCCAGGATGACCTCATTCTAACTACTTTCATCTGCAAAGACCCTATGTCCAAACAAGATCACATTCACAGGAATCAGGGGCTAGGATTTGAACATATTTTTGGGGGGACACAATTCTACCCACTACAGATAACAGCCGTGTGCACTGTGCCAAATATTCTGCATTATCTCACCCAATGCTCACAATGGGTGAGGTTGATACTGTTGTTATACCAAATCTGATTTCCCGACTTTTATCCCCAGAACTCCAGAGTTGTATATTCAACTGCTACTTGACATTTCTACATGGTTTCTGATTTTCCTTCCGTTTTCTCAATCTTAGTAAATGGCATTACTATTCACTTAACTGTGCAAGCTTAAAATCCAAGACTGATTCTTTATTTCTCATTTTCCCATAAAACTAGTCTAACCCAATCTAGTAGGTCCTGTTATCCTGTTCTCTAGAACAGAAACAAAAACCCCGAAGACCAAAAAATTCCTGAATTGATCTACTTCTTCCCATTTATTCACTTCTCTCTGCATGAGTTATCTCTTCTGAGATAATGATTTATGCTGAAACTTTATGGCTTAAAAAACAAACATTATTCAACAGTTTGTGTAGGTCAGGAATCCAGGTGCAGCATAGTGTCATTGGCTCGAGGTCTCTCCTGAGGTTGCAGTTAAGGTATCAGTTGGGGCTGTGGTTTTATATGAAGGCATGAGTGCTAGGGAGAGGGATTTGCCTTTAAGCTCACTCACATGCTTGCTGGCAGATCTTCAACTTTCACCATGTGTGATTCTCCACAGGGCTGCTTCACATTACTGCAGCTGATTTCCACCAGGGTGAGTGATGAGGGAGGGTAGAGAGGGAGAGAGAGGAAGAGAGAGAGAACCCAGCATGAAAGCTGAAGTCTTTTTAGAATGTAACAACAGAAGAGACATGCCCACCACTTCTGCTATATTCTATTCTTTAGAGGCAAGTCAGTAAATCAAGTTCACACCCAAGGAGATGGGAGTTAAACAAGAGTATGATTACTAGGAAGCAGGGGTTGTTGAGACTATCTTAAAGGCTGATTACTACAACAGGGCAGGTGCTCACAATATCCAAGAGTTGAAGGGCTACTCAGCTGAGCAGACATTTCAACAGCCACAAGGTGCTGGGGCAACAGAGATTGAAGTTCAAGCCTAATAAAGTGGAGGAGAACAGGTAAATAGTGCAGGCGTTCAGTCAAAACCCCAGAAGAGGCACATCTTAACGGTAAGTTCTACACCTATTCTCACCAACGAGAAAATACACACTTTATTCAACTATATACAGAACATTCACCAAAATAGGCCATATGCTGGGTCAAAATCAAGGTTCAACAAATTTCAAACGATTGAAATCATACAGAACATGTATTTATTTTAAACAGCTTTATTGGAGTATAATTGCTTTACAATGGTGTGTTAGCTTCTGCTTTATAACAAAGTGAATCAGCCATACATATACATATATCGCCATATCTCCTCCCTCTTGCGTCTCCCTCCCACCCTCCCTATCCTACCCCTCTAGGTGGTCACAAAGCACTGACCTGATCTCCCTGTGCTAAGTGGCTGCTTCCCACTAGCTATCTATTTTATATTTGGTAGTGTATATATGTCCATGCCACTCTCTCACTTTGTCACAGCTTACCCTTCCCCCTCCCCACGTCCTCAAGTCCATTCTCTACGTCTGCGTCTTTCTTCCTGTCCTGCCCCTAGGTTCTTCAGAATCTTTTTTTTTTTTTTAGATTCCATATATATGTGTTAGCATACAGTATTTGTTTTTCTAATTCTGACTTACTTCACTCTGTATGACAGTCTCTAGGCCCATCCACCTCACTACAAATAACTCAGTTTTGTTTCTTTTTATGGCTGACTAACATTCCATAGCATATATGTGCCACATCTTCTTTATCCATTCATCTGTCAATGGACACTTAGGTTGCTTCCATGTACTGGCTATTGTAAACACCGCTGCAATGAACATTGTGGTACAAGACTCTTTTTGAATTGTGGTTTCTCAGGGTATATGCCCAGTAGTGGGATTGCTGGATCGTATGGTAGTTCTATTTTTAGTTTTTTAAGGAAACTCCATACTGTTCTCCATAGTGGCTGTATCAATTTACATTCCCACCAACACTGCAAGAGGGTTCCCTTTTCTCCACACCCTCTCCAGCATTTATTGTTTGTAGATTTTCTGATGATGGCCATTCTGACTTGTGTGAGGTGACACCTCACTGTAGTTTTTGTTTGCATTTCTCTAATGATTAGTGATGTTGAGCATCCTTTCACGTGTTTGTTGGCAATCTATATGTCTTCTTTGGAGAAATGTCTATTTGAGTCTTCTGCCCGTTTTTGGATTGGGTTGTTTATTTTTTTAATATTGAGCTGCATGAGCTGCTTGTAAATTTTGGAGATTAATCCTTTGTCAGTTTCTTCATTTGCAAATATTTTCTCCCATTCTGAGGGTTGTCTCTTCATCTTTTTTTTTTAACATCTTTATTGGAGTATAATTGCTTTAAAATGGTATATTAGTTTCTGCTTTATAACAAAGTGAATCAGTTACACATATACATATATCTCCATATCTCCTCCCTCTTGTGTCTCCCTCCCATCCTCCCTATCCTACCCCTCTAGGTGGTCACAAAGCACCGACCTGATCTCCCTGTGCTAAGTGGCTGCTTCCCACTAGCTATCTATTTTACGTTTGGTAGTGTATATATGTCCATGCCACTCTTTGTCACAGCTTACCCTTCCCCCTCCTCATATCCTCAAGGCCATTCTCTAGTAGGTCTGTGTCTTTACTCCCGTCTTGCCCCTAGGTTCTTCATGACCTTTTTTTCCCCCCTTAGATTCCATATATATGTGTTAGCATATGGTGTTTGTTTTTCTTTCATTTTTTTGTGTGCCTAAAGTTTTTATTTTTTATTTTTTTTACATCTTTATTGGAGTATAATTGCCTTACAATGGTGTGTTAGTTTCTGCTTTATAACAAAGTGAATCAGTTATACATATACATATGTTCCCATATCTCTTCCCACTTTTGTCTCCCTCCCTCCCACCCTCCCTATCCCACCCCTCTAGGTGGTCACAAACCACCGAGCTGATCTCCCTGTGCTATGCGGCTGCTTCCCACTAGCTATGTATTTTACGTTTGGTAGTGTATATATGTCCATGCCACTCTCTCACTTTGTCACAGCTTACCCTTCCCCCCCCATATCCTCAAATCCATTCTCTAGTAGGTCTGTGTCTTTACTCCTGCCTTGCCCCTAGGTTCTTCATGACCTTTTTTTTTTCTTAGATTCCATATATATATATTAGCATATGGTGTTTGTCTTTCTCTTTCTGACTGACTTCACTCTGTATGACAGTCTCTAGGTCCATCCACCTCACTACAAATAACTCAATTTCGTTTCTTTTTATGGCTGAGTAATATTCCATTGTATATATGTGCCACATCTTCTTTATCCATTCATCTGTTGATGGACACTTAGGTTGCTTCCATGTCCTGACTATTGTAAATAGAGCTGCAGTGAACATTTTGGTACATGACTCTTTTTGAATTATGGATTCTAACAGTATATGCCCAGTAGTGGGATTGCTGGGTCATATAGTAGTTCTATTTTTAGTTATTTAAGGAACCTCCATACCGTTCTCCATAGTGGCTGTATCAATTTACAATCCCACGAACAGTGCAAGAGTGTTCCCTTTCCTCCACACCCTCTCCAGCATTCATTGTTCCTAGATTTTTTGATGATGGCCATTCTGATTGGTGTGAGATGATACCTCACTGTAGTTTTGATTTACTTTTCTCTAATGGTTAATGATGTTGAGCATCCTTTCATGTGTTTGTTGGCAATCTGTATATCTTCTTTAGAGAAATGTCTGTTTAGGTCTTCTGCCCATTTTTGGATTGAGTTTTTTGTTTTTTTGATATTGAGTTGCATGAGCTGCTTGTAAACTTTGGAGATTAATCCTTTGTCAGTTGCTTCATTTGCAAATATTTTCTCCCATTCTGAGGGTTGTCTTTTGGTCTTGTTTATGGTTCCTTTTGCTGTGCAAAAGCTTTGAAACTTCATTAGGTCCCGTTTCTTTATTTTTGTTTTTATTTCCGTTTCTCTAGGAGGTGGGTCAAAAGGATCTTGCTGTGATTTATGTCACAGAGCGTTCTGCCTATGTTTTCCTCTAAGAGTTTTATGGTGTCTGGCCTTACATTTAGGTCTTTAATCCATTTTGAGTTTATTTTTGTGTATGGTGTTAAGGAGTGTTCTAATTTCATTCTTTTACATGTAGCTGTCCAGTTTTCCCAGCACCACTTATTGAAGAGGCTCTTTTCTCCACTGTATATTCTTGCCTCCTTTATCAAAGATAAAGTGACCATATGTGCGTGGGTTTATCTCTGGACTTTCTATCCTGTTCCATTGATCTATATTTCTGTTTTTGTGTAAGTACCATACTGTCTTGATTACGGTAGCTTTGTAGTATTATCTGAAGTCCAGGAGCTTGAATCTTCCAGCTCAATTTTTCTTTTGCAGATTGTTTTGGCTATTTAGGGTCTTTTATGTTTCTATTAAAATTGTGAAATTTTTTGTTCTAGTTCTGTGAAAAATACTGTTCATAGTTTGTTAGGGTGTGCATTGACTCTGTAGATTGCTTTGGGTAGTATAGTCATTTTCACAATGTTGATTCTTCCAATCCAAGAGCATGGTATATCTCTCCATCTGTTTGTATCATCTTTAATTTCTTTCATCAGTGTCTTATAGTTTTCTGCGTAGAGGTCTTTTGTTTCCTTAGGTAGGTTTATTCCTAGGTATTTTATTCTTTTTGTTGCAGTGGTAAATGGGAGTGTTTCCTTAATTTCTCTTTCAGACTTTTCATCATTATTGTATAGGAATGCAAGAGATTTCTGTTCACTAATTTTGTATCCTGCTACTTTACCAAATTCATTGATTAGCTCTAGTAGTTTTCTGGTAGCGTCTTTAGTATTCTCTACGTATAGTATCATATCATCTGCAAACAGTGACAGCTTTACTTCTTCTTTTCCGATTTGGATTCCTTTTATTTCTTTTTCTTCTCTGATTGCTGTGGCTTAAACTTACAAAATTTTCTTGAATAATAGTTGTGAGAGTGGGCAACCTTGTCTAATTCCTGATCTTAGAGGAAATGGTTTCAGTTTTTCACATTGAGAATGAGGTTGGCTGTGGGTTTGTCATATATGGCCTTAATTATGTTGAGGTAAGTTCCCTCTATGCCTACTTTCTGGAGGGTTTTTATCATAATTGGGTGTTGAATTTTGTTTGACACTTTTTCTGCATCTATTAAGATGATCATATGGTTTTCTCCTTCAGTGTGTTAATATGGTTTATCACATTGATTGATTTGCATATATTGAAGAATCCTTGCATTCCGGGATAAATCTCACTTGATCGTGGTGTATGACCCTTTTAATGTGCTGTTGGATTCTCTATGCTAATATTTTATTGAGGACTTTTGCATCTATGTTCATCAGTGATATTGGCCTGTAGTTTTCTTTCTTTGTGACATCTTTGTCTGGTTTTGGTATCAGGGTGATGGTGGTCTTGTAGAATGAGTTTCAGAGTGTTTCTGTCTCTGCTATATTTCAGAAGAGTTTGAGAAGGATAGGTGTTAACTCTTCTCTAAATATTTGATAGAATTCGCTTGTGAAGCCATCTGGTCCTATGCTTTTGGTTGTTGGAAGATTTTTAATCACAGTTTCAGTTTCAGTGCTTGTGATTTGTCTGTTTATATTTGCTATTTCTTCCTGGTTCAGTCTCAGAAGGTTGTGCTTTTTAAGAATTTGTCCATTTCTTCCAGGTTGTCCATTTTATTGGCATATAGTTGCTTGTAGTAATCTCTCATGAGCCTTTGTATTTCTGCAGTGTCAGTTGTTACTTCTCCTTTTTCATTTCTTATTCTATTGATTTGAGTCTTCTTCCTTTTTTTCTTGATGAGTCTGGCTAATGGTTTATCAATTTTGTTAATCTTCTCAAAGAACCAGCTTTTATTTAATTGATCTTTGCTATTGTTTCCTTCATTTCTTTTTCATTATTTCTGCTCTGATCCTTATGACTTCTTTCCTTCTTCTAACTTTGGGTTTTTTTGTTTTTCTTTCTCTAATTGCTTTAGGTGTAAGTTTAGGTTGTTTATTTCAGCTCTTTCCTGTTTCTTTTTTTTTTTTTTTTTTTTTTTTTTTTTTTTTTTTTTTTTGCGGTACACAGGCCTCTCACTGTTGTGGCCTCTCCCATTGCGGAACACAGGCTTTGGACGCGCAGGCTCAGCAGCCATGGCTCATGGGCCCAGCCGCTCCGCAGCATGTGGGATCTTCCCGGACCAGGGCACGAACCCGTGTCCCCTGCATCGGCAGGTGGACTCTCAACCACCGTGCCACCAGGGAAGCCCTCTTTCCTGTTTCTTGAGGTAGGATTGTATTGCTATAAACTTCCCTCTTAAGACTGCTTTTGCTGCATCCCATAGGTTTTGGGTCATCATGTTTTCATTGTCATTTGTTCCTAGGTAATTTTTGATTTCCTCTTTGATTTCTTCAGTGGTCTCTTGGTTATTTAGTAGTGTATTGTTTAGCCTCCATGTGTTTGTATTTTTTACAGATTGTTTCCTGTAATTGGTATCTAGTCTCATAGTGCTGTGGTTGGAAAACTTGATACGATTTCAGTTTCCTTAAATTTACCAAGGCTTGATTTGTGACCCAAGATATGATCTATCCTGGAGAATGTTCCATGAGCACTTGAGAAGAAAGTGTATTCTGTTGTTTTTGGTTGGAATGTCCTTTAAATATCAATGAAGTCCATGTTGTTTAATGTATCATTTAAAGCTTGTGTTTCCTTATTTATTTTCATTTTGTATGATCTGTCCAGTGGTGAAAGTGGGGTGTTAAAATCCCCTACTATGACTGTGTTGCTATCAATTTCCCCCTTTTATGGCTCTTAGCATTTGCCTTATGTATTTAGGTGCTCCTATGTTGGGTGCATAAATACCTACAATTATTATATCTTCTTCTTGGATTGATCCCTTGATCATTATGTAGTGTCCTTCTTTGTCTCTTGTAACAGTCTTTATTTTAAAATCTATTTTGTCTGATATGACAGTTGGTACCCCAGCTTTCTTTGATTTCCATTTTCATGGAATAACTTTTTCCATCCTCTCACTTGCAGTCTGTATGTGTCCCTAAGTCTGAATTTGGTCTCTTGTAGACAGCATATATACAGGTCTTCTTTTTGTATTCATTTAGCCAGTGTATGTCTTTTCATTGGAGCATTTAATCCATTTACATTTAAGGTAGTTATCGATATGTATGTTCGTATTTATCATTTTCTTAATTGTTTTGTGTTTGTTATTGTAGGTCTTTTTCTTCTCTCATGTTTCCTGCCTAGAGAAGTTCCTTTAGCATTTGTTGTTAAGTTGGTTTGGTGGTGCTGAACTCTCTTAGCTTTTCCTTGTCTGTAAGGGTTTTAATTTCTCAGTTGAATCTGAATGAGATCCTTGCTGGGTAGAGTAATCTTGGCTGTAGATTTGTCCCTTTCATCTCTTTAAATATGTCCTGCCACTCCCTTCTGGCTTACAGAGTTTCTGCTGAAAGATCAGCTGTTAAATTTATGGGGATTCCCTTGTACGTTATTTGTTGTTTTTCCCTTGCTGCTTTTAATATTTTTTCTTTGTATTTAATTTTTGAAAGTTTGATTAATATGTGCCTTGGCATGTTTCTCCTTGGAATTATCCTGTATGGGACTCTCTGTGCTTCCTGAACTTGATTGATTATTTCCTTTCCCATATTAGGAAGTTTTCAACTATAATCTCTCCAAATATTTTCTTAGCCCCTTTCTTTTTCTCTTCTTCCCTTGGACCCCTATAATTCGAATGTTGGTGCATTTAATGTGGTCCCAGAGGTCTCAGAGACTGTCCTGAATTCTTTTCATTCTTTATTCTTTTTTTTTTTTTTTTGCGGTACGCGGGCCTCTCACTGTTGTGGCCTCTCCCGTTGCGGAGCACAGGCTCCGGACGCGCAGGCTCAGCGGCCATGGCTCACGGGCCCAGCCACTCCGCGGCATGTGGGATCCTCCCAGACTGGGGTATGAACCCGTGTCCCCTGCATCGGCAGGCGGACTCTCAACCACTGCACCACCAGGGAAGCCCTCATTCTTTATTCTTTATTCTGCTCTCAGTAGTTATTTCCACTCTTTTATCTTCCAGGTCACTTATCCGTTCTTCTGCCTCAGTTATTCTGCTATTGATTCCTTCTAGAGAATTTTTAATTTCATTTATTGTGTTCATCATTGTTTGTTTGGTCTTTAGTTCTTCTAGGTCTTTGTTAAATGGTTCTTTTATTTTCTCCATTCCATTTCCAAGATTTTGGATCATCTTTTCTATCATTATTCTGAAATCTTTTTCAGGTAGACTGCCTATTTCCTCTTCATTTGTTTGGTCTGGTGGGTTTTTACCTTGCTCCTTCATCTGCTGTGTGTTTCTCTGTCTTCTCATTTTGCTTAACTTACTGTGTTAGGGGTTTCCTTTTCGCAGGCTGCAGGTGTGTAGTTCCCATTGTTTTTGGTGTCTGCCCCCAGTGGCTAAGGTTGGTTCAGTGGGTTGTGTAGGTTTCCTGGTGGAGGGGACTGGTGCCTGTGTTCTGGTGGATGAGGCTGAGTCTGGTCTTTCTGGTGGGCAGGACCGCATCTGGTGGTGTGTTTTGGGGTGTCTGTGAACTTATTATGATTTAAGCAGTCTCTCTGCTAATGGGTAGGGTTGTGTTCCTGTCTTGCTAGTTGTTTGGCATAGGGTGCCCAGCACTGTAGCTTACTGATCACTGGGTGGAGCTGGCTCTTAGCATTGAGCTGGAGATCTCTGGGACACCTTTTGCCATTTGATATTACATGGAATCGGTAGGTCTCTGGTGGACCAATGTCCTGAACTCGGCTTTCGCACCTCAGAGGCACAGGCCTGACACCTAGCCAGAGTACCAAGACCCTGTCAGTCACACAGCTTTCTTCTGGCCTCTGCTGCTGGCCAGCAATCCTTGGCATTCCTTGGCTTGAGGCAGAATAACTCCAATTTCTGCCTCAGTAGTCACATGGCATTCCTCCTGGGTATCTGTGTCCAAATTTCCCTCCTGCTTATGGTCATTCCTCTTGCAGTCTGTGATCTCCCTCCACCCGGTCTCTATTTACACCTGGAAGTGGGAGGCACTCATGCACAGGTGGAACAGGATATCTCAGGGATTCAGTGGTGTCTGCGGTGGACGCCAAGGGAATGGAAGGAGTTGTCTCCTCATTGTAGTTTTGATTTTCATTTCTCTAATAATTACTGATTTTTTTTTTTTTTTTTTTTTTTTTGTGGCACGTGGGCCTCTTACTGTTGTGGCCTCTCCCGTTGCGGAGCACAGGCTCCGGCCGCGCAGGCTCAGTGACCATGGCTCACGGGCCCAGCTGCTCCGCAGCATGTGGGAGCTTCCCGGACCGGGGCACGAACCCATGTCCCCTGCATCGGCAGGCAGACTGTCAACCACTGTGCCACCAGGGAAGCCCTAATTAGTTATTTTGAGTATCTTTTCATGTGTCTGTTGGCCATCTGTATGTCTTCTTTGGAGAAATGTCTATTTACATCTTCTGCCCATGTTTTATTATATCTTGTAGTTTCAAATTGCATTTCCCTAATGAAAAATGATGTTAATAATCTTTTCATGGGCTTATTAGCTATCTTTTGTGAAGTTCCCATTTAAATATTTCACCTATTTTTATTGGTTGTTTGTCTTTTTCTTACTGAGTTGTAAGAGATCTTTATATATTTAAGAGACGTGCCATTTTTCAGATATATGTTTTGTAAATATTTTCTCCTTGTCCATGACTTACCTTTTTATCTTCATCACAGTGTTGTTTGATGAAGGCCAATTAATTGATTTCTTTTCTTTTAGAGTTTGTGCTTTGGGGTTTTATTTAAGAGATATTTGCCAAACCCAAGTTAAGTAAGGATTTCTCCCCAGTTTTCTTCTAAAATTCGATATATTTAGCTCTTAAATTTCACTTGAAAGAGAAACACGATGTCTTTCAAGTTAATTTTTGTATATGTTGTAATTTCAGGGACAAAGTTAATTTTTTTCATGCAGTTATACAGTTCTTCCAGCATCACTTATTGAAATCATTATATATATATATATATATATATATATATATTTCTGTTTTTTCAGATTATTTTCCCTTATAGTCTATTAAAAAATATTGAGTATAGTTCCCTGTGCTATACAGCAGCTCCTTGTTGGTTATCTATTTTTTATGTAGTAGTGTGTATATGTTAATCCCATGAGAGCTTGCTTTTAAGTTTTGTTAAGTGAGACCAGGACAACATTTATTCCAGGTATAATTTTGTTCCACTATTGAGGCAACATCCTTCTGATGCCTTGTGTATTGTAAGGCTATTTTCCAATTTGACTGGTGGGAAAGCAAACTATTTCTAGCACTGTGTAATCACTGGAGTCGTTCCATCTGAATCTTTCCAGTGTTTTCTTTTTTAAAAATTTTCCTCCTGCTTCAGATAGTTTATTCCCATGCATGGGCTGAGAAGTACTCAGTTAAAGGCTTGCAGGGAATCTGCTACACATTTCTGAAACTCTCTCTACATGCAACAGACCTCTCTGTTCATGTCTCTCCTCTTCCATAATCTGTCCTGCAAACTCTTAGCTACTTTGGCTTCCTCGAATTCCTAACTGCATCCTCAATTCAGAGAGACCATTAAGCTGTTTGGGGTCCCCCTCCCTGCACTGCAGCCTTGATACTCTCTCTAGGCAGTAATCTGGGTAATTGCTGGGTTCGCATCACTTGTTTGCCTTCTTTCAGGGATTGTAGTCCTGTGCTGCTTGTTGTAGTGTCTGAAACCATGGTTTCATATATTTTGCCCATTATATTTTTAGTCATTTACACCAAAAGGGAAAATTACATTTCTGTTCCCCCATCAAGATTGAAAGTGGAAATCCCTTTTCCTAGATATTACATCCTGTTTGTACAAGGTTGGGCGTGTCTCTACAATATCCTCCTCAAGCCACATATCTTCAGGATTCTAGTTTAAAAACATCTGGCATTTATCAGAGATAAAGATAGTTGAAGTACTTTTAATTGCTGACTTGTAGTGTGAACTTTTTTTTAAAAATAAATTTATTTATTTATTTATTTATCTTTGTTGCATTGGGTCTTCATTGCTGTGGGCAGGCTTTCTCTGGTTGTAGTGAGTGGGGACTACTCTTCGTTGCGGTGCACGGGCTTCTCACTGTGGTGGCTTCTCTTGTTGCGGAGCATGTGCTCTAGGCGTGCAGGCTTCAGTATTTGTGGCACGTGGGCTCAGTAGTTGTGGCTCACGGGCTCTAGAGCGCAGGCTCAGTAGTTGTGGCGCACAGGCTTAGTTGCTCCACGGCATGTGGGATCTTCCTGGACCAGGGATCAAACCTGTGTCCCCTGCATTGGCAGGCAGATTCTTAACCACTGTGCTACCAGGGAAGTCCCAATGTGAACTCTTGATTAAATATTACCTAACCCTTCTCAAGGTTCATATCGTTTTTCTAGGGTGTACATTAAAAGCAATACATACCAATATTATTGATAAAAAATATTTTGAAGTAAGTTGTAGATATTGTATCCCCTTCTCCCCAGTAAAAATTTGCCTGTGGACCTGGGATTTTGGTTTCACTTTCCAAATCCTCACCAGCAGAGCGCCAGCCAGGGGATCTTCTTTCTTGTCTATGTGCCAAGATTTGATGCTGGAGCCAGGACCACGTGCAGAAGTGACAGAGAGGGGGTGCTCAGAGTGCTGCCACAGTCCCCTGAGCAGTGGCCGATGCCCACCTTCTGCTGAGGTACATATTACGTTCTGTTGTAACAAGTATCAGTGCTAACAAACCTCTCCTTGTTGCAGTGACTGGTGATTTCTATTGTTACGTTTGCTTTTAGCAAATATGCACAGGAGAGTACTTATTCCTGAGGGCAAAGAGAGGAGAGGATAGTCTAATACTAAGACCAGAATCGATTTCCCAAGGTCAGGTAGGATTGGGGAGAGGAAGCCAACTCTTAACAGAGGGGCATTTCCATGGGCATCAAGGCAGATCATTCCCCAGAATATTCTCCAGTAAGTCACCCACCCACACACCCATCCTCCGATCAAACATTCATTTACCATTTTTATCTTTGAGAGAAATGCAGAAATAAAACATAGTCTGTACCTTCAGTGTATAATCAAGTGGAAAATAATCATAACCAGTCATAAGATTCATTAACCTGAATCCCACTGCAGGAAATGCAGCTCCAGTTGTCACTTTTTAATTCACCACATGATAACATCACTTCTTTCTATATGTCTTTCATAGACTTCTGCCTGCCTTACACACTAAGCCATATGTTCAATAAGCATAGCCTATGTACTGAATTTTCTCACACTGGGTTTCAAAGGCTCCATCCGTCTATCCATACACATATCACCTCTCTCCCCTTCAAAAGATGAATCGCAGCACCTTAATCTGATCACGGCCGCTGCAGGAAGCAGTGACTGAATCAATACAACTCTTTGCTCTTGGGGACCTCTCAGGAGACTTGGTACAGATTTAGCAGGACAGCAAAACAAGTAACTAATAGTGTGAGTCTGTGTTATCAGCAACACTCAGAGGGCTATGAAGCAACAAAGGAGGTCTTCTCGTTGCCAAGGAGGCAACCCTGGCAGCACCATTTGGAGAGAATAGCCAAGGTGGATAAAGGTGTTAGCAGAGCATCTTGCCCTCTGCCAGCCATCCCCTGGGCCTCGCGAGAGCACTGAGTCTGGCTATCCGTGCTCTGGAAAATCAAAGTGCTACAAAGACTCATCCCATGGCTGTGAAGATAACCTCTCCTTGGGTCTGGCAGGGGAGTTTATCTCTACAACACCATCAAGAGATCTTTTCTCTTAATTCAAGGTCAACTTCAAAGATGATTTTCATTATTTTGATGTGTATCTTTTAAAGCACTTCATCCTGAGGAGAAATATATACTGTCCATGGAAATAAAGGTTTTTTGAGCAATTAGGGACCTTCATAAATGTCGAGGAAAGATCTCTAACATGAACTAGTGGTATGCACACATCTGCCTGATTTTAGATGAGGTGCCCATGACCAAGCTTTATCTCCATCATTTTTCCAGTGGTTAGCAGATAAATTAATAACAAAGTGAATGAATAGACAAATTGTGGTAGATCCATATGATGGAATACTATGCAGAAATAAAAAGGAACAGAGTATTGGCACACAAAACATACAAATAATTATGCTGAGTGAATGAAGACAGGTAAAAGTGAGTACATACTATATGACTCCATTATGTAAAATTTTAGAAAATGCTAATCTCCAATGATGGAAAGCAGGGCAGTGGCTTCCTGTGGTTGGGGGTGATGCAAGTAAGGACAGGAGGAAGGGATTACAAATGAGCAAGAGGAAACTCAGGTCTGACACGTACACACACACACATACACACACATGCTTACACACACATGTACATGTCAAATTTTTATTGTGGTGGTTTCCCAAGTGTGTATGTACAAACACATGAAACGGTACACTTTTAACATGTTCAGTTTATTTTATGTTAGTTATACCTCAATAAAGCAAAAAAAAAGAGTGGGTACTATTATTATATATCCTTATTGTTACCTGAACTAATCTCATTTACTCACTTCAAAGTTTCTTAAGGGCACAGTTGATGTTCTGCCCTCAGTGATCCCAGGAAGAGATCAAAGAACAGTGATAAATACTGACACTTAGCTGGTCTCTGACGAGAACCTCAGCCCAGTCTACTTGTAGGCTCTGGTTGAGCTCAGCATGTTCAGAGAATATAAAGAGTGAGGTGAGCTAGGGTTGTGGACATTCCTTGGTACTCCCATCCTTTCCTGACACCACTCTCCATGACAGAATTTCTAATTTGGTCAGGTTTCAAGAACCTTGACTGAGCTACAGTTATTGGGTTGGCCAAAAAGTTCGTTCAGGTTTTTCCGTAAGACTTTTTTCCAAAAAGTCTGTTACGGACTTTTTGGCCAACCAATATCAGTGGGTGGAGTTATTGCTTCTTAACTGAACAAAATCAGTCTTTGGTCTCTTTCTTCCATTTTTTCTTCCACACAGGTGGGTATAGAGAGCAAGACTCCTCTCCTGTCCTTATCTCCAGTTAGAGCTAGTGAATCACTGTGGTATCTTGATTTCGAAGATACCACACTTTCCTGATTCTCTTCTTACCTTGTTGGCTGCCCCTCAGTCTTCTTTGCTGATTCCTCTTTATTTCATCCCCCCACCAATGTCTTAACCCATTAGGGCTGCTGTAACAAACATACCATAGACTGGGTAGCTTATAAATGGGAGATATTTATTTCTCACAATTCTGGAGCTTGGGAAGTCCAAGATCAAGGCAATGGATCATTCAGTGTCTGGTGAGACATGCTTCCTGGTTCAGAGAGAGCCATCTCTTGCTGCGTCCTCACATTGTTGATGGGGGAAGGGCCTCTCCGGGTTCTCTTTTATAAGGATGCTAATCCCATTCAAGAAGGCTCCCCTCTCATGACCTAATCACTTCCCAAAGACTCCATCCCCTAATGCCATCACATTGGGGGTTAGAATTTCACCATATGAATTTTGGGAAGACAGATATTTAGTCTACAGTACCCAGAGTACAGTCCTCATGCCTCTTTTCTTCTCTGCTACATTTACACATTCTATTTCATGGCTGTCAATATCATCTATATGCCTATGATGACCATATGTACACCTTCAATCTGTACCTCTCTGAACTCTAGACTTGTATATCCAATGGCCTTGTTGACATTTCCTTTCAAATATCTAAGAGACATCTTAACATGTCTCCAACTGAGCTTCTGATTTCCCCACCCTTATCAAACCTATTCTACCTTCCATCTTCCTCATCTCAATTATTGGCAATTCTGAACCTTGTAATCATCCTTGAGTTCTTTCTTTCTGTTATACCATACATCCAATTCATTAGAAAGTCTTGTTGGCTCTACCTTCAAAATAAATCCAGAATCTGAGTAATTCCCACCACGTCTTTTGCTACTACCTGATGTAACCCACCATTATCTCTTACCAGAGTTAATTCAGTAACCTCCTAGCTGCTCTCTGTGCTCCTGCCTTTCCCTCCCTACAACCATTCTCAACCCAGCAACCAAAGAGATCCTTGTAAATCCTAAGTCACTTCTCTATTCAAAACCAGCAATGGCTTCTTAATTTGCTCAGGGTAAAATTTAAAGTCCCCACTAGGGACCTTCATGCTTTCCCCTCTCTCCCTCTCCCACCACTCTCGCCTTGCCCACATACTCCAGCCACACCACACTCCTCAATTTTCCATGTCCTCCTAGCATATTTCTTCCCAATTGAGGATCTTTGCTATTACTGTTTCCTTGGCCTGGAATATTCTTCTCCCAGATAGCTATTTTCCTCAGAGTCTTATTTTTTTCAGGTTTCTGTTAATATCATCTTAGTAGGGAGGCCATTTTTGGCCCCCTTATATAAAATAGAAACCCACCCCTCTCAGTCACTCACTGTCCTCCTTAGCTTGCTTATTGTTCTCTGCTGCTCTTACCACTATCTTACATAGTATATATTTGTTTGTTTGTTTATTTCCTTTACCCCTGATTCCCACAACCCCAAACTAAGACATATTCAAGCATGAGGAAAGAGTCTCTATTTCCTTCATTGCTATAATTTCAATGCCTGGACATAGTAGGCAATCAATAAATATTTGTTGAATGAATAAATGAGGTATTCTCTTTTTGCTAAGGTAGTAGTATTCAAAGGTTCCCTGATACATTCCATCCCTAATTTCTTCCTCTCTTTGGGAACAATGAGCACACTATTCTTTAATTCAGGCTTAATCTTTAAGGCAGAGTGATAGAAAAGAACTGGTGCCCATGTGGTTCAGGACCATTATAGGACCAGTCTGACAATGGTAACATCCACAGCTGTCCGAATGGGTGCTCAGAGACTACCATACATGGGCACTTAATTGACTACTAACCTCTCATTATTAGGCTTCTCTAATTTCCAATTCTATAGCATCTCCACCAAGTGTTAAATTATTTTAAAGAATGAGAACAGATTGTTACATTTGATGTCTTTTATTTAGAAACAATCTCAAACTTACAGAAAAGTTGGAAGTGAAGTTAAAAAAAGAGCAGAAAACATTTTGTGTTCTAAATTATTTAAGTTGTCAACTAGATGTCTCATCACCTTCAAATATTGATACTTTAAGGTATATACCTCTAACAAACAAGGACATTCTTCTACAAAACCACAACAGTCACAATCAGGGAATTAAGTGAAACAGTACTACCATCCAATCCTCTGTCCCCTTTCAAGTTTCACTAATTGATCCAACAATGTCTTTTGTAACAAGTTTCACTAATTGATCCAACAATGTCTTTTGTAACAAGTTTCACTAATTGATCCAACAATGTCTTTTGTAACAAAAGGATCCTATTCAGACTCATGTGTTGCATTTAGTTGTCATATCTCTTTGGTCTCCTTCAATCTAGAAGAGTTTTTCCATTTTCTTTTGATTTTTATGGCCTTTTGAAGATAAAAGCCAGCTATTTTGTAGAATGTCCCTCAATTTTGGTTTGCCTGATGTTTCTGCATTCAGGCTATATATCTCTGGCAGAGGTTTCACACAAGTGATGTTGTTCTCACTGAAGCCTATCAGGGAGTGTGCAGTTTTGATTTTCCACCTCACTGATTCTGTTTACTTTGTTAACTTGATTAGGGTGATACCTGCTAGGCTTCTGCACTCTACTCTTCTGAGTACTTTATAATTAATAAATATTTGGGAGGAGGTACTTTAAAATTATATAAAGATTCCATCCATCATCGACCTTTCTATTCATTTATCTATTTGTATCAGTATGGATTCATGGTTCTTATTTTATTATATGTCTAATAATTTATTACTATTGTGTATTTTTGCTTAAACTTTCCTAGATTTGGCTAGTGGGTGCTCTTTCATGCTAGCTCCTCTCTCCTTTAGATGTGCTCTCATCTTTCTTTGAGTCTTTCTTTGTTGTTGTTGGCTTTTTTTGTTGTTTTCTTGTTTGTCTTTTTGTTTTTTGAGCAATAAAATGATTCAGGCTCATCTTCTGTTTTCTCTAAGCCATTTCTTTAAGGAGTCCTAGTTCCTTTAGAGGAGAATGGTATTTAGAATCCAAGATCTGAGTGTCAGATGTGTTCATTGCTTTTGCGGTGTTGTTGCTCCAACATACTCAAACAGACAGGCCTAGGGAATATATGTACGCATACACACATATACATAACACTTATGCACACTTATATCTTTATTCTGTATGCATCGATACATACATCAACAACTATGGGTTCCAACTATGGATTCAGTTACAATACAACATCACAGAGTTCATTCTACTTTTTTCTCTTTTCTGACTGGTACTTCTCTTCACTGGCAGTGAGAAACTTGACTCCCATTATCCTTGCTGTGTTAACTTATTTAATCAATCCCCCTGTATGTAACCAACCTCCAGTCACTGCCTCAGTTGCCACCATCACCCCACACCTCCTTACCCTGCCAGTATTTCAACACCCTGCTGGGACATCCCCTCTTAGGTGGGTGCCCTTCTCACTCTGCTCTGGCTCTGATACAATGCATTGGACTGCTATCCTACACGGATGTTCTTTTTACATTGCTGAGGCTCTGACCCCTTTCCACAAGCCCTATTCCCCCCTCACCTCACCTGGGCTCCCTCTGGCAGGACACCCATGTGGATCTCCTGCCACCAACCCTAATAAACCCTTGTTAACATTTCATTTTGATTAGGCTTAAGTTGATCCCAAACTGATGTTACTTTCAATTTGCTGCAACATTTTGATCCAAGTGCTACACATTTTTTTTCTGAGATGCACTGTTTTCTTTTAGCCAATAGTATGTTTTAATAATCAGGGATCCATAGCCTTCTCAGCCATGGCTTTCAAAGGGGCATTGGCATGACATTGTTTCTTTAATCGAATGGATTAATTACAACGTCTGAGGAATGGTCCAATGGCATTCACTTAATACAAAGCCAAGTAGCTTTACAAAATCTGCAATGAATAGATTCTAGGGTCTTCAAATTGAGCCAGGAAGACAAACTCCCTAGGTGTTGGGAATGTACAGAGTGAGCAGTGCTGATTATTGATCCAATTATATGTTGAATACAAGTGGGTGGAAGAATAAAAGTGAACTGACAGTCCTGAGGGTTACAAATACCATCCCCATCTTCTTTCAAGGACTGCAGAGAGGTTTAAAAGAAAATAGTACTTGTGACAACAATATTAAAATGTATGATTTTTGAAGGCAATATTTTTTGACTTCCAAGCACAGTTAAGGTCTAACTACGCTCGAAAATCTCAGAGGAAGACTTTTCTCCCTTCCAGCCTCTGACTTGGCTTACGAAAATAACTTTGTAAACTATAGAGTATGATACTATGATTGCCGTTATGAAGTGGTGGTTGTGGTATTTGGGTAGGATTAACAGATGTTAATTCTCTTTTTGTGGCATATTCATTTGTGATGCTTGGGGCCAAGTCAAGCTTGGTTTTCTTGGCCGATGTCAGGTTTTTGTCTTTCCAGTGTTAATGACAGCTTTGAAAAATGCCTTGAGCTAATTTTCCTTGAATTTCAGCCATCCCTTGTTCTTCTACAGGTTTTTAAGGAAAGTATGACTTTTTTATGCCTTATTTGCCTATGTAACAGAGGAAACTCTTTGTGAAGCATTTTAGATATTTTGTCTCAGTTTGTTTTCTTACATGGAAAACAGTTTACCATAAGAATAAACCACTACCTGAGACACTATGATAATGTCTATATGTTGGTATTCTTAGTCCCTTCACTCTTTGTGGATGAAGACATTACAAGTAAGTGAGACAGATATATATTTGATTCTACCTAGTGTCTTGGCTAAGTCTTTTCATTTCTCTGACCTTCACTGCTTCATCCTAGCTTTCCACTTCACAGTGATGTGATCCTAGGCAGTTATTAACCTTTCAGTGTCTGTTTTCTCATCTGCAAACCAAAGATAATAATATTACCTGCCTAATTAATAGGTTTTTGTGAAGATTAAATAAAGTAATGCAGATACAGGGCAATGCCCAGTAAATAGTCAGCATGTGGTAAATGTTTGCTGTTCCTACCTCTTATTTAACAGTTGGATTTTACAAGTGTTTGTAGTTTTTTTTCAATGGTAGCATATTTGCATCAGCCATGGGATATTTTGGAGACTATGCACTGCTTCACAGCTGTGCTTTCTATAGAGGACATATCAGGAAAGGCAGTTGGCTTTTTTATTGCTACCAACCTTGGTCACCAAAAGGATTTGTTTCTTTTTCCCATTGAGCAGAGGAAAAGTTGAGGAGGATGAATTCTTCCCTCTACCCCTAGGTAACACCAGGCTTTGGAGGAATTTTATTAATTCTGGAGAGAGTAAGAGGAACTCAGTCTTGGAATAATAGCAGGATGCATATATGTGCTGAGCCATGTTGAAAACTTGCTGAAATTGGAGACATGAATTGGTAGTTGCACCAGTAGGTGCAATTATGTGAGTCACTTCCACAGTACTTGGAAAAAAAAAAGCGGAGAAAAGACCCTGAAAAAGAATATATATATATATATATATATATATATATATATATATATATATATGTATAACTGAATTACTCTGCTGTACACTTGAAACAAACACAACATTGTAAATCAACTAGACTCCAATTAAAAAGAATGTCCTTTCAATGGCAAAAAGTATAAAAGAACTGAGTGTCAGAAGCATAGCTCTGACTATCATACATGTATCTAGAAAAAGGTATCTGAACCTCGACACTATTGGCATATTCTTTGCTGTGGAGAGAAGTGTTATGCATTGTAGGCTGTTTAGCAGTATCTCCAGCCTTTACCCACTAAATGGCAGTAGAAAACTCCTTTTCTCACCCTTCAGGTGAGACCCTGCTTGCTGTTAAAAGGAGAAGAAGAAGAACTGATTCATTTCGTTGTACAGCAGAAACTAACACAACATTGTAAAGCAACTATAATCCAATTAAAAAAAAAAAGAAGAAGAAACAGGAGGAAGAAGGGAGGAGGAGAAGGGCAGGGGGGGTGGGGAGGGAAGAGGAGAGAAGGGAAAGAAACAAAGAGTTCTAGCCCAGAGTGGCTCTTCAGTGCCTTTGCAACTGCCCTTCTACTGGGTCTTCATGACATTTCACTAGACATGCCTGTCTTCTCTGTATCTCCTTTGGACTCAAACTATGCTCTTCTTGCCTAATATTTATGTAACAGGACAAGAGGCTCAGAGCAGTTCTATGACTGGCCTATGACAGCACGATATAACCTGTAATGTATGGCAAAGAGGATAAGGTTGCAGATGGAATTAAGGTTGCTAATCAGCTGACTCTAAGATAAAAAGATTAAGCTGGATAATCTGGGTGGATCTAACATAATCACAAGGGTCCTTATAAATGGAAAAGGGAAGAAAAAGAGATAGTGTCAGGATGATGCGACTTAAGAGACCCAACTGGCCCTTACTGGCTTTGAAAATGGGGGAAGAGGGCCATGAGCCAAGGAACGTGAGCAGCGTCTAGAACCTGGAAAAGACAAGGAAAGAGCCTCCAGAAAGGAATGCAGCTGGGATAATGCCTTGGTTTAGCCTAGGGAGACCCATCTCAGACTTCTGACCACCAGAACTGTAAGATACTAAATTTGTGTTGTTTTGAGTCACCAAACTTTTGGGAATTTGTAATGGCAATAACAGGAGTCTTATATCTACCCCTTGAAGTGTCGTGGTGTGTACATATCCAGTCAAAGTCCTTCAAACTACCCGCCCCAGGCTTGTGAGTACCACCTTGTACTTGGATCACTGTTTGACTTGGCTGCACTGGCCATGGGCAAGGTTGGATGAGTTGGTACCCTGCCCCCCTCCTCTCACTGAGCACATATGGTTGGCTGGAAGCCATGGAGAACCAATATGGGGCCAAATTCCTCCTGAATGGAATAAGGAGGCCTGTTTCAGCCCAGAGGTGAAAACCTTGTTTGGGTTATCCCAGGAAGTTCTTAGGATGCCTGACAAGCACCCTAGTTTGCAGCATTAGCTCATTGATGTAAAGCTTGAACCTCTGAATGATTTCCCCTTCCAAGGGCAGCCTGTGCAGGTGAACTGGAGAAATACCTTGACACCCTCTTGGGCTGACTTACTTCCTCTGCTCTCCTGGTTTCCTTTTGGGTGAGTGGAGGTAGGCTTAGGAAATTAGAAAAGCACTAGAGAGACCTGCAGACTCAGAGTGGCTCATGGTCCTTTGGTCCTATGCATAGCCTCATGGTACAGATGAAGGGACTTGTCCAGGGTTGAACTAGCATTTGAACAGACCACTTCCCTTTGTGTGACTTGGCAAAGAGAAAAATTGCATGTTACTTTTTCAAATGGAAGCCCTAGCCAGGCCTGGAAGAGAATCTCAGAGACCGGCTGAGGAGTCTTGGTAGCGCAATGGTAGGAAAAGTTCGGGAACTGGGAAAGGCCAGAAAGGGGGCAGCACTGAGCTGAGGAGGGTCAGGGAGTGGGGTCCTCTCTGCCCCATCCCTGCGCTCAACATTTTCCGCCTGTATGAGGGGTTGGCCTCGGGGGGGGGCCTCTCACTCGGAGTCCCGCCCAGGGTGACTCTCCCCGGGGCTCCCCTATTTGGCCGGCTTGGCCGGGCTCTGGGCGGGGCCGGCGGAGCGCGGGGGTGGGAGTCCCGGAGGAAGATGCGCGGAGCTGTCTGCGAGGAGGCCTGGCGCCCAAGGCAGAGGGGTGGGGATCGGGGGTGGGCTGCGCCCTCCCGCTCTGACCCATTCCGCACCCCAAGGAAAGCAGACGCTGTCAGCTGAATCACTCCACTTTCGGGAGGAGGGAGGGGACGGAAAGGTAACTAGCCCCTTTCTGCCTTAAAAGAGCAAACGGAGATCGTGGGCAGCGCAGCTTCCCCCTCCCCACTGCTGGACCATGCACCCCTGCATCTTCTTGCTCGGCCACAGGCGAGCACTTGATTTCTTGAGCTAAAACTTGTTGACTTTTCTCTCCGCAACAACTGAATCATGCCATGTGCACAGAGGAGCTGGCTTGCAAAGCTCTCCGTGGTGGCTCAGCTCCTGAACTTGGGGACCCTTTGCTATGGGAGACAACCTCAGCCGGGCCCTGTGCTCTTCCCGGACAGGAGGCAAGGTTAGTGGCTTTTCTTTATTTCCTTTGAAAACCGCAGGGGTAAGACGCGAGCAAAGTTGGTTGCTCTCTTTTCCCTTCCCCCACTCGGCTGAGCTCCGCAAAGCCGTTTGGCTGAGTTGCGAGGAAATCTGGGCTGGGAGCATCTTACATTTCAGTGCTTAAGGTGTAGATTCCTTACTTTTTACAGAAAGGCGAGGATCCACATCTCTTTTACACTGAAGATGCTGCAGTGAAGACTCTAGAGGTAGCTAGGAACCACCCCCAACTGTCTCTTTTGTCTCTTCTGAATGCTGCACTGTTTCAATCCCTACTTTTCAGATTCTGAAAACGGAAAATGATTTTTTAAAAAAAAGTTCCAACCGGCCACTGGCAGTCATTGCCATGGTTTTAGTTAGTTTGAAACTTCTGGTGAGGTAAGGGGAAATGTGATTCCATCCCCCCTGCTGAGTGAGCTTGGCTGTGTTTTCCTGGAAAGATTTAGGGCTGTGTTGGAAAAATAACAGACCTTTTAGAGAAAATTTCCTACCATAGGGGTGCACCTTTCCCTGTCCTGTCTTGCTGGTCACAGCTGGCTGCTTCTCTTTCAGAATTTCATGGAATTCTATAATGCTATAGAAAGCACTGGAGAAGTTGTGATGGAAAATTTATTATTATTGTTGTTGTTGCTGTTGTTATTATATATTTTTAAAACCTAACACCCTGAGCAGGATGGTATTGTTGCCTCTGTTTTTTTTTTATTGGACTTGCAAGGGTCAGACACACTTTCCTGTTTGGTGGGGAGTTCGTTGGACTTCTGAGGGGAAACAGTCATGGCAATAGCAATGACCTGCGTGGCTGGAGTGTGTCCCATGTGCCAGGACTGCTAAGGCACTCTGGTGTGTCAGCCTCTTGACCACTGACAACAGATGCCTGGGGTGCAGGGACCATTGTTACCATCCCTGCTTTACACCCATAGAAGCTGAAGCTTGGGGAGTTTATGGGCTTAGCTATGGTGGAGTGAGGTTTTAAAGCCAGGTAGCCAGACTCCAGAGGTTGGCTTCTTACAGACAAGCAGCATTGTCCTAGAACAAAAATAGGGAGAACACACACACACACACACACACACACACACACACACACAGAGACAACATGGGGTTAGCATCCATTAAGTCCTGTGTCTGCTGACAGTGCTTAAGTCTCGGGAAGCTTCCATAGCTTCCTGACCCCCTTTAATGCCCAAGACCACTTGGGTGGCAAACATCACCAGCCTGACCTTGTTGAGGGTTTCTGCCTACGTTGCAAAGTTCAAATACTGCTGGAGACCTCATTTGTTGTTCACTTCCAGAGCCATCAGAAGCAGGTCCCTTTGCTTTCCTGGGAAGCCAGAACGGGCAAACACTGGGGTGAGATGTCAGTCAGCCAGCACTCGCTTGTGTAAACGGTCCAGATATGATCTCCCACCCCCAAGTTTAAAATAGCGTTTGTTGTTCTTTGAAAAACAGCCCTTTTGTGAAAAGTCTCTCTTTTGCTGGCAGCACAAACAAAGCCTGCAAGCACTTCCCAGGGCATTTGGAGATGATTTGGTTCAAAGACACGCATTCTCCTGGGTTGGTTTTCAGCTCTGCTTGTTCCACATCTTTGTAAGCAAATTCAGCTTAGTGTGCAACAGACTCCACTGGGACTTGCTTTCTCCTCTCTAAAAAGCGAGAGATGGTTGTCTTCCCTGGTCACCTTTAGGGTTATGGGCTGAGAGGAGTTGATACTGAAAAAATGCTGTACAGTACTCTGAGCTTATTAGTGATGCACAGATATATAGATTTAAAAAATAATTTCCAAAAAAATTTTCAGATTTTAATTAAAGACCTGAAACTATTGAAATCCTACAAGAGAACATAGGCAGAACACTCTTTGACATAGGACGTAGAAATATTTTTTGGGTCTGTCTCCTAAGGCAAAAGAAACAAAAGCAGAAGTAAATAAATGGGACCTGATTAAACTTAAAAGCTTTTGCACAGCAAAGGAAACCATCAACAAAATGAAAAGACAACTGATTGAATGGGAGAAAATATTTGCAAATGATATAACCAATAAGGGGTTAAGATCCAAAATATATATATATATATATATACACACACATATATATATATATATAAAACTCAATATCAAAAAAACCAAACAACCCAATCAAAATATGGGCAGAAGACCTGAATATACATTTTTCCAAAGAAGGCATATAGATGGGCAACGGGCACATGAAAAGATGCTCAACATCAATAATCATCAGAGAAATGCAAATCAAAACCATGATGAGATATCACCTCACACATTTCAGAATGGCTATCATCAAAAAGTCAACAAGTAATAAATGTTGGTGAGGATGTGGAGAAAATGGAACCTTTGTACACTGTTAGTGATAATGTAAATTTGTACAGCTACTATGGAAAACAGTCTGGAGGTTCCTCAAAAAGCTAAAAACAGAACTACCATATGATCCAGGAATTCCACTGCTGGGAAAATATTGGAAGAGAATGAAAACACTAATTCAAAAAGATACATGCACACCAGTGTTCACAGCAGCACTATTTACAACCACCAAGGTATGGAAGCAACCTAAGTATCCATCAACAGGTGAATGGATAAAGATGTGGTATATATATATATATATATACAATGGAATACTACTCAGCCATAAAAAAGGATGAAATTCTGCCATTTGCAACAATGTGGATGGACCTAGTATTATGCTTAGTGAAATTAGTCAGAGAAAGACAGATATTATATGATATCACTTGTATGTGGGATCTAAAAAATAAAACAAATGAATGTAACAAAACAGAAATAGACTCACAAATATAAAGACTGGACTAGTGGTTACCAGTGGGAGAGAGAGGGGTAGGGTTAAGACAGGGGTAGCGGGTTAAGAGATACAAATTACTATGTATAAAATAAATAAGCTACAAGAGTATATTGTGCAGCGCAGGGAAACACAGCCATTATTTTGTAATAACGTCAAATAAATAAATAAATAAAATGAAACTAGAAAAAAAGTCAGATTTTTAAAATTTTTTTCATCAAAATATTTGTTCTCAATCAACTCACCAGTGGATTTACAAGTAATCCCCATTTGGCGCAAAAGAGAAATTTCTGAGCAGATTTCCATGTAGAACTAAGACAGAGAGAGAGGGAGAGAAGTGAGAGAATGAGAATGAGAATGAGGGCAAGCTAGTTAGAGAAGGAAATTCTTTTTTTTAATTTAATTTTATTGAAGTAGAGTTGATTTGCGATGTTGTGTTAATTTCTGCTGTACAGCAAAGTGATTCAATTATACATATATATACACTCTTTTTCATATTCTTTTCCGTTATGGTTTATGGCAGGATATTGAATACAATTCCCTGTGCTATACAGTAGGACCTTATTGTTTATCCATTCTCTATATAATAGTTTGCATCTGCTAATCCCAAACTCCCAATCCATCCCTTCCCCAACCCTTTGGCAACAAGAAGTCTATGCTCTATGGCTGTGAGTCTGTTTCTGTTTTGTAGATAAGTTCATTTGTGTCCTATTTTAGATTCCACATATAAGTGATATCATATGGTACTTGTCTTTGTCTTTCTGACTTACTTCACTTAGTGTGATAATCTCTAGGTCCATCCATATTGCTGCAAATGGAATTATTTCATTCTTTTTGATGGCTAAGTAATATTCCATTGTATATATGTAATACATCTTTTTTATCCATTCAACTGTTGATGGACATTTAGGTTGTTTCCATGTCTTGGCTATTGTGAATAGTGCTGCTATGAATATAGGGGTGCATGTATCTTTTCAAATTAGAGTTTCATCTGGATATATGCCCAGGAGTGGCATTGCTGGATCATATGGCAACTCTATTTTTAGTTTTCTGAGGAACTTCCATACTGTTTTCCATAGTGGCTGAACCAATTTACATTCCCACCAACAGTGTAGGAGGGTTCCCTTTTTCTCCACACCCTCTCCAGGATTTGTTATTTGTAGACTTTTTAATGATGGCCATTCTGTCCAGCGTGAGGTTGTACCTCACTGTAGTTTTGATTTGCATTGAGAAGGAAATCCTTAAGGCTTCCAGGGAATAGGATGACCAGAGCTTTGCCTCCACATGACCTGCTTGCTGCTTCATAATTAAGCCATCTCCCTAGAATTCCATTTCCACTCTGACAACATTTTTGAATTGCACCCAAATTCTGAACATTTAAACTTTCAAATTACTTCAGATGTCATGTCTGCTATCCTCCTTATTTTTGCAGATGAGGAATGAGTGGCCCAGCTGGTCCGTCAGTCAACATGCATTTACTTAGCACCTACTAACTGCCGTTCCAGCAGCGGCATCAAGGGGGTCACACAGGGTCCTGCGGTAGGAGGCCGACTCAGAACCTCCATGACTATTAAGGTCTTTCTAGTTCTAAGGGGCAGGCAGAGTCGGGATTTTAGATCTAGGAAGGACCATGGAAATAAATGCAGTCCTTTCTGGGACTAGAAACAGGTAAATTGGGCAATTTCAGCCAACTATTCTTTCCACATCACTCAGTGATGACATACACAATTGTGTGATGACCTCCACAAGGCTCCCAACCAAGTATCAGAACAATAGGAAGTATTAATCTTGCACACAACACATGGCCTCTCTTCTATAGCTGACGATATCCCCTCAGGTTCGTTTTGCCCTGTACTGTTTACAAGTCACCAGTCACTTCCACAATCTCTTTTGCTGCTGACAACTCCATGAAGTTGAGAGGGCCGGCACTTCATCCCATGTTAGAGACATGCTCCAGGCTGCGTGGACATGGTCAGAACTGAGGGAGCGCTGCAGTGCATTTCAAGACCAATGTCATAATCATGTATTTATGCCATTTACAAAAAATAACTTCTGCAAGGAGGAAATGATTTCAGATCTTAATGTAAGAAGAGCCCTCACAGGGCTTCCCTGGTGGCACAGTGGTTAAGAATCGCCTGCCAATGCAGGGGACACGGGTTCGAGCCTTGATCAGGGAAGATTCCACATGCTGCGGAGCAACTAAGCCTGTGCACCACAACTACTGAGCCTGCTCTCTAGAGCCCGCAAGCCACAACTATTGAGCCCACGAACCACAACTACTGAGCCTGTGAGCCACAACGGCCCCAGCCTTGTTGACACCCTACCTTGATGTCTGGCTCTCGGTGGTTGCCTCTTGAGAAGTAGTGAGAGAAGAGGTTAGGAGGGTGGGCTCTGGGGTCAGATTGCCACAGCAGGAATCCTCACTCCTCTTTATTGTCTTTTTACAGAGGTGGGGATGAAGGCTAAGACAAAGGACACTTGTTAATAATATTCCAGATAATTGTGAGGATGACCAAGACCAAGTTGGTATACTCTAAATGACATGTTTGACCATAGAAATGGTAAAATTTAGGAGTTATTATTATTTCCTGACATCTTATTTCTCCATCCCTGTCATATCCCCTCTGAACTCTTCTTGCTATTGGCCAGGATGATAGCTAGCTAATCTTCCAAACTAAACACCTACTGAGAGAAAGCCAAGAGGAGTGCAAGCCTCCCCCCATTGCCTGGAGCTTCCATGTATTTATGGCCACAGAGATCCCTAGTAGCCAAGTTTCTATCTTTATTTATATATATTTTTGGCTTCACCTTGTGGCTTGCGGGAATCTTAGTTCCCCGACCAGGGACTGAACCCTCGGCAGTGAAAGTGCAGAGTCCTAATCCCTGGACCGCCAGGGAACTCCCCCAATTTTCTATCTTTAATACCAAGAGTAAGTAGCTAGTGTTTAGCTAGTGAGTGTTATCTGTCAAGCACGGTCCCAAATCTATTACATATATTACTACATTGAATTCTCACAACCACCCTAGGAGGGAATACTATTATTGTTATGCCCATTGTGTAGATGAGGCAGGTGCAGCTGGGCCACCCACGGAAGCTACACTCTGTAAGTGGCCTCCTGTTTCCATCCACACCTATTGGCAGATGTGGCTTAGCCCCTTCCTTTGCAGTAAAATCAAGAGGTGAAACTGATCTTATCTCCCATTACTTCACTTGATAAAGAAGCAGTTATTTTCTCCATTTATTGCTGAGTGACTTGAGGCCTCTTAAAGAAATCATGCAGTTCTCTTATTGTCAGATCATCATCCCCAGGGGCGGTGCTATTACCTCTCCTCTGCTATCCCCGCTGCCAAGTACAACTGCTTATGTACACAAAATGCAGTGGCCAAGAACATGATTTTGAAATAGGAAGCACAAGATTTTAATCCAAGTAACATTACATGTTGGCTTTGTGACCTCTCTTACATTCTGTTTCTTTTTCTATGAAATGGGGATAGTAACTGAATCTGTGTCACAGAGTCGTTGTGTGTATTAAATGAGGAGTATTGTAGCAAGTGTTCATTAAATGGTTACTATAATTATATGATTATACAGACAGCTTATGCTGGCTCTTTAAAAGCACATTAGATCAAAAGCAACTGGGTCAAAAGTTGTATATGTATTTGCTCTTTTATTCTTTGGGCAATAGGTGCTGGGGTTTAGGCAAGTTAGTCTTTCATTTTATATTTAAATCATGTTTAATTCTTTGAGATGTATCTTCAGAGACAGGTCCTATAAGGCAGCGGTCCCCAACGTTTTTGGCACCAGGGGCCGGTTTCGTGGAAGACGATTTTTCCATGGACGGGTTGGGGGGTGTTTGTGCAAGCTGTAATGCGAGTGATGGGGAGAGTGGTTCAGGAAGTAATGCGAGCAATGGCGGATGATGGGGAGCGGCAAATGAAGCTTTGCTCGCTGGTCCCCCTGCTCACCTCCTGCTGTGTGGCCCAGATCCTAACAGGCCATGGACCAGCACTGAACTCTGAAGGGCAGTGAAGCTCTGATACTAATGAGGTCCAGATATTCCTTGGGGAGCAGGCAGTACAGAGGCCTGAGTCAATTTGACTCCTAGTGTGTGGTACATTAGCACTATTAATTTGTGTAAAACACCTTTCTTGTTTTGTTTATTTACGCATTTTGGTCCCCATTCTCCACTCCCATTCCTCCGCATAGAAGACCATTTTAATGGGTTCCATATGTATTTTTTTGTTCGAGTATGTTCTGGCAAACTCTGTGTTATTGTTTTTGCATGTATTTTCCGTGAATGGAAATGGCTCTGTGTTAACTTGTTTTTTATTTTTCACTGAGCATTGTTTTTAAGGTTTGTTCATGTTGCTTTGTGCTCTGTTGCTCTTACTTGCTGCAGTCAGAAACAAGGGTCTGGACTTTTAATAGTCTCTTAAAAATTGAGACTATTGGTTAGTACCTAAGAGTGAAAACTGTGTTCTGTCTCATATTTCCCTCTTTCTTTCTTTTATTGAAGTATAATTGACCTACAACACTCTGTTAGTTCCAGGTACACAACATAGTGATTTAATATTTCTATACATTTCAAAATGATCACTGGTAAGTCTAGTTACCATCTGTCACCCTACAAAGATATGACAATATTATTATTATTATTACTATTTTAGATTTTAGCAAAAGAATTAATTTAATTTAATTTAATTTATTTAATTCATTCATTTATTTTTGGCTGTGTTGGGTCTTCGTTACCGCACTCGGGCTTTCTCTAGTTGTGACGAGCGGGGGCTACTCTTTGTTGCAGTGCGCGGGCTTCTCATTGCGGTGGCTTCTCTTGTTGTGGAGCATGGGCTCTAGGCGAGCAGGCCTCAGTAGTTGTGGCTCATGGGCTCTAGAGCGCAGGCTCAGTAGTTGTGGCGCACGGGCTTAGTTGCTCCACGGCATGTGGGATCTTTCCAGACCAGGGCTTGAACCCGTGTCCCCTGCATTGGCAGGCAGGTTCTTAGCCACTGTGCCACCAGGGAAGCCCAGAAGAAGAATTTATTAAAGGGATCCTGGATTGCTCAAAGAAATGCCAGGAGAGCTGAGAGCCAAGTGTGGATGCTTTGCAGGAGGAACAAAGGTCAGAATATGGCTGCCTCTGCTGCCACTGCCTCTGCCGTGTCCTAGACACTTCAGCTTGTGATGCTCATCCACTGGGGCTGGATGCTGGGTGCCCCAGCTCCTCCTTCATCTCAGGGCCGCTACCATAATCCCTGCTTCTTAGTATCACTGCTTCTGGATTCAAAGTCAAGGCAGTGCCTCTGATGAATGAAGCATGAGTGTATGGGTTGCTCCAGAGCTGCTAGACTGGTAAGGGACATGTTTCCTGCACTTGCATCTTCTCTCCTGGGCGGTGGGCTCTGTTCCCAAGGCTCATGATGAGGAACTCCCCAAATGTGGTAAAGAAGTTCAGATGCAAGGCAGCCATAGGAACAACAAATGGCCATCTCTACATCTACTGTATGAATGATGCAGCTAGACCTAGTGGAGGATACAGAGGTGAATCACATCTAGAACCTGCCTTCAGAGGCCTTATAGACTTGGAATTCTCTTCCTTTCAATGTGTACATTTATTTGGCACCATAGTTTGCAAAGCCCTCTCACTCTCATTGTTTCATTAGCTCCTCCCAACAGCTGTGTAAGGTAGACAGAACTGATACTATCTCTATTTTATACTTGAAGAAGCTAAGAAGTTAGGTGATGAACCCAAGGTCCCACTGCTGGTGAGTGGCAGAGCGAGAACTTGGCCTGTCCTCTGATTCCAGGCCCAATGTCAACCAGAAGTAAGACGTGATCACAGATATTTTGCTTCATTGATTCCTAGGCATGCGGTTTTCCCCCACATTTTTTTTTATGTTAACAAAACAAGCCTTTATTTATTTTTAACTTTTCATCACAGAAATTTTCAAATGTACACTAAAGAAAATAATATAATAAACTCCCATTACCCAACACTTCAATAATTACAAATTATGGCTAGTTTTGTTTCATCTATAATCCCCCTCACTCCCACCTCCGCCCCCAGTATTTTAGAGCAAATAGGCTTCCTTAAAAGATAGGACTTTTGGGCTTCCCTGGTGGCGCAGTGGTTGAACGTCCGCCTGCCGATGCAGGGGACACGGGTTCATGCCCTGGTCCGGGAAGATCCCACATGCCACGGAGCGTCTGGGCCCGTGAGCCATGGCCGCTGAGCCTGTGCGTCCGGAGCCTGTGATCCGCAACGGGAGAGGCCACAACAGTGAGAGGCCCGCGTACCGCAAAAAAAATAAAAAAGAAAAGATAGGACTTTTAAACTTAGTGATTACACACTTCACATGTCTGTTTCTCTTTTATCACCTCACCAAGACACTAGATAGAGTATGGCACCACTTTATGCAAATTTTTTTAAATTGAGGTATAACTGATATATGACATTCCACTCAGGTGTACAACATAATGATTCAATATTTGTATACAGTGAAAATTATCACCACCGTGTTTAGTTAACATTTGTCACCATAAAATGTTAAAGATTGTTTTTCTTATAATGAGAGCAACATTTAAATTTGCAATAAAGTAGTATTGACTATAGTAACCATAGTGTACATTACATCCCTATGACATATTTATTGTATAATGAGAAGTTTATAGCTCTAGATCCCCTTCACCCATTTTGCCCAACCCCACAAGTCTCCTCCCATCTGGCAACCACCGATCTGTTCGGTAGATCTATGAATTCTGTTTTTTTTTTTTTTTTTTTGCTGTATGCGGGCCTCTCACTGTTGTGGCCTCTCCCGTTGTGGAGCACAGGCTCCGGACGCGCAGGCTTAGCGGCCATGGCTCACGGGCCTAGCCGCTCCACGGCATGTGGGATCTTCCTGGACCGGGGCACGAACCCTCATCCCCTGCATCGGCAGGCGGACTCTCAACCACTGTGCCACCAGGGAAGCCCCTGAATTCTGTTTTATGTCTATTTTTTCAGTTGTGTCCTTTAGATTCCACATATAAGTGAAATCATACAGTATTTGCCTTTATCTGTCTGGCTTATTTCACTGAGCATAATATCCTCAAAGTCCATTAGTGTCTCAAATGACAAGATTATATTCTTTTTTAATGCTGAGTAGTATTCTTTTGTGTGTGTGTGTGTATATGTATATATATGTGTATATATATATATATATATATACACATATATATATATGCCATATCTTTCATATCCATTTATCTACTGATTGACACAGTTGTTTTTTTTCATATCTTGGCTATTGTAAATAATGCCACAATGAACATAAGGTGCATATATCTTTTTGATTAGAGTTTTTGTTTTTTTTCAGATAAATGACCAGAAATGCTGGATCATATGGTATTTCTACTTTTAATTTTTTGTTTTCCCAAAAAATTTGGATAAATTTTACTTATTTTTTCTGCCTTATTGTTCTGGCTGGGAACTCCAAAATATGTCAAATGGAAGTCCTATGTGTGAGCATTCTTTTCTTGTTCCTGATCCTAGAAGAAAAACTTTCAGCTTTTTACCATTGAGTATGTCATATATGGCCTAGGTAATATTGAGGTATGTTTAGTCTACACCCACTCTATTGAGAGTTTTTATCATAAACAGATGTTGAATTTTCTCAGATGTTTTTTCTGCATCTATTAATACAAGCATGTG
This sequence comes from Hyperoodon ampullatus, assembly GCF_949752795.1. Lineage (NCBI taxonomy): Eukaryota > Metazoa > Chordata > Mammalia > Artiodactyla > Ziphiidae > Hyperoodon > Hyperoodon ampullatus. The sequence continues at coordinate 147,916,402 of NC_136917.1, forward strand.
ATTTTTATCTTTTATTTTGTTAGTGTGCTGTATCATGTTGATGGATTTACAGATGTTGACCATCCTTGCATTGCTGGAATAAATCCCCTTTGATCATGGTATATGATCCTTTTAATGTATTGTTAAATTCAGCTTGTTAATATTTTGTTTAGGATTTTTGCATTTATGTTCATCTGTGTAATTTGTGTGTGTATGAATGTGTGTGGTCTCTTGGTCTAGGATTGGTATTAGAGTAATGCTGGATTTGTAAAATGAGTTTGAGAGCATCCCTCTTCTTCAGTTTTTTAAAATAGTTTGAGAAGTGTAACTATTATTTCTTTAAATGTTCAGTAGAACTCACCTGGACTTTTTTTTTTTTTGGTGAGAGTTTTATTTTTTTCTGACTCAACCTCTTTCCAAATAATCAATCAATATTTAAAAAAAATTTCTTCATGATTCAGTCTTAGAAGATTATGTATTTCTAGGAATGTATACACATCTTCCAGGTTGTGCAATTTGTTGTTGTTAAATTGTTTATAATAGTCTTTTATATTACTTTGTATTTCCTTGATATCAGTTGTAATTTCTCCTCTTTCTTTTCTAATTTTATTTATTTGAGCTCTGACTCTTCTCTTAGCAAGTCTAGCAAAATGTTTGTCATTTTTGTCTTTTCAAAGAACTAGCTCTTGTGACAAGGCGCGAGAGAGGCATGGACATATATACACTACCAGGCGTAGGGTAGATAGCTAGTGGGAAGCAGCCACATAGCACAGGGAGATCAGCTTTGTGACCGCCTGGAGGGGTGGGATGGGGAGGGTGGAAGGGAGGGAGATGCAAGAGGGAAGGGATATGGGAACAGATGTATATGTATAACTGATTCACTTTGTTATAAAGCAGAAACTAATTTAAAAAAAAGAAAAAAAAGAAGTAAAGAGAACTCTAAAGAATGTAGGAATAGCAGATATATAATAGCAGATATAGTATTACATGATAGTATATCTAATAGGCACCCCTCACCCCATGAACTGAGAAGCAGACCTTGTTGGAAAAGGCTTAGCCATAGCTACTGAAAGGCAGACAGGTTGCTGTGGTGCCACCTGAGGACCTTGCTGGACACCCGCCCTCTGGAGCTTATTGGAAATCAGCCCTCTAGCATGCTGGGGAAACTTGTTCACAGGAGGTGTCTCACTGCAGGCACTCTGCTACAAAACCACCTGAGGGAGCTGCTGGGAGCAGCTGCTGGCCACTGAGTGTTGCCGGCTGCTGTGCACGGCAGCAGGATGGCACTGGGGAAGCCAGGCATCTGGCAGGACCCAGGAGAGGTGGCCTCAGAACCGGAAGAGACTTTCCTCCTACGGTGCCTCTCCAGCGCCCTCTGCTGGCAAAACTTCAGAGCCCGCTGGCAATTTATTTAAAGGGCTCAGATTCATTTTCATTACAGCACTCAAATAGGGTGAATTTGGGGCTGAGAGAAAATAAGTCAATGACCATCATAAAGTCCAACAGGTAAATAAATCCAGGCCTATTATTCTTGCAAATCTAACCTTAGTTTCCTTCTTTTTAAACTGGTCGTGGTTGTGTTATTGTAAATTTGAAATTCCTCTTTTTCTTTAATAAATTTATTTATTTATTAAAAAAAGAATTAGCTCTTAGTTTCATTGTTCTTTGTATTGTCTTTTTAGTCTTTATTTCATTTATCTCCTCTCTGATCTTTATTATTTTATTTCTTCTACTAATTTTGGGCTTCATTTGTTCTTTCTCTCGTTTCTTTAGGTGCAAAGTTAGATTATTTATTTGAGATTTTTTCTTGTTTCTTGAGGTAGGCCTGTATTACTAGAAGCTTCCTTCTTAGAAGGATGTTTGCTGTATCCCGTAGATTTTTAGTTTATTGTATTTCCATTTTTATTTGTCTCAAGGTATTTTTAAATTTCTCTTTATTTATTTGTTTATTTATGTATTGTTTCTATCCATTCAGCCATTCTATATCTTTTTTTTAGCATCTTTATTGGAGTATAATTGCTTTACAATTGTGTGTTAGTTTCTGCTTTATAACAAAGTGAATCATCTGTACATATACATATATCCCCATATCTCCTCCCTCATGTGTCTCCCTCCCAACCTCCCTATCCCACCACTCTAGGTGGTCACAAAGCACTGAGCTGATCTCCCTGTGCTATGCAGCTGCTTCCCATTAGCTATCTATTTTACATCTGGTAGTGTATATATGTACACGCTACTCTCTCACTTTGTCCCAGCTTACCCTTCCCCCTCCATGTGTCCTCAAGTCCATTCTCTACATGTCCTGCTCCTATGTTCTTCAGAGCCTTTTTTTTTAGATTCTATATATGTGTGTTAGCATATGGTATTTGTTTTTCTCTTTCTGACTTACTTCACTCTGTATGACATACTCTAGGTCCATCCACCTCACTACAAATAACTCAGTTTCATTTCTTTTTTATGGCTGAGTAATATTCCATTGTATATATGTGCCACATCTTTATCCATTCATCTGTCAATGAACACTTTGGTTGTGTCCATGTCCTGGCTATTGTAAATAGAGCCGCAATGAACATTGTGGTATGTGACTCTTTTTGAATTATGGTTTTCTCAGGGTATATGCCCAGTAGTGGGATTGTTGGATCATATGGTAGTTCTATTTTTAGTTTCTTAAGGAACCTCCATTACTGTTCTCCATAGTGTCTGTATCAATTTACATTCCCACCAACAGTGCAAGAGGGTTCCCTTTTCTCCACACCCTCTCCAGCACTTACTGTTTGTAGATTATTTGATGATGGCCATTCTGACTGGTGTGAGGTGATACCTCCTTGTTGTTTTGATTTGCATTCCTCTAATGATTAGTGATGTTGAGCATCCTTTCATCTGTTTCTTGGCAATCTGTATATCTTCTTTGGAGAAATGTCTATTTAGGTCTTCTACCCAGTTTTGGATTGCGTTGTTTTTTTTTCTTGATATTGAGCTGCATGAGATGCCTGTAAATTTTGGAGATTAATCCTTTGTCAGTTGCTTCATTTGCAAATACTTTTCTCCCATTCTGAGGGTTGTCTTTTCATCTTGTTTATGTTTTCCTTTGCTGTGCAAAAACTTTTAAGTTTCAATAGGTCCCATTTGTTTATTTTTGTTTTTATTTCCATTTCTCTAGGAGGTGGGTCAAAAAGGATCTTGCTGAGATTTATGTCAGAGAGTGTTCTACCTATGTTTTCCTCTAAGAGTTTTATAGTGTCTGGCCTTACTTTTAGGTCTTTAATCCATTTTGAGCTTATTTTTGTGTATGATGTTAGGGAGTGTTCTAATTTCATTCTTTTACATGTAGTTGTCCAGTTTTCCTAGCACCACTTATTGAAGAGGCTGTCCTTTCTCCATTGTATATTCTTGCCTCCATTATCAAAGATAAGGTGACCATATGTGTGTGGGTTTGTCTTTGGGCTTTCTATCCTGTTCCATTGAACTATATTTCTGTTTTTGTGCCAGTACCACACTGTCTTGATTAGTGTAGCTTTGTAGTATAGTCTGAGTCCGGGAGACTGATTCCTCTAGCTCCGTTTTTCTTTCTCAAGATTGCTTTGTCTATTTGGGTTCCTCTGTGTTTCCATACACATTGTGAAATTTTTTGTTCTACTTCTGTGAAAAATGCCATTGGTAGTTTGATAATGATTGCATTGAATGCATAGATTGATTTGGGTAGTATAGTCATTTTCACAATGTTGATTCTTCCTATCCAAGAATATGGTATATCTCTCCATCTGTTTGTATCATCTTTAATTTCTTTCATCAGTGTCTTATAGTTTTCTGCATACAGGTCTTTTGTCTCCTTAGGTAGGTTTATTCCCAGGTATTTTATTCTTTTTGTTGCAGTGGTAAATGGGAGTGTTTCCTTAATTTCTCTTTCAGATTTTTCATCATTAGTGTATAGGAATGCCAGAGATTTCTGGGCATTAATTTTGTATCCTGCTACTTTACCAAATTCATTGATTAGCTCTAGTAATTTTCTGTTAGCATCTTTAGGATTCTTTATGTATAATATCATATCATCTGCAAACAATGACAGCTTTACTTCTTCTTTTCTGATTTGGATTCCTTTTATTTCTTTAACTTCACTGATTGCTATGGCTAAAACTTCCAAAACTATGTTGAATGATAGTGGTGAGAGTGGGCAATCTTGCCTTATTCCTGATCTTAGAGGAAATGGTTTCATTTTTTCACCATTGAGGACGATGTTGGCTGTGGGTTTGTCATATATGACCTTTATTATGTTGAGGTACGTTCCCTCTATGCCTACTTTCTGGAGGGTTTTTAGCATAACTCGGTGTTGAATTTGGCAAAAGGTTTTTCTGCATCTATTGAGAAAATCATATGGTTTTTATCCTTCAATTTGTTAATATGATGTATCACATTGATTGATTTGTGTATACTGAAGAATCCTTGCCTTCCTGGGATAAATCCCACTTGATCATGGTGTATGATCTTTTAATGTGCTGTTGGATTCTGTTTGTTAGTATTTTGTTGAGGATTTTGCATCTATGTTCATCAGTGCTATTGGCCTGTAGTTTTCTTTCTTTGTGACGTCTTTGTCTAGTTTGGGTATCAGGGTGATGGTGGTCTCATAGAATGAGATTGGGAGTGTTCCTCACTCTGCTGTATTTTGGAAGAGTTTGAGAAGGATTGGTGTTTGCTCTTCTCTAAATGTTCGATAGAATTCGACTGTGAACCTATCTGTCCTGGGCTTTTGTTTGTTGGAAGATTTTAATCACAGTCTCAATCTCAGTGCTTGTGATTGGTCTGTTTATATTTGCTATTTCTTCCTGATTCAGTCTTGGAAGGTTGTGCTTTTCTAAGAATTTGTCCATTTCTTCCAGTTTGTCCATTTTATTGGCATAGAGTTGCTTGTAGTAATCTCTCATGATCCTTTGTATTTCTTCAATGTCCATTGTTACTTCTCCTTTTTCATTTCTACTTCTATTGATTTGAGTCTTCTCCCTTTTTTTCCTGATGGGTCTGGCTAATGGTTTATCAATTTTGTTTATCTTCTCAGAGAACCAGCTTTTAGTTTTATTGATCTTTGCCATCATTTCCTTCATTTCTTTTTCATTTATTTCTGATCTGATATTTATGATTTCTTTCCAGCTAACTTTGGGGGTTTTTTTGTTCTTCTTTCTCTACTTGCTTTACGTGTAAGGTTAAGTTGTTTATTTGAGCTGTTTCTTGTTTCTTGAGGTAGGATTGTATTGCTATAAACTTCCCTCTTAGAACTGCTTTTGCTGCATCCCATAGGTTTTGGGTCGTCGTGTTTTCATTGTCATTCATTTCTAGGTATTTTTTGTTTTCCTGTTTGATTTCTTCAGTGATTTCTTGGTTATTAAGTAGAGTATTGTTTATCCTCCATGTGTTTGTATTTTTTATAGATTTTTTTCCTGTTATTGATATCTAGGCTCATAGCATTGTGGTCAGAAAAGATACTTGAGACGATTTCAGTTTTCTTAAATTTACCAAGGCTTGATTTGTGACCCAAGGTATGATCTATCCTGGAGAATGTTGCATGAGGACTTGACAAGAAAGTGTATTCTCTTGTTTTTGGATGGAATGTTCTGTAAATATCAGTTAAGTCCATCTTGTTTAATGTATCATTTAGAGCTTGTGTTTCCTTATTTATTTATGTTTTGGATGATCTGTCCATTGCTGAAAGTGGGGTGTTAGAGTCCCCTACTATTCTTGTGTTACTGTCTATTTCCCCTTTTATGGTTGTTAGCATTTGCCTTATGTGTTGAGGTGCTCCTGTGTTGGGTGCATAAATATTTCCAATTGTCATATCTTCTTCTTGGGTTGATCCTATGATCATTATGTAGTGTCCTTCTTTCTCTCTTGCAATAGTCTTTATTTTAAAGTCTATTTTGTCTGATAGGAGACTTGCTTGTCCAGCTTTCTTTTGATTTCCATTTGAATGGAATATCTTTTTCCATCCTCTCACTTTCAGTATGTATGTGTCCCTAAGTCTGATGTGGGTCTCTTGTAGACAGCATATATATGGGTCTTGTTTTTGAATCCATTCAGCCAGTCTATGTCTTTTGGTTGAAGCATTTAATCCATTTACATTTAAGGTAGTTATCAATATGTATGTTCCTATTACCATTTTCTTAATTGTTTTTGGTTTGTTATTGTAGGTCTTTTCCTTCTCTTGTGTTTCCTTCCTAGAGAGGTTCCTTTAGCTTTTGTTGTTAAGCTGGTTTGGTGGGTCTGAATTCTCAGCTTTTGCTTGTCTGTAAAGATTTTAATTTCTCCATTCAATCTGAATGAGATCCTTGCTGGGTAGAGTAATCTTGATTGTAGTTTTTCCCTTTCATCACTTTAAATATGTCCTGTCACCCCCTTCTGGCTTGTAGAGTTTCTGCTGAGAGATCAGCTGTTAACCTGATGGGGATTCCCTTGTGTGTTATTTGTTGTTTTTCCCTTGCTGCTTTTAATACTTTTTCTTTGTATTTATTTTTTGATAGTTTGATTAATATGTGTCTTGGCGTGCTTCTTCTTGGATTTATCCTTTATGGGACTCTCTGCACTTCCTGGACTTGATTGGCTATTTCCTTTCCCATATTAAGGAAGTTTTCAACCATAATCTCTTCAAATATTTTCTCAGTCCCTTTCTTTTTCTCTTCGTCTTCTGGAACCCCTATAAGTCGAATGTTGGTGTGTTTAATGATGTCCCAGAGGTCTCTGAGACTGTCCTCAATTCTTTTCATTCTATTTTCTTTATTCTGCTCTGTGGTAGTTATTTCCACTATTTTACCTTCCAGGTCACTTATCCGTTCTTCTGCCTCAGTTTTTCTGCTATTGATTCCTTCTAGAGAATTTTTAATTTCATTTTTTGTGTTGTTCATCATTGTTTGTTTGCTCTTTAGTTTTTTAGGTCCTTGTTAAACGTTTCTTGTGTTTTCTCCATTCTTTTTCCAAGATTTTGGATCATCTTTACTATCATTACTCTGAATTCCTTGTCAGGTAGACTGCCTATTTCCTCTTCATCTTTTGGCCTGGTGGATTTTTCCCTTGCTCCTTCATCTGTTGTGTGTTTCTCTGTCTTCTCATTTTGCTTAACTTTCTGTGTTTGGGGTCTCCTTTTCACAGGCTGCAGGTTCGTAGTTCCCGTTGTTTTTGGTGTTTGCCCGCGGTGGCTAAGGTTGGTTCAGTGGGTTGTGTAGGCTTCCTGGTGGAGGGGACTGGTGCCTGTGTTCTGGTGGGTGAGGCTGGATCTTGTCTTTCTTGCAGGACCGCATTCGGTGGTGTGTTTTGGGGTGTCTGTGACCTTATTATGATTTTAGGCAACCTTTCTGCTAATGGGTGGTGTTGTGTTTCTGCCTTGCTATTTGTTTGGCATAGGGTGTCCAGCACTGTAGCTTGCTGCTTGTTGAGTGTAGGTGGGTCTTAGTGTTGAGATGGAGATATCTGGGAGAGCTTTTGCTGTTTGATATTACATGGATCCAGGAGGTCTCTGGTGGACCAATGTCTGGAACTCGGCTCTCCCACGTCAGAGGCACAGGCTTGACACTCGGCTGGAGCACCAACACTCTGTCAGCCACACGGCTCAGAAAAAAAGGGAGAAGAAAAGAAAGAAAGAAAGAAAAATAAAATAAAATAAAGTTATTATAATAAAAATTTTTTAATTATTAAAAATTAAAAAACATTTTTAAAGTAATAAACAAAAGAAAAAAAAGTAAAAGAAAGAACGAACAGAGCAACCAAACCCAAAAACAAATCCATCAAAGATAATAAGCACTAAAATCTATATTTATTTTTTTTATTTTTTATTTTTTTGCGGTACGCAGGCCTCTCACTGTTGTGGCCTCTCCCGTTGCGGAGCACAGCCTCCAGACGTGCAGGCTAAGCGGCCATGGCTCACCGGCCCAGCCACTCTGCAGCATGTGGGATCTTCCCGGACCGGGGCATGAGCCCATGTTCCCTGCATCGGCAGGCAGACTCTCAACCACTGCGCCACCAGAGAAACCCCTAAAATCTATATATATATTTTTTTAAAAAAAGGACAGACAGAACCCTAGGAAAAATGATAAAAGCAAAGCTATACAGACAAAATCACACCGAGAAACTTACACATACACAGTCACAAAAAGAGAAAAAGGGGAAACAATTATATATCTATGCTAAAAAAAAAAAAAAGGAAGAGAGCAACCTAATCAATAAACAAATCTACCAATGATAATAAGCTCTAAATACTAAAGTAAGTTAAACATAAATCCAGAAACAAATTAGATGCAGAGAGCAAACGCCAAGTCCACAGTTGCTTCCAAAGTCCACCTCCTCAATTTTGGGATGTTTCATTGTCTATTCAGGTATTCCACAGATGCTGGGTGCATCAAGTTGACTGTGGAGATTAATCCACTGCTCCTAAGGCTGCTGGGAGAGATTTCCCTTTCTCTTCTTTGTTCACACAGCTCCTGCAGTTCAGCTTTGGATTTGGCCCTGCCTCCGTGTGTAGATCGCCTGAGGGCGTCTGTTCTTCCCCCAGACAGGAAGAGGTTAAAAGAGCAGCTGATTAGGGGACTCTGGCTCACTCAGGCCGGGGGGAGGAAGGGGCATGGATGTGGGGTGAGCCTGTGGCAGCAGAGACCAGCATGGCATTGCAACAGCCTGAGGCGTGCCGTGTGTTCTCCCTGGGATGTTGTCCCTGCATCACGGGACCCTGGCAGTGGTGGACTGCACAGGCTTCTGGGAGGGGAGGTGCGGACAGTGACCTGTGCTTGCACACAGGCTTCTTCGTGGCTTCAGCAGCAGCCTTAGCATTTCATGCCCGTCTCTGGGGTCTGCACTGATAGCCGCAGATCGCGCCCATCTCTGGAACTCGTTTAGGTGGTGCTCTGAATCCCCTCTCCTCGTGCACCCCGAAACAATGGTCTGTTGCCCCTTCGGAAGCTCCAGACTTTTTCCTGGACTCCCTCTCGGCTAGCTGTGGCACACTAGCCCCTTCAGGCTGTGTTCACGCAGCCAACCCCAGTCCTCTCCCTGGGATCTGGCCTCCGAAGCCCAAGCCTCAGCTCCCAGCACCCCCCGGCCCAGCGGGTGAGCAAATAAGCCTCTCAGGCTGGTGACTGCTGGTCAGCACCGATCCTCTGTGCGGGAATCTCTCCACTTTGTCCTCCGCACCCCCATTGTTGCGCTCTCCCCCAACCCACCCCCCTGTTTCCACCAGTGAAGGGGCTTCCTAGTGTGTGGAAACTTTTCCTCCTGCACAGCTCCTTCCCAGAAGTGCAGGTCCCGTCCCAATTCTTTTGTCTCTGTTTTTTCTTTTTTCTTTTGCCCTGTCCAGGTACATGGGGAGTTTCTTGCCTTTTGGGAAGTCTGAGTCTTCTGCCAGCTTTCAGTAGGTGTTCTGTAGGAGCTATTCCACATATAGATGTATTTCCGATGTATTTGTGGGGAGGAAGGTGATTTCCATGTCTTACTCCTCCATCATCTTGAAGGTTTCCCCATGACAATATTATTGACTGTATTCCCCACACTGTATATTTCATCCCCATAACTCATTTGGTAACTGGAAGTTTGTATCTCTTAATCTCCCTCATCTATTCCACTCACCCCCCTACCCCTTCCCCTTTGGCAACCACCTGTTTATTTTCTGTATCTATGAGTCTGTTCTGTTTTGTTATGTTTGTTCATTTGTTTTGTTTTTTAGATACCATATATAAGTGAGATCATAGGGTATTTATCTTTCTCTTATTTCACTTAGTATTATACCTTCTAGGTTCATCCATGTTGTCGCAAATGTGAGATTTCATTCTTTTTTATGCCTAGTAATATTTTAGGGCTGAGTAATATTCCATTGTATATATATGTCACATCTTCCTTATCCATTCATCTATTGATAGACACTTATGTTGCTTCCGTATCTTGGCTGTTGTAAATAATGCTGCTATGAACATTGGGGTGCATATATGTTTTCAAATTAGTGCTTTTGTTTTCTTTGGAGAAATACTGAGAAGTGGAATTGCTGGATCATATGGTAGTTCTATTTTTGGTTTTTTGACGAACTGCCATACTGTTTCCATACAGTCTGCAGCAACTTACATTCCCCCCAACAGTGTACAAGGGTTGCCTTTTCTCCACATCCTCGCCAACAGTTGTTATTTGTTGTCTTTTTGATGATAGGTATTCTGACAGGTGTGAGGTGATATCTCATTGTAGTTTTGATTTGCATTTCCCCAATGATTAGTGAGGTTGAGCATCTTTTAATGTGCCTGTTGGCCATCTGTATGACTCCTTTGGAAAAATGTCTGTTCAGGTCCTCCGCCCGTGTTTTTAATTGGGTTGTTTTTTGATGTTGTCTGTCCTATATTTCATCCAAGGCACAGATGAACGACAAGTGTGTTTGAAGGCAGTTGTCTGGAAAAAAACTCTTTTATAATTGTACCCTGTCAAGTCCAGTTCTTTTGTTTAGCCAGCTACAAATGTGTTCGCTGCTACATCCACACAAATGAATTGGGTACCTGTGATGTGCAAGATTCTGACCTCTAAAGGGTTTGGGAGTAAATAATATAATAAACAAAAGGCTTTGTAAAATTGGGCTGTTCTGGAAGCTACAGAAAGTAAGAACATGGGGGTTCAGGGGAGGGAGAAAGAACTTTAAGCAAGGACATTAGGAGAAAGAAGAGGGAGAATTTGAGTTGGGACTTTAAAAAATAAGCATAAGATTATGTTAAACATAAGATTTTGATAGAGAGTGTGAAAGACATTGTAGTTGGGGAGGTAACTTGAACAAAGTAACACAAGTTACAAAGTGCAAGAGGTACAGTTGGGAGGTGGAAATAGAAAAGTAGAAAAAAGTAGAATTTTTTCCCCTTTTCTCTCTCTCCTTCTCCCTCTCCTTCCCCTTTTGTTTTCTTCTTTCCTTCCTTCCCTCTTTTTTTTTTTTTTTTTTTTTTTTGCCTGAAGCAAAAGATTCGTTTATCTGCGTAAGTGGTTAATGGTTTGCTTTAAGTAGTCTGTAATCCAGAGCCTGATGCTTACTCCTTACTAGTTAGATTCCTTGTTATTCTCAAACAGGAAAATGAAGAGGCAGTGGTGGGGATTTCAATTTGAGGAAGTCAAAAGGTGTCTGTGTTCTCGTGTGTGGAAGGAAGGAAGAAGTGTGCGTGTCTTGCATTTTTAAAGTGGCAATTTTCATATTTTGACCCATGCCTCTGATCCTAATATGCTCCCTTACCATTTTATGTTGTATATTTTATAAAAATAAAAAAGAAACACCCAAGTTCTTTTAAGTACTCATTGCTACATTACAGAACACTTATGCTGTAACCGTGCAAGGTTTGTTAGAGTTAACATGATGGGTTCACTGTGCTTTTGCATTTTTCCTCCAACGTGACTTAACTGGAAATTCCAGAGGCATTTACGCTCCTTATAATAAACAGTGAAGCCCTGTGATTTGTATTAATGAACTCTAGACCTGAAATGTTCCTGTTTGTCATAATGATCTTGCCCCTTTCCTAACCATATTCCTCATGAGTTAATTCTTGTCTTAGTTTGTCTCCAGTGAAACATCTGACATCCAGAGCTATGTCTTGGTGTCAGCTCAGAGAGCCACCTGTCATCTACGAGAGAGCCCCGGGTAAATTTGTGTTGTTCAGGGAATTTGATATTGATGGTGTTTGTATGGTGAAAACGATCTCTACACTTCAACAGTAGGATTTTGCAATCAACAGGGTAAAATCTAAGTTCCAAACAAGGTGTATTTGTCTTGCCACAGACTCAGAAGGGATCTCTTAGGCTTATTCTGCGCCTCCTTTTTTTCCAGAGCATTTTGTCAAGTCCCTGCCAGAATACCACGTGGTGGCTCCTGTCCGAGTCGACGCGAGCGGGCATTTTCTATCTTATGGCTTGCACCATCCTGTCACCAGCAGCAGGAGGAAGAGAGATTTGGATGGCCCAGAGGACCGGGTGTACTATAGAATTTCCCATGAGGAGAAGGACCTGTTTTTTAACTTGACGGTCAGTCAGGGATTACTTTCCAAAAGCTACATCGTGGAGAGGAGATATGGGAACCTTTCCCATGTGAAGATGGAGGCTTCCTCAGGTCCCCCCTGCCATCTCAGGGGCACAGTTCTGCAACAAGGCACCAGGGTTGGGACTGCAGCCCTCAGTGCCTGCCATGGACTGGTGAGTCCCCTTACTTCTCTGCCCTCAGTCCCTGACTGTCGTGGCCTGCATACCCACTGCCAGTGGGTTCGTAGATGCATTTAACACATAGGAATTGTGCACTTGTGATGTGCATGGTCCGGGCTTCCAAACAGGCTGGTGGGGGGGGAAATGCATAAAATTAAAATCAGTCTGGGTGGTGCGGGGAATAAGGACATTGAGGGTCCAGGAAGAATTTCAACCAGGAATATCAGGGCAAGAAGAGGAGGGGATCGGAGTTGGGTCTTCAACCTCTGAGGCAGCTCTGAGCGTGCTGGTGACTGACTGGCTGGCCAGCCCCTTTTGAGTTAGGAAAACCTGGATCTGGACTGGGTGGCCAGCCCCTTCTGAGTGCGAGGCTTACAGATGGGATGGTGATGGCAGCAGCTGCTATGATCTAAGTGTTGACTGTGGGTAGTTTATAATCAGATTTCATGTGGGCCCTTGGGCTGTCAGTTGATTCCTTTGTGTCTCCATTTTCTCCTCTGTAAAATGGAGATAATGATAGCACCCAACTCACAGAGCAGGGGTTGGCAAACTACACCCCACAGGCCAAATCTGGACCACCTCTTGTTTCTATAAATAAAATTTTATTGAAACACAGATATGCCCATGTGTTTATATTGTCTACAGCTGCTTTTGAGCTACAACAGCAGAGCTGAGTGGTCAGGATAGGGACCGTATAGGGTCACGAGGCCCCAGATATTTGCCATCTGGTCTTTGCCGAAAAAGTTTGCTGACCCCTGTAGTAGAGTACTATGAGAATTAAATGAATTCATATATATATAAATCTTAGAAGAGTATTTAGTAAATAATAGATACTCAATGAATATTGGCTGCTATTATTATTATTTATATTTCTAATATGCCAGGCACTGGAATGTGTGGCTTATTATGTGATTTATGCACATTGTCCTCTCTACAAGGTCCCCCCGCCCCGCCACCAGTTTAGCTATGTTTTAACAGATGATGCAGCTTGGAGATGTTGAATATCTTTACTGTGCTGTTGTTAATTTGAGCCCAAGTCTCGTTCTGTGCTGCATCTCAAAATGTGACCAAGCTTGTTTTTCAAAATTTAAACCTTAAAAAAAGTGGTCCCTTTGTTCCCCCTTACTTCTAGCAGTGACAACAGTGACAGCCCCACTGGCAGCTGCATGGCAATCAATGCCTAGGACTTATGTTGAGGTTTTGTCATGCTGGAGTAGGGGGCAGGCACCAGCACTAACCAAGGGTACTTAGGGACTGACTGCGAGCGGAAAGCCTCCGGAGTCCTGGGGACAGTTGTGGCAGAGACTTGGGCGTCGGCCTTGGCACCTGTACCTGGGCTGTTTTTCTTTTTTTAAAAATTTATTAATTAATTAATTTTTTGTTTGTTTATTTTTGGCTGCGTTGGGTCTTTGTTGTTGCACGCGGGCTTTCTCTAGTTGTGACGAGCGGGGGCTCCTCTTCATTGCGGTGCGTGGGCTTCTCATTGCGGTGGCTTCTCTTGTTGTGGATCACGGGCTCTAGGCGTGTGGGCTTCAGTAGTTGTGGCACGTGGGCTCAGTAGTTGTGGCTCACGGGCTCTAGAGCACAGGCTCAGTAGTTGTGGTGCATTGGCTTAGTTGCTCCACGGCATGTGGGATCTTCCTGGACCAGGGTTCAAACCCATGTCCCCTGCGTTGGCAGGTGGATTCTTAACCACTGCGCCACCAGGGAAGTCTGACAAGGGTTGTTTTGCAGGGCAAACCCTCTGGTGGCATTCACATTCCTACAGGAAGCGCTCATCTCAAATCCTCCCATCCTTACCTACAGTTTGATGAGAATCCTGCTCTTCATAATTTAAGAGTCTGCTTATCCTGTACCTGTCTAGTTTGGCTTTCCTTGAAAACTGTGGGAAAATTAATGTAAAACTTTGTACATCAGTTTAAAGGTACCAAAAAAGTTCAATATTCTGAAGGACCTCTGGGGATGAATCGTTTTGTATGATAAGTGGAAAGTCTTGCTTTGCCTTTTTTTTTTTTTTTTTTGGTAAATCTAGATTTTCATATGTAGCTAGTTATCATTTCATAAATGACACAAAATAAAAAAAGATGCCCTATTCTTTTCTTCTTCTCCCAGGGTCTCATACAGTGCTTGGTTGAACCAAGGGATATCTCCTGGCTCCATGGTCCTAATCCTCTGGGTTTCCTCTGGGTTCATATCACATTTTCCCTTTGCAATTTCTGCTTTCCTTTCTATGAGACAACCCTGGAAGCATCAGTGTCACCTGATCCTCTACGACTAGGGTAACAGAAGAAAGAGCTCTTGTTCTAGAAGGACAGGCACATAGGAGTGAAGTGATCCACAAAACAAACATGCAAAAGCCACACAGCTCCAGAGAACACTGATGGGGGAACGAACATATAGTCATTAACCATTAACCATTCATAAACCGTTATCATGCTCATAAAATCCTAGAAAGTTTAAATGCCATTGCCTTTCTGTGGCCTAGATCAGTTTGGTCTGTGACTTCACAGAATCAACATCACCTGGGATTTCATTTAAAAGGCAAATTCATGGGCTCCACTTCAGAACCAGTGCATCAGAATCCCTGGGGGTGGGCAGAAATCTATGTGAGTGTGTTTTAACAGCTTTACTGAGATATAATTCACATACATACAATTTACCCACTTAAAGTATACAATCCAATGACTTTAAATATATTCACAGGGTTGTGCAGCCATCACCACAATAGATTTTAGAACATTTTCATTAGCCCCCAAAGAAACCCCTTAGCAGTCACTCTCCAATCCTCCCATCTCCCTTCCTCCTTGGGAGCCTCTAATCTACTTTTGGTGTCTGTTAACTGCTTTATTTGAAACCTTTGATTTAATGACCTCTTCAGGAGATTCTGATGCTCCCTAAAGGCCTGGACTAGGGCAGTCATTCTTAACCCAGGCTGAACATTAGATCAACTAAGGAGTTTTTTTTTTTAATTGAAATATAGTTGATTTACAATACTGTGTTAATTTCAGGTGTACAGCAAAGTGATCCAGTTATATATATATATATATATATAT
Source organism: Hyperoodon ampullatus (assembly GCF_949752795.1). Lineage (NCBI taxonomy): Eukaryota > Metazoa > Chordata > Mammalia > Artiodactyla > Ziphiidae > Hyperoodon > Hyperoodon ampullatus. The sequence continues at coordinate 147,931,608 of NC_136917.1, forward strand.
ATATATATATATATATATATATATATATTTCAGATTTTTTTCATTATAGGTTATTACAAGTTACTGAATAGTTATTCCCTGTGCTGTATAGTAGTACCTAAGGAGCTTTAAAAAAGTACGCATGCCACAAACCCATCTTCCAGATGCTCTGATTTGACTGGTCAGTGGGGGTGGAGCCCAGGCATCAGTATTTTTAAAAGCTCTCTAGGAGATTCTGATGTGCATTAGGTGTTGCCAATCACTGGATTAGTGCGAGTGGGCATTAATTAGCAGTATTAGCCAATATTGCTCTAAAGTAGCCGCTCACCCCAGGTGATTCTAGTGTGCAGCCAGGGTTGAGGACCATTGCCCTCAATTTCTCCCTACTTCCATCTTGTTTTCTCTAAAGGAAATTGCATACTGTTTAGCATTATTCCAAGCTTGGGAATAGAATACTGGGAGCTTTGCAATTTCTAATGGCCCCAGAGAGCTGCAAGATCCACCATGTGGCCATTTTCAGATTCAGATTTCAGATTCATGCTAAGCACAGGAGCACAAAGAAACAAATGTGAACTAATAGACTTATGTGGTGGCCAAGATGATGGAAAGTTTTAGATCTAAATCACTGAATGATGTTTTTCCAGGAGAACCAGTCCACTGGGATTATTTTGGATCTTTTCACACGTAATTGGACAATTAATGGATGATTATAAAAAAGGCACCAAAAACCAAATGAGTTTCTTTTGTGAGTACACAAGTTGGCTGGCTTCAAGCTCATTTGCTCATGTGCCATCATTTCACAGTGCTCATCTACAGTGGTTCTAGTCAAAAGGTAGTGGTTGGACTTGTGTCTGATTTCTCCTGGCCAGTTGTCTGGGGCCTGATCTCCAGGATATTTATTTTCCTTTTCACCCAGGGATGACCCCACACTCAGATTCACAGGATGGCAGGCTTAGGATATGCTGCCTCTAAGCCTCCCAGCACTCCTAGGGACAGAGGTGGCATTGGGGAAGGCTTTCTGAGGCAGGAAACCCTCTTGTGTGGAGCAGGACATTTGCTTCTTGTTCGTATGGCTCAGGGCTGGCATATTCTTTGCTTCAGATGGGGTCATCCTAATGTTGGAGGCTGTGTTCTCTTGGAGTTTTCTATAATTTGAGGTTCATCTAGTCTCGCTTGGAGAAGACTCAAATGGTTACAAACTGAAGACCCAAGAAAGGTCACCCATGACAAGATGTGGATGACCTCCTTCCTCCAGTTCATATCCTTTCACACGGCTCTGGTACCCATCCTCTTGGAAGCTGCTTTCAGACCGGGTCAGTCCCCATCTGAAAGTTGGCTCAGCAACTTTCTCTCTGTCATCTTCACCATTTTCACCATCTTTTCCCCTCAACACTTTTATAAACTTTGAAGTTATGGAATTTGTTTCTTTTGAACAATTTGGTTGATTTGTTTTATTCTATGTTCTTTGATAGAGAAACTGTATTCTTTAATCAATTAGATTCGGAATTCATCCACAGTGGGAGTTGTTACCTGTGAGAACCCTGGGGTGGTGCTGGATTTGCTGTTATCAAGGGCCCTACAGGATGTGTTGCAGGCTAGTTTGCCGTTCGTATTTCAGTTTAGATTTCTGGACTGGGAGGATAGTGCAAGGTGTTAGACTCCACACTTACGTGTGGCACAGGATTGGGGTTCTGCCTCTTCATGGAGTACCCCACTTCCACCAAGGGGCTTGGGCTAGGCACCCACTATCTAGACTGCATCCTTGAGTCAGTAAAAAAAAAATTTTTAATTTTTACTCACAGTCAGGCACAGTATTTCTCAACTCAGTCTTTATTAAAGTGAATACAGTTCTTGGCTCCATCCTAAACCCTCGCCTCAATTCCAGGCCCTGCTGAGGAGTTGAAGGCTGACCCCTAATCTGAATAGCAGTGTTATTCAACTTCAACTCCTACTCAACTCTCTTTCGCTTTCCCTTTGGGCCTATTGAGTTTTCCTGTCTTGTTTCAAGCTCAACTATGGATTAAAATTTTGAAAAGGTGTTATTTTTAGTTTTTTTAGAGTTAAACTTTTTATCTTGAGATAGCTGTAGTTTCGTATGCCATTGTAAGAACCTATACAGAGAGGTCCCCTTCTCCCCCAATGGTAACATCTTGCAAAATTACTATATAATATCATAGACAGGATCTGACATTGATACAGTCAAGATGCCTAACATTACCATCAAAACAATCACTCATGTTGTCCTTTTAGGCACACTCATTTCCTTCCTGCCTCCTTTCTCTCCTTATGTTTCCATTTTATATTTAAGTTCATGATCATTTTGAGTTAATTTTTGTTTAAAGTGTGAGACTTAGGTAAAGGTTCATTCCCTTTCTTCCTCCCTCCCTCCCTTCCTCCATGCCTCCCTTCCATCCATCCTTCCTCCCTCCTTTTTCTTCTCTTTTTTTTGCCTATGGATGTCTGATTGCTCTAGCACCATATTTTAAAAGGCTACCTTCCCTCTATTAAATTGCTTCTGCACTTGTCAAAAATCAGTTGGACATATTTCTGTGAATCTATTTCTGAGTTTTATGTTCTAGTCTACCAATAGAATTTTCATTCTTATGGCTTCATTACTATTGCTTTAAAATCAGTATTGAAATCAAGTAGACTGATCGCTCCCATTTTATTCTTCTTTTTCAGAATTATTTTAGTAATTCTAACTTCTTTTCCTTTCCATATAAATTTTAGAATAATCTGATGATAAAAAATTGCTGAGATTTTTTTTGACAGGAATTATATTAAACCTATATATTAATTTGGGGAAATTGATATTTACTACGTTAGTCTTCCAATCCATGAACATGGTAGGTCTCTTCCAATTCTGCCCATGAGACCTATCTAGGTTGACTGGTGGAACTGAAAGGTCCACGATGCTTGGTCCTCCCTCTTTCCCAAGGTGAGAGTTATATAGCCTTCTGGGGAGGAATTCTAAATCCCACTCTGATGGCATTTCTTACAGGAAATCTTCCAGCCCATCACCCTTATAATATCACCCATTGGGTGGGCTGTCCTTGTGGGGCAGCAGACCTATCCCACCCATAGGGTAGTTAGTGTGGGTAGAGAATGACTCTCTTAAATAAACTCCAGCAGTTACCTTTTTTTCCCCTCTGGATCAGATAATTTATTTGGGGAAAAAAATAGTGAACATTTTTGCAAATTTGTTCCCCTGGTTTGTTCGGTCATATTAATTCTTGAAATATTCTGTTTTGGAAAGTTTCCTGATTCTAAATTAGTCTGGTAGAATGATAGCAATTTCTTCTGTACTGAGCTTCACTGTCTCCCCATCATGGAAAGACGGGGGCTGGTGGGATGACCACATTTTATTCATAGGTGAGATTTGGCTCATCGATTTAGGGCATGCTTGGAGAAGAGTGTCCTGGTGTAACATAAGTTTCTGTGCCTCAGTAGTATGATCTATGATTTCTTTTCAGTCTGAAGGACTTCAGTGCCCTTTTAATTTGACTGCCTTTTTATAAGCTTTTAAATGTGCAACCTATCTGGAAAGTTGTGGCAAGAACCTTCTTTTTAGTGACTGTTTTCATTCCAACATGCCCTTTGCAATCTATCTGTCTATCTATCTATCTATCTATCTATCATCATTATATCTATCAATCTAATCATCTAATTATTTGTCTATCTATTATCTATATCCTCTATCTCTATCTCATATGTATATGTATGTGACTAACTACTACATTTGTATATCTAACTCTGACATTTCTTGGAACTTCAACTGTCTGTTTGCCATTTCCACATGCCGAAAAGGAATCTCAAATTTAACATGTTCAAAGCAACACCCTCAATTCCCTGCTCCCACACTCTTCCCTATTGCTGTACATGGTAACTCCCTTCTCCCTGTTGCCCAGGTCAAAAACCCATGGCATTATTCTATCATTGACTCATCTATTTTTCTCACACTCTGTATCTATTCTTATCAGCAAGTCCTATCAGCTCTTCCTTCAAAATATCAATATATGCAGAATTTACCACTCTTGTCACTTCCACAGCTAACCCCCTAGTCCAGAAATTCTCAGCAGGGCTGGTTGTGCCCGCCAAGTGACATTTGGCAATGTCTGGAGACATTTTGGGTTGTCACCCCTGGGGGAGGGGAGGATTGCCTCTGGCATCTAGTGAGGCCAAGGATGCTACTAAACTTCCTATAATGCACAGAACAGCCCCATAACAAAGGAATATAGGGTCCAAAGTGTCAATTGTTCCGAGGCTGAGAAACCGTGCCCTAGTCCTAGCCCCCATTCTCTCTCCTCTGGACCATTGCATTGACCTCCCCAGTGGCTCCTCTGCTTCTCCCCTTAACTCCCTCCAAGCTGTTACTCACAGAGTGACAAGACTGGACTTCTAAACACATTTATAGAGCAGTGCGTTCTTCTGCTTAAAATCTTCTACTGGCTTTAAGTCCACGATGCTTGGTCCTCCCTCTCTCAAGAAAATCCAAATAACTTGCCCTGGCTTCCAAAGCTCCCTCTGATCTGGGGGGCCCACCTCCCTGCAGCCCTCTCCCACCATGTTGCCCTCCTGCAGAGTACTCTAGCCACACTGACCTTCTCTCTGTTTTTCAAAGTATCAGGCACACTCTGGCTTCATTGTCTTTGCATGGACAGTTTCCTCTGCCTACAACACTCTTCCCTCGGATTTCTACATAGCTGCTCCTTCTCCTTCTGTCTTTCAGATCCCAGCTTGTGGTCTTCCCTGACTACACAAAGTCTACACTCCTCCGGTATTCTATCGCATTGCCTATTTTATTTTTTAAAAAACCTACAATACCTGATATTTTCTTCTCTTTTTTGCTTAACTTTTCTTCCTCTCACCCTGTCTTATTTGCACATGTTCAGCTGTGTTTCATAATAAACACTCAGTAAATAGTGGTTGAATGGATGTGCTTATTTCAGTATTTAGCCTTTATGCTGCTCCAAGTTTCTGTAGACCCTCCCAGTCTGTGGCTTCACAATGAGATTATAGTTCCTCAGCTACCCAAGCAATGACTTGAATGTCATCTATTGAACTCCAGAATGCAGTCTGCTTAAATGTTCCCTGAGCCACTTCTGATAGGTTCCCAGGGTGCTGGTTCCCCATCATGGCTGGGTGATGTTACCTCTGCTACAAGATCCTCCTGGGTCTATCACTCTACAAGCATGGTGACTGCCACCATCATGTTGACTTTGGCAAGGGAACACCACAATCAACTTTGCTATTCTCTTCTGTGTCTCATTCAGGCCTTTCCTTAGCTCTGTAAAACACATCAGAGTCCAAACTATAATTTTCAGCAAGCTTTCTTTGAAGGTTTGCATGTAAAAGGAAGAGAAGTACAACACAAATAATAACCTAAAACTGCTGCTCACCTTGGCTGTGCTTAGGGCCTAGGCTGAACTTCAAGAGCATCTCTAACCAAGCACTTGGGCTTTCGTTGTGTAGCAAGAGTCACCCTACAGCAGTCTCCAGGGTAAGGGATGCACCTAAACATAGTTCTCTCCTGAGGCCTGGGCCCAATCATGAGGCCGCTGGGAAAGGAGGAAATTTCCCTAGCCTCAGGCCCATCTTTGTTTCTAGTTCTCCTTTACAGGAGTTTCTTTCAAGGAATAACTACTTTCTTCAGAAGGATGCCCAACCTAAAGGTGCTGGGTCCCACCGGGCAGTTTCTGTGTTACTAACCCTACAAAGGTACCCCATCCAGGGGACCAGTTGGGGCTGAAATCCATCTCAGGCTCTGCCAGCCGAAGCATGTCCTGGCTCCAGGAGGAAAAGGGGTATTTTTATAATCCCTTTGCTCAAAGAGGAGCATCTTTTTGTAATTTGTCTACTTAGATGCAGTGCCTTTTAAAATTCATCTGTCTGGAGGGGGCATCTGTTAAAATTTCATCTGCCTCCCCTGCAATTGCCTCCTCTTGCAATTTGCACAAATGTGTGCTACTGCAGTAGCCCTGGACCCCCCTTCCCATAGGACTTGGCTCTGTGGCCCCCAAGTGACAATCACAGGAGAACACAACAATCCACGGCCAGTGTGTTCCCCAAAGCCTGAGGTATTCAGTTTCAGATAACAGTGTGGAGAGATGGGGGTGGTGGTGTGCATTAGTAACAGACCCTTTTCCACTGAGCTGCAGCAAGTCCTGACCCAGTGCCTTTCCCAATCTCCCCTTTGCTTCAAGGTGAAGAACAAGTCTGTTCTATTTCCTGAAACTCGGGGGTCTTTGCTACTGATCTCCAGTGAACAACTGCTTGAGCTGGAACACAAGGGAGGGGGTCTTCTCAAGAAGAAACAATTATTGATACATAAAGGCTCAGTTTCTATAAATATGTGTAGAGAAAAAACATTTCTCCCATACAGATTCCCAAAACTGCAGTGAAACATTTCTGCTGAAATATATACCCAAGAGTCATGCTTGAAGGCATCCTTTTCTTTCTTTGCTTAGCCATCTTCACACTGAAGTGAATAGAATTTTAATCTTTGTCACCAGAACAAATGGAAGGGATACTCTGAAAAGAAATTCAATCTTCGGATGCAGGACAGTATGGAACTTTGGAATCGTTTTCCAGCTTCTCACCAGCAAGGTATCAGTTTTTGCTAGGATGGGCTGTTACAATAATTTTAACAGTTTAAATTTTGTTAGGTTCCGATGTCCAAAAATGCAAGAATTAAGTGTTCTCTGCGTTTTGCTATGTGAATGCTACAAATGAGACTAGTGACATTTAAAAGTCTCTGCTTTATGATGGTGCCTCTATTGAGAGGGATATACTTTATACCATATCACTCCCTCGAGTGCTGTTGAGTTCTTGGCCCAGATGGAAAGCCCTGCTGGTTCCTTTAACATACAATCAAAAAATGCAACCGTTTCTGCCCTCTTGTTCTTGAACTCAGCTGAAGCTTGGGGTGATGTAGCTGAGGAATGAAACCCGCTGGCAGGACTGTGTGGGAAAACTTTCTCAGCGTGGCTTCTTGCCTTGCTTCCCGACGTGGAACTTGGTGGCTTGTTTGCAGAAAGCGCTCATTTGAGTTGTGAGGTGCCTGTGTGTCAGAGTTTGTTGTTCCTCGCCAGGGGGAAGGAAAGAAATGCTCTGTGTATCTCCCAACTCTGCTCCCAGGCCGAGGAATTCTCCGTGACCCCTGACCTTTGGGGGTTGCCTGGTAAGACCCATGCTTACTCAGACATTAGACTTTGGAACGGGGCCTCTAGCAGGCGGGAGATTCCTCTCCTCACTATAATGCTTTGTGTTACAGGCTCATAGATATGAACATTTCCCCCCCTGCTTCTCTCCCTTTTTGTCTTTCTGCTTATTTTTCAATTCATCAGGTTCATTTTGTGAGTTCCCAGCTTGACAGATTGAAAGTGAGAGAGAGACCTGAAGAATCAGTAGTTCAAGAAACACTGATTGTGAATCAGGGATCCTCCCTATGGTCCAGGAGAGGAATGACCCTCAGCTGTGATGGGAGATGAGAGGCTGGATGTTCTGTTTATTATCAGGCTACTTACTTGGCTTACGGGTCCACACAAGTGCAGCATGGAGATGTTACTCTTCTCTTCTCTGGAGACTTTACTTTGAATCTCATTTCTGTTTTCATTACAGAGACCGAAGATTAGGTGTCCAGAGTTTCTCACTAGATGTTCATATATTAATATTTCTCTTCTTTTTTGATCCAGCATGAATCATAGGTCAAAGGAGCTTAAATATTAGCTTTCAGAAAGATCTGGTTCTTTTCAAAAATGTCTCCATTGACTGACAGTTGTTAATAAGGACGTTGAAAAATGAGAAAACAAGAGGCCTGGGTTTTAGTTTTCATAATAGAAAATAACGTTTTAACTTGACTTTTGGAGATGATCTTTCAGGGTGATAGGACTGATTTAATTTTAACCACCATATAACCCATGTCGGAGAGACACAGCCAAGTCAGGGGAGATGGCATATTTTTCACATGGAGCAGTCCCACTGGATTTGGGAGTCACAGGAACTGAGTTCAAGTCCAATCTCAATACTTACTAACGATGTAACCTTAGATGGGATCCTTTGCCCATTTGGGTCTCTTATTTGAGTGGACTGGGTCCTTGCAACTAAATGTGTGGCCCATGGACCAGCAGAATGAGCACCACCTGGGAGCCTGTTAGAAATGCAGGTTCTCAGATCCCACCCTTCTTGTCTGCTGAATCAGAACCTAAATTTTAACAAGATCCCCATGGGATTTGTATGTGCATTAAAATTTGACAGGCACTGGCCCATCAAACCCAGCTTCCCTAATTCTATTTGAGTTCAGTCTTTTACATATTGCATCCTTTTGGCAAATCTTTTGCTCAAATGCCTAATGACGCATAGAAGCAGTGGGCGGGAGATGCTGCTATTCTAATCGGTGTGGATGAGTGAAAGGATGGAAGAGGAATCTTAGATAATGTGACCCAGAAAAAGACTGAGAAGGTACATGTGACCTTGGGAGCCAAATAAGATGGGTTCGAGTGGTCAGGTACCCATTGTCATCCTTCGCTGCTCTTGTGTCCTCTGAAGTGTTTTGTTATGTTAGAGCCCATGTCTTTGGCATGGCAGCTCTTACCAGGACAACTTCTGGTGGTTCTCAGACTCATTCTCATCTCTCTGGTGCCTGTGCTAAGTAGCAATCTCTTGTTTCTGTGTCTTCATCTAAACTGTTGAGAAGAAACAAGCTTTCTGGGCCCTGGAAGGCTGGGAGAGACAATAACAACTGATACTGTTTAGACTTTCGTCCCCTTCCCAAAGGGATGGAGCCTTGTTGATGGTAAGTTTGGGTAAAGAATGAAGACACCTTGATGTTTATAAATATTCCCTTAAGAGATTATAAGTGTGGCATTTTCCAGAATGTTTGTGAAAGTCGAGGTATAAAAGGCAAAGCAAGAATGGGGCTCCCTTCTCAGCTCTGGGAGGACACTATCCGTGCAGAGCGGGCCACTTACAGCAGTGCACCCCCTAGACCACAGGGACAGGAGACACGGCCTCTGCTCCTGAGCCTGGCCACCTTACTTCCATTAAGTTCTATATCCTTGACTAAATACTTTGGGGCCTTAGAGAAAGTGTGCATATGTTTCTCTTTCCACTTGTCTGTAACCATCTGTTAACACCACAGTTGTCCTGTTTGCATTCTTCATAGATTATACCTGGTTATTTGCTTTTAAGACTTTAAAAATAGTCAAAAACTGAAAATCTTCCTCTAAACAAACTCATTAGAAAATTAACTTCTGAGATTCCCCAATGGTGTATGTTGCTGGATCTGTTGATTTCCCTGCTTGAGATAATCCAGGAGTTCACTTAAAAAGAGTGACTTTCCTACACCAGTGCTTCCTTCCAGACCCAGCTTCTTTGACTTCCAGACCACACATTCTCACTGCAATCCCTTCATGGTTCTGCAGTGAAATTGGCTGGGATGACAGTAAGCTATTCTGAGAAACAGATTTATCAGTTACAAAAGTTCATACTAAACGGTCCCATTTCATGTCATTGACTCTCCCCTTCACCAATCCACCATACCCTGACCACCCGCCACCCTGTTTACAGACAGATTTTTCTCTGGAAATTTTTTCCTCACTTGATTTCTGCTTTGGCCCCAAAGAATGAGTCACACAATTAAAAAATGCACAGCTTCCAGTCTCTGACTGGGTCATCAGATAGCACTACTTTCCTTCCAAGCAGGCTTCCTTTCTTCTAGCAAATTAAAAAAAAAATATTTTTTAAGTTTACCACTGAACTTTTCTCTTTCCGATCCTCCAACATTCTCGGCTTATCTCTTAATGACCAATCTCCCTACCCTCCCCGGTTGTGAGTTTTCTGGGCTTTCCCTTTGGCTTTCCTTTCTCTTTCTTGCTTTTGCTGTATTTTAGTTATTTTACAATTTTTTAAAGCACATCTTCAGAAGGAACACATGAGGTTGAGCTGTTCATTGAATAAGGCTTATTTAACTTCTAAAACTTATGTGTATATTTAGCTTTGAAAATAATTTATATATTTTATGTTTACATTATATATAATTTTAAATATATACATTTAACTCATATAACATACAACATAAGTTATTTAACTTATATAATTTATATAAATTTCTTACCTCTTTTCCAAACTCTACATAACTTGATAGAGAAAGAACATTGGAAATGAGCTGCTTATAGCAGAGTTTCCAGACAAATTGGTGTTTATTGCAGGTAGAGAAGCAGACTGTGTGTGTGTGTGTGTGTGTGTGTGTGTGTATTAGGAGTGGGGGAGGGAGGGAGATAGCTAATAGAGAATGTCTACAGAAAGCAACTTTTATCTGAAGCTGTGGTTCAGAAGATGGATGAAATCACAGCGACTGTTATAGCTGAAGATGTAAAACATCCTTGACCATCATTTGTTTGAAATTGCACTGGAGCAAAGGGCACGTCTGATCTTGGAGGATGGATAGAAGGCACTCATCTAGCTTCTCTTCTGACTGGGTATTCTTTTCTCTCTGGAAGGTTGTGATGGCATTTGCCTTGACAAATGAACAGGAAAGGATTTGAGATCTACTGATAAATGCTTTACATCCTTCCTCTGGAAATGATTCAGTCTTTTACTAGTTAATTCTGTTTCCATTCAACTGTTTTAATAAAGAGATGCAAGTTTGACAAGTGGGCTTTTCTTCCCTTTTAATTCAATCTCTAGTCCAGTCCACTGTGATGTAAGGTTTAAGAAGAGTATTTTATTAATCAAAAACATTGGACTTGGAGTTGAAAAACCTGTACTTTATGTCTGACTGCTCCTGGCTCTCAGGAGCTCTGAGGCAAGTCCCTTAATTCCTCAAGCTTCCAGCTTCCTTGTCTGTGAAATGAAGGCTGAACAATATCCATGATTTCATAGAACTCAGGACCACTGACACTGTGACCAGCCTGTGGCCAAGGTACTTACGATCACCAACATACCATCGTTTACCATGCAGGGTCCATCCATGTTGTCCCAAGTGGTAGGATTTTCTTCTTTTTAAAGGCTGAATATTATTCCATGATGGGGTGTGTGTGTGTGTGTGTGTGCATGTGCGTGTGAGTGTGCATGTATGTGTCTCTCTCTCTCACTCTCTCTCTCTCTCTATATATATATATATATATATATATACATATACATATATATCACATTTTCTTTGTCTATTATCCATTGATGAACATTTGGGTTATTTCCATGTTTTTGCTTTTGTGAATAATGCTGCAATGCATGTGGGAGTGAAGATATCTCTTTGAGATCCTGATTTCATTCCTTTTGGATACCTACCCAGAAGTCTGATTGCTGGGTCATATGGTAATTCTATTTTTAAGTTTTTTGAGGAATAGCCATACTATTTTCCAGAGCAGTGGCACCGTTTCCCATTCCCACCAACAGCGTATAAGTGTTCCAGTTTCTCCACATTCTCCCCAACCTTGTTAGCTTTTTTTTTTTTTTGATAATAGCCATTCTGACTGGTGTGAGTTGATATCTCATTGTGGTTTTGACTTACATTTCCCTGATGATTAGTGATGTTGAGCATCTTCTCATGTACCTGTTGGCCGTTTGTATACTTCCTTTAAAGGTTGAATAGTATAAGTTATCAACTGCTTAAAAAGGAAGAAAATTCTTACTGTAGACTTTTAAAATCTCAATGTCTCTGTGGAGAACAGAAGTTGTATGTAAATTAGGCACCGTGGAATTCCCAGACCAGAGCTGGAGCCTTGTGGCATAGTAGGGCCAAGCTCTGAACTTGGAGCCAGAAGATCTGCATTTTAAGCCTGTGATTGTAGCTTGCTTCAAAGAGTTGGGTTTGACACCTAGGTGCAGTAAGGGACCCCTTGACTATTCTCTATAGGTCCTCTGTGAATTTTGTCAATGTCCACCGTGGGAACATTCCACAGCGAATGCTTACATGGAAAAGTGCAAATATCAGCATCTTACTGCTACCATTAATAAATGTCCACAGTATCAGAATGATGTCACTGTGCCTAGCACTTGGTATTAGATATTAGATAACTAATTGTAAACATATAATTCGGATGTTCATAAGTGCTATGAATGCTATAGGAGCATATAAAAGAGGGACGCAGTGAGGTCTGGGATTTTGGAGAAGGCTTCCATAAGAAGATAATTTTTAATCTGAGTTTGAAGGACAAATAGGAGAAAAAGGTGGAAGACAGCATTTCTGGAACATGTGTACAGGCCATGGGGCAGGAAGGAGCAAAGGAAGCCCTTTGGAGGAACTGCAGGAAAGGGGTGTGACTGGAAAGCAGAGAGAAAGTCTTTTTACTCTCTCTAATTAATAAATATTTAGGGGGAAAAGAAAATTTTGAAACTATGTAAACATTCTCTTTCTCATAGACTTTCAATTTATCCTTTCGTTTATTTATATTAGTATGAACTTGTGTCCATGCTAATAAATCATTATTTACTGTGATGCGCAATTGTCTCAATTTGGTCAGTGGAAGTCCTTCAATCTGGCTTCTGTGTCCTTTTGACTTGACCCATCACTGTTTGAGCACTCTGTTGTTTTTGGGTACAGTAAGCTGTTCAAGGCTCATCTTGTACTTTCCCAGCCCTAAAATCAGTCATTTCATCAGGGAATGTTTTCTCCCTCTCCTGAAGAGCGGTATGTAGGAGCAAAGATCTGGGCACTAGATGTGCTCACTGCTATTGGGCGTTGCTGTTCCAGGCCCACTCAATGGAGCATGTATGTCCACACGCATACATGTATGTAAATCAAAACACACAGTCACATCTATAGTTATTAATCTATCTATACATATAGAAAATTATGAATTTATATCAATACATTCAATTCTAGTCCAACAATAGGATTTCTTCTAGTTTTCTCTCTTTCCAAATTTGTAAAACTATCTTCTCTGACAATGACAAAACTGGCTCCCGTTATTCTTTGCATGTTTACTCATTTGATCAGTCCCCATCTTTATAACCAACATCCCATTGCTCTCGTTGCTACGGCCACCTCCTTTCTTCTGTAGATGCCCTTGTTACCTGAACTGACCTCCTCCATTCTATGCTGGCTACCCCCAGATGCCTCATGTGAGTGCCCTCCTCACCCTGCTTGGGCTCTGACCCTCATGCCAGCCCACTGGACTTCACTTTCCTAGCTAGGCTGTCTCCCTATGGGGTTGTCACCTCATTTTGTTTAGGCTCTGAAACTCAGCACTGTACCCCTTCTCCATCAACATGGATGCATTATGCATCCCTCCTGCGCAGGTATCCTTTTCACTCTGCTCAGGCACTGACATTCTGCTCTCCTCCACCGCAGCTCTCCCTGCACCTCCAACCTCCTTACCCCAGCCCTGCAGGTGCCTACTTTACTCTGCCCTACTTAAGGGCTTTAGAACTGAATTGTTCAGGAAGCGAAGAGTAGAGAGAGAGCAAGGAGAGAGAAGGGCACCTTGTCTGAAATTTGACCATGTTTGTCTTGGTGATCACCAAATACCTTTCCAATTCAGATATTCTGTGACCCCATGCTGGGTTGGTCACAGATTCCCAGTTCTTCCTTGGTATTTCTTGTGTGCCCACCACGTGAGGCTGTGCCTTTGGTAGTTGTCCTGGCCTTTGCTTCCATCCTTAGCGTTCACACCTCAGTGTTACCCTGGCTCTTGGTGTTAGGCCCGCTGTCTTGGTATCTTGGGGTCTTCTATCTTTATATGTGTCATCTGCAGGGCCTCTCCACCAAATGTTACAGGGCTTAGCTGCTGCAGGTCCTGGCACCATGCCTGCTTCCTATTTCCCTGTGTTTTTCCAGCTGCCCCTGGAGTTTTCTCAATAGTTCTTTATGAAGCACTGTGGATATTAAGTACGTTTTACGCTAGTTTCAGTGTGAAAGGTCTGTTTAAAAATCGCAGTGTGGACAACTCCTGTTTTAAATTCCTTTTGCTCTAAAAAGCTTTTATGAGATGGAGACATACTTTTGTTAACCCTCCCTTTGTGGGTAGGTGCAACCCTGTAAGTTTACTTATACAGGAGCCATCCCCAAAGTGAATTCTATTTGACCATCGATTCAGCTGTATAACTTGAAATATATCCCTAAGTAAAGCACCCTTAAATTTATGTAAGCATTAAAAAGGAAGAATGGGAATCAGTAAAGGGAGATGGAGATTGAAAGAGCACGAGGAGAACACGTTACACTTCTGGGCTTAGGATTGCCCAATATTTTCTCTCTGTTGTGACTTACACATGAACCTATCCAATTAGCTATTGGGCCTATATCCCTAGATGTCCTAACAAAGTAAAATCATAGTTCTTTTGTTCTGGCAATTGAGAAGCATTGCTGAGAGATGGTTGAAGGGGCATGACAGGATTATCTGATGCATGCATGTTGTTAATTCTCTTCACCTGGGTACCCAGGTGTGTAAGAAGGTTAAGGAGTCAGGAAGGGGGTGGGGTAAGAGGAAAATGAAGAGGTGTCAGGGTCTGGAATGTCGTGGTGAGCATGAACAGTGATGTGGCGAGGGCAGAAACCACAGTGTATTACACAGAACAGTGAATAGGAGGAAATGAATCTCCAGCTGTAGGCAACTCTTCCTGAAGGAAAGAAAAATACACATCAATGGATAGAGAGAAAGAAAGGGTTATGTGTGAACTGACTTTTTTTTTTTTTTTTTTTTTTTGTGGTTCGCGGGCCTCTCACTGCTGTGGCCTCTCCCATTGCGGAGCACAGGCTCCGGACGTGCAGGCTCCACGGCATGTGGGATCCTCCTGGACCCGGGCACGAACCCACGTCCCCTGTATCGGCAGGCGGACTCTCAACCACTGTGCCACCAGGGAAGCCCTGACTTTTCTTTTTGGAAGTTGGGAGAGACTTGAGGGAAGGCACCAGGAGCCAGAGGTTGACCATACAGAGAGAGGACAGCTGATGAAACATGGACCCTGAGGAAATAACGGGGTCCAAGACTCAGAGCACAGTGAGAAGACGACTTTGCCTTAAGTTGGGAATTTTTAATTTTTAATTTTTTACTTCTTAAAGGTGTGATTTTTATAATGACTTTTTGAAGGTGTCTGTGCTTTAGTACATTTTCTAGCCGAGAGAAAGCAATGCCGCGGTATTGGGTGTGGACACGGTGCATCGGGCATGGATCAGGGGTGTCAGGCGTGGATGGGAGTGTCTGGTGTGGAGCTCGGGGGCGTCTGGCCTGGGCCGGGGCTGCAGCAGGTCGCTCATGTGCAGGTCGCATCGCACTGCCTTGGAGATGCCCGCCTGAAACTGAACCCGACGTCCCTCCTACACTCAGCAGGGCCCATGCGCAGAGCGCGTGCGCAGAGCCCCTATGCAGATCGGCCGGTGTAGGTCTCGGGGCTGCAGCTTTCATGATGCCAGCACAACGGCAGAAGTCCGTCTCAGGTAACTCCTCCAGGGCCCCCCTCTGGAGGATGCGCTCCAGCCGCTGCTCGTGGCTGCGCCCCTCTCTCCGCAGCTCCAGCTTCCGTGGAACCTTGGCCCCTGAGGGACATGCGTCCACTTGGGGGCTGTCCCCAGCCTGGACCAAGGTCTCCCCCTGCCTCATCTTCACTTAGATTTCGAGGACAAAGAGCTGCTTGGCTTGGTAGGGGCGGGCCTCAAGAAGGCTCCAGACCTCCCTCCTCCGCGCGCCCTTGGGCGTGCAGCGGCAGGTTAGGCTGGAGACCAGCGTGGCACCCACGAGGCTGGCCAGCTACTCCTCCTTGCAGGTGATGTACGGCTCCCTGCTCACAGGTCGCAGCTACGTTGCAAGGATGTACAAGGGCAGGCAGAGCATGTTCAGGACAAGGGCTTGGGGTGCAGCCAGGCTGCCAGTGGCCACGGAGATGCCCGACACCAGCGTCTGATCCCTTCTGCTAACACAGGGAGGGTGAAGGTGAAGGTGGGAGAAGACGCAGAGAGTGTGAGGTTGGGGGACAGGAAGTGAAAGAGCTCCAGCAGTGCCCGGAGCCTCTGAACCCTGGTCAGAACTGATAAGGGCTGTGGGTATCAGGGCCTGGCTGAGTAGTCTGGAGTTCCCCGTGAAAATCCAGTGCTGGCCTATGAACCAAGAGACTATGCTGAAGGCCAGCCACAAAGACTGGGCGAGCATGCCAGAACTGGGTGTGGAGGCCGTTCAGATTAGCAGACATGGAAGTTTCTAGCCTCAGGAACCTCTGCATTAAACCACTGGCCTTGGTAGCTGGGGGCTTGAGCTGGTAGCTGGGGGCTGTGTCTGCGGGCTGAAGATCGTTCCTAGCCCTGCTGGTTGGCCTTGGGGATCCAGAGTCTCAGCGTGCAGAGGACCAGGGCTGCAGGAAGGCCACTGCATTCCTGGGGTCTTGGGCAGAGAGCTGATACTGTGATTACTACTACTAGGACTATTACCAGCTTGAACACTTGACTGTGTGTGTCAGGCATTATTCTACCTCTTTATTTCATTTAACCTTAACCCCAAATCTATGAGGTGGTTCTATGATAATCTCCACTGTTTAGAAGAAAAAACCGAGGCACAGAGAAGTTAAGTCAGTTGCTTGAGTTTCTGCATTTAGTAAGCAGCTAAGCGGTGATTAAACCCAGGCTGTTGGGTCCCTGATCCTGAGCTCTGAAAATGCCACACTGAACCATGATCAGTTCAAAGGTGGGGTGAAGAAACTGAGGCAAGGGAGAGGGTAGGAAACCTGCCAGGTCACAGCTAGTGATGAGAGAGGAATTTGAACACTGCAGTGGGACCCTAGGGTATGAGCCTTGTTATGTCTTAAATTAAGCTCTCATAAAGACAAGGGTGAAGAAAGAAAAGGAATAAAATAGGCCATGCTAATCTTTTGAGTCCCGGACCTGGATCTCACTGCTTTTGTAAAACTTTAGAGAAAATACGTTAAGTAACACCTTTTCAAGGCATTTACTCCTTCATCAAAGTCTGGCATCTTTCTGCAGATGCTACCCACTTAGGATCCGTACAGGAATGTCAGTGAATGGGGAATTAGGGGTTTGCTTAGAAAAAAATCATCTTTTCGTCAAAATACATTTAGGAAAATAGCTTTGAATTCTTTAATGCCAAAGCCATCTTTGTTTTGTATTATCTCTCTCCCTCACAGCTAGTCACTTTATTCGACCCTATTGAAATGCAGGAGAGTTTTCTTCTTCCCATTTCATGAAAGTACCAAGCAAAATACTGTGGTTTATTTATAGTGAACATAAAAGGGTGGACAAAAGCAGGGGAGCAAGGCTAAACTATTATGTTTTTACTGCTTGTGTTTCAGTGAACAGCTTTACACAACCTTTCTGAATGAGCAAGATGGTGGAGATAGGGGCGGGAGAGCACAGTATTTGCAGAAGGGGGTTTGAAGTGGCCAGATAGTCAAACCTAGGAGGTGAGAAGCTTGACCTCAGTAGGAACCAAGCAAGGAACCCCCTGTCCAGTCTGCTTCCCTCAGCATGGAGTGCAGACATCCATTCTCTTGTTCCCTCCCAAGGTTGGAGCCAGGGGACCAACCACACTGGCTTGGGATCCTCTAAAGAAAGGGAAGCGCCTTGCCTCAGTGTGACTCAAGAATGTGTAGACTTGGGAAGAGCACGTGCCAATTAGTGTGACTGTAAAACGTCTAACAAGAGCAGGCAGCAAACTTCTGATCTAAAACATGGTTAGAGCCCACACCCCCCATGTGGATTAGTGGATACTTGAAATTTGGAATAAAATATCTCTGCCAATAGATAGCTCACTCTTCTGACCAGGCTCCATTCTGACTTAATCTTTGCTGGAACCCTACAGATAAATATTATCATCACCTCCCATTTCTAGGCAAGGAAACTGAGGCACAAGTAAGTTGAGTGGCTTTCTAAAGGACACACATCGAGAGGAGATTGAAGCAGCTGACTTCCTGTTCCTGTGGTCTTAGTCTCGGCACCGTTCTGCCTTTTTTTAAATCACAGAAGAGTCAAGTTTGAAAAGACCTGTTTTAGGAGCTTCACTTTATAGATGAGGGAACTGCAGTTGAGGGAGGTTGGACTCCGAGTTGGGGTAGCTCTTCAGGTTAACGTCAGCATTGGCACATTCTGAGTCCAGTTGTTTTTCAATCAGGAGAAGAGGAAGTTACTGTAACCATGCTATCTTTCCAAGTGTGTCAGTCAATCGTCTGGTTTAGGGACACATGTTCTCTTAGGAAATGACCTTCCGTGTTCTGTGGTAAGCTCTTCTTCTCTCCTTTCTCCTCCTACACGTTTCTGTGCCCACATCCCCTCCCCAGTCCTCCTCTCCCTCGCCATCTTTCCCCCGCTTCTGCTTCTTCCTTTCTCCCTCCCTCCTCTCCCCAGTTTCTTCTCCTCCTCGAATCCCTTTGTTCTCCACAATGCTCTTTGTTTGCCTTCTGCTTCCCTTTTCTTTCCTTGCCTTCTCCTCTGATGCTGTCATTTTCTATTTAAAATTTTTTCTTTTGTATCCTTTGACTCCATTGAGTCTGGCTGATGGGGTCTAAGAAACAATGTAGTTGACACAGGTCTTGTGATTGAACATCTTTAATCCTTCAGACTCTCGAAAGATGACTCCATTGCTTCATATTTTCTAAATTTGTGTAGTCTTTGCTCATCATGGAAGTCTAGACACCCGTGTGAGTCCACATGAGGCATCGGGGGGAATTTCTATGTGAGCATTTCTGTGGCGATGTTGTGGAGAGTAATTAAAATGCAATGTGATTTTTCATGAAAATTCTTTAAAAAAATGAGAGATGTTAAGCTGAACCACAAATACTGATCTAATGTAATTGCGGCATTTCAGTGTTCTTAGTAAATAATAGTTTTTATATCATACTCTCTATTGTATACAACTTTTAAACTTCTTAATAAGTTTTCTGAAAGGCAGGTCTTGCTCAGTAGGAAATCTGTTTCTCTGGTAAAAAGTTTTAAGTGAGGTTTCTTTCAATAATTCCTTCTCAGCAGTGTTCGGGGTGTAGGAAGTGTGTGCTGACAATGCAGTGATCGAGTCCGGATAGTCCCTGTCCTGGATCTGTCTACTTAGCTGTGTTACTATCATACTCCACACATTCTTTAAAACTTTCTTTCACAAAATAATAATACCTTCCAAGGAGCAGCAGGCAGGAAAGCATCTGCAGATTCTGGGAAGGTAGTGGGAAATACTTGTACCTCAACCCAGGAATCCCATTCATCTGGAAACAAAGACATGCCCTACGGGATCAGATTCCTACAAGAAATGGATGCTTTTCAAGAACTTCTTGGTGGACCCAGGTGGTCAGTTGTCAAAAGAATTTGTTTATTTGTGTGGGTGTGGTGAGCAGAGCTCTTATATGACTTTCTTATAATTCATTTTTGGCCTAATGCAAGGGGACTGGGATCTCCCCTCCCCTGTCTGTCACCACAGCTGGGGCCATCCTTAGCCCTGTTGATTCTGGCTCCAAAGTATAGTTCAAGTCCTTCCCTTCTCCCCATGTCCACTCTCTCTCTAGTCCACCCCCTCCCCGACCCCACCTGGTCTCATTACCTCCGTATGATTCATTCTACACAGAACAGCTGGAGAGACCTTTTAAAGACATAAACTGGACTTGTGGTTCCCCACCGTTCTTGGCTTAAAATCCCCACTGCTGCAGAGGCCGAGCATGACCTCTCTCTGCAGGCTCTGGTGTGCCTGTTCTGCACACTGCTTCTCAGGGCTGCAGCCACCCTGCCTGCCTTTGATGTTTTGGGGATGCCTCAAGCTCTTCCCCCCAGCCCCCAGCCCTGCGCACGTGCTGCTGTCTTTGGCCAGAACATCCTTTACCTGCATCTGGTTCCTTCTGGTCCTTCAGGTCTTCACTTGCTCACGTATCACCTCCTTTGAGAGTCGGCCGAGCACGGCCCCGCCTTATTATTCGCTGCTCCATTTCCGCATTGCTCTCTTTCCCAGCAGAGAATGTAAAGTTTGCTTCTTCGTTGCCTGAAACCTAGTGTCTGTCTCCCCGTCACCCCAACTAGGATGGAAGTTCCTCCAAGACCAGGGGAGGAATCCTTGTGTTGTTCACATATGTTCTCTGTTATATCTTTAATATCTAGTGAATATTAAAGATTTGTTGAATGAATGAATTTGCTTCCAGCCTCCCTGGTTGTCCTGACTTTTATCTTCCCCTCCCAGAATTTTAATGTGCTACTCCACTTGGGGATTTGCATTTTCAAAGAGGATATTTGGAGAAGGCTGGCGCCAACGCAGGGAGTGAATCACCCATTGGAGAAAGTCAGGGTTGAAGGGAGGGACATTTTCTAGGGGTGGAGCGGCTGCCTGACTGCTTTCAAGCCATTTCAAATTGGCACCACCTGCTCCTCAGGCTGAGGGGGTCTTGTGGCTGGTGAACAGCTTTCTCCCTCCACCCAACAAAACCACAGCAGGTGTGGCCAAGTGGTTTCCAGATTCTGCACTCATGTTTGCTCGGCTTTCTCAGTTGGAGGAATGCTTTGTGATAACTTAATGTACAGGCGGTGTAGATTTCAAGAAAACACAAATAAAACCAGCAATATTTATGTCTGTACTTAGGTTCTGCAGCACATGTCTTGCATTTGGGTCTCAGCATAAACTGCCTAGCTAGATGATAGACAGATAGGTGATAGGTGATGGGTAGGTAGATAGATAGATAAATGGATGGATGTTTTCCTCAGTTTGATCATAAATTCTCTACAGGCGGGGGAAAATCCTATACTGCTGTATTTTTCAATCCTGAGAATGTTGCACAGACTTAATTTCTCCAAGCCTCAGTTATATCAGTACTAAAATGGGGATAATGATACTGATTTTGCAAAATTAGTGTAAAGACTAGAGATAATACTTGACAGATTCTTACTGGGCACTGTCGGTTCTCAGTAAATGATACAAATTTGTGTGTGTGTGTGTGTGGGGCAAGCTATTTGGTCTTCTTTCATTATTCAACAGATACTCTTTATGAACCCCACTGGGGACCTGCCTTTGTGGAGCTTATGTTCCTGAGTGGATGGATATGAATGGGGCTCTGGAGATAGGCTTGGGCTCTGATCCTTTTACTTGTAACCTAAATATGTATTTTTAAGCAGGCATTTGAAAGTTGCATTCTTGGCCAACAGCAGCGTGTGTGTCTCACAGTTGGAACACAGTGTCCTAATCCTCCAAGAAACTGGTGACCTCTGTCCTAAATTCCTATCTGCCCAGGGAACTTGGGTGAAATGTGCGTGTGTGAGGTCAGGGGGGTTAAGAGCGGTTGATCTGACTTTGGTGGATGGGCTTTGCCCTTCTGACTCCTTCAGTGGAGTTTTGTGGAGAAGGGCAGGCCCGGACCCTCTGGAACGCAAGCCAAGTGTTCATAGCCGGTCATGGTTTCCCACGTGAAGGGTAAGTCATTCCCTGACACATACCTGGCAGTCAGCTCAGTGTTAAGGAGGCAGCTTTGCAGGAAAGCCTTTCCATTTCTCAAGAATGTGAAGAACTTGTTTTAAAAATAACCTTCATTGTTTTTTCTAAATATAAAAGTAACATATCTTATTGTAGAATATTTGAAACATTCATAAAAATACTAAAGAGAAAAATGAAATTCGCCCCTCATCCCACCACTTTCTTCTTCTTTTTTTTTTAACATCTTTATTGGAGTATAATTGCTTCACAATACTGTGTTAGTTTCTGTTGTACAACAAAGTGAATCAGCCATATATATACATATGTCCCCATATCCCCTCCCTCTTGCATCTCCGTCCCACCCTCCCTATCCCACCCCTCTAGGTGGTCACAAAGCACCAAGCTGATCTCCCTGTGATAGGCAGCTGCTTCCCACTAGCTATTTTACATTCGGTAGTATATATATGTCCACGCTACTCTTACTTCGCCCCAGCTTCCTCCTCCCACCCACCGTGTCCTCAAGTCCATTCTCTATGTCTACGTCTTTATGACCTTAAGTCCGATGAAGCTTGTGTAGCGACTTCAGAACTAAAAAAGCAAGTATCGCTCTATGGCCTGAGGCACACTTGGAACTTTTCAAAACAAAGTTTTTTCGAACAGAAATTTTATTTCCTCTCCTCCGCCATCACATCCCCACCTTCGTTATTCATCCTTATCATTTCACACTAATTCCTGTGCCTTTATAAAACGATGGGGACAGTGACTCACATCTTGTACTTTTATTCATGGTGACTTATTCATAGTCATTGTACTCCTGGAAGATCTCTTATTAGAGAGAAACAAGTATGTTCCTGGAGTCTGTGCTAATAAGAGGACTGTATTGACTTGAAGCTAAAAAAAAAGGAAGAAGAAAAGTTTCTCCAAAGGATGGAGAAATAAGCGAGTGGCCTTTTTGGATGCAGGCCACACTTTTAGTCTGGCCCCTGACTCCCATGGTTGTCTCTGTTACACAAGTGAGAGTCAGACAGAGTGAGCCTTATATTTAGACTGATTTAAGTGGAGGCAAAATATGGGTTTATATGGGAAAACTCATATGGGTTATATTTAAAGAAGGGGAAATCCAGCTCTTTTATAAACAGTCATTCCAAATAAGCAGACATTGAATCATTGTCCCCAAATCAAAATGTGCCAAGGGAAGACACCACCACCCATCCAATGCTGAGTGGAAATTCTCTTTCTGAGCATGCACTGTACCAAATGGGAGAAACTGTCCACATTACACGTTGTCAAGTTTTTAACACATAATGCATTTGCCTGCATGTCAGTTGAATGGAACTCAATTGAAACAAGAAAAGGAAATTCCATTTTGCATTTGTGAAAATTCCAACTACATTGATTATTTTCGGTTTTCAGGCTGTAACTGTAAATGGGTGTACGGTGCCCACGTCCATAGGTATTTTTTTTTTTCCTCACAAAATGTTCATTTATTTATTAGGTCACTCTCTTTGCAAAACACATTGTCAAGCGGGAACCTCGTATAGTGCAAATGAGGAAACTGAGGCATGGAAAGCTTTCAGATTTTGATGAAGCTCACACGAGTCAGTGGTACTACTTAGAAATGAATAAAAGATCTAATTTCCTCTTTAATTACCCTAAACACCGATCTACACACCCTCACACAGACTTCCAGATTTTGCCGTTAGAAAGTAAATGGCAGATACTCTTTCCCCTTCTTCCATTCGAAATATTCCAGATAATTTTAGCAACAGGTCACGAATGGTGGTCTTGGTGATCACCTGAAACCTGTGGAAATGGCTGCATTCTTCAAAAGGCGGGGAGCTATGCTTGGTACCAACTCCCCTTCAGGAATCCTGTGAACCCCCTGTCTCCTGACAGGGAACACTTCTTACCTTATCATTCCTGGCAGGACTCTCCTTGGGTGTCGGGAGGTACTTGAGAGTACCTGCCTGCTTCTAGCTCCCGCAGTGACCTTGGCTTTGGGGCAGGGCTTTCCTGACTGTCTCTGCCACCTGGAGTCTTCATCTTGGGGACCTATTCATTTGCCATGGCAATATATTTTGTTTCCTGGGAAGGTAGGTGGGCTAGTATTTGGGAGAGTAGCCAGAATGAAAAGAAGATAATGAGGGAGCCAGGTTAATTTGTACCTAGCATTCTGTCAGTAATTAAGCAGTACAAGGGAATGCAGATGGAGGCAAGCTCTTGGCTTGGAAGAGCTGTCTCCCATGTGGTTTGAGGAGGTGAGAACTCATCCAGGGTGAGGACCACCAAGACAGAAGATGGAAAGAGCGCCCTTCGATTGGAACCCATGTTGTGTCTCTTGCTATTAGTTACTTAAGATGCAATAAGTCAAGCAAAATATTTGCCCTTAGCAGCTATTAGTGAGGAATCTTTTACAATGAAGCTTGACTTAATGCCACTGTTTATTTCTGCCGAGCAGATAAATCACCATTATTGAAGAGGCTGTGTAACAGAGTGGTTTTAGTGGTAGATTGTGGAGCCAGAGCGCGTGGATTGGAATCCCAGTTCTATCCCTTCTCACTGTATGATTTTAGACGAGATACTCAATCTCCATCTGCCTCAATATATGGGAATGTAAATAGTAACTATTTTATAGGGTGTGGATTCCATGAGTTAACACATGACATGTCTTAAAAGAGTGTCTTGAATGTCATAAATATTATCTGTTGTTTTCTCTTATTATTATTGCAATATTATTTTTTTCCATTCGGATTCTGGGTGTGTTCTGAGTTATGTGTGTGTGCATGTTTGTGTACTTCATAAGGCAAGAGTCTGTCACATATTATGATGGAAATCATTTTGAAAATGGAATTAAATCAGGAATCAGAGGCATCAAGTCAGCAACTGTCAACAGTTACAGTGTGGTCTTTTTTTTTTTTTTAACAGAAACTGATGAAAAGGCAGAATTCTTTAATAAGTGGCTTTGAAGTTGTTAGGACCCCCTGCCCCTAGACCTTTCTTTGCTCTGTATCAATCAACTACTTTCTTGGTGGGGGGACCATTTTCTGATTATCTTCTTTTTTGAAAATAACTATTAGCATGTAATCAGCCTGGCCTCATGTCAAATGGTGATGCAGATCAAATTTGCATTCCAGTTGTCCTAACCCATTTTGCCACTAGTCTCTTCCTATCACTCCTCCCCTCTACCCCTCTAGTTGGGCAGTTTCACTCAGGTCTGCCTTCCTCATAGATCCTCCCCCTTCACCCCACAGTTGTCCCATCCTTTCTTCTCCTTTAATCCATCAAATCCCCATTCCCATAGGGTAGCCAGAAATGGCTGCTGCATCCTCTTCCTATTTTGATTTATATTCAATGACCTTGGCCTCTTTCTAGTCTGGGATATCTTGCCCACCTTCCTTCATAATGTTAGGGTTTAGGATGCTAACATTTTATTGGGTCAGAGGTAGAGGCTGACCAAGAAGGTAGTGGAGAGGGCTCTCTGAGTGCCACCGAGGAGCCTTGAAGCTGTTGGCCTGGGAAGGGCCTGAACTTTCCATCTATGGTGCCAAATGGATTCCTCAGTAAAGCAAGGCTGAATTCCATGAAATTAAAGAGAGCTGGTTGACATTAGTGGGGCTGGAAAGGGCCCTTCCATAAGGCTTTGTGCTTGCTGACTGTGGTTGGTTAACTCAGTGGAATCTGCTCACAGCTGTATAGGGGAACTGTTTCCAGGGAATGAGTTCAAGAGAATAGAGAGTCCTCAAGAGGAACTAATTATTAAAGCCCAGGGGGGTTAAAGAAGGCAGGGGCAGCTCAAAGGCCAAGGGTCAGATCCTCTTTCCATGTGGTTCCTGGGAAATCACTTCTGAACTTCCAGGCAGAATTAGAAGTTGAGGGAAACAGATAAAGCAGAAAGTCAGTTGTGTGCTCTTTGGAAAGGTGGGGAGGGAATACCCTGGCTGAATGAGAAGAGAAGAGGAATGAAAAACTTTCCCACAAAGCTTTAAAAAAGAACAGTTAGTTTAAAGTACATCATGAAAGATGTGTCTTGTGAAGGCCTTTTTAACCAGGCAGGTCAGGACGCCTGATCTCTGAGACCAAGTCCTCTACTTGGCCCGAGAGTCTTCCATCTTGTAATGTTTAGGGAGGGCCAGCTTGGGGAGGTGCAGCTCACAGGTGTGGTCCTTTTAATGGGTTCTTCTCCCATCTCTGGCCTAAGGAACTATACCATTTGTTTATCTTATTGGGACTTCATCAACTTTGAGATGAAAAAGATTTGAAGATGGAATGGAACACGTCCAGTGCAGTGTGGGTAATGCCAGCTGCTGATGTAACCAAGGCTTACATGGTATATGTCAGCATGACCCTTTCTCTACCACCCCCCAAGTGGAAAGGAACTCTAGTTTTCAATAGAAGAAGATAAATCAGAGATTAGTAATTATAACACATGGGCCAGATAGGATGTTCAGGAGAGTATCTCCTGGGATGGACCCTTCCCTTTATCTCTTCCCACCACCAACATCTTGAGTCACTGTATCATGCTCTTCTCCAGAGGATGGTGGGATGACTTTGGCTTTCCACCCCCACCGACATCTGCATTTCTCATCTTACTTTTACCCAGGGTATTGTGGAGCAGATGGTGCTAAGAAAACTGGCTTACAATATGGAGAAGAGTAAAACTAGAGTCTCACAAATCTGGACTCTAGGTAGATTAAGGACTGAAATGTGAAAGGTAAAAATATGAAGTCAAGAGAAGAAAATACTGGATACTATTTTAGTGACTTAATGGTGGGAAATATTTCTTAATAAGGATTCCAATAAAGCACAAGCTGTAAAGCAAAACATTGATGAATGTGCTTATATAAAATTGAGAATTTCTGAGTTAACAGGAAAATATTACATTGGGAGATACCAGAAGAATCTGGTCTCCAAAAGATACAAGAACTTTCTAGAAATCAATTTCTGGAATCAATAGCAAGTCAAATCTAGAAAAAGATGGGAAACATAATAAAAAATTGGCAAAGAATATGAGCAGGAAATTCACAAGAGGGGAAATCCAGATTGTTAATACATATATGAAGTAACACTCAAAATCACTGATTCAGAGACATGCAAATTAAATGAACTAGGTAACACTTTATACCTTGGAGATTGACAAAGATTAGGAAGTTGGTAATGTCAAATCTTGGAAGAGATAGATAGAAAACAGGAACCCTTGCACTGTCAGGGGAGTAGCCTAGTGTAACATTTGAGAGAGTGATCTGATAATGCACAGGTAAATTAACTATCATATATCCTATGACCTATTTATCCTATTCCTCAGTATGTACTCTGGAGGAATTCTTAGACAAGATCATGAGGAAACATCTATGAGGGATGCTTATTATAGTGCTGGTTTTGGTACCAGGGAATTGAAGGCCAATTTAGAAAAATGCGTTAATAAAAATGTAGTGGATACATACTATGGAATACATACTTCACAGCAGTTGGAAGGTTATACTCACAGCAACATGGATCGATCTTAACAAGATAGATCTTGTAAAAAAATTAATAAATAGCATGGCATACAGGGCACAATACTATTGATATAAATTAAGCTATATATATAAAACAAGAATGAATATATATTCATATATATATATATTTTTTTAAGGAACCTATACAAATTCAAGTATACATGTCAATCACAAACAGAGCAGTTTGCCTATGAGTGAAGGGGAGTGAGGCTCAAAGGAAATTTGCTGAGGCATTAGGTTTCTATTACTAAAACAAATTGTCACAAGCTCTGTGGCTTTGGAACAACACCTATTTATTAACTCAGAGTTCTGTAGGTGAGAAACCTGGCACAGCTTGGCTGGGTTCTTTTCTGAGAGTAATACATGTCTGAAATCAAGGTGTTTGGTTGGCTAAGTTTTCATCTAGAGGCTCTGGGGAAAAGTCTGTCCCTAAACTCAGTTCCTTGTGGTTGTGGGACTGTGGTACTTGCTGGCTGTAAGCCAGAGACACTACCAGCTCCTAGAATCTACCTGCATTCCTTGCCACATGGCCCCCCTCTTGTCTTCAAGCTAGCAGTGACACATCAAATTCTCTCATGCTTCCCATTTCTGATTTCTTCCCCTGTGACAAGCCAGAAAAAACTTTCAAAGGGCTCATGTGATTATATCATGGCCACTCTGATAAGCTCCGTATTTTAAGGTCAACTGATTTGGGACCTTAATGATGTCATCAAAATCCCTTTACAAGCAGCCACTAGATTAGTGTTCCATTGAATAACTGGGAGAAGCTGTGAACTTCTGAAGTGGACTGGGACCATTTTTGATGTCTACCTACCACACTGACCTTGGGATCAGATATTTTTCTTTTCACAGTCCTTGATCTCCTGGAAAGAGTTTCACATTTGTTTTTAATTAGTGTGTTCATTTGACATTTTTTTTAAAGAATTTTATTCACTTATTTATTTTTTAAACATTTATTTATTTATTTTTGGCTGTGTTGGGTTTTTGTAGCTGCGCGTGACCTTTCTCTAGTTGGCAGCACGTGGGCTTCTCATTGCGGTGGTTTCTCTTGTTGCAGAACACAGTTTCTAGGTGTGTAGGCTTCGGTAGCTTTGGTGCACAAGCTCAGTAGTTGTGGCTCATGGGCTCTAGAGAGCAGGCTCAGTAGTGTCACATGGGCTTAGTTGCTCTGCAGCATGTGGGATCTTCCCGGACCAGGGCTCAAACCATTGTCCCCTGCATTGGTAGGCGGATTCTTAACCACTGTGCCACTGGAGAAGTCCTCACTTGACATCCTTAGCCTGCAGAGACTTCATCCTCATCTTAAATCTTGACTTGGTCTGGGAGTAAATATAGAATGTGCTATGAGGAACTCGATCTTGCCTTGAATATAATGAGCTGCATGCAGTCCTGCTATATAGGAAGCCAGTTTAGGCTTATCAAGCTGAAGTCTGTGTTCCAAACATTGCAAAAACACCATGTTCTTGTGAGTGACTTGACTTTGTCTGGCTGCCTCATCTGTTCCCAACAGCTTGCCAAGTATAGCAGGTGCATTTCCCCAAGAAGGGGTTGAATGTTGTTCACCACTGACTTTGAAGAATAGCTTTTTGGTTACATTTTCCAGGTCCTCCTAGCCCAGGGCTGTTTTCCTGGCCTTCTGGGAACCCAGCTTTCTTCTGCATCATCATCTTCTAGTGCTTACTTGCTTGGTATCAGAAATGCAGCCTCCTGACTGTTCAGACTAAAGATTCTGCCTGAGATGTCAAGATTTCCTCCCCAGTCCACGCTCAGGAGTTGTCAAGCAAGTCTAACATCTGCCCATGTCTTTTTTTGCAAAGTAGTTCCGTTGGAAATGCATAGAGTAGAAAATATGAGGTAAGCAAAAGACTTTTATACAGCCAGAGTGACTTAAGAATCCACTGATTCATCTCCATGTATTCTAGGAGGGATATCGGGGATTTAGTTACCTTATGCTATTGCTATTAATTGCTTTTGTGCCTTTCTAGAGTAATAGATGAGAATAAAAATGCACATGAGAATAAAAGAAAAAGCCGTCTGGTATTTAGACTTTGGACTTTGTATTTTCAATTAATTTTTGTAGGTTCTACAGGAGTAGAACCTACAAAAGGAGTGCCTACATAATTATGCATGTATGATATAATATTTTTCCAGGCCCCCCACCATGGCTTCAATCAAAGCAGCTCTGTTTTTTTTTAACTTTTAATTTTTTTATTGAAGTATAGTTGACTTAGAATGTTGTGTTAATTTCTGATATACAGCTAAGTGATTCAGTTATATATATATATATATATATATATATATATATATATACACACACACACACATTCTTTTTTATATTCTTTTCCATTAAGAATGAAATAATGCCATTTGCAGCAACATGGATAGACTTAGAGATTATCATCCTATGTGAAGTAAGTCAGAAAGAGAAAGACAAATACCATATGCTATCACTTATGTGTGGAATCTAACATGTGACACAAATGAACTTATCTACGAAACAGAAACAGACTCACAGACATAGAGAACAGACTTGTGGTTGCCAAGACGGGGTTGGGGGAGGGTTAGATTGGGAGTTTGGGGTTAACAGATGCAACTCTGTTTTTAACCATTTTATATGTTTATATGTCTGGGTGACTTTTCCTTGAAGTCAAGTGTTCTGAGGTCCTGGTGCAAGAATCTAGTTTTTGTTTTTGACTGTTCTCTTCTGCTTCATATCTCCTTACAATTCACAAATTAATTTTTGTAAGTAACAGAATGCAAAAGCCTAAACATAAAACAATAGCTAAATGTTTATTTGCCAGGAGTGGTGCAAAATGATGTACATGGATTCTGTTAGAGGAGAGCACATTTTTGGGGTGAAGGGTTAGATAGCAAATTTTTTAGTCTTTGGGTGCCATGCAGTCTCTGTCACAGTTCCTCATTTTTCCTGTTGCAGTGTGAAAGCAGCCATAGACAATACATATATGAGCCGGCGTGACTGTGCTCCAATAAAACTTTATTTACAAAAACAGGTGGGCTTCGTTTAGCTCATGGACCAGAGTTTGCCAACCCTTGAATTTATATCATTTAATCCTTATAAGAACCCTAGATGTAGAGACTATTATTATTTCCACTTTATGGATGAGGAAACTAAAGCCTAGAAAAATTAACTTATTTGCCTAATTTCACACAGCTAAGAAGTAGAAAAGCTAGGTTTGCTTTTCCATTGTGACTTCAGAACTCAGCTCTTATCCTTAAGCTATAACTTCTCCTGACTACCGCTAAAGAAATAATTAAGTAGAAAAACATTTGGGTCTTATGTTTTATTATTGTGGATTGACTAACAAATAGAATCTTCCTGAGCTACATGTACAAGGTTCTAGCTGTATCTTTTCATCCATTTCTTTGATGTAAATAAGACTGACCTTCCCCTGCTCCTACCTCCCTGTGAGACCTGATCTTGGTTGATGGTGGTCAGGATTGGGGGGGTTTCATCAGGGTTGATCCTGAAAGCGCTGCCCCAGGCCCACTTGCCAGCCTTGAGCAGCCTCCTAATGAGCTGAGAAAGGGCCAGGTCTTTATGAGGGGAGTGATGCATACAGTTCCATCGACTTTAATTTTTGTGGATGACTGAGAGCTATTTAATAGCAACCAATCATGTGTTATTAAGGGTTGTTAAGTTTTAGTATTCATGAACTCAAATTAGTGCATTACTGGAGTTTATAATGGACTCTAATTCAGTATTTTACTAAGAAACCCGGTGGCCCTGTAATGCTTGGCAATGTAGCAGGGGGCCCACTGCCCTCCAAACACGTAGGTGGCTGCAGTTCTGTAGTTTTGGGACAGAAGCTTCTAACCAGTTTATAATCAGGGTGGTACTTAGTTTTTTGTATTTGCTATTATTCTTGATTTTTTAATTACAAATTGCACTTATTAATTTAGTTTGTTATTTGCTATATAGTTAATCAAATAATGTAGAGTGGTACACATTTTATCAAGAATATTTTTGACATATGTTTTCAAACAATTAGACTATAAGGTGTATATATGTATGTAAATGTATATGCATGTATATACTGAGGTGCAAATTGAACCACTCATACCCTGTTGTTCAAATCGATGTGTATAATCTCCCCCAAATCTGCTAGTACTGTTGTCACATTTTTTTCCATTAACAATTAAAACAAAATTGGTGAGTTAGGTGAGCAGTGAATCTTTTTCCCCCTCCAGGTAGACTGCCATTACAAAAAAAATTTCAGTTCCATGGCTTAGGAAGGAGAGCTCTTCTTTTCTGAGCACACTACTGTGGACAAATTGAATAGGCACAAATTGAATAAAAAATTTTAGAAAAAAAGTGGAAAAACCTATCTATTTCTTGACTTCACTTGGAAATGTCTCTCTTATCACCAACAGATATCTAGGAATACACAGGTGAAAATATCATATGTTTTCATCTCCTTTTTCTTTTGGAGGGAGCTTTTTACTTTTTAACGTTTCCCCTTCACCCAACTGCAATCAGACAACTGCGTCAAATGATACATCCAGCCTATTCAGCTGTGGCCAGGGAGGGTTCTGTTCCAGTGTGACATTTTCTAAATCCAATTTTCAGATGTGACCTGGTTCAGCCTCATTCTCTAGACCAAGCCTGATTCTAGTTTGGAGCATACTCTTCAGCTTACATAATTGAGGACCCACATGACAGAAGTGCTTCCAGCGATTTCTCTATAGAAGAGTTGAGCAAGGACTCATATGGGGAAGAATTGCTTGTAGTTTGGTCCAACTTTCTCTCTCACTTCCAAACAATCTTCATGTAATCAATTATTACTTCTTTCTCAATCATGATTTGCTGAGCAAAACCCTTACATTTAGAATTACCCACCGGAAATCACCTGATCTTTTTCTTTCTTTTTTTTTTTAAGTACTGCATCTTGATTAAATAGTTTTATGCAACTAGTTAAGAGCCTTGTATGCTTTTTAAAAAAACAACCCTTTTGGTTTTGTGTGGCATCTGAAATACAAATCCTTGATGTATAAACTTCCCTCTTGGCAAAAGCTTCTGCCACAATCATTGCTTTATCAGTTGAAAGTCATCAAAGTTTGGCCACTGACTAAAACTCCTGTCCAGTGAAATGGCATACCAGCCAGCCCAGTTTCCCTCCCTGAAGAATTTGGGTCCACAGTGCATCGGTAGGTATCCCAAGGAGGGCTTGTCTGGAATTTCAGTAGGTGATTTGACTCTTTACACAGGTAAGGGTATTTTCAGCAGGTTTTGTGGGGTCATTTCTGGGGACCTCATCAAGAGTAAGAACTTTGATCATTTGAAGGGCAGAAAAGCTTGTGCACACTGGATCCTTGGTTAGGCTCAGATGAAATCACTCTAGTTTTCTTGGGAACTCTATTAGGATATGCTTGCCAGCTACTTTAACACATAGCTCCCAAATCTTTGTGGCTAATCACAATAAGTTTTGTTTCTTATTCACATCATTGCCCAGTCTGGGTCAACATCTCTTCTGTATGGCTGTCCTCCAAAAAATGGCTCCCCTTCCAGTGATGACTCAGGGAACCTAGCTTCCTTCATCATGTGGCTTTGCCATGTTGGAGTCCTTTACTTCCCAACTGCTGAAAAGCTATCAAGGTCTGTGAGCTGAGGATCTCCTAGGAGATTTTAGGGGCCAGATCAGTAAGTGTCATCCTAGCCATGACTGCATAACTTTACAGAGAAAGGGGTGCTGGGAAGTGAGGCTGTCTTGTGTGGCCAGAAAGAGGAAATGGGATTGGCGAACAGACAGGCAGGCTTAGCCACAAATACCACAGCAGGACCTTTCTTTCACATTTGTACTCGTGAACTAATGGCCTGTCCCTAGACAGCCATTCTTCAGAGTGCTGAAATATACACTGAGGCATATTAAAATTTGGAAGAGTTTAAAACAAAATAAAAACAGACTCATAGAAGCAGAGAACAAATGGGTGATTGCCAGAAGAGAGGAGCTCCTTGGGGGGCTGACGGAAATAGGTGAGGGGATTAAGAGTTACAGACCTCCAGTTATACAGTAAATAAGTCACAAAGGTGTAATATACAACGTGAGGAATATGGCCAATAATATTGTCATAACTTTGTATGGGGACTGATGGTTACTAGACTTATCATGGTAATCGTTTCATAATGTCTGCACAGGTCAAATCATTATGTAGTACACCTGAAACTAACATAATATTGTACATCAACTATATTTCAATTAAAAAAGAAATAAAAAAGGATATGAATCAAAAGTATTATAGAGACAAAGGAAAGCTGAGGTAAAATAAAACCTTCAGTTATGCAGAAAAACAATTTGGAAGAGTTTATTTGAGCACAAATTAGTGGAATCAAGCAGCACCAGACTGGAAGTGGATAGGAGTACTCTGCTGACAGGAACCAGGGGAAAGACTTATACAGACAAGGTGTGGAAGCAAAGAAAGGAAATCATTTGATTGGCTGTAGCTTAAAGCCTAGTTGACTGATTGGGATTGGTTATCCTTAAGTTTCAATGTCATAACCTTGAGACATTTACAGGATTGGGTTTTGGTTTGCTTATATGGACCACCACGGCACTGGAGCCCCTTCAGTCTAATGGCCTCCTTGTTTAATTACTTTAACAACAGCCAGCTGACTGGCTCCTCTCCTTCGGCAACAAGCAGGGCGCTCTTCTTCCCCTCTGCTCTGGATGAAGACTGACTGATTTAGAATGGGGGAACCTATTTTTTCAGACAGGTTTATATTCTTTTTTTTTTTTTTTTTTTTTTTTGCGGCATGCGGGCCTCTCATTGCTGTGGCCTATCCTGTTGCGGAGCACAGGCTCTGGACATGCAGGCTCAGCAGTCATGGCTCATGGGCCCAGCCGCTCCGCGGCATGTGGGATCCTCCCGGACCAGGGCACGAACCTGCGTCCCCTGCATCGGCAGGCGGACTCTCAACCACTGCGCCACCAGGGAAGCCCAGACAGGTTTATATTCTTATTGTTCATTTGTTTTTTATTTTTATGTGGACTGAATTGCCTCATTGAAGCTTGCAAAACTAAACTTAGGGGCCATTTTCTCTGCTAAAATGAACTTTACTGGAGAAAGGAGGCTACCTTCAAGGGCTGTTTGAGATCTGTAGCTCTTCAGCGGGGCTCCTACAAACCCACAAGTTATCCCACATTGCTTCCTTCCTCTGGCTGGGGGCTTCATGGGGTAGAGCATAGAAGTTAAGAGCATGGTCTTGGGTTTGAGTCCTGGGTCATGCACTTGAAACTGTTTGAATTTGAGGTTCAGGTGAAATTAACCATGTAAAGACTTAGCACAGTATCTGGAATATAGTTCTTGGTATATTTTAGTTCTTATTGTTGTCTATTGTTATTTAGAAGGAAGAGGTTCTCTTCAGTGGGTGAGTTGCCTCATGACCCACTTATGCTTTGGGATCTTTAATTTCAAACTTTAGAGGTTGGTTTTCTTCATGCTTCTCCCTTTCTGCCCCAATTCACTCTCACTTTTTGATCCTAAAATGACAATTTTGTCTCATCAGATGGTTCTCTCTAATTTTTTTTCAACAGGGTAAGTCTAAACTGACTGTACAAAGACATATGACATATCTTATCTGGCTTGCATAGTACTGTAATCAACCAGAGCTAGCAGGTAAAATATCAGGAGTTTCTATCTGAAAATGTGAAGTTCCTGTTACTCAAAAAACCAGAAGATCTTATAAGAATAGGCCCGCATGCCAGTGAGGCCAGAGTCAATGAGGGCTGAGTGTTCTCTCCCCTAGTGGTTAGGTGACTCCTGTCAAATTCACTGCACGCCCCACCA
The DNA here is from genome assembly GCF_949752795.1 of Hyperoodon ampullatus. Taxonomy (NCBI): domain Eukaryota; kingdom Metazoa; phylum Chordata; class Mammalia; order Artiodactyla; family Ziphiidae; genus Hyperoodon; species Hyperoodon ampullatus. The sequence continues at coordinate 147,966,196 of NC_136917.1, forward strand.
CTTCCTGTATTTCACCTGACACTAAGGCTGGGCACTAATGGGGCAGTCACCATTTATCTTTGTTTTTGTACTTTTGTTTTCTAATTGTTGAGTGATACTGTTTTTCTCATGCATAACTGTATAAAAAAGAGAGAGAAACAAAAGATAGACCAATTGTGTTAAATGTATCTGGAAAATGGGAGAAAGCATAATTCTTTGTGAAAGTGAAGACCATTCCTGTATCTAAGTATAAAGCATGTGCCAATTTTGAAAGAATAAAAGCCAGCATGCTTCACTCATTTATATTACCACTTTGGCCCCTGAAGGTAATTGAGCTGGCTACCTGGGGATAAAAAGATGTTAATCAAATATCATTAAGTACCACAATATATAGGGTGGTAAATATTATGGGCAGTCTGGAGGAGGGCTTTTGTGTTTTTCTTGATTGAGTTGAATTGCCGTGCAGTGACATTTCTTAATTACTGATGTCTAGAAATTCCCTTTTCATTGGGAACTTAGGGACTTTTGGAGAAGACCATAGAGGTGAAAGGGGTTTTATAGGGCATATAACCCAATTCCCTCATTTTTCAATGAGAAAACCTGAGGCCCAGAGGAATAGTGAGTAACATCACACAACCAAAGCTAGGACTCGCATCTACCTCCCAGAGCAGTGCTTCTGTGTTCTGGGTGTTCAAGTAGGCAGTTGTATGTCCCCAGGATGAGGTTTGCCACTGAGAGAGAAGGGTTAGAGACCACATGGAGCATCATGTGGCTTTTTATTTTCCAGGCATTAAAATGAAAGTGATCCGGGTTTAAGGCATTTCCCCAGAGTGCCATGAAAAAGACTTGTAGGAGGTCTGTAACTGTGGAAGATGGACTATTCCATGATGATAAGTGTAGATTCTAAGAATAGAGAGGGGATTAGGGATGAAGAAAAAATATAATAGTTATTTAGAAGTAATATCATAAAGAAACATTTGTAAAAATGAAACGGAACATGACTTCAGGACCCCCAAATCTTAATCAAAATAACATGTGTTACTATCTTAGTCTAAACAGAGAGTAGACAGTTTCGGCAAATCACAAATCCAGCAATTTTAAAGGAAGAGATGAAGTTTAGTGATCAATGACTTGGTTGGCAGAGATCCATTACTGTATTGAAAACTCTTCAGTAAAGCTTTTGAAGGAGTGAAGGTGGGTAATTAGGATCTGCAGAGGAAGTTCAAAGCTAGAGAAAGGAAGGAAGCACTTTGATGGATTTGAGTAAAATATGGCTTGAAGTAGCTAAGCCACAGGAATGACTCTTTTTTAATTTAAAATTTAAAGTAAAATGTATTTGCTGCCCATCAGATTTCAATTACTTTAAAGTTACTGAGTATTGACAGTGGTAGGGGAGAGGGCACACCCATGTATGGCTGCTTGGAATGGATTATGGTACCAGTGTTCAGAGGGCAGTGTGTAAATACAGCTCAAAATAAAATTTTGTATGAAGTATGACCCAACGATTCCATTTCTAGGATTTTATTTCCAGAGTATCCTCTAAAATTCAGCTACCAGAATATTTGCAAAAGCATTGGTCATAATAACAAAAAACATAAATTGAAAATGTACCAAATGGCCAATGATAGGGAAATGCTCAATCAGAGTATCTTCATACAATAGAAAATTATGTAGCCATTCTCAGTATCTTGGGTGATTATTTAATGATGAAGAAAAGAATTCATAATATTGTTAAATGTGAGAAATAACATGATATGAGTCAAAATTTTAAATTATAAAGACCATAGATATTACTAAAGCTACAAGAATGTCATCAGTGGTCATTACTGGTATTATAATCACCTGATATTATTTTCCTAAGCTATATTTCCCAAGTTTTCTTTATAATTTAGCAATAAAAATTTATAGTTCAGTAATAAAAAAAAAACCCCAACCCCACAATCAAACTGAAATTTCCTCTCTCAGCTGACACTGGCTTTAGTTCTGTTGACTAAAGAGTAGTTTATTATCTCCTCTACCCATTAAGTATTTTGCAGTTGTCTTAAGATCCTGTGCAAATGCCGAACATGATCTACCGAATACATTTTTAAAGCTTGTATGTATAAAGCTGTTCTCTAACAGTTTCCAGACTGGCCTCACATAAAGCATTCTTAGAAGCGAACAATCCTTGTGGCTCTTTCAATCTATTCCAACGTGATAATAGCTAGATTGTTAACAGTCTGCTCTGTATTTAACTTAAATCTACTGCTGTTGGTTTCAAAGAGTGAAGTTCCCCCTGCGGAGTGAAGCCCTGATTTTTTTTATTTTATAAATATCACTAACAATTATGGCGATTTCAATTTTTTTGTTTCAATTTTTTTGAAAGAAAGCATAGAATGTTAGCATTTGAAAAGACTCAGAATGTATAGATGGTACAGTTGAGACCCAGAGAAATAAAAGTATTTTCCCAAGGTCACGGTTAGCCAATGCCAGAGATGCCTAAGTAAATATCAGCCCACTATGGCCAACAACATCTTAAGGGGCCTGAATGTGTAATCCATTAACAGAAAGGAAGTGAAATTACTACTAGATAATCACAAATACAAAATGGTGGCCAGAGAATGGTGACTCTTCCTTTTCCCTTCCCAGCTGGTCAACTTTTAGCTCCATGTGAATACTTCTTTCTCTCTGTGCTCCCTCCTCTTCTCTTTTCTGCCCCTCTGCCCTGCCCATCCAGGTCAAGAATAGGAAGTATATACATCACTGATGACACCATTTTGGGATGGCTCCTCAGTGCTTCGTGTGGGAAGTATTTGGGTCTCTCAGGTTCTTTTGAGTGGAGCATCTACAGGACAAGTAAATCCCTATCTTGCTGATACAGTTTTCTTTTCATGAGGAAAAGCCTCTGTGGCTCAATGGTTAAGAATCTGCCTGCCAGTGCAGGGGACACGGGTTCGAGCCCTTGTCCGGGAAGATCCCACGTGCCACGGAGCAGCTAAGCCCGTGTGCCACAACTACTGAGCCTGTGCTCTAGAACCTGCAAGCCACAACTACTGAGCCTGTATGCCACAACTACTGAAGCCTGCATGCCTAGAGCCCATGCTCCACAACAAGAGAAGCCACCTCAGTGAGAAGCCTGCGCACCACAACGAAGAGTAGACCCTACTCACTGCAACTAGAGAAAGCCCGTGTGCAACAAGGAAGACCCAACTCAGCCAAAAATGAATAAACAAACAAACAAACAAACAAATAAATAAAATTAATAAAAAAGAAAAGCCTTGCTTAAATATCTCTGTATCATACTATGGGATGATTTGCATGATGTAACAGTAAATGATAAAAAAGCAGGGGAAGAAAATGTTACACATTTAAAAAAAATAGTGAGACAATCAGGAATATCTAAATACTGACTGAATATCTGATATAATTAAAAGAATTATGGTTCATTTCTTTAGGCACGATAATAGCGTAGTTATATATATATATATATATATATAAATCTATATTTTTGGAGGTGCATACTATTTTCTGAGTTAATTATCTGATGTCAGAGATTTGCCACAAAATAATCCAGGGCATGGGGTGGGGAATAGGTGAAGTATAGATTAAAAGACATTGTCCACGAATTGATAATTGTTGAAAGTAGGTGATGAGTATATGGAGGTTTATTATATGATTCTATTTTTGTAATGTTTACTATTTTCTGTATAAAAAAGGTAAAGAACTCCTATTAGGATGTTTAATGGAAAATGCAGGAGCTCGAGCTCCTTGAATACTCAAGGCTTAGAGAGGGAGGACCGAGGAGGGTGGAGGAAATTCCATTCTGCAGTATCATAAATATTTCTTGACTGAAAAAATGATAAATTGAAGGTATGAATGAATTAGTAACTAAATGTGGTTCTTCTGATTCTAGTGCAGAGCAGTTTCCAGTGAAGTTCAAGTTAGCCCCTCCTGTAAAACACGGACTAATTACCACCTGTAGGTTTCCAGATCAGGGTTTCTTACTTGTTTATTCAACATCATACTTTGTAGTCCAGGTTCCCTTCTGAGTTTCACATGCTTTGAACTTGCATTTTGACTCACCTTTTTTTGTTGTTTAAGTTTGTATCTTTTGACCACCTTCACCCATTTTGTCCATTCCTCACCCCTCTTCTCTGGCAACCACCAATCTGTTCTCTATATGTGTGAGTTAGGTTATTTTGTTGTTGTTGTTGTTTTGTTTTGTTTTAATATTCCAAGTATGAGATACAACGTATAGTATTTGTCTTTTTTTCTGTTGACATATTTCATTAAGCGTAATGCCTCGAGGTTCATCCGTGTTGTCACAAATGGCAGGAATTCCTTTTTTATGGCTGAATAATATTCGATTGTATCTATATACCACAACTTTATCCATTCATCCATTGATAGACACTTAACTGTTTCCATATCTTGGCTATTGTAAATAATGCTGCAGTGAACATGGAGGTGCAGATATCTTTTCTCCCCCCCATTTTATTTATTTATTATTTTAAGGGTTTTTTAAATTGAGGTATAGTTATTTACAATATTAGTCTCAGGTATACAACATAGTGATTCAAAACATTTATAGATTGTATTCCACTTATAGTTATAAAATATAGGTTATGGTCACTGTGTTGTACAATATATCCTTGTAGCTCACTTATTTTATACATAGTAGTTTGTACCTCTTAATCCCCTCCTCTTAAATTGCCCCTCCCCCTTCACTTTCCTCACTAGTAACCACTAGTTCATTCTTTATATCTGTGAGTCTGCTTCTTTTTTGTTATATTCATTCATTTGTTTTATTCTTTAGGTTCCGTGTAGAAGTGATAACATAGAGTATTTGTCTTTCTCTAACTTATTTCACTAAGTATAATACCCTTCAGGTCCATCCATGCTGTTGCAAATGGCAAAATTTCATTCCTTTTTATGGCTGAGTAGTGTTCCATTGTGTGTGTGTGTGTGTGTGTGTGTGTGTGTGTGTATGTGTATATCCATTCATTATGGACACTTAGGTTACTTTCATGTCTTGGCAATTGTAAATAATGCTGCTGTGAACATTGAGGTGCATGTATCTTTTTGAATTAGTGATTTCCTTTTCTTTGGATATATATCCAGGAGTGGAATTCCTGGTTCATATAGTAGTTCTATTTTTAGTTTTTTGAGGAACTTTCATACTGTTTTCCACAGTGGCTGCACCAACTTACATTGCCACCAACAGTGTACAAGGGTCCCCTTTTCTCCACATCCTCACCAACATTTGTTATTTGTGGTCTTTTTGATGACAGCCGTTCTGACAGGTGTGAGGTGATATTTCATTGTGGTTTTGATTTTCATTTTTCTGATGATTAGCAATTTGAGCATTTTTTCATGTGCCTATTGGCTATCTGTATGTTTTCTTTGAGAAAATGTCTATTCAGGTCTTTTACTCATTTTTTAATCAAGTTATTTGTTTTTTGATATTGAGTTGTATGAGCTGTTTTTATACTTTGGATATTAACCTATATCAATCTTATAATTTGCAAATGTTTTCTCCAATTCAGTAGGTTGTCTTATCATTTTGATAGGTTGATGTTTTCCTTTGCTGTGCAAAAATTTTTATGTTTAATTAGGTCCCATTTACTTATGTTTGCTTTTGTTTCCTCTACCTTAAGAGACAGATTCCCCCTAAAATATCGCTATGACTTATGTCAAAGACTGTTCTACCTATGTTTTCTTCTAGGAGTTTTATGGTTTCTGGTCTTTAATCCATTTTGAATGTATTTTTATATATGGTGTGAGGAAATATTCTAATTTCATTGTTTTAGATGTAGCTGTCCAGTTTTCCCAGCACCACTTATTGAAGAGACTGTCTCTGCTCCATTGTATATTCTTGCCTTCTTTGTCATAGATTAATTGACCATAAGTGTGTGGATTTATTTCTGGTTTCCCTATTCTATTCTGTTGATCTATGTGTCTGTTTTTGTGCTAGTACCATGCTGTTTTGATTACCATAGCTTTGTAGTGTAGTCTGAAGTCAGGGAACATTATACCTCCAGCTCTGTTCTTCTTTCTCAAGACTCTTTTGTCTATTTGGGGTCTTTTGTGTTTCCATACAAATTTTAAAATTATTTGTTCTAGTTCTGTGAAAAATGCCATTGTCATTTTGACAGGAATTGCATTGAATCTGTAGATCACCTTGGGTAGTACAGTTATTTTATCAGTATTAATTATGCCAATCCATGAACATGGTAAGCTTTCCATCTGTTTGTGTTGTCTTCAGTTTCTTTCATCAGCATCTTACAGTTTTCTGAGTAGTAGGTCTTTTACCTCCTTAGGTTTGTTCTTAGGTATTTTATTCTTTTAAATGTGATTGTAAAATGGACTATTCCCTTAATTTCTCTTTCTGATAGTTCATTGTTAGTGTATAGAAATGCAACAGATTTCTGTATATTAATTTTGTATCCCGCAGCTTTACCAAATTCACTGATAAGCTTTAGTAGTTTTCTGGTAACATCTTTAGGATTTTCTATGTATAGTATCATGTCATCTTCAGTGACAGTTTTACTTCTTCTTTTCCACTTTGGATTCCTTTTATTTCTTTTTCTTGTCTGATTGCTGTAGCTAGGACTTCAATACTACATTGAATAAAAGTGGAGAAACTGAGCATCCTTGTCTTGTTCCTGGTCTTAGGGGAAATGCTTTCAGCTTTTCACCATTGAGCATGAGGTTAGCTGTGGGCTTATCATAAATGGCCTTTATTATGTTGAGGTATGTTCCCTCTACACCCACTTCATGGAGAGTTTTTATCAAAAGTGGATGTTGAATTTTATTAAAAGCTTTTCTGCATCTATTGAGATAATCATATGGTTTTTATTCAGTTTGTTTATATGATGTATCATATTGATTAATTTATGGATATTGAACCACCCTTGCATCCCTGGGATAAATCCCACTTGATCATGGTATATGATCCTTTTAATATATTGTTGGATAAGATTTGCTAATATTTTGTTGAGTATTTTTGCATTCTGTTCATCAGTGTTATTGGACTGTAATTTTCTTTTTTTGTGATATCTTTGTCTGGTTTTGGTATCAGGATGATGCCAGCCTCATAGAATGAGTTGGGAAGCACTCCCTCCTCTGCAATATTTTTGGAATTTTTTGAGAAGGATAGGTGTTAACTCTTCTCTAAATGTTTGGTAGAATTCACCTGTGAAGCTATCTGGTTTTGGATTTTTGTTTGCTTGGAGGTTTTTTTTTTTAAATTGCTGATTCAATTTTATTACTGGTAATTGCTTTGTTCATATTTTCTAATTCTCCCTGGTTAAGTCTTTGGAGAATATACATTTCTAAGAATTTGTGCACTTCTTCTAGGTTGTCCATTTTATTGGCATATTGTTGTTTATAGTAATGTTTTAAGATCCTTTGTATTTTGTGGTATTGTTTGTAACTTCTTTTTCATTTCTGGTTTTATTGATTTGGGCCCTCTTTTTTTCTTGATGAGTCTGGCTATAGGTTTATCAATTTTTGTCTGTCTTTTCAAACAACCAGCTCTTAGTTTCATTGATCTTTCTATTGCTTCTTAGTCTCTATTTCATTTATTTCATCTCTGATCTTTCTTATTTCTTTCCATCTACTAATCTTGAACTTTGTTTTTTCTTTTTTTCCCTGGCTCCTTTAGGTATAGGGTTAAGTCATTTATTTGAGATTTTTCTTGTTTCCTGAGGTAAGCTTGTGCCACTATTTTCCCTCTTAGAACTACTTTTGCTGTGTCCCTTAAATTTTGAATTGTTGTTTTTTCATTTTCATTCATCTCCAGGTATTTTTTTATTTCTTTGAATTCTTCAGTGATCCATTCAGTTATTTAGTAACAGACTGTTTAGTCTTGATGTGATATATATTTTTTTGCAGTTTTTTTCATTTTGATTTCTAGTCTCATAGCATTGTGGTTGGAAAATATGCTTGATATGATTTCAATTTTCTTAAATTTACTGAGGCTTTTTTTTTTGTGGCCCAGCATGTGATCAACCCTGTAGAATGTTCCATGTGCACTTGAAAAGAATGTGTATTCTGCTGCTTTGGGATAGAATGTTCTTTATATGTAATTAAGTCCTTATGTTCTAATGTGTCTTTTAAGGCCAGTGTTTCCTTATTGATTTGCTGTCTGAATGATCTATCCATTGATGTAAGTGGGGTGTTAACGTTCCCGACTATTATTGTATTACTGTCAATTTCTCCTTTTATGTCTGTTAATACTTGCTTTATGTATTTAGTTGCTCCTATGTTGGGTCATATGTATTTACAGTGGTTTTATCTTCTTCTTGGTTTTATTCCTTGATCATTATGTAATGTCCTTTGTCTTTCATAACAGTGTGTTTTAAAGTCTATTTTTTCTGATTGATACCCTGGCTTTCTTTTGATTTCCATTTGCATGGAATACCTTTTTCCATTCCCTCACTTTCAGTTTGTGTGTCTTTAGATCTGAAGTGAGTCTCTTGTAGACAGCATATATATGGATCTTGTTTTTGTATCCATTCAGCTACCCTATGTCTTTTGACTGGAACATTTAATCCCTTTATATTTAAAGTAATTATTGATAGGTATGTACTTATTGCCACTTTATTAATTGTTTTGGTGTTGTTTTGTAGTTCTTTTTGTTCCTTTCTTCTTTCTTCTTTTGTTCTCATCCCTTGTGATTCAATGACTATCTTTAGTGTTATGTTTGGATTCCTTTCTCTTTTCTGTATGTGTATCTACTATAGGTTTTTGGTTTGTGGTTGCCATGAAGTTTGTATATAGCATTCTATCTATCTATCTATCTATCTATCTATCTATCTATATAGATATAGGTATACGTATCATTATTTTTAGTTGCTGATTTCTTAATTTCAAACACATTTTAACAACCCTGCAGTTTTACTCCCCTCCTGCCACAGTTTCTGTTTTTGACAGCATATTTAACATCTTTTTGTTTGTGTATCCTTTAACCGCTCATTGTGGACATAGATAATTTTACTGCTTTTGTCTTTTAACCTTCCTACTGGCTTTGCACATGGTTGATTTTGTACCTTTACTGTATATTTGCCATTACAGATCAGCTTTTTCCTTTTGTAATTTTCATGTTTCCAGTTATGGCCTTTTCTGTTTCACTTAGAGAAATCCCTTTAATATTCCTTATAAAGCTGGTTTGGTGGTGCTAAACTCTTTTAGCTTTTGCTTTTCTGTAAAGCTTTTGATCTTCCCATCAAATCTGAATGAGAGGCTTGCCAGGTAGGATATTGTTGGTTGTAATATTTTTCCCTTTCATCACTTTAAATATATTGTATCACTCCCTTCTGGCCTGAAGAGTTTCTGCTGAAAAAATCAGATCATAGCTGTATGGGAGCTCTCTTTGTATAACTTGTTTTTTTCCCTTGCTTCTTTTAATATTCTGTCTTTATCTTTACTTTTATCCATTTTAACTACAATGTGTCTTTGTGTATTCCTCTTTGGGTTAATCCTGTTTGGGGATCTCTGTGCTAAATGTACTTGGATGTCTGTTTCCTTTCTCAGATTAGGGGATTTTTAGCTATTTTGTCTTCTCTGTTCTCTGCCCCTTTCTCTTTTCTCCTTTTGGGACCATTATAAGGCAAATGTTAGTTTAGCTGTTGTCATCACAGAGATCTCTTAAACTGTCCTGATTTCTTTTTATTCTTTTTTCTTTTTTCTGTTCAGCTTCAGTGATTTCCACTATTCTATCTTCCATCTCACTGATCTGTTCCTCTGTATCATTTAGTTTACTGTTGATTCTTTCTAGTATATTTTTCATTTCAGTTACTGTGTTCCTCATCTCTGTTTGGTTGTTCATTATATTTTCTAACTCTTTGTTAAAAACTTCTCACTTCTTGTTCTGCTCACTGTTCTTTCTCCTGAGTTCTTTGGTCATCTTTACAATCATTACCTGAACTCTTTTTTGGGTAGGTTGCCTATCTTTACTTCACTTAGTTCTTCTTCTGAGGTTTTATCTTTTTTTTTTTTTTTTTTTGCGGTACGTGGGCCTCTCACTGTTGTGGCCTCTCCCATTGCAGAGCACAGGCTCTGGATGCGTGGGCTCAGTGGCCATGGCTTACAGGCCCAGCTGCTCCACGGCATGTGGGATCTTCCCAGACTGGGGCACAAACCTGTATCCCCTGCATTGGCAGGTGGACTCTCAACCACTGCGCCACCAGGGAAGCCCTGAGGTTTTACCTTGTTCCTTCTTTTAGAACATGTTCCTCTGTCTCCTCATTTTGCCTAATTTGCTGTTTTTATTTTTGTGTATCTGGTAGGTTAGTTTCATTTCCTAACCTTGGAGAAGTGGCCTTTTGTAGGATATGTCCTATGTATCCTGACAACACTCCCCTCTGGTTTCCAGAGCTATATGCTCTAGGGGTGCCACATAAGTGGTCTGTGTGGGTCCTTCTGTTGTGGAAGGCTGACTATGTGGGCAGTCTGGTAGGTGTGGCTGGCCCCAGATCTGGTTGGTTGCCTGGCCTTGCCTTGTGCAGAGGCTGCTGGCTGCTGGTTGGTGGGGCTGGGTTACAAGGTGCCTGGCTATGTAATCCTGGGGGTCCCTGGGTCTAGTGCTGGCTGGTTGGGGTCCAGGAGATCCTGGAGCTGGTACCCACCTACCAGTGGGTGAAGCCAGATCCTGAGGCTACTGCTGGCCCATTGGTGGGTCTGGCTGCAGGGTCCAGGGTTCCCAGTGCTGGTGTTAGACCCCTGGTGGGTGGACTGGATCCCAGGGTGGCTGGCTGAGGGTCCCAGGGTGTCTCAGAGCTAATGTTGGTCTGCTGGTATGCCAAGCCAGGGCCCAGTCTGTTTCATGTCTGGTTCTGGCCTGCTGGTGTGTGGGCTGGGACCTGTCAATGCAGACTGTGGGGCTGCAGTTATCCTAGGGCTGGTTTCTGCCCACTTGTGGGTGAGGCTGTTTCTGAGGCTAGAGCTGGCTCACTGGTGTGCAGGGATGGGGCCCAGGGAATTCTAGGGTCGGTGCCTGCCTACTGGTGGGTGGAGCTGGTTTCCGGTTCTCTGACTGCAGGGCCCTGGGGGTACCTGTCTAGTGCCTACACACTGGTGTGTGAGACACACCAGGGGTGGCTGTGAACTCAGGGAGTCGTAAGGCAGCCTGTCTGGATGGCGGGTAGGGCTGCCCAGTTAAGTTGCTTGGCCTGAGGCCTCCCAGTACTGGTGCCTTCAGGCTGGTGGGTGGGGGCGGAGCTGTGTCTTGAGGCTAATAAGCGAGAGGGAGGATTTCAAAATGGCCCTTGCCAGCACCAGTGTCCACGTGGTAGAATGAGCTCCCAAAATTGGCTGCTGCCAGTGTTTTTGTCCCTAGTGTGAGATCCAGTTGCCTCCTATTTCCCTGGGAGACTCTCCAAGATCAGCAGGTAGGTTTGACCCAGGCTCCTTTCAAATTACTGCTTCTGCCCTGGGTCCCAGAGCATGTGAGATGTTGTGTGAGCCTCTTAAGAGTAGAGTCTCTATTTCTCACAACCCTTGGGACTCCTGAAAGTAAGACTTGCTGACTTTCAAAGCCAAATGTTCTGGGGGCTCATCTTCCTGGCACAGGATCCCCGGGCTGGGGAGTCCAATGTGGTGCTCAGACCCCTTGCTCCTTGCGGAGGACCTCTGCAATTGTAATTATTCTTCTTTGTGGGTTGCTGACTAGGAGTATGGGTCTTGGCTGTACCATGACTCTGCCCCTCCTACCCATCTCATGTGGTTCCTTCTTTGTATCTTTAGTTGTAGAAGATCTTTTCTGGTAGGTTCCAGTCTTTTTCATAAATAGGTGTTCTGTACATAGTTGTGATTTTGGTGTGCCCACAACAAGAGGTGAGCTCAGGGTCTTCCTAGTCCACCATCTTGGGAACTCTCCAGATACCTTTATAACTTAGTGATTTCATTTCCATCAGATAAGCACCTAGAAGAGAATTGATGGATCATATGGTAGTTCTGTGTTTAAGTTTTTGAGGAACCACCATAGTGTTTTCCATGGTGGCTACACAAATTTACATTCCCATTGCCTTTCTGAAAGGGCAGAATGGGATCCTTCCTTTTGTCCTCTAAGCAGCTGTTTTCAGGAGAAGTCTAACCAATATGTTTTAATAATTCAACTTTTTGAATTATGACTCTTTTTGAATTATGGTTTTCTCAGGGTATATGCCCAGTAGTGGGATTGCTGGGTCATATGGTAGTTCTATTTTGTTTTTTAAGGAACCTCCATACTGTTCTCCATAGTGGCTGTATCAATTTACATCCCCACCAACAGTGCAAGAGGGGTCCCTTTTCTCCACACCCTCTCCAGCATTTATTGTTTGTAGATTTTTTGATGATGGCCATTCTGACTGGTGTTAGGTGATACCTCATTGTAGTTTTGATTTTCATTTCTCTAATGATTAGTGATGTTGAGCATCCTTTCGTGTGTTTCTTGGCAATCTGTATATCTTCTTTGGAGAAATGTCTGTTTAAGACTTCTGCCCATTTTTGGATTGGGTTGTTTAATTTTTTGATATTGAGCTGCATGAGCTGCTTGTATATTTTGGAGATTAATCCTTTGTCAGTTGCTTTGTTTGCAATTATTTTCTCCCATTCTGAGGGTTATCTTTTCATCTTGTTTATGGTTTCCTTTTATTTACAATAGCCAGGACATTGAAGCAACCTAAGTGTCCATCAACAGAGGAATGGATAAAGAAGATGTGGCACATATATACAATGGAATATTACTCAGCCATAAAAAGAAACAAAATTGAATTACTTGTGGTGAGGTGGATGGACCTAGAGACTGTCATACGGAGTGAAGTAAGTCAGAAAGAGAAAAACAAATGCCATATGCTAACATATATATGGAATCTAAAAAAAATGTTTTTGAAGAACATAGGGGCTGGACAGGAATAAAGACACAGACATAGAGAATGGACTTGAGGACATGGGGAGGGGGAAGTGTAAGCTGTGACAAAGTGAGAGAGTGGCATGGACATATATACACTACCAAATGTAAAATAGATAGCTAATGGGAAGCAGCTGCGTAGAATAGGAAGATCAGCTTGGTGCTTTGTGTCCACCTAAAGGGGTGGGATAGGGAGGGTGGGAGGGAGACACAAGAGGGAGGAGATATGGGGATATATCTATATGTGTAGCTGATTCACTTTGTTATACAGCAGAAGCTAACACACCATTGTAAAGCAATTATACTCCAATAAAGATGTTAAAAATACATTCCAAAAAAAAAATTCAACTTGAGTTGGCTAACACAGCACATACTGTGATCTGCTCATAGACTACTGGCCGTTTGTTTCTTGTTCTTGCCTCTGGAACCCCAGGCAGGGAGCACTGAAAACCACACAGATGCTTACTGAAGGGACCCTTAGGTTTTTTTTTTTATGATTTTCTTTTTTTTTTTAATTGAAGTGCAGTTGACACACAATGTTATATTAGTTTCAGGTATACAATATAGTGATTCAACATTTATATACATTATGAGGTGATCACCCCATGTCTAGTTACCATCTGTCACCATTTAAAGTTATCACAATATTATTGACTATATTCCCTGTTCTATATTTTACATCCCCATGACTTATTTATTTTATAACTGAAAGTGTGTGCCTCTTAATCCCTTTCACCTATTTTGTCCATCCCCCCATTTCTCTCCCCATCAATAGGTTTATGTTGCTTAGAAACTTTATCTCCCACTGAAAGACTTAGGAATTAGAGAATGTTCTGTGCAGAAAGGTTTCGGTATTGACAGTGGTCAATACAAAAGGAGCTAGAGGTAGAGATATCTGGGGCAAAGATGTAAAAGTATGCAACTAAGTTAAAACCTGATTCAGAATAATCCCACTCACTCACTCTTCATCTGCTGTTCAATTCCTCATGCTAACCCAAAGTGCTCCCAGAAAACTCTGTAATTCCCTCATCCTAGCATTTCTACTGTTTTTTATTCTTACTGAAATCCTCCCACTAGCCTATAATTTATCTTTGCTTACTGTAACTCAGCTCTTAGCAGAGGACTAAGTACATGTGTTTAACAGTCATATTTTGATTGGATGCTTTAGATAAAATGTCAGTGAAGGCAAATAGAATATAATTATGAAGGAGAGGAAAATAGAACCAGAAGACAGAAATGGACCCTAGAGGCAGTGTCTGATTTTCACTTAAGGATATTGAAACCCAGGGAGGTCCACTAATTTGGTCAAAGTCACAAGTGGTAGGACCAGACCAGAACCCAGACTTTGGTGCTCGTGGTCTTTCCAAGTATCACACTACTTATTACTTAAAGGATGGCGAATTGGTGATGAGTTTGAAAACTGAGATGGGGAGGATCCATGAGAAGGTACTGGGTGTTTGTCTCTTTGAATTCTGTTGGTATATGAAGTGATGGGTACTGGTTCACAGAAGCTATAAAAGGAAAGAGAAGAAAGAGGAGTGAGTCTTCAATAACATCATAAGAAATTTAGATGAATCATTTCTAGATACTTAGAGGAGATTGGAATTAGGACACGACCTAGAAACATTTGTGATCTGGGTAAAGTTTGTCTTTCCAGACTTTCAGGACCATCGTTTTCCTGTCCTTCATCTGGCAGGACCCCAGGATGTCTGCCTTCCCTCATTGTGCAAAGTCTCCGAGTTTAATGCCCCACCTAAGCTTGTTCCCTATGATCCTCCAAAAACTTCCTGACCTGTTTTCTGATCTCACTGGTTCCATAAGGCCACACAAGCAAAGAGATGCTAACTTCCAAAAGTAATTGATACTGATGTGTAATGGCAAATTATCTTTCCTGCACATTAATTTCCCTTCCACCATACCATCTTGCTGTTATTTATCTCATATTTAAGAGCAATCACAAACAAAAAAATCCTCACTCTTGACCCAACTCTCAGTTAGCAACCCATTTCTCTGCCCCTCATTGACAGAAAAACTTCTTTTTACAACATTTAAAACAAAACTCACTATCTCTAAACACCCATTTCCCCTTCTTTTTTTTTTTTTAAACAGCTTTATTGGAGTATAATTGCTTTACATTATTGTGTTAGTTGCTGCCCTATATCAAAGTGAGTCAGCTATACGTATACGAATATCCCCATATCCACTCCCTCTGCCGTCTCCCTCCTACCCTCCCCATCCCACCCCCTTAGGTGGTCACAAAGCACCGAGCTGATCTCCCTGTGCTATGCAGCTACTTCCCACTGGCTATCTATTTTACATTTGGTAGTGTATATATGTCAATGCCACTCTCTCACTCACTTTATCCCAGCTTACATTCCCCCTCCCCATGTCCTCAAGTCCATTCTCTATGTCTGCGTCTTTATTCCTGTCCTGCCCCTAGGTTTTTCAGAACCTTTTTTTTTCTTAGATTATATATATGTGGGTGTGTGTGTGTGTTAGCATACGGTATTTGTTTTTCTCTTTCTGACTTACTTCACTCTGAATGACAGACTCTAGGTCCATCCACCTCACTACAAATAACTCAATTTCGATTCTTTTTATGGCTGAGTAATATTCCGTGGTATATATGTGCCACATCTTCTTTATCCATTCATCTGTCGATGGACATTTAAGTTGCTTCCATGTCCTGGCTGCAATGAACATTGTGCTGCAATGAACATTGTGGTACATGACTCTTTTTGAATTATGGTTTTTTCAGGTTATATGCCCAGTAGTGGGATTGCTGGGTCATAGGGTAGTTCTATTTTTAGGTTTTTAAGGAACCTCCATACTGTTCTCCATGGTGGCTGTATCAATTTACATTCCCACTGACAATAAAAGAGGGTTCCCTTTTCTCCACACCCTCTCCAGTATTTATTGTTTGTAGATTTTTTGATGATGGCTGTTGTGAGGTGATACCTCATTGTAGTTTTGATTTGCATTTCTCTAATGATTAGTGATGTTGAGCATCCTTTCATGTGTTTGTTAGCAATCTGTATATCTTCTTTGGAGAACTTTCTAGTTAGGTCGTCTGCCCATTTTTGGATTGGGTTGTTTATTTTTTGGATATTGAGCTGCATGAGCTGCTTGTATATTTTGGAGATTAATCCTTTGTCAGTTGCTTTGTTTGCAAATATTTTCCCATTCTGAGGGTTGTCTTTTTGTCTTGTTTATTGTTTCTTTGCTGTACAAAAAGTTTTAACTTTTATTAGGTCCCATTTGTTTATTTTTGCTTTTATTTCCATTTCTCTAGGAGGTGGGTCAAAAAGGATCTTGCTGTGATTTATGTCAGAGAGTGTTCTTCCTGTGTTTTTCTCTATGAGTTTTATAGTGTCTGGCCTTACATTTAGGTCTTTAATCCATTTTAAGCTTATTTTTGTGTATGGTGTTAAGGAGTGTTCTAATTTCATTCTTTTACATGTAGCTGTCCAGTTTTCCCAGCACCACTTATTGAAGAGGCTGTCTTTTCTCCATTGTATATTCTTGCCTCCTTTATCAAAGATAAGGTGACCATATGTGCATGGGTTTATCTCTGGGCTTTCTATCCTGTTCCATTGATCTATATTTCTGTTTTTGTGCCAGTACCATACTGCCTTGATTACTGTAGCTTTGTAGTACAGTCTGAAGTCAGGGAGCCTGATTCCTCCAGCTACATTTTTCTTTCTCAAGATTGCTTTGGCTTTTTGGGGTCTTTTGTGTTTCCATACATATTGTGCAATTTTTTGTTCTAGTTGTGTGAAAAATGCTGTTGGTAGTTTGATAGGGATAGCACTGAATCTGTAGATTGCTTTGGGTAGTATAATAATTTTCACAATGTTGATTTTTCCAATCCAAGAACATAGTATATCTCTCCATCTGTTTGTATCACCCTTAATTTCTTTCTTTAGTGTCTTATAGTTTTCTGCATACAGGTCTCTTTTATCTCCTTAGGTAGGTTTATTCCTGGGTATTTTATTCTTTTTGTTGCAATGGTAAGTGGGAGTGTTTCCTGAATTTCTCTTTCAGATTTTTCATCATTAGTGTATAGGAATGCAAGAGATTTCTGTGCATTAATTTTGTATCCTGCTACTTTACCAATTTCATTGATTAGCTCTAGTTGTTTTCTGTTAGCATCTTTAGGATTCTCGATGTATAGTATCATGTCATCTTCAAACAGTGACAGCTTTACTTCTTTTCCAATTTGGATTCCTTTTATTCTTTTTTCTTCTCTGATTGCTGTGGCTAAAACTTCCAAAACTATGTTGAATAAGAGTGGTGAGAGTGGGCAACCTTGTCTTGTTCCTGATCTTAGAGGAAATGGTTTCATTTTTTCACCATTGAGAATGATGTTGGCTGTGTGTTTCTCATATATGGCCTTTATTGTGTTGAGGTAAGTTCCCTCCATTCCTACTTTCTGGAGAGTTTTTATCATAAATGGGTGTTGAATTTTGTCGAAAGCTTTTTCTGCATCTATTGAGATTATCATATGGTTTTTGTATTCATTCAACTAGTTTGTGTGTTTTGGTTGGAGCATTTAATCCATTTACATTTAAGGTAATTGTCAATATATATGTTCTCATTACCATTTTCTTAATCGTTTTGGGTTGTTTTTGTAGGTCTTTTCCTTCCCTTGTGTTTCCTGCCTAGAGAAGTTCCTTTAGCATTTGTTGTAAAGCTGGTTTGGTGGTGCTGAATTCTCTTAGCTTCTGCTTGTCTCTAAAAGTTTTAATTTCTCCATCAAATCTGAATGAGATCCTTGCTGGGTAGAGTAATCTTGGTTGTAGGTTTTTCCCTTTTATCACTTTAAATATGTCCTGCCACTCCCTTCTGGCTTGCAGAGTTTCTGCTGAAAGATCAGCTATTAACCTTATGGGGATTCCCTTTTATGTTATTTGTTGCTTTTCCCTTGCTGCTTTTAATAATTTTTCTTTGTATTTAATTTTTGATAGTTTGATTAATAGGTATCTTGGCGTGCTTCTCCTTGGATTTATCCTGCATGAGACTCTCTGTGCTTCCTGGACTTGATTAACTATTTCCTTTCCCATATTAGGGAAGTTTTCAACTATAATCTCTTCAAATATTTTCTCAGTCCCTTTCTTTTTCTCTTCTTCTTCTAGCACCCCTATAATTTGACTATTGGTGCATTTAATGTTGTCCCAGAGGTCTCAGAGACTGTCCTCAATTTTTTTCATTCTTTTTTCTTTATTCTGCTCTCAGTAGTTATTTCCACTATTTTATCTTCCAGGTCACTTATCCATTCTTCTGCTTCAGTTATTCTTCTATGGATTCATTCTAGAGAATTTTTAATTTTATTTATTGTGTTGTTCATCATTGTTTGTTTGCTCTTTAGTTCTTCTAGGTGCTTGTTAAACGTTTTTTGTATTGTCTCCATTCTATTTCCAAGATTTTGGATCATCTTTACTATCATTACTCTGAATTCTTTTTCAGGAAGACTGTATATTTCCTCTCATTTGTTTGGTCTGGTGGGTTTTTACCTTGCTCCTTTATCTGCTGTGTATTTCTCTGTCTTCTCATTTTTCTTAACTTACTGTGTTTGGGGTCTCCCTTTTGCAGGTTGCAGGTTCATAGTTCCTGTTGTTTTTCGTGTCTGGCCCCAGTGGGTAAGGTTGGTTCAGTGGGTTGGTTAGGCTTCCTGATCGAGGAGACTGCTGCCTGTGTCCTGATGGATGAGGCTGGATCTTGTCTTTCTGGTGGGCAGGACTGTGTCCAGTGGTGTGTGTTGGGATGTCTGTGACCTTATTATGATTTTAGGCAGTCTCTCTGCTAATGGGTGATGTTGTGTTCCTGACTTGATAGTTGTTTGGCATGGGCTGTCCAGCACTGGAGCTCGCTGGTCGTTGAGTGGAGCTGGGTCTTAGTGTTGATACGGAGATCTCTGGGAGAGCTCTTGCCAATTGATATTATTTGGGGCCAGGAGGTCTCTGGTGGCCCAATGTCCTGAACTTGGCTCTCCCACCTCAGAGGCTCAGGCCTGACACCCAGCCGGAACATCAAGACCCTGTCAGCCACATTGCTGTGTGTGGTGTTTTTCCACTGATGTTCTACTATGCAATAGTAGAAATCAAGTATGTGGCAAATTGGATTTTTTAAAAAAATAATTTTATGCATTTTATTTATTTTTGGCTGTGTTGGGTCTTCGTTGCTGCATGTGGGCTTTCTCTAGTTGTGGTGAGCAGCACCTACACTTTGTTGTGGTGCACGTATTTCTCATTGTGGTGGCTTCTCTTGTTGCGGAGTATGGCCTCTAGGTGCGTGGGCTTCAGTAGTTGTGGCATGTGAGCTCAGTAATTGTGGCATGTGGGCTCAGTAGTTGTGGCTTGCAGGCTCTAGAGCACAGGCTCAGTAGTTGTGGCTCATGGGCTTAGTTGCTGCCCAGCATGTGGGCTCTTCCTGGACCAGGGCTCGAACCCATGTCCCCTTCATTGGCAGGCAGATTCTTAAGCACTGCGCTACCAGGGAAGCCCGGCAAGTTGGATTTAACCTAGGTTGTCTCCTGACATTCCTGCTCTGTGAATCCTCCTCGCACTGTAAGGCAGTGTGTTTTTCTGACACTGATAGCAGCAGACCTCAAGCCTTCACGTTTGGTCACGGGTAGTCTTTAGTTTCAAGGAAAGGAGGCAGGAGAAGCATTTCCCTGGGGCCTGAATGATAGCCACTGGAGTGAATTTGAGGGTCACAGGCCTCTTGGACCCATGTGCCCAAGATAATGATAAAGGTGCTGTCTCAGGCAGTTCAGGCTGCTACAACAGCGTATCTTACACTGGGTGGCTTAAACAACAAACATTTATTTCTCCCAGTTCTAGAGGCTACAAATCCAAGCTGATGGTGCCAGCACAGTCAGGTTCTCAGTGAGGGGCCTCCTCCTGGTTACATCCTCACCATGTCTTCCTTGGTGCACACACAGATATAACTCCCTTTTCTCCTCTTTTTTTTTTTATAAGGGCATTAATCCCCTTGCCATTTCACCTGCCTTCACTAATCAAGTTCATTTTGAGACATGCGTGTCCTCCAACAGGCAGATAGCTTAAACAATATGATGCTTGCCTGAGTTATTTTCCAGGAACCTGAAGTCACCTGTGTCTCCCATTTCCCATTCTTTCCTGAACTCTTCCAAGGCATTTGCCTCTATCACTCCTCCTTTCAAGGAGTGTCTTGTCAGTTTCTCTGGTCTGTCCCAATGGTCTCCACATTGATAAAGCTGATGGTAAATCTCAGTCCTGATTTTCTTGACTTACCAGCATCATTGACACAGTTGATTATTTTGTCCTCCTGGAAGAACTTTCTTCACTTTGTTTTTTGTATACTTCCTTCTCCATTCTGCTGGTTCTTTATCTTTTTCCCAGCCTCTTAATGGTGGAGAGTCCTAGGGCTCAGTCCTTGGACCTCACCCCTCCCCTCTTATATTTTCTTGGTGATTTTATCCAGTTTCATGGCTTTCAAGAAACCTATGCATGTGTGATCCCCAAATTTATATCTTCATTGTGTACCTCTTCCTTGAAATTCAGTCATATATTTAACTGCTTAACTGACCTCTCTGCTTGATGATTTAATAGAAAACTTAAGTTTAACTTGTCCATATGGAACAGAAGAGAAAGCCCATAAGTAGAGTATCACATATGCAATCACTTGGTTTAGGACACAGGTGATACGGAAGTGCACGAAAACAATGGCCTTTTCGATAATTGGTGCTGGTGAAATTGATATCCATGTGGAAAAAAAGTGAATCTCAACCCATGTCTCACTCCATAAGAAAAGTCAGTTCCAGATGAAGTTTAGGTTTTAAGATGAAAGGGAAAACCATCAAACTTCTTGATGATAACATAAGAGAATATATTCATAATGTTGGGGGAAGGAATGATTCCTTTAATAGAACACTGAAAGCACTGAGATAAAGGAAGAGGTTGATAAATTGAACTTCATTATAATTAAGAACTTCTGTTCATCAAAAGACATCATTCAGAGAAGGAAAGAGCAAGCCACAGACTGTAAGAAGATATTTGCAGAACATACATACAACATAATATTTATATGCAGCATATTAACAATTTCCTAAAAATTAATGGGAAAAGACAGAACGTCATTTTACTTATTGTCTGCTGCATAACAAATGACCTAAAAATATTAGTGGCTTAAAAAGGAATGTTTAATTTACTCACTATTTTGCAATTCAGGCAGGATTCAGTGGAGACACCACGTCTCTGCTCCATGTAGCATCAAGTGATTGGGGCTGGAAGATCCATCTGCAAAATAAATCACTCCTAGGCTTGCAAAGTGGGGCTGGCTGTCGCGTGGGAATTCAGAGGGCGCTGTTTGCCAGAGACTTTAATTCTCCTCCATATGGGTCTTTCTGCATGGCTTATTGAGCTTCCTCACAGCATGGTGGCTGGGTTCCAAGAGAGAGGACATAGTAGCCGTCAGCCCTTTCCAAGGGTAGGCCCAGAACTGGCACTGCATCACTTCCGCTATATCCTATTGAGCAAAATATTGAATGGCCCAGTGCAGATTCAGGGGGATAGAGAAGTATATTCCATCTCTCACTGTGTGTGGGATGGTTACAACAAATTTTGTCGTCTTTAATCCACTGAAAAACATCTAATTAAAAGATTGGCAAAAGACTTGAACAAGTACTTTGTGAATAAGGGATATTAACATTACCAATGGCATGAAAGTGTGCTCAATAACATTTATCAGAGAAATACCAGTTAAAATTGCAGGATACCAGTACACATCAATCAGTTGGCTAAAATGAACAAACAGACAAACACACTTTATAGCCATTGGTGAGCAAGTGGAACGATACGAACTCTTTTTTGTTTGTTTGTTTGTTTTTTGCGGTACGCGGCCCTCTCACTGCTGTGGCCTCTCCCGTTGCAGAGCACAGGCTCCGGACGTGCAGGCTCAGCGACCATGGCTCATGGGCCCAGCCGCTCCGCGGCATGTGGGATCTTCCCGGACTGGGGCACGAACCCGTGTCCCCTGCATCGGCAGGCGGACTCTTAACCACTGCGCCACCAGGGAATCCCCGAACTCTTAAATACTGCTGCTGGGGACTTAAATTAATACACAACATTAGGAATTTGTTTGGCATGATCTGTAGATGACTCACATGGCCTGCAGGTTGGTGCTGGCTGTTCCTTGAGAGTTCAGCTGGGGTTGTTGGCTAGGGAACTTAATTCTTCTTCACATGAGTCTTTTTATGCAGCTTCCTGGGCTTCCTCATAGCATGGTGACTGGGTTCCAAGTGAGAGGAAGCAGCATATATGTACATACAGATATGGACCCAAAGAAATGCATATATATGTGCAAGAAAAGGTATATAGTACAAGAATGTTCCCAACAGTTGTATCAGTAATAGTCTCAATCTAGAGACAAACCTCATATACATCAACAATGAGTGGATATATACATTGTTGTGTATTCAAACAATGGAATAATAGACAACAATAAAAAAGACAAACCATTGCTATACTTAACAATGTGGATGCTTCTGACAAAGTTAATATTGAATGAAAGAAGCCAGGCACAAGAGTTCTTATTCTTTGATTTCATTTATATGGAGTTCAAAACCAGGCAAAACTCATCTATGGTGATGGATGTCAGAATAACAGCTACCTTTAGGGTGAGTGGTGATGAGGGGGGATATGATGAAAGCTTCTGTGTTAGCAAAACTATTCTGTTTTTTGATCTTGGTGGTGATTACCCAGGTATGTTCTTTGTGTACAAATTCTTTGGGCTGTCCATTTAAGATATGTGCATTTTTCTGTATGCTTGCTTGAGATAAAGATAGTAACTTGTCTAAAACTGAACTTCTCATCCTCCTACCAAAACCTGCACTACTCAAATCTTCCCATCTGAGCTAATGGCTCCCCTATCCTTTGAGTCATCTCTGACTTTACTCTCTCTTCCTCTCACACCCCAAATTCATCTGTAAATCTTACTGGCTATTCAACATAGGTCTAGCTTCCAGCCACTTTCCACCAAAATGGAACCATTTTGGTCCAGGACACCTTGGTCCATTATAGTCTCCTAACTGGTCTCTCAGCTTCCACTCTGACCCTTGCTACATGCGGGTTCTCAGAACTGCAGCCAGATGATCCACTCAAAACTCAAGTCACTTCTCGGCACTCCTCCAGTGGCCCCCATCTCACTCAGAGTAAAAGCCCAAGTCCTTAACATGGTTTATGGGGTCTGGAGGATGTGGCCCCATTTCCTTGCTGTTTTTCTTGCATCCTTTTACGTTTCACTCTGGTCTTCTTGCTGTTCCTTGAGCACAGCCTGTGCACCCTCCCCATAGGGCCTTTGCCCTTCCCATTTCTTCTCCCTGATCACATTTCCCCCCCAGAAAGCTGCATGGCTTTCACCTCTTTAAGTCTTTTTTCAGACCTCACCTTCTCATGAATCTTACTCTGACCACCCTAGTTAAAATACCCTTCCCTTGTAGTCCCCTGCCGTGTTTTGAATTTCACCTTTGTCCTTCTTATCTTCTAACAAACTATATATTTTCCTTATTTGTTATGCATATTATTTGTCTTTCCCCTTTATACAAATTCCCTGGGGGACTTTGAAGCAACTTAAAGTTTGGGAAGCTCTAGTTCTGACCATTCTGCTTTTAAAGTGCTTTTGCATCCTGTTATTGAGTGTGATTTTACCCTGTGAGTTGGCAGAACATATGCCATTAGCTCCAAATTTGTTGTTTGTTGAGATGAGGAAACTGAGGCTTAGAGAACAAGGTCATGGTGCTAGAAAGTGGCAGGGCCAAGACTGGTATGCTGGTGTTCAAGGAGTTGACTCCAAGGCCGATGTTCTTTCTATATCATCCCCTATGGCAAACAGCTGTAACTAAAGGGCGGGTGAGATATTGGAGAGAGCCCAGCAAAGAGGTGGGCCAAGGAGCAGAGGGAGTGACCAGGACTTAATTTAGTTACGAAGCAGGATGGGGGTGGTGAGTATGTGGACAGAAAAATTACGGACCCTGGCTAAGAGACAGCTAGCCCGTTGTCCCCAGAGACTGCTGTGGAGTCAAGTAAGGACAGTTCTGGCTTGATTCCATGTCCAGAGGCTGGAAGTGGAGCAAGAGAAGGGCAGATCCTTCCAAATCCCTCAATTTCAGAGCAGAGTTCCGGGACTGTGATATTATATTCCTTGTTTTTTTTTTTTTTTTTTTTTTGTAAGTAAACTTTCTTTAATTATGGATTAAAGAATTTTATGACATTGAAAGATACAGCTTATTATGCAATTATTAGTTACATTTCTGTGTACAAGCAATAAACAACCCAAAACTGAAATTAAGAAATCAATTTCATTCACAATAAGATACTTAGCAATGCATTTAACAAAAGCAGTGCAATATATCTGAACACTAAAACCTATAGAGCACAGCTAAGAGAAATTAGAGAAAATCTCAATAAATGGAGAGATATTCCAATGTTTTAGAACTGGCTTATGAGATAGTTGCATAACTCCATAATTTAATAAAAATTACTAAAGTGTACACTTACAATTGGGGAATTTTATGGTATGTAAGTCATACCTCAATAAAGCTGTTTAAAAAATTGTTTTTTTAAATGACCTTTCTGGGTATAGGTGCTAGGATGCATTTGTGTCAGAAAGCTGCATTTTATGTTTGCACTTTTGAAATAAAGACTATTGAAGTAAATATGAGGGTTTATTAAAACCAAGGTATTTTTATATTCCTAATTCCAGTCTCTTAACTCTTAAACTGCTAAACATTCATCATAGATTTCAACTTCTAAACTTGTACGATTATTTATTTGTGTCCACAGCTAAAAAAACTTGGAATGTGTATTTTTTTGTGTGTTACTTGTTAAAACTATTGTGTTGTCTTGTTTACTATAAGGAGGAGAAAATAGGGTGTCATGGATGAAAATGAAGCTAAAAGCTGTGGCTTTCTATAGGTTACAGTTATTTCAGTAATCTGCATGGCAATCGAGCACTTATATTGAAACATTTTCTCCATTAGATGGAAACTGGCAATTAGATTAATATTTTAAATATTGGTAGACTTCTCAGTGTGAAAAACTCACACATCACTTACTCCCTCTGTTAAATATCTTTTTTTTTTTTTTTTTTTTTTTGCGGTATGTGGGCCTCTCACTGTTGTGCCTTCTCCCGTTGCGGAGCACAGGCTCTGGACGTGCAGGCTCAGTGGCCATGGCTCACGGGCCCAGCCGCTCCGCGGCATGTGGGATCTTCCCCGGACTGGGGCACAAACCCGTGTCCCTTGCATCGGCAGGCGGACTCTCAACCACTGCACCACCAGGGAAGCCCTGTTAAATATCTTTTATGTGGGGAAGTTCCCCGTGAAGCAACATCTGTCATGTTACTTTTTTTTAAATTGGAATATAGTTGCTTCATACTGCTGTGTCAGCTTCTGCTGTACAGCAAAGTGAACCAGCCATACGTATACATATATCCCCTCTTTTTCAGATTTCCTTCCCATTTAGGTCACCACAGAGTACCGAGTAGAGCTCCCTGCCCTACAAAGCAGGCCCTCATTAGTTATCTATTTTATACACAGCTGTGTATATGTCAGTCCCAATCCTCCAATCCACCCCCCCCACCCCAGTATCCATACGTCCGTTCTCCATGCCTGTGTTTCTATCTCTGCTTTGCAAACAAGATCATCTATACCATTTTCTAGACTCCTCATATA
Source organism: Hyperoodon ampullatus (assembly GCF_949752795.1). Lineage (NCBI taxonomy): Eukaryota > Metazoa > Chordata > Mammalia > Artiodactyla > Ziphiidae > Hyperoodon > Hyperoodon ampullatus. The sequence goes on from NC_136917.1 coordinate 147,991,758, forward strand.
TGCATTAATGTACGATATTTGCTTTTCTCTTTCTGACTCACCTCACTCTGTATGACAGTCTCTAGGTCTATCCACATCTGCACAGATGACACAGTTTCATTCCTTTCTGTGGCTGAGCGATACTCCACTGTACATATGCATCATATCTTCTTCATCCATTCCTCTGTCTATGGACATCTAGGTTGCCTCCCAGCTTTATTCCTTGTTTTGCTGGTGCTCACAGACCTCTTAGTGTTCTCAGATATTCTGTAGTATTTACATAAGAATCAGGTCCAAATTTCTAGATTGTTTTACTTACATTTTATACTCTTTCCCTCCAACTTCCCTTATAAGTAGATTTGAGATAGCTTACGATTTAAGAGGACCAGTAGCATAAGCATAAAAGATAAATAGTGTATGTGGGGAGGTATGTAAAACGCCAAAAATTTTTTTTGCTAGTGAATTTACTATAAATAGAACATTTGATTTTCATCATTCTGAAAGCTGGAGAGAAAATGAAAAGTAAGAGTTATTGCCTGACTAAAACATGCTCAATATTTGGTTACAGGGACGTGGAAATTTTAGGGGTATGCAATCTAAAAGGAACCCATCATGCAAATCTTATTTAAGGGACGTTGACTTCATTAGTGGATTTTTATTTTAGCCTATTTTAAAGCATTTTTTTTCTTGCTGCTGCTCTAAGCACTCTTAGCACTCTATGACTTGGCACTTTTCTGTGTATCACTGTCTTCAGTGCTTTTAACTTGAGTTTGCAAGTTAAATTTAAACTTCTTGAGGATTGAAATGTCTTCCACTTCTTCTGTACTCCCTCAATTACAGGCCCCCAATATTTTAAAAGCTACAAAGTCTTCAGCCATCTGTCAAATGAGTTTGACTGTAAAGTCAGATCAAAGACAAAATTTGACCTTGAATTCTCATCTAGGATTATACTGGGTGAGAGATTTAGAGCCGAGAAGCTTTGGTTTGTGTACTGGCTCCAACGCTTACAAATCATGAACTTCAGTTTCCCCTTTTGTGGAATGGGACAGTTAATGACCCATTTCTCATATGACCTTCACCGTGATAAATTTAGTAGTCAGGTGTCAGTTTTAGTCTTAGTGAACCAATCAGCAGCATTTGACACAAATGATTTCTTTCTCCTTTCTGGCGCACTGTATTCACATAGTTTTCAGGACACCAAACTCTTTCCATATGGTTGGTCACTCCTTCTTTGTTTCATTTGCTGGCCCCTCTTGACTTCTTAAAGTAAGTGTGCTCTAAAACTAACCCTTAGCCAACTTTTATTCCTCTCTGTCTCTACTCATTAGTGATGTCACCGATCACAAATATAGGCTGATATATGCCAAGGACTCCCAACTTAATATCGGCAGTCCGTATTCCTCTCCCTCAGACTTCAGACTCATGTTCATCGAATTGATTATTCAACATCTCCACCTGGATGTCTACTAGAAATCTCAAACTTACCACATCCAAGACTGAACTCTGGACTTCCCCACTCCTCACTCCTTAAACTTGCTCTACCCACAGCTTTCCCCATCTCAGTTGATGACTACATCCTTTTGGTTGCTTAAGCCAAAAAACCCTGGAGTCATTCCTCTCTTATCTTTCTCTCTCTCCCCGTGCAAGCCATTAGGAATTTGTTGCCTCTACCTTTCAAGAAGACTGCTGATAGTTGGAACATCCTGACCTCAATTTTTTTCTCACCAATTCCACTGCCAATATCATGGTTACAACCCATGCTAACATCCCTATGTAATCTCTTACAAAGATGATTGAAAGAAAACTTTCACCTTGTCTCCTTGCTTCTAAAAGAAGCTCCCCTACATGGCAGTCATAGTGATCCTTTGAAATAGGTCAGCTTATGTCACTTTCTCCTTAAAATCCTGCATAGCTCCTCATCCCATCCTAAGTAGAAGCCAAAATCCTCCTACCGTGGTCTACAAGCTAGTACCTACATGGTCCCCACCCCCAGATCACCTCCACTAGAGGATTTGTATTGGCTTTTCCCTCTGTCTGGAACACTCTTCCCCTTGACATCCTCCATATCTTCATTAAAATGTCATGTTCCCAATGGGGCTGACCCTGACCATCAAATATGATATTGCACTCCTCCACACCCAAATAGTAACTTTTTCTTTTTTCCATAACACCTTTCAACCCTTAAGTTACCATTTTCCTTATTTATGTTTGGTGCTTATTGTGTGTCTTCTTCTGCTGGAATGTAGTGTAAGATCCATAAGTCCATATGGGAAGAAGCAATGACTTGATAATTTTCCAGAATTGACAAGAGACTCAATCCTCAGATCGAAGAAGCATCCCAAGTCTCAAGTAGGACAAATAAACATAAATCTAGTACATGTCACCAAAGACAACGAAAAAAAAATTTAAAGTCACCAAAGGGAATGAGACTCTTCCCTTTAAGCAGGCAATTCTTAAAAACAAATACTAGACTGGTATAGAATTTCGCATTAGCAACAGTAGAGGTCAGACCACAATACAATATCTTCAGAGCCCCTGGGGGGAAATAACTGTTAACATTGAATTCTGAATCTGCTAAACCCTTGCTATGCAAAGTGTGATCCAAGGACCAACAGTACTGGAATCACCTGGGAGCAAGTGAGAAATGCAGGATCCACCCCAGACTGACTGAATCATAGTCAGTAATTTCATAAGATCCCCAGGTGTTTTATCTGCTCATTACAGTTTGTGACTCCTTAAACTAAATTATTCAAAATGAGACCAAAACAAACAGATTTTCAAATCAAGAATAAGAGAACCTTGCTAAAAAAATTACTTCAATAAGAAGGAAATTGAACCCACAGGAAAGAAAAAGGATGTGGGAAACAAAGAAATTGGCCTATGTGGGCAAACCTAGAGAATTGAAGACATAATCCTTACTCTCAGGGAGTTTACCATATTGCTGAGAAGGGAAACCAACACACACAGGAAACAGAGGATCAAAGGTGCCCTTGTAGTTGTCAGGAAAACTAGATTCTAGTCTGAAACTGGCCATCATTCGTGGGTGTGCTTTGTGTGTGCATGTATGTGTTTGACTTTAAAGGAAACTTTTAATCTATCTGAACCTCAATTTTCTCATCTGTGAAAGGAGTCTAAGTCACTGTTTTTCAAACTTGTTTGACCCTGACCCGCAATAAGAAATACGAACCTATGCAATTAAACAAAATGTTAATCAGAATTGTGCTTTTCCTTTCTATGGGCTTAGATGTTTTCTATTCTGTTTCCTTTATAAATTGGCTGCTGTACTTTGATTTGAAGAAGATAAAACAAGGCTCTCTAAAGCTCTTTTTGGTTCTAAACATATATAATTCATTCTTAATGGTAAATGTTAAATCACATACTATCTCTAGATGACTGGTTTTCAAACTCGACTGCACATTAGAATCTCTTGGGTGGTTGTTGTTTCCTAATTACCGATGCTTGTGTCCTACTTCAGAGATACTGATTTAGTTTTGGTATGGCATGTAACCTGAGGTCAGGAGTTTTAAAAGCTTCCCAGGTGGTCCACAGCTAAGCCAACTTTGAGAACCACTGTTGACAGAGAGTCCCCTGTGTTTGAAGCATCTTTGCAAATGGAAATAGCTTTTCCCAGGCTCTGCTTTTTGGTGGCTCCCCACAGCCATTGCAGAAAGTCACACTAGTGTATGTAAAGATGTACATCTGTCTAATTCCTCTGGTTACATCAGAAGAGGAGTCCTTCCTCCTATCTAAAGTTCATGCTTGCCCTCTTCCTAAGCTCTGGATCCTATCATCCTCACTCCCTTGGGTACTTTGCAGAAGCAGTTATCACCTCTCCATCCTGCACTCCACGTTGCTGTCTCTACTACTAGCTCCATCCCCATCCCATTGTCCCTGGACATTTCAGCATGCCCTAATCACCAGAGGAAAAAGATTTCCCCCACCTCACCTCTTTTCTCTCTTTTGTAGTAAAACTTCCCATGTGAACAGAGATGTCTGCTATCCCCTTCCCACTCCAACCCTTCATCAACCAACTGCTCTCTGCCTTCCACATCTGCACCTTTTATCAAAACTGCTTTTATCAAGGTCACCAGTGCCTCCCAGACTGTTGGGTTCAATGGATACACTTCAGGGCTTAACTTGCTTGAACCCTCAATAGCATTTGATGCTGTCAGCTGTGCCCTGTCCCCTCAAGGCTCTCCCTTGGTTTTCTAAGAATTTCACGCTTTCTTAAGTTGCTTCTTAGTACTCAGTTCACTTCATACCCCTCCCCGACCCCGCACATTACCCACACCCGCGCACTGGCTTTCATCTTCCTCAGAGCTTAGTTCCATATCTTTCATTTCATTTTGTTATGCCATGCTCTCTATCTCATCTTCCCCCATTTCTACCTATGTGAAATAACTTGTAAATTTCTGTTTTTTTGCCCCAGATCTTTGTTTGGAGCTCCAAGTGCTTGCTTACTGATAATCTCCATGTGGATGTCCTACAAACCCTATTTGTCCAAGGCTGAATTCATTGTCCTTTCCAACCCTTTCTCTGTCAGTGTTGCTGTTTCAGTAAATGGCACCAATATCACCCAGTGGCACAAGCCAGAATCCTGCACATCCTCCTGGCTCTTTCCTCTGTTTTCTCCCACAGCTGATGCCTCATTACATCCTGTTCATTCTACCTTTTACATTTCTCTTCACTATCACTGTCATGCATCCTGTTACCATCTTCTCAGTGCTGTCCACCACACCATGACTGCAGATTAAAGATTGCTTCCTGCCTGCTCTCTAACCCCTGGAATTCATTTTCCACTTACTGCCTCTGTGTATTTTGAGAATGTATATCTGCTCGTGTCGTTCCCTGTTTAAAACCCATTAATGTCTTCTTTCCATGACCTCAGAATACAGTCTGAACCCTTTCCCACAGCTTATACAGCTCTTTTCCCTCTGGCTCCTTTGTGTCTCCAATCATTTTTCTCTTTTCTCTTTCTGTTTCAACAATGTTGGACTTTTATCTCCTCCAGAGTTCCACATTCCCTTCTGCCTTTTGGGTCTTTGTCCGTGCTGCTTTTTTTTTTTTAATTTCTACTCCTGTCTTTATCACTTCCTTCCTTCTACTACTATAGATCAGCGTGGTTGTATTTTCTCAACTTAAGTTAGATACATTATTGATGTTTCCTTTTTTTTCCTAATATAAGCATTTAAGCAATGTGTTTACTTCTAAGTACCATATTAGTTGCCTCCACAGTTTTTCTTTCTGTTTTTTTTTTTTTTACAACTTTATTGGAGTATAATTGCAGCTCTACTTACAATAGCCCAGAGATGGAAACAACCTAAGTGTCCTTCATCGGATGAATGGATAAAGAAGATGTGGCACGTATATACAATGGAATATTACTCAGCCATAAAAAGGAATGAAATTGAGCTATTTGTAATGAGGTGGATAGACCTAGAGTCTGTCATACAGAGTGAAGTAAGTCAGAAAGAGAAAGACAAATGTCCTTGCTGCTTTTTATCTCCCTCTACCTGAAATAGTCATTTTACAGGTAAGAAAACTAAAGTTCGGAAGAAGGAAGTGACTTACCGATGGAAATTTCATCTGTTTCTTCATTAGAAAACAACTAAAATCCCAAAGTAAAACAAAGAAAGACAATAGTGTGGCTCTAGGATCAGACACACTTAGCTTCAGCTTTTACCTGCATCACTTACTAGCTGTGTGACCCTCATCAAATGACTTAACTCTTCTGTAATCCTTGCTTTCCTCATCTATAAAATGGGGATGATGGTAGAACCTTTATTGTTGGGTACCTGTGAGGATGAAGTGAGATGGTAGGTGTAAAATTCTTATTACAAAGCCTGGCACATAGTAAACATTAAATGAAAATCTGGTATTGTGTTGCTGATTTAATTATCATCATCATCAGCAGTATCAGTTGGCTCGTTTCTTGGTTCTTTGAATTTAAATCTAATGCAGTCATAAAAATGGTGCCATAAATAATTCATTCAAGTGGAATATGGAACCACTTCAAAAATGGGCAGTAAATTACTTATATCCAGTGAAAGATCAATAAATACATAACAGGGCATGGGCAAATAGAAAATTGTATGGAATTCAAAGAGAGCCATCATAAGCAATGTTTATCCAGATTGAATAGACCAAAATTAGCATGTAGCTATTTTTAACCAATTTATTCTTATGCAATGTTTGTGGAGGAAAAAATATTAGGCACAATCTCCATCAGCTTCTTCTTTCACTGAGACTTGAGGCTCAGAGGAATTGAGCACTCACCAAAGTCACATCATTTTGAGTGACATAGCTAAAATTCAGGGGTGGGGCTGGGACCTGAGCCAAGGTTACCAGACTGCAGGCAGCATTCTTTCCACAGTATGGCCCAGTCACAAAGCCTGTCAACTCCCACAGCAGGAAGGGAAGTACTGAGTCACATAGAGATTTAACTTGTTCAGGGTCACCCAGATGGTGCTTCTTCCTGTAGGAGTATGATCCAAATAAATAGGATACATTGGAAATCTGTAACATGAGAATATTCATTTTTTTAAAAAGTGTAAACTTTTCTTCCCTAAGTTCTATAGTAACTAGCACATTTAGAGGATTTAGAACCTAGATTCTACACTAAAAACCATTGTTTCTTTAAAAATGGTCACAAGGTGAAAAGTTCCTCTGGGTTTTTGCCTCAGTAATCTGTTTATTTTTCCCATCAAAAAAGCTCAGACAGAGCCTGAAATGTACTCTTGACAGGAAGCATGGAGACTGGGAGTTTTATCACCAACTCTATCACTTGACTAGACCTGGGATTCCTCGACTCGGATTTCAGTGAATAGTTTTTAAAAAGTAAAAGGTCGGCATGAGATTGTTGATGTTTTCACTTTTCCATGTAAGGATATTAAAAGGTTACAACCACTTGCAGCTGTAACTGACCAGCATCATTTCATTCCATAGACCAGTACTGAGAAAGGACTTAGCTAGGCTGCCATCTTGAATGGTCTTTACATCCTTAAGAGACTGTGCTTACATTAATTATATCTTTGTGTATATACTGAATACAGTCGTCCCTCGGTATCCACGGGGGATTCAAAAATCTTGGATGCTTAAGTTCCTTATATAAAATGGCTTGGTATGGTAGGCCTTTGATATCCACATGTTCCGCATCTGAGAATTCAACGAATTTCGATCTGTGGTTGATTGAATCAGCGGATGATGTGGAACCCGCAGATATGTAGTGTCCACTGTACATTTCTAGATTCTTTAGTGACTTCTGTATATTGGGTGCGAGGGGAGAGAGGGAACTAATACCTTTTGAAAATGCACAGTGCTTCTTCCGATGTTCGAGACCTTCTACTCTAAGCACTCTTAGTTGGTACTCTGTAATTATTATAATGCAGTATCCCCTTTAATACAGCACTCCTTTAAGATATAGGCGTATTACAAATGAGGAAGCTGAAGTTCACAGCAGATCTGTAGCTCGTCGATGGAAGAACCAGGATTTATATGACTTTAAAGCACAAATCCTTTTAATATTTCATCTTCTTATTTAGAATTATAAAAGAAACACATCTAATTTTAGACATTTGTATTTATTTACTCCTTAGACTGCAGTAGACTCTAGTTAAACATAATTATATTTAATTTATTTTTAAGCGTTCTATAATTTACATTCTTTACAAAGCCATGTTTTTCCAAATTAGAAAAGGCTTTTTTTCTTGTATAGCATAGACATCATAACTTCTTTTTTCTGTCACACATGCAGACATTTATTAAACAAACGTTAATTAACAAGGCAGGCACAAAACAGTGCACACATCTGTTCTGTAAGCTCTGTTTCCTCTTAGGTGCACTGCCCCTCTCTATATGAAACCGCTCATCCCAGGCAGATGTGGCCGCATTGCAAGGCAGGATGTTGTGCAGTCAGTCATCCTCCTAATCCCATCAGTGGTTCTGAGTCTGATTGAAGATTAAGCCCTACGTACCCTGTCCATGTTTCTGGTTGTGCTGGATTCTTATACTTTGTTCATGTAAGAACAGAGAGCGTTACTCAACTATCTCAGCAGTTTATACATTTTCAGCCTCTTTCATTTCTTCAGGGAGATCGCATTTCTAATACACATTATGCTAATTAACAAGACCCTAATCTCACAAGTGGGTTTTTTTTATGTACACGGTGCTAATTAGCAAGGTATAGACTGTTGATGTTGACCCAAAGAGTAGGATTAGTGGGAGCCACTCAGGGAGTGTGGCTCTTTATTTTAATGCCAGCTGACCATCCCTGGGCTGCACATCAAGCATATTGTCAGCTTGGCCAGTCTTGGAATTTAAACTTAAACGAATTGGTGCATACAAAATATTATACTGACTAGACCCAGATATCTTACAGTAAGTTACATACTTTATAACACTTGCTCTTGTGAATACACTGGTCCTAGTTTTGTTTGTTGGTTGAGGGGACAAAGTACCCTGTGAAGAATAGGAGCTTCATCTTGGCTGTGCTGATTCCCATTGACTTACAAATATTTCTCTATTGTGTGTTCTTAATAGGACTTATCAGAATGCAGTGTTCTGTCCACTTCCCTCCTTATTCACAGGAGTGAGGTCAAGCTCACAGGGTTGTGAGGAGTGGGGATGTTGAGCAGGTCAGGTATGTGTAAAGTGAAATTTCCAAGTGATTCTGATACCACTCACTCCCCCACCCGCTGTTCCTCCTTTTGGCCAAAACATTCTTTTCACTTATGAATTGCATTGCAAACATTTTCTCAAAATGATTTCTAGAGTGCTGTCAAATTCCTAGGACCTGTCAGTCTGAGGAGGAAGGTGAAAACTTGATTGTTGCAAGACAGCAATCCTTTATTGTTGCCTATACATCTGCAGGTCGGCTGGGAGTGTGCTGGGCGTGGCTCCCGTGCAGGGTGAGCTCAGGTCTGCTCCATGTTTGAGCCTTCTGGGGGCAGGCTGGGGGGCCAGCAGCTGTTGGGAGAAGCTCTTTCCAGGGCAGTGGCAGAGGTGAAGAAGTGGCATGAGCGCCACTGTGCAAGCTTAATTCATGAATTTGGTTGCACTACGTCTGCTTACATCCCTTTACCAAAATAAGTCATGTGGACAAGCCCAAAGTCAAAGAGCAGAGAGGTGTCTCCTTGCTTGGAGGTGGAGGAAGAGGGAGAGAATATGATCAGTAACCTGATCTGCTGTGGGCTATGAGTGAAAGGGCATTTTGGAGCAGTTTTTACTGTGCAAAGACCTCCACCCACTTTTTTTTTTAACATGCTAAAACCCATTCAGTTTTATTAATTAAAATCTATTAAACTCACAAATAGTCTAAATAAATTCTTTCATAATCCACTGTATGATCCTAGATCAAAATACAGATTAATCCCATTCAGGCCCATCCCAGTGGGCAGGACCAGGCCAGGCTGGCATGGCCTGTCACAGTGGGAGCTGAAGAGGTAAGGACAGACAAACTTGTCCATTTAGCTGAGCAGCCGTCTCTTTCTTCCTTCTTGAGGCTGCGTCTCCAAAACTTAGAGCTTCCGAAATGTCAAATCAAGGATTATTTCCCCAAATTACAATATCCTAGGGATAGTTCTGATTCCCATGTTAACTCCTAAAGCAGTTTAACTCGTTATTGTCACCGCTAACTGTGTGTCATTAGCTGTAAGGCAGGATTTCCTTTATACAGTGTGTGTATCTGCCGAACTCTGACCCAGAAACCAACCACTTAAAGAGGAAAATTCAGATGATATTAATGAAAATGAATATTGAAAGTGAGCATGTTTCTCACTTTGGAATAAAGAATTGATTTTGAATCTAAAATTGTTTAAAGAACAATAGACCCAAGTGCAAATATTCAAGAAGAGCTCCCCAGGAGAATGGAATAAGAGTTTTTTTATTGTAATATTTCCCATCTCCACACCATGTAGAGGACAGGAGTGTTGCTGATGCTTTTTTTTCTTCCATGGTACGTTTTTTAAAAAATGTTTTTCTGTCAGGTTTAAACACTTTGAAGCGTCCCATTGACAAGAACATACTGTAAAACAAAAATCTAAAGAGTAATATATGGTATGTTTGTATTCCTATTGTAATAATTTGATTATAAGGAACTTGCTTATGAAGGCTAAATTACACTGTACAAATGTCACTCTTAAAACTTGCATGTTTGACATAGCTTCTAAGTCACGTAATTTGTTGTATTCCTTTTGAATTTTTAAACTTTTAATTAACAGTTAGTGAATATGAAAGTATTTCTGAATAAAAATAATTCTACATTACTAGAAAAAAATACAGATTAATAGAATTCAGAAGCATTCCTGTTATCCTAATATAATGATTTGAGAATTGTGATTTACATGGTTTAAAAACAGAGGCTAATTATTTACTAATCATGGGTGTACATTAATTTTCTAACCTTTTAGGGAAGAGTTACCTATACTTTTCTTAAATATCTGTGAAGATGTCTTTATTTTAACCTTGTCAACTAATATTCAATGACTTCTGTTGCTTTTATGAAGATACATCAGTATTTAAATGAACTGTCATTCAATCCTTACAATAGCCCTTTGAGGTACCTATTGTATCTGCCTCCATTTTTAATGAGCAGTTAAGGCTTAAAGAGGTTAAAGACATTTGATAAAGGATGTCCAGTCCGTAGATGACGGTTGGGCTCCTGTCTTCTTCCCCTGCATTGTCTCATTCCCCACCTGATCTCCCATGAATCACAGAGAACTTTGCCCTCTGGGCTGCCACTGGAGAGCATGAACGTGGCTGTGCGTGTGTCTCAGTGTCCTTTGTTGATGGCATCCTAAGGAACATTGGAAGCCAGAATGGCTCAGGCCGGTACATCACAAACTTCCACGCAGTTAAGAGTGAACTTGTGTGATCATCTTTGGCCTCTTCCCTGGCGATAGCACTTCATGCTTTGGGTTGCATGGAACGTGTCCTCAGTTGTCTCTCTCTAAGTGTAAGCTTCTCATTGACGGGGTTTATGTCCTGTTCCCAGTAATGTTTCTGATGCTGCCAGTTGTTTGTCCCCATCATCTTCTTTTGGGTTTTGTTGTAATTTTGTCTGTGGGTTTGGGGTTTGGTTATTCTAGTCTGTCTCCTTTTATGGGGAATTTGGGGAGATTCAAAAGCAATACCATCAGTGTTTTTATCTTCCCAGAATCTATACACCTGATCATTTATGGAACTGTTCCTGATCCTCCAGAGCAGCGGTCCCCAACCTTTTTGGCACCAGGGACTGGATTCGCGGAAGATACTTTTTCCATGGATGGGGTTGGGGGGAAGCGGGGGGGATGGTCAGGCGGTAATGCGAGTGATGGGAAGTGATGGTGAGCCACGGGGAGCGGCAGATGAAGCTTCGCTCGCTGGCCCCCCTGCTCACCTCCTGCTGTGTGGCCCAGTTCCTGACAGGCCGTGGACCAGTACCGGTCTGCGGCCCAGTGGTTGGGGATCTCTGCTCCAGAGTACTTCACTACCACCTCCTTTGGACCCCACGATACCAGATATCTTTATCTCATAATACCAGTGACCCTTGCTGATTCTGTGTAAGTCTCCTTCTGAAGGTAGGGGTTGCTTTTTAATTGTATTAAATCTCTAGTACCTAGTTCAATCCTTGACATATAGAATTCCTCAATAAGCATTTCTTAAACGAATGAATAGACAAGATTTTGCTACAAATAGGTCCCATACCTGGAGGAATAAACTTGTTAGCCTGTGCAAACTACCCAGTAATAGCAATTACAGTACCTCTCCCATAAAAAACAAGTCATGGGATATTCACTCTGCTTGGCTGTTGCTAACATCTATAGCTTGAAAGAATGTCCAAGGGGTTTATTGGGGTGGGGGGATGAGGGGAGGGTAAGGATTCAGAGATGTGTTGTCTTAGAGAAAGTTAGATTGTTTTCTATTAGCTACCCCTGGGTGTTAACTTCAGATGCCACCAGAGGAAATTGCCTGAAGTCTTCATAAAACTTTAAGCAGAGGAGTGGGTGAGGACATTTATGAGGAGTAATGGGGGAAGATGCAGAGAGTAGGGGCCCAGGTGGCCATCCGAGCCGTGGTTTGCACGTTGCTCTTACCGTAGTATCAATGGAACAGAGGTGTCTCTGGTGATAAGCGACACTGTGGGTGGCATCCTCTTGTTTGACAAATGAGACCTGCCAGTACTTAGGATCCAATTTTGTACCTGGCCCAGTTTAGTTTTTCTAGGAGATAGTAGCTTGGGTATGTGTTCAACAGAGAAACAAACTTTCCAATTTATCCCCTTTCAGAAAGCTCTTTGATTAGTCTGGGAAAGCATCCCCCGCTGAGGGGTCCACTCCCCGGTGACAAAATATCTCAGTGACTTAGCACTGGGATCGGAAAGAGTGAACATCATGGAGATGGGATACCTTAGCAGTCACCTTTGACCTTTACCTCACATAGGCATTTTTTGGTCACTTAGCTATCTAATGTCACAAATAGCGTCCCCTCCTCAATGACAGGCATCGTGTCTTGCTCATCTTTGTACCTCCAATGCTGTTTCTAGTACACAGTAGGTGTTTAGTAAATGTTTCTAGAGTGAATGTGTTTGTTTTGAGGCTGTTAGTTTTCAGGAAGGAGACCACAAACAAAAGTAAAGAGATCTATGTGAGGACAGATGGAATCTGTTTGGGGCAGAATCAGAATGAAGATCCTGTTCACAAATTAAGTGCATTTTCTGGTGTATGATGTCACATGACATCACATCATAGTACATCATGCCATGTCATGCCATGAAGCATGTTCTCTAGTTGTTTATCTCAGGCCAAACTACCCAGTTATAATGTGAGTGCACACCAGCTCTGTGAAACCAAAAGCCCTGATTTGTAGCATTGCCAATTTCTGTGGTATAAATACTCCATCATGGCTGATTTCAAGCCACCCACCGTATTAGCTTCCTGTGGCTGCTGAAACAAATTACCACAAATTTAGGAGTTTAAATCAACAAAAATTTCTTCTCTCTCAGTTTTGGAGGCCAGTAGTCCAGAATCAGTTTCACTGGGCTGAAGTCAAGGTGTCAGCAGGACCACGCTCCCTCTGTGGGCTCTAAGGGGTCATCTAATCCTTGCCTCTTCTAGCTTCTGTTGGCTGCTGGCATTGCTTGGCTTGTGGCCACATCACTCCAGTTTCTGCCATGGTGGTCACGTTGCCTTCTCCCCTTCTGTGTGTATCAAATCTCCTTCTGCACTCCTCATAAGCATTTATATATGATTGCATTTAGAGCCCACCTGGATAATCCTCCCATCTCAAGATCCTTAACACATCTGCAAAGTTGTTTTATTTTTTATCATATAAATTAACATTCACAGACTCCAGGAATTAGGACATGATATCTCTTGGAGGGCCATTATTCAAGCAATTATACCTCTATTTAACAACCAGCTGACAAAGTGTCTAATTATTTAGCAAATGGTTCTCACAGCAGGTACAAGGGGCTCAGGACACCACTGAATGTAAGCTCCTTGCAGGAAAAGATTGGGGCTGCTCCTTAATTTGTGTCTTCTACAATCCTCAGTCTGGTACAAGCCAGTATGAGCTCGTACTTAAAATGTACTCCTGAATTGTCTAGAGGAGACCTTAGTTACAACCCAAAAGCTAGTTAATGTAAAACCGCGTTGGTTGTTTATTTCTAGGAAAAACCTCCAGTTGTAGAGATGAATACTTGAAGGCTCAGGAACATGGTTAAAACTTGTAGCTTGGTGAGAGGGTTTAATGGGTCATGGCCAAAATTTACACAGTATTGAGCACTTTGGAAAACCCACATATCTGCAATGATTCAGTTTCTGAATGTTCCCCTCAGGTCAGATTTTCCAGTCCCGAGTGTTTTTGTTTGTTTTTATTTTTCCTCATGTCCTTTGTCTCATCCTCCTCATGAGACTAAGCTCATTGGGCAAGGATTGTGTGTTAGGATTCCTCATTACCCCTGACCTTCCCCCTGCACCCAATTCTGCAAGGCTAGAACAGTACCTTGAACTTAACGCCTCCATGATTCTTTTGTTCTGTACCAAGTAACTGAGCCACTCACCAAAGTGAAGTGTGTGTCTGTGTGTGTGAGTGTGAGACTGCTGAATGAGTGAAAGCTTGAACAGGCCTTGTATTTTTCTAAAGTTATCAAGTCCTGTATCATATTGGCATCTTCTTTGGTTCCAGTGCCTGGTTGGCACAGGTTGTGTTGCTTGGGCCCTCATAGGAGGCCACAGTCCTGGTGCCAAGAGCAGTTTCAAGAATGTTGGTCCCATATCCCTCTAGTCCCAGAACATACTATGGCCTTCTGCTCTCTGCTGCTCCTTTATCTAGTGACCTTGCCCCAGTTCCCCTCTACCTGGGTTGAGGGGGGAGATGGTGCATGCAGCATGTAAAAGGGGTGCACTCTGAGATGCCCTCCTGGTCTTTTGTTGGATCCAGGGCATTGACCAGACACAGCCCCTTTTACTGGCCTTCACAATCTTGCTTTCAGATGGCCACTCAATCCTTCTGATCATCCAAGAAAGAAAGAGAGAGGAAACACATTAAACATATACTTTATGTCGGCATTGGACTACGTGGTTTATAACATAGTTTTCTATTTACTCCCCTTGACAACCTAGCCAATGGGGCCTTATCCCCATTTTATGGATGATGAGATTCATGAATGGCCAAAGAAGTGAGTCAGCATGTACATAAAATAGTTGGGGAATGAAGGTGCCTAATGAATATGGATGGTCAATCAGTAAACCAGGTATTATAATTCCCACTTTACAGAGAATGCATCCATAGTCCAAAGTAGTCCAGAATGTGCTGAATTTCTCTTGTGGAGAAGCCTATCCCTACCATCATCTATAATTTCTGGCATCATGAGCCAGCTCACTTTGGCTTCTGTGCTCAGCCGCGGTCACCTAGGGGTCAATGTTGCTGTGTTCCTCTGGGTCCCAGAATCTTTCTCCTGGGAGACCCTATTTCACAATGGTTGGAAGGGGGTCATATTTTAGAGAGAAAGCTTATCAAACTGTGAGCAGTTACATAGGCTGTTCATAACTCTTTTAATCCCAGGGTTTACTAACCTTTATTTCTTGTAACTCCAGGAGATAGTGGGTTTTCTTTTTTCAGTGTTATTGACATAAAATTGACAAAACTGTAAGATGTTTAAAGTATAATGTCATGATTTGACAGGTATACGTTGTGAAAGGGTTCCCCAACTGAGGTAATTAACACATCTGTTAACCGTACATACTTACCTTTTTTTTTTTTAGTGAGAACATTTAAATTCTACTCTCTCAGCTAATTTCAATTATACAATACAGTGTTATCAACTAGAGTCATCATGTCCTATATTAGACTCTCAGACTTGATTCATGTCATAACAGAAAGTTGTACTCTTTTACCAACCTCTTCATATTTCTCCCACCTCCCAGCTCCTGGCAACCACTTCTCTATTCTCTATTTCTATGAGTTCGATTTTTTATTTTTTTAGATTCCACATATAAGTGATACATACCATTTAGTATTTATCTTTTTTTGGTCTGGCTGATTTTACATAGCATAATGCCTTCCAGGTTCATCCATGTTGTTGCAGGTGTCAGGATTTCCCTCTTTTTAAAGGCTGAATAATATTCCATTGTTTGTGTGTATTATACATACCACTTTTTTTTTTATATATATCCATTGATGGACACTTAGGTCATTCTCATACCTTGGTTATTGTGAATAATGCTGCAGTCAACATGGGATTACAAATATGTCTTTGAGATAATGACTTTGTTTCCTTTGGATGTATACATACCCAGAAGTGGGATTGCTGGACCATATGTTCTATTTTTAATTTTTTGAGGAACCTCCATACTGTTTTCCATGGTGGTTGTAGCAATTTACACTCCCATCAACTTCTCTTTTTGATAATAGCTATCTTAACAGGTATGAAGGGATAGCTAACCTAACAGGTGTTAGGTGTTAGGAGGATACGCCTAGCAGGTGTGTGAGTTTCAGGCAATAGCATTTAAATAGACTACAACACGAATGGCGTTTCCTTGAGTTTTACAGGGCAGGAGCCCTCCTCAACACGCTTGGCCAGGAAGACTACAGATCCTTGAGCACCTTTTTTTTTTTTCTTTGTGTTACGCGGGCCTCTCATTGCTGTGGCCTCTCCCGTTGCGGAGCACAGGCTCTGGCCGCACAGGCTCAGCGGCCATGGCTCACAAGCCCAGCTGCTCCACGGCATGTGGGATCCTCCCGGACTGGGGCACAAACCCGTGTCCCCTGTATCGGCAGGCAGACTCTCAACCACTGCACCACCAGGGAAGCCCCTTGACCACTTTTAAGAGCACAAAAGAGAAGGGTAAGTTCTTTTTGTCTAGCAACTGGTGCTGGGACTGTGGGAGGCTAGGCATCTAAATTTGTTGATATGACATAAGCTAAAGGATTGCTTGCTAAAAATATTACCTTCTCATGCCTGAATTTAGGGATTCTTTTATAAAAGAAGGTTTATCAGATGCTTTTCAATCCTGCCTTCTGTGAATTCTTTGCTTTTTATTTCGGGCGTGATTTGATCCTGTAATAGCTGGAAAGAGGTCAGGCTGCTTTGAAGGACTCTGGCCATCAGTAGTCGCAAAGTTTTACCCATCATCCAGTCTTCCATACCCAAAGGCAGTTAAATCTACACAGCGCTCATTTGAAATCACATAATTTTGATCTTTTACTTATTTTTTTGAGGTATAGTTTGCATGTAACATTATATTAGTTTCAGGTGTACAATATAATGATTCGTTACTTGTATATATTTTGAAATGATCACCACAAGAAGGCTAGTTGATATCGGTCATCATACATAGTTACAAAGAATGTTTTTTCTTGTGATGAGGACTTTTAAGATCTACTCTCTAAGCAACCATCAAATATGCAGTGCAGTCTTATTAATTATAGTCAGAATGCTGTTCATTACATCCCTATGACTTATTTATTTTGTAACTAGAAGTTTATACCTTTTGACCTCCTTCAACCATTTCACTCACCCCCTAGTTTTAACCTTTTAAATAAAGTGAAGATGTGGCTGAGATTTGGGCTTGGGATGGGGTTTTGAAACTGCCCTTGGCACCACAGCTTTGTCATGGAATGGGAATGGCAAGTAGCACTCTTGATATTAACAATTACAAAGTTGGAATTGACATAACTTGATATACAATAAAAAAGATTCCAGTTTGTAGCAGGCAAAGTTTGGCTTATCAGGATGCCTCTTCATTGTCAGACAAATAGTTCTTCCCATCTTTCCCTTTCTCTATTCTTCAAGGATAGATGGGTGAGACAGGCTTTGGTTTCTGGAGATTTGGGGCAGGTTCCATTTTGTGTCTTCCCTTTGAGCTTCAGTCTTTTAACTTCAGATTTTGTTCCTTGTTAAAATATGCTTCCTCCTTGGAGGCAGTCACAAAACTGTCCAAGCTGTTTTCAGTTTAGAGCAGTGGTTCTCCATCAGTTCCTTTCCCCAAGGCAGTTCTCAACCTTGGTTGCATGTTAGAATCACCTGGGGAGCTTTGGAAACTTCTGGCACCTCCGTCCCAACACCAGGAATTCAGATTCAGTTGGTTGGGATGCAGCTGACACTGGGATGTTTAAAGGCTCACCAGGTGACTCTGTTGTACAGCCGAGCTTAGAATCAGTGGCTTAGAGGAAGGAGCCAGTGGAAGTTTAGATGGGGCTGGAGGAGAAGCATAGGGTGTTTGGGTAGCTGGGGAGTAGACGTGATAGGTAGGGAAGAAAAGCAAGGAGAGAGCAGAGAAGAGAAAGGCACAGACAAGAAAGCTGAAAGAAGGAAAGACAGGCTTCTCAGATCTCACTTTTGCTAGATTAGCCCAGGTGGAAAGCTTCCCCTGCCATTCTAACCAGCTCAGTTAAATGATTTCCAGCTGTTCTAAATCTGCCTGATGCCAGGAGATGAATGCATCAGAAACTGAAAGAGAGCTACAGGTTAAGATTGCATGTTGGCTGATTTGGCCTTACACATGGACAAGTAAGTCAAGTGTTAGGAGCAGTCAAAGTTACTAATTACAGATGTGATTGTGTTTAGTGTAAAACTGAATTTTATTTTTTTATTATTTTTGTTTTTTGGATCGTCATCAACATCTAGTTTATTGTGTATGAATTATTTAATGCAATAATCACAAAAACTAACTTATTATTACCCTTCATATATATATTTTTAACATCTTTATTGGAGTATAATTGCTTTACAATGGTGTGTTAGTTTCTGCTTTATAACAAAGTGAATCATCTGTACATATATATATATCCCCATATCTCCTTCCTCTTGCGTCTCCCTCCCACCCTCCCTATCCCACCCCTCTAGGTGGTCACAAAGCACCGAGCTGATCTCCTTGTGTTATGCAGCTGCTTCCCACTAGCTATCTATTTTACATTTGGTAGTGTATATATGTTCATGCCACTCTCTCACTTCGTCCCACCTTACCCTTCCCCCTTCCCATGTCCTTAAGTCCATTCTCTACTACATCTGCGTCTTTATTACCATCCCGCCCCTAGGTTCTTCAGAACCAAATTTTTTTTTTTTTTAAGATTCCATATGTATGTGTTAGCATATGGTATCTGTTTTTCTTTTTCTGACTTACTTCACTCTGTATGACAGACTCTAGATCCATCCACCTCACTATAAATAACTCAATTTTGTTTCTTTTTATGGCTGAATAATATTCCATTTTACATATGTGCCACATCTTCTTTATCCATTCATCTGTCGATGGACACTTAGGTTGCTTCCATGTCCCGGCTATTGTAAATAGAGCTGCAATGAACATTGTAGTACATGACTCTTTTTGAATTATGGTTTTCTCAGGGTATATGCCCAGTAGTTGGCTTGCTGGGTCATATGGTAATTCTATTTGTAGTTTTTTAAGGAACCTCCATACTGTTCTCCATAGTGGCTGTACCAATTTATATTCCCACCAACAGTGCAAGAGGGTTCCCTTTTCTCCACACCCTCTCCAGCATTTATTGTTTCTAGATTTTTTGATGATGGCCTTTCTGACTGGTGTGAGGTGATAGATATCTCATTGTAATTTTGATTTGCATTTCTCTAATGATTAGTGATGTTGAGCATCCTTTCATGGTTTGTTGGCAGTCTGTATATCTTCTTTGGAGAAATGTCTGTTTAGGTCTTCTGCCCATTTTTGGATTGGGTTGTTTGTTTTTTTGATATTGAGCTGCATGAGCTGCTTGTAAATTTTGGAGATTAATCCTTTGTCAGTTGCTTCATTTGCAAATATTTTCTCTCATTCTGAGGGTTATCTTTTCATCTTGTTTATGGTTTCCTTTGCTGTGCAAAAGCTTTTAAGTTTCATTTGGTCCCATTTGTTTATTTTTATTTCCATTTCTCTAGGAGGTGGGTCAAAAAAGGATCTTGCTGTGATTTATGTCGTAGAGTTAAAACTTAATTTTTAAAATAGAGAATTACATGAAATAGCTAAAGCTGCTCTCCCTAATCCTGCCTTCAGAGATAAAACTCTTATCTGATTTTTCTTTATTCTTCCAGATTTTTTGTGCATTTTGATATTTGCATGTATGTATTTGTAAATATACACATATATGCATACATGTATAGACATGTGTGTGTATATATATATGTGTGTGTATATATGTGTGTGTGTGTGTGTGTGTGCCTGTGTGTGTGTGTGTTTTGTAGTTTTTAGATAGGTTAGATTATGCTGGGGTAACAGACAACCCCAAACCCAGCTGAACACGACAAAAGTTTATTTCTCACTCCCATATTTTGTGCATATTGAGGGGATCTGCTCATTATAGTCACTTCAAGATCCCAGTTGCTGGAGGTTTGATCTCAACACTTACTTTCAAGGTAAACTTGGGAGGGGGAAGAGAACTCTGAGGCACATGCTGGTATGTAAATGCTCTGTTCTGGAAGTGACGCATGTCACTTATGCTCACAACTCCTTGATCATAACTAGACATGTGACCCCACCCAACTTAAGGGGGCCAGGAAATTCAGCTTTCCCTGTGCCTGGAAGGAGAGAAGTGTGGGCATCAGTGAACAACACAGTGACTACAGGTGTGTATAAATACTCCATATCTATGTGAACATACATAATTTTAGAATGAAAAAGATCTAAAGAAATAAATGTGTATATATCACTAACAGTAAAAATGGAGTCATACTGTTCTATAACTTGGTGCTTTTCATGCAGCAGTATACCTTGGCATCTTTCAATGTCGGTATATGAAACTCTTGCTTATTCTAAAGTTTGCACAGTAGTGTGTTTATTGTATTCGTTGATTCATCTCTCCAGTGTTACCATACACCAGGCCCTCTGCTGGGTCCTGGAGTGAATACCATGGGCATGGCAGCCCTTGCCCTCATGGTGCACTCTGTGCAGCCTCTATGTAGCGTATCTGCTGTGGGTATGTACCGCAATCTGTTGTCCTATTGATGTCCTTATTGTTCGGACATTTAAACAATACAAATAATGCTGTAGGCAACACCACTGTGCGTATATCTTTGGGCACTTGTGCAAGTCTTTCTCTCTCACCAACAGTGGGGAATGGATTGCGAATCCTATTGATTCTCTACATGCTCAGAAAGATTCTATTTCTTGTAATGGAGGTGCCAGTGGGACTCTGTACAGTGGAGCTTTCCAAGTGGAATTACCAGGTGCTTGTTGCTGGGCTCTTCCTCAGTTGACTTCAGCATTTAATTGCTACCGAAGCAGTTCGCCTAAGGTACTTGGTCCCTTCATTCTCTTCAGCCTTTACTTCAGATGGTGGGGGAAACATGGCAGATTTTCAGAGCCCTCCATGTTTGGGCTGCAGTGGCCCTTACTGACTGTGAGAGGGATGGGCTCTGAGAGGAGCGTTATGCATCCCTGCTGGACTGCTGCATCCCGGCTCCCCTGCACAGAGCTCTAGGAGTTTGTTTGCCCACTGCTGCTCCTCTGCGTAGCTTCCTTCCTAGAGTCCTCTTTCATTTTTCTCCCAAATGTGCTTCTGGATGACACTTCCCCAAATGTTTTAACATCTTTATTGGAGTATAATTGCTTTACAATGTTGTATTAGTTGCTGCTGTACAATGAAATGAATCAGCTATATGTATACATATATCCCCTCCCTCTTGGACCTCCCTTCCCCAACATCTAGGTCATCACAGAGCACTGAGCTGAGCTCCCTGTGCTATACAGCAGGTTCCCACTAGCTGTCTCTTTTACCCATGGTAGACACTTATCCAAATTTTTGATTTAAGACAGACTGTTTCCTCATTTTAGTCCTATGAGTAGATTTTTCCCCCCTATTAAATTATCCATTTCACATGATTTAGGGTGTCTGGAGAGCTGTAATTTTTTTGTTTGTTTGTTTCTGCACTGTCTTTCCCAGATTCCTCTCATGTATTTAGTGTCCTCCATCGTAGGGCATTAGGTGCAGGTGACACTTTTTTTTATTTTGTTCCCACAGAATGTTATATTAGGGTTGGTATATTATAACATATGGAGATATTTCAAATCGCTAAGCTTGTCAGCCTAATGATTCTCTCGTCTTTACTGCTAGGGTAGTGCTGCTGTAAGCACACCAAGAGCCAGGGCAGATGCTTACAGAAAGGACTTACTTGAGTCTTTCAGACCATGGGTCCTATCGTGTTTGCTTTAGGGCTGGAAATATAGAGAAAGTTCTTCCCAGCTTTCCTCTGCTATGCCTTTAGAGTTTCGAAATAAAACCCAGACTTTGCTGTACATGAAAGTCTGTTCTTACGACTGGCTGCCCAAAAGTAACAAACTTTTCAAGTGTCTTTTTAAAACATTTAGAACTTTGTAGTTACTAAAAGCAAGATGTAAATATCAGTGTCTCTGGGAGGAAAAGGACACCCTTGGAGAGCTGTCCCTTGAAGAATATTTCAAGCTGCCAATGAAGTTATTTCTGGAGCTGAATTTCTGACAGGTGACAGCCCGAGACGTGATTCATAGAATTGGAAAGTGCACTGCTTTCTTGCTTTTCCCTCAACTTCTGGGGAGCTGGCCCACTGCAGACTGAGGAGAATATTCAGGTGGGTGCCTCACATGCCTACCAAACCAGAGGCTATTGAGAGAACCTCCACGACATCTGTACGGGCAGCTGCTGCCTGTTCTGCTGCTAACATGCCACCCACATTGGCAGATGCGAAAGGCAACAGAGTGTGGGAAAGGCATCCACTAGGCGGTAGGCACACCACTCCCTACCTGCACCACGGTCTCCAATCCAGGGGACATCACATACTTGGTTTACTTGATTGAGTGTCTGTGCTGTAAATTGAGAAGAAAGTACAGCATGGTGAGAGCTCATGCACCAGGCTGGATCCAAAGAAACAAGGTTCTTTCCAGCTTCCCCCCACCCCCAACCAGGTGAGTGCCCTCAACTGCACTCTTCTTAAATAATAAGGATGCTTGAAGAGACAGCTGAGTCTCTTTTCCCCCAGGAATTCTTCCTTGACTCTCCTAAAAACACATATCTGTCCTCTCTTGAAACTTTCCAAGTGTGTGCCACACTCTGACACTTGTTTACATGCTGTATTTTATTGTTCCCCTCGTGTTCTGTGCATCAGCCATGACTCCTCAAGGACAGGTATGCTCAGAGGGAGAGAAAATGCATTACACATTGTACTAGAGAATTGCTGGGCTTCGCTGAAGGATCATCTGGTCAACCTTTCCCCCAATTATGAATATTGAGTTTATTTGAGATGGCCAAGGCTGATTAGAAGTTAATCTCCACCTTTTCTTCCACACGAATCTTTCACGCCTTCTGACAGCCCCTTGTACTCCAATCAAGCCCAGATATTTATTCTTCTCTGCCATTTCTTTCTTTGGGTCTTAAATCCAGTTGTTCCTCTAGTTTCCTATTCCCTTTCCCCAGTATCTTTCTAAAATTGTATCCTTCCTTCAAGGTTCCTTCTCGGTTCCACTCCCCCTAAGAGGCCTGCATTGCTGATTTTGTCCCTGATTATTAACACTGATGATAATTAGTGCTCCATGATGATTGGTCTTCGTCGGGTTTTACATGCGTCTTTTCTCTCCTGGTCTAAGAGGTCAAGACTATTTACTACTTCTATATTATTTTAGAGCCCAGGGGCATGCAATAACTAATTATTGCTGGTACCATCTTGCTAATAGTACCAGACTTTGAGATTCATTTAGAAAAGGGCGCCATTTGACAAATAGAATATTCTCTAGAAGTCTTATAGTGGAAATACAATAATAAATTGATGCCAGGGAAGGGCCTATTCATAGTTATATCACTTGAATCTTGCAAAAGTCCAGAGAAGGAGAGTGAGGGATAGATGTAGGGGATGAGAGAGGGAGGGAGCTGGGGGTGGGGGAGAGGGAGAGAATGAGAGGGAGAGCGATGTCCCCCATTTGACAGATAGGTTCTGAGAGATGAAGGAATTGCCCGAGTTCACACGGTGACTGCAGTGTTGAGTGCGGGTGAGGACCAGGAGAGAGGGACTGCGGAGGTGAGGCCCGGGGCACCTGAGGGCGCAGTGCGCCTTGCTTTGAAGGGTTGCACGCATGCAGAGTGACGTCTGAATTCCTTCCTCTCCAGGAAGCAGAGCTCAGGTATATCCCCTGTGGGATTGCGCTCCTTCAATCCTCTTCTGCTACCCTGCCCTAGGATGAGTCTGGGGGCAGCCAGTCTCCAGAGCCCCCCTGCCTTGTCCTTGCAGGGGTGATTCCGTGGTGGAGCCTGGGAGAGGAAGGCCCTTCACACCCACTGCAGCTTCTATTCGCCATTTGCTGCCTGCCTGTGAAGGCAGGGAGCACAAGGACCCAGGCACGTGTTTTGGGGAGTTATAAAGGAATCTGAACACTTGGCCTCTGCCCTCAAGAACTTTTTAGTTTGAGGGAGGGGGGAAGATGGAACACCAAAAATAACCCAGCAGAGAAATAGGAAGCTGGCGTTCTCCTGGGTCCTTCAGAAAGGACAGCCTGGGACCAAGGCTTCCGTGCCACTCCCTTGTTGAGGACCGCAGTCTCTGGGGGCAGGAGTAGGGGAACAGAGTGAGGCAGGGGAGGAAGGGGGTGCACCGCCCACCTGGGAAGCCCTTGGCATCACGTGTGTCTAGTAGCTGCTTCTGAGAAACAACACAGAGGCCTGTTCCTCAGGGCAGTCTGCTTAGGGACAGAGGGGAAACAGATGTATTTGCTGGCTCTGTCTTCCTTTGCTCAAAGATCTTCCCGTGAGATCTTATTCCCCTGCCCTTCCAGAGTGTGCATGGCTGGGTGTCATGAGTGGGTGTCGTGGCACCTCTCACCTCAGAGTCAACAGAGAAGTCTCAGAAGAGGAGGTGAGACGTAGGCAAAGCGGTTATTGGGCGCCGTCTGGCTGTGCCGTGTGGAGTTGATCACAGTCCAGGCAGCTGGTCGTTAGAGTGGTGGCAGGGGCTGGAACAAGTGGCCCAAGCCCTGAGACAGGTGAAGCCCAGATCATCTGAAGTGGCAGAGAAGAGGTGTCTAATGCCCTCAGGGCACAGCCCGAGGGAGGATGGATTGGCCCAGAGTCCGCAGTTGAGCCTGGTGTTTAGGGAGTGCCCTGGGGAGAGGGAACAGAGGTGTGGGCTCAATCCTGGAAGGCTGCCTGGAGAGGCTGGCTTTGGGGTCAGTCCAAGGGTACCAGGACTGGACTGTATTTGGTTGCTCGGACGGTGCTCTGCACAAAGACACCAGCCAAAGGACGAGTGGGGGTTGGAATCCAGCTCATACTCCATTCACCACGTTGCTCTCCACTGGTTGGACTGCAGGTATAGAAAGGAAGGGGCATCTTTTAAATTTTACTTAAGAGTGGCCCTGAGGCTGTGACTAGCTTTGCAAGGGCACTGTTCTTCTTGACTTTGCTCTATCCCTGTGGAGGCAGCCTGGTAACCAAGGCCAGTGAGCCCAGGGGCAAGTCTCTGATCCTTCTTACGGTTTTACAGCAGCCTCAGGACAGGTCAAAAGTACTCGGATTCCTCAGACATTCTATAGATTTGTCACTTTTCCTCCCAGACCCATCACCGATGACTCCACACAGGATCAGGGACAGCAGCAGTGGCAGGAGAGCTGAGTCTGTATCTGCCAGGCATCTCCTGTGTTCCCCCACCACTGCACAAGGTTCTTTGGGGGATAAAGAGAAGTACAGGAAACTTCACCAATGCAGTAATTGGAATGCATCTTCAATCATGTAAAATATGGAGTTGTGTTGTTACAAGGTCAGTGAAAACCAGTACTTACAGATGATAACAATTTTCGTCCAGCCTCTTATGAGAATGGGAACTGGGTGGAAGATGGGAGCTACCTACATGAAATGCACGTTCCGGGCATCAAGGGGATTTCCTCTGTGGTATAGGGTCACTTTGTTCCCCATCTAGTGGACTAATAAGGTGTAGAAGCACGTGGGAATTAAGTTTGGGTGCGAATACCTCAGATGTTGTAGGTGAGTTGCACAGGTAATTAGCCCCATAATATATGGACAGAGAGCTCTCACTGTGGCTGATGTAGCCTAAGTGTCTTCAAGAAGCATCAGAATCTGAGCGGGACCTTGGAAGATGGGCACTGTATCAGTAAAGGTTCTTTTTGTAGCAAACAACAGAAACCAATGTGGTTATCCTAAGCCAAAAAAAAAAAAAAAAAAGGAATTTATTGGAAGGTTTGGAAGGATATCTGGAGTATCTCAGAGAAGCACAGATGGATAGAACAACTAAGAGTGAGAAATTTCAGGAACCAAAGCAACAAGTGTCTGTGGACATCTTCTCCAGAGGATTTCTGTTAACGTGGCTCAGCTGCCACTGTACAGTCACTGCACAGGCGTGCCAAGTTCTAATTCTCAGAAGATAAAACTCTGATTGGCTCGAACACTCCTCTGGGTTCTTTTCTCATTGAGTCCTCCCTGTTTTTTTTTTTTTTTTTTAAGGGGTCTGGACACAGCAAGGATGTGTATGCAAAGGCTGAATAAAAATTTTTATTTTTTAGGAATTTTATTTTTAGGAATTTTTAGCTTTAGAGCTGGAAGAGACTGAGATCAAGTTTTTCATTTTACAGTTGGAGTTTCAGAGAAGGTTAAGTGACTTGTCTGGGGTTACAGAGCATGTGGCTGTCAGGGTTAGGTTTAGGATCTCAAACTTTCCTAAACTCCGTGTTGCTCAGGCCCTCTCCTTTGGGTAGTTTAAGATTTTAAAACTCCTGATCACTCCTATGGGCTCTTTCAACCCAGTAGCTACCAGGTAGCTAATTCTTGCTGAGAGCCAGGGGTTAGGGGCTGGTTACGTTGCCCTGCATGTGAGAAGTTGTGACCAAGTGGGGTGAGGAATCAGGGGCAGAGCTTAGGCCAGAGGTGTTGCCCTCCATCTCCTGGAGGCTTTTAGATCCGGGCTTGATTTGCCTTCATCATTAGAGCCTGCTCTCACACTTTACAGTGGGGGGATCGCCTGGTAACCCTCTGATCAATGTTTGCATCACTAAATGTGAGCGACCTAGCTAGATGTTAGGGATACCTCATGTGGGATGCAGCAGGAAGAACATAGCACCACCTATGAAGTGTTCTTGGTCGTGTATATGTATATATGACTCTTGCCTATATATATGTAAAAGTAGCTGGTATCCACTATTTAGCCAGACATGTGTGTGTGTATATATATATGCATATATATGTATGTATCGAGCTAGAAGCTTGATTTGATTCAGATATATATATATATGTGTGTGTGTAAATATATACACACACATATGTATATGCACACACATACATGTACCATGTACCTGAATTTAATCAAGCTTCTAACTCAATTTACCGGTTTACAGAACAGGATTAAAGAAAACCACAAAGATGCAAACAGGAAAATCCAGAATATGAGATGTTCTAAAGGACAATTGACCTGGTTCTGCAGGAAGGAAAGACAGGTTGACCTGCTCTAGAATGAAACAGATGTAAAAGACAAAATAACCAAATGTCAAGTGTGGACTTGTCTTCTCCTTATGTGAACAGATGAACTGTAAAGAGATTTTTATTTTGAGAAAATTGCAAAATTGGATTATTTATAACACTCAAAAATTACTTCTTCACTTTGTTAGGTATTATAAAGCATAGTGGTTATGTTTGAAAATGTCCATAAATTTAAGTATAACATTGGGATGAAATGACAATATGTCTGGGATTTGCTTAAAAATACTTCAGCAACAAGTGTGGACCTATTCTCAGCCCAAGAGGGGGTGCGAGGGGTGGGACTGAGGTGTCCAGTTAGAGGGAGGAGGCCACAGAGGCCAGCACACCTTCCCCTCCCAGAGTGGACTTGAGAACACTCGCGGGAAATGTCCTTTCCCCTGAGTTGGTCAATTTGTCAGGAGCATCAAAGTAATTTCAAAATAGAGGAAAGCAAACCATTGCGCTGAAATGCCAGTGACAGGGTGTCAGGAGCCTTGTTTCTGTTTTACTTTCAAAACGTTGCTACTGCAAACACGTTCATTATTTCTTTTCAAACCTGCTGGGAATGTGGCTGCCGGGCTCCCCTTGGCCACCAGCAGCATCGCTCCTCCGTGGACCGCATACTACTTTCTGCTTTCCTGCCTGAGGGCCCCATGGGGGACCACAGAAGGCTCCCATGGATTTCTCCATGGCCCTGGGGAGTGCAGGCTTCTCCACTGCTCACTCCCCTCGGGGGTGGCCCACCGCAGCCCAGGGACGGAATGTGTGGGCAGCACGGCACCGGCTGGCGGTTGAATGACAGATGTGTCCTTATCCACATTTCACGACACCCACGTGGGGCAGCAGCTGGTCCTCTGGGGATCTGAGGCCATGGGCCTGAGTCCTGGCAGCTGTCAGGCTGTCCCCTGGCTGAGTGTGTGTGGCCATCTGTCCAGTAGGGAACTCACACAGTGTCCACAACCTACTAGAGCTCCCACGTTCCCACGGATCTTGAGCATTACTCAGAGCAAAACCACCCTTGGTTTACAGGATCTGTGCATCCTGAGCGTGTGTGTCTGCATGAGTCAACCTTCCGTGCCCTGAATCACATTTTCAGCGAGCTGGGACTTCACTCTGAGAGACTGAAGTCTCCAGGCTCCTGGAATGAGTGGAGAACCCCCTGCAGAGCATTGTGGGGACTGTCAGAGGGCCTGGAGGAAATTCAGTTGCTGCGTCTGTACAGAGAGGGTGGTGATGCCTGCCCTGCCTCTCTAACAGGGTGATTGGGGGAATGAAGGAGAATGTGTGTAGAGGTGCTTTCGAAGCTCAGGTGTTCTGCACACGTGACACGGGGTTTCCGTGGACTAGGCTTGCGTATGGCGAGAGTCACTTCCTCCTCTTAGGTAGCCCCTGTCTTTCTCTAAGCCTGTGATCCAAGGATCCGCTCTCAACTGAAGAAATTCAAAATCGCTTCCTGGTGCACCTACTTCCGTGTTTTCTCCTAATCATGCCTCATTCCTTTCCCCACCCACTCAGCTGGAGTCCCTGGAAAATGAAATCCCATGGAACTATCCAGAGAAAGACGACATTTGTTTGTTCTTGCACCTCCACCTGGTATATTTTAGTAGTCACCGCTTTTCCTTCCTCCCCTCCCTTCCCTCCCTCCCTTCCTCCTTTTCCTCTCTCTCCTTCTCACCTCCTTCCTTCCTTGTGAGACCGACCAGGGTTTTTGGACTCTTTAATCAATAGAAATTGATGAGAGTCCAGGCAAGGCTTTATGTGCTGCAGCACGAGGGAGTGAAAAATACCAGGTTCTCTTGCTCACTCCCTGAGGCGGGGTGGGCTGGTCCCTTATAGGGTGAGGGTAGGGGCAGGTTCAGGGGTCCGGCTGGAGGAGTGGCTTAGATGGTCCGCCCACCCCCTTGGTGGCGCTATGTGAGGGATCATGCGCAGTTCCTGCTTTTGCTCGGGATACCTCAGAAGTGGCAGTTGGGATTTTGGTCTTTTTGCATCTTGTTGTTCATAATTTGCCCCAACTTAGCATGCATGCAGTTATTTTTAGTCCTTTATAGTTTCTTTGTATTCTATTGCTGTAGGAGACATTTGTCTAGGTGCAAGCACTGCAGTAAAGGGTCCCAGGTGCCAGTCTGTCTCACTTCTTGGTACATTTTTATACCATTCCAGTGGGCTGTTATCAAATTTAATTACATGTATCATCTTGGATATGTACTCATTTATTGGATAGGCAGAGAGAGAGAGAGATCCAGGTCTCTCCCAAAGTTGCTTGTTTGTTTCAGTGAGAGGAGGTGCATTAGTCCGAGGCCTGTTAAGTGATGGGAACACTGCAGACTGTTTAGAAGGAGCCATACGTGGGCAGGTGTTCGTGTCCCAGAACAGATTGCAATGCAAGGACCTGGACACATTCCACAGCCATTAGCTGGTGATCAAGGCAAGGATGGGGCGCCCATCTGCTCTGGAATTCATTGGCATCCTTATGAGATCATCTTGATTGAAGGTGACTAAGAGTTGCCTGTTCTTTCCCGTGGAGTGAGGCTGGGAGCTCCTTGGTGGCCGGGACTGTGTTATGTTTATCTCACTTGTCTCACACTGGAGCGCTCCCTCACATGTGGTAGGCGCTCAGTAAGTGTCTGTTTAATTCGTGTGGAAGAGTCAGAAGAAAACATCTGTTTTCTACCCTGCTTCCCAGGGCCTCTGTAACATGTTGAAAACAATCATCACTCCCATTTCTATATGGGAGACTCTCTGTATCCCCACACAGGGATGTAGTAATGATTCCTAGAAGCTGTCCTGTCTGAGGGTCCCCCAGGGACCAGAACATGGGTCCAGGAAATAGGCCTTCCTAAGGATGGACCACAACACAGGGGGTCCTGTTGACTTGATGCCGTTCAATTCATGGTTCCCATGACTAATGTTACCACCAAAGCACCCTTATATATGTGGTAATTAAATTGCCCATAGTTGCTTTCTTCTCTCAAGAAACGCATTCATCATGAACCAGCCTTCACGGGAATGCTTAAGGTTTTGTCCACCATGCTAAACAATGGTAGGGATTTCAGGCAGTTTGCTAGACTGGAGCCTTGTTGACCTGCATAGAGCTGGCAGTAACCCTTCGATGGATAGCAGTAGCACTTTAATTTTGTTGAAGTCCCCATGTTCTCTCTGCTACAAAGCTGTCCTTTTTCTAAAAATAATAGGAACATTTAGCCTTCATCTCCAGCAATCTGATTTTTCTGGCAAACTTAAAATCAGGAAAATAAAGCAATAGGAGATGACTGCAAATGCTGTATATTTTTTATGTTTCCTACATCCTTCCAAGAATGTGAAACTTCTATTGACTAAGGAATGACAAAATGCTTCAAAGGAAAAGACAAAACTTTTTAAAAGGAGAAGTATATTCTCATGGTCTCATAATCACTGAATTGGCAAGACCCAAAACACTTTTCAACCTAGAGGACCACAACTAGGCACATATATAGCAGATTATCTCATAGCTAATATGTGTTATGAGTATGATTAGGTCATAATCATAACAAAATGGTTGACCTTTTTGGTATTGAGCTCAGAGGGATTCCTTTCAATGGACCAGAATCCCCACCAAAGGTGGAGGAATTGGAAGTCTTAATTATTGGTTTAATTCACTAAAATCATTAGGTATTGGCTGTCCCCAGTGTCTGGCACTGGAGGTGGACTGGGTAGATGTGATTAAAAAAGGGTCAGAAAATAGGTCTTCCCAGAGTAACATTTATTTCACTGTGCCCTGCCACGATGCTGAAGGTTCCTAGCATTTTAGAACATGGGCAGAGTTTCTTAAACTTATCTGATCACAAAAATCACCTGTTTTGCTTATTGAAAACATAGACTTCTGGGACCCAATGTGATCAAGAAGAGATTCTTAGGGGTACATGTGTGGGTAATGTATATCAGAATCATCTGGGAGAGTATTTGCAAACTACATATAACCTTCCCATAATAGATGATGATATTCTTTGATTTCTGGTATTATACTATAGGGAGGAGCAAATATATATATATATATATGTGTGTGTTAAAAAAAAAAAAGCTTCTTAGATAATTCTAATATGCTACCTCCTGTCTTCCTCCCTGCCTCCAACCCCCATCCCCACTCACCCTCACTGGAGAACCACTAGCCCAAAAAAAGAAATGATTTTTTGGGGAAATGTTTTTCAGTAGCTTTATTGAGGTATCATTTACATACCATAAAATTCACCCACTATAAATTTACAGTTCAAAGATTTTTAGTAAATTTATACAGTTGTGGAATCATCACCACAATACATTTTTGGAGTATTTCTATCACCCCAGAAGTTCACTCATGCCTATTTGCACGTCAATTCCCATCCCAGCCCCAGGCAAATACTGTTCTCTTCTCTAAGAGATGTGCATTTTAAAGAAATTGTTAGTTTCATTTTTGGATTGTTTGTTTCTAGTATAGAAATACTTTTTAAAAATGGTAGCAATACAATTAATTTTTTTATATTGATCTTGTGTCCTATAACTTTGCCTTCCCTCCCCTAGGTGATTTTCACTGTCAAAGGGTAATTTTCAAAAAGTTGAAAACATGATTTTCATATATATTTATTTATCTCTTTAATTAATTTAATTGAATTAAAAAATTAATTAATTCATTAAAGAGGGAACAAGCAGCATAATAAAGCTGGTAAAACAAGAACATAAGTAAGAGTTAATGATGAAAGAGAATGCTGGGATAAGAATGTCAAGCCAGATACAAAATGGTCTAATATTATGTAAGGCAATAAAAATTAATCTTCAGGGTTCTCTCCTCTACTGGACAGGTAACCATTTACATTTCCATTGGACAAAAATCATTTCAACTTTTCAATCTTCTACAAGTCAATTCTAACTTCACAGAGTCTGGACTCTTATCAAGGGTAAAAAGTAACTCAAGTAAGAATACATTCCTCTAGAGAATTAGACAGCCTTTTAGTGGGCCTGTTTGACAATGTGCCAGTGTGAAATCACAAGGACATGCTGTCTTCCTTTTGCATCTTTCCAAGTTTTGGGTAATTTTTCATAACATTATGTACAGCCATACTTAGAAAAAAACAGCATAGTTCACCCACATACAAGCAAAACATGCTATTTGGTGCCAAATTAAGCTTAAGTGTCAGTTTCCTGGAAGCCCTCATGTGCTCTTACAGAATTCCACATGTTCCTTATCAGTACTTTTATTACAATACATATATTAAAATTACTTATTTAATTCTAGTGTTCTTCAGTAGACTGTGAACTTCACAAGGGCAGGAATGTCTAGTTTGTTCAGTGTTATATTCTCAGGGCTCTGAAGGAGAAGCTGGTGCACAGGAAACACCTAATAAATGCTTCTAGATTGGGTAGATGAAAGTGATGATCTCAGAGCAGGTTAGTGTGAAGTTAAACAAAAGTCCAATACATTGGATTCAGGGGAAGCCCAACCAGCTGCTTTCCTAGGGCAATGCTTGATGGTCAGCCACTTCTTAACAATGTTAAGCACCAACTCAACCCTATTTTTCCCTATCAACAGAAAGGATTGAAGGTTATCTGTGCATCTGCAAAAAAATCATCAGCAGCATCCTAAAAAAAAGCTATTTTCTTCAGTAGCTCAGTGTGTATGGTGCTGTGTTAGCTTCTGGAAAGAAAGCACTCACCATCATCAACACCTACTTGGGGTTAACCAGGATGCAAGGTGTAAGGTAGACAAAGTGGTATTTTTGGTCTCTTTTCTTACCAGTTTTATGCATATACTTAGGTCCATTCTACTACTAGGAGGCAGTTAATTCTGAGTCTAATGACTAATTCACATAGAAAAATAGACCCTAGTTTATAATCCTGATGGCCACAGTGGTGGAGCTCTGACAAGCCATGAAGGAGGCTCGGTAGATGACACACATGTACATCTAGAGCACACGCCAGGCCATAAACTGTTTGGCAGCAGGCTTTCATTTTATAAAGGCCATAGTTCACCCATCACCAGCCAGTTCTCACTTTAAAACTCCCTAAGTGAGAAGAATGAAAACTCTAGGGAGCAGGTTCTTAAAGCTGTGAAAACTTCTCTGCCTGCTCTCTACCAGGCTTCCACCCAAATGTTGAGATCGTGACCTTTCTTAGCGTTGAATAGACTGATTATTGGAAAGTTGGCCAAAGACTTACTGTGTTGAGCCTAAATTCAAAAAGGGACAAGCTTTAGAGCCTGAAATGTCATTGAACAAAAAGAAAACTAGCAAAAGCTGTTCTCAAGACACAGATGAATTGGAGCAGGAGATTCAATCAAGAGCAGCTTCTATGTTCTGGAATCTCGGCTATGCCTTCTACCTTCCAAATCTGAGCCTTGTGCAGAGTCTTTTCAGCTGCCATAAAGATTCTATTCCCAAACTGTAAAGTACTACTCATTCTCCAAGGCCCAGATTGCAGACACCTCCCTTATGAAACCTTCGCAGATGGAATCAATTGCTTTCTCATTAGAGCCTCCACAGCGTGAGATCTGTTCCTTCTCACTACTCACTTTGAATTAGTTATTCATGTCTGTACCTAGAAGGCAAAATACAAGCCTTATTCATATATACATCACATGTGATGGGGCTTACCGTAATGCACCTCAAAGAGTCTGCTCAAAATAAATCAAATCCAGTGGAATCATATCTAGTGCTAACTCAATTTCTTAAGATTCGTGCAGACCTGCCTTTAAGACAGAACTCTCATTATGCAAAAGGCTGAAACACAGCCTAGTGGCTCCTTTTCAAGAACCCTGGAGAGAGAGGATCTCATTTTTCATTCACATGCATACACTTTATTACGTATGCATGTAGGCACACATGGGAACTCTCTCCATCTCTTTTCCTAGAGTATTTTTTTAAAATTCTGCCATTATTTTTGCTCAATCTCCTGACCTCCCATATGTTTTCCAAATGAGTAATAGAACACGTTAGGAGGAGTTATGTCTAGATCACAATGGTAAGTAAGTTTCATCTCACATTGTCAAATTTGATTAATTGATAGAGGATGCCTGAACCACTGTTGAGAGGGTCTATAAGGTGAGTAGAAGGTGTGGACAGTGTGCCACGAATGAACAGCAGTGACTGTTGTGAACACAGTACAGGGCCATGTAGGTGAGGCAGGTGGCAGTGTGTGGACCCAGCTTTTGCCATCTCTGGTCTAGGTGGATTATGGTAGCTCTTGTGCAAGGAGATGGCTGCTGAGAGTCTAAAATTAAAACCAGACAGAATTTACTTATTGAAAGGGACAGCACAGCCTATCTATTCTGCAACACAATTTTATTTGACGGTGTTATTTTAAGGACAATGGATATTTCTTTTCTTTTTTTGCAGTTTTTTTTATATTGTGGTAAAATACACATAATATAAAATTTGCTGTCTTAACCATTTTTACATGTGCAGTTTTGTGGCATTAAGTACATTCATATTGTGAATAGAATGCATCTGTTCACAGAATGCTTCTCATCTTGCAAAACTGAAACTTTATACCTATTAAACCCTGTACTTTTTTAATGCACTTTCATTTTCTTAAAGAGCAGCACTAGGTTCACAACAGAATTAAGAGAAAGGCACAGAGATTTCCTATATACCCGCGTGCCCGCCACCACATGCATGGCCGCCCCCACCAGAGTGATATACCTGTTACAATTGAAGAACCTATATTGACACATCATAATGACCATAGTTTTACTTTAGGGTTCATTATTGGTTTTGTACAGTCCATGGATTTGAACAAATGTATAATGACATGTACATGTATCCATCATTATGTTATCATACAGAGTATTTTCACTGCCCTAAAAATCCTCTGTGTTCCACTTATTAAACAACCCCCCCCGCCCCAGTCTCTGGAAACCACTGAGTTTATTACTGTCTCCATAATTTTGCCTCTTTCAGAATGTTGTATAGTTGGAATCATACAGTATGTAGCCTTTTCTGATCATTTTTGTCACTTAGTAATATGCATTTAAGTTTACTCCGTGTCTTTTCATGGCTTGATAGCTCACTTCTTTTCCATGCCAAATAATATTCCATTGTCTGGATGGACCACAGTTTGTTTATCCATTCACCTACTGAATTACATCTTGGCTGCTTCCAAGTTTTGGCTATTATGAATAGAGCTGCTATAAATATCCAATTGCAGGTTTTTGTGTGGACATAAGATTACAACTCCTTTGGGTAAAAAACAAGGAGTGTGATTGCTGGATTGTATGGTAAAAGTATGTCTAAGTATTATAAGATACCATCAAACTGTCTTCCAAAGTGACTGTACCATTTTGCATTCCCACTAGCTGTGAATGAAAAAGTTTCTGTTGCTCCACATCCTCATCAGCATTTTATGTCAGTGTTCCAGATTTTGGCCATTCTAATAGGTGTGTAGTGGTATATCGTTGTTTTAATTTGCATTTCTGTAATGATGTACAATGGGAAACATCTTTTCATATGCTTATTTGACATCTGTATATCTTCTTTGGTGATGTGTCTGTTAAGGTCTTTGGCCCATTTTCTAATCAGATTTTTTTTTATTGTTGAGTTTTAAGAGTTCTTTGTATATTTTTTGATGACAATCCTTTATCAGACGTGTCTTTTGCAATATTTTCTCCTATTCCATAGTTTGTTTTCTCATTTTATTGACTTTTTTTGGAAAGCAGAAGTTTTTAATTTTAATAAAGACCAGCTTATCAATTATTTCTTGGATCATGCCTTTGTATTGTATCTAAAAAGTCATCACCATACCCAAGGTAATCTAAGTTTTCTCTGTTGTTATTTTCTAAGAGTTTTATAGTTATGCATTTTTCATTTATGTCCATGATCTATTTTGAGTCAGTTTTTGTGAAGGGTGTGAAGTCTGTGTCCAGCACACCATTTATTGAAAAGATTACCTTTGCTTCTTTGTTAAATATTCATTGACTATATTCATGTGGGTCTTTTTCTGGGTTCTCTGTTCTATTCCATTAATCTATTTGTCTGTTCTTTTGCAATACTACACTATCTTGATTACTGCAGTTGGGTAGTGTCAGTCCTCTAACTTTTCTTCTCCTTCAATATTGTGTTGGCTATTCTGGGCCTTTTGCCTCTCTGTATAAACTTTAGAATCAGTTTGTTGATATACACAAATATGACTTGCTGGAAGTTTGACTGGAATTGCATTGAATCTGTAGGTCAAGGTGGGAAGAACAGGTATCTTGACAATGTTGAGTCTTCCTATCCATGAACATGGAATATCTTTCCATTTATTTCTTCCTGGATTTTGTTCATCAAGGTTTTGTAGTTTTCTTCATATAGGTATTGTGTATATTTTATTAGATCTATACCTAAGTATTTCATTTTGGGGGTGCTAATGTAAATGGTACTGTGTTTTAATTTCAAATTCCAGTTGTTCATTGCTGGTATATGAGAAAGTGATTGACTTTTGTAAAGTGTTTCCCACAACATTGCTATGATCACTTATTAGTTCCAGGAATTTTTTTTTGGATTCTTTATATAGATGATTACTTCATTTGCAAATTAAGACAGTTTTATTTCCTCCTTCTTAATCTGTGTACTTTTAATTTCCTTTTTTGGGGGGGTCTTTTTGCATTATCTAGACCTTCCAGTAGAATGTCAAAAAGGGGTGCTGAGAGAGGACATACTTGCCTTACACCTAATCTTAGTGGGAAAGCTTTAAATTTCTCACCAGTAAGTATGATGTTAGCTGTAGGTTTTTTGTAGATAGTCTTTATCATGTGTTTTTTGATATGCCAAGGTGTAGTTTTTGTTTTTTTGCATTTATCCTGCATGTTGTCTGAGCTTCCTGGATCTGTGGTTTGGTGTCTGATATTACTTAGGGGGAATTCTCTGTCATTATTTCTTCAAACATTTTTTCTGTCCCTTTCTCTTTTTTTCTCCTGGCATTCCCATTATGTGGATGTTACACCTTTTGTATTTGTCCCAACAGTCCTTGGATATTCTGGTTTTTTTTTTTTTTTTTTCAGTCTTTGTTCTCTTTAATTTTCAGTTTTAGAGGTTTCTATTGATATATCCTCAAGCTCAAGATTCTTTCCTCAGCCATGTGTCCAATCTACTAATAAGCCCATCAAAGTCATTTTCCATTTCTGTTAGTGTTTTTAATCTTTAACAATTTTTTGTTCTTTCTTCAAATTTCCATCTCTCTGCTTATATTGCCCATCTGTTCTTGCATGCTGTCTTCATGACTTATTAGAGCACTTAGCATATTAATTATGGCTGTTTAAAATTCCTGGTCTGATAATTCCAACATCTCTGCCATGTCTGGTTCTGATGCTTGCTTTGTCTCTTTAAATGGTGTTTTTTGCCTTTTGGTATGCCTTGTAATTAAAAAAAAATTGTATATGTTTAAGGTGTACAACATGATGTTTCCATATACATAGTGAAATGATTACTATAGTCAAGTTAATTAACTTATCTATCTCCTCATGTAGTTATGTTTGGGGGGGTAATTTTTTCTTGATAGGTGAACATTATGTATGGGGTAAAAGGAACTGCAGGAAATAGGCCTTTAGTAATATGGTGGTGAGGTGTAAGAGAAGGGGAAGTGTTTTGCAGTCTAATACTTAGGTGTCTCAGTGTTTAAGTGAGCCTGTGCTTCTGGATTGTTAGCTTAACAAGTGTTTTTCAGTTTTTTTCCCCCCCCTTAGGTGGGACAGGATAACTAGAGTGGGCTGGAGTTGAATATTTCCTTTCTGCTATGTAGAAGGCTAGAGCTGTTTAGAGTTGGGTATTTCCCTTCCCCAAGGTCAGTTAGGCTCTGATCACACCTGGCAGGTTAGGCACTGGTCTACTGTTCCCCTGAGGGCAGATCTTGTTAAGAACAGAGTGGCACATTTTAAAATGATTCCTTTTGTCCTCCTCCTGATGGAAGCACGATAGCATTTTTCTCTGGTATTTACTGTGGGAATTTGGTTGAGCTCCTGGATGTAAGTCTCACAGTATTGTAGAGGCCCTTTGTAATTGGGTCCCCCTGGAGTTAACTCTCAGAGTTGTCCACACTAAGCCTCCAGCAGTTCATCAATTACAGTTCAGGTTTTTCTACCTCGGCACTGGTTCCCATGGTGGTCTCCACCTGTGAGCCTCTGCTCTGGTAAGCCACTACTTCCTGCACTTACCATCCGTCCCTTCAGTCTTGGGGGCAGTGATTTGCTCTGTGTCCTCCCTTCTCTTATGGATCCAAGAAGAGTTGTTGATTTTTCAGTCTGTTCAGCTTTTTAAGTGTTGTTAGGATGGAGTGGTGGCTTTCAAGCTCCTTACATGCAGAACCAGAAACTAGAAGCCTCTTTTGTAACTATTTTGGATATTTCTTTTTTATTTAAAATTTTTAATAATAAAAACTAATCGCTTTAGGAGGTTTAGAATATACAAGAAAATAAGAAAGAGGAAGAATATCATTAGAATGGTACAATTAATGTCTTGGTGAATGCCTCTCTGTTCACTGAGGCTCTGACTTAGTTTGTCTCTGATTTATCAACATCTGTTCCAAGAAAAGGACTGAGACCCACTCCTTCATACAGATTAAAAAAACTTACTAAGATACTGCTTCCAAAGTCATTTTAATTATTTTTCAGGAAACAGATTCCTTAGTTACCTTAAGCCAAAGGAATAAAGATCTAATTATGGATTTTAGGCATCAGTTAGTCAACATTCATCCCTGAACAGATATATGTTGAACACTTACCATGTGTTGGGTTGTATTCCAAGCAATGGAGATATAGGGTTGAACAAAATAGCTAAAAACTCCTTCCATCATGGTACTGAATTCTAGCATGGAGAGTGACATGAGACAAGATTAAAGTGGTAAATATACATACCTATGTATAGTATGTAATAAGTGCTTTGAAGAAAAATAAAGGATGTAGGGCGGGTAGGGAGTGCTAGGGTGGGGGCTGTCTACATTTTTGTTTGCATGGTCAGGGAAGGACTTTCTAGATGATGACACCATAAGCGCACATATGTCTGGGGGAGGAGGATGAAGGCACAGCAAGGTCCGTGAAATAACATTATCTCAATCATCCTGCCTGGGTCTAATTCACAGCTGACTATCTGCTTAGACTCCTGAATTGTTTTGAATGTATATTTCAGACAGGTTTGAGAAACACTTTACATTGCCACACAACCCCAGAAAAGCTGTGGACATATTTCAATGAAAGCTGGACTTATTCAGAGTTCCTAATATGTCCTGGGAGAAGCTGAATCACAGGCAGTTGAAAACTTCTCCTTCTCCCAAACAATGTACAAGTTACAAATTTAAAAAAAGCAGTGAGAAGGGATCCAGCGATGTGCCCACAATTTCCCAGTGGGCTGCAGGAAGGTTAAAACTTGATCTGAATGGGCTCTCTTGCTCCCCACAGATTTCACATTTTCCTATACTCAGTTCATAATTGGAAACAACCAGGACCCAGCGCATAAGGGCCATTTCCTCCTTAAGGCCCTTGAGGTTTAACAGATTGTTCTGGGAAGGTCTTTTTGGAGCCTTTGGAATGAAGACATGTTTGAAACCATGAGCTCATGCTTTCCATAGATGACACTTTGTCAGATGGACTGTCACATTATAAAAAGAGAAACCACCCACCATCTCTAGGCATGAGTTTATTTGAAAGAAAACTATTACTAAAGCATAATTGTGATTTTCAGAAAATCATAATTTATCTTGCACAAAATAAATGATTGTGATTATTAAACTGAGACTAATATAGGGTTATATATATGTATTACTTGCAGCTTCATATATAGTTTCGTTTGCTTTTCACTATACCCATGGAAAGAAGGCAGGGCAGGTATTATAATTTTCATTTTTCATTTGCAAAACTTGAGATCTGAGAGATTCCATGACTGCATAAGGTCACATACCAAGGTATGACTGCATCTCCTAATTGCTAGACCAGCGTCCTTTAAGTCCTTTCTTTTCACCCCTTGCATTCCACCTGAGAGTCCCAAATCATGTTAAGATTTCTAGAAAGACAACTAAATATCTTAATGATGTTTCTAATTTTTCTTCCTAGTAGAAATTGTGTTTTCAACCTTAATAAGCTTGGCATTTTCATTGTACTGATTTGGCAGAAAATTGGAGGGCTGAGATGAACTCACATCACTGTAATTGATTTAAGGTGAATACAATGACCTCATTTTAAGTTCTTTCAAACGCTTTAGCTCTGGACCAAGTAACTAAAATTCCCAGGGAGCAAAGTTAGCCCTTTCCATCAATCCCATGGTTAGGTACTATTTTCCATCGAACTTTAGGTAATCTTCCTTTATTTGGAGCTAGCAAGCCAATTCCAGCTGGCAGCCTGTCCTTTTGCACTTGATGTACGTAATACAAACAAATATTGTATTTGTTTCCTGTTTGATGCTTTAGCAAATTATCACAGGCTGTGTGGTCTAAAGCAACATAGATTCCTTACCTTACAGTTCTGGAGGTCAGTAGTTTGAAATGGGTCTCAGTGAGCCAAAAACAAGGCATCACCAGGGCTGTATTCCTTCTGGAGACTTGAGGGTAAACTAGTTGCTTGCTTTTTCCAGCTTCTACAGGTCACTTGCATTCGTGGTTTATGGTTCCATTTCTCTATCATCAAAGCCAGCAATACTGGGCCGAGTCTTTTTCACACTGCCATCTCTCTAGTTCTACCTCCCTCTTCCACTTAAAAATAATCCTTTGGATTACATGAGGTCCACCTGGATAATCCAGGCTAATTTTCCAAACTCAAGGTCAGTTGATTGGCAATCTTAATTCCATCTGCAATCTTAATTCCCCTTTGCCATGTAATCAACATATTCACAGTTTCTGGGAATTAGGACGTGGACGTCTTCGGTAGGGGGCATTATTTTGCCTACCACACATGCATTGTTTTGTTTTCTAGTTGTCTCTTTTTAACAATGTGCATTTTAGTGTATAACAACTTGGGTAGTTTCTTATTGCGCCACTAAATGTTCCTGAAAAGGGTAATATGTGGGATTCTATTTTCCCATGAGGAATATTTAAACCAAATAAATTATAGCTAAAACCCACAATATGCTATAAAGTGAAAAGCAAAAACATTAAAACCTTTTTAAATTAGTTGGAATAATAATATTAAACCATAAACAAATGTGAATGTATTCTGTCCAATAACTGCATTTTGCATTTTCAATGTACCGAAAATTATAAAGCAGGCAAAGTACAATTCTCCTGCATCATTTACATATGATAGAAAACTAATATCTTGGCAAGTCAGACACTCAGAAAATACTTAGGTAATAAGAATTTCCCTTTCTTATGATTTAGAAGGACTTTTGAAATAGTGATTTTGATCACCCAAAGCCTCCAAAAGCTTAATGGTATTATTATTTCCCTGTGGTTAGCAGTTGTCTTCAAAATCACCCCTCCAACTTTAGAGATTTGCTTTTCAGAAATTATCTACACTTCTCCCTCGTGCACTGTGAAGTAAACAAGTGATACTGAGAAAGGAAGTGGAAGTGGGAGAGGGCTGGAGCACCATTAATGGGCAGGACAACCCATTCCGAGGACAACATGGGGACCACCTGTATGTCTCTTACACACAGAGCTCTTGTATATTGACTAGCGCAGGCGTGAATGATCTCTTCCCCAGGACATTTTCTCACAGCTATGACACATTTTTAAACAAAATTCGTTCCTGATATAACCCGGTTGGTTTATTGACTGATTAAGAACATCTCTAACCCTGTATTATTACTGCCTTTTACTGAGTTTATTTCATGTAATTTCCAACTTCCTACTTCCTAGATTTGAGAGCAGTACATGTTTTGCTCTTTCTTTCTGGCCTTCTTTCCATCCTTCCCACTCTTCCCTTTACCTCTTTTTCTGTAATTCCTTTTTTCTTTTCTGTTGTATTTGTCTTTTCCCTCTTCTCTCTGTCTTCCTCCCCCTGCACATTCTCCAACCCCACTCCCTCTTCCCTGCTCTCAGCTGCTTCATCTGTGGACCTGTAATTAGCAATGTAATTGGACAAACTGGTGACTGATATCAGGAACAGAATGTATTTTAAAAGCACTTTAAAATCATGCTTCCTAATTAAATATCCCCTAACATGTTACTCTGTGTATAGCACTCGGTATCCTTAAAAGTTTTTCCCTGGTTAAAATGTGTGTTACCATTCAAACCACTGCATTTACAGAGTATAATAAAACATTTTATACATACTCTCTGGTTTTTAAAATATCGTGTGCCAGTATAGAGATTAGAAAAATTCAGAAAGACACAAAGAGGAAAACAAAAATTATGTGTAATCAAATCACACAAAGAAAAGCACTAGCAAATGTTTTGAAGATCACTTTATTTTACCATAAAACAAATATATATCCAATGTGGCAAATTCAGAGTTTTCAGCAAAAGTATAAAAGAGAAGATAACCATTATCTTGTGTTGTCTTCCCTGTTGTTACAATCCATTCTTTTTACATCCTCAACATATCAGCACTGTTCTATGGAGTCCCTTTTTCTCTTGGAGACATCCCTGAAGCTCGCCGTCTCCCTGCTCCTG
This sequence comes from Hyperoodon ampullatus, assembly GCF_949752795.1. Taxonomy (NCBI): domain Eukaryota; kingdom Metazoa; phylum Chordata; class Mammalia; order Artiodactyla; family Ziphiidae; genus Hyperoodon; species Hyperoodon ampullatus. The sequence continues at coordinate 148,034,169 of NC_136917.1, forward strand.
CCTAGCGGCTCACAGGCCAGCCCTGGGCTATCCTATTGAGGGACTTCCCTTGATGGCACCTCCAGGTTAGAGCTACTGATTTATGGCTCTCACATCTGTATGTGTGTTGTTCCAGCACCCATTTTCAAAACTGAGAAGTTTTTCTGAATATCAGTCCTTTCTGGGTGTCCACACCCTCTCTCCCCAAAAGGTTTAGGGTCATCTCTTTACCCATGTTCTTTGCCAAATATCAAAATAATGTGCCTTTGAGTGAGTCTTCTCTCATCCACTGTTTTGGACACTCAATAGACCATCTCACTCTGGATACTGCGTTTTTCAGCCCTTCAGTTATGAAAAAATACTCTTGGATGTTGGATCTTCTGGACTGCTCCTCCATTCTCCTTAATTTTTTTCTCTCATCTTTTCCAAATCTTAGTCTTCTTTACATTTTGGAGATTCTCTTGGCTTTATCTTCCAACATTTCTATTGATTTCCTATAAATTTCATCAATCATTTTTTCAGAGATCTCATTCTTGGCCTCTAGCTGTTCCTTTTTCACAGTATCCTCTTCTTGTTTTATGGACAAAATCTACTCCAGAAAACTTCCAAGGACACTATGTACAGGTTTTTGAGGTTTGCCTATTTGTTTGATGCATTCCTTTCTGTTTCCTGCATTATCTTCAAAGTTAATTTTTCCTGTTTATTTACCTTGCTCTACTTCTTTCTTGTTGAAGTTTTCCTAAAATGTCTTGACATCCATCCATATGTATGAGGGAGTGTTGAAAAGCTAGTGACGTGCTCTGTGTATGTATGAAGGACTTCTGACTGTTCAAGTGGGAATCTGGTAGGTACCTAATATTTATGGCTGGAGGATTTCCTAAATGCCAGAATGTAACAGTCTTTTTTTGTGGACCATTTAATTCCTGCAGAGAAGAAAATCTAGTCTATAGTTTAAAGGATAGACACCTGCCTGTAGTAATTCTGCCTGAAGTACAGAAGCAGACAACCATTTTGTTTTCAGCCCCATGCCTCCATTCTCCCTGCCTTCCCTCCATCATATCCAGCACTTCTAAGTTCCAAAATGCTCTGTGGTTCCTGGGTCAAATCAATTTCCTTCTTGTCTACATCCCACCAGTATGCACACTCTGGGGTTGGGCTCACTTGGCCATGAAACATTGGTTATTAATTGTCCCACTTTCCATCCTCTAGAATTCTGTCTAAATCTCATATGTATAAGAAAGTGTATAAAAGACAATGATGGGTCAGAGAAAAGAAACTAGAATCATTTATCAACATTCTGGCTAAATAATGATTTTTCTTTTGTACGTAAAGCAACTGTTTTTTAAGGGAGGGGAAATAGCTTTAGCAGTGACATAAATAATGTAGGAAACTTTCTAGAGGGATTTCTGAACAGATGTCTGGTTACTGAATAGCCCAAGAGCATAATAATATAAGCAAATTGAAGGCATAAATCTAACTCAGAGGAGGGGATTTTACAAAACATCAGCTACCTAGGGAGATAGGAGACTATCAATATATTGTAAGTTGCGAATTTAAGAAACTTTGGCAAAATTATGTTTCAGTGGATTTTAATTTAAAAGTCCAACCTAAAACTCTTGATCCAACAGTGTGTCTAATGTATACCAATAAAATTATACATTCCAGATGTTTAAAAAATAATAATAATTTATTATAAAACAACCAAACTGCATTGTATTAACTTGATTAGTTCTAGATTACTAACAAAGAAAGAAAGAAACAATGAATAGCTCTAAAAGATGTTTTGGGGGACAATATGGGAAATTAGAACATGGAATGAGATTAGGATTATGTTGTGGAATGATTGCTAATTCTTTGGTGAGGTAATGGAACTGTGGTTACATAGGAGAGTGCCCGCTTCTTAGGACAGGCTTGATAAAGTACTTAAGGCTGAATTGCCACAGTGTCTGCAAGTCACCTTCAAATAGTGCAGCACATATATATCAGAAGTGGCAGGATATTAATATTTTTTTAATCCAAGTGGGGACATATGGATGTTTATTATACTGTTCTTTGAGGTTTTTTGTACTTCTGAAATTTTTCTAAATAAAAAGTTGGGAAAAGAAAAATCACTTACATGTACTCTTAGTCCAACTTTTTCCCTGCAATAACATCCAGGCACTGCCAGCCCATTTTGCAGAGAGATTGGAACTGTTTTCAGAGGGCTAGTTTTGGTGTGGTCTGTTCATATCCCAAACAGCACTGCCATGAACTGTTTACCGACCATCTCCACTTGGACGCTGAAAGAATTGTCAGAATGGCAGGGAAATCGAACTCTAATGAAGAAGATATCTGGTCAATTCAGGGTGTTGTTTAAGAAAAAAATCATTAAACTTCAGGGAGTACTGAGACATTCTGTCTTCAGTGTTGTCACTATGTATTTTCCCCAATTCTGAAGCCCATTTCCTGGACTCCATATAACACCATGGAGAAAATAGATCATTTCGTTAAGTCCTAGTAAAAGAAGTAAGTCCTTATTAGACCAAATTTTTGCCTTACCAATTTCTTCCCTGAAGAATTTGATTATTGTGAAGGGAAAAAATATATATATATATACTTTTCCCACTATTCCTTTTCTCCAAAGTTGATGGCATTGGAGTGCTAGGCTCTCAATGACCAATTCTGGTGTCATTTTTAGAGAAATATTGACAAACTGTAGTCAGGGAGATTAACCAGACTGCTAAAGGATTAGCACAATAAGAAACGAAAAATGATTGAAGGAAATTAAAATATTTAGGCTGAAAAGAGAAGACTTAGTGACACATGATAAATGTTATCCAATATACTTAAGTAGATATTATGTATAAAAGATATTAGACGTATCTGGTATAGCTCCACAAGGCAGAACTAAGACAATGAGTGGGAGTTATAGGCACACAGACTTTTAACACCATAAAGGGAAGAGAGTTCTAATCATTATTTTAGCAATAGCAGATGCCTTGAGAAGTATCTCCTCATTAGAAGAGCGTTTATGATGTGGATGAGTGGAGGTGAGGAAACAATTCCAGTATCTGCTGAAAAATTGACCCTCAAAGAGTCTTAGGATAAGATTCTCTAATTTTATAAGAAGCCACTATTTTTGAATGAATGCTACATGCCAGCCATTGTAATAGGTGCTTCCTCACAATGGTTCATTTATTCTTCTTAACAGTTTTAGCAAATAGGCAATCCCCATTTCTCATATGAACAGCCGGAGACTCATCAATCAACTACTTGACCAAGGTCACACAGGAAGAAAGTATAGAACCAGGATAAGAACTCAGATCCAGATTTAGCAATAAAGTCCAAGCTCTCCCCACCATATTGGTGTTTTTGAATGTGCAGATTGTAATCCATTACATGATGTGAAATCAACTTAATGTGTTAGAACCATAATTTAAATTGAATAACACAGAATGGAATATATCAGAATGCCTTCTACATAGCAAAAGAGGGAAGCATTGCCTCCTGAAATGTTTTGGCTATATACTCGGGTCACAATGTGAAATGTATTTTTTTTTTTTTTTTTTGCGGTACGCGGGCCTCTCACTGTCGTGGCCTCTCCCGTTGTGGAGCACAGGCTCCGGACGTGCAGGCTCAGCGGCTATGGCTCACGGGCCCAGCCGCTCCACAGCATATGGGATCTTCCTGGACCGGGCACGAACCCATGTCCCCTGCATCGGCAGGTGGACTCTCAACCACCGCACCACCAGGGAAGCCCTGAAATGTATTTTTAACTGCGGGTCAAGGTGAACACCTTAACCTCATGGACCCTTCACCTTCTTGACTTCCCTTCCCTAGAATTCTTTGATTGGGTTCCCTTTGGTGACCTATTCCTATGACGACTCCCCAGGTGTATGACTTTCCTAAGGCTGCTGTAACAAATTACTACAAATGCAGTGCCTTAAAACAACACAAATTTATCCTCTTACAGTTCTGAAGGTCATGACTAATGAGTGTCATTAGGGGCACATTTCTTCTGGAGGCTTCAGGGCAATCTGTTTTCTCACTTTTTTCAGTTTCTAGAGGCTGCCTGTGTTCCTTGGCTTGTGGCCTCTTCCTTGTCTCATTACAGCCTCTTGCTTCTGTCATTACCTCTTCTACTACTCCTTCTGATCCTCCTGCCTCCCTCTTAGAGGACTCTGCTGATTACACTGAGTCAACAATCTCCTCATCTCAAAATCCTTAACTTAATTACATCTGCAAAGTCCCCTTTACCATGTAAAGCAACCTATGCACAGGTTCCAGGAATTAGGATGTGGACATCTTTGGGGGCCATATTCATCCTACCACACCAGGCTTCCCTTATAAACTCTGAATGCTTAAACTTTAATATTCCCCTTTCTGACCACAAACTCTTCTGCATTTGCCTCGTTTGTCATCTCCTTTGACTTGCTTTTCAGTGGCTCACGATCTCAGCTGAGGCTTCAACTGGGCTCTGTCAAAGGTTGGTGCCTTCTCCCATTCTTCAGAGCAGTTTCCCAGATGCCTTTCCTACTTGCCTCAAGTAGACAATTTTACCCTCTACTTAAAGAGATTCCTCATATGTATTGCTTCAGTGATTCTCTTTTTCTCCCTGTGCCACCTTTGAGGGAGGATACAGCATTTCTAGTCACACACACACACAAAAAAGTATTAGAGAACAGTGTTTGTTTTACTGAAGGTTTCATAGGTAAAATACATAAAGGAGTTTACCTTGTACATTTACTATGGTGCTCCAAGCAAAAATCCCCATTTTCTTTTTTGCACATCTTTCACGTTGTCTGCCAGCTGATGCATCTTCTATGGGTTTTTTCCTTTTCAGCCTCTCCATCTCCAGGTGCCAGTTTATCTACATCTGGATTATTTCTGGGACTCCCAGCTTCTCCCTTCTTTCTTAAACACCCTTATTTAGGACTTCCTCAGTTGCTATTTCCCTTCCTCACACCACTTTAATGTTGTCTTCAAGGAGGTCAAAGTCTATTCTACTGAGTAGTAAGGTTTTCTTTTGCCCTTGGCCTAAATGTACTGTAATATCCCAGACCCATTCTCCTCACAGGGTAGTGGGCAATTACAAATAACTAAAATAAATTTGTTCCACTATAGTTGTGACTTTAGTGTGGCATAGAAAGTAGAGACAGTGAGTATGGACTTACACTCTCATGAAGAGCCCTTGGGAAGGCAAATCTTCCTTTAACCAATTTCGTTCTAGACATGTAATGAGGATATAAGTATTTCTCAGTGGTCACATTCATGTCTTTAGCATCACACACTAGACCTCCTCTTCATTTTTTCCCCCTTTCTCTGCCGTGGCACTTAGTGAAGTTAATGGACCATCAAATTCTCTCATGGTTTGCCAACTCCCATGGCTAAGCCACGAGACAAGGCATTCCCCTTTGGCCCTGAGCCATTGGTAAACATCCCTGGAATGCTCTGTTTCAGTTCAAAATCACTTTGGTGGCCATATCAACAGTCTTGACAGGCTGCTGTGCTCTTCCCTCCAGGATTGGGAGCTCTGCCTGATCAGGGATTGTTGCCCATCAGGGATTGTCACCCATCACAGTGAGAGAAGCAGGGCCAGGGCCGTGTTCTCCACAGCCCAGGGTGGGTGCTTTGCATCCTTACAGTGGAGGGTGGTTTCTAGTTGGAGAATGATGGACTGCTGGGTGTTCATGAAAGAATAGTGTTGTGTCTTGGCTAAATCTACCATAATGGTTTTCTGCTCCCCACTTAAGAAAGTGCTTTCACTTGTTCTCCTTAATAGCATGGTTCCTGGGCTCCCAAGGTACTAGCTAATTTTTCCCCCTTCCTTTTAGTTGGGCTTTTCATTTTCTAGTGATGACAAACATGGATTGCTGCTTAGAGGGACCAAAAAATGCAAAGACATAGAGAAATTTTGAGAAACAAAGAAATTGTTCTGATAGAAGATTATTGGGAGAATGAGTCAGAAATGACCTTAAGTGTCTGATGGGATTAGAAAGAACATTTTTTAAGACACTGTCATCTATGAGGCTCCCACCCTGTCCCTGAAGACAGCATGAGAGAGAAGTTCTGTTGAGTTATTGGTTGCTACAGTGACTCATAGATGATGTTCCTTGACTCTGTTGGCTTATCTAAGAACACATGGTTTGAGATGTAATGAAAATTTCTTCTTTAATTTTTGAGAATAGTAGGTTTGGTAGGATTCTTCAGCATTTGTGTCAGGTCAACTTCTTTCAGACTGCACATTTTCTTCTTGGTGTGAAATGATTTCACATTTATTTCACATTTCAAATCCAAAACATTTATTCACCTACTTCCTAGAATGGTTTAAACTTTATTTTTTGGCATCTTTTAAGTGCCCTGATCTGCCAAGATGTTAAGGGCCTTCTCTGCAAACCTCAGATTCAGGGGGATATTCTGTACAAACTGCAATCAGCAATCATTATTGCTGACACTTCTTTTGATTGAGATGAACTAAATGTTTAATTAGGGCCGTTACAAGTATTTCACCATATCCGTAGTGTTAATGCCAGTTTGATGGTGAGAGAAGTTAAAAACAATCAAGCACTACCTAGTGGAATAGCATAGTGTTTTTCAGAGTATGATACATGAATTATCTATATCAGCAACCCCGAGGTGCTTACTAAAATGCAGATTCCTGGGTGTCACATTAGACTTACTGATTGGAATCTCTGGACAAGGCTCCCAGGTATATGCATTTTTAATAGCTTTCCATGTGGTTCTTTTGCACGCTAAAATTAGAGATAAGTGGGTCATCGGATGCCTCATTCTCTTTGGTGGTTACATTTTAAATTTCTAAAAATCTACTTTATTGGGCTGAGTGGCTGTCCTATCTCTCTCTCTCTCTCTCTCTCTCTCTCTCTCTCTCTCTGTCTAACCTCCCATAAGAAAAATAGTGAGTGAATCTGTGGCAACAGCTCTTGGGAATTGTAATTGAATAAATGCACTCAGTTCCAAGTACTATCAAGTAAGAAACAAAGAAAATTAATTAAGGGACAACTTTTCTACCTTATGTGAGCAGGAGGTTTTCTTCTGGAACCCAAAACTGAGTACTTCCAGAAACAAACAACCATGTTAAGCATGCTGCAAGATGAGGAAGTGATTGACTGAGTCACAGGGAAGAGTCCAAGCACCATCACCTGGAGGAAAACCATGGGGACAGCAGGCCAGGCACTGTTCAGGGTCATTTTTAAATATTATCTTATTCTGTTCTTATCAAAACTCCTCAGCAGAGAATATGTTGTCGCCATTTTACAAATGAGGAGACCGAGGCTCAGAGAGACCAAATTACTTGTGCAAATTACCACCCTGCTTGCTAGTGCTGGAGTTGAGTGTTGAACTCAGCCCCGTCTCCAAAGTCTGGCTTTTCCACTAGTGGAACACAAACTGTGCTGTAGATTCTGTTTCCAGTAGGAGAAGGGGGAGGGCAGGACCTGGCTCCCGTGGTTGACCTAGAGACTTGGAAACTAAGTTTATTGAAGATTTCAGCCTTAATTCATTTGAAGAAATCCCAGTTTGAGAATCAGGCTTGATCTTTCTGAGAGATGTCCTGAAAACCAACCTCTCAGGCTGAGCATTGTGTGAAGTTTGATGAGAAGCCTTCCACCATCGCTTCCAGCTCTAAGACTATCAAAAAGCAAGAAAGAGAAAGCTATTAATTCTGTCTCCTCTCAGATTTTTCCAGACAGTTCAATGTACGTCCAGGCACCACTGATTCTCCCCTAATTAGTGTATTTATTATGAAGAATTTGCTCAGACGATTATGGAGGCTAAGAAGTTTCACAATCTGCCATCTGCAAGCTGGAGAACCAGGACAGCCATGGTGTAATTTGGTCCATGGCTGAAGGCCTGACAGCCAGGGGAGCTGATGGTATAAATCCCAGTCTGAGGGCTGAAGAAGATCTGAACCTCATGAAATTGGATGATACCCACCCACACTAGGGACAGCAATCGACTGAGTCCACTGATTTAAATGCTAATGACATCTGGAAACGCCCTCACAGACACACCCAGAAATAATGTTTAATCTGGGTACCTCATAGCCTGTTAAGTTGAAACATAAAATTATCCATCACATCAGGGATCTGGGGGGAATGTTCCTTAGACTATCATAATAGCTAACACTTATTAGGTACATACTATGTGCTGACACTCATCCAAGCACTTTACACTAACTCATTTAATAAACATGTCACTTTTTAATAAGCCAGTTAACAAGTTACTACCTCTGTTTATATTTTTCACACGAGAAAACTGAAGCCCAGAGAGCTTAAGTTACGTGCAGCTAGGAGATGAACCAAATGGCTGCACTTGAGAATACCTGCTTTCAGTCACCCCTTTATATCGTGTTCACTGTGGATGATGCTATGATAAAATGAGCTACTGTGCATTTATGACTACCTACCATATATATGTCAAGACTTCTGCTACGCATTTTAATACAGTGTCTTTGATAGTTATTATAACCATGCTAATTATGATAGATTTTGCCCCATTTTATAGATGAGAAAACTGGGGCTCAACGTTTTAACTAATTTGACCACAACTCATGCTATTTTGATTAAACCCTGTCATAACTTTTTGATCTTATATATCTTTTGAACTCATCAACTTTCTAATGCAGGGATTTTTTTTTCTACTACTTGGACCCTGAACTGCCAGCCAGTGTATGGGATGTGGTCTTGTGTATATTAGGGTTTGGGTAGGTTCCTCTGAAGAACATCGGAGAGGTATGAGGACATGTAGGTTGATATTCTAGGGCTCTAACGGGGACAGCTCCTTCTAGAAGTAGAGCTTGGCTTTCGATTCTGTATGATCACAACCCCAGTCCCTGGCTTTTCCTGATACCTCCATGCCCCTTCCATTCTGGCCTCAGGACAACGGCAGCTCCCTCACACAACCCTTGTCCTGCCAGATTTGTTCCCCAGGATTCACTTTTTTTTTAACATCTTTATTGGAGTATAATTGCTTTACAATGTTGTGTTAGTTTCTGCTTTATAACAAAGTGAATAAGCTATACATATACATATATCCCCATGGCTCCTCCCTCTTGTGTCTTCCTCCCACCCTCCCTATCCCACCCCTCTAGGTGGTCACAAAGCACTGAGCTGATCTCCCTGAGGAATCAGGCTTCCTGACTTCAGACTATACTACAAAGCTACAGTAATCAAGACAGTATGGTACTGGCACAAAAACAGAAAGGTAGATCAATGGAACAGGTTAGAAAGCCCAGAGATAAACCCACACACATATGGTCACCTTATCTTTGATAAAAGAGGCAAGAATATACAATGGAGAAAAGACAGTCTCTTCAATAAGTGGTGCTGGGAAAACTGGACAGCTACATGTAAAAGAATGAAATTAGAACACTTCCTGACACCATACACAAAAATGAACTCAACATGATTCATTGTAATTTTGGTAAATGTTACACTTTTTATACCTAGTTGCTTCTTTCAGTTCTCCACTGTGTGCATTACTTTGGTGTTTCCAAGTTGGCTCCTGATTGGCTTGATCACAAAAAAACCAACTATTATAGTGAAATGTCACATTTCTTTAGTTTGTTTTTCTTCTAAGACAAGTCTTCAAATTTTCCCTGGATTCCAGTACTCGTCACTGTATAATGCATACACATATGGATCCCTCTCCTTCACTAGTCAGCCACTCTGTAGAAATATGTGAGTATGGTAGCCATTAACCACCTGGGGCTGTTTAAAGATAATAATTAGAATTAAATGAAGTTAAGAATTCAGTTCCACTGTTACATTAGCCACACATCAATAGACACATGTGGCTAGTGGCTATTGAGTTGGACAGTGCAGATATAGAACATCTCTGTCATCGCAGGAAGTTCTATTTGACAGCACTGTTTTAGGAGGTAGGGACCAGATCTGTATTGCTGCAAAACCTGCCTGGCACATGTGTGGCCAGGTGGATGCAGCAGAGAATGTCTTCCTGGCTTGAGCTTTACCTAGGGCTACCAAGACTAACATGCAAAATCTTTGTGAATCAATGACATTACCAGTTTACACTCCCCATTGGCTCCATGGGGGCCAGTCAGGGAGCTCTTGGCATCAGAGCAGAGGGGAGGTTATTCCTGGAGGAATCTTCCCAGTGGTCTCATCTCTGTATGCTGAGGCTTCTGTCCTCCCTTGACTTCTGACTTAGGGTCCTGGCTGCATATTAAATGATAGAAAGTTTTTCTGCATCTTGCACCCCAGCAATAAAAAAGTTAATAACTCTGGAAGGCTGTAATGGCTTTAGGACTGGACCAGGTGTATTAGAGACTATAGGAGTTCAATCTTCTGCCTGTGCCCTCAAAAAGCATCTGCCCTCAATGGCCTTTGTCTCCCCTGGGACACGGCACTGGAATCTGTATCACCTAGGGAGGTACCTCCCCTCACCTTCTGCAAAGATGCTGTGTGAGGTGGGGAAGGGTCTGTGATACAGGACCTAAGTTCTGACCTCTAGGCCCAGTGACATCAAAGCTCATGGGCTAGTGTCTTGGGACATATGAACACTACACCTTTTTAAACACAAACATTCTAGTGCCTTGTTGTTCTCCTTTCTGCTATTTTATGGATATGAGTCTTATCTTCCTGGCTGGGTTGTAAACCTCGAGGGCAGGGGTCACTGCCCCTCTGAGAGCTCTTAGCACTGGGCTGGCCATGTGATAGATGCAGATTGATAATCAATAAGGGTGATTTGGGGGTCTGATTTTATCTTCTTTCCTGTGTATATAGTGAGCCACAGGTGACATCTTTCCCAGTGATCCATGCGCTATAATTGAGTATCTTGGGTACCTCTTTATCCCAAATTAGTTTTTTTCTGTTCTTGATTTCAGAATATGTTCATCATGTTGTCTTCATCACCATGGGAAGAAACAGATTGATTTGTTAACTTCTGAAATTTTCAAGTGAAAAAGGAATTTCTTTCCAGGACCGGTTGATGAGTTTTAGTGACAATGTTTCACTTCACACCTCCAGGGGGTGCCACTCACAGTTTTTTCTATGTGAAGAGCACCCCCTTGAGTTGTGCAACACAGGGCCCTGAGTGCTGGATTTGATAAATTCCCCCTATGTCTTTTACAATACCATTGTTTTTATTCTTTGGTGTGCCGTTTTCACCTGTGGTAAAACCTGAAGGCATGACAGCATAGGTTAGGTGACTCTTCAAGGTCTCTGGCCTTTGCAATTCTAGAACATTCTATTCACAAATTGCTTGTAAGACACTACCAGTTTCCCACTAGGAAAGATAAATTGATACTAAAGACTCTTAAGCTTCTTCCCCCTCCTTCCTTAGCAGAGGGCAGTAGAGGTTCAATGCCAAATGACTCATGCTAAGGTAGCTCAGTCCTTTGTCTCATCCCCACTGGTTGGGACGAGTAGGAAGCAGTATGAAGAGTCTGGTTTAATGGGCCTTGAGAAATCCCCCTCCCTTAAATTTCTTCCATTGACCAGTCCCTAACACTCGATACGAACTAGAAGACATTATTTTTTTTGTATATCAAGTAATGCTTCCTGTAAAGAATTAAGGATAGGTTTAAAACAAATGTATTAGTGTTGGAAATCAGAGTAAGGTTACCCTTGGGGATGATATTGACTGGGAAGAGAAACAGGAAGTTTCTTGGCTGCTGGGAATGTTCTGTTTCTGCATTTAGATGTGCCCTCTATGAAAGATTTATGGGACTTTACAGTTATAACTTGCATATCTTTCTGTATGTTTACAATGCTTCAAAATACAGCTTATTTAAAACAATTCTTAGAAGAGAGCCTCAGGAAGCATTCACAGACATTTATAACTTAGTTAAAACAAGGAGGTGAGTTTATTTCCAAAGGACAGTTAGCAGTGTGCTGGGATACTGGATACTGACAGGAAGAAGAGGAGATGATGGAGGTAAAAGGGCAAACTTGTCCGCTTTGAGCTTCTGCCTGGGGCTCATCTCGCTCTGGTTCTTCCGGGAACCTGTTCAAGCCCCCAGTGAATTGGATACCTTGTCCTCAAGTCCATTCTCATTCTCCTTCAAAGATATAAGAGGTGAGCCGTTTGTAGAGAAGACTGGAACGAAGAGCACCTTCTTTGGTCCAGATCCAGAGCTGGTAGTGAAAGAAGATGGTTCTCTTGGCAGTTAGCTTCAGGGAGAGAGTGGAGCCAGTCCTTCCTTCCAGTGGAAAGAAAACCAGTGTATGCTCTAACCAGAGCATGACCTGGCTCTGGTTAGATGAGAAGAGACCAGTGACCCATGGCCATTTGGGTACCAGGTGTACAAAGCTCTGTGGTTATATGTTGGGGAAGAGGGGAGGTGCAGAGCTCAGCTGGGAAATCTTCCCGCCTCACTCTCCCTGAACCAGCGATGTCCCTTCATCCCCTATCCTGTCCCTTCCCTTCTCTGTGACACACATGGGGTCCTGGGGCCAACAGCCCCACTTGCATATGAGCAGATGTTCTGTTTCCCCTCCAGCTGGTGGGTCACCCAGCTCTCCTAAGTCTCCATCCAGCTTCTGAGAAATATTTAGGCTGTACAGGTGATTTCCAGGTACACACTGGCAAAGCTGGCCTTGTGCAGGAACGGAAATGGAAGGAAGCCTTTAAGAAAATGCTTGTTTGGCTTTCAGACACCCTCATTCATAGTGCCCATAAAATAGTTATTATGTTCTCAACTGGCACCCCATCTGTTTCTTCTGCACCACCTGGGTCCAAAATTTGAGGCTGGAGAAATACCAATATATCCTTCTTGTTGATGTTATTTTTTTTCTTCAAGGACTTTAGTATTAGTTTGATGGCAGTTGCACAAAGGGACCCCACGCCAGCCATCCCCGAGGAGTCCTTGCCTTCTATTTTGTTTCCATGGAACAAATGAGCTTCATTAGCAATAGGCCCACCATCTCTTTGTGTCCCTGGTCTTTGTCTCAGAGTAGAAATAGAACCCAATCTCAGTCCTGCATAAGTCTGTTTCCAGCTAGTTTATTGTAGTCTGGACCTTGTCAGTGCTTCCTGTCCCAGAGGTTTTTCCTCAAAGAAAGAGGCTGAGGAAAAAAAATATCATGTCTCCTAAGAAATGCCAGCAAATTTGAAGTCAGATATAACTGCTTCTGGAGTTGGTAGTTAAAATAATACCACCCTGCATTTGTAAAGCAGTTCGCATGGCACTTTGATAAGCTTCAGCTCATTTGCTTCTCCTAACAGCCCTATGAGGTGGTAGGCATTATCCACATTTTACAGGTTGGGTGACCCATTCATGGTCACACAGCTATTCATATGACTTTCAGTAAAGTGTTCCTTTTTTTCTGTTCTCCCTGTTATCAAAGATACTTTAAGGTCAGTGATCAAAATAGGAAGCCAATTGTGAGGTTTATGTTTAGATCTGGTTGTATTACTGGTACAGTGCAGCAAACGTTTTGGAAAGACCCCCAAGTCAAAGCCTGTTCAACAGAGAGCATCTCCCTTCACAGAGCCACTGTTGCCTCCTGACCCCACTCACCCCATCTTCAGACTCGTCTGTGTAGCAGAGCATCCCCAGCTTGCTGACATGTGGTGAGGGACCTTGAACTTTGGGACCTGTTCATATTTTTCCTAACCTCAAACTTTCCAGGTTTATTTTTGCAAACTTAATATTCATTGAACTGCTATATTGACTCCGGAGACCCTGAGACAATGAAAAGCCGTAAAATCTGAGATCTGGCAAGAGTCTAATAACAGACAAGACTGCGGGCCATGCCCTTTTCTAGGAGCTTCGCATGTATTAACTCATTTAATCTTCACAGCATCCCTTGGTTATCCCCATTTTTCAATTGAGAAGGCTTAACCTGAGCAAGTCATTTGTCCCAAATCACAGAGCTAAAAAGTGGAGGAGCTGGGATGTGAACCCGGGTTAATTCCAGAGTCTGAGCTCTTGGTCACCTCAAGGTGAAGCTGCCAGGAGGGCGTCGAGGGCAAGCCCTCTTTTTCATCAATATAGAATTCACATCCTGAGAGCTAAGTCCATCCTAGGAGATCATTGGCAAAGCAATTTCTAAACATCTTAAATGGGCACTAGGAAATTTTCCCAAAGAGAAAACAGAGTTGTCAGCTATACCGCTTCTAGACCTGACCTCCAAAAAGAGTTACTCATTGCCCAGCATTCTCCAACTTATGACTGATTCCCATATCTGTGAAATGAGAGTGCCCTCTTTAGACTCTTGGAAACTCAGGCTCAGATCAGGGCATTAGTATTATATTTCTTTGTTTCCTTAAGAGCAGAATGGCATTACACACTTCAAGTCAAACTGCTACTCACTTACAGGTAAATGTTCCCAAAGGTTGCCAATGAAATATGGATTATAAGTACCAGTTCCATAACAGGGCAACCGGGAAGCACTGGTTCCTAATTTAAGATTCATAGATATCCAGCAATGAGTTATAGGGGTAGAGGGAATCCACGAACCTGAAAAATTGTATGCTACCTTTGGATATGTGTGTATATATACACTTTTTTCATTAGCGTCTCAAAGGGATCATGACCCCAAAACATTTAATAACTAGGACTATGAAGACATTTCACTAAATTATTTACGTGTAGCTCTTCTGCGAGATCAAATGGCGGACGATGAAAGCACCGGTCTTATGAGTTTCAGGGCTCATCATAATCTATATAATTTTCACTTTACTAATTTTCTTTGCCTCAGTAAAGAATTGATCCAAATAAAACCTTTGTACTGCATGTATTTACAGACTGGATTTTTCCATCTGCCACATGGAGACTTTTTCATTGAGCCTGTCAAAAGTCATCTGCTGGCTGAGGGAGTATACCACCCACATGTCATGTACAGGAGGCAGAGGCTGGGCGTCCCAGAGATGAAGGAGCCAACCTGCGGATTAAAGGGTACTGTGACTTAATCTCCTCACTGGATGGAGGAGTTTGTTCTGTTCTATTATTGTTTATTTTTACAATGAGACCTGCTCTTCTTCAAATCTGTTATCTCTTCCCCATTCTGTGGCCAGAAGATATGTACCCTTGTACCCTTCACTTCTCTGTACTCAAGTCTCTGTATTCTTAACGGGAAAGGAGAAAGGTATCTCTTACATCCTTGCCACATTGGTTGATGGTATTCATAATGGTAAATTTTTTTTAAGCTTCTTCTGAATCCCTTGGAGGAAAATAGTTTAAATTACAAACTATGCTTTGTAGTATCAGCAATGTTATAATACATTAGCATGGAATATTACTAGACAGCTTGTCATATCTGCATATGGAAAGCAGATTTAAATATTTGATGATGCTGATAATGATGTGTGAAGAGGAACGGAGAAAATATCAACACGTTATCAAATGATGAATTCAGCTAAGGTTCTTTTGGCTGTGTTTTGTTTGTAGTCCACTGCAAAGTATGTTATCTGACCCCGTGCCTTGGGAATGATCTGAACTGCTCCTCTCTGCCTTGTACTAAAGAGTTTCAGGTAGTTTTCAGAGCTAAACTGACCCAAGTTATTTCTTTGCGATGCCCATATTCTCTTTAATATGTAGGAGATAATAGTAATGCATAAAGGGCCACTGGAAATTGGGACTGTAAAAAATTATTATTTAGTTTCTCCTTTCTTCAGGGGAAAAAAATAGTGGACTAGGGAGACAGTTAACAAAAGGAATCCATAATAATATTTATGTGTCTTAAGGATTTAGAAACCATGGACCTCAAAGGGAAAATAGATGAGGAAGGAATTAGGGATAGTAGATTCTGATAAGGGTTTCAGAGGACTCAGAACTTGAGCTTTGCCAAGAAGGAGAAAGAAAGGACAAGGGGAGGAGTAATTTCTCTGCAGACATCATCCAGACCCTAAGATAGATGATAACTTTCCTGGGAGTTTCTTCTGTAATCTTAGCAGAGTATGTAAGCAATAAGAAATTTTTTTTTTTTTTGGTACGCGGGCCTCTCACTGTTGTGGCCTCTCCCGTTGCAGAGCACAGGCTCTGGACGTGCAGGCTCAGTGCCATGGCTCACGGGCCCAGCCGCTCCGCGGCATGTGGGATCCTCCTGGACTGGGGCACGAACCAGTGTCCTCTGCATCGGCAGGCGGACTCCCAACCACTGCGCCACCAGGGAAGCCCAATAAGAAATTTTTGAGTCTATATTATCTGTATACAAAAATGGACAGCTGCTTAAATTCCTTTACTTTAATAAGCTATTGGAACTCTGACCTAAATTAGATAACTTACTATCTAAATCTCCTTCCAGAAAGCACCAAGAGAAGAGATGCATCATCTGGTCAGTCTGATTGATTGAGGTACCATTCCAGATAATTTAGTTTCAGTGTGAAATTTTAGGACTCTGTCACCAACCCAATCATCTGGAAGGATTGGAATAGTTGGAATAATTGCCCAACTCCTATTAATAATTGCCCAATTCTTATTAATCTTGGGTGATGGATGACACTTTGTATGTGTGATTTGATAGTTTTTAGATCACTAGGTAATTAATATGGCAGAGGAAGTTACTAGGACAGTGAGTGAATTTGGCTGGGTAATTGCTCCTGTAGGCATGGTTGCTCTGTGAAATGAGTTAGGCTATTCCTCATCCACCCACTTGAACCCATTCTCTCTTTTATAACTCCCTTGTTGAGGTAGAGTTGAGTAATAACGTGTTGAGAATGGCATGTGTTTAGTCATAAAGGCAGAAGAGATGAATAGGAAAAGAATGAGGTTTACAAATGTGATGCACCCAATAGGTCACACACAATACCACGTTATAGTGCTTGCAATACCATTTCATAATTGTGCTTCTAGGCCAACCTTAAGACCTACCACTACTATGAAACCTTCTCTGGTTAATCCCACCTTGGAGCAGTCTTTGCATTGTGAATTTCTCCACACACATCTTCTAAAAGCTACTCTCTTATACTTCTTTAAAACCCAGAATGTCAGAAGTGAACAGCTTTGTCAGAAGGACCTTTGAGAGTGCCTAATGTAGCCTCTTTCTCTCACCAAAGAAGCAATTGTGGCTCACAAGGGATGAGGGAGTGAATTTTCAAAAGCGTCGAGGCAGTTGGTGTTTAGAATATAACCAAGCTCCTAAGTCAAGGTTCTATCATACCTCGGGCTTTATACTCTGTCATGTTTATTCTTTAAGTCTTCCTTGAATATAAATCTTGTTTTATCAACTACCTGGAAAGCCCCATTAGAGTAGGAACTCCCTTCCCAAACAGTATGTAACATAGTGTCAGGTGCAAACTGGAAAATCAGTAAATCATTGAAATGAAATGAAAAGTGACTTGTAGCCACATAGATGAATCTAGAGTGTGCTGGCATCCAGTCCACATAACATAACAGAAGAAAGAAATGTGCGATTTCTAGATGTTAAGGAAGTGTCAGTTCTTTGTGACGATCTCCCTCCCTAAGACAATAATTGTGACTCAATACTAAAATGACAGCTAGAGATTGCAGAATAAGCTAATGTGCTTGTGATTATTCTTAAAGTATACTTGACATTTGGAATTTAAAAATCTTAGTATACTGAAATGTGCTTGGTCGCCCCAAAACAGGTAATTGCAGTGTTCTTGTACCATGTTACCCTGCAGAGGGGATGAAATTCACCGACACTAGGCATGTCATTAGCCACGTTAAGGTACACCTCGTGCTTAGGGAAGTCAGTGCTGCCAGATTGAATTACTGTGATTGTACCAAGAAAGACCACCTTTCCTTGTGTAAAACATTCCTTCTTCGTAATGTTCAAAACAGGAACACCCTTGGTATTGAAAAAAAGATGTACTTTAAAAGTACTCTAGTACTTCAGGAGAGAAAGTGTATCAATTACTTTCCCCTAAAATGTGTCCCCTCACTTATGTTTATTTCCCAAATAGAAAGGTACTCAGGAATTTCATAATAAGTCCCTTTTCAATATGGCCCAATGTAATTAACTCCTTTTTTTCCCTCAGAACTTTAATGTGATACTATTTTGTTATCAATTTGATCAATTTGAACTAAAATTTCTTAAGCAGTTTTGTTTGCTGTTCTGAACCTTGTATTTGCTGGCCCTATCAAAGTTCTTGTTTACTCCAACTTTCTGGAATCCGTGTTAAATCATGGGAAAATACAACTTGCCGGAATTAAATCTAGAGCACATTTCAAAACCTCATTTTACAGACATTGACAAGCTCCCTTCTCTTAGGGTTTTTGATGGCAATGTATCACACTGGGACTTGAGTGGCTCTTAGATGGAAGTATCCAGGGGAAGTATGGTTTTTGGAACCTGGGGAAGAGGAGTCAGATAGGTCAGATGACAACAGTTGCAGGGTCATCTACGGCAGAAGGGGTCCAGGTAGGTAAAATCAGGGTTTGGGATTTCATGCATCAGGACACTAGGCTAGAAACACAGGGTCTGTTTCCTGACATGCGTTTTTTTTTTTTTTCTTTCTTTTTTATTTTTTGACATCTTTATTGGGGTATAATTGCTTTATAATGGTGTGTTAGTTTCTGCTTTATAACAAAGTGAATCAGCTATGCATATACATGTATCCCCATATCTCCTCCCTCTTGCATCTCCCTCCCACCCTCCCTTTCCCACCCCTCTAGGTGGTCACAAAGCACCGAGCTGATCTCCCTGTGCTATGCAGCTACTTCCCACTAGCTATCTATTTTACATTTGATAGTGTATATATGTCCCTGCCACTCTCTCACTTCGTCCCAGCTTACCCTTCCCCTTCCCCATGTCCTCAAGTCCATTCTCTACGTCTGCGTCTTTATTCCTGTCCTGCCCCTAGGTTTGGCATGCATTTTTGTGTTCAAAATTTATTCATTCATTCAACAAGTATCTGTTGGGTATCTTTTTACGTCTGGTGTTCTCCTAGGTTCTGTGGGTACAGTTGTGAATAGGATATAAATCTTGGTCTGAAGAGCTGACAGCCTGGATATAGGATGTGGGTAAGTAGGGATCTGGTCCAGGTTTTATCTTTAAAATATGTAATAAGACCATGAAAGGAAATGAAATTTTAATATATGTATTGGGCTTTTTGTTACACCACATTGTGTTTGTGCCAGGACATGTAGCTGTAATTCATTCATTTTCTCCGTTGTAGATAGTCCGTTATGTGACTCTTCCACTTGGACTAGTCTCCTGTGAGTGGATCTGACCTGCTTCCAGTTTGGGGCTATTATACATTATGCTGCACAGACCATCTTGTACATGTTTTTTAGAACACAGATTCATACGGTTTTCCAGGGCATATACCTAGTAGTGGAATGAAATCATTATCTCATAGGATATATACATCTATGACATTACCAGGTGATGCAAAAAGGCTTTCCAAAGTTGTTCAAGAGCAGTGAATCTAATAGTTCCTATTGTTCCATATTCTGTCTAATACTCGATATTCTCACTTACAAATTTTGCCAGTCTGGTGAATATGAAGTGGTATCTCTTTATGCTCAAAGTTGAAGTTACACATATTCCATGGTGGAGTTGGGTCCCAAATCTATGGCTTGTGGCTATAGATTCTCCATGAATAGTTTTCTACCCTGTACTCAGAGTTGAAGCCCCGAGAGCCAAGTTTAGGTTTGCTTACTTTGTTCTTTGTTTTCTGGTTCACATTTCCACTCAGTGGATCCTAATCTGACTTTTCACCTATGTGAGTCCTAAACTTGCCTCTTTTCTCCAGAGCAGAAGTAGGGAGCAGCAGTTGCCCCAGATCAGCAGTGAGCTCCATGCATCAATCGGGCTTAGCCAGAGAAGGAGAACCAGCAGGAAGTAGATATTAAGAGGATTATTGCAAGAAATTGGTTTACATGATAGTGGAGACTGGCTAGGCAAATCCAAAATCAGTGGGCAGGCTGTCAGGAAGGGCAGGCTGCAGCTTTCAGGCACAGGCTGAAGCAGCTGTCCATGGGCAGAATTTCTGCATCTAGGAAGTCTCAGCTCTGCTTTTAAGGTCTTTTAACTGATTAAACCAGGACTACTAGATTATCAAGAATAATCTTAAAGTCAACCAATTATGGACTTCCATCACAGCTACAAAATGCCTTCACAGCAGCACCCAGGTTAATGTTTGGTTGAATAACTGGGACTGTAGCCTAGCCGACTTGACACATAAAAAAGATCATCACACTGCATCTTTTACTTTTCTCTCTGAGTTTCTCTGATTTCTTTGTATTTTTCTTCTTTTGATTTTTGACCTCTAAGGACTTACCCCCTTTCTTAATGCTGTAAACTTTGTTAGGGGCTTAATACTGGGAGAGTTTTTCAGAATATCTAGTCTATCATATTGAAGTCCTGGGTGGATTCCTTACCTAAGTCATTTGGAAATCTTTGAGTTGCTTTTTAAGTGGGCTGCACAAATATCAAGTATTATAATAACATTAACAATCACTCATTAGAATTAGCATATCAGATCACTAATCTGATATCATGTTGGGAAGGTATTGTTTATAGTTTTGTTCCGATTTAATGGAAATTGAGTGAGTTGAAGATCTAAGCAATCACCATACTCCATGTTGAGTCTAAAATGCACTGTTGGTTTTCCTTGGCTAACAGCAAACTTTCTTGGTACAACCTGCCTGAGACTTATCTAGAATTTCTTGATTACCTGATTTCCTTATGATTATAACTTCTCTACAGTGATCCATGCTATTCCTTGCTATGAGGTAGTTAATATTTTAATTGTTGTTCTGTACTTTAAATTTTTTCTTTTAGTGAAGTGTCATGTTATTTTTGATTACCTGCTTTCAGGACTGGTAAGAGGATTGGCAAAGTGCTTCAAGCTTTTACTAGTGAGAGGACTGAGAAAACTGTTGGAGAGAATTTGGGGAAATACTTCATGTGTGAATGTATGGGAAGATAAAATGGTAACCCAGTGAGTTTTGTTTGCTTAGTAAAATCCAAGACCAAGACTACAGGAACTCAGAGCACCGACATCTCAGCACAGTTCTTTGTGGCAATGAGATACTCATTTATCCAGTCAAAAGCCTCTATTCATTAGCCAGATCTCACCACAGTAATTCCTTTCTTTGCATTTTCTCAGCACTTGACAATTTTTGACTCATTTCAGGTACATACATTCTCGCTCCCCAAACAGGAAACAGCTTCCCTAGGAAACATGACATCTGCTCATTTTACCTCCTGCAGTGCTCTGTGCTGAGCATGTGCTGTCAGAGTGGCTGGGACTGCACCCAAGTTTGGGTAGAATCTGGAAAGACAGAGAACACTGGGGAGTGCATGCTAGGCTGGGAAGGGGATTTGGATCAGTATGTGCAAAGGATCAGTTTCAACTAAAAGATGATTCTCTTATAGGGCAGAAAGTTTTAAGTTTGAAGAAGTGTTATGTGAGTTGTTAGCTATTAAACTCTACTTCACTTCCTACAACTCTGTAGGGAAACACGTGAGGTATCTTCATGAGTAGTGGCTCCTGGCTTTGCCCATGGTCATCCTTGTGCTTCCGTGTGACTTGGGTGGGGACGGGAGGAGGTTTATCCTGTTCTGACCAACCTCTGGCTTCTTCCTGCTGCCTGCAGAGACTGAGACAGTGGTCTCATCGCTCCATCCCACTCTGGTCTTCTCACCACTGGAGCCATCAGTGACCCTTACTGGACAGTGATACTGTCCCTAAAAAATGGATGACTCAGTCTCTAGCTTCAAAGCTCTGTGTGTCAAACAAACTCCTGGGTTTTCTTCTTTTATTCATGTCTTCAATCAACCCACATTACTAAGTCTTGTCATTTCTGCCACCTAAATAGTTTTCTAAATATGTCTGCCTTCAACCTCATAACCTCTCACTTGAATTACTGCAAAGTCTCCCTGCCCTTGATCTCGTCCATTATAAATTGGAGAAATATTTCTAATACATAAATCAGCTCATCTTTCTCCCATGCTGAAAGCTTTCCAGTGTACCCTCAGAATAAAGACCCAGCTGTTTAGTAAGTTTTAGGATCTCCTTCTCTGTGTGACTTTTGCCTTTTTCTCCAGTTTCATCTCTTATCACTCCAAATATAGCCTTACTATCCTGAACTAGTGTTTATTCCTCAAAGAAGCTGCCTCCAGCCCTTGCCCTTATGTTCCTTCTTCTGAAATATTTTCTCCCCAATGCTTTACTGACTCACTTCTGTTTTTCTCTAGGACTCACACATGACTTCCTTTAGAAAACCTTCTAGACTGCCCCTCCATCTGCATTAGGTGCCTTTCCTGTGACTATTATCACCGGTTACTTCCCCTGCCACAGGCTTTATCATATGATGAACATCTGTCTGTGTCGTTCGCTAGGCAATAAGATCAACAGTGATAAGAATCACATCTGCTCACTCACAGGTGTGTCCCCAAGATCTGGCAGAGTTTCTGGCCAGGGTAGGAACTTAAAAATGTTGAACTTCTAAGTATTGATTTTGTTTATCTTCTCAAAAAACCAGCTTTTAGTTTTATTGCTCTTTGCTATTGTTTCCTTCATTTCTTTTTCATTTATTTCTGATCTGATCTTTATGATTTCTTTCCTTCTGCTAACTTTGGGTTTTTTTTTTGTTGTTGTTGTTCTTCTTTCTCTAATTGCTTTAGGTGTAAGGTTAGGTTGTTTATTTGAGATGTTTCCTGTTTCTTAAGGTGGGATTGTATTGCTATAAACTTCCGTCTTAGAACTGCTTTTGCTGCATCCCATAGGTTTTGGGTTGTCGTGTCTCCATTGTCATTTGTTTCTAGGTATTTTTTAATTTCCTCTTTGATTTCTTCAGCAATCACTTGGTTATTAAGTAGTGTATTGTTTAGCCTCCATGTGTTTGTATTTTTTACAGATCTTTTCCTGTAATTGATATCTAGTCTCATAGCATTGTGGTCGGAAAAGATACTTGATATGATTTCAATTTTCTTAAATTTACCAAGGCTTGATTTGTGACCCAAGATATGATCTATCCTGGAGAATGTTCCATGAGCACTTGAGAAGAAAGTGTATTCTGTTGTTTTTGGATGGAATGTCCTATAAATATCAATTAGGTCCATCTTGTTTAATGTATCATTTAAAGCTTGTGTTTCCTTAATTATTTTCATTTTGGATGATCTGTCCATTGGTGAAAGTGGGGTGTTAAAGTCCCCTACTATGATTGTGTTACTGTCGATTTCTCCTTTTATGGCTGTTAGTATTTGCCTTATGTATTGAGGTGCTCCTATGTTGGGTGCATAAATATTTATAATTGTTATGTCTTCTTCTTGGATCGATCCCTTGATCATTATGTAGTGTCCTTCTTTGTCTCTTGTAATAGTCTTTATTTTAAAGTCTATTTTGTCTGATATGAGAATTACTACTCCAGCTTTCTTTTGATTTCCATTTGCATGGAATATCTTTTTCCATCCCCTCACTTTCAGTCTGTATGTGTCCCTAGGTCTGAAGTGGGTCTCTTGTAGACAGAACTTATTGACCATCTGTGCTGCATTTGGCAGCTTATTGGATACTTACATTTTACCTCAGTGGAGCCAGTTTAAGCCCTCAGAATAGCCATGCCTTCCTGAAGGAATTTAGTGGGTACTCTGATACCTCGTAATTGAACAGGAATATGTAAGACAAAGATGTGGCCTGAGGATGTAGCTGAAGACAACTACTTTGAATTCTTGTTTTGGAAAAAAGAAGAAGAAGAATGGGTGGATGGATGGATGGATAAATAAGAAAAAACAAGTGACATTTACCTACTCAACAAGCTCCTACTTTGTGCCCTACACTGTTCTAGAACTGGGGATACAATGGTGAACATAATATCGGTCCAGGCAGGAATGTAGAGAAGGGGGCCTGAGAGACCCATCAACTAGGGAGGAACAGGTGTGTTCTCTTGGTAGAGTAAAGAAGAGCAGATGCCTTGGAAGATGAGTGCGTCAGAGAGAACCAGGTCAGTCATCTGCAGTCACGTTAGCACTCCGACTGCTGGTCTCTGAACATAGAGCACACATGGTTTTCAGCTTCCTGTGGAGAGTGGGAAGACAAGTTCTCAGCTGGTCCACTAGGCAAATCGCTGGCATCCTTTCAGTCTCATTTCAAATGCTACCTCCTTGTGAGGTTCTCCCTCACCCCCATGTAGGACTGATGTGCCCCTTTCCTGAGCTCACTCTGTATCTTGATGTGGCCCCTGGTTGCCTTCTACCTTCCTTCCTGCCACTGTCCCCCTCATTCTCTGCCTCCTAGGCATTCCTGGGTGTGGGCTCATCCCAGGGCCTTTGCACTTATTGTTCCCTCAGCCTGGAATACACCTCGCCAAGATTTTTTTTTTTGTTTTTTTTTGCAGTACGCAGGCCTCTCACTGTCGTGGCCTCTCCTGTTGTGGAGCACAGGCTCTGGACGCGCAGGCTCAGCAGCCGTGGCTCACGGGCCTAGCTGCTCCGTGGCATGTGGGATCTTCCCAGACCGGGGCACGAACCTGTGTCCCCTGCATTGGCAGGCGGACTCTCAACCACTGCGCCACCAGGGAAGCCCTCCCCAAGATTTTTTCATGGCTCATTCTCTCATGCTCTTCAGGTCTCTGCTTAAAATCACCCAATGAAAGAAGCTTTCCTTGACCGCTAAGTTAGATAGCTTTCTCTCTGTCACTTTGTAAACCATTTCTCCTGCTTTAGTTATTTTCATAGCACTTGTCATCCTCTGATGTTATTTTATTTCTTTTTTTTTTTTTTTTTTTTTTTTTCAGTACGCCACAGCCTCTCACCGCTGTGGCCTCTCCCGCTGCGGAGCACAGGCTCCGGACGCGCAGGCTCAGCGGCCATGGCTCACGGGCCCAGCCGCTCCGCGGCATGTGGGATCCTCCCGGACCGGGGCACGAACCCGTGTCCCCTGCATCTGCAGGCGGACTCCCAACCACTGCGCCACCAGGGAAGCCCCTATTTTATTTCTTTATTCATTTATTGGTTTATTATCCATTTCTCCCCAACAAGAATGTAAGCTCCACCAGAGCAAACCCTTCCTCACTTTTGAATTCTACTGTATCCCTGATGTCTTGGACAGAGTCTTTCATAGTAAGCACCTGGTAAATATTGAATGAATAAGTAAACAAATGAATCATAGCTTCATTCACGATTGTTCTGTTGAACTTGTATTCTGTTTTCACCACGAGACTCATCTTTGCAGCCCAAGTGTCAGGGACACTTGAATCCTAAGGCCAGTGTCTGATGCATAATATTCGTTTGTTTGATAAATGTTTGTCCATTGAATGAGTGCATGATGTGTGTTTGCAGTGGGGTCCTGCAGGTGCGAGCAGGACACCCATCTTACCTGGGCTAGTGTCTCAGCGTTCCAGGAGTGCTCTGAGTCACTGAGTCAAGGCAAATGTGTTCTTTTGGAAGCGATTAATGTTAAGTGTGTGTTCATCCCACAGCTTGATTAATGCCAGTGTTTGGGAAAACAAACATTCCTACCCCCCACATCACAGTCCCATTTCTGTGCAGCAGCTGGAAGTCTCATTAAATAGCCACAAACTTGTTTCTTTATGGGGAAGGACGTTTACTTGTTAGATTTGAAATTAAATATTTGAAGAAATTATCAATGCACTTTATGTTCTAAATCCTCTCCTCCAAAGGCCCAGGAAGTAGATCCCCAGGCTGTTTCCTGGGCCAAGAAGCCAAAAATTAGAAGGTTCCAGTTTAATTTCCATTGGTTTGTGTGTCATTGATTGGCCTTCCTTCCTTCAGAAAATTTTAATTTGGTGCTTCCTAGGGACCAAATACTAAGGGACAAAACTCTGAACATTCCAAGTTGGATCCTGCCCTCACGGATTTATAATCTAGTGGGAGGAGAATTTAAAAATTCTAAAATTAGTGGGCACGAACATTGTGGCTATTAGAGTGTCTACAAGAGGCACTTGATTGATCAGGAGGTTTAGAGAAGGCCTCCCTGAGAGAAGCCATAGACTGCGTATAGGTTCTTAGGGAGCTGTTTTCCCTGAGATCACCTCTATAGAGTATCCAGCATTTGAGGAATGGTGTCTGTTAGCGATTGATTGTGTCCCCCCAAACTCATATGTTGAAGTTCTAACTCTTGGTACCTCAGAATGTGACTGTATTTGGAGATAGGATCTTTAAAGAGGAAATTAAATTCAAATAAGGTCATTAAGGTGGGCCCTAATCCAGTATGAGGAAAAACAAGAGGAAATTTGGACCTAGACAGACACAGAGGGAAGACCATGTGAAGACACAGGGAGAAGACAGCCAGCTACAAGCCAAAGAGAGAGGCCTTAGAGAAACCAACCCTGATAATACCTTGATCTTGGATTTCAAGCCTCCAGAGTTGTGAAGAAATAACTTTCTCTTGTTTTAGCTACTCAGCCTGTGGTACTTTTTTGCTGTGGTGGCCCTAGCAGGTTAATACAGTGTCTATTTGTTAGGCTACCTGCACAGTGATCCTCTAGTTCTTTCAGGCTGCTTTGAGCAGTTAGTTAGCTGTCTGAGCAACAGAAGATTGTACACAGAACAGTAAAGTTCAGTCAGGGCTAGCTTCATGGTGACTGGTGTAGTCTCACAGGGCCATACTCAGAAGAGGTCTGCCATCTTGAAATTCTTAATGGTTTTATCTTCGAATTTGTGCCTCGTAAGTGAAGTCTGATAGGATGATGGAGCAAGTGCTGTGGGCCTGGAGCCTCTGCTCTTACAGGTGACTCTTGCCACCTCCCTGCCTTCCTAGGATGGGTTCTCAGCCACTTTCTTGCCCCTTTGTGCCCAGTCCCTCCTGGCCTCCTGCTTTGCACCCTGACGCCACTTTCACTGCGACCCTGCCAGGGCAGTGACTAGGTTGCACCTGGGTGAGGGCAGAGGCCTGTGTTCCATAGCTGCCCTCTGCCCCCCAGTGGGAGCCTGGGCATGCACTCAGAGGTTCAAGTTGGAGTGTGCATCCCACAGTGTCTTGAGGTGAGGTGACAGCAGTCCTCCCCACCCCAAGCTGACATGCGGCAGGTGGCTAGGAAGGGGACTTCTCATCCCCTTCCCGTTCAGGTACTGAACATATCCCGGGGTGCTGTTGGAAGTTCCTTGGTGGTCGCCCATCTGCTGTGGGTTCAGGTGGTGGGCCGTGGGAAGGAAAGATTGAGGTCCCTGCCCCTGGCCAGGGCCCTGTGTTTTCATTTTGTGATGCACTCTGCAAATCATGTGGCTGGCCCTGGGTTTAAAATTGCTTTGCTTGCAAAAGATTAAAGTGAATCTGATGCATATTTTTCCCCCACTTTATTTTTTCCCCCACTTTATTTTTTATTGAGATATAACTGACATATAACATTTAGTTTCAGGTAAACAACATAATGATCTGATGCTTGTGTATATTGCAAAATGATCGCCACTAGAAAAATGGTACAGATGAACCTATTTGCAAAGCAGAAATAAAGTGAATCTGACACATATTAATGGAGATTACTTATAATTAGCCAGAGGTAGAAAGCAATCATTATGCATCATTATTTTTAGTTTTGCCCATATACAGGCAAACGAGTTTTACATTTTTCTCTTTTCACAGTAGGATTTAGAGAGAAATGGACTGGAAATTGGGAGAACCACGTTCTATGCCACTTCTGTCGTTATGTAACTTAGATAAGTTACAGGAACCCCAGCTTCCATTTGCTTATCAGTAAGATGAAAGGGTTGTGGAAGATCTTAGCAGATTCTTTTAACTCTCATATGTTATGACTATGTTGCTGTTTCTATCCTGCAGTATCTAGAAACAAAGCATTGTTGACATTCTTCATTCATACCAGTGTGGTTTAACATGACACAAGGGTTTGTACACACTGGTGTCTCCCACTTAAACAGCGAAGATCTTTAAACCGTATATATATTTATATATTTTATTGAAGTATAGTTGATTTACAATGTTGTACTTATTTCTGCTGTGCAGCAAAATGATTCAGTTATACATACATACATCCTTTTTTATATTCTATTCCATCATGTTTTATCACAGGATATTTAATATAGTTCCCTGTGCTCTACAGTAGGACCTTGTTTATCCATTCTGTACATAATAGTTAACATCTGCTAACCCCAAACTCCCAATACCTCCCTCCCCCCACCCCCCTTGTCAACCACAAGTTTGTTCTCTATGTCTGTGAGCCTGTTTCTGTTTCATAGATAGGTTCATTTGTGTCATATTTTAGATTTCACATATAAGTGATATCATCGGTATTTTTCTTTGTCTTTCTGACATACTTCACTTAGTATGATAATCTCTAGGATCATCCATGTTGCTGCAAATGGCATTATTTCATTCTTTTTTATGGCTGAGTAATATTCCATTATATATATGTACCACATCTTCTTTATCCATTCACCTGTCGATGGACATTTACTTTGTTTCCATGTCTTGGCTACTGTAAACAGTGCTGCTATGAACATAGGGGTGCATGTATCTTTTTGAATTATAGTTTTGCTCGGTTATATACCCAGGAGTGGGATTGCTGGATTATATGGTAGTTCTGTTTTTAGTTTTTTGAGGAACCTCCATATTGTTTTCCATAGTGGCTGCACCAACTTACATTCCCACCAACAGTGTAGGAGAGTCCCCTTTTCTCCACACCCTCTCCAGCATTTGTTATTTGTAGACTTTTTAACGATGGCCATTCTGACCAGTGTGAGGTGGCACCTCGTTGCAGTTTTGATTTGCATTTCTCTAATAAGTAGCGATGTTGAGCGTCTTCAAATGTTGAAGCTCTTGACCCACCTCTTAGGTATCCCTAGGGCCTGGCTCCCAAGTGCTCTCTCCTTGCAAGCCTTCTGCCCGTTTATACCCTTGCCCCATCCCAAACCGCCACACCTGGAACAGAAGCACAGGCTTCACCCATCCCTCCCTTCACCCTTCCCCTGACCCAGGAGAGCCAGCCAGGACCAGCATTTTGGAGGCCTTAAGCTGGGGCCACAGAACTTCAGGGTCCTGAGTTAGTGGATGTTTCTGGTCCATCCTCATGAGTCAGTGTGTCAAAGGGAAGGAGGGGCAGTCCAGAACCGAGTCTGGACCCGAGATCTAATACCTGGGAGAGGAGAGAGGTGAGGGCATGAATGTTAGCAAGATTAGAGGGTCTACTTACCCAGGCATGGCTCTAGCGTGCGTTTGTGCGTGCACACACACATACACATGCACGCACACACACATTTCTCTTGAAATGTGGTGCTTAGTTAAAAAGCCCCATATATATTTAAGTGATGTCAAGTATAGTGGGCCTGTTATTCTAAGTTCAGAACCTCATGTTTTAGCTACATTCAGCCTGAGTGGTGTGTGTGTTGTGTGTAGATGTGTTTAAACACACCCATCCCACACTTTTGGCCCCAGGAGGCAAAGACAGCTTGCTCAGCTGTGATGACTCAGGGTTTTGTGGACGTTCTTTCCATTCTCGTTAAATATTCCACCCCGAAAAGCCCAGTGTATTCTCTCGTCAACAGAGGAGTTCTTTGTTTAATTTAACTGAGGAGGGAGAGTCCAAACTCCTCAGAAAAAAAAGGCTTCCCTTGCTGAGAAACCGTGCGAGGAATAGTGCCAGTGTCAACTCTGCCAGCAGCACCCAGCACGGGGGCCGCATCTCCCAGGGGATTGCAGCTGCTGAAGCGCATAGAAAGGGGCAGGAGGATCATGGTCCTTGAGGCCACTTCCTCCCCACTCCACCCTCAGGAAACATTTAGTCACGAGTCAGCCCCTCTCATCAGCTGCTCTGGAACCCCAAACCTTGGCCCTTTAGTGCTTTCTCCCAATGGGGCCAGCGTGCACTGAGACATTGAGGACTGTCCTTCCTCAGCCAGTTCAGTGCCCTGATGCAAAGCCTGCCCCGCAGTGACTCCCATGGTGCCCATGTTGATGTGCAGAAGACAGACAGATGTCAATGCAGGTCTGCTACGAAGATCAGTTGATACAATATCTGCGATTATGAAGCATCCCTAACCAAGGGACAGGGCAGACCTCGGATGTGAGCAATGAGAGCCAGAAGCTTTTTTCTCGTTAGCTCTATCAGGCTTCAGATCTCTCTTGGCCTCATTTCTCCTAGGAATACACAGGAGATGTGCCAGATTGAGAGAATCAAAGACACTTCTAATCTGCACACCTTCTACTTCTGGGGAACAGCTTCAATCAAAAGTGGGCGATTAGTGTTAGGGAGAAGGGAAGCAAAAGCTCACTGATCAGAGCTTCAGGCTGAGAAACAAACAAACAAACAAAAAATCAAAGGACAGTCCCCAGGGACTGAGTAGTGGTTTGACCTGCTCATGTTTCTGGTTCCAGGAGTGACATGAGTTTGGTAAGAGTGCGGGTTGTGGCCTTCCAAGGGGAGAGGTCAGTGTCAAAATGCAATGGCTCCGTCTCACACACCTTCCACTAGCACCATATTGGGATGGATTCTCTGGGATCTTCTTTGAGTTTCAAGGGACTTCTTTAGGATTCCGGTTTTTGTTGACCATATCTGTGTCCACATTAGCCTGGGGTCAAGGTGAAGCCTCAGCAGTTGAACTAGGCAAGTTTGCATTTCCACAAGCTGACCGACCTTTGGCCAGTGGCTATTTTCCTACTCCTGTTGCATCCTGTTTCTATTTTCTCATCTGTAAACTGTGGATAATGAACATTTCTTACTGAGGTGGGGTAGGGTGAGGTCAGTGGGAGCTACAGGCTCGTAGTTCCTGAGCTGCAATTCTAAATTCCAGAGACTGCTGAAAATCAAAAGTCTCTCAGTGAATATTCAGTAAACTTACTTTGTGGCAAAATGTTACCTGAATTGATATGAGGCTGTATGATTTTCATTTATCCTACTGAGACTAGTTGTGCATTTTGTTGCAGACGTATCAATGTGTTTGATTTCGGGGTACCACCCTAGACCTTGCTAGGGATGTTCAGTAATATAGAGAATATGATCCTAATTGTTTTTGTTTGTCTGTTTGTTTGTTTTTACATCTTTATTGGAGTATAATTGCTTTACAATGGTGTGTTAGTTTCTGCTGTATAACAAAACACTTCCTTTATCAGGAAGTGTTTTTGTAAGGATTAAAAGAGCTAAGCATGTTCAACATATTAAAGTAAGTGCTCAATGCATATTAGTGGTTCTTTCACATTTATTGTTACTAAAAAAATTTTATTAGGGCTTCCCTGGTGGCGCAGTGGTTGAGAATCTGCCTGCTAATACAGGGGACATGGGTTCTAGCCCTGTTCTGGGAGGATCCCACATGCCACGGAGCAACTAGGCCCATGAGCCACAACTACTGAGCCTGCGCGTCTGGAGCCTGTGCTCTGCAACAAGAGAGGCCGTGATAGTGAGAGGCCCGCGCATCGTGACAAAGAGTGGCCCCCGCTTGCCACAACTAGAGAAAAGCCCTCGCACAGAAACAAAGACCCAACACAGCCAAAATAAATAAATTAATTAATAAACTCCTATCCACAACACCTTAAAAAATTTTTTATTAGATCTGAGGTCAGCTGAAAATCAAGAGAACTTACCAGAGACCTGAGATTTTATTAGAACTCATCAAGGTACCCTGCAGCAAGGTATGTCCTGGAGGAATTCAGATACTGGTCTAGAAATTGGGTGCTGAGGGCCGCAGACCCCATCAGGGTGGCCCACGGGTCCTCCTCCAGCCAGGCTCTGGGATGTGTTTCCAGCCCTGACCAGACACCCCAGCCGCTCTATCTTCCAAGGAAGTGCCCTTCCAGCCCTCTTCCCCTGCTTTGGCACCAGCACCCTTCCTGTCAGGCCTCTGGGGGTTTTCATTCTTTGGAGCAGGGTCCCACTTCCTCACCCACCTTGGACGTAAGCACGCATACTTTGTCATCATGAATCACTATCAGGAAATTGAGCTCATAAAAATCACTCTAGGGATAGGGTAGTTGTAGGGAATTTAAAAGCTATATATGTTTTAGCACGGTGAATTGAATATGTGCTACATGTTAGCTGCTGTCGTTATAATTTTTAAAGTTTGTAATTGTTATTCAAAAACATATGGTGACTAAGTCTCAAGCTGGTTAAAGTCAAGAGAAGCGGAAAGTTCTCTTGGTCAGCTGAGGTTTCTGGCTGATGCTGCTTCTCCCTCAGGGGATTTGGGCCTCCTCCTTGGCTGTGTTTCCTGAGGGCGGCTTTGCAAGGCTGTGTCCCCCGCTCTGACCCAGGAGCACTCAGACCATCTCAGGCAGCACCTGAGGGCGGGTCCCTCTTTGCCTGTGGAGGCAGCTTTCCTCCAGGGTGGCAGAGTGATGACTACTTCACTTGAGAGACAGGGGTGTTGATCTGCGGTTACCAGGAGGAGAGGCAGGGGACACATCCCTTGGTTATAGAGTGGAGGAGAGAAAGGAGGAAACTGGGGCCTCGCTACCGTCTCTGATGACTTGACCCCTGCTCAGGGGCTGTGACCCTCCCTGACTGCTTAAGCCATCTTCGGAGGAATCTTGACACTAAAAGCTGAGTGTGCGTGTGTGTGTGTGTGTGTGTGTATGTATGTATGTGTATGTGTGTATGTGTGTTGATGGTGGTGGGAGAGTCTGGGTTTTGACATCACATGGATGTGGGTGTGAAATCTTGGCTCTGAGCCTCTCTGTCATCTTGGGCAAATTTCTGAAGCTCTCTGAGCCTCATTGTCTTCATCTGTAAAATGCACATGGTCCTCGCTTGGCTCAGTGTCTGCACGAGTTGGAGAGGATGAAGGGCTCAGTAAGTGCTGGCCTCTGTTACGGGAGCTGGTAGCAGCTGTGTCTCACTGACGCATCTCCTTGACGACGTGTGGAAAGATGGTTTATGAAATGGCATTGACGATGATTCTCAGGAAACTCCAGCCAACACAGGTTCTTTTGGCCAACCACAAATCCAGCTGGACTTGCACAAAGCATGGCCCTGTAGGCATGCATTTGGAATGTAAGGACCCAGGGTGCCATAGCCACTTTCACCGGCTGAGTCTAATTCATCCAAAGCCGGTGGTGAGTTCCCCTCAGAGTAGCTAGTGTTCAGTGTTTTAAGTACCTCCTAGGGGCCAGGAGCCATACTAACCACTTGAGGATATCTCTTACTTAAGACTCATAGCTGTCTTATGAGTAGGCACTCTTATCCTCCCCATTTCACAGACAAGAAAACTGAGGCTTAGAGAGGTTAAGTGACTTATGCAAGTTCACGTTGTTAAAGGTGTCAAGGGTCTGTGTGACTAAAGTACTTGTTCTGAGTCACTATGCTCCAGGATTCTTTTCTATGATTAGGTTGCTTGAAACAAATTTCATGTGACAGTTTTAATCAAATAGAATTAAAAATTTCCCAATTAAAAGAAATAATAGGGACTTCCCTAGTGGTGCAGTGGTTAAGAATCTGCCTGCCAATGCAGGGGACACAGGTTCGAGCCCTGGTCCAGGAAGATCCCACATGCCACGGAGCAGCTAAGCCCGTGTGCCACAACTACTGAGCCTGCACTCTAGGGCCCACGAGCCACAACTGCTGAGCCCGTGTGCCACAGCTACTGAAGCCCGTGCACCTAGAGCCTGTGTTCCACAACAAGAGAAGCCACCACAACGAGAAGCCCATGCACCGCAACAAAGAGTAGCCCCCGCTCGCCACAACTAGAGAAAGCCCGTGTACAGCAATGAAGACCCAATGCAGCCAAAAATATAAAAAATCAATAAATATATTTAAAAAAAGAAATAATAAATATAAATTATTTTCCACTAGGAAAACGTAGAATAATAAAATGAGGAAAATAAAAACTACTCATAATCACACAACCAAAAATAACCAGTATTTGTGGATATTTTACTTATTTTTGATATGTCATGACATATATGACATGACAATATAATTTAATTTAATATTGGATAAAAATATAATATGCTATAATAGATAACAAAACACACAACTGGGATGTGCAAAAGCTTTTCATGTAGGTTATAAAGGAAAATTATTCCAAAGCAATTTTAAGGATTGATTAAAACTCCTCTGTTGGATAAATTAAATTTTATTTAACCATTTTCTAATTTGGACATTTAGATTTTTTTCCAAATTTTGTTATAGTAAAATTCTGTATGATTATTATTCTTGTGTTGTAAATTTTGCCACCATTTAAAAATACTCCTTAGATTAGATTCCTATAGATGAATTACTGGAAGTATTTTCAAGTATTCTCAAAAAGGCAATGTATATTCCTAAAGCAACATATAAGTATCTACTTATATTCTTACCTGAATTGAGTAATGTATCTTTAATCTTCTCTAATTTTATGTGCAAAATATGTTATCTCATGAGTGCTCTAGTTATTGTTTCTTTGAATATAAGTATGCACATTTGTAATCTAAGCTTTTGAGTCATTTAAAATTCTTCCTTAAGAATCATCTCTCCATATTTGTTTGTCATTTTTCCATTGGATCATTAGCATTTTTCTTAATAATTCATAAGAGTGCTTCCTATATAAATATACAATACCTTTGTCATTTGTGAAAAATACTTTTTCTGCTTTTTAAATTTTTAATTTTTTTTTGTGTGTGTGGTACGCGGGCCTCTCACTGTTGTGGTCTCTCCCGTTGCGGAGCACAGGCTCTGGACGCGCAGGCTCAGCGGCCATGGCTCAGTGGCCCAGCCGCTCCGCGGCATGTGGGATCTTCCCGGACCAGGGCACAAACCCGTGTCCCCTGCATCGTCAGGCAGACTCTCAACCACTGCGCCACCAGGGGAGCCCAATTTTAAATATTTTTTGATACCTAGATATTTTAGAATTTTGCTTAGATATTTTTCTTTGTAATTTCTTCCATTCCTTTTATGCTTACAAAATTCTTTCCCATCTTAGTATCAGATAAGTATTCACCTATTTTTTTTCTGGTACCTTCTTCATGGCTTACAATTGGATTTTGAATAAGAAGAGAGATGATGGGTATATGGCACATTCATTGCTGCTTCTGGGTCCTGGTGTCTGGCCAGACATTACTAATCTATCACAGCATCCTATCCTGCTCAGCCTGGATGCAGCCCTAGAATACTGCTCAGTGCTGCTGTAGCTCTAGCCATAAGCAGCCAGTCAGAGTTGACCCATGAGATTATATACCTTTTCGCCATCTCTACTGAAGAACAGATTCTCTGATGTTGACAATGGATGAATAGTTTTAAAATCCTAAGTATCCTATAAATCATATATTTGTGGAATAATGTATAGTCTTGTTCATAATAACACACAGTCTAATAATGTGCAATCTTAACATTTCTTGGTCAGGGTCACAAGCCATCTGCAGATTTCTGTCATCTTTCTGCTGGACAGCCTCTGCTAGGACAGACCATCTTATTCCTATCACTCGTGCTGCCTTTCCAACTGGCCTCAATTCTGGATCTGTCAGTGTGGTCCTCAAGAAGGTGTTTGCTCCTTTCTGCTTCCTCTGATGTCTTAGGACTTGACCTCTCATCTTAGTGGACACCGCTGGCCCCTCTTTTGGAGCTGGATACCATGACCTGCCCTCTCCTGGCTGTCTTCCCTCATTATCACTCATACCTTTTCAAGGCATTAGATAAGGGCCATATCTGAGCACATCTGAATGAAGCTTGGGATTGGATAAAAAGGCAGCAGGAGCTTCTGTATGTATGCCTGTTGTCTTCAGTACTCGCTGTACTGTAGAGGAAGAAAAAGAAAACCAGCAGAGGGGAAACTGGTGTTTTTTAATTCATAATAACAATGATTAAAAATAAATTGCCATTTATTGTATGCATGACATTGAGTTAAATACTGTACAAATATCATATATTTAATTATCACAATAACATTCTGAGGCCATTTTAAATATCCCTATTTATAGATGAGAAAACCAAGGCAGGTCAGAGATCTTCCAATCAGTAAGTGTGAAGCTGGGATCTGTATCCAGGTCAGTCTGACTCCTAAGCTATTAACCGTTGCTGAAGGGCATCAGGAAAATAATTAGATTATCCTAAATAAGCAAAGTTAGGGGATTATGCAGAGTTGCCTTTCATGGCCACAGTTAGGAATGTGTTAAAATATATCAGTGAGGTTAATGATATCATACCAGTGTGGAAAACACTATATGAAGTAGGGGCTCCCAATGAAACAATCTCTGCTGTGTAATTAGGTGGAAGAGGGACTGTTCTGTTTTTGACACTTGCTTCATGTAGATCAGTGGTGGGAACCAGTCTTTGGAAGACTGCTGATTGATTTTAGTATATTTTCCTCTTATTAAAAAATAACAAAATTATAGATTTTTATCCATTCTCTTAGAGATTAAGATAATGAATCAAAATTCTGTGTGAGGGCTTCACTGGTGGTGCAGTGGTTGAGAGTCCACCTGCCGATGCAGGGGACACGGGTTCGTGCCCCGGTCTGGGAGGATCCCGCATGCCGTGGAGCGGCTGGGCCCGTGAGCCATGGCCGCTGAGCCTGCGCGTCCGGAGCCTGTGCTCTGCAGCGGGAGAGGCCACAACAGTGAGAGGCCCGTGTACCGCAAAAAAAAAAAAAAAAAAAAAAAATTCTATGTGAAAAATAAAAATAGGCATTTAAACTATATTTTAACCATATATAGGAATAAGTACAAGAGCAGGAGGACACATAGGGTAGGAAAGATTCTGTGATCCTTCCCACCTCACACTTTTCTGTCCATCTACCCTTCCAAAGAGGATTAACTATTAACACACACACACACACACACACACACACATACACACATACCCCATCGGACTTTGATAGCATAATGATGCCATCTTGTGGCCTTGTGCAATTTTGATACTTAAAGAATTTCACAGATATACTGTTTTTGCAACTATTGGCATAACTGTGTATGATCCCATTTCACACAGAAAGATATACATTGATTCTATGCTAGAAGGGTCTCACTTCTAACCCTGGGCGGGTGGTGAAGGACATTGTTAAGAGCATCAGGGTGGGAGAAAGGAGTCTTCTATTCTGTGACCTTGCTTGTAGTTCCAGAATTGAACTTTTGCCCATAGACACATCCTTAACTATTATGTATTTAGAAAAGTTGGGTATGTAATAAGTACTTGTTGAACAGCTACATATACTCTGTACCAGTGGTTCATAATACACACACATACAGTTTTCAACCCTCTTGCTCTACTGCATGAAACTGGGTGTTCTGGGTCTCACCACTGCTAGTATCTCTTCCTTTCATTTGGAAGGAAACTTTGGGAGAATCCGCCATGTGCTAGTAAGCAGGGTCTGCCTGACCTGCCAGTTGCCAAAATCCCATATGTTCATTTGGGCAATGCTTTTGATTCTTCAGAATACTTTAGAGCACGATCCCACTGGATAACATATCTACCTATACACTTCATGAGCTGGAAATTATTATCCTGTTAAGCTCTTTTTTCTGATTGTGTAAGTTATGTCTGTATAAAGAATATAAAATATTGGTGTACTTGTATCACATGGAGCTAATATTAACATTTCATATTTCATGTGCATCAGTTTTCCTATGCATACATACATAATGGATACACATAGGTATGTCCATGTATATATGTATACACACACACACAGAGACATATATATACATGATGCATGCTATTTTGTAATGAGATACTTTATAAATTGAGAAGTTAAATGACCTGTCCAGCCATACCTGATGTTCCTGGTTAGTCATCTGATTCTAGAAATTCTTTCTCTCCCATTGGCCCACCCTCTGTTACACATAAGCTCTCCACAAGGCCGGGTGGCCTTTCCCAGCCTGGGGTGAAAACAGGTTTTGTGGAAGAGCCAGTGCTAGCCCGAGGCCTGAATCCCTGCTGGCAGGCACACCGTCCTTCCCTCACTATGGAGACGCGAGGCTTCAAGAGCAAATGGCCCCAGCAGAGAGGGTCCAGGGACGGGCTGATTGCACTGACCACACACTGAGAGGATGTGAGGGCCACCAGGCAGAGGGCTTATGAGTCTAGGGGTCACACCTCTGTGGAGGGAAAGGGGCACCGTTGGGAGGCGGGGGGCACTGGAAACTTGTTCTGTCTGCCTCACAGGCTGTGGCAGAGCCGCCTCCAACCAGGGACCTGGAGGGAGCGTCCCGCCCACCGCAGACAGCGCGCAGTGGGCAGGAGCCTGGCTCCCTCCCAGGCCTCCCTCCCAGGGTCCTTCCTTAGGCGGTGCTTTGGTTCTGCTCCTCCCCTCCCCCTTTCTTCTCCTTTAGCCTGTGGAGTTTTCAGCAGAAATGTATTATTTCAGTAAACATCGCAAGTAGAATAACTTCCTCCAGCCTTAGGGAATCTGGGCGGCAGACAAAGAATGGGGCCTCCTTCTGGGAGAGGAGGGTGGTCTCAGGCTGCCCAGGGTCGGAGGGAGACAGGATGTCCAAGACTCATTGAACTGCCACCTGAGTATTTCATGGACATGCCAGGACTTTGAGTCAAGTTTTGTTAAATTCATTTTTTTCTTTAGAAAATATGAGGAATTTCGGTCTCTGTGCTTTTGATCAATCTGCACATGTGTATTGAGTGCCTACATTCTTGATGCTGGGGGTGGATTGTGAACAGGCAGTGTGTCCTCAAGGAGCCCATGGTCTCATAGGAAGACTGATAAAGAAAGAGATAAATAATACAAATAAACAAAAAACAAATGCAAACCAATAAAAACCAGAAATGCTATTAGCAACATAGAGCAGTAGAGGACAAAGGGGAGGCTAAGATGCTCTGCAACGCTCGTAGGCTGAGAATGGAACGATAGGAGACATCCACTCAAAATCCGGGAGCAAGATGCACAAAGGCCTTGAGCACAGACAGCTTAGCTTATTTTAGGAATAAAATCAAGGGAATGAGCTTGGAGAGCAAGCCAGGAGCCCCCTTGAATAAGCCCTGAGCTATCACTCATGTATCTATAATAATCAAAGGCCTTGGGAAGTTTGGAAAATGGAAATGCCCAAGAAACGGAGACCTCAGAACAGAATCCGTAAAGCTAACGTTTGAATAATTCTCTCTTCAAAGTAGAAGCTCACAGTAGAAGCTCACAGCTGCTCTTTCTCTAGAGAGGCAGCTGCAAAGCTGTGAGATGCCTCTAAAGAGAAAGAAAAGAGGCACAAACCTGAATGACCTGCTCTTGGATCACTGAGTTTATTCAGAAATGCAGGGATCCATACATGGATGTATCATCCCAGGCCAGACCTCCAGGCTGGACCTGACCTTGACCCAGACTTCCAAGACCAGGGCAGCTCTGATTCATGGTGACCCAGCGGGTGAGGTGGAAACACCCCTTGAAGGGAGGGAGAGGAGAGAGGACTCTTTGTGGGAGCCTCTGTCCATGGGGTGATGAGCTGCCTTGATTAGAGCTGGAGCTTGCTCTGGAGCCACAGGGAGAAGACAGCAGCTGGCAGAGAGCCAAGTCAAGGAAGTGCTGCCTTGACAGGCAGATTTCTGGACCTGGCCTTCCAAAAGGGTGGATTCATGTGGCTTCAGAGAGTGAAGGCACTTCATAAAGTGCAGAACACCAAAGAAGCATAAGGGATACTTTTTAGGGAGGTACTAAAGGCAGATTGATGATTTCTAGGTGGTCACCTGACCAGAGACTTGGAGCTCAGCCACTGAATTTCTTTAGGAGCCCATATCTGCAGCCCTTTGCCCTTCACCCAGGCCTCCTCAAATAAGCCTCCAATGTGAGAGAAATCAGTGTACTCACCAAGTAGAGGGGGCTTCAAGACAGCCCTCTGGACCTCCCCCTTTCGACCAGATTGCTGCCTCAAGCCCCTTGTTTATAGACTTTCTGGTGACCACTGTACACTGAGTCTGTTTGATGGTCATTGCTTAGGCCATGTAGTGGAAGGTGACTAGAACGGGACACAGAAGACCTGGGTTCTTGGCCTGAACCTGGCGCTAATGAGCTGTGTGGTCTGCGGCAAGTGACTCAGCCTCTCTGGGCCTCCATTTTTTTTTCTTCAGCTATAAATTAAAGAGCTAGGGATGTATTTTCTAAGATGGCAGTGGTTGTTGAACTTGAACGTGCATCAGAATCCCCTGGAGGGCTTGTTGAAACACAGACCTCTGGGTGCCCTCCTTGAGTTTCTGGTTTAGTAGGTCTTGAATGGAGCCCAAGAATGTGAATATCTAACAAGTTCCTAGGGGATGCTAATGCTGCTGGTCCTGGGAGTCTACTTTGAGATGGAATGTTCCTAAGGTATCTTCAAGCTGAGTTATAGCTGCGATTGTAAACTCCACAAAGTGAGGGTTTTCTCACTGACCCATCTGGCAAGGCCTTTCACAGCTACAGGTCCTGTGCCTATTTCCTTGGGGGTCTCTACATGGGGCCCAGCTCCTGATTCTGTCTTTTGATGGATGCAGTCTACTTTCAGATGCTTCATCTCAGCCCTCTTTTTCCTCCCTCCTCTGATTTGTCAAGTTTAGACATACAGAGCTTTAAATATTTCAGAGAGCTCTGAGCTCTCGGATGGCAACAATTTGATATTTTAAAGGGGGAGAGTTCTGAGTAATGAAAAATCTCACTCTCTAGGGCTGGATGAGATGATAAGGCAAGAAAGGAAGGGCTGGCTCTTGTGCTAAATACCGTCCTTTAATGTTTGGCCTTATATTATCAGATAAAGAGAAACTATATCTAGAGAGCCAGGCAACCTGGGAGGATTCAGTGCGAGGAAATCAGGATTGGAATTTAAAGCAGAATGTTAAAGCTAGTGGGGCTTAAAGATCATCCAACTCAGAGGTTTTTAAAAACTAGTGTTTCTGCAGAACCACATGAGGGGCTGTTTCAGCGTTGCTGATTGTCCACTTTTCAAAGACCACCAGCTTGCTGAGCAAGCAAAGCTAGGTTGATTAGATATGCTGGGGTAAAGGAGAGCTTGGCGGTATCGCATAACGGGCAGGGCATTGATGGGATCTGGGGGCCTGAGGTGGGTGATTTCAAGGCAGGTCTTGTAAGGGAGGAAGTGGTTGGGATTCAGAAGAGTTTATGACCTAATAGCTTGGTACTGGTGGGCTCAGCAAGGCTAATGTCTTAAAATGGATTCTGATAAACAAGCTGTTAGTCATGATTCATAGCCTTACCCTCCAGGAAAAGAAACGTCCAGAACACACAGCTAGAGTATTCCCCCCTGGGTCTCAGACTTGTTTAAGATAGGAACAGGAAAGTGTGTCTGTTTCCAGTGTTGTTTAGCATAAAGAAATAAAGGGGATTATGTGGGCTTCAGTTCTTAGGACCCAGGGGAGTGGTTGCTGTATGAGTCTCTGCCCCTCCCCTGCCTTCTCAGTCAACTAGACCACCTGCACAGTTGTCCGTTTTCTGTTTTGGTTCCCTACATCAGATTTCAGTGAAAGAAAGGGCTTTATGTTTTGAAAGGGGTTCAGAAACCAGATCTACATAAAAATCTCCATTTAGAAAAGAGAACACAGAAGTCCAGAGGGGTGATACAGCTTGCCCACAGTCACACTGTTGGTTCATAGCACAGAAGAGGACCAACCTCACCTTGTACCACAGCCCTGGGGCAGTCAGGACAGTGATGCTGGGCTCAGCCACAAGTCACTCCCCAAATCTCAGCAGAACCCACTAAAGGTGTCTTCCCCTCATATCACATCTGAAGGGGTCAGGCAGCTTTCTCGAGTCTTCCATCTTTCCCACCAGGAACATGTGGTCTCTGAAGTGCTGTGGAGGAAGAAGCAAAGGGAATTGGTTCACTGGCCCTGAACTCCAGAGCAGTTGAAAACACAGGTCACATCTGTGTGCAGGCCATTGGCCCCAACCTGAGCGCAAGGGAGGCTGGGAGCCCAGGGAATGCTCGGTGGACACTGACTACCTCTGCCTTGCCTAGGATTTGGGGGTGCCCACGTGCTTCATCTTCTGCTGTTTTTATCTCCTAATTTCTAGAGGAGAAACTTGATCAGTGAGGATGAGCCACTTGACCAGTGCCACACAGGCTGGAACTGATGTGGCCAGCATGTGAGTCCAGATCCGACTGAAGATTAGGGCTCTTGTCTCTCTCCCATTCTGTTAGGGAAAGAGACATGGGAGACGAGGCGCCCAAAGCCGAACTGCTGTGAGGGAGAAGAGATCCCCACTTTGGAGGCAGAGAGGCAGGACCAGGTAGACAGGAGGTTGAAGGAAGATGGATAAGATCTTAGAAAAATAGGATTAAAAGCACAGATAAAATGTTAGCAAGCAGAAAGTGATGGGATTATTTCTCTTCCTCTTACACAAAAGGAAGAATAAGAGAGCAGTTTATAGATCCTGTGAATACGGGGATCGATGGAGCCTATATACAAAACCTGTGATTACAGTGACAAATGACAGTACAAAGCGGAGGGGAGGCATCTGCCCACACTGAGAGGAGAGGAAAAGAGCAGAGTAATTAGATGCCCCAGGTTTGCATTGGATCCTGTGACCTGTGCTCCCCCGTCACCTTGCCCCTCCTTGCTACCACTGTCCCTGGTTTCTCTGTGGCTACTGAGGCTGCATGCTGGGCACTTCCCCCTTGCACACAACCTGCCCTGCCTCGGGGAGGCCAATTTGCTGCTCCAGTGTCATCAGACTTCGGTGGTCACTGCTTGGACCATTGTCCTGACTTAGTGATCCCTCGGTTGCCTGCCTTGACTCACCTGCTTCCGGAATTATTCCTGATGAATTCTTGTTAATAGAGTAGCTGTCCCCTCTATATTCTTTTCATCCTTCCTGCTAACGGCAGTCCTCAACTCTGCGTAGCTAAAATCCACTGGAAAGAGTCAAGCTTATTTTGATATTTGGTCTAAGAAAAAGTTAGGAAGATCCAGCCTTCTTAGGAGAGGCAGTGAGGCTGCTTGGGTTCACATCCCAGCTCTACCCCAATGAACTCTCAGACTCTATGCTGTTTGCTTACTCTCTCTGGGCCTCACTCATTCTTCATCTGGAAGATGGAGATAGTAGTAGTTTCTACCTCTTAGTGTGTTTCTAAACCTTAAAACTTGTTAGTATCTCTAAAACATTAGGATAAATATATCTAAAACTTAGAACAGTAGTAAGAATAATATAACTGTTTACCATCATCATTATTGTTCCTAAACACACAAGTGTTCCTAGTGTATTGTTCCTAAACACGGTGTCAGTAGTGATAATGGTTCTATTATTTGGACATTGTAAAAACCTGTGTCACTGCTTTGCTTTATTCTCATAGCAGATAATTACTGGTGGACCATATTGCCATTTTGGTTATAATGGCATTTCATTAGGTTCAAATATAGAAAGGTATCTTCTGAGTTTGATGGGAGTGTGGTTGCTGTGTCAGTCGTACTGCAGTTTTATATTCTTGCCATGGGAAATACTGTGACCAAAGAATTGCTTTTATCTCAAGTCACAAGGGAAAGTTTTATTGAAGCCAGGATAAGGGGGAAATCTTATTGCCATCAGAATGAAAGGAAAAGTCTTCACACACTCATCCTAATGCTTGTTTATATAAAGAAATCTCAGCATCAGATCCCTGTGAGCAGAGACCATAGCATCTGGGATGAGCTCTTTGGAGGCTCAGAGGACCATTGAGAGAAGGCAGTCTCATTTAGTAAGATGGGAGGCTGATCTGCTGGTTTTCGCTCTCAGCACAGGCTTCTGCTTGAAAACAAACAAGGGAAGATGCAGGTGGTGAAGCGGGGAAAGCTGTGGAATAGACCCAGGAAAGCTGAGATCAATCCAACTCAGGATGCAGAATTAAAATATTTACTCTGGCATTGACAGAAATGCCTGCATTGAACGTTCTCTCTGCTCTCTCAGCAATATCATCTATCTTGCCACTTCTCTGTCACTACCAAACTTGAAGCCTTTAAAATACCAATGCTTAGCATCTTCTGGGTAGAAATCCAGATTTAGGGAAAAGGAACCCTTCCACATTGGGAGACAATGGAGCCCTTTGTTCCAGCCACCTTGGAGCTGTAGAGAAGGGAAAAGGCAAGGATCCCTCTCCTGATTTATCCTGCATCCTGATCTGATTGCCCTGTTCCAACGGATTGACT
The DNA here is from genome assembly GCF_949752795.1 of Hyperoodon ampullatus. Taxonomy (NCBI): domain Eukaryota; kingdom Metazoa; phylum Chordata; class Mammalia; order Artiodactyla; family Ziphiidae; genus Hyperoodon; species Hyperoodon ampullatus. The sequence continues at coordinate 148,077,946 of NC_136917.1, forward strand.
GGACATGGAATTTTTAAGCTTAATTTATTCATTCAACTTAAAAAAAATCCTAACAGAATAGATTGCTTTTGCCTTTTTGGTACTTCATATAAATGGAATAATTCAATATGTATTCTTTGTACCTGGCTTTTCCCCTGGACATCGCATTGGTGAGATTCATCCATAACGTTGTGTGTGGCTGGAGATCATTCTTCACTGTAGAGAATTCCATCACGTGAATACTATTGATGGGCATTCCGCAGTTTCCATTTGGGCTTTTTGACTAGTGTTGCTATAAATGTTTTAGTACATGTCTTTTGGTGAATGCACGTGCACATTTTGGGGGGATATATGTGTGTGCATTGGGGACACACACACATATACACATACTCCCTTCACACCTAGGAGTGGAATTGCTGTGTCATACAATACACATATGTTCAGCTTCAGTTGATACTGGCAGTTTTATAAAATGGTTGTATCAGTTTAGAGTATGGGGGTTCCATTTGCTTTCCATTCAACTTTTGTCTCCCTAGATCCTAGGGCCAGGATGACAGGCTGCACATGGAATAAGCACATATAACATGCAACATACAATCCTACTTCCGATAGGCAACTTCACATTCTTTTTAAAGTGGAAGCTAATGTCGTGGCCGCTCACCTCAGCTGCTCTGTCTGACTGATGAGATTTATCCGTGGAGCCATCAAGTCCCTAGTGATATACACACTGATCAGATCTTCAGTTTTGGTTTTTCCTTGACCGTTGAGCATCTGTTCTTGATGGTTGCCATCAAAGGACAGTCTTCATAACCTATTTATAACAAGAAGGGTGGAGGACTTGGAAAGCCTATTCCTGAATCTGGAAAAAACACATACTGGAGTTGGGAAATGAAGCCACTTTTTGGAATTGGCAATTGCTCTTTTTTGAGGGGAAGGAAAGCTCTTAAGAGCCTATTTAAGAAACAATATGTTGATGCCAAAAATCTCTTTCATTCTCACCAAAGAATTCATTTTAATCCCACTGTCCAATTGGATGAGTTGTTCACAATTTTAAAAGTCTCTGGTTAGGTTCCATTGTGGATGTTTGTTTGTATGTTTTTACAGGCAGCATATTTTCTTGTGGAATGTTTGGCAAACATTTGCAATAGTTTGGATTTGAAGTTGTAGATGGGTAAGGTCACCATACAAGTCAACCAGCAAGTAATATTTAAACTGGATATAAGTGTTTTGACTCCCCGCTTCTTCTTCCCATTCTCTCTGAGTATTTAAATTATATCTTTCAATAATTAACAAAGTCTTTATTGGATTTTGGGCAAAAGACTTTTTTTTTTTAAATATAGCATTCATCTGTCATAGTAACTTCTCTACTTTTAAGGAAACTAGTAAAATTTCTGCTTTCCATGCTGCCTTTTACTAATAAATTAACTTAAGTTCCAGCAAGAAAAGATGACAAAAGCCAGTGGCTAGGAGTTGTCCTGTGGGTAAGATATTCAGCCTGAAGGGATTTCAAATGCCACTTTGCATGATGAACCCCCTTAAGATTCTTAGAAATTGACAGTGCTGTGAAACCACTGGACTTAATAGATACTCATTGGACAACCTAGCCATCTGACCATCTTATGACTACCTAGTCAGAAGAGCAAGTTAATCATGTATGCCACTATTTTGTAGCTAAATTTCTAGAAATGAAATTGCTAGGTCAGAGAGTAAGTATATTTAAAAATTTTAGAAATATTGCCAGATTGTGGTCAGAAAGGTTGCATCACCTTTCACTCAATCCACAGTCTACCAGAGTATCTCTTTCTCTCATCACCTCTTTTAAAACCTGTCATAAAAATAAATTGCTCTTGGCTTCTTTTTAGAAGCCCTCCTTTCACAGCTCCACTTTTCATTTCCTTGGCATCTATCTTTTTCTTCTCTATGGCTCATATTTTGCACATTTTTACAGCTTACTTATTTATCTATCTACTTTATCCATCCACCCAACTCATCTACCTTCCTACCTAAGAGTTAAATTAAAACCCAAGTGGATGGGAAGAACTGTTAAGTTCTCATTTGTGGAGTTGGCATATGTACGATTTTAATTTCACAATAACTTATGAAATAGACAAATTGGGCAAGTTAAGGAACACCTGTATAATGATAAAGATATCAAGATTAGGACTGTTAAATTATTTACAGTGATCAAGGTCTTTTATTTGGTACAGGATGGTTGGTGGTGGGGGGACAATATTTATGAGAGACAGTGCAGTGGTTAAGAGCCAAATTGCCAGTGTTTAAATCTTTACTCTGCGCTTACTATCTGTGTGACATCTAGTCAGGAACCTATGTCTTCTGTAAAATGGGGATAACAGTTTTACTTGCCTCACAGATTTATTGTGTAGATTAAATGACTTAATATATGCAAAGCACTTCTAATAGGATCTGGCACAGGGCCATTATTATTAGTTTAGGGCTATTATTATTAGTTCATTGCTTCCTTTTCTTCAATGCACTTAACTATTCCATTGACAAGAGGATGAAAATTCTGCTCTGAGTCCCCTTCATAAGACTAGCTGAAATTAGGATGCATAGAAAGGCAGTTTACCTGAAATAACAGAGCTTTTCTGCCTGAAACAATAGGCAGAATGGTGTTAAAAGAAAGTGTCAAAGAAGAGATACAAATTTTGTCTTATCTATTTAAAAATATTGCCTGCACGAGCCTCAGTTTTTTTTTTTAATGTTTATTTATTTATTTATTTTTACTGTGTTGGGTCTTTGTTTCTGTGCAAGGGCTTTCTCTAGTTGCGGCAAGTGGGGGCCACTCCTCATCGCGGTGCGCGGGCCTCTCACTATCGCGGCCTCTCTTGTTGCGGAGCGCAGGCTCCAGATGCGCAGGCTCAGTAGTTGTGGCTCACAGGCCTAGTTGTTCCGCGGCATGTGGGATCTTCCCAGACCAGGGCTCGAACCCGTGTCCCCTGCGTTGGCAGGCAGATTCTCAACCACTGCACCACCAGGGAAGCCCGAGCCTCAGTTTTTTAACTATTTGATGGACACAGTGGCTACCATAAAATGGGTACCTCTTTCTTCCTCCTCATGGCTCATCTGGCAAGGCTTCAGCAAGGAAATATAAGCCATGCTAATCCCCATGATGCCAGGACATAGGACAACCTTCCTTTGCAGCCTTTCCTGACCCACAGCACCTCTCTTGTGTGGTGTGCACAAAAGAAGCCAAAAAATATAGAATTCTTTCTCAGTCAATCTCTACTTACACCTGGCTTTCCAGCCTCTAAATCCATGGAGTTTCTTTATCTCTGTGGTGGGACCAAAATTGTATTCATGTTCTTAGATTTTTCCCTCCCCAAACCAATAAATAAAGGATTCTGTTTTGGCAAGCTCAATGACTCTCCCCTTATCTTTTGAGTAGGGTTTAGTCCTACTAGACCAGTTCTTTGGGGGCTTTTGTAGTGTGGAATCAGAGGAAAGTGAAAATGGAGAAGAATCTGAAACCCTTGGGCTTGGGCTTAGGCTAGGGGAGGAGATTTCCAGGGCAATTTTAGAGGGATGCTATGAGCTTAGACATTGATCCTTGTCATGATGATTCATCATTGCAAGTAAATTGCTTGAGTTATTATAAATTTATTTTGTTAGTGTCTGAACTGTGATCCTCTGTTCTTATCAAAATATAATTTTCAGTGAATAAAAAAGCACATTCTGATAACAATTATGGTGACCATGTGCAAGGTTTTAACTACTGCAGTCATGAGGGAACCAGCAGGGTGACAAAGCTGATTCATAGGAGGACATGAGAAACTAACATGTATATAGCCAGTGAAGGAAGAACGAAAAAGAACATGCAGAAAAGAAGAAACTGCGATAAGACTGCTAAGTTTGATGCACAACTGGTTCATTTCCTACAGGGCAATAAAACCATAACCTTTGAGGTTATCTTGTCTATTGGACAAAAAGCATTTGTAGTTTATAAGTTTTCTACAAATTAACATCTGTTTTTACATAGTTGTAAAATGCCTGGCCTCTTATCAATGGTAAATAGTAAGTCAAGCAAAGCTACCCCCAAGCCTAGAGTCCGATGAAACTTGGGTGGGCTTGTTAGACAACTCCCTCAGTTATCTTTTTGCTTTTCTTCCAAGTTTTGGGGAATTTTTCTTAATAGTCCTTTGTGTGGTCATAAACAGTCTTCTAAGATTATTTTTTATTGCCAAAAAGGCTGGTTTCACTGTGTTTTGTGTTCTTTGCCTGCTTCCTTTTCAGAGGAGCAGCATGTATAACACATACCACCATTCTTGCTGTGCAGCCAGCAAATCTATAACCATGAGAAGCCAAGTGATACAGAAGCCAGAGAATTAGCTTTGTCCTGGAAACTTTGTAAAGAATCTAGGATTGCATCTCCGTAACCTCTATTATTACAAAGATTATCTCCCCAAATGTCTGTCTGTTTTAATCATTCTTATATGCTATTTATTCCGAAGGTAGAGAAACAAAATTAAGAAGTGCATGTCCATCTGGATTTCACCCACAGTGCCTACAACTGCATGTGAATTCTTCTTTTCTCTTCCATATTGCTAAAGTTCCTTGGCGGCCAGGAAGTGATCCTCCTTACTGCCTGTAAGGCTAGACCCCTGTAAGCACATACCAGTTTCCCAGCATGGCTTTGTTGACATTAGGTCCACATAAGACACTCAACTTTTGTTGCTTGTCATACCAGGTGACATGAGATTTAACTCAGGTATGATACTCTAGGTATGGCCAAAGTTTACTAATCAATTTGTTCAATTATATCTCTGTTTAAAAAAAAAGGACAGGTTTTTAATAATCTATGTAAATAACATATCTTGCCGTGAGAGGGTAATAGCATTGGTGCCAAAGTTAAGAAGTGGGTGGTTGGCATTTTCGCCATGTAGTAAGTGCCAAAAATGATTTGGCTCTTAAAAATACTTCGGCAATAATATATATATATTTTTTGAATTTAGGGTCTTATCTTGAAAAAGGTAACATCAAAAAGAACTATCAAAGGAAAACAGATACTTTATTCAAACAGAAGCCTAAGTACCAAACAACAGTGAATGGCTTTACTTTGCTACCTACTTACCAGAACGGTAATCCAATATTTAATGATAAATATGTCAAAAATAACATAATTGTAAGGAACTTTAGTTGTTTCAGTACCCTTTTCTTTGTTTTTTCAAAATCGAGGCCATACAAAATCGGCAGAAAGCACAGAAATATTCTGGGGAGAAGCAAAATCTCTATTATCTGAACAAATTACCCAAAAGATAAAGAATAAATTTAATTACCTCTTGTTAAGAACAGACAGACTATTCCAAGAGTAATTTATCATTTTATTTTATTTTTATTATTATTTTAATTTTTGGCTGCACGGTACAGCTTGTAGGATCTTAGTTCCCCCACCAGGGATTGAACTTGGGCCATGGCAGTGAAAGTGCCGAGTCCTAACCACTGGACCACCAGGGAACTCAAGAGTAATTTATCATTTTAGTGGAAAGAATACCACATTCTATTTTGCATTAATATAGTATCTAACAGTAAAGAATTTATGAGCATTTTAAAAATGAAAATCGAACCAGGCTTCGTCAACATTTTAAGCAAATTTCTTTTTTTCAGTCTTAAATTTGCAGGTTTTATAACTAAGGCAAAATTTCCTTTTCTTCGAACCCTCTGCATCTTGTTCCCATGCAGGTTTTCGCTTTTGCCATCTTTTTTCACATTCTAGCACAACCAGATATTTTACTATAAGATAGAATTACTTTCCTTTTTCATTAGTAAACCAAAACACAGCCTGCTATCTTACATACATATATACCTATTTATTAGGCACTGTTCTCAGTGTAGTCTCAACCGCTCATCTTATTTACAGCTTTTAACTAAAGTAACTCATTTTTTTTTCATACTGAAAACTGGGAGGTAATATTTAAGAACCAACCATCTGTTATACAGAAGCATCCTAACAGACTAGCAAAGTTGATGAACACAAGTAACACAATGTAGTAAAGCCATACACGTCAGTTTAACACATACACGAGCTAGGAGCTTACAGCTTCAGTTCTACAACTTGGTGGAATGCAGATACAGACACAGATACATAATCAAACCAACCAACCAACCAACAAACTCCTGTCTGGAGTTAAAAAAAAAAAAAAAAAAGAAGCCCTGCAAGATCAGCAGACCCTGAGAATCGATAATTACTCTACATTTTTTAAGAGAGGCTTTCCCCATAGCATATACATAGCTGTGGGCCATTATTTAATCAGACATTCAGATACAAACAAGTGATAGCAGAACCAAAGTCCACACCCAGGCTTCTAGTCTCTACATGGCAGACAGGTGTCCAACCAAGTTGCCTATGCTCTCACCTTGGAAAGGAGATCGTTGTCAAACTAGATCTTTGAGACTCTCACTCTGAATGATAATAAGCAGAATCACTAGACCTTAACATATTTTTCAGATCTCAGAAATAATTTTGCTTCTATTAACCAGTGGGTTTTTGTCATATGAACAGTGAAAGTCAAATAACTAATCACATTTCCCTTTTCTCAGTAATGACTAGAGCCGAAGCCAAGTTTGTGGACCAAACACAGCAAGGAAAGACAGAAGATAAGAATGGTTTTTTAAATTAGTCTCATCATTTTTCACTCATTTTATCTTCTTCCTCTTATTTTTTTTTCTTTCTTGCTGTCTTCTAATTTAAGTTATCTGGTCAGTGTCCATATTTGGGAAGCACATGAATAACTCCTTTGTGAAGTAAACAGGATATATATATATATATCAATCAAATTCCCATCCTGGATCCATTTCCAAATTTCTGTTTGTGATGCCCCTGTAGTTTTGAGGATTGAAAATGATTTAGAATGAACAAGAAAAAAGTTGTTCTAGCTTTAAATCTGTATTTTCCAAAAGCTCTTGTGAGAACATGTAATGACATTATTTTGTATGTTGGTGGTTTTTGTTTTTTGTGTTCTGTTTTTGCTTCCCTAGAACTTGATTTCCTCAGCAATGAGTTAATAGGAATCACTGCTGTTGTTGACTGGACACATCTGTATACAATAAATCTTGATAAAACAGTATGCACTGAGGAGTCGTATGTATAGCTCCCTGATTGGCCCTTTTGATAATACTGATTGTTCCCTTTGTTGCATTTCACACTGTGAATCAAACTCTAAGAACTGGATGGAAAGCATCTCCTTAGTTTCAGAAACATCAATTCAGAGTCCTAAGGCCCCAGGTTATGGGCCTTCCACAATTACACATCTCGTGTGGAATTTGGGGTATTTGACTAGTATTTGTTTCAAATCAAGATGTGAATCCCTACCAAGTCCCAAATTTATTTTAAAATGAGGCCAAACTACACAAATGTAACTAGATCCCCATGTTCTGTGATGACCTGAATTGCTGTTGGGTCCAGGCCATGACCCAGCCAGTGGTCCACAGGCAACTTCGTGATCTTAAGGGCCAGATTTTGTGTTGAATGCACCAAAGTCCTAGGGTCCAGCGGGCAGACACTATATTAGCTTATCTCATCTGGATTCATCTCTTAGTCCAAGAGGGACTCAGTAGGCTCAAGAGGAGTGATGTTTGAGTTGAGAGGCCAAGTTAGTTCATCTTTGCTAGTTTATTACATAAATCATCATAGCTTCTCACCTAACTTCAGTGGTATTGGCCTTGGCTTTGTCTCTTTAACCGTGTCAAGCCTCATCCATTCTTTTCCCCACCTCTGAAACCCCTAAAACCTATGGTATCCTCTTCACTCATACTCACCTGAATCCATGCAGCTTAGTGCTGTAAACTCATCCCACCCCTGCAAGAGGCAATTCTACTGCAAAGCTGAGGATTTTGTGACTTGCTTTTCACAAACTGCTTTCTCTCCTCTATGTAGTTCTTTTCCATCCCCAAACTTTTATCCTCATCTATATTTGAGGCCTACCTCTGAAGAGCATTTGAAAACTTTTTAGCTCTCTGGGGCAGTGTGTGCATTTGGGGGATATGTTAAAAATTGCTCTCATTGTCCAAAGCCCAATTTGCTATTAATTGAGTCTTTTTAGTTTTCCAGCCAGTTTTTATTTATTGGATCAATTATTAATAGTAATAGATAACATTTATTAAATTTTTAGTGTGCCAGATACTATTATACGTATTTTATGCATCAACTCATTAATGCTTGTAATAATTCTGTAAGTTAAATTCCAGTGTCTTCCCAATTTACAGTTGAGGAAACTGAGGCAGAGAGAATTCAAATAAATCATCCAGAGTCATGCAGGAGTTACTAAGAAGCAGTGCTAATTTGGCTTTGAAGCTCTGCATGTAAAGAGCACTCTATGGTCAGAACTAAGATTAAGATACTGTTCTGTGTTCTGCACATGACCTCAAAGTCACTCCATCTCTCCAGGGTCTATTGTGTTCTCAGTGTTTAAGTAGTATTTGTACCTCTGAGTTTGAGAAGATAATACATACTGCAATACTAACTTTGCAGATGTTTTCAAAGAGGAAATTAGAAGGGCAGTGAGGAAGGCAAATGGTGATGTTTACTTACTGGCATTAATTTTACATTTTGCTTCTATGGGAGGGTGTTGCCTGTGTATCTGTTGATATAATTTCATTCTTTCAGAGACTGATGTTAGGGAGTTGCGCTTGGAGCGTGTAGTATAGTTGGAAGGGCACCAAAGTCTGTTTGTGTAGCATAGACCCCAAGTCTGTGCCAGCTAAGCTCAGCAAGGACTTTAATTTAGAATTTCCTCAACCACTTGCATCCAAAGTATGTCATATGTGTTTCAAAATAATCATTGAAAAGGAAGCACAGACAGTAAGTCAGCTGTAAAAATTGTATGATATCTAACAACGGGGCCAGGTTACCAATGGTTGTCACCCCTGTGGGGAATCCATAACAAAGTGCCTTGGAAAGTTCCATGTTAATTTGGATGGGGAGGCCACAGTGGGGCTGGAAGGGAAAAGAAGTTTCAGGGTGCTGGGAATAATTTGAGTAGGGTGAGTCAGTTACTCACCGGGCTCTGATATGGGTGTGAAAGACATTGTCTGGCTGGGTCCTAAGCGGAGGATAAAGCTGGCTTAGGGGGCAGAACATGGCATTTGAAAATGATGGGGGTGAAAGTTTTTATTGGAATCCTCAGTGCAAGAAAGAAGAGGCAGAAATGATCACATCATCTCTAAGGTGCTTCCTTGGTTGCCATCGCTCAAGGCCATGTATCATCTTGCCCTGCCCTCTGTTCAGGGTAATCTCTTATGCCACTTGCCCCACATGCACTATGTCCCAGCTAATCCTTTCTGATAGTTTCTAGTTTGTCATAGGAGTTCACACTTGATCCTTCCTGTGTCTGGAATATTCTCCCTCTATGTCTACACATGGACTTCTCATCATCTAAGTCTCAGATTAAATGTCACTCCCTCGAAGTATTTTTTCCTGATCGTCTGGTCTAAAATACGTTCCTCACCTATGCTGATGTTTTTCCCATCAGCCTGCTTGTCATGTCTTTCCTGGTGCGTATTACAACCTCTAATCGGTTTGATTGTCTCACTTATTTGTAGTGACTCTTCATCATCAGATTCTAAACTCCATGAGGCCAGAGACCATGTCATTATTGCTCACTGCTGTCTCTCAGCTACTAGTACAGTGATGAGCTCAGAGTAGATGCTTAATGAATGTTTGTTTCAAAGGCAGGCAGGGGGAGGAAGAAAAAAGAGTCATGGTGAGCCTTGGGAATGGTTTGTGATGGGATCCAACCTACAGCTTCCGCTTCTTGATTCCATGCTCCAGTGGATTGATTCTGGATTCAGAATCATTTCTACATGCAGATTCTCTGGCTCTCTTTATTATGATGGTTGGCATGTAGACTTGAGTGAAGAAGCAGAAAATTGATCTGATTGGTGATTTGACAGGCTGTGTGAGACTTCCAGAGTTGGTTTTTTTTTAATGTAAATCTTTAAGAATAAGTCTGAAGTAATATCAGTTACTAATTCCTAATATGTATATAGAACTTGTCATAGAATGGTCATACCTAGAATATCCTTGGATTACCATAATAACCCTGGGAACTGACAGGACACACAATTTTAATCCCATTTCAGAGCTGAGGAACTAACCTTGGAGAGTTGAAGAGACTATCCCATTGTCAGATGGGATCAGAATACAAGACCTTTGGTTTGTATGGATTGCTCTTTTTATTACATTTTTTCAAACAATATGTGTTTTGTTTATGTGTATATGTTATTTTCGTGGTAGATTGCACTTATGCAATTTTGATCTTTTTCTGTATCCATAACTTTGGCTGTGTCCCTGAAGTTCCTCTCAGTTTCTCCTCTGAGTATGCCTTTGTGTATAGTTCCGACTTTTACAACTATAGAGACGTTTCACATTTTCCCAAAAAAAAAAAAAAAAAGAGAAAGAAAGAAAGAACTAAAATCAACTGGGATGTGGGAGGAATCAATATGGAATACAAGCAGTAGCAAATAAACCTGACTATATTATAAATGCATGATTTAACCACAGTAGAATGGGTGGGGAAGAAAAGAACTAACCTAAAACAGTGTTTTGACTGCATTGTAAGGCTAAAGACCACAACAAAACACACAAATACAGTACTCTAGTTAGTAGATTTGTTTTTCACATTTCACAAGGTATGGGTTAGCAAATCTGAAACTATGTTACATGTAATAGAGAACTGAGCAGATAAGTAAATATATTGTGGATAATAAGAATTAGGCTTCTCAGCGGTGGAGAAAGAAGTTATAAACAAAAAAAAAAAAAAAAGAGGAAAGCTAAAATAAACCCTATGATGTTGGATACCCAGAGGTATCAGTAAGAACTCATGGTTTTTAAGAGGTGGATGGATGGATGGAATGATAGATAGGCAGACAAATAGATATAGACATTGATATAGATGTGTGCATACATATATTTCCCAGCTCTCTCTGATGAGAAGGCCTAGAAGCAGTGACACCCCAGTAGCAACAAGCACATCTAGCACCCAGATCTTGATTTCTAATACCATTCTCCAATAAAAGAACCTGGGTTTGTTGGTAAAGTGGTTGATTCCATGTCTAGGGCAGAGAAAATACAAGATGAACCTGGACCATCTTATGGTGCCAGAAAATAAGGAAGTACTTGAAAATGTTGGACATATTGAAAGCACACAGAGCCAACTTGAAATAATTCCCAATGGCCAAAGCTGGGACAATTTAAGCAACAAAATAAATGATGATAGTATTGGATTATGGCCCACAGAATAAATATAAGTCCAAACTGTTATAAATAAATAATTGAAAAAAATGGTGGTGAAGGGGCAAGGTTTTCCTTACAGTAAAATTCCAATTAATAAATGTAGCTGGAATGATGGAAATAGAAAATCACTATTTGCAGAGCAATAATTGTTTCAGGCAAGAATCACCAGTGTTTGCTAGTATTAGTGGGTGAAAGTATGATGAGAAACAAGATATTTGTATAATTTCAAAGTAGCTCCCTACGAAATACTTATTAATTACTAAGGGACAAACGGTAACTTTACAGTAGAGAAATCTGGCAGATACCACCATAATCGAGTGATGAAAGTTAGCATCATCAATATTGAGATATACTGACTCATCTAACTCTTGATATCGTGTACTGAAAAGAGCATAGCATCATGTCTGTGGTATTTTTGCCCCAGATGCATAATCTAATTTAAACCTGAAGAAACAAGACAAACCCAAATTGAGGGTTATTATTATACAAAATAACTGGCCAGTTCTATTCTAAAGTGTCATGGTCATAAAAGACAAAACCTGAAAAACTGAGCCAGATTTAAGAACACTAAGGAAGCGTGACAACTAAATGCAATGTGGGATTCTGTATTGGAGCCTACAGTAGACACAGAACATTAATTGGACCTTGGCAAAATTTGATGAGGTCTGTAGAGTAACAGCATTGTATGTCAATGTTAATTTCCTGGCTTTGACCATTGTATTGTGGTTAGGTAAGATGCTAACATATTGGGGACGCTGGGTGAAGGGTATATGGTAACTCTTTGTACTACTTTTGCAGATGATTTATAAATCTGAAGTTATTTCTAAGTGAAAAGTTTAAAAAGCAGGTGTAGTTGTGGCCCCCAAATGTGGTCCCTGCCTTCAAAATGCTTACAAGTCTAGTGGTGAAGATTGATGTTAAAGTAAAAACACTTAAATAAATGTAAAATTACAAGTGTGTTAAGTGCTCCAAAGGTAGGATAGTGGGAGGAGAGCACATTTATAAGGAATTTATTCTAGTTAGGGAGGAAGAGACATTTGAGTTGAGATCTGAAGGAGAAGACTGGGAGTCACTGAGATGAAGGAGGAAGGAAAGAGCAATCCTGGCAGAACAAACACCCTATAGAAAGGCCCTGTGGTGGGAAAGAGCAGGACACGTTCAAGAAATCGAGATAAGCCTAGTGAGGATGGAGCTCAGAGAGTAAGGAGCAGAAGAGGAAATAGGCTGGAGCATTAGGTAGGTAGGAGAAAAGACAGACTGGGCTGGTTTCAACAGGAGGATATGGGATTCAGGGAAGGAGAGGTTACCATTTATTTAACATTTATTATATGCCAGGTTCTGTGCTAGACCCAGCCCTGACGTGGATGCTGTTTTTAGCCTTCTTTTGCAGATGACAAACTTACGTCACTTGCCAACATCATTGAGAAACTGCAGATTTCAGCTCATTGGTTCTACTGAACCTGCACCAATACCACCAAGTTCTCCATATCTCAAGAGTACCATGAGAAGGTCCTAGGGAAACTGTGATTTCAAAAGAAATGCATAGTTAGTTCATAAGAGAAAACAGCTCTCACCTAGGAGAGTTGGTGGTGACTGAGGTAAAAAAAATAGAATCAGTGCTAGTTGCCACTCACCTGCACTTTGATCACTGCTTTTGTCTTGGGTAAGTCGGCTCACTTGAAGCCCGTGGTACAGTAGACTCTTCTTTATCCAGAACTATTCGCTGATGCAGAGTTCAGGGAAATTGCACCTTCTGTTTGACTTAACACTCTGTGTCCCCACACCTCCTCAATGTTTAAAAGCACAGAAGGTGATAGAAAGTATTCAACAGGAGAAAGATGGGCATAAGGATTTCTTTGATGATTGAAAAGGCATGTGTAGAGCCTCACAGGCTCATGATCACCATCGGTGCCATGTAACACTGTAGCAGAAGAAAGACTATCCTGTAGGGAAGCTGGGCTGATTCTAGAACAAATGCTATAAGTTGCTTTACATAAATTATTGATATCAATGTCTTTATCATTTGGCCAATTCTCTTTCTCCTGTTAACAAAAAAGGGGGGGTCTATGGGGAGAATGATGCCCCAGTTATGTATGAGATTGAACTTTGTGCTTGTTAAGGTTCCGTGAACACAATCATTAAGTGTCATGTTAATAACACTTCTATGGGATTCGTTATGGGAGACTTTAATCTGTCTGTTTTTAGCCATCTGTGAATACCCAGAAAATCCATTTAGTCTAGGGCATGCACTACAAAATCCTTTAAAGGTTGCTGTGGGTGGTTGTCACTGTCCTGTAGGTTGACATTAATAGGAAACCTGAAAAAGGAAAATGACGGGGATGTTTTGGGTTTTGTGGCTTTGGGGGATTTTCCATCTTCATTTGCAATGGCTTAAGGCCATTTAAGGCTATGGGCAAGGTATTGTGCTGATGGTTGTGTGGTTCTTCAATTTTATCCCCACAGGGTAGGTCTCCAGCTGACAGTGGAACCAGCGACTAGAGTCCCTGTCCTGATTGTCAATTCTGAATGTGGTTTTTTGGAAGGTCAAGGCCGTGGGTTATCTACCGCTTTGTATGGCAATCTGAGAACCTCAGAGCTTTTTAATTTTGTATAATTTTCTTCTATATTTTGAACACATAAAATCCGAGGAGAGCTTCTCAGTAATTCTAGGATCCAGCTTAGGATACCTTCTTATGGATCCAGACCTGCTCCCAGGGGCTACACTGGGACAGGGTGGGGAAGGATGGGTGGGTTGTCAATGCCACTTCAAGGGAAGCTCAAGAAAAAGAAGTGAACACTGCTGTATGGACCATAATGGATACACATGGAGCTCATTGGGTCATCTTAAGAAAAGGAGTAACCAGGCAGCCACAGGCCCAGGAAGGAAGGAAGGAAGAGAGGCAGGAAGAGAGGGAGGGAGGGATGGAGGGAGAAAGGGAGGAAGGTATGAAGAAAGATTTTAGAAGAGAGCAGTAGCCTTGCCTCACCAGGGAAACCAGAAGAGGCTGAAGCTTCTAAGGGTGCTCAGATGTTGGGAAGCAGAACCTGGAGGAATTCTGCCAGCAGGTGACAGCCCAGCTAGGCCTCTTTTAGGCTGATTGTATTTGAGTTACCTTCATCTTGTTTGCTTTTATTTCTTTATGCACACACCTCTAACTCCCCACACCTGGGATTGTATCATGCAAACTCTTGTTATTATGGGCACTTTCCCTGTCTCTCCCCTACTCTCGTTCCTCAGCAGTTGCTCTGCTTGGTGCTGAGTTCACTCAAGCAGGAAGCATAGATCAGGAGCTCAGAAGGGCTGTTTGACCCAGAGAAGTAGTGGTGAGCCACTGGCTCCGGACTAGGAATTGGGAGATTTAGGTTTAGTTTTTGCTTTTCTACTACTCTGTGTGAGCTTGGACAAATAATTTATTTTAACAAAATTTTACTGAGATAATTGTAGTTTCACATATAGTTGTAAAATATAACAGAAAGACATCCTTTGTATCCTTCATGCAGTTTCCCCCAATGGTAACATCTTGCAAAATGATAGCATAATATCACAGTCAACATAATGACATTGACATAATCCCCTGATCTTATTCAGATGCCCCCACTTTTACCTGTGCCCATGTGTACGTTTATGTGTATGTGTAATTAGTTATACACAATTTTATCACATGTGGCACTGTGATAATCCACTGGCACAGTCAGGTTACTGAATAGTTCTGTCCCCAGAAGGACCCCGCATGTTGTGCTTTTATAACCACACCCACCTCCCTCCCATGCTCACCGTCCCTCATTCATAAACTTTGGCAACCACTAATCTGTTCTAAAATTTTTTTTCTAAAATATTTTCATTTCAAAATATTATATAAATGGAATCATACAGTATGTAACCTTTTGGGGTTGGCTTTTTTCACTCAGCATAATTCCCCAGACATTCATCCAGACACACAAGTAGTTGTGTATATCAATAATTTGTTCCTTTGTATTGCTGAGTAGTATTCCATGGTGTGTATGCACCATAATTTGTTTAACCATTCACCTTTTGAAGGACAGCTGGCCTGTATCTAGTTATTGGGTGTTGGGTGAACATAAGTCATCATTTCTCTAGGATAAATGCCCAAGAATACGATTGATGGCTCATGGGTTAAATGCATGCATAGTTTTATAAGAAAATGTCAAACCGTTTTCCAGAGAGGCGTATCAATTTACATTCCCACCAGCAGTGTATGGGTGACCCAGTTGCTCCACATCCAATACCACAATAGTGACATTGTCCCTATTTTTAACTTTAGCCATTCTGATAGATATGTAGTGATATTGTGGTTTTAATTTGCATCTTCTGATAGATAATGATGTTGAACATCTTTTCATGTGCTTTTTGGACATCTGTATATTTTCTTCAGTGAAATGTTTGTTCCTGACTTTTGCTCATTTTTAGTTTGATTTTTGGTTGTTTTTTTTTTTTTTGGTTACTATTGAGTTTTGAAAATTCTCTAATATTCTTGATACTAGTTTTTTGTTAGATATGTGGTTTGCAGATATTTTCTTCCAGTCTGTAGCTTGTCTTTTCTCCTCTTCACATAGTGTTTTTAAAAAAAATAACAACGTCATTGAGACATAATCCATGTAAATATAATTTATCCATTTAAAGTGTACAATTCAGTGGTTTTTATTATATGCACAGAGGGATCCAACCATCATCACAGTCAACTTTAGAACATTTTCATCACCCCAAAGTGAAGCTCTGTACTTCACATTGGCTTTTGCAGAGCAAAAGCTTTACATTTTGATGGGGTCCAATTTATTAATTTTTCCTTTTAAGGATGATCTAAGAACTCTCTGTCTAGTCCTGGATCCCAAAGATTTTCTCCTATTTTTCTAATAATGTTGTAGTTTTACATTTTATGATTAAGTCCACACATTCATACATTTTGAAGTAATTTTTATATAAGAAGTAAGGCTTAGGTTATAATTGTTTGTTTGTAACAAACAAACAAAATTGTTTGTTTTGCCTATGGATGTCCAATTGCTCCAGCATCTCCTCCATTGAACTGCTTTGCACCTTTGTCAAAAATCAGTTAGGCTTCTTCATGTGTGTCTGTTTCTGGGTTCTCTAATCTGTTCCATTGATCTATGTGTCTGTGATTTTAATTTAAGCTTTTTAAAATGCAATTGGCCTATCTGGAAAATGGGGTTAGGAATACCTCCTCTCCTACTCCCAGGTTTGTAAGTAAAGCAACTATGATCGTGTGAAGGTACATGCTGTTATTGGGAAAAACACAGTTCACTCATTCCCTTTAATTGTGATTGTCCATTTTATTTGCATAGAGTTACTTGTAGTTGTCTCTTAGGACGCTTTGTATTTCTGCAGTGTCTGTTGTAACATTTCCTTTTTCATTCCGAATTTTATTGATTTGAGTCCTCTCCCTATTTTTCCTGGTGAGTCTAGCTACTTGTTTATCAATTTTATTTATCTTCTCACAGAACCAGCTTTTAGTGTTATAGATCTTTGCTATTGTTTTCTTTCTTTCTATTTCATTTATTTCTGCTCTTATCTTTATGATTTCTTTCCTCCTACTAACTCTGGGTTTTGTTTGTTCTTATTTCCCTAGTTCCTTTAGGTATAAGGTTAGATTGTTTATTTGATATTTTTCTTGTTTCTTGAGGTAGGCTTGTATTGCTATAAACTTCCCTCTTAAAACTGCTTTTGCTGCATCCCATAGGTTTTGGATCATCATGTTTTGTTGTAATTTGTCTCTAGGTATTTTTTATTTCCTCTTTGATTTCTTCAGTGACCTCTTGGTTATTTAGTAACGTATTGTTTAGCCTCCATGTGTTTGTGTTTTTTACGTTTTTTCATCTGTAATTGATTTATAATCTCATAACGTTGTGGTCAGAAAAGATGCTTGATATGATTTCAATTTTCTTAAATTTACTGAGGCTTGATTTGTGTTGCAAGATGTGATCTCTCCTAGAGAATGCTCCATGTGCACTTGAGAAGAAAGTGTAATCTGCTGTTTTTGGATGGAATGTCCTATAAATTTCAATTAAATATATCTGGTCTGTTCTGTCATTTAAAGGTTGTGTTTCCTTATTAATTTTCTGTTTGAATGATGTGTCCATTGGTGTAAGTGAGGTGTTACATTCCCCCACTGTTATTGTGTTACTGTTGATTTCCTGTTTTATGGCTGTTAGCAGTTGCCTTATGTGTTGAGGTGCTCCTATGTTGGGTCATATATGTTTATAATCATTATATCTTTTTCTTGGATTGATCCCTTTATCATTATGCAATGTCCTTCCTCGTCTCTTTTAACATTCTTTATTTTAAAGTCTATTTTATCCGATATGAGTATTGCTGCTCCAGCTTTCTTTTGATTTCCATTTGCATGGAATATCTTTTTCCATCCCCTCACTTTCTGTCTGTATGTGTCCCTGGGTCTGAAGTGGGTCTTGTACATAGCATATATATGGGTCTTCATTTTGTATCAATTCAGCAAGCCTGCGTCTTTTGGTTGGAGCATTTAATCCATTCACGTTTAAGGTAATTATCAACATGTATGTTCCTACTGCCATTTTGTTAATTGTTATGAGTTTGTTTTTGTAGGTCCTTTTCTTCTCTTGTGTTTCCCACTTAGAGAAGTTCCTTTAGCATTTGTTGTAGAGCTGGTTTGGTGGTGCTGAATTCTCTCAGCTTTTGCTTGTCTGTTAAGCTTTGATTTCTCCGTCAAATCTGAATGAGATCCTTGCTGGGTAGAGTAATCTTGGTTTTAGGTTCTTCCCTTTCATCACTTTAAATATATCATGCCACTTTCTTCTGGCTTGTAGAGTATCTGCTGAGAAATCAGCTGTTAACCTTATGGTAGTTTCTTCTATGTTATTTGTCGTTTTTACCTTGTTTCTTTCAATAATTTTTCTTTGTCTTTAATTTTTGTCAGTTTGATTACTATGTGTCGTGGCATAATTTCTCTTTGGGTTTATCCAGCCTAAGACTCTGTGTGCTGCCTGGACTTGGGTGGTTATTTTCTTCCCCATGGTAGGGAAGTTTTCAACTATAATCTCTTCAGATATTTTCTCGGGTCCTTTTTCTCTCTCTTCTCCTTCTGGGACCCCTGTAATGTGAATTTTGTTGCATTTAATGTTGTCCCAGAGTTCTCTTAGGCGGTCTTCATTTCTTTTCATTCTTTTTTCTTTATTCTGTTCCATGGCAGTGAATTCCACCATTCTGTCTTCCAGGTCAGTTATCCTTTCTTCTGCCCCAGTTATTCTGCTATTGATTACTTCCAGCGTAATTCTCATTTCAGTTATTGCATTGTTCATTTCTGTTTGTTTGTTCTTCTAGGTTTTTGTTAAACATTTTTTGCACCTTCTCGATCTTTGCATCCATTCTTTTTCCAAGGTCCTGGATCATCTTCACTATCATTATTCTGAATTCTTTTTCTGGAAGGTTTCCTATCTCCCCTCATTTAGTTGTTTTTCTGGGGTTTTATCTTGTTCCTTAATCTCCTACGTAGCCCTCTGACGTTTCATCTTATCTATCTTTCTGTGAATGTGGTTTTTGTTCCACATACTGCAGGGCTTCCGTTCTTCTTCCTTCTGCCCTCTGCCGTCTGGTGGATGTGGCTATCTAAGAGGCTTTTGCCCATCATTGTAGTTTTGATTTGCATTTCTTTACTGATTAGTGATATTGAGCATCCTTTCATATGTTTGTTGGCAATCTGTATATTTTCTTTGGAGAAACGTATATTTAGGTCTTCTGCCCATTTTTGGATTGGGTTGTTTGTTTTTTTTTTTGATATTGAGCTGCATGAGCTGCTTGTATATTTTGGACATTAATACTTTGTCAGTTGCTTTGTTTGCAAATATTTTCTCCCATTCTAAGGGTTGTCTTTTCATCTTGTTTATGGTTTCCTTTGCTGTGCAAAAGCTTTTAAGTTTCATAAGGTCCCATTCGTTTATTTTTTATTTATTTATTTGTTTTTTTGTGTGATACATGGTCCTCTGACTGTTGTGGCCTCTCCCGTTGTGGAGCACAGGCTCCAGATGTGCAGGCTCAGTGGCCATGGCTCATGGACCTAGCTGCTCCGCGGCATGTGGGATCTTCCTGGACCGGGGCATGAACCCGTGTCCCCTGCATCGGCAGGTGGACTCTCAACCACTGCGCCACCAGGGGAGCCCCATTTGTTTATTTTTGTTTTTATTTCCATTTCTCTAGGAGTTGGGTCAAAAAGGATCCTGCTGTGATTTATGTCAAAGAGTGTTCTTCCTATGTTTTCCTCTAAGAGTTTTATAATGTCTGGCCTTACATTTAGATCTTTAATCCATTTTGAATTTTTTTTGTACGTATGGTGTTAGGGAGTGTTCTAATTTCATTCTTTTACATGTACCTGTCCAGTTTTCCCAGAACCGCTTATTGAAGTGGCTGTCTTTTCTCCATTGTATATTCTTGCCTCCTTTATCAAAGATAAGCTGATTTTATGTGCATGGGTTTATCACTGGGCTTTCTATCCTGTTCCATTGATCTATATTTCTGTTTTTGTGCCAGTACCATACTGTCTTGATTATTGTAGCTTTGTAGTATAGTCTGAAGTCTGGGAGCCTGATTCCTCCAGCTCCATTTTTTTTTTTTTTTTTTTTTTGCAGTGGGCGGGCCTCTCACTGTTGTGGCCTCTCCCCTTGCGGAGCACAGGCTCCGGAGCACAGGCTCAGTGGCCATGGCTCACGGGCCTAGCTGCTCTGCGGCACGTGGGATCTTCCCAGACCGGGGCACGAACCCGTGTCCCCTGAATCAGCAGGCGGACTCTCAACCACTGCGCCACCAGGGAAGCCCCCATTTTTCTTTCTCATGATTGCTTTGGCTATTCGGGGTCTTTTCATTTCCATACAAATTGTGAAATTTTTTGCTCTAGTTCTGTGAAAAATGCTGTTGGTAGTTTGATAGAGATTGCATTGAATGTGTAGATTGCTTTTGGTAGTGTAGTCATTTTCACAGTGTTGATTCTTCCAAACCAGGAACATGGTATCTCTCTCCATTTGTTTGTATCATCTTTAATTTCTTTCATCAGTGTCTTACAGTTTTTTTGCATACAGGTCTGTTGTCTCCTTAGGTGGGTTTATTCCTAGGAATTCTATTCTTTTTGTTGAAGTGGTAAATGGGAGTGTTTCCTTAATTTCTCTTTCAGATTTTTTATCATTAGTGTATAGGAATGCAAGAGGTTTCTGTGCATTAATTCTGTATCCTGCTATTTTACCAATTTCATTGATTAGCTCTAGGAGGTTTCTGGTAGCATTTTTAGGATTCTCTATGTATAGTATCATGTCGTCTGCAAACAGTGACAGCTTTACTTCTTCTTATCCGATTTGCATTCCTTTTATTTCTTTTTCTTCTCTGATTGCTATTGCAAAAAATTCCAAAACTCTGTTGAGTAATAGTGACAGGAGTTGGCATACTTGTCTTGTTCCTGATTTTAGAGGAAATGTTTTTTAAGTTTTCACTATTGAGAATGATGTTGGTTGTGGGGTTTTCACATATGGTCTTTATTATGTTGAGGTAAGTTCCCTCTATGCCTACTTTCTGGAGAGTTTTTATCATAAACTGGTGTTGGATTTTGTCAAAAGCTTTTTCTTCGTCTATTGAGGTGATCATATGGTTTTTAGCTTTCAGTTTGTTAATATGGTGTATCACATTGATTGATTTGTGTATATTGAAGAATCCTTACATTCTGGGATAAACCCCACTTGATCATGGTGTATGATCTTTTAATATGCTGTTGGATTCTCTTTGCTAGGATTTGTTGAGGATTTTTGCATCTATGTTCATCAATGATATTGGTGTGTAGTTTTCTTTTTTGTGACATCTTTTTCTGATTTTGGTATCAGGTTGATGGTGGCCTTGTAGAACGTGTTTGGGAGTCTTCCTTCCTCTGCTATATTTTGGGACAGTTTGATAAGGATAAGTGTTAGCTCTTCTCTAAATGTTTGATAGAATTCGCCTGTGAATCCATCTGGTCCTGGCGTTTTGTTTGTTGGAAGATTTCTAATCACAGTTACAATTTCAGTGCTTGTGATTGGTCTGTTTATTTTTCTATTTCTTCCTGGTTCAGTCTTGGAAGGTTGTTCATTTCTAAGAACTTGTCCATTTCTTCCAGGTTCCATTTTATTGGCATATAGTTGCCTGTCATAATCCCTTATGATCCTTTGTATTTCTGCCATGTCAGTTGTTACTTCTCCTTTGTCATTTCGAATTCTGTTCATTTGAGTCTTCTCCCTTTTTCTCTTGATGAGTCTGGCTAGCGGTTTTCTCATTTTTGTTTATCTTCTCAAACAACCAGCTTTTAGTTTTATTGATCTTTGCTATTGTTTCCTTTATTTCTTTTTCATTTATTTTTGATCTGATCTTTATGATTTCTTTCTTTCTGCTAACTTTGGGGTTGTTTTGTTTTCTTTCTCTGATTGCTTTAGGTGTAAGTTTAGTTTGTTTATTTGACATTTTTCTTGTTTCTTGGGTAGGATTTTATTGCTCTAAACTTCTCTGTTAGAACTCCTGTTGCTGCATCCCATAGGTTTTGGTCGTCATGTTTTCATTGTCATTTGTTTCTAGGTACTTTTTGATTTCCTCTTTGATTTCTTCAGTGATCTCTTGGTTATTTAGTAGTGCATTGTTTAGCCTCCATGTTTTTGTATTTTTCCCAGATATTTTTCCTGTAATTGATATCTACTCTCATAGTGTTGTGGTCAGAAAAGATACTTCATACAATTTCCATTTTCTTAAATTTACCAAGGCTTCATTTGTGACTGAGGATATGATCTATCCTGGAGAATATTGCATGAGCACTAGAGAAGAAAGTGTATTCTGTTGTTTTTGAATGGAATGTCCTATAAATATCAATTAAGTCCATCTTGTTTAATGTATCATTTAAAGCTTGTGTTTCCTTATTTATTTTCATGTTGTATTATCTGTCCATTTGTGAAAGTGGGATGTTAAATTCCTACTATGATTTCCCCTTTATGGCTGTTAGCATTTGTCTTATGTATTGAGGTGCTCCTTTGTTGGGTACATAAATATTTATAATTGTTATATCTTCTTCTTGGATTGATCCCTTGATCATTATGTAGTGTCCTTCTTTGTCTCTTGTAATAGTCTTTATTTTAAAGTCTATTTTGTCTGACATGGGAATTGATGCTCCAGCTTTGTTTTGATTTCCACTCCATGGAATATCATTTTCCATGCCCTCACTTTCAGTCTGTATGTGTCCCTAGGTCTGAAGTGTGTCTCTGGTAGACAGCATATATACAGGTCTTGTTTTTGTATCCATTTAGCTAGTCTATGTCTTTTGGTTGGAGCATTTAATCCATTTACATTTAAGGTAGTTATCAATATATATGGTCCTATTATCATTTTCTTAATTGCTTTGTGCTTGTTATTGTAGGTCTTTCCCTTCTCTTGTGTCCTGCCTACAGAAGTTCCTTTAGCATTTGTTGTAAAGCTGGTTTGATGGTGCTGAATTCTCTTAACTTTTGCTTGTTTGAAAGGGTTTTGATTTCTCCCTCGAATCTGAGTGAGATCCTTGCTGTGTAGAGTAATCTTTGTTGTATCTTTTTCCCTTTCATCACTTTAAATATGTCCTGCCACTCCCTTCTGGCTTGCAGAGTTTCTGCTGAAAGGTCAGCTGTTAACCTTTTGGGAATTCCCTTGTATGTTATTTGTTGCTTTTCCCTTGCTGCTTTTAATATTTTTCTTTCTGTTTAATATTTGATAGTTTGATTAATACGTGTATTAGCATGTTTCTCCTTAGATTTATCCTTAATGGGACTCTCTATGCTTCCTGGACCTAATTGACTATTTCCTTTCCCATCGTACAGAATTTTTCAACTATAATCTCTTCAAATTTTTTGTCAGACCCTTTATTTTTCTCTTCTTCTTCTGGGACCCCTATGATTTGAATGTTGGTACATTTATTGTTGTCCCAGAGGTTTCTGAGACTGTCCTCAATTCATTTCATTCTTTTTTCTTTATTCTGCTCTGCAGCAGTTATTTCCACTATTTTATCTTCCAGGTCACTTATCCGTTCTTCTGTCTCAGTTATTCTGCTCTTGATTCCTTTTACAGAATTTTTCATTTCACTTATTGTGTTGTTCATCAGTGTTTGTTTGCTCTTTAGTTCTTCTAGTTCATTGTTAAATGTTTCTTGTATTTTCTCCATCCTATTTCCAAGATTTTGGATCATCTTTACTATCATAACTCCGAATTCTTTTTCAGGCAGACTGCCTATTTCCTCTTCATTTGTTTGCCTGGTGGGTTTTTATGTTGCTCCTTCATCTGCTGCATATTTCTCTGTCTTCCCATTTTGTTTAACTTACTGTGTTTGAGTCTCCTTTTCACAGGCTGCACGTTCATAGTTCCCATTGTTTTTGGTGTCTGCCCCCACTGGGTAGTGTTGCTTCAGTGGCTTGTGTAGGCTTCCTGGTAGAGGGGACTGATGCCTGTGCTCTGGTGGGTGTGGCTAGACTTTGTCTTTTTGGTGGGCAGGGCTGCTTCTGGTAGTGTGTTTTGGGTTGTCTTTGACATTAGTATGATTTTAGGCAGCCTCTCTGCTAATGGGTGGGGTTGTGTTCCTGTCTTGCTTGTTGTTTAGCATCGGGTGTCCAGCACTGAAGGTTGCTGGCCGTTGGCTGGAACTGGGTCTTAGCATTCAGATGGAGATCTCTGGGAGAGCTCTTGCCGATTGATATTGCTTGAGGCCGGGAAGTCTCTGGTGGTCCAATGTCCTGAACTTGGCCCCCTACCTCAGGGGCAGAGGCCTTACACCAGGCCAGAGCACCAAGATCCTGACAGCCACACAGCTCAAGTTGATTGTGGGGATTTAATCCACTGCTTCTGAGACTGCCCAGAGAAATTTCCCTTTCTCCTCTTTGTTTGCACCACTCCTGGGGTTCAGCTTTGGTTTTGGCCCCACCTCTGCGTGTAGGTTTCCCTCACGATTCCAGGTATGTGGGGATTTTCTTGCCTTTTGGGAAGTCTGAGGTATTCTGCCAGTGTTCAGTAGGTGTTCTGTAGTTGTTCCACATGTAGATGTATTTTTGATGTATTTGTCAGGAGGAAGGTGATCTCCGCATCTTACTCCTCCACTGTCTTGAATGTGCACCCTTCACCTTATTTTTAAAGTTCATTTTTCTAACTTAAAAAGTAATACAGAAAATACAGTAGAGTGGATAAAAGAAAAATTACCCACA
Organism: Hyperoodon ampullatus; assembly: GCF_949752795.1. NCBI lineage: Eukaryota > Metazoa > Chordata > Mammalia > Artiodactyla > Ziphiidae > Hyperoodon > Hyperoodon ampullatus. The sequence continues at coordinate 148,102,394 of NC_136917.1, forward strand.
GTCTCACTTGCTCTAATGAGCTTCTGAGAAATTTCAAAATGGAAGGGGGGAGCACCTTGTTATTTTGTGAGTTCCCTTGTCCCTTAGAGTGAGGAGGGCACCTGACTCCAGAATAGTGTTTCCTTTAGGAAACAAAACTTGCCCAGTTTTGATATGTGTGCACGTTTGTAGTTAAGTAGAGGGAAAGAACTGCAAATATGTCCATATGTACATATGTTACACACCCATACTTATGTAAATATGACCAGATAAAAATATAATAAAAATTATCTCATCAGGCTGGAATTGTTCTGTTGCTGTCTGCTCAGAAATGAGGCAGATGATTTCTCAAGGTTTCTGTGATCTATTTCTCTGATTAGAGGGCTCAGAGATTTCTCTACTCGTGACTTGCAGCTTGACTCTTGCTGTCTCGCCAAGTTAACGATATTTTTTTACTCAGGGACTCTGGGGGTGCGGGAAGAGCTTAGACCTATTTAAGCCCTGGCATCAAGTGGGTGAAAAATCAAGCAGTCATGTGTGATCTGGGAGGCAGCAGCAGCAAAAATATCTGACTATTAGGTTTCTTAGTAACAGATGCGTTGAGCCTTTGATGCCGCTGGATAGAGTGTTAATAAATGAACAATCCAGTAGGCATCACCCAGAATTTTCTTGCTGCATTTTAAAGTGCATGTGAATAGAGGTTCCCAACCATGCACAGTGTTTTCTTCCCCTTTCCACAAAACCTTGGTACCTTCAGATCTCTTAAGACGACCATACATAGGACTCATGGGATTGTTTTCTCCAGAACGAGAGTAGGCATGTAACGTTTATGAATATACTGTTTCTGGAAGCTGTTGGGCAGATCAGTCTTATTCCTGCTAGTGACAGAGTGGAGGTACTAAAAGAGAACCCACTGTTTATTTACGTTTAATCAACTTGCTGAGCTGAGGGATTGGATCAAATGCTACCACTTGGTGATGAAAGCAGCCCACCCTCTGAGGGTCATGGGTGAGAAGAGATAGTGCTTACAAACATGGAGGGGGTGGTTAAGTCATCATATCATTCAGGATATGTTTATGTGTAGCAGAAAACCCCATGTAAGATTTACTTATTTAAATTATTGTTGTTACTGACTGCAAAGAACTATTCTAGGTACTGGGAATAAAGGAGTGAATAAAACAGACAAAATAGCCCTCTTTTATTCTAGTTGAAAAATGGACTTTTATCACTCACATCAATGAAATTTGGAGATAAAATGTCCAAGGCTGGTGTAGTGCTCCACAATCTTCAGGAACTCAGACTCATATTGTCTGTCTTCTATCTTGTTGTTCTATCTTCTTTGACATCTGGCTTCCACTTCCTTATCCAGACCATCCAGATTCAGACCAGGAAGGAGGAAGAATAAAAGAGGTATCCAGGCCTTCCCTTTAAGTTCTGTAAGTTACATATAGCACTTCCCCTTGTGTCCCATTGGTCAGAATTTAGCCACAAGGGAGGCTGAGACATTTAGTCTATATTCTAGGAGGCTGTGTGCCCAGCAAAAATATCAAGGAGGAGGAAAAAATATTGTGGTAACTGGTAGTCTGACACAGTCATCATAAAGTCAGGCACAAGTTCCCTTAGGCTTGATATGGTAGTTTTAAGGACCTGACACAAACAACAGAAAAGGGACAGATGGAGAAGGAGCATTGTGTGGGTACCCACCTTAGGTTGCCCACCACCTTAGAGTGGCCTAGATCTGTTGGAGAGCACTGATTCATTTTTCCTTCTGTGACAACTCTTGCCTGTAGGTCCATCTTACCATTAAGAAAAGCCTGTTAAGTAGTTTGCACCATATTTGTTCAGCACATACTATGTTTAGCGAGCTCAGTAATCTTTAAAAAGTACTGCCAGAAAGTGTAGGGAGGTAGATACGGAGTTTCAGAGTGGCCCCTTCCTTGGAAGGTCCTGATGAGGCTCAGGACCAGCCCTAGGTAAATTGTAAGGTGTCCCCATGCTGGTCCATCACCCATATCCCCACAGATGGAAGAGAGCTCCATTCTCCAAGTGACCGCTCTCTGGTCTCTCCCACTGCCTCAGTGGCTTTACTTTTGTAATAGGTCTTTCTGGTCCATCAATATGTAAACCTTCATTAAGACCTAGAAAGAAAGCATAAGCTACTTAAAGCAACCTGGGTTTCTTTTTTCACTCTGTAACTCCTGTACAAGACATTTTTTCTTCATTTTAATGCAGGTAATTTTAGAATGAGAGATTCATATAATCTAAAGAGGCTTTGGCAGTCATTTAATCTAAATTCCTTCCTGAGTTTCTCTTCCTTAAAGCTGTGTTCTGCAAGTAATGTGCCATGGAAGTCTAGGTATTAACAGGAGCTCTGAAAACGAGTCCCAAGGTCAAGAAAGCTTGGGAAAAAAGAGTACCAAATTCCCCACTTGGAGATTCACAATATAATTAATTTTTATAGGCTGGCAAAATTCCATACCTTAAATGAAAATGTAATTGTGCAGGAGTAAACTATTGATACCTGCAGAAAATGAGAGCTCACCACTGAGGACTTAGAGCCTCTCAGAAGCCTTTCATGGTGCCTTGGGTGAAGTGTGAAGGTCCCTGAGTTATTCACCAATCCTTCAGTCATGAAGCTGAGGAAAATGTGTCACCAGAGTTCTATCAATGTTTAAGCATGCTGGGACTCATTATCCACTTGGTTGATTATTCAGTTTTTCTTGGTCTTCCTTCTGCCGCCCCTCCCCCCCGCCTCCTCCACATCTGGTCTTAATTGTGAGAAATGCATCAGTACATTTCTATCAGAAGATGAGGAATGGAAAGGACGTGTGTGGGATTAGATCTCAAATCAGAAGAATTCCTTGTCATTCCAAATGTTACCAGTGAATGAAATTGATAATTTAAAATAAAATACTAGAGATACCTTCAAGATGGTGGAGGAGGGAGATGTGGAGATCACCTTCCTCCCCACAGATACATCAGAAATACATCTACATGTGGAACAACTCCTACAGAACACCTACTGAATGCTGGCAGAAGACCTCAGACTCCCCAAAAGGCAAGAAACTCCCCCACGTACCTGGGTAGGGCAAAAGAAAAAAGAAAAAACAGAGACAAAGGAACAGGGACGGGACCTGCACCAGTGGGAGGGAGCTGTGAAGGAGGAAAGGTTTCCACATGCTAGGAGGCCCCTTCACTGGCAGAGATGGGGGTGTGGGTAGGGGGGAAGCTGTGGAGCCACAGAGGAGAGCGCAGCAACAGGGCTGCAGAGGACAAAGCAGAGAGATCCCACACAGAGGATCCGTGCCGACCAGCACTCACCAGCCCGAGAGGATTGTCTGCTCACTTGCCCGGGGGGTGGGGGCTGGGAGCTGAGGCGGCGACTTCGGAGGTCAGACCCCAGGGAAAGGACTGGAGTTGGCTGTGTGAACACAGCCTGAAGGGGGCTAGTGCACCACAGCTAGTTGGGAGGGGATCCAGGAAAATTTCTAGAACTGCCAAAGAGGCAAGAGACCATTGTATCGGGGTGCGCAAGAAGAGGGGATTCAGAGCACCACCTAAACGAGCTCCAGAGATGGGCACAAGCCATGGCTATCAGCATGGACACCAGTGACGGGCATGAGACACTAAGGCTGCTGCTACAGCCACCAAGAAACCTGTGTGCAAGCCCAGGTCACTATCCACTCCTCCCCTCCCAGGAGTCTGTGCAGCCTGCCACTGTCAGGGTCCCATGATCCAGGGACAACTTCTCAGGGAGAACGCACGGCACGCCTCAGGCTGGTGCAACGTCATGTTGGCCTCTGCTGCCGCAGGCTTGCCCCGCATTCCATACCCCTCCTTCCCCCCAGCCTGAGTGAGCCAGAGCCCCCTGATCAGCTCCTCCTTTAACTCCATCCTGTCTGAGCCAAGAACAGACACCCTCAGACGAACTAACACAGAGGCGGGACCAAATCCAAAGCTGAGCCCCAGGAGTTGTGCGAACAAAGAAGAGAAAGGGAAATCTCTCCCAGCAGCCATAGGAGCAGCGGATTAAATCTCCACAATCAGCTTGATGTACCCTGCATCTGTGCACTACCTGAATAGACAATGAATCATACCAAAATTGAGGCGGTGGATTTTAGGAGCAACGATATATATACTTTTTTCCTTTTTCTCTATTTGTGAGTGTGTATGTGTATGCTTCTTTGTGTGATTTTGTCTGTGTAGCTTAACCTTTACCATTTGTCTTAGGGTTCTGTCTGTCCGTTTTTTTTTTCTTCTTTTTTTTAAGTATAATTTTTTTTTTTTGCGGTACGCGGGCCTCTCACTGTTGTGGCCTCTCCCATTGCGGAGCACAGGCTCCGGACATGCAGGCTCAGCGACCATGGCTCACGGGCCCAGCCGCTCCGTGGCATGTGGGATCTTCCCAGACTGGGGCACGAACCTGTGTCCCCTGCATCGGCAGGCGGACTCTCAACCACTGCGCCACCAGGGAAGCCCTTTAAGTATAATTTTTAGCACTTGTTATCATTGTTGGATTTGCTTTTTGGTTTAGTTGCTCTCTTCTTTCCTTTCTTTTTTTTTCTTTTCTTTTCTTTAATTAGTTTTTGATTTAAAAAAATTTTAATAATTACTTTTTATTTTCTCTTTAATAACTTTATTTTATTTTATTTTGTTTCCTTCTTCTTTTTTTCTCCCTTTTCTTCTGAGCCGTGTGGCTGACACAGTCTTGGTACTCCGAGTGGTTGTCAGGCCTGTGCCTCTGAGGTGGGAGAGCCGAGTTCAGGACATTGGTCCACCAGAGACCTCCCAGCTCCACATAATGAAAATGATGAGTGAAAGCTTGCCCAGAGATCTCCATCTCAATGCTAAGGCTCAGCACCACTCAACGAACAGCAAGCTACAGTGCTAAACAATGCCAAACAACAAGAAAGACAGGAACACAACCCCACCCATTAGCAGAGAGGCTGCCTAAAAGCATAATAAGGTCACAGACACCCCAAAACACACCACCGGACGTGGTCCTGCCCACCAGAAACACAAGATCCAGGCTCATCCACCAGAACACAGGCAGCAGTCCCCTCAACCAGGAAGCCTACACAACCCACTGAACCAACCTCAGCCACTGGGGGCAGACACCAAAAACAATGGGAAGTATGAAGCTGCAGCCTGCAAAAAGGAGATCCCAAACACAGTAAGTTAAGCAAAATGAGAAGACGGAGAAACACACAGCAGATGAAGGAGCAAGGTAAAAACCAACCAGACCAAACAAATGAAGAGGCAACTGACAGTCTATCTGAAAAAGAATTCAGAGTTATGATAGTAAAGATGATCTAAAATCTTGGAAATAGAATGGAGAAAATACAAGAAACTTTTAACAAGGACCTAGAAAAACTAAAGAGCAAACAATGATGAACAACACAATAAATGAAATTAAAATTTCTCTAGACGGAATCAAGAGCAGAATAACTGAGGCAGAAGTACGAATAAGTGACCTGGAAGATAAAATAGTGGAAATAACTATTGCAGAGCAGAATAAAGAAAAAAGAATGAAAAGAATTGAGGACAGGGCTTCCCTGGTGGCGCAGTGGTTGAGAGTCCACCTGCTGATGCAGGGGACGCGGGTTTCTGCCCCGGTCCAGGAAGATCCCACATGTCACAGAGTGGCTGGGCCCTTGAGCCATGGCCGCTGCTGTGCCTATGCGTCCGGAGCCTATGCTCTGCAACGGGAAAGGCCACAACAGGGAGAGGCCCGTGTACCGCAAAACAAACAAACAAACAAACAAAAAACCAAAAAAATACCCACACATGGAGGCTAAATAATACACTACTTAATAACCAAGATATCACTGCAGAAATCAAAGAGGAAATCAAAAAATACCTAGAAACAAATGACAGTGAAAACAAAATGACCCAAAACCTATGGGATGCAGCAAAAGCAGTTCTAAGAGGGAAGTTTATAACAATACAATACTACCTCAAGAAACAAGAAACATCTCAAATAAACAACCTAATCTTACACCTAAAGCAGTTAGACAGAGAAGAAAAAAAAAACCCAAAGTTAGGAGAAAGAAAGAAATCATAAAGATCAGATCAGAAATAAATGAAAAAGAAATGAAGGAAACAGTAGCAAAGATCAATAAAATTAAAAGCTGGTTCTTTGAGAAGATAAACAAAATTGATAAACATTAGCCAGACTCATCAAGAAAAAAAAGGAGAAGACACAAATCAACAGAATTAGAAATGGAAAAGGAGAAGTAACAACTGACACTGCAGAAATACAGAGGATCATGAGAGATTACTACAAGCAAGTATATGCCAATAAAAGGGACAACCTGGAAGAAATGGACAAATTCTTAGAAATGCACAAACTGCCAAGACTGAATCAGGAAGAAAGAGAAAATATAAACAGACCAATCACAAGCACTGAAATTGAGACTGTGATTAAAATTCTTCCAACAAACAAAAGCCCAGGACCAGATGGCTTCACAGGCGAATTCTATCAAACATTTAGAGAAGAGCTAACACCCATACTTCTCAGACTCTTCCAAAATACAGCAGAGAGAGGAACACTCCCAATCTCATTCTACGAGACCACCATCACCCTGATACCAAAACCAGACACAGATGTCACAAAGAAAGAAAACTACAGGCTAATATCACTGATGAACATACATGCAAAAATCCTCAACAAAATACTAGCAGACAGGGCTTCTCTAGTGGCACAGTGGTTGAGGGTCCACCTGCCTATGCAGGGAATATGGGTTCGTGTCCCATTCCAGGGGGGTCCTACATGCCGTGGAGCAGCTGGGCCCATGGGCCATGGCCGCTAGGCCTGCGCGTCCAGAGCCTGTGCTCCGTGATGGGAGAGGCCACAGCAGTGGGAGGCCCGCGTACTGCAAAAAAAAAAAAAAAAAAAAAAAAATACTAGCAGACAGAATCCAACAGCACATTAAAAGATCATACATTAGAATCAAGTGGGTTTTATCCCAGGAATTCAAGGATTCTTCAATATACGCAAAACAATCAATGTGATACACTATACTAACAAACTGAAGGAAAAAAAACCCTATGATCTTCTCAAGAGATGCAGAAGAAGCTTTCGACCAAATTCAACACCAATTTATGCTAAAAACCCTCCAGAAAGTAGGCATAGAGGGAACTTACCTCAACATAATAAAGGCCATATATGACAAACCCACAGCCAACATCGTTCTCAATGGTGAAAAAATGAAACCATTTCCTCTAAGATCAGGAAAAAGACAAGGTTGCCCACTCTCACCACTATTATTCAACATAGTTTTGGAAGCTTAACCACGGCAATCAGTGAAGAATAAGAAATAAAAGGAATCCAAAGTGCAAAACAAGAAGTAAAGATGTTAGTGTTTGCAAGTGACATGATACTATACATAGCGAATGCTAAAGACTCTACCAGCAACTACTAGAGTTAATCAATGAATTTGGTAACGTTTCAGGATACAAAATTAATGCCCAGAAATCTCTTGCATTCCTATACACTAATGATGAAAAATCTGAAAGAGAAATTAAGGAAAACCTCCCATTTACTGCAACAAAAAGAATAAAATACCTTGGAATAAACCCACCTAAGGAGACAAAGGACCTGTATGAAGAAAACTATAAGACACTGATGAAATAAATTAAAGGCGATACAAACAGATGGAAAGATATACCATGTTCTTGGATTGGAAGAATCAACATTGTGAAAATGACTGTACTACCCAAAGTAATCTACACAGTCAATGCAATCCCTATAGAACTACAAATGACATTTTTCACAGAACTAGAACAAAAAATTTCACAATTTGTATGGAGACACAAAAGACCCTGAATAGCCAAAGCAATCCTGAGAAAGAAAAATGGAGCTGGAGGAATCAGACTCCCTGACTTCAGACTATACTACAAAGCTACAGTAATCAAGACAGTATGGTAGTGACACAAAAACAGAAATATAGATCAATGGAACAGGACAGAAAGCCCAGAGATAAACCCACGCATATATTGTCACCTTATCTTTGATAAAGGAGGCAAGAATGTACAGTGGAGAAAGGACAGCCTCTTCAATAAGTGGTGCTGGGAAAACTGGACAGCTACATGTAAAATAATGAAATTAGAACACTGCCTAACACCATACACAAAAATAAACTCAAAATGGATTTAAGACCTAAATGTAAGACCAGACACTATAAAACTCTTAGAGGAAAATATAGGCAGAATACTCTCTGACATAAATCACAGCAAGATCCATTTTGACCCACCTCCTAGAGAAATGGAAATAAAAAGAAAAATAAACAAATGGGACCTAATGAAACTTAAAAGTTTTTGCACAGCAAAGGAAACCATAAACAAGACGAAAAGACAACCCTCAGAATAGGACAAAATATTTGCAAATGAAGCAGCTGACAAAGTATTAGTCTCCAAAATTTACAGGCATCTCATCCAGTTCAATATCGGAAAAAGAAACAACCCAATCCAAAAATGGGCAGAAGACCTAAATAGACATTTCTCCAAAGAAGATATACAGATTGCCAATAAACACATGGAAAGAATGCTCAACATCACTAATCATTAGAGAAATGCAAATCAAAACTACACTGAGGTATCACCTCACACCAGTCAGAATGGCCATCATCAAAAAATCTACAAACAATAAATGCTGGAGAGGGTGTGGAGAAAAGGGAACCCTCTTGCCCCGTTGGTGGGAATGTGAATTGGTAGAGCCACTATGGAGAACAGCATGGAGGTTCCTTATAAAACTAAAAATAGAACTACCATATGACCCAGCAATCCCACTACTGGGCATATACCCTGAGAAAACCATATATCAAAAAGAGTCATGTACCACAATGTTCATTGTAACTCTATTTACAATAGCCAGGACATGGAAGCAACCTAAGTGTCCATTGACAGATGAATGGATAAAGAAGATGTGGCACATATATACAATGGAATATTACTCAACCATAAAAAGAAACAAAATTGAGTTATTTGTAGTGAGGTGGATGGACCTAGAGTCTGCCATACAGAGTGAAGTAAGTCAGAATGAGATAAACAAATACTGTATGCTGACACACATATATGGAATCTAAAAAAAAGGAAGCAAAAAATTTCTGAAGAACCTAGGGTCAGGACAGGAATAAAGACGCAGATGTAGAGAGTGTACTTGATGACACAGAGAGGGGGAAGGGTAAGCTGGGACGAAGTGAGTGACTGGCGTGGACTTATATATACTACCAAATGTAAAATGGATAGCTGGTGGGAAGCAGCCACATAGCACAGGGAGAGCAACTCGGTGCTGTGTGACCACCTAGGGAGGTGAGATAGGGAGAGTGGGAGGGATTCGCAGGAGGGAGGAGATATGGGGATATATGTATAGCTGATTCACTTTGTTATAAAGCCAAAACTAACACACCATTGTAAAGCAATTATACTCAGATAAAGATGTTAAAAATTAAATTATTTAATTAAATAATATACTAATGGATTAAATTGTTTGATAAATTCTCTTTCTGATTGACTCTCCAGAGAGATCTTAAACCCTCCCTTTCACTTATACTTGATTTGATTATGTTGTTATTTTGGGAAGTTTCCCATTTCCAAAATGGTCCATCATTTCCTCTTTTTTTGTTGTTTTTTTGGCATGTTCTGAATAAAGTTAGGACTTTGTAAGGCAAGACCAGTCAGCCTTTGGAGAGTATATTTCATTTTATTTTTTCAGGTTCTCTTATTTATGTCCACAATCCTAAACCTGGGGGGTTCTTGTTTTGACGTATACTAGTTACTAACACTTAGTTTATGTAACTGCACTTGTGTGTCTTTAAAGACAGCTGTTTTACTTTAATAGTGACCAGTTTTGAGAAATGGATAGTCTATTACCGAAGTGTAAAAATATTTTTAGTCCCCAGTGAATGAGGTAAACTTTTTTTTTTTTTTTAGTGAAAATAAGCTCCCTGGCTGAGCCTTTTTTTTTTTTTTAACATCTTTATTGGAGTATAATTGCTTTACAGTGGTGTGCTAGTTTCTGCTTTATAACAAAGTGAATCAGTTATACACATACATATGTTCCCGTATCTCTTCCCTCTTGCATCTCCCTCCCTCCCACGCTCCCTATCCCACCCCTCTAGGTGGTCACAAAGCACCGAGCTGATCTTCCTGTGCTATGCAGCTGCTTCCGACTAGCTATCTATTTTATGTTTGGTAGTGTATATATGTCCATGCCACTCTTTCACTTTGTCACAGCTTACCCTTCCCCCTCCCCATATCCTCAAGTCCATTCTCTAGTAGGTCTGTGTCTTTATTCCCGTCTTACCCCTAGGTTCTTCATGACCTTTTTTTTTTTCTTAGATACCATATATGTGTGTTAGAATACAGTATTTGTTTTTCTCTTTCTGACTTACTTCACTCTATATGACAGACTCTAGGTCCATCCACCTTACTACAAATAACTCAATTTCGTTTCTTTTTATGGCTGAGTAATATTCCATTGTATATATGTGCCACATCTTCTTTATCCATTCATGTGTTGATGGACACTTAGGTTGCTTCCATGTCCTGGCTATTTTAAATAGGGATGCAATGAACATTTTGGTACATGTCTCTTTTTGAATTATGGTTTTCTCGGGGTATATGCCCAGTAGTGGGATTGCTGGGTTGTATGGTAATTCTATTTTTAGTTTTTTAAGGAACCTCCATACTATTCTCCATATTGGCTGTATCAATTTACATTCCCACCAACAATGCAAGAGGGTTCCCTTTTCTCCACACCCTGTCCAGCATTTATTGTTTCTAGAGTGTTTGATGATGGCCATTCTGACTGGTGTGAGATGATATCTCATTGCAGTTTTGATTTGCATTTCTTTACTGATTAGTGATATTGAGCATCCTTTCATATGTTTGTTGGCAATCTGTATATCTTCTTTGGAGAAATGTCTATTTAGGTCTTCTGCCCATTTTTTGATTGGGTTGTTTGTTTTTGTTATTGAGCTGCATGAGCTGCTTGTAAATTTTGGCGATTAATCCTTTGTCAGTTGCTTCATTTGCAAATATTTTCTCCCATTCTGAGGGTTTTCTTTTGGTCTTGTTTATGGTTTCCTTTGCTGTGCAAAAGCTGATGCATTTTAAATCTACCCAAAGCCAGCCTGAAGAGATGAACATGTCTGGCAGCTCAGCCATCATTGCTAAAGGACATGGCTCCAGCATTGACCTTCAGCTCCGTTGGGAAAGGCCACAGTGTTCTGCCAGGAAGGGGATCTTGTTGCAAGTATGTGATGGCAGCAAACTGCTGACAGTTGTGCACGGGCAATGGAAAGGTGTGTTGGCTCAACTCTGACAACACCAGAGCTGACAGGTCCCTGAGAGATGGTGGTATCTAGTGGCTTAAAGTTGTGTTGTGTGGAATCCCCCTCAGGGTCATCTGCCACAACCCAGTGATCAGAACCACTTTCTTTTCGTTGCTTTTTGCATAATCTTTGTTTGAAGAAAGAGTTCCGTAAGTGAAATAAAATTTTATAGTAGGAGTTCAATTCATTTTCCTCATTACATTGGGGTGGAGTTGGGGGGACCGGTGATGAGAACATTTGTCCATGGTCACGGGACTTGCCAGTGGCTCAGTGCAGAAGTGGTTCAGGCCAGGCCCATAGGGAGTGAGTCAACAGTGGGCCTGGACAAGGTGTCTAGGCCCTGTCAGACTTAAGACATTCTTCTTCCCTTTTCCAGTCAAGTGACGCCTGGGAATTCCACCCCCATCTCTATGCCACGAATCTAAATAAGATTCAGACTAACTAACCTAAAATGCTCACCTGCGGCTTAGTGGCTATGAGACTTTGAACAAATCTGAATAAATATAACCTCTTCGAATCTCATTTTTCTCACTTAAAATTGGCAATAATAAGACTTACCTCAAAACTTGTTGAGAATTAAATACAGTTGGCCCTCCATATCTGAATGTTCAACCAACCACAGATTCAGCCAACCTTGGATGGAAAATACTCCAGAAAAAAAAAATCCAGAAAATTCCAGAAAGCAAAATTTGGATTTGTTTTTCACTGGCAACTATTTGCATAGCATATTATTGTATTTATAACTATTTACATAGCACTTACATTATATTATGTATTACAAGTAATGTAGAGATTATTTAAAGTATACAGGAGGATGTACATAGGCTATATGCAAATATGATTTCATTGTATATAAATGACTTGAATATTCATGGATATTGGCATCTGCAGGGGCTCCTGGAACCAATTCCCTGTGGATACAGAAGGGTGACTGTAATAAATGTCAGATATGAAAAAATGTTCATCACAGGCCTGGCTCTTGATAGGTGCTCTGTCAGAGGTGGCCATTAGTGTTTGTGTTCTTGCTGAGTTGTGTTTCAGGAAACTCACTCATGCTGGTGGCAGGAAGATGGGAACAAGGGTACTAGGTCTCACTTATCTGGAAGCTATAGAGTGTGGCCTGGCAAAGATTAACTTGAGAGGATCTTCTTGGGGGAAACTGGATCTCAAACCTGGCAGTCGGTACAATTCATGGCTAGTTTCCAATTAATGGTAAACAGTTCTAAGCTAGTCAGAAATCCTCCTTCTCCGTGGGAGCTCTGCGTATGAGGCAGCAGAAGAGAATCCAGATGAGGGAAGAGTTGAGTTGAGGTAGGAGACAGAGCCTGGAGCAATTCCCTAAGCAGAAGAGGTAGCTTCTAGAAGCTACCAGCGTGCTAAAAAGGCACCCTTGAAAGTACAGGAAACTATAATTTCCAGAGTCTTCTGCTCTGTGTTCACTTTCCCTGCTACCTGATAATACTCGAGCTGCCTCCAGGCAACTTCCTCAAGGCTTGGTCTGTTCCTGTCTGAAGGTGACCCTGAGTCTAAGAGAGAGGCGGCAGTTAAATGTTCCGCTACCTGAGAAAGCTCTAAATGAGAGCAAGCTTTGTGAAGAGCTGCCTAAAGCATTTGGGAAAGGAGAAAAAAAAAAAGCTGAATTATTTGTATTTTCCAGGGATCTTCAGGGCCTCTGCTGTGCTAGTGTTCAGGGTGTTCTGGACATCTCAGTGGACCCTGGACACATCCCTGCTCTTCCTTAGCTTCCAGTTTAGGGAAGTCAGTCCTGTGTCAGGACAGGAAATCATCTGTACTTACACTGCCCACTTGGCTAGATTTCTTCCCTTAAAACAAACATTTCCCAATCTCAGCATGGAGAATCCTCTAACTGAAACAGTCCTCTCAGGGAGAAAAGTAAACAACTCTTACAGTTCTTCTTTATTTGTGATTCATAAATCTGTTCCAGTTCATCTTTAGTTTTTCCTTCCTTCACCCATGCATCTAGCATTTATTGGGTGTCACTGTTTGCCAAGCACAGTATTAGGCACTGGATACAAAGCTAATGGAGCTCTCGCCCTTTAGGTACTTAAAGCCTCACTGGACATTCCCCAAGCAGCAGGATATCACAGCCGGGTAGAAAGTGCTCAGAAGCTATCCCAGCCCAGAAGAGGGATCTCTAAACAGCATGTGTGTGATATGGAATGGACTGTGTCCTCCTGAATTTCCCATGTTGAAGCTCTAACCCCCAGTGTGACTGTATTTGGACATAGGGTTTTTAGGAGGAAACTAAGGTTAAATGAAATCATAAGGGTGGGGTCCTAATCCAATTGGATTGATGGCCATATGAGAAGAGGATGAAAAAGAGATCCCTTTCTCTCTCCACATGCACACAGTGGGAAGGTAGCTGTCTGCAAGCCAGGAAAAGAGGTCTCACCAGAGCCTGACCATGCTGGCATCCTGATCTTCCAGCTTCCAGGACCGTGAGAAAGTAAATTTCTGTTGATGGTATTTCGTTGTGGCAGTCTGAGCTAAGATAATATGTGTGTGTGTTTGAGGGGCAGTGGGGCAGGGGGTGGGGGTTGGGGAGATAGGAGCTTCCCAGAATTGCTGGCACCTCACCTGCCCCCGAAGGACTGTCTGGCTTTGTCATCAGGCCTTGAAGATAAATGTGTAGGGCTGACTTCTTGTAGTTTATAAAATTTCTTAGCCAAGTCTGGGATGACTTCCTCAGGACTCAGCAAAGTCAGCCTAGATATGTACAGTCCTGTCTCCCAACTCAGTCCCAACAGGGCCCAATTCAAATCCCACCACTTCTGGCACTATCTGCAATAGAACTGATATCTCTCTCCTTGGGAATTATTTGAAACCTGATCATGACATTTTCATATGTTCTTGTTATCTTACCCACAATTAGATTGACTGTCACATAAGTGCAAAGATCTTGTCACTTATTTCTTTGCCTCTATTCCTAGGAAGGTAGAGTAAGGCTTGCCCATGGAGCCTGGTCCATAAGTGTTTGTTGTTGCTGTCCTCAGACAGACTTGGCTGGATCTAGGCTCTGTGGTTTACTACGTGACTCTGGGAAAATTACTTAACCTCTTTGAGCTTTGGTTTCCTCATCTGTACTATGGTGATAATATTAGGGCTTATCAGATGAATTTGCTGGCACCATGAGTGAAGCATTGTGTATAGAGTGCTTAGCACAGGATCTGGCCTTTAGCACGTGCTTGGTGTAGGTCTTGTTGAAAACTTTTTGATATATGTCTTTTCCAGACCCCGTCTCTCATTTCCATGTTTCCTCCTGCAAGACCATTTACTGAGTGACTCACCTATTTGCTGGAAAAATGAAGATAACCTGATGGGCTTTAAACTCTGTTTCTTAATATCAAGGAGATAAAAGGTAGAGGAGGGAGAGTAGAGAAGGAGAAGTGAGGAAAGAAAGAAAGGACTGGGAGAAGCAGAGAAATCGCCTTTATTCTACCAGTGTCTTACCTGTGCTGGCCTCCTGCCATTCCTGACCTTAGACACGTTTGGGCCTGAGGAGGTGGGAAGGGGGAACCACAGCCAGCCAGGGATCCAAGGCTGCAGCCTGGAGCACAGGGTCCTCTTGAATGAAAGGGCTGCATATTGCATGGTGTCTGCCAACTGCAGTGAGCTGAGGGCTATATGAGGGGGCCAGCACCCAGGGAAGGGATGCAGAGTCTGTGGAGCCAAGGGAGAGGAGGGGACCGTGTGACCAAGGGCTTTGTGAGAGCACTGAGTTGCCCGGGTAGGTGAGCTTGTGGAGAGCACTGAGCATCCTTGCACCTTGGAGGAGACCCATTCCCACACGGCAAGGACAGGAGAAGGAGATTGCACCTCATCCATGTTGGTAAGGTTCCTCTACTTGGCCCAGTCTGCTGACACCCCTCCCAGAAGCCCAGACCCCACCTGGGCTCAGGGTGGCTGGTTCCCTGGCTTGTGCAGAGAGATTTGGAAACAGGTTGTAGTTTGAAAATGTTCCCATGAGCTTCAAAAAGAGATGAAAAGGTGAGAGACAGGAGGTCAATAGGGGTTCAGAGTTAGAAACCATCAATCAACTCTCTGGAGAGTCCTTAGGGAAGTCATACTTATCCATGCAAAGTAAATGGAGAAGGAAGATAGAAAGTTGTTCTACCGCAGATGAGGAGTTAACCATCTCCCCATTTGTAAGTCTTCACACACTTCCCCCTAAGGTTTCTGCAATCCTGAATTATTTTTCAAAAGTCTCATATCAAAGTACAGCTTTATTATTTTCAAGGAAAACTCACAATAATAGAATTTGAATTTATTTAGCCCTATGGTCATGTGTCATTTCTTTTGTAAATATTATTCAGTGTAGTGTGTTCTAACTTCACATAGAAAGCAAAACTGAGGAACCAGGATGGGTTACATAGCAAACCAATGTAATCAGCTGTACAATCCAGAGAGCACTGTGGGGAGAGGAGAGGATATGGTTTTAGTTGTCCCTATTCCATGTCTGAGGCAGGGCATCAGGAGGAGTTGTGGCTCTAGACGGCTCGGAAGAACAGGACCAGACTAATAAGTGGAAATGCCAGGGAGGAAGTTCCAGCTCACTGGAGGAGAGAAGTGTGAATTGGTGTGTGGCCCCAGCCCCGGAAGTATTCAAGCTGAGGCTGGGTGGCCATCACCAGAGAGGAGGAAGGGGGCGTGAGCTTTGCTGTTCTGCTCTCCTGTTCCGCCCCGGCCAGCGGTCCAGGGTGCCGATGAGAGTAGGTAGCAGGTGTGTGGCTGTCTTCCTGATAGAAATGTTCAAAGACTGAGACTCTGCTTCTCCATCATCCCAGGCTCCTTTCCTTACTTACTCTTTTGGTAAATTGATCTTTTGTCAACTCTCTAAACCATTCTGAGCCCATTGAAACCTTTTAGACTTGACCACCACTTGGGTTAAGCTTCCCCATGTGTGAAGTAGCACTTTATTCTTATTTTGGTTTTAAATAGACCTCTTTCGGGTTTCAAGGAGGTGCTTCTCAAACTTCTGGGAGTTTGAGAATGATTCTAATTCTCTTCATGATTCTATAGCCTCTTCTGGGTTTTGCCTTCCAGACTATGATCCTCCTATATTGTCTTTTCCATACTTAAACCTGTGAGTCACCTTGAGAGTTTTACTGTGCTTCGCTAGATCTTTTCCAGCTTTTTAAAAATACCTTCGTGAAGTAGGATATCCTGAACCACATGCAGCTTTTCCAGCTTACATTTCTGCAGTTTTCTGCATATTTACTCTGTGGGAGGCAGTGTGGTGTATATGAAAATGCATGATTTTAGGGCATAGAAAATCCTGGATCTTCCACGGATGTTATGGGCTGTGTGACTTTGGGGAGTTATTTAACCAGCCACTTTGAGCATCAGTTTCTGCATTTGCAAGATGGAGATAGCAGTATGCACCTCAGATATTCATGAGGATAAACAACTTGGCATTTTTAAAAAAATATATTTATTTATTTATTGGCTGCACTGGGTCTTAGTTGAGGCACACAGGATCTTCGTTGCTGCATGCAGGACCTTTAGTTGCAGCATGCGGGATCTAGTTCCCTGACCAGGGATGGAACCCAGGCCCTCTGCACTGGGAGTGCGGAGTCCTAACCACTGGACCACCCGGGAAGTCCTGCAACTTAACATTTTAAAGCGTAGTAGTACCCTGCCTTGCGTTCAGTAAGCCCTGAATAATTTAGAGGAGGAGGAGCCGGAGAAGGAGAAGAAAGTTCCCATTTTTGATTATAATATCTTTTTAATGAGGGACCTATTTAATGAAACAGGTAATAATTATTTCAGAGCAGTACATTTGAACCTCCCTGTCATATTCCAATTTCACTTATCTTGGTCATATTCATTTAAACTGATCTCTTCTTCCATTCCAGTCAAATAGATAAGAACGTTGTATTCATGCATTATTAAACATAACTTAAACTTACAGCCTTGCATCTTTATAAACATAAGTGAGTAATATGTGAGAGAGAGAGAGAATGAACCCCCTATCTTCTGATTAATGTTTAGACAGTCTTGGCACCTCCCAGAAGCAAGAGCTACAGAGAGAGAAGTGGGAGAGGAACAAGTTGCCAGGCAGAAGCCTCTCTCGGCGTTCCATCAGCAAGGAGAGGTGGGTGGAGACACTGGTGGTGGCCGACACGAAGATGATTGAGTACCATGGGAGCGAGAATGTGGAGTCCTATATCCTCACCATCATGAACATGGTACGTCAGACCACGTGGGGACAGGGGCAGCTGGTAAATAGATACCACTAGAGATGCTCCATCCCCCAAATAAGAGACCTTCTTTTGATCCCTTTATTTTTTTAATTTTTTTATGTTTTATTTTTTTGGCTGCACAGCTTGCAGGATCTTAGTGCCCCGACCAGGGATTGGACTGGGCCCTTGGCCCTGAAAGCACAGAGTCCTAACCACTGGACTGCCAGGGAATTCCCTGGTCCTTTTAATATATATATATATAATATATATATAATATATTATATATATTATATATTATATATGTAATATATTATATATTATATATATTATATATTATACATATTATATATAATATATATATGTATATATTTGTATTTATATTTATAAATATATTCCATGCCTAGATAATTAAGGACAAATTATTCTTTCTCTTAAAAACATGTATCCTAGGAATACTTATAATTTATCATGTACATTTTCCACTAGTTACTTATCAAGTGACTCAGTCATTTTAGTATGATTTTTTCCTCACTGATTTATGTAAGCTCACAAATGAGGAAACTGAGACAAAGAACTAGAACATGATTTCTTCAAGGTAGTTGGAGCTAGAATTGGAATAAAGTTAAGGACCTCTAATTTGAAGCTTCCATTTTGCCTTGTAATGCTTCCTGCTTTCCCACATAGTCGTATCTCACTCATCTTTGCACTCCACCAAAAATTCTTGATCTATAAGATAAGGAATTATTTCAAGTACATTACAGTTCTGTTTTTTCCCCTCCCCCAGCATTTATCTGTTCTCTGTTCATGTGAGGCTAATGGTTTTCCGTTTCTGACTCTAGGTCACCGGGTTGTTCCATAACCCAAGCATTGGCAATGCAATTCACATCGTTGTGGTTCGGCTCATTCTACTTGAAGAAGAAGAGGTAAGGAATAGTTTCCCCACCGGTCTTGTGACCTGGATCTTCACAATCCCTACCTGCTTCCTTCAGAAGAGCTGTGGATGGACAAGAAAGAGGGTACCAGAAAGATGTTTGGAAGCCCATCTGTGTTATTTTCTTGGGAATTCAGTGATGTCAAGTGGGAGATAGAGAACGTTTCCAAGATATACAGACTTGAAATCACCTGACAGTCTTTGTATCTAGTAACTCACAAATCAGATTGACAGCAGTGACTAAGAATGTTCCACAGTGGAAACAGACTAAATCATGTTATGGCTGGGTGATTTCAATAAAAGTTAGGAGAGACATGGAAATACTGAACCTTTTACACCGTTTATTTACCTCCTGCATATTAATACATGTCTCTCGGATCTGGGCCCACTTGTCTCTCTGCACTTTTACTTGGGGATTCTATCTCTTCTCAGAAACTTAGAGAGCATGTGTATGCTGAGACTTAATTGATACCTCAAGCCCAGACCTCCTACTTGAGCTCCAAACTTACATCCAGTTGCTTATTTGACATCTCAACCTGGATGTGTTCTAATCCACTTGAACTTGGAAACTTAGTCCAAAATGGAATTCTCGATCACTCCCTGCCCGAATCATCTCAGCCCTGCCTTCCACCCTTCCCCTACCCTCCATCTTACCCATCTCAGTAAACCGTGCTATTGTGCACTGTTACATAAGCCTGGGAGTCACTCTTGCTTCCCTCCTTTCTTATCTTCCACGTTCCACAGCAAGGCCCACCGTGCTCCTACCTTCAAAGTGCATCTCAAAATCACCCACTGTTCATCATGTCCACAGTCATTGTGTTGGTTTATAGCTTTTATCATATCCTGCCTAAACTACCACAGTGAAATCCCAAATGCTCTTCCTATTTTAAGCCTTCCCTGACACCCCCAGCACCCTAATCCAATCTCTGCGTAGCAGTTAGAATGGCAATTTTAAATACAAATTGAGTTGCTCCACTGAGCAAAACTATTTAATGGATTTATGTTGTTTTTAGAACAAATTCAGCATTTCTTACTGCGTCCTGCAGAGACATTCATGGTCTAGCCTCCATCCACCTTTCCATTTTTTCCTTGTGTCACTCTCTGCCTCGCTTACCCCACATCCCCCCACTCTGCCCCCCCCGCCCCCGCACTGGACTTCAGATAGGTTCCAGAACACGCAAGGCCCCCGTCAGCCTCATGGTCTATGCACTTGAGGTTCTCAGTGCCTGAAGCACCCCTGCCCTGGCTCTGCTGGTGGTGGCACCTTCTCACCTCTCAGGCCTCTGTTGAAATGCTGCCTCTTCAGAGAGGTCTCAATGACCAGCCTACCCAAAACTGGTCCCACTTAACTGTTCTCCATCACAGAAAGTTATTTACTTCCTTTATTGATACCACTCTTGCAATTCATTAACAGTCTGTGTATTTGTTTACTCTTTTCTTATTTATCTCAGCCACCATCAGAATGTGAATTCCATGAGAGTGGTAACTATGTCCCTTTATCCTTGGCTTTGTCTCCAGCACTGAACACAGTGCCTGGCCATGAATGAATGAATAAATAAATGAATGAAGTAAAATGTAATGAATGACTGAACCAGCCAACCTGATGAAATGACTTTGCAATCTATAGCACTTAGCCAGCGGCTGAGATATGTGAAAAAGGGCATCATTCAAATCTTCATCAGCAAGAGATCTGAGGTCAAAATGCTCAAGGCAGGGTTGATTGTTTTCTGAGTAGAAGCCTCCAGGCAGAAGATTTTAAAACAGCGATCTCTGGAGCCTGATCCTTTTTCCTTCTTCTCCCCTCTACCACCCCTATTTCCCTTAGTCACTCAAGATATACTTTGGGTATCTTGGAATACCGATGGATATATTATTTCCCTTCCTGTAAACCTTTTGTTAAGAAAATTTACCCAAAACTTAGAAACCAGGCAAAACAAAAACTATGTGTTCTTTCAGTGTCTAACATGACCTATCTCACTCTATGGGAAGGTAACTTTGTTTGATTATTATTCATGATTGATTAGGGTCTAGACATGGTAAAGTTAGGTGTTAACATGCAGGAAACTGATAGAGTACAAATGGGTTTTGGACAGTAGAGATGGAAATGATTTGTGTCCAGCAAGAAGATAACTCCAAAGATTATGGTTTTATAGGTCTGTGGAACATTATATAATTTTGTATCTAATGTAGCTGTCTTAGTCCAGCATTCTTTTTTTTTTTTAACTGACTATAGTTGCATCAGTTTCATGTATCTGCCTTCGAACCAGCTTTGCCATCTTGCCTGTCTCCTTATTAGTGAGTTAAATATATCTTGAACATGTGCTCACTATATATCTGTATGACAATTATGTTTTTAACTTTTTGAAAATTATACCTGGATACGTTGGAGGACAAATTTTCACTACTGTATAATGGTCTAGCATATATGCATGCTTAGCTACAGGGGGAAAACAGGAAGGTTCTTCTGGGTGTGGGAAGGAAAAACCTTTACCCTCTGCAGTGTCAACAGCTGCACTAGTGGGAGCTCAACATGTGGCTTCTGTGGATTTTGGGCCCCTTTTAACTCTGTAGCTCTTCATTCCAGGAAACAATGCCGCCAAAGTCTTGCTTCCAGTGGAATCCTTTGAAAGAACTTGATTGGCCATTACCTCTCTGACCCCATCACAGTTACGTTGTTTTTCTTCTTCCCTTCCTCATTTCTCAAGTGCAATGAGACACAAATGATTTGCTGCAAAAATCCATGGCTTCCTTTCTCCCACTTGCCAAATATCTTCCTCATTCAAGCTTTTATAGAATCTCCAAGTGGTACAAGGTTCATAACTTGACAACAGAATGGTCAGCTCATTGGAGAGTTGCAATTCACAATTCCCATTTTCTTGATTCCCAGATCATGGCTCTAGCTATACTTCACATCTTGGACTCATGAGCAGCCCCATCAACAGCAAACAGCAATGATTCCAGCCCTTACCTTACATCAGGGTAGCAGCCACAGGCAGAAAGTACAGTGTGAGGTATTGGGAGGTGACTGCTCTTGAACAAGGAGACCTGAGTTCGAGTCCTGACTCTGTCATCATCCCGTAGGTAACTCTGAGAAAGTCACATCATTGCTCCATCCCTCCTTTTTTCTTCATCTGTAAATGAGAAGCAAGTTGTGGTACGTCAACTGTATGTCACATACTATGCTAGC
Source organism: Hyperoodon ampullatus (assembly GCF_949752795.1). Lineage (NCBI taxonomy): Eukaryota > Metazoa > Chordata > Mammalia > Artiodactyla > Ziphiidae > Hyperoodon > Hyperoodon ampullatus. Next base: position 148,124,030 of record NC_136917.1, read on the forward strand.
TGGTGAGGGTACAAATATGAATCAACGTCGTATTCCTGATTCTGAAGAGCTTAGCATCTCCTTCACAAAGGCACAGAATAGAACTTTTCATATTGAGATTGTCATGAATACAAAGAAAAGCAAAAGAGTACGTGGGATAAGGAAGAATACTTGGATGTCTATGCTGGGTTTTAGAGGATGAGAAGAAATTAACCAGTGAGGAAGGACATCCCAGGTAGGGGAACCTAGAAGTAAGGACAGTAGCCTTAGTGCTTAAACTAAGCACTAAGCATGCGTATATGCTAGACCATTTATCTGTGAGGCGCTGTGAACACATCACTGATCATGAACCACAAAATGGGAGGCTCAGAAACCTTTTTGTGAAAAAAGGAAACAATGAGATTTTGTCAGAGGCAGGAGAGAAAACAGCCAATCAAAACCTGCCCACCTCCGTTCACACCCGGTCTTGTTCCAGTGTTACCTGTCTCTGTGCGTGACATCGTCATCCTTCCTGTTGTAGGAGCCAAAGACCCAGAAGGTATCCATGACACCTCCTTCTCCCCCCTCCACCCCGTATCCAGCCCATCATCATGTACTGACAGTTTTCTCTGACCGTGTCATTTACATCACTTTAATTCAGGATACAGTTATCTCTTTCCTGGGCTATAGTTGTATGTACTTTCTGGTCTGCTTGGATTCCTTTCTATCTTGTTTTCTCATTGCAGCCAGGATGATCTCAAAATGGTAATCTGATTATCTCTACCCTCCTGACACCCCTTTCCAAAGCCTATCCCTGGTTTAAAGCAATCCAGTGTTTTTCTGATTCCCCCTCTAATCACTTACTATGCCCTCCTTGCCCTTGAGATAGAGTGATAGTCTTCGACTTATCATGCTTTCTCCTGCTGCTGGTCTTCTTGTTGCCTGGACTGTCTTCCTTTTTTTTTTGCGGTACACGAGCCCCTCACTGCTGTGACCTCTCCCTTTGCGGAGCACAGGCTCTGGACATGCAGGCCCAGTGGCCATGGCTCACGGGCCGCTTCACGGCATGTGGGATCCCCCTGGACCGGGGCACAAACCTGTGTCCCCTGAACCAGCAAGCGGACTCCCAACCACTGCGCCACCAGGGAAGCCCTGTCTTCCTTTTTGACTTCACTTAGTTAACACCTTCATCCTTCAGATCTCAGCTCAAGTGTCTCTTGGCTGGGGAAGCCTTCCCTGATGTCCATGCCCAGTAATATTTTATTATATACTCCCACAATACTGCATTTCTCCTTCATAGCCCATATCCGAGTTGTAACTTTACATCTATTTGCCTGAAACACTTTCCTCCGTTAGTGTGTAAGACTGGGTCTGGCAGAGGTTGGGTCTGGTGTTGCTCGCCACTTAGCCCTACTGGTATATAACAGATAAGAGAAAGAGTGAATGAGTGAGGCCAGCAGTCAGTGGGTGAAGATAAGTGGCCAAGTCATGACAAGCCTGTGGCCCCATAAAGGGGTTTGGATCTAATCCTGTGGGAGTCTCTGGATGATTCCAAACTGAGAGATGAAATGGAGAGAAAGGCATTAGAGAGATGGCTCTGGGGCTCTGTGGGAAGTGACATGAGGTGGGGATCACTGAGGTAGGTCTCTTCCATCATTGACTTTCTATGGCTCTCATCTTTCTTATTCAGAGTCATACCTGACAGCTAACACCATTTTGGACTTCATTTTCTGTGGTGGGTTCCAGAGACTTGGTGATTAACCTACATACATAAAATACAGTTTCTCTGTGTCAGTTACTGCCATGTAAAAAACCACTGTGGAATTTTATCACATTTTGAGAATAAATTAGTCTGATGCAATACTAATTTTGGAGCATCCTGGAGACATCTCAAAGAATAGAGGGTCATATTTTGGACCAGTGGAAACTCAGGTATACAAAACCATGAGCTGGAAAGATTTGTCTAGCATATTAAGACATCCTGGTGAGATGAGATTGGCCATGTGTTGATAATTCTTGAAGCTAACTTATGGATTCATGGGGATTTATTACACTACTCCTTCCACTTTAGTATATGTTTGAAATCTTCCATAATAAAAAAGTTCTTAAAAATTAAAAAAAATAAAAAGACATCAGGGGCCAAGCAATCAGAGTGGCTTCAGAGATGAGCCAGCTTGCTCTCTGTCCTATCCTGCCTCCATTCAGCCCTAAATCAAATTCTCATTTCCACTTTATGACCCTAATCCTATCCTTTGAATTTCCATTCTCCCTCAAGGACTCGGACACAAACTTAACCTTTAGCCCTTTCCACTTTAGACCAACTCATTCAATGGCCTCCCTGCTCTACTTTTGGGCTGGAGTTACGGATAGGATTGCTCCCTTCCCTCCTACTCTTGGGAGCAGTTAACATTGTAGTGAGCACAGGTTTATAGTCAGTCCCCCCTCTTTCTAGTCATGTAACCTTTGGTAGGTTACTTATCTGTGTCTCCATTTCTTCGTTTGGTAAATATTTACTTCCTAGGGTTGCTATGAGAATCAAACGTGTTAATTTATGTAATAGTCAGCCTCTTATCTGGCTTGTAGGAACCACTCCATCAGTGTTACTTGGCAGTATCATTCTTATTCTTATCATTGTCATCATCATCAGGTCCCACAACAACCCTGGAAACTTGTTACTATAATACTCATTTCACAGATGAGGAAGCTGTACCAAAGTCCTTGACAGAAAACAAAAAACCTAAAGGAGAAGATTAGAATCATAAGAAGTTGGAGACTTCTTTTAAGAACAAGATGGAGCCAAAACTGGGATGGGAGTGAGTTGGGATGACGCCAGCCAGATGGGCCCCAGGTCGCTGGGCCATTGAGGGGTAGAGCCTGCGGGTGTCAGGCTGGCTTGAAGGAGCAGCAGTAGGGCTGACAGGTGGGAGGGAGATGACTTTTCACAGAGAATTTCCCTCTTGGTTTCAGAGTGATTTAGTGTTGTGTTCACTTCTGTGAGCCTCTGGGGTTAAAAGCCTGTTAACTCTGGCAATTCAGGCTGGTGACTTCCCTGCCCCCAGCATGATTTGTGGGTCTGTTATAACCTATAGAACTGCTGCTTTTTCAAGATAAATGTCAAGAATATGGTAAATGAATTCGTACATTTATCACTTTTTAAAAAAATCAAGTATCTTGGGCTTCCCTGGTGGCGCAGTGGTTAAGAATCCTCCTGCCAATGCAGGGGACATGGGTTCGAGCCCTGGTCTGGGAAGATCCCACATGCTGTGGAGCAACTAAGCTCGTGAGCCACAACTACTGAGCCTGCGTGCCTAGAGCCCGTGCTCCACAACAAGAGAAGCCACTGCAATGAGAAGGCCGCACACCGCGACAAAGAGTAGCCCCCGCTTGCTGCAACTAGAGAAAGCCCACGCGCAGCCACGAAGACACAGTGCAACCAAAACTAAATAAATTAATTTTAAAAAAAATCAAGTATCTCTTCCTTTGATCATCAGATCAGTTATTCCTCTTTACTGCTTTTCCCTTCTCTGCCTGTTCTCTTTCTTCCAGGAACCTAAGCCTGGCTAGCAGAGCATGATCAGATTGTGCGTTGAATCGCAAATTCTCAAGGAAATCAATACATGATTTTTGTTTTTCATTGTAAAGAGAGAGCTTACAAAGAGAACAATTTATAATAAAAGCCATGTTCTTGCAAAATCATCTTCTTTCTCCCATTTGGGACTCTTTCTGCAAGCCACCACTGATTTCCTCTAGGTCACCTCCCTGTCCAATCAGGTCACATACTCAAATAAATAGGAAAGGGGAAGTGGGAAGTGAATTGGACTTGTTTCAGAAAATGAGGTGAGAAAAAATGATGAAAGAACAAAAAGGGAAATCTATTTTTGTTTTCAAAGGAAATACGAGAAAATTTGTCTGGATGGGGGTTTGTTTTGACAAGCTCGAATAATGACGAGGATGCTTTATAGGAAATGTTTAGTACTGTACAAGTCTCCCTTTATTCATTGTGTGCCAGTGTGAGCTCTCCAAAGCTCTTCTGTATCTTGTGTGTACTGAGGGCTGCATGGTGTTGAGGTGTAGCTAATAACACTAACCAAGGCTCCTGGGATCAAGTACATCCAAGAAACTGAGAAAGTGTTAGACTTAACCTCTTATGAGACTTGGAGATAAAAAGGCTGAGGAGGCTGAAAAAAGTGGTGCTTAATACAAACTTCCTGGAAGAGTCACGACATCTAGCAGACAAGCAGTAAACACTGAACTTGTGTTAAATTCCACATATTGTTGATGAAAGTTCTGCACAAGGGCAAGGCACCCAGCTACAAGTGACCAGCAACTCAGTTAATTACACTTGCTTTGTCTGTAAGAAGAACTGACAGAGGCAACAGGGAGAAAGCAAGCAAGATTTGGGGGTAGACTTTGGGCCAACATTTTTTTTCTCATGTCAATGAAAATTCAATTAACTATCAAGTTAAGAAGATTAAAAAAAGGGAATTTTATTGGAGCTAAACTGAGGGTTATAATCTGGGAACAGATTCTCAGAAAGCTCTGAGAATAACTTCACACAGTTTTAACATTTTAACCTAGTGTAGCAAGTGCTGTGAACCAAGATGCACAAGATGTATTTGTAGGAAACTACTCCAGATTGGGGGCAGGGAATGCTCCTTGGAAATGCCCCAATTGAATCTTAAAGAATTAATGGATGCTGAGTAAGTTAAAGGGAGTAAATGATGAGAGAAAGGAGGTGTTCTAGGCAGTGCAAGCAGCCAGAAGAAAGCAAGGAGAAAAATAATGTGTGCGTGGGCCTGGGGGAAATGGTAATACAGGCAGTTTGAATGTGGCTCTAACATAAACTATGAGGTTGAAAATGAGGGGAGGGCTTCCTGGAGGTTGGACTTTAAAGAGTCTTGAGTCTTACATGGTGATATGAGCAGACTTCGATTTTGGCTAGATTAACGTGGAATGGCAAGGAGGATAGATTTATCTAATTATTTATTTATTTATTTATTTATTTTTTTGGCTGCATCAGGTCTTAGTTGCAGCACACAGGTTCTCCGTTGAGGCATATGGGTTTTTTCATTGTGCTGTGGGCTCTTCGTTGTGGTGTGTGGGCTTCCCCCTAGTTGTGGCATGTGGGTTTTCTCTCTCTAGTTGTGGCGCACAGGCTCCAGGGCGCGTGAGCTCTGTAGTTTGTGGCACGTGGACTCTCTCGTTGAGGCACGTGAGCTCAGTAGTTGTGGTGCGTGGGCTTAGTTGCCCTGCGGCATGTGAGATCTTAGTTCCCTGACCAGGGATCGAACCCACATCCCCTGCATTGGAAGGCGGATTCTTTACCACTGGACCACCAGGGGAGTCCTGGGAGGATAGATTTAAAGAGAAGAAAGAAGAAAGAAGGAGAACAGTTAAGAGGTGCTGTAAGAATTAATCCAAGCATAAAATGATGAGGGTTTGAGCTAGGGCAGTTGGGAGTAAAGATGGAGAGGAGGTAAAGTTAGCAGCACATCATGACAGATTGGGATGCCGAATAAGGAGAGAGGAGAGACCAGCAGGAGGACACTGATGGTGGTTCCTGTAACTAAGAGGATGCAGGAAGAATAGCAGGTTAATGTGGGGAGAAAGGATTTCAGGGATGCTGAGCTGTGGGTACCTGTGGTGCCATCTGGAAGGGGGTGTCCATCAAGAGATTTTGGTACATGACTTTGAACTCCAGGAGAGGTTCGGAATGAGATAGAGATTTGAGAGTTAATAGTGTATAGGTGATTTCCCAAAATACAACTGTGATTGAGAGTGAACTAGCAATGAGCCAAAAGCAGGGCAGGAGAAGAGCCCATAAAGGAGCCCAAGAAGTGGCCAGAGAGTAAAATGAGGAAGGAGAGCTGGGGATCTTGGAAGGAGAGGGTCTCTGCCTGCATTTATCTCCTTCCTGGTGGTGGGAGTGTGAGGTGGGGGAGATAAATAAGCGATAACCATTGATAGGTGAATTGCTAAATCTTTCCAGTTATTCAAAGCAAAAGGTTTAGAGAAGTCTTCAATAGTTTGGAAACCACCATTCCTGGATTAGTAGCTGCATACCTTGCATCACAACCTTGCTCTGCCAAAACCTGCTGAATTACTCCCCTCTCTGGACTGGATTTCCTCATTGTTTAAATGAGAGGTTTGGATTTAAAGTTCCTAAGATCCTTCAGGGAAATGGGCTCGTAGTAACGATGGGAAAATTGGAGGCAGAGTTTATGCTGCGGCATCTGGAAGATGACTGCTTTCCCCGTGATGGTGAAGATATGTCCTTGCTGACACTGAATTTGGCTCAGAATCCAGGGACAGTGGATGTTTGTAAACATTCACTTTTCCTCAAACAGACACATGTGGATTGGTATGTAAGTTCTTCCAAAATTGTGAGTCCAGCCAATGTATAAAAGGAGAATATAGCACAGGGAGATCAGCTAGGTGGTTTGTGACCACCTAGAGGGGTGGGAGGGAGGGAGATGCAAGAGGGAGGGGATATAGGGATATGTGTATATGTATAGCTGATTCACTTTGTTATAAAGCAGAAACTAACACACCATTGTAAAGCAATTATACTCTAATAAAGATGTTAAAAAAAAAAGGACAATATCGAAGCAAAAAATTGAGTTTTTCCAGTCTGGCAATATCTCACCTTGAGCTGTGTGCCCCCTCCAGGGACTGTGAGCTGCAGGAGGACATTTTGAGAGGGGATCCATCTGCTTCTGCCTGTGTGGCCACCTTGGCTCTAACAAGCTTTTACATTCATGGCTATTTAAATAGGGAACTTAACTGAACCTCAGAGTGGGTGTGTGGGTATGTGGGTCTGTGATGTATGGGCTCTTCCTACCCACTGTAACCCATCTGAAAGATTATAGGTTCCCTTTGATTCAAAACTCTGGGAACTCACACGTATTTAATTAGTAAGTAACCCACATAGACTCATACTGAAAAGTGCTTTAAAACAGCAGTCCCCAACCTTTTTGGCACCAGGGACCTGTTTCATGGAAGTCAATTTTTCCACGGATGGGGGTGGGGGGGATGGTTCAGACAGTAATGCCAGCGATCAGGGTGCAGGGGGTTTCAGGCAGTGACGTGAGCGATGAGGAGCGATGGGGACTGGCAGATGAAGCTTCGCTCGCTTGCCCGCTGCGCACTTCCTGCTGTGCGGCCCAGCTCCTAACAGGCTGCGAACTGCTATCGGCCCATGGCCCGGGGGTTGGGGACCCCTGCTTTATAAGACTTTCTATTGCAACCTTCTAGCCTTGATTCAGATCAGTTATTATTTTTAAGATATTAAAATTATTTTTGAGGTAATTGTAGATTCACATGCAGTTGTAAGAAGCAGTACAGAGAAATCCCATATACCCTTCACCCAGTTTCCCCCAGTGGTAACATCTCGTATAACTTTGGTACAACATTAGAACCCATAAATTGATATTCATACAAACCACCTACCTTATTCAGATTTCACCAGTTTTACAAGCACTAATTGATGTGTGAGTGTGAGTGTGTGTGTGTATTCACAGTTCTATGCAATTTTAACATGTATAGATTTCTGGAACATTTGCCACAGTACAGAACAGTTCCATTACAAAGATCCCTCATGCTACCCTTTTGTACCTCCCTTCTGCCTACCGACCTAACTCCTAGAAAGCACTAATCTGTTCTGCATCTCTATAATTTTGTCATTTCAAGAATGGTATATAAATGGAATCGTATAGTATATAACCTCTTGAGATTGTTTTCATTCAGTGTAATTCCCTTGAGATCCGTCCAAGTTGTGTGTATGGAGAGTTTGTTTCTTTTTGGTCCTAAGTAGCATTCCATGGTATATAACAGTTTATTTAACCATTCACTCATTGAGGGACATTTGGGTTGTTTCCAGTTTTCTGCTATCATGCATGAACTATCTGCTATCTACTATTTCTGCTATTTGCTATCATGCTATAAACATTCCACTACAGGCTTTTGTGTGAGCATAAGTCTTCATTTCTCTGGGACAAATGTCCAGGAATGTAATTGCTGGGTCATATGGTAGTTGCATGTTTAGTTGTTTAAGAAACTTCAAACTGTCTTCCATAGCGGCTATACCATTTTACATTCTCACCAGCAGCGTATGAGTGACCCAATTTTACCACATCCTTACCATTGTTTGGGTGCTGTCACTTTTTAAAATTTTAGTCATTCTGATAGGCAGGTAGTAATATCTCATTGTGGTTTTAATTTGCAGTTCTCTGATGGCTAATGAGGTTGAACATCTTTTTGTTGTGCTTATTCGCCGTCTGTATATCCCCTTCAGTGAAATGTCTCTTCATGTCTTTTGTCTGTTTTCTCATTGTTCTTTTATTGTTGAGTTTTGAGAGATCTTTAGATTTTCTAGAGGCAAGTCCTTTGACAGCTATATGGCTTACAAATACTTTCTCCCACTCTGTAGCTCATCTTTTCATTCTCTTCACAAGCTTCTCTCAGAGCAAAAGTTTTTCATTTTGATGAGGTCCAATTTTTCAGTTTTTCCTTTTCTGGATCATCTGATTAGTATCCAGTCTCTGAACTCTTTCCCTAGGGACCCAAGATTTTCCCCTATGATTGTTTTTGAAAGGTTTATAGTTTTACATTTTACATTTCAGTCTGTGATACATCTTGAGATAATTTTTGTATAAGGTGTGAAGTTTAGATCAAGACTCATGTCATTCCTCAGAATTTTGTAATTTTCCAGATATAGATCCTGTACATGTTTTGTTAGATTCATACCACTTTCATTTTCTTTGGAACAATGCAAAATGGCATTATTTTTTAATTAATGAGTATTCTTTCAGAGACTTCCTCCCCCCAAAACAAACAAACAAACAAACAAACAAACAAATGTAGGGTTTAAAACAAACCTCAAAGCAATCTAATCATAGCTGATGTTTTGTCTGATAACTTGCCTTCTTGTCTGAAGGGGAAGTAAGGCACCTTTCTAATGAGGCTGGTCACCAATTAGAAGTACAGCTTCATCAAGGAGCCCCTGTTCTCATAGTCTTTGATTCAGTAACTGACCTGAGTGACCTTCAGCTAGTTCTTCACTTCTCTGAGGTTTAACTTCCTCTTATTATAAAATGAAAATAACAATGCTTTCTTTACAAGTAATGCTGAGAAGATGAAATTAAATTAGATAAGAGAATTTATGCGAAAATATCTGGCACATGAGTAAATGATCAAGAAATGTTTCTTTCCTTCCTTTTCTCCTTTCCCATCCTTCTACCCTCCACCCTCACTCCTTTTCTTTCCTCCTCTTTTCTTCCTTTCCATTCGTAATTCATGCCACCGAGCCAGTTCTTTATGGTGGGTGTGGGATGTTTGTTCCAGTAGGATTCCTCTTCTAACTACAGTTTGACTAGTTGAATAGGAGACTGACTCACCTGTGCCCAGCTAGTCCCCAGAACCTCTCTCCCTCCACCACCGTATACCCTATAATGGATGATATAATGATGAGTATTGTTAAATAATGAAGTCTGTTGCTTTTATTTAAATTCTTTACACTAGGGAGTTCAGTGAGTTTTTGTGAGTGATGAGCCACCTGTCTGTGTTTTCATGAAGGGAAGGTGATCTATGGTAGTCAATTAGCATGGGTACGGGGACATGGGAGTACCTCTGACAGGCAACTGAAGCCTCTCAGGCCTTGTTGGATTTGGGTGTGGGCCTTAGCAAAATACAGAATATAGAGAAGCAAGCTCATAGTTGGATGTAGAGACGGCCCTGAAGATCTTGGGCCGAGCCCAGAGTAATAGACTCAGATTAAAGTAAGCCAAGGGAGGTAGTCATTCTCCACGTAGAACCCACCCTGTGTAAGAGATGGCTCTATATAGAGACCCCAAAGAAATGAGGTAAGGGAAAGGAATTTCTCCTTTAGAAATTCGAATTAAACTGGAGCCCTTCTAGGGCTGATTACCCCTTTTTTCTTCTCTCCCATTTGGCAAGTGTCATCCAGTTAATTTAGAACAAGCCCTCTCCTTCCATCTCCAATAGTAACTGCGGGCCAGCTAGATATGACTCGGGAGCCCTTGAAGTTGCAGGCTGGGGCATCTACCCCAGTGTCCTAATTGTTGTCAGACAATAAATGATCCTAACTGGTTAAAAGCCTGGAGAGATTATGTCACCCTCTGCCCTTTACCCACAGATGTCAAACCAAGATGGAAACCATGGGCAAGGAAACATCCAGTACATCCTTGCAGGATACCCCATGAAAGGAAGATGCTTTTTGTTGAAAATCTATTCATTTTGCATTAGAAATAAAAATGTCTCTTTGGAATTGTATTGGCTTAGGAAGAAGATAACCAGTAGAAATAGAACTTCAAACAGATCTTGGTCTTTGCTAATATATTTTTAGTTTTTCTTCAAGGACTACTTGTCCCAGTAATAATTTCTATTCTGCAGTTCTCCCCTTTACGTTCTTTTAGTGGAAGTCATGGGAATGACAGTGTTTAGAGCAGGGGGTTGGCCCAGAGGAGTACATTGGCCTCCCCAAATTCTTGCCAGATGTCTGAGACACCCACCCAGAGCTCATCTCACTTAGCTGCTTCTGAAGACTAAAGTGATGGGCTCTGACCACAGAAAAATCACCCATGCCAATCTCTTCCTCTTCTTTCTCCAGCAAGGATTGAAAATAGTTCACCATGCAGAGAAGACACTGTCCAGCTTCTGTAAGTGGCAGAAGAGCATCAATCCCAAGAGTGACCTCAACCCTGCCCATCATGATGTGGCCGTCCTTCTCACCAGGTACCCCAGAGCCAGGGGCTGCAAGGCAGGGAGGGCTGGCAGGTGAAAGGATTGCCAGGTATTCAACCTCATGAGATTCTTTTGCTCTTTGCTGCTCTTGTCATTTAAAAGGCAGCGTCTATCAACTAGACACTTCCTGACTCCCATACCAGTAAGGGAGCAGTCAGCAAACGTGCTAAATGTGCACAGCTCTCTGTGTTAATAAACTGCATCTGCTCTTTCCTATCCCAGTGATTATTTCATCTTTAAAACTGGCTTTTCGGTGCAGCTATATAACCAATCAGGAAGCTTGTTAGCAGATCCTCATTAAAGGCTCCTTTAACTCTTAAACATGGAATTTCTCATCCTTTAATTTTCTTTTTAAAAATTTCCTCCAATTTAGAAACCTGCAACTATCTCTACAGAAATCAGTCCTCCTTGTAATCCATCTCTGACTGATGTTGAAGACAGAATATGGGGAGAAGGTCCTCCCCTGAATAGGCAGAGTGGTTTGCTTGCACCTTTCTCCCTTTTACTCTCATGAAGATACTATTTGTTCTGACTACAGAGAGACCCTATGGTGTTAAAGAAGAACCGTCAGACCTTCTAGGACTCATAGCTGTGAAAAGCTAGTGAATTTACCTGATCAACCAAGGCTCTTGGAATGCTATGTTTGCACATTGATTCAATAAATATTTTTGAGTACCTACTATGTAACAGACACTATTTTAATCTAGACAGATGAAGCTCTTAATGGGCAGAAAGTAAGTTTTCACTGGGCAATCCTATGCACATTCAGAGACATCCTGAAATCCAGAGATGTGTAGTGGAAGAGGCCTTTCAGCCTGGCCCTCCAGCTGAAGAGACCCTCATGAGCGGAAAGGCCCTGGGTGTCTGTTTGTCGTCCCTGGGGAGGACAGGCTGACCCTGAACAACTTGGCTTGTCATCTGTCCCTTTGACAGGGTTATCCCAGTGCATAGGTTATGTACAAGGGATGATAATCAGCCCCCACCCTATCCAAATTTCTGTCTTACCCTGACCCCAAATTCCAATCATCAGAATCACTCTTTTGAGTGATAGTATCAAAACTTCGGTTGAATGCAAATACGTTCCAAAATAAGTCCGTGGAATAAACCTATTACATTAGGTTCATTAGGTCTTATGACACCTGGGTTGATCATAGCTCCCCTGGGAAATAGGTTGGTGTGGGTGTAGAATGTAAGCACAGAGGCTTTGGGGATCCAGCAGGCAGCCAGGGAACATGAGGACCCAGGCAAGTGGCCAGGGGAAGACTTCGGTCTAGGCAGGACCTGGCTGTAGGGAAGAACCCTGGATCATGGGACCAGCATTGGCCACCTGGCAGCTGTGTCTCAGCACCGTCTCTTTTCTTTCCCTGAAAGCAGAAGTAGTTTCTCCTCTCATTCTCACATGCATAAATCAGTGAGTTAATGACAGTTGGCCTTTAGGGAGTATTTGACACGGGCCAGGCCCTATGCTACATCTGTTAGAACAATCATCATTCCATTTAATCCCCACAACAACCCTGGTGGTTCATTACTGTCAATCATTCCTGTTGTACAGATGGGGAAACTGAGGCTTAATTATGTCACTTGCCCAAAATCTCACTGCTTTTAACAGGTACAGTAGAGACTTAAATCCAGGTAGCTTGACCCCAATAGCCATACTATTACCCAGTAAGAATACAAAGGATCTGTTCTCCTTTTTTTCTTATTGTTATAATTTTTCTTCCTTAGAACAGGGGTCAGGTTCAAGCTTTGATGAACCTCACCAAGTCCTAGACAGTAGAGGGAATTTCAAGTTCTGAAGCAGGATTTCTCAATATCAACACCATTGACATTTTGGGTTGGCTAATTCTTTGCTGTGAGGGGCTGTGCATTGAAGTGTATTTAACAGTATCCCTGGGGACTTCTCTGGTGGTCCAGTGGTTAAGAATCCACCTTCCAATGCAGAGGACGTGGGTTTGATCCCTGGTCTGGGAACTAAGATCCCACACGCCATGGGGCCACTAAGCCTGTGTGCCACAGCTACAGACCCCACGCACTCTGGAGCCCATGCACCACAAGAAAAGATCCTTCATGCCACAGCTAAGATCCAATGTAGCCAAAAATAAATAAATAAATATCAGAAACAAAACAAAACAAAACACAGTATCCCTGGCCTCTATCCATGAGATGGTGGTAGCACCCTCCTCAAAGTTGTGACAGCCAAAACTGTCTCCAGACATTGCCAGATGTTCCCTAGGAGGGTGCGGGAACAAAAATCAACCCCTGTTGAGAACCTCTGCTCTGAAGAAGTAGGTAGGCTCAGGATGGGAGGGAAGTATAAGACTGAACTTGCCTCTGGAGGACTATGCTGAGATCCACTTCAACAGAGCTCGCTATAGAGGTGCGTTCAGTAGAAGGTGGGTTTGGTGTGAACACGCCTTGTGAAATGGGGCTGGTGGTTGCATGCCAAGGCGTGTTTTCTCTTTTAGTATCCCCAGTGCATGGTGGAGGTGGAGCTGGTCTCCTCCTGGGAGCTTAAGCTCTTTGCCTGCAAGACCACCCCTATCTTACAATCCTTTTGTTACCTGCTTTTATCTTCTTTAGTGCTGGATACTTAATAGGCACTCAGTGAACAGTTTTTTAAGGGACCCAACTTCCTGCACTTTCAGAAAGTTGGTAGATTACCAAAAACCATCATTCATCTTTTCCCAGCAGCCCCATGCAGACCTAGACTTTTTTTTTTTTTTATGAAATAATAAAAAGTAAATCTAGCAGTAGGGGTGGAAAAGTGTTTGGTCGGTCCTCCCACAGAATCAGAAATTATTTGAAATGCTTGGGCTATATGATCCAGTCTAACTCTCCAACATGGAACTACCACTACTAGTAGGGGTGCGGATTCACATCTGCTGCGCATGCTGGGAGATGACAGTTACTTTCTCCTGTTCCATTGTCCCAGGCATTGCCTCTTGGAGAACTGAGAACTTACTTATGGGGGTTCTCAGAGCCTGAACCTTTCCTATGGCCCAATGGACACAAAAAGCAGACCATTTATTGCCAGATATCGCACCCACACAAACCCCATGATCTGAAGGTCTGCAACCAGTTAAAGCTCAGGACTCTGTTGACATTTGTGCTAGTCTTTCTTGGCAAAGACTTCTTGAACTAAAGAAAACCATATGATTAATTAACAACTCTTCAAAACTCTTGTCACTTTGAAATGAGCCCTTCTAGGATATGGGAGCACATTTTTATATTTAAAAGCTGTAACTAGTATTTTTAAGATGCTAGGAGTGTTTATTTGTGTGTCCATCCCCTCCCATATGCAGTATTGTTAGGGTGGTGGGACTGGAGAGAACATTAATTTGATCTCTGGATGGGTTGATTGCACCAATTCCCTTTTTCATGAATGACTAAAAATTCTCAGATGAGTTTTGATGACAGACCTCAGAACGACCAAAAATGTGTTTCATGTTTGAAAAAAACCTCAGCCACTGATGGTTGTCCCTTCCCTATTTAAAAGTTCAAATTAATTCCAGTTTTCAATCAAATCCTTCCCTTATGGGTCAAATAATATAATTATTAAGATTAAGAGCAAAAGCAACTCAAAGTAAAACATTTGCCATATTTTCCTACCTTTTTCAGGTGTTAGTGATATTCAATCATCAAGTGGTGAAATCAGAATAATTCTAGTGAATTCAAAATTGCTCCCTAATTCGTATGGACTATTAAAACAATTTTAATCAAGCTTTACAGACCATATTGAATGTGAATTAATACCCAGATTTTTTCCAGGAGGGTTTTTTTTTTCCAGATGTTTCTTTGGGTACCTACTCATCTCTGTTCTCTACTTTCAGAAAAGACATCTGTGCTGGTGTCAATCGCCCCTGTGAGACTCTGGGTCTGTCCCACCTGTCGGGAATGTGCCAGCCTCACCGTAGCTGTAACATCAATGAAGATTCTGGACTCCCCTTGGCTTTCACAATAGCCCATGAGCTTGGACACAGGTAAAGGGCCAAGGAAACTGAGATCTCTTCCTCATGTTCATGCATCAGTATCAGTAGAGGGAATGGAGGGAAACTTAAACAGGGTGTCAGGAGAATCTGTTTGCATTGTGGCTTGAGAATCACCCTCTTAAATCTGTGCTTCCTCATCTGTAAAGGGGGAAATGGGGAATCACACATGACAAAGATTCCACTGTCTTCTCTGCTCTGACCCCTTGTACCATCGACATCACAGAATCAAAGAGGCCACTGCAATTCTCTGAGTTAGAATGAAGCGAGCAGAAACAAGGAGATAAGCTTTAACTTAATTGATTAATTCAGGAGTAACAATCCCTATTTAGTTCTTATGAAATTGTAATATTGTTAATATCACTAAAAAGTCATAAACCTTAACATTTTGTGCCCTTACTTTATGCCAGACGCTTTGCATTGTGTCACTGAATCCTCTCAACAACATTATGAAGTAGATACTATTGTTAGTCCCATTTTACTTATATGTATTAAAGGAGAACACTGAATAAAGAAAAAATGGAAAACTGCTATAAACTTGGAAAGCCCAGCAGACAAACACCAGTTAACAGAAGGTCCAAGTTGTCACACAAATGTGTGAATTTGATTCGGTGAATTGACTGAAGGCAGGTTTCAGAAAGGTTGAATAAAGGAATAATGAGGATTCTGGATTCTCTAGGTGTCAGAAGTTCCCATGGAGGCAAGATCTCAGCTTATTCATAATTTATTGGTGTATGTATTAACCACAAATAAGAGAAGAGCACACTGGTTGGAAGCTCAGAGTGGGGAGTCATTGTCAATGGCTCGACTACACCCCTGCCTGTTATGTAGCCACCAGCCTGGGTCTCCCCCCTCCAAAAAGGAAGCAGAACACTGGGCACGTTTGGGGTATCCAGGCAGAAAAGGAGGTGGGATTAGGAAGAACCCTGTTGACTGGATTATTCAAGGCCCAACCTCTCTGGCCTGAGCTTCCCCACCATTTTTCTCATATAATATTGGAACTTTTCAAAATACTTTTACCTGAAGTACAAAACCAGAGTATCGGCTTGGGAGGTCAGAAAAGTGAGTGCTTATTCTGGCTTTTCCATCAACCAGTATTATGACCTTAGAGAATTCCCTTCACCTCTTTGCGCTTATTTCCTTATCTCTGAAATGAGTAGGTTGAATTAGGTACTGTGATTTCTTTGATCCTTACCAAAAAGCCCTGAGAGATAAATGTGATATATTCTAGTATCCTTAATTATCAAAAATTCAAATACAAAGAAGTTAAGGGACTTGCTTATGATTAAATAATGATTGGGGACAGAATGCTAGGTCTTGAAAAGACCAGGCCATAGTTGTTGGCATGTTGATAATAAGTAGGCAAAATGAAAATTATTAGTATGTGCAAATGTATAGGCATCCTCAATCCTGATATGTGGAAGGACTGTCCCTTGTAACTTCCAATAAAGTCATTGGTATCAGCAGCATCTGCTGACCAAGCAACGTCAAGTGAATATAACTAGGTCAAACTGAGAAATGATTGCTCAAGACATTCCCAGCAATGGTATGCCCAAGCTAAAGAAAAGTGGAGAAGACATTCTCAAATGCTCACCACTTGTGTCCAAAGAATGGATCCTTTATATACTCAAGTCAACTTGGCAGTTTTTAAAAAGTAAACTAGTGGTAATACTGCCATGTGATCTAGCAATTGTACTCCTGGGCATTTATCCTGGAGAAATGAAGATTTATGTTCATACCAAAAAGCCTATACATGAATTTTTTTTGCACATCTTTATTGGAGTATAATTGCTTTATAATGTTGTGTTAGTTTCTGCATGAATGTTTATAGAGGCTTAATCTTAATGCCAAAAACTGGAAGAAACCCAGGGGTTGTTTCAACTCAATATGGTGAATGGTTAAATAAAATGTGATGGATCCATACCATGGAATACTACTCAACAAGAAAAAGGAACCAACTATTGATACATGCAATGACCTTGATGAATCTTTGAACAATTAAGCTCAGTGAAAGAAGCCAATCCCAAAATGTTACATAGTGTAAGATTCCATTTACGCAGCATTATTGAAATAACAAAATTATCTAAATAGAGAACATATTAATGGCTGCCAGGGTTTGAGGAGGGAATGGGGGAGGGAAAGAAGTGGGTGTGGCTATAAAGTGCAACGTGAGGAATCCTTGTGATGGTGAAAATGTTCTGTCTTGACTGTATCAACATCAGTATCCTAGTTGTGATATTGTATTACAGTTTTGCAAGATGTTACCATGAGGGGAAAGTGGTTAAAGCGTACATGGGCCCTCTTTGTATTATTTCTTACAACTTGCATCTGAATCTATAATGATATAATAATATAAATTTAATATATAAATATAATAAATTAAAAGTTTAATTTTTAAAAGGGGACCTTGGGCCATGTACAGATGACCTAAATAGAACACTGTCTTCTAAATGGCAAAAGAAAAAGTTTTGGGTCACTGATAAGAAAGACAAAGTTGAAGGAAGACATATAACCTTGAGTTTGAGTGATAGAAAAAAATGCTTTGGTAAGACACAAAACTGAAGAAGAGAAGACATTAGGAGTGTTCTGGAGTGTCCTGAGAAACTTGTTCATAGCTAAAGATGCTTCTGAGGTATTTAGTTCTTTCTTTAGGTGTAAAGTTCTAACTAGCTGTGGACCAAACTGAGAAACACTGGGCAGATCAATGAAATGGCCTGCAGCTGCCCGGAAAAAGAAAGATACAATAAGCTACTATCCTAAGAAGATACTCATTATCGTTCAATGACTAAGATACCCCATTGTTCTTGAAAACTTAGTTGTTTCATCACTGATTGCGTAGGATGCAAAACAGAAAGTGAAGTTAACTAACTTATGCTATGGCCTAAATAAATAATTTGATTTTTATTCTGAGAAAATTTAAAATTCTGTTTATGAGAAGCCTGGATTATATCCATTATCCATACCTAAGCTCTCATCCCTTATTGGGTGAAATACAAAAAATGAAGATGGAATTCCAGCAGGAAATTTAAAAACCTCTCTGAGACTTAGCATCCTTTTCCTTTAAGTAATGAAAATATCACGATAGAGATGAACACTTAAAATGCAATATCCACCCAATACATACCACTCTTCTGGATTGTGATATTCCATTTATTTCATTTATAGAGCTTTGCTCGTTGCATATACCCAATTGATATTTTCTGAATGCGTTAGAAAAGCTCACATTCATACTTTGATGATTCTTGTTCTCTGCTGGTTCTGCTGCACCATAAAATAAACAGTAAAAGGCAGGGAATGTCTCACCAAGTGATACCCTGAAACCCAGGCAGTGACTTAGCTTACTATTTCATGTCTATAATTTCATAAACCCATCTAACAGGAATTACAAAACAAAGATGTAGTAAAGCAGGCTAATCCAACAGCCCAGTTAGTTGTTTCAGACTGTAGTAGTCTCCTTACTCCAAGCTGCTCTTGAGGTTCATCCCACCTGCTGGAAAGTAGCTTCCTGGAAACACCTTCCATCCCTTGGACCCCATGTGCTTTCCTTGTCTCTCATTATTCATTGACCCACTGATCCCATGTGACAGGAGTGCTCCCCCCATTTAGAGAAAGTAGACATGTCCAGAGGGACCTTTGTTTCGTAGCACTGCTTTTCTTTTGTTGGATGGGAGCACAGAGGAGTGATAAAGCTAGAGGGGGAATGCTTTAGTGAATTAAAAACTTTAGAGGGAACAAAATCAGTTCCTTTTGGGGGAACTAATATATTTAGAGTATAGGTTTGAAGCCACTCAGTATATAGGATCCAGCCATATGGCTTGTCTTATTGGTTTTTTGGCCACGAGGCATGTGGGATCTTAGTTCCCTGACCAGGGATCGAACCTGCACCCCCTGCATTGGAAGGTGAAGTCTTAACCGCTGGACCCCCAGGGAAGTCCCGCTTGCTTATTGGAATAGCCAGTGCTAGAAAAACAATTATTCATGGAGATTTCTAGAACCATGCTTGTTTAGGATTTTTCCTAATTATTGAACAGGTGAACTTGTGGAATACTTTATGAACTGGGTAGGACTGGATTTGCAACAGGCTGGGGAAGGCTTGCTCGCGGGGGGGAAAAAAACCCAACTTTCATTGAATTAAATTCTTTGTGGTTGGGTGGTGAGAGCTCTGTAGATTAATTCTCTGACTCCTTTGTGAGTATTGTATTCATGTGGAATGTGATCAGAGTCTGTAAGTAAGTTGATAACATCTTAATGCATTAAAAATAATACAAGAAAATCCCTAAATCCCCCAAAGACTATTTTCTGCAAGAGTTGCTAATGTTGATCAGGAGATTTTATTAAAGTTAGATATGAGCTTCCCTGTCAGAGGGATTGAATTTCACTAGCAGAGTAAAAGGTCATACTTTCCTCTGTTCAGATTTGGAAAGTGAGCCAACATCTCTAGGTTGTAAGTGTCCAATAAGCAGATTCCAGCGGAGAGGGGTCTTGTGGGGACTCAGAAGTCATCTTGATGGTGATCCTGAGGATTTGGCTTATAAACTGACACTTCTCAGTCTGCCTGTTTCCCACACACCTCCTTGCCATGGGAGTCAGTTAAGCACTTTAGGGCCTTTCAAAGCTGCTTCACCTCGTCATCCCTGGCAGTGGGAGGTCAGGGAGCCAACCGAGCAAGACACAGACAAGAGCACTGATTTAGGAGCACAAAGATCTGCAGAAGACCTAGTTTTGCCACAAACTAGCTCATGACTTTTGACAAATCTCAAACTCTCAACTTACTTATCTAGAAAAGGAAAATAAGCTAGCTAGACAGTGATAAAAACAGCAATAAAAAGTTGCTGTCAGTTATACAACATATATATATGCCAGGCACCTTGCTAAGTGATTTTCAAACTTTATTCCACTCAAATCTCATCCCAGGACTATGATGATGACTCCATTTTCTGCTCGGTGAAACTCAGCAAGTTTCAGTAACTCACAGATCCTTAAGTAGCAGAGCTGGAATTCAAATCCAAATCTTCTGTCTTCAGATACCCCGCTCTTAACCCTTGTACTGTAAGGTCTCCCTAATGTCTGATGTTGGAGGGCTCATAACAATACTAGAAAGAAATCCATCCCCTCCAAGCTTGTGGCCTTTGACAAAGTCTTCCATAGGCTTCCCCTCTCATGCTCTCCCTTAAATTATGATGAAAAGGGAAGAGGAAGGTTTTGCTCTTTTGTGCTACGGTTGCTACAGCAGGAGAAAGAGGACAGCTGGACGCAAGATTTGCCCCCCGACTCTAGTCTCACAGAAGCCAAAGCCAAACTGGAAGCTTTTAGCTTTCTGCCAAACAGAAGTTTTTGAATTAGCCACATGGCTCCCAGGGTTGCATATTTGAAACAAAGCCATGCCTGAAATGTTTCCTGTGCTTTTGAGTTAAAAATTAGCTAGACCCCTCCAACTTCAAAGGCCTGCTTTGTAATCAGATGCCTTCTGCACAGAGGTGGCTCTCCATGGGTTATTTTCACCTTGGAGAAACTGGTTTTCTCCTTGTTTCACGCCTGCCTCCTTTATATCCTTGTGTCTGTGCCCCCTGCAGCTTCGGCATCCAGCATGACGGGAAGGAAAATGACTGTGAGCCTATGGGCAGGCACCCGTCCATCATGTCCCGCCAGCTCCAGTACAATCCCACCCCACTGACGTGGTCCAAGTGCAGCAAGGAGTACATCACCCGCTTCCTGGAGTAAGTGACCACACATCTCAGGACAGCCTCACTTGGTTCTCTGTAAACCGGAAGTCACTTTGAGTTCTACACGAGGCCCGGAAAAGTCTCAGTTCCTCTCACAGGTCACAGGATGAGGGTGGCAACAGAAGGGGTGGACCTCACTGCTGCTTTCTGACCCTGAGATCTAGGTGGGTTTTGCCTCCAGCCTCAGCCAGGTGAATACTCCGTCTCCCCCCACCCCCACTTCAGCTTGCTTCTGTCTAAAGGTGGCTCTTTATGACCTGATCGTGAGTGAAGTCCCTGGGGACAGGCAGAAGCAACCAGGACAAGTCAGTGGTCACTGTACCCCATTTGGGGTAAGATGGTGATTTTCTCATTTTACCACTGCTTGTATTTCTTAGATCACATCTGAACAAATGGCGTGAGATGCGATTTGCATTTCCTTTTAGACAACTCTCACTTTGGGCCTGATAGAAATAAAGTTGTCTTGAAGGACAGAGTACACTAGAGGAATGGAAGTTGCTCTTGAATGAAAGACTAAATCTTTCATTTAGGAGGAGATCATAAGCAACCGCTCTCATTTCTATTAACTCATTTTCAGTCGAGGCTGGGGGTCCTGTCTTGATGACAACCCCAAAAAGAAAGGCTTGAAGTCCAACGTCATTGCCCCTGGAGTGATCTATGATGTTCACCACCAATGCCAGCTGCAGTATGGCCCCAATGCTACCTTCTGCCAGGAAGTAGAAGTAAGTGTTGGGTATATTGGTGCCTCTGGTGGGTATGGGCAGGGCTTGAGATCCAGCATGCTAAAGGAAGGGCCAAGGAAATATTTGGAAATCCGAAGATCCAGAAATGGAAACTTTCTATTCATGGCAAGATGTCTGTAAGGCAGAAGGACTGAAGTTGAGGTCATTTATATTCCTTGACCCACCTCCTTGGTATCCTTTGCAACTGGGTGGTGGTTAAGAAAATTCTACAGTGATTTTCAAGAATCACAGTTATTCACACCTGCAGACTCCATAGCAACCAACTTAATCCCTTAAGTTGCTCCCTTTCCTGAATTTCCTTTCTGATTGAAGAGCACCTCCAGATGCCAAAGTAGGAATAAGATTTATCCCTAATTCATTCTTCTCCTTTATTTTCTTCAACATCCAAGTGATAAGTCAAGCCCTGACATTTAACCTCTGATGGCATTTGTGGCTCTGACCTGTCATCTTCATTCTCACCGCTGTTCTCCTGATTCAGTTTCTCATTACCTCTCCTTACTATTGTAATTACCTCCTACCCAACCTCTCCCTCTTTCACACTCTTGCTTAAGTTATTTCAAAAAGACACAAATCTAACCGTGGCTCTTCTCTGCTCTTAGGGTCTTCACTGACCACAGGATAAAGTCCCAACTCCTTTGTATGGCATCCCTTTGTGATCTGGATCTTGCCTATTCTCTGAACTCATCCCTTTTAGTGTGCAAGTGTCGGTGTTAATACACAGACGTGAACAAGGCAGGTCTCATTGACCCCTGCCAGATTCTGTGCTGTGTACTGAATAGGGTGAAAAAGATGAGACCTCAAAAACGAATAAGGTAAATTCTCTGACCTTGAGGAACTCATTCTCTGGTTGGGGAGGCAGACAGAAAAATTTCAATACAGTCAGATAAATACAAAAAGAGACATAGAGAGAACGCTGAAGAGGAAGTAACTGCTCAGACAGATCAAGCAAGACAATGGACAAGGTAAGGTTGTCGCAGAAATCCCTCACCTTACTTCGAACTGGTTGCCAAGTTATGCTAATTCTGCCTCCAAAATACCTCTAAAGACCACCTGTTCCTATGATTTCAGTAGTCCCCTGATTGGTCTCCTTTCTGAGACTCTGACCACCTCCCCTCAACTCTGCTCATTCTCCAAAACACAGCCAAATCGACCTTTATGAAGGAAATCTGATTGTGTTCCTCTCTTATTAAGATATTTCACAGCCTCCCTATGCCCCTACAATAAAATTCAAATTCTCTAAAATGGTTTAAAAGGGGCTTCAGGATTCACCCTCTCTCTCACTCTTTGGCCTTATCTCTTAAAATATTATTTTAACCCTCCACTCTCTAACCTGGAATTCTAAGTATATGTTTGTTGGATTTTATCACTAATCTTTCGTATCTTGAAATCTCTCCTTCATATTTTTCATCTCTTC
Organism: Hyperoodon ampullatus; assembly: GCF_949752795.1. Taxonomy (NCBI): domain Eukaryota; kingdom Metazoa; phylum Chordata; class Mammalia; order Artiodactyla; family Ziphiidae; genus Hyperoodon; species Hyperoodon ampullatus. The sequence goes on from NC_136917.1 coordinate 148,146,615, forward strand.
ACATCTCTGCATTTTGTGTAATTTCTTCCTCTTTCCCTTCCAACTCACTAGTTCTCTTTTCAGATATGTCCAGTCCTTTGTTTAACCTGTCTATTGACTTTTTGATCTCATTTATGGTACTTTTTTTTAACTTAGAACAGTTTCTTTTGTTATTTTTCTAGATTTTTCTCTGCTTTTCTTAGATCTTATTTCTAATTCAGACTTTCAATATGATCTTCTCCTTCTTTAATCATATAAGACACATTTATTTTGCAATTTATAATTTCAAATTATAATGGACAATTCTGATGTCCAGAGTCTGTGTGTGTCTGCTTCTCCTATTTGGGGTTTCTTCTGGGTCTCACTTATTATGTATTATTTCCTTTTGTCAATTTCTGCTTTTATTGTGAACTCTTGGTTATGAAACTTCATGTCAGGCTATTCTTTAGGGTTTAGATGGCAGGTACATTCTTTCAGAGAGAAATTTCACTGCCATCCCTGAGTCCATTTAAAATAAATTATTGGTTGGATGTTGTTTGACTACCTACATGACTGAGATCAGGGCCACTATGGATACAAACTCTCAGGGGTAACATTTTACCACTCCTTCTAGAGTTAAAGTCAAAACAGACAAGTTTCCCAGCTGTGTTCCAAGGTTTCTTTCAGTCAGGGGGTAGTCCTTTGGGGTTATGGCCTTATATGATGTATCAAATCCAACTTCCCACCCTACATAGACGTGAGGTATTTTCTCCAGTGCCCAAGTGACCATCAAAACTAAAATCTAAGTTACTAGGTTTGTATCTTCAGATTAACAATTTCTCCTACATTTTTAGCCTCTGAGGATTTCCCTTACTTTCTTACCAATTCAGGAATGTGTTTAAAACATTTAGAATATTTTATCCAGGATTGTAGATGTTTTATAGAGGTAAGGATTTTTCTGGTTATCTCTGGTCAAATCTTCTTTTATATTCTGTTTATCCATACTGAACAACCTCATTCCCTGTAAATGCTGGGTTCTCCACTACCTCCAGAACTTTACATGCTCTGATTCCTTTGGACGATCCCTCCTACTCATCATTTGAGTCTGGGCTTAAATATCACTTCACATCCTATTGTTCACGTCTATGTATTTTTTTTGACAGAGCTTTTACTAGACTATATTATAGTTGCTTCTTACTTGTTTATACCCTCCCCTACTATATTGTAAGCTTTCTGAGGGAATTTTTATTCCTGACATTCAGCAGTACCTAGCACATAGTAGGCACTCTATCAATAAGTGAATAAAGTCTTCAAATCCCTGCATATTGCAGCCAAGATAACCTAATCATTTTCAGTATTAAAAAAAACCTAAAATACTAGAGAATGAAGCATCATCCTTCTTTATTATAACTTTTGTTTATCTTGAAATAGTTTACATCTCAAAAGAAGCTGCAAAAATAGGGCAGAGAGTTCTTGTGTATCATCACCCAGAATATTGTTCTTTATAAATGCATTATGAACTTATAAGAAAGTTTAAAAATATCCTGGGGGGGGGGACAAAAAAGGAGTGATAAGCATCAAATAACTAAAGGGCTTTGATTTTAACATCTGAATGGCAACAGACAATGAGATGTTCACCTTGAGCAGCACAGTGAGTTAGGGCTGAGACCCCTACCTGAAGCTGGGAGGCTTTAAGAGCTGTTACACCTCCATGACAGAGTAGATTAGAAGAAATCCACCACCAACAAAGGGAGATGACAGAGAAGCATCTTTTATCTCAGCCTGAGTTTTGAGGGAGAAGGATGCTGGTGGATAATTTCTCACTAGAAACTTGCTACCATGGGCCAGCCTCATGCCAATTTAGAGTTCATATTTATACTCTTGCATGGTTTGAGAACCCCCATGCCAAAAAAAATTAACATGAAAATATTTCTGACTTGATACTACCATGGGATGCCTTGTAGAAACAAAGGTTGAAAAACTGCCCTGGAGGAACACTCAGCTAAGGATGCACAAAACTCCAATAGATAAAGCTCTGTTCAGTTGAGTTCACAATTCAGCACCTAATTAAAAATGTAAGACCGTCTATCTTCAACTAAATGAGGAAAGACAATAAACCTTCAAGAGCTTTGGATAATTGAATTTTTTAGGTAAGGATAATAAAATAGATGCATAAAAGAGGAGTTTTATATAAGAACAGGGGAAAAAAAGCACTATATGATATATTTAAAGTTGATGTGAAGAACAATTACAACCTCTAGGAATGAAAAATATCATTATTGACTATAAATTTAGTGGACGAGTTACACAGCAGACTTGACAGAGCTGAAGAAAAAATCAATCAGTTGAAGTTTAGAGTTGAGAAAATTACTTCCCTTCCCACTTGAGTGTTTCTGAGAGTTGTGTGATGGAGGAGAGGCTGTCCTTTTCCTGAAAGAAATCCAGGCTTTTTCAACTCTTATGTATAAGAAAATTGAGAGCTAAAAAATACGAAAGTAAAGTTGAAACATGAAGGATGGAATAGGAAGATTCATCAACAATAATTGTGAGTTGCAAAAGGAGAGAATAGTTGCAAAAGTTGTAATCATGGAGAGGCAAGAGTTAGAAAGATAAAAATTAAGAATTTTCTAAAATAGTTAAAAATACAAGATCTTATGATGAAGAAGCATATTGAATATAGATAGAGTACAGTAAGTAGATGGAATGATGGCAGATGGGTGGATAGAAGAAAGACTAAAAGGTGAATGGAAGCAGCTGAGCCATTTCAGATGCTATGTAAGAATCTTGTCAACCTTCCCTTGTTTCTACTGCAGGAGGAGAAATGTGAGGGAATATTCAGTTCACTCCCTGGCAGCTAAAACAAGCTGGCTATTTTGGGTAATAAGTAAATAAGCTGAGGTTTTCTGGATGGAATAGTTTCACTTTCCTTCAATGAGCAGGCTCAAGTTATAACCGCACAGCTGTTTGTAATCAGATCACCTTCCATCACAGTCTGGATTGCTCTTTGATGACTACTGTCACCGGTTGCCCTGCCTAAGGGCAATGAGTACTGGATATTGTGCCACAGGTATAGAAATTCAACTCCTGGGAAATGTGTTTTACCTCCCATTTTCATATTGCCTAGAATGGCCTACAGACCACTGTTTATGAATGATGACAAAGTCCAAGTTAAGTTTAAACTGAGGGTTCTTGTGTGATTGCTTTGCATCACATTATTCACTAACAACCGCAGCATTTATTGTGGGTATGTGGGTGAGTGTGTGTATATTTTACCATCACTGTAGAAATGCTTTTGTGCAAGTTTTGACAGTAAAAAGAAAAGTACGATCCCATGTTTGTTTTCCAGAATGTTTGCCAGACACTGTGGTGCTCTGTGAAAGGCTTTTGTCGCTCCAAGCTGGACGCTGCTGCAGACGGGACGCGATGTGGTGAGAAGAAGGTGACGTGTCAGTGACGTGTCAGTGATGTGAGGAAGGAAGGTGGTGGGTGAAGGGCTTAGTGTTCTTGGAGAGAGCAGAGGAGAAGGCCCTGGAGAGCAGCTGCCTCTGGGTGAAGGCAGATCATCATGCAGTCAGACTTGCCAAAGGAAAGGATTCCACTTCCGTGACTCCTTTTGAGCCTTCACTTGAAACAAGTAGTTAGAGAGAGAGGGCCATGCTCCAATTATAAAACATCTGGCCCATCTTTTCCCGATGAATTTCTGTGGAGTTTGTGGTCAGTCACATCTGCTGGGCTTATCATCAACCTTCATTTTGACATTTTCCCCCCCTCCATATTGGACATTGGGAAGGACAAGCCTGTGGCTTCTTCTTTCCAAAGATGCTGAATTTAGACCACTTGTTATCTTCTTTCTCATCATCTGACCTGATTGCATTTCTTGAAGTCCTATGCACCTTACTGAGCAGGAAAGCCATATACCCAAGAACTCAGAGATGTCAGATACCCTCCAGACGACCTAAGAACAGGATAATACCTGCTGCTCAACGACACCATTTGGGTTCATTGTGAGCCTAAGATTTATGTGTTTAGTGGTCATTTTTACACAGCTTGAGTGTGGCCTGACCCATCACTGAGATTACAGAACTTGATCAGAATACACGGTGACCAGAAATAATGAGAAAGAGGAGGCCAGCAGATGAAACATGCCCAGATCCTCCAGGAAATATGGCCATTTCTAACAACCAACTTGCATTTCTTGTTTCCCTTTTCCTGTATTCACCCTCCTAAACTGGTAGTTGTTGAAGGATTCCCTTGAAGAGGGAGAGAGTGGACTTCTTCCTGAGCCACTTGAAACACCAGAACTGGAAACAATGGGTAGAGTTATAGGAAAGCAGAATTTTTTCTTGATGCCTAACTTCAGCTTCTTAACAACTTGTGTTTTCTGGCAATGAGTGGACATTTTGCAGGAGGATGTTATCTGTTGCAAACATTAAATACCCACAGAGGCTATAGAGAAGTGTTATCACAGTGCCAGTCTGCAAAATGTTTGTTACAGTCTTCAACAAATAAGAAGCTTGCACCAGAAAGTAAATCAATTATGTTACTGAACAACTATATTACTAAGCATATTCAGCTGACATGCTTTTCATAGCGAGACTTTCTCAGTGAAGGAAGCAGTGTGTTGACTTACTTCTGGTGTGCAATCTGCCAGTCACACTTTGAGTAACACTCCTGCATTCACTGCAGCTAGGCACTGTAAAGTTCCCTTTAATTCCTGAAATTCTGTGATTCTAAAACCCAAGACTCTTGGAGGAAATTCTTTTATGAGGCTTTCTTTGTGCTACATCTGATGTGTGACTTGTAGGAAGTCTGCTTGCTCTGGGAGAACTGGGCTTAGACTGCTAGGTTTCCTGACTCAGCTTACTATGGGAACCTTCCTGACTTATGCATCTCCTGCCTTTTCCCTTTCCAGTGGTGTATGGCTGGCAAGTGTATCACAGTGGGCAAGAAACCAGAGAGTATTCCCGGAGGCTGGGGCCGCTGGTCACCCTGGTCCCACTGTTCCAGGACCTGTGGAGCTGGAGCCCAGAGTGCAGAGAGGCTCTGCAACAGCCCTGAGTAAGTCCAGCCAAAGATATTTCCCTTCCTTCCATGAGCACTGGGAGACTAGTCGTGGACAGCATGACTTCAGTCACCCCAGGCCTCCTGAGGGAAATCAAATATGTTCCCAAATATGAAAGGGAGACAGGAGGAAGATTCATAGAGTGTGAAAAAAAATGGTGGTTCATTTTTGCTTTGTTTCATTTTGGCTTGGCACTGGATTCTTACTAGAACTTGGGTAAGTAAGCTGATTCCATCATTTGGAGAAATAAGCAAATTTTTTAAAAAAGTACAATCTATGTGAAAGACTTTAGGAGATTACACAATTAAATCCTTCTAAATAACCCCATTCTATCAGTGGGGATTAGTTATACCCAATTTTGCTGATAAGATGGCAGCTTTCTTTCCATCATAATGAATGTATAATTTTATAAAAATATTCTTCTTCCCTTAGGTGACTAATTAAATAGCTAGGCACATTTTTTGAGGATAATTATTTTTAATGTTTTAGATTAGGATTTTGTAAACCTCAGAGTTCCATATTAGCCTGTCAAGGATTCCATAGATGTTATTTCACAAGTGGCTTTCAACTTTTTAATCAAATTACTTATTTTTTTCATATTTTAAGTTTGTATAATGATATTATATATGAATTAAATTTATATTTCCTTGATTTCCAAATATATATTACATTCTTAATTTCATTATTTCTCAGTATACTAGTTCCCAAGTATAATTTTTAAAAAGTGTACTACAATGCCTCCTGTAAGTAAAAACTGTATTAAACTTCTTTTACCTAGATTTACATTAGTCTGCATTAAAGAGTAAGCATCACATTTTTTAAAAGTGATAAATATGGTTATAATTCTCTCAGTGTTTCAGTTCCAAATCTTCTCCTTTTTATAATAAATATATTTCTATATGTATATATCTGCATGAATATATATATATATACATATAAACTATATATATATATACATATAAACTATATATATATATATATAATTTCTCCTAGGGGTTAATAAATTAACATCTATGAAGAGTTTAACACAATATCTACTAAATAAAATTGTCAGTAAATTGTAGTTATTATGCTATCTTTACCATCTCCCATGCATATAAGTAAGTGTACATTTGAGGAATTTGGACAAAATTGTTTTAAAATCTTACCTTTTTGTTTAAATACAAGGTTCCTGAGACTTCAAAAATTCAAAACCCGAAATCTCTTAAAAAGTATTTTTACAGAATATCTTTATAGTTTGTTTCAATGTGATCAGAAAAGTGATTTCCATTTCAGAGATCAGGAAATACAGGTGATTTGTTCTAGGACCTATTGTCATTGTCCTGTATCAGCCACTACCAGTCTGTAGCCTTCCTGGGAGGATGGCCAATGATCCATGGTTGTCAGAAAAGGGACATCCTTGTTGAGGAAATGAAAGATGATCCTCTAACTTGGCTTCAGGGAGAAAAAATGGCCCCAACTCCCATCTCAGAAGCTACAGTTTGTCTTAGAGTCTCCTTGGATGAGTGACCATGTCTGCTCTCAGTAGGTGGTTTGCTTCAGTTCATTGAGAACCATAACAATGGAAACACAGTAACAGATTCAATTCTGTGATTCAGGTCACAGACTCAGGTCAGTGCATTACCAACTGATGCTGAGACTGTATCTTTGATATGTATCAGTCAGCTGTCTAGTGAGAACCCAGCAGGGCTTGGCTCACAAAAGGCTCTTGGATGGAAATGACTTGGAGAGGTGCCAAGTCATAGAGTGTCACTCCATCATCACAAATAGGAAGCCAGCCTACCCACAACTCTCAAGGACAATTCTTAGTCCCGCCTACAGGGAGTTAATGAATGTGAACTGCCTTGGTCAAAGAATTATCTTTGGGTGTGATAAATGCAGGAAGTGCCTACAGTAGGATAATAAAGTGTCATTTAAGAGGAGAAGGAGATTACTTCTGGCAGAAATTCAGGGAGAATTCATGATGGAGATGGAGATAGCATTTATTGGTCCTTAAATCACAGGCAGTATGTAGATGTTTAGAGACTTAAGAGAGCGGAAATCTATCTAGAGGCACAGAAAAAATAAAAGCAAATAAGTCAGCCTGTATCAATGGGAGCAGTGTGCAAATGAGGAGGAGTGTGGGAAGAAAAGTTGTTCAGGTGAGGTAAGTCAGTATCATGAGGGCCTTGGATGCCAAGCTCAAGAGGCTGGACTGGATTCTGTGGCCATGGGGTGCCATTAAAGATTTTTAAACAGGAAACTAAAATAACTAAGGCAATCATAAAAATTAGCCAGAGAAGAGTGTGTACAGTAGGTTAAATGAGGAAAAAGAGGGCAGACAGGAATGGAGATAAGGGGTGAACTAGTTTGGTGATTGTGGGAATGAAAAGGAGGAAACAAAACTAAAGTCACAACTGATGACCAGGTAACTAATTGACCATGGGGTCAAACTATTTCAAAACAGGCAACTATATACTTGGGACTGAATGTTCATAGGCAACAGCAAAAAATGTGGGAAATTTGAAGAATTTATTCAGACGGTGAGTTTTGAGGCTAGAGAGGGACATGGTTTGGCAAGGAAGGGGCATGGCCGGATACCAGAGGATTTTTAACAGAAAATGCTGGCCTTTAAGGAAATTAAAGAAGAGTTTGTGTGTTTCATGTGTAGACCAAAGTTTGGAGGGAAATACTGCACCGGAGAAAGAAAACGCTATCGTTTGTGTAACGTTCACCCCTGTCGCCCGGATACACCAACATTTCGGCAGATGCAGTGCAGTGAGTTTGACACTGTTCCCTACAAGAATGAATTCTACCACTGGTTTCCAGTTTTTAATCCAGGTAAGGAACTATAACAGTATATTCCAGATCTAAGACTACAGCCATTATCAGAAAGCATTTATCTGTCAGGGTACCTGTGATGCCTTGCAAAGTTCAACAAAAAGAGAATTGTGCCATCAAGAGTTTTATATTTTAGGAGGTGGAGACACTGACCTAGTTAAGTGGATCAGTAAATGTTGAAGGTGAATATTCCAACTCCATGCTGAGCTCTATTGGAGATAAAAGAGAAGTTTATCGAACATGATGGCTCACTTCAAAACAGCTGAGGTGCAACTAAGCAATAAGTGGGGCTTGTAGGTATTCAGAAACTAATCACTGATGAAAGTGATTGTTGATGAGCATGTGGAACTGAATGTAATTTTGGCAGAAATTCAGAAAAGAAGATCATTTTGGTTTTGGAGTAATTTCAAAGAAGTCTTCCAAGGAAGTAGTTGATGATTCTTAAGCATGAGTAGTATTTCTCTTGGCATAAGGGAAGGGGAAGCCATTCAAAATAGAGTCATCAATTCCAAGTGAGAGAAGAAAAGCACAAGGAAAGACAAGATGGTAGAAAATGAATGAGAAACTTGATCAGAAATGAGTAAAAGCCAGCTCTGGGCCAGAAATCAACATTTTTTAATGTATAGGACAGTATAAGCAGGGTAAAAAGTAAAATCAAGCATCTAAAGGATGCATATCAGAGGATGGGGGCATAACAGAGTTGGAGAATGGAGCAGCAGCTTTGGCAGTGCTTCCCTTGAATCAGCACCAGTGACGCATTCTCTCCTGAAAATGAGGAAGAATCATTGACTGTGAGCTATAGATTAGCCTCAAAGAGTATCTGTGCTATTTGTTGTTATTCAAATAGAGAATGTAAGAAAGATTTTCCTGAGTTAAGGAGATTTGAGACAAGGTAGTGAAAAGTAACCACGTTTTTTGTGATTATTCAGTTTCTGAAATGCAGCATGATAGAACAGAAGAGGACTTGTAGATGTCAGCCAATGAATGAAAATTACATATTTGGACTGTTAGGAAAATGATATAGTCAATTGCTTTTGGAAAAAATAGTGCTTTTTCTTTTTTGCGTCTCCAAAATATCCTAATGGCTGTTGGTTGTCATGGGCAACGTCTGCTCCTTGTCTCCCATTGTTTAGCATCATTCATGCTCTAGGGGAGTGAGTCATTTGGTTTTTGGTGCAATTTTACTTTATGATCCAAGCACTCGAATACAGGAGAGCTCATGTATATACTCATATGGGTGCAAAAAAAACAAAGATAGTTTTGAAAGGTATAGCCAGTTGGTACTACCTATACCTGTATTTTGGACATTCTGTTTCGTTGGAACTAGTTGAGTCAGGAGTACTATAGACACTGAATGAACACCCTTCCAGGACTAAAATGGCATAGCTGCCTCAGTGTTGTGACAGGTGCTTAGTTTGGGATCCCCACACAAGCCAGATTCAGGGTTGAATTTGTGTCTGCTGGACTCTGATGGCTCAAGTAGCTGGATTTAGAATTAAAAGATTTGGTTCAGCTTGACTTTTCATTGATTTACAAGCATTTATCTTGTGCCCACTTTTTGCATAGCCTAGCAATAGGTATTAAAGAAATGAGAGCTATAAAAGTAGACACAGATTTCACTCACTTTAGAGTGATCAGTTTGCATCTGTATTGAGGCTGTATAAACCATGTGAGGGAATTTAGCTGAGTGCCATCTGCTTAACTCACCGTCTACCTGGGCTGTAAGCCTCCATTCTCCATCCCAGTGGTTTTCTTACAGGCTCCTGTGCTGTCATTTGAGCATAATGACTTACCTGCTAACCCAAGTAACTACCACCTTGACCAACACACTGATTTCCTTCCCCCATCAACCTCTATCCTACAGAGCTGCTATTTTCTTAGTTCTGGGCATCCCGGGTGACAACAATGTGGCATTCATGACAACTCTGTGCAGAACCCTTAATCTGTGCCAGGCATTGAGCACTTTACACCCTCCCAGCCTTTCCTTAGAAGCCACCAGAGGATAAACTAACTTACAGCAGAGTTTTCTACCCATTCAGTAGACGGTGTTAAGTGTCTTAGTAAGTGACCTTTGGCAGATTTGCTAAGTAGCCAATGACAGAAGAAGAATCATAGGTTCAAACATATGGAATAAGCATAGAATGTCCATCAAACCTTGTAGTTTTCAAACTCTGTTCCAGGGCTTCCAAAAATGTTTGATTCTATTATAATTTCATTTTCCAAAAGAAATAATTTAAACTATTTTTAAAAGTGCAATAAAGAACAATGCTTACACTCAAAAACAGTATATATTGAGTTGTAACATATCAAAAAACACCAATACGTTAACTTACACAAATTAATTTGGTTTTCTACAGACCTTAGAATAAAAGTCTCCCATCAACACAATTTAATTGAGGAATATCTATCCTGAGATTACAGGTCAGGTTGTTCTAAACTGTTATCATTTACAGCTGTTTGTGTGAGTCAAGATTTTTCAATGCTGTACAAACAAGAAAACCCGCAGAAAAAAATTAGGTGCTGCAGCCATATGTCTGTAACTGCCATCTGTAAACTTGATTTCAAAATTTTCTATTCATCTTAATAGTCTCTTTGGATCCCACTGAACTATTTTTAAGCATTATATACTTGAACTTATAAAATTTCTGCTTAATAAAATCCTGATTTTTATCTGCTTTATTTGCAATATCTTGATAAAAGAAAAATAATTCTTCTGCCTAAAGGGTTTGAAAACTACTAATTTAAATCAACTTACTTTCCAATATAGACATTTCCTTTACCAACACTCCTGGCAAAAAAAAAAAAGGCATCCAAACTCCACTTGATCATATTCATGGAAGCACCCATGTGAAGAGCTGAGGCTATACATGTTCTCACTTACCCCCATCCCCATCCTTCAGAGATGAAGAAATGTAGTCTCAGAGAGGACAGTAACTTATTCAGGGTTATAGTGTCTTATATAATGGAGCTGGAATTGAAAAATACAATCTGTTTGATTAAGAAGCTGAGATACTTATACTAACTTATATTCCTAGGAACTTGATTAGCCTATGTGAATAGAAATATGTTTACATCCTGCATCATCTGTTAGGAAATGGCCAGAACCTGATCTTGGTGCCATCACTTTCTTGGAATCTCTCTTCCTTTTTGGTTGTTTTTCTCAGAATCCCCAAACAACTCCTTATTAAGGCTAATTTTTTAGTTGTTGCTTCTGAATATTTCAACCCTATCAATGCTTGCTGCCAGTGAAGTTTCCAGCATATGTGGAAGGTCTGACATGAGGTCAGACAACAGTCTGCTCCTCCTGGGATAGGATCCTTCAGGGACATCTGTAAGGAATTGTTGCAATTGCATTCCCTAGGAAACAGACTCTAAGACAGATACCAGTGTGTGGGTAGTTCAACAGGTGCGGAAGGAGAGGGAAGGAAGAGGGGTTGGGCAGGGGGAGAAGCTGGGGTGCAGAACACAGTCTCAGCAGGGGGCTTCTCCACCCCTCGGGAGGCTCTACAGCTCAAGGGACCTTCAGAGTTGCTGCAGGTGAGGTGGGGCAGCCAGTCCTTGAAGCCCCACGTGGCCCAGACATTGGTGTGGTCTGCCCCAGGATGGAGTGAGTGTCGTTGTGCAAGGAAGCTCTCTTAGGCCAAGGTGACAACTGAGGGCCAGTGCTGGCAGCACTCCTGGGAGGACCTGGGCGCCGTGCATAGAGTTGATTACAAGAGTATTTGGTGTTTAGAAAGAAACAGCATTTAAAGAGAGTGTCATTGCGGGGAGCAACCTGGGAGATCTAGCCAGAAGCCTCTCATTTCACAGACTAGGAATCTGTGGTTTCAGGAGGGAAAATGATGGAATAATAAGGATGATGTTTGCAGACACCCCAAAGCCATTCACAACCCCTTCACTATCCTCTACAAGAGAAGAGGGAGGGCTTCCCTGGTGGCGCAGTGGTTGAGAGTCCGCCTGCCGATGCAGGGGACACGGGTTCGTGCCCCGGTCTGGGAGGATCCCACATGCCGCAGAGTGGCTGGGCCCGTGAGCCATGGCCGCTGAGCCTGTGCGTCCGGAGCCTGTGCTCCGCAACAGGAGAGGCCACAACAGTGAGAGGCCCACGTACAGCTAAAAAAAAAAAAAAAAAAAAAAAAAAAAAGAGAAGAGGGAAAGCTAGAAGACTTGCTAAACTGTATTCCTGGGAGCCCCAGTTCCAACCAAAGACATAAAGATGGCAACTTCACTGGGTCAGGCTTCTGGGAAGGATTTTAATTGGTACTGACCAAGCTGCCCTCGGCCCCCTGCCTTTCTGCCTTTCACTCTGCCCTCGTGCTGCCTGGGGTACAGCAGTCCTATCACAGACATGCTGAGACGGCTGAGAGGAAGACAGAAGGAGTATAGCCCCTGGATTTCTTGTCATGTGGGAAAAATAAATTCCTGTCCGTTTAAAACAAGGAAGCGACATTTTTTTTTCTTTTTCTTTTCTTCTGTTTTTTTTTTTGCTACTTGCAGTGAAACTCATTTCTAACTGATAATGAGAACAGGTTATATTAAACTTATATCAGTATTTGTTCTGTGTAGGTACTTACACTCAACACTTTGTATGCATTTCCCTAATTTTATCCCCACAAGAAAATCCTACATGGAAATTTAAGGTTTTGATCTAATTCTTATGGATATGTTAATAGATTTAGAGAATGAGTAACTTCTTAAACTCAGACTGTACAATAAAGCCAAGAGTTAGCCCTGGCCTGACTCTGCAGGCTAAATATTAACCATAGAAACAGAGACTGGGATAGGCCCATTACCTTAAAAACAATGCATTGAATTTTGAATTTTACCTAAGATGATGTTCATGTTTTTTTTTTTTTTTTAAATAGATGATTTTATGGCCAAGGAGCTCTGGTGGGAGGAGAAGAGCCCCCAAAACTCTTTGTATTATGACAAATGCTAGGTTTATTAAACTTATGTATCTTGCCTTTGGAAATCAATTTTTTAAACATTTAAGCATTCTGACAAAATTATTACTTTTAGTAAACAATTTATAATAAGTTGCAATTCCAAATTTAGTGTCACAGTTCCTAACCATTTTAACTAAAAGACAGAACATAAACGTACAGTAAATAGCAAACATTGCTACATTTAGCGTAGTCTAAAACATCAATGAAGTGGGTTTAATTCATTTTTAACAATTAATTCTATTCCTGTTTTCATACCTTTCTATAGTTATGGTAGCATATATTAATTTTAATGCCTTCTTATGTTTGATGTATATTTTGATATATTTGGAGATTGCAATATTACCTTATCAGAAAGTAAAAAAATACTATTTTAGACCAGCTGAAGTTACAGAGTTTTGGTAATTATTTGACTGATTTTTGGCTGGGTTTTTGGTCAGGACTTCTTGTTTGGTTTTGTTTTTGTTTGTTTGTTTTCCCTCAAGCTGATCTGAGCCTGGTCATTAAACTGGGCTTCTTTTTTAAGTTAAATGTTACTTATTAAAGCAATAAAACATTTTTAAGTTATGTCTTTTGCTTAAGGTTTAGTATTTCTTAAAATCCGGCAAGGAACCGCACACATGCACATCACAAATCTCTTCTGCTCATGCATGTGTTCCATTGTCCAATCAGACTTCACTTACAAGGCACAAGTTCAGACGTAAAACTATTAAGAGTTTTAAGACAGTGACAACAGAGCATTCAACCAAGTGTGAGGCCCAGGGTGTCCGCACGGGACTCACACCCAAGGAGCCCTGCATGTAAATGGATTTTAGAAACTGGATTTTTTTAAATGGTGAAACTCAAATTTCAATCTACTCACAGAACATGAAATGCACCCAAATTTTTCCTTGACCTAAGAAATAATTTTTATCCTTCTTAGCAAGTTTTAGATTTCGCTTCTAATGATCACTTCGTAAGATCATTATCCAAAAATGTTGGGCCGCCCTATTTTAGCAGAATTGAAAATTCAGCCTTTGATTCAGTGAGTTCATTCAGTTCCCTAAGCTTCCTTTGAGAGGATTAATCAGACAGTGTGAGGGGAGAGTTCACCAGTCCATTAGTTTTAGAGTTTTCACTCAGCTGAAAAAAATGGATTGAAAAGCTAGAAGAAAAAAATCACACGAGCCCGACGAAAGGATGTGTCTAGGCAGGTGAGTGTACCTGAGATGGTGAAACACTCAAGTCTGTGGATGTTATGGAACCGATGAGGTTGGTATCTGGGAGAGAGACTCTCTGATAGTTGGGTTGCCTTTGAGAACTAAGACCATCCGTTGCTCCTCCTGCCTCTTGGGGCAGCGCCCTGTGTCACAGGCCCACCTAATGACATACCCAGAGCACCAGGAAAGACAGAGAGGCCAGACGAAAGGGCAGGGAAGCAGGCCTTCAGAGTCCACCTTGTAAACTGCTTCAATAGCCCTGAACCTTCAATTCACAATGCCCGCTTTCGAGCACAGCGTTCTTTCTGGCCTTGGACACGCCTGTGGGTCATAGGTGTGCAGGCGCTGGGGGTCACAGCAGCAGGTCTGTGTGCTGCTGTTGTTTTTAGCACAGATTATTTACTAGGTATTCCTAAGACTCCATAGACCACTGTACTTACATTCCCTAGAAATCTGTTTCTTCCTTACTTCAGTTAGCCTGTCTAATCTTGAAGGATGTACAAATCCAGTATCACAGGAGCAAGATAAAGGGAAGTCTCAAAATGAGGGCCTCTCCTCATAGAGATGTGTCATGATTATCACAGGGGAAAGGAGACCTTTCCAGTTTTCTTGTTTGAGGGCCAAGACATTATTTATAAAATGAATATATGCTTCTTATAAAAATGCAAGTGTATACAATAGAATGAAATAAAAATAAATTCTTCTTAGCCCACCACACTTATTCCTCAGAGGCGAGTGCTGTTAACTGCAGGTTTCCATTTGTGCACAAATGGACTCATATTTTGCCAGTCCTGCAACTTTTTTTTTTTTTTTTTTTTTTTTTTTTTTTGCGGTACGCGGGCCTCTCACTGTGGTGGCCTCTCCCGTTGCGGAGCACAGGCTCCGGACACACAGGCTCAGCAGCCATGGCTCACAGGCCCAGCCGCTCCGCGGCATGTGGGATCCTCCCGGACCGGGACACGAACCCATGTCCCCTGCATTGGCAGGTGGACTCTCAACCACTGCGCCACCAGGGAAGCCCTCTGCAACTTTTTGACTGATGGAGAAGAACACCATGGCATTACGGCTCACCTCATTCTCCTTAGTGACTGCATAGCCTTCCGTTATGTAAAGGCAACTTAATTCATTTGTCCGTTTCTTGCTGGATAAAAAGTGAATTGCCGCAATGAACATCCTTAACCTCTGTCACTGAGGTCAAGGTTCATTTTTATGAATGAGTTGATAATCTCTTAGGATCGAGTTGATCTCTTTGCCATTTGGTCCAAAGGTTTCTCCCTAACAGTATCGATCCCTGCCATGTCAGTTAATTAGTAAACATGGGTTAAGAGCCTTTGCTGAGTGTAATGATCTGCTGGTATTCATTAGGAAAGGTTAATGGTAATAACTACCACATTAAAACAACCAGATACCTTATTAGAGGTTTCAGTGTGCTATCCTCTGACAGTCCCCTCTGTGCAGAGACCAAGAAGGCCTTGGGCAAGAAGTAAGAGTCAGGGCTGGGATCTGAGCCCCTATGCATCTAACTCCAACACTCATGTGAAGGAGAGCCTCCTCCCGTGCTTTTCAGTCCTCACCAGTGTGTGTCTGGTTCCTCCTTCTCACACTGTGGGCGCCAGTAGCAGCTGATCAATGCACAGATGACTGGGGTGCCCTTGAGGACATTGCAGTTTGGTTGAGGAGCTTGTAAAATCCATAGTCTTGGAAGCATAGAGCCGGGAGGACCTCAGTAGGCATTGTACCAGCTTTGAACCAGGTTCATAGTCACAGAAAAGGAAAGTCATGGAACCACCGACTGACCTAGCAGGATATAGAATTCTTTATGCTAAACTGACAAGACAGCGATTATTTAGAAAATGGTAAAACAAAGCATGAAATCAGTGCAGAATTGATTAGAAATGGCACAATGGAATAATCTGAAGGAGAAGAGGATATTTCAGGAAAGATTGGTATATGTGTGGGAAAGAGAATTCAGCCAGCTTTTGTCTGCTCTGAAAGAAGATTGGAATGATAGAAGCACAGCTTATGGGGTAACTGCAAGGACCTTTAGAATTCACCAGGTTACGATAAGGAGGTGAAATCAGCAGCCATAACAACTGTCATTTGTCAAGCACTTACTGTGTACCAGGTACAACGCTGAGTGCTTGACATACAGTCTCTGTCTTAATCCTCACTATTAATTACCCTGCAAGGTAGGTATTATTATCCCCATTTTTCAGACGAGGAAACTGAGTCACAGAAAGGTTAAGTAACTTCTCAAGGTAATATTAGACTTTCATGCGCTAGAATCTGCTACATCTGCTCTCTGTAGAAGTAATGGCTTTTACATCTGCTCTCTGTAGAAGTAATGGTTCCAGAGGCTAGTGATTCTCACCATATTTAAGACCCATGAAAGATTATTAAAATGGAGTCCAGTGGGTATTCTACCAAGTTTGCTTCTCAGATATGATCCATGAATAAATGCATTGCCTAATAACACGAAGAGTGGTTACTTTAAATATCTCATCACAGCATTTATTTTTTGTTAAAAATAATTATGTGCCTGTAGGTTAGGGGTTAATAGCGTGAGCTCTAAGCTAAACCATCAGCTTCTACTGTACCACGCATACTGTGAGATCTTGGAAAACTTAATCTCTCTGCGCCTAAATTTTCTCTTCTAAATGGGGATAATAAAAGAACTAACATCATAGGGTAGTTGTGATGGTTAAAATGAAATCAGATAACCACTGCAAAGCACAAGAAGATCTGGGAAATAACGTTCAAGTAATACATTGGCTGTTATTTTAACAAAGCAACATTCCCTTAGCTCACTAAATAAACAAGACTAGCAAAAGCCTCTGGGTAGTTTCATCCTTCAGGGAGGGAGTCAAACAGCACAAGCCCAGAGGGAGTAAAACTAAGGCAGACATTGGAACTTCACCATTCTGGAATTCAGTGCAATGCTTGCCTTTGGACGGGGGTTTACTTGCTGTGAGGACCCATTTTTACAACCCTGAGAGTGAATGCCTTCTTAGAATTCGCACCCTCAGGCACCTCTAGTCCCAGCCCTCCCCAGCAGGCTGGAACAGGTAATTCCTTTAGAAAAACTCCAGAATAATTCAGGGCTGCTTCATCTTTGTGCTTCATGTGTCCAAATAGAAAATCTCAAATCTAAATTCTAAAACTCAAATCAAAGCTTTTGAAAAAGTGTTTCCCCTGCCTCCATCCTTCTACTTGATGTTTCCTGAAATGATTCCCTGGACTCAGCACACCTGGATGGATGCTCTCATCGCTCAGAGAGCAGAATTGCTCCCAGGTGGCTCCCTCTAAGCACTTCTATTCCAGTTCAGGCAGTCACAGAGCTAATCATGCTGCCAGGAATTAAGATTTACAGTAATACTGAATTATGCCTTGTCTCTGGAGTCTGCTGGCCCTTTTCCGATGGCACTTTGTGATCTCTCCAACTCATTTTAACTTTATTCATTTGCTCAAACAACTTATCCACTGCAGTTTATATAAAATCAGTTGGTATTCTTTATTTGTTTTTACCTTTCTCCTTTAAGTTTTAAACAGATGCTTTAGAAATTGTCTCAAGTTCCTCCAGAGTTTCAGTGTTTGAGTTTTACTCTAAGTTATATTTGTGTACGTTGTACACTTTTATTTCTTTACCACATGGAGCATTGCATCCTTGAGCAGCCCTCCCTAGAGCTGTGCATGCTGGCCTTGCATTTGGGGCCCATCCACACTGAGGTGGGTCCAAGGCAAATGGCCTTACGGGTGGTCTCATTGAGCCCTCAGCTGGTCACACCACCAAGAAACTAACAGCCCTTCCCGCAGTAAACAGACCCAGAAGAGATCCCAAAAGGATCTTTCTGAAGAGGATATTCTCAAATTTTTCACTTAAAGAGAAGACGTAACATTCAAAGAAAATTAACTATTTGAATTCTTATCATATACAGATATTACCTATTAAAAATTTTAGGACAATTTATGTTTTAAAAGTTACCTCTTTTTCTGTTTATTTCGAAGTACCTACGTATAGATACACATTTTATTAAGTAAATCTTTAGAACGATTCTGTGCAGGAGATCACTCACCAGGGAACAGAAAATTGAACCTTAGAATGAATTCAGTGCAGGACCCAGCATGATGGGATGGACCACTATGATAAGCAAGGTGGCTTCTGCTTTAGCAAAGCAGCAGATCTTTTGTTTCTATGTGGTTGTAAACCTATGTCCGAGGACTTCTTGGACTTGAGGAGAACAAGGGAGAATATTTGTTGGGGGTGGTTTATGATAGTGGCAGTGGTGTTAGTAATGAGCTGGCCGCACGGGAGCATCTCCCCTGGTGGTCTGCTTACTTTGCTGCAAAATAACAGGCAAACATGATGCTTGTCTGGAGTCCTGCATCACTGGTTGCTATGACTTATTTTCTAGGTTAACCCCAGATGCTCACTGCCTTATTTTTATAAGCACAGTTCAACATGGGGTTGAAAGGTCTCATCATTTGTAACAAAAGGCGTAGCATTTTAAAGCAATCTTCCCAGTTTAATTTGTTGTAAAATGCTTTAAAAGAAAGAAGACTGCATTACAGCATGTGTCACAGCAAGGTAAAAGATGGGAATCTCCAGATGAATGACACTTGGGGATTCATACATACAAAATCCTGGGGGAAGGGTGCTGAGCAAGAAAGCTAACTTGCAAGGATTTGTCTCTTTTTCACTTCAGCACGTCCTTGTGAGCTCTACTGCCGACCCATAGATGGCCAGTTTTCCGAGAAAATGCTGGATGCTGTCACTGATGGTACCCCTTGCTTTGAAGGCGGCAACAGCAGAAATGTCTGTATTAATGGCATATGTAAGGTATTGGGTATGTTTCCTTAATCTACAACTTTATAAACCATGATTTTTATTAATTCGGGAAGTCAGGTGTGCTAATCTTTTACTTTCGCGGTATTTGCATGTGGTCTGGTATTTTTATATGGTCTGTGAGACAAGACTTTTCAGTGTTCATCAAAATCACAGTTAGGAACTGAACGTCCTCCTGCTGTCGTCTTCATTTCTTGATCTGTTGATGCGCTCTGTGATATTATTTTAGGCATGAAGCTGGGTCAAGTTGAAGAAGAACCAAATTAAAGGAGGAATTACTAGGAAAAGGCAACTCGGATTATTTCAGTGGTATTGAATTGTTTGTTGGTTACTTGCCAACAGAGTTAGTTAAATTTGAGGAAAAACTGAAATTAATAATTGTATAGTGTTTTTCACAGAGCATTTTGACATTTCATTCTCCATTTATCACCAACATGAGCTCCTTAGGAAGAGAGATGGCATGACAGGTAGTTATAAACCAGGTCTTCTGATTTCGATTTAACTTTTTCACATTGACTCCATTAAAAAATTCTGCCTTTATATAAAGTACTTAGATCTGATTTTTTAATGCTTTTATGTGTACAAACATTGAAGAATTTATCCCCATTGCTCACAGTCTGTTTTGCAAGGAACTGATGAACAAGTTTTGTGATCCAACGCTCAGGCATAAATCTCAGTTTAAAGAGAAGGTGTTTTTAATCAGTGAAAAAAGAAACTATATACAAATACTCAATTAACTATTAGTAAAGCATAATGGCTTAGTGCTCAGGCTCTAGAATATGAACCCAATACCACTATTTCCTAGCTGTATAACTCTATACATCTTTCTAAGACTCAGTTATCTTTCATAAAATTGGGATATTAACATATTTTAGATTAAATAAGGTCATATAGGTTAAGCCCTTAACAGAGCCCCTGGCACACAATAAACGCTTAATATATTTTATTTGTTTTTGCAAATAATTATCACAGTTTTTTCCACTGGACCAAATTGTTGCTATGAAAAGCTCCTGCCCATAAATTGTTAGCACCCTGGGAAGGTGAATTTATCACCCTGCAGTTACTGGTGGACTTATTCCAGTAATGACCAAGGCACAGGAGGCAACATGATGATTCCCAGGACTGAGTGAGCTAACAACAAGCCATAATCAGACTCTAAATTGGAAAGAGCTCAGGCAGAATTCTCTTCCTGACACACTAATTACCACTGTAGCTACAAAGAGCCAAAAATAATTAATATATTTTAGGTTAGACCTGTTCCCTAGAGCAGGAAAAAGTTTATTTAGCTAATTTAGGCCCAAACAGCCCCATTGCCATTTAATACAGTGGTTCTCAGGCCTGGCTGCCTATTAGAATCAGCTGGAAAGCTTTTAAAACCTACTGATGCCTGGCTCTATCTCCACCCTATTAATTCAGAGTAGCTGTGATTTGGTCCTGAGCATTGTTTTTGTTTTGTTTTGTTTGTTTTTTTGCAGTACGCGGGTCTCTCACTGTTGTGGCCTCTCCCGTTGCGGAGCACAGGCTCTGGACGCGCAGGCCCAGCGGCCATGGCTCACGGGCCTAGCTGCTCCGTGGCATGTGGGATCCTCCCGGACTGGGGCATGAACCCATGTCCCCTGCATTGGCGGGCGGACTCTCAACCACTGCGCCACCAGGGAAGCCCAGCATTGGTATTTTTAAAACTCCTCAGGTGATTGCCATATGCTGCTAGGGCTGAGAACTTTAGTCATCAAAAAATGAATGTGATGCTAAACTTATCTTTTAGACCTAAATACCTTTGCATGCATAGAGACAGTATCTTTAGCTTGTGATGGAAAAAACAGATATTTTGAACAAAACTTAAGGGGTCTTGGGTGTCTCTCTTGAAACCAGTTAAATCAGCTTAATAGAATAAGCCAAATTCTCTCAGCTTGCCTTTCTCTTTCTGGATGCTAGTTAAGGCCTTTTAGAAGCTTTAATTACTTTCTGTCTACACCACACTGAATTAAGTTTTTAAGCAGAAAAAAATATGTCAAATCAAGTTTACCTTAATAGCCTAAATATAGTTTATCTTTTAAAGATCTAGATTGTAGTTATTTTCAGCTTTTGTTAGTCGTCTTATTCATTTACCACAGTTTTTTCAAAGGGCATTGAACGTGTATTGAAATAAAAAGTTACACCATCAGAAAAAAATATATATGTGCCTAATTCATCTTCTTTGTGGATATGAAAATATTTGCTTATATTCCTATAAATACTTGTATTTGCTTATACTCATATACTTAGCTGTCTATTTGGAAATTACGATATTTGCCAACATTTTGGAATCATAGATTTGCAGATTTTGTTGTTGAGGAAATTATTGATCATTGATCAGAACTGAATTTGTTTTAGGAAGTGTTTGTGTGTGCCCCTCCCCCAATTTTTTAACTTGTCCTGAAATCCTAAGCTGCTTTTTCTCTATTTATTGAATTTTTTTCTACTATTTCATTTACTTAACTGTATCTAAACAAGGCCAAGATTTTTAAGTAAAGTGGTATTTACAGTTAAGTTATTTTCTCCTTTCCTTTTTTTTTTAATTTTTTTTATTAGTTTCTGCTTTATAACAAAGTGAATCAGTCATACATACACATCTGTTCCCACATCCCTTCCCTCATGCATCTCCCTCCCTCCCACCCTCCCCATCCCACCCCTCCAGGCGGTCACAAAGCACCGAGCTGATCTCCCTGTGCTCTGCGGTTGCTTCCCACTATCTATCTACCTTACGTTTGGTAGTGTATATATGTCCATGCCTCTCTTTCGCTTTGTCACAGCTTACCCTTCCCCCTCCCCATATCCTCAAGTCCATTCTCTAGTAGGTCTGTGTCTTTATTCCCGTTTTACCCCTAGATTCTTCATGACATTTTTTTTTAATTCCATATATATGTGTTAGCATACGGTATTTGTCTTTCTCTTTCTGACTTACTTCACTCTGTATGACAGACTCTAGGTCTATCCACCTCATTACAAATAGCTCAATTTCATTTCTTTTTATGGCTGAGTAATATTCCATTGTATATATGTGCCACATCTTCTTTATCCATTCATCCGATGATGGACACTTAGGTTGTTTCCAGCTCCGGGCTATTGTGAATAGAGCTGCAATGAACATTTTGGTACATGTTTCTTTTTGAATTATGGTTTTCTCAGGGTATATGCCTAGAAGTGGGATTGCTGGGTCATATGGTAGTTCTATTTTTAGTTTTTTAAGGAACCTCCATACTGTTCTCCATAGTGGCTGTACCAATTCACATTCCCACCAGCAGTGCAAGAGAGTTCCCTTTTCTCCACACCCTCTCCAGCATTTATTGTTTCTAGATTTCTTGATGATGGCCATTCTGACTGGTGTGAGATGATATCTCATTGTAGTTTTGATTTGCATTTCTCTAATGATTAATGATGTTGAGCATTCTTTCATGTGTTTGTTGGCAGTCTGTATATCTTCTTTGGAGAAATGCCTATTTAAGTCTTCTGCCCATTTTTGGATTGGGTTGTTTGTTTGTTTGCTATTGAGCTGCATGAGCTGTTTATAAATTTTGGAGATTAGTCCTTTGTCAGTTGCTTCATTTGCAAATATTTTCTCCCATTCTGAGAGTTGTCTTTTGGTCTTGTTTATGGTTTCCTTTGCTGTGCAAAAGCTTTGAAGTTTCATTAGGTCCCATTTGTTTATCTTTGTTTTTATTTCCATTTCTCTAGGAGGTGGGTCCAAAAGGATCTTGCTGTGATTTATGTCATAGAGTGTTCTACCTATGTTTTCCTCTAGGAGTTTGATAGTTTCTGGCCTTACATTTAGGTCTTTAATCCATTTTGAGCTTATTTTTGTGTATGGTGTTAGGGAGTGATCTAATCTCATACTTTTACATGTCCCTGTCCAGTTTTCCCAGCACCACTTATTGAAGAGGCTGTCCTTTCTCCACTGTACATTCCTGCCTCCTTTATCAAAGATAAGTTGGCCATATGTGCGTGGGTTTATCTCTGGGCTTTCTATCCTGATCCACTGATCTATCTTTCTGTTTTTATGCCAGTACCACACTGTCTTAATTACTGTAGCTTTGTAGTATAGTCTGAAGTCAGGGAGCCTGATTCCTCCAACTCCGTTTTTCATTCTCAAGATTGCTTTGGCTATTCGGGGTCTTTTGTTTTTCCAAACAAATTTTCAAATTTTTGGTTCTAGTTCTGTGAAAAATGCCAGTGGTAGTTTGATAGGGATTGCATTGAATCTGTAGATTGCTTTGGGTAGTAGAGTCATTTTCACAATATTGATTCTTCCAATCCAGGAGCATGGTATATCTCTCCATCTATTTGTATCATCTTTAATTTCTTTCATCAGTGTCTTATAATTTTCTGCATACAGGTCTTTTGTCTCCTTAGGTAGGTTTATTCCTAGATATTTTATTCTTTTTGTTGCAATGGTAAATGGGAGTGTTTTCTTGATTTCATTTTCAGATTTTTCATCATTAGTGTACAGGAATGCCAGAGATTTCTGTACATTAATTTTGTATCCTGCTACTTTACCAAATTCATTGAGTAGCTCTAGTAGTTTTTCGGTAGCATCTTTAGGATTCTCTATGTATAGTATCATGTCATCTGCAAACAGTGACAGCTTTACTTCTTCTTTTCCAATTTGGATTCCTTTTATTTCCTTTTCTTCTCTGATTGCTGTGGCTAAAACTTCCAAAACTAGGTTGAATAAGAGTGGTGAGAGTGGGCAGCCTTGTCTTGTTCCTGATCTTAGTGGAAATGGTTTCAGTTTTTCACCATTGAGGACAATGTTGGCTGTGGGTTTGTCATATATGGCCTTTATTATGTTGAGGAAAGTTCCCTCTATGCCTACTTTCTGCAGGGTTTTTATCATAAATGGGTGTTGAATTTTGTCGAAAGCTTTCTCTGCATCTATTGAGATGATCATATGGTTTTTCTCCTTCAACTTGTTAATATGGTGTATCACATTGATTGATTTGCGTATATTGAAGAATCCTTGCATTCCTGGAATAAACCCCACTTGATCATGGTGTATGATCCTTTGAATGTGCTGTTGGATTCTGTTTGCTAGTATTTTGTTGAGGATTTTTGCATCTATGTTCATCAGTGATATTGGCCTGTAGTTTTCTTTCTTTGTGACATCCTTGCCTGGTTTTGGTATCAAGGTGATGGTGGCCTCGTAGAATGAGCTTGGGAGTGTTCCTTCCTCTGATATTGTTTGGAAGAGTTTGAGAAGGATGGGTGTTAGCTCTTCTCTAAATGTTTGATAGAATTCGCCTGTGAAGCCATCTGGTCCTGGGCTTTTGTTTGATGGAAGATTTTTAATCACAGTTTCAATTTCAGTGCTTGTGATTGGTCTATTCATATTTTCTATTTCTTCCTGAGTCAGTCTTGGCAGGTTGTGCACTTCTAAGAATTTGTCCATTTCTTCCAGGTTGTCCATTTTATTGGCATAGAGTTGCGTATAGTAATCTCTCATGATCTTTTGTATTTCTGCAGTGTCAGTTGTTACTTCTCCTTTTTCATTTCTAATTCTATTGATTTGAGTCTTCTCCCTTCTTTTCTTGATGAGTCTGGCTAATGGTTTGTCAATTTTGTTTATCTTCTCAAAGAACCAGCTTTTAGTTTGGTTGATCTTTGCTATCATTTCCTTCATTTCTTTTTCATTTATTTCTGATCTGATCTTATGATTTCTTTCCTTCTGCTTACTTTGGGGGTTTTTTGTTCTTCTTTCTCTAATTGCTTTAGGTGCAGGGTCAGGTTGTTTACTCGAAATGTTTCCTGTTTCTTAAGGTGGGATTGTATTGCTATAAACTTCCCCCTTAGAACTGCTTTTGCTGCATCCCATAGGTTTTGGGTCGTCGTGTCTCCATTGTCATTTGTTTCTAGGTATTTTTTAATTTCCTCTTTGATTTCTTCAGTGATCACTTCGTTATTGAGTAGTGTATTGTTTAGCCTCCATGTGTTTGTATTTTTTACAGATCTTTTCCTGTAATTGATGTCTAGTCTCATAGCATTGTGGTCAGAAAAGATACTTGATACAATTTCAATTTTCTTGAATTTACCAAGGCTTGATTTGTGACCCAAGATATGATCTCTCCTGGAGAATGTTCCATGAGCACTTGAGAAAAATGTGTATTCTGTTGTTTTTGGATGGAATGTCCTATAAATATCAACTAAGTCCATCTTGTTTAATGTATCATTTAAGGCTTGTGTTTCCTTATTTATTTTCATTTTGGATGATCTGTCCATTGGTGAAAGTGGGGTGTTAAAGTCCCCTACTATGATTGTGTTACTGTCGATTTCCCCTTTTATGGCTGTTAGTATTTGCCTTATGTATTGAGGTGCTCCTATGTTGGGTGCATAAATATTTACAATTGTTATATCTTCTTCTTGGATCGATCCCTTTATCGTTATGTAGTGTCCTTCTTTGTCTCTTCTAACAGTCTTTATTTTAAAGTCTACTTTGTCTGATATAAGAATTGCTACTCCAGCTTTCTTTTGATTTCCATTTGCATGGAATATCTTTTTCCATCCCCTTACTTTCAATCTGTATATGTCTCTAGGTCTGAAGTGGGTCTCTTGTAGACAGCATATATATGGGTCTTGTTTTTGTATCCATTCAGCCACTCTGTGTCTTTTGGTGGGAGCATTTAGTCCATTTACATTTAAGGTAATTATTGATATGTATGCTCCTATTCCCATTTCCTTAATTGCTTTGGGTTCTTTATTGTAGGTATATTCCTTCTGTTGTGTTTCTTGCCTAGAGAAGTTCCTTTAACATTTGTTGTAAAGCTGGTTTGGTGGTGCTGAACTCTCTCAGCTTTTGCTTGTCTGTAAACATTTTAATTTCGCCATCAAATCTGAAAGATCCTTGCTGGGTAGAGTAATCTTGGTTGCAGGTTTCTCTCCTTCATCACTTTAATTATGTCCTGCCACTCCCTTCTGGCTTGTAGAGTTTCTGCTGAGAGATCAGCTGTTAACCTGATGGGGATTCCCTTGTGTGTTATTTGTTTTTTTTCCCTTGATGCTTTTAATATGATTTATTTGTGTTTAACTTTTGACAGTTTGATTAATATGTGTCTTGGCGTATTTCTCCTTGGATTTATTCTGTATGGGACTCTCTGTGCCTCCTGGACTTGATTCACTATTTCCTTTCCCATATTAGGGAAGTTTTCAACTAGAATCTCTTCAAATATTTTCTCAGTCCCTTTCTTTTTCTCTTCTTCTTCTGGAACCCCTATAATTCGAATGTTGGTGCGTTTAATGTTGTCCCAGAGGTCTCTGAGACTGTCCTCTGTTCTTTTCATTCTTTTTTCTTTATTTTTCTCTGCATCAGTTATTTCCACTATTTTATCTTCCACCTCACTTATCCGTTCTTCTGCCTCAGTTATTCTGCTATTGATCCCATCTAGAGTATTTTTCATTTCATTTATTGTGTTTTTAATCGATGCTTGATTCATCTTTAGTTCTTCTAGGTCCTTGTTAACTGTTTCTTGCATTTTGTCTATTCTATTTCCAAGATTATGGATCTGGGAAATAGAATCTTGGATCAGCTTTACTATCATTATTCTGAATTCTTTTTCAGGTAGACTGCCTATTACCTCTTCATTTGTTAGGTCTGGTAGGTTTTTATCTTGCTCCTTCTCCTGCTGTGTGTTTTTCTTTCTTCTCATTTTGCTTATGTTACTGTGTTTGGGGTCTCCTTTTTGCCGGCTGCAGATTCATAGTTCCCGTTGTTTTTGGTGTCTGTCCCCAGTAGCTAAGGTTGTTTCAGTAGGTTGTGTAGGCTTCCT
This sequence comes from Hyperoodon ampullatus, assembly GCF_949752795.1. Taxonomy (NCBI): domain Eukaryota; kingdom Metazoa; phylum Chordata; class Mammalia; order Artiodactyla; family Ziphiidae; genus Hyperoodon; species Hyperoodon ampullatus. The sequence continues at coordinate 148,173,236 of NC_136917.1, forward strand.
GGTGGGGGGGACTAATGCCTGTGTTCTGGTGGTTGAGGCTCTATCTTGTCTTTCTGGTGGACAGGTCCACGTCTGGTGGTGTGTTTTGGGGTGCCTATGGCCTTATTATGTTTTTAGGTAGCCTCTCTGCTAATGGGTGGGGTTGTGTTCCTGCCTTGCTAGTTGCTTGGCATAGGGTGACCAGCACTGTAGCTTGCTGGTCGTTGACTGAAGCTGGGTGCTGGTGTTGAGATGGAGATCTCTGGGAGATTTTCGCTGCTTGATATTATGTGGAGCTGGGAGGTCTCTTGTGGACCCGTGTCCTGAAGTTGGCTCTCCCACTTCAGAGGCACAGCACTGACTCCTGGCTGCAGCACCAAGAGCCTTTCATCCACCCGGCTCAGAATAACAGGGAGAAAAAGTAGAAAGAAAGAATTAGTAGAAGAAAGAAAGAGAGAGGGAGAGAAAGGAAGAAGGGAAGAATGGAAGGAAGAAAGAAAGAAAGGAGGGAGGGAGGGAGGAAGGATGGAAAGAAAGAAGGAAAGAAGGGAGGGAGGGAGGAATGAAAGCAAAAGGAGGAGTGAATGGAAGAAGGGAGGGAGGAAGGAAAGAAAGAAAGATAGGAGGGAGGGAGGGAGGAAGGAAAGAAAAAGAAAGTGGAAAGAAGAAGGGTGGGAGGGAGGGAGGAAAGAAAAAGAAAGAAGGAAAGGAGGAGCGGAGGGAGGGAGGGAGGAAGGGAAGGTAGGAAAAAAAGAAGGAGCAGGTAAAGTAAAAATAGAATAAAGTATGAAATATAGTAGCGTTATTAAAATTAAAAAGTAATTATTGAAAAAAAACATGGACCGATAGAACCCTGGGACATATGGTGGAAGCAAAGCTATACAGAGAGAATCTTACACAGAAGATTACACATACACATTCACAAAAAGAGAGCAGGGGGAAAAATCAAAAATCTTGCTCTCCAAGTCCACCTCCTCAATTTGGGATAATTCGTTGTAAAAAGAGGAAAAAAGGGGGGAAAATCTGAAATCTTGTCCTCAAAGTCCACTTCCTCAATTTGGGATGATTCGCTGTCCATTCATGCATTCCACAGACGCAGGGCACATCAAATGGACCGTGGAGCTTTAATCCGCTGCCTCCGAGGCTGCACAGAGAGATTTCCCTGTCTCTTCTCTGCTCTCACAGCTCCCGGGTCTGAGCCGTGGTTGGACCTGGCCCCGCCTCTGCGCGTAGGTCGCCGGAGGGCGTCCGTTCTTCGCTCAGACAGGACGGGTTTAAAGGAGCCGCTGATTCGGGGGCTCTGGCTCACTCAGGCAGAGGGTAGGGAGGGGTTCGCAGTGTGGGGCGGGCCTGTGGCGGCAGAGGCCGGCGTGACGTTGCAGCAGCCCGTGGCGCTCCGTGCGCTTTCCCGGGAAAGCCGTCTCCGGGTCCCAGGACCCCGGCAGTGGCGGGGTGCACAGGCCCCCCGGAAGGCGGGGCGGACAGTGACCCGCGCTTGCACACAGGCCCCACGGCGGCGGCGGCGGCGGCGGCGGCCGCCCCAGCGTCCCACGCCCGCCTCCGAGGTCCGCGCCTTACCCGCGGCTCGCGCCTGTCTCCGGCACTTCCCCAAGCAGCCCTCTTAATGCCCTCTCCTCGCGCACCAGGAAACAAAAGGGAAAAAAGTCTCTTGCCTCTCCGGTAGCTTCAGACCCTTTCCCCGGACTCCCTCCGGGCTAGCCGTGGTGCACTAACCCCTTCAGGCTCTCTTCCTGCCGCCAGCCCCATTCCTCTCCCTGCGCTCCGACTGAAAGCCAATACCCGAGCCTCAGCTCCCAGCCCCGGCCGACAAGCCTCTCGGGCTGGTGTGTGCCTGAGGGCACCGATCCTCTGTGCCAGAATCTCTCCGCTTTGCCCTCCGCACCCCTGTTGCTGTGCTCTCCTCCGCTACTCCGAAGCTTTCCCCCTCCGCCACCTGCAGTCTCCGCCCACGAGGGGGCTTCTAGTGTGTAGAAACCTTTCCTCCTTCACGGCTCCCTCCCACTGGTGCAGGTCCCGTCCATATCCTATTGTCTCTGTTTATTCTTTTTTTTCTTTTGCCCTACCCAGGTATGTGGGGAGTTTCTTGCCTTTTGGGGGGTCTGAGGTCTTCTGTCAGCGTTCAGTAGGTGTTCTGTGGGAGTTGTTCCACGTGTAGATGAATTTCTGATGTATCTGTGGTGCTGTGTCTCTCCTTTCCTTTTTTAATCACAAGTACAACATGCAGTAAGCTTTTAAATATATGAGCAGATATTCCCACCCCTCTTCCAACTGTCCCAGCTCTGCAGTCTTACCTGCTGTCTTAAGAAAGGCTGCTAACCATCCAACTTGCTCACCCCTTTCTCTTGGTAACCTTTGACTTTCAGTTCCTTCACTCGTCCCTTTTCTCCCAGTCAGCAAAGCTTTGGCTTCATTTCTTCCCCAAACAGCCTGGATGCCCTGAACTAGCACATCAGCCATCCCCTAGATTTCTCCTCTCAGCCTTCCATCAACCTCTTTCCCCAGGACCCTGATTCTGACCAACCCAACCACAATGATTTTTTGTTCTTACAAGCAGTCTACTATACACTTCTTAAAATAATAATTCAACTTTGTGAATGTGTGCCCTTACAAAGTCAGTGTCTTCAACCCCAGCCGAGTCCTTAACCTTACTTGACAATCTTCCTACCTGCCCTAAGTTAGCTCCCCTTCGCATTGCTCTCAGAAACACTCCTGAACCTTCTTTGTTCTCTCTCAAGGTCATTTTGGCCATCTCAGTGATTGACTGAACACCCCAAAATCAATTTCTCTGGGCCAGATGTCTTTCTAGAAGGTCACATCCTATCTCTTGGCCCTTAAAATTATGGTGAGGAAAGCATTATTGCTGCTGTCCCATTTATTAAAGGACAATATCATTTACCTGTTCTTCTCAGCTAAGCATAACTGGCATTATCTTCACACTAAAGTTTCATTAGCTGGGAATGAATCTCCTCTTGAAACCATGCATCTTTCCAGTCTCTACCTTTGCCAAGGGACTGTAGAAAGAAATGACGACATTCTAAGTGGATTAGGTCAAGGCACCAGTTGGTATTTCAGTCCTCAGTTACTTGAGAATTTACTAAGTAAAACAGTAAAACTCATAAGGAAGAAATGAGAACTGGTAAGAATACGTATTACTTATTCACTCACGTAGGGCTGAAAGCCTAGTGAAAGACTGGGACCTGACTTCTCTAAGTAATACTCAAGATAAGATGCTCTTCAGTTCAAATGACAGGGTCAAGAATTGATGATACGCTTCTGCATGGGAAAGGAAATAGTCATCGGAATAAAGAGGCAACCTACAGAATGGGGGACAATATTTGCAAACCATATATACAATAAGGGGTTAATACCTAAAATGTATGAGAAACTCCTACAGCTCAACATCAGAAATACAAATAACCTGATTTAAAAAATGAGCCAAGGACTGGAATAGACGTTTCTCCAAAGAAGATATACAGATGGCCAACAGGTATATGAAAAAGTGCTCAACATCATTAAACATAGAGACATACAAGTGAAACTCATGATATATCACCTCATACCTGTTAGGATGGCTATTACCAAAACACAAAAGATAATAAGTATTGGTGTGGATGCGGAGAAATTGAAAACCTGTACACTGTTGGTGGGAATGTACAGTGGTGCAGCCATTATGGAAAATAGTATGGAGATTCCTCAAAAAATTAAAAATATTTATTTTAATTAAATTAAAATATTTATTTTTTAATTAAATTAAAAAGACTTAATTTTTACTATATGACCCAGCAATGCCAGTTCTGGGGTATATATCCAAGAGAATGAAATCAGGATCTTGAAGTGACATCTGTACTCCCGTGTTCATAACAACATTATTCACTAGCCAAGATACAGATGGAAACAACCCAGATGTTCATCAACAAATGGATAAAGAAAATGTGGTATATACATACCATGGAATATTACTCAACTTTAAAAAAGAAGGAAATCTTGATATTTTGGCAACATGGATGAGCCTGGAGAATGTTATATTAAGTGAAACAAGTCAGTCGCAGAAGGATAAATGCTACAGGATTCCACTTATATGAGAATCTAAAATAGTCTAATTCATCGAGGCAGAGAAGAGGATGGTAGTTGTCAAGGGAACAGTGGAGAGTTGCTGTTCAACGGGTATAAAGTTTCATTTATGCAAGATGAACGAGTCCTAGAGCTCTGCCGTGCAACGTATTGCCTGTGGTTAACAACACTGTATTGTGCCCTTAAAATTTTGTGACGAGGGTAGGTCTCATGGTAGGTGTTCTTACCACACACATACACAAAAGGGACACAAGGAAACTTTTGGAGCTGATAGATAGGTCTATTGCCTTGATTGTGACAATGGTTTCACAGGTGTTTGTATGAGTCCAAACTCAACAAATTATAAAATTAAATATGTGTAGTATTTTATATATCAGCTACACCCCCAAGAAAGCTGTTTTTTAAAGAAAGAAATAATGATAGGAAATTAAAGGGATTTTCTTTTTTTAAAAAGAAATGCAGCCTGTTGGGAGGCTATCTGGCCTCCTTAGAGGTACATTGGAGGAGAGCCATACTGGATCAGAGCCCCTCTGATCCGGCTGAAGGCAGAAAGACAGTATTGCTGTGGCCCTGTTGCCAGAGCACAGGATGTGGAAGAGAGGAATGTCTGTTCATTTTCCCCTGAGAGCCTTACATTTTCTGTATAGCAAGGAGGACGGGCTTCTGCCGTCCTAGGCCTTCGGTTATGTACTCAGTTCGATGTTGACCGTGCTGTGCGCAGATGATGGAGGAACAGAAGGGTGAAGTCTCCACAAGAACCATGCACTATGCCGTGGGCCAGCCTACTGGGGTGTGTGTGTTTCCTTCTCTGCCCCTGCCCCCCAGGGATGCAGGCAACTATTGCTGGGGGAGAAAGATGGGCTCAAGGTATTTGTTTTTCTGGCTTTCTCTCCTTTTTCCTTCACATTTTTAATCCATCCCCTCTTGCTAGAGATTTTTTTTAAGCACTTCAGTATGTTGCAAAGTATGTTTCCCTGGCTGGTTCCAAATCAGTGAAGGAATGACGGTCACTGAGAATAGGATTTGTAAAAGTCAGCTTATTAGGGGATGCTCAAGCTTGACGTAAACATATCACTTGTGACGGGTTGGCATTTTGCTTATAACCAGTGAAGGCACACATCCAGACAATTTCTTTCTTTTCCATTGTGATTAGTGTCGTTAAGTTTTTTTAATCTCTTAGCAGTTTATTTTTCCCAACTGGGTCAAGTAGCACCGTCTTTCGATCTAAAGGAAGTTAGACATGGTTAACCTGAGTAATGGTGCTATTTTTTGTCTGTGGGCCTTAATTCTCTGTTTAGAATTAAGGTGGAGGGAGGGTGTATTTAAAGACCTAAATGGTTCTTCCTTTCAGTCGATTTGAGGTGGCTTTAAAATAAGAAAGGAAATTATCTTTGAGAGAGAGGAAAAAACTACCTGGGCACAATTCTTCTTCCCAAACAGAAAAGAAAAATCCAGTTAATATAATATGGTGTAGGGTCTTCACTGGTAGCGCAGTGGTTAAGAATCCACCTGCCAATGCAGGGGACACGAGTTCGAGCCCTGGTCTGGAAAGATCCCACATGCCGCAGAGCAACGAAGCCCGTGTGCCACAACTACTGAGCCTGAACTCTAGAGCCCGCGAGCCACAGCTGCTGAAGCCCATGTGCCTAGAGCCTGTACTTCACAACAAGAGAAGCCACCACAGTGAGAAGCCCGCACACTGCAAAGGAGAGTAGCCCCAACTCGCCGCAATTAGAGAAAGCCTCCACACAGCAACAAAGAACCAATGCAGCCAAAAATAAATAAATACATAAATACATAAATAAATAAATAAAAATTTAAAAATATATATAATATGGTGTAGTTTTTCCTCTTTCTTCTACCACTGAAATGTGGTTAAGGAATATAGGCCATAGAAGAGAGCAAGGAACGAAGACTTCAGTGGAAGTTCACGTGTTTTCCATGACTTTCCATCTGGGTGTTAACGATTCTCTGGTATTTGATGCTACCAAACACCCCAAGTTTAATTACTCTCCTTTTCCAGAATGGGAATTGGATGGGAAAGGCTTGGCCGTATTGGGGGGTGGAGGAGAAGGAACCAGTGGAGAGGGAAGGATGATGATTTGGGAGGACCAATGGACAGAACACTGAGAAGTGGTCAGGTCCAGAGCACAGGAACAAGATTAGGCCTGGCTCAGGGGAGAAATGACCAGTTCCTCCTCCGCAGCTGGAGGGAAGGAGGTCAGGATGGCTGGGATATGGCTACATGTGACAGGTGGTGGGGCTGGGGTCATAGCAGGCTCCAAAGGATCTGCTGATGGGTCTGCAGGTCCGAGATCTCATCCCTCACGGGACTGGAGTGGTCCCAGCATGAAGCCAGGTTTTCCCCCCAGGGCTGCCAGTTCCGACAGGAACCAGAGAGAACATCCCCAGTAAAGGGAATGAACAACTAAGTATAAGTAGAGTCATTCCATCATCCCTGGGAATCTCATTAGAGAGGAGGGGGCATGAGGTTTGCACATCTGAAAGGGATTTGCTGCTCCACCGACAATGATTCCAAGACATTTTCATGGTTCCATTCTTGGAAGTGTGTTCAATTCTGCCTCTCACTCAGGGGAGATTACAGATGCATTCAGTGTGTACCTCTTTCCCCTCAAAGCAAGTATTTCCTTTAGCATCAGTGGGTGCTTTGGGTATTCTTCTGGCCACCACCAGGAAGAGGAAACATTTATCTTGTATCTGCCCCCTGCCACAATCTCATCCAGAGCAAAGGGGGGAAGGAGGAGTCAAAAGTCCAGGGCAGGTGTGGCCTCTCTTGCCTGTGTCATTCGTCCTCAACCTCTCTTCCCCACAGATGGTCGGCTGTGACTATGAGATCGATTCCAACGCTACGGAGGATCGCTGTGGTGTGTGCCTTGGGGATGGCTCAGCCTGTCAGACTGTGAAGAAGGTGTTTCAACAGAAAGAAGGATCTGGTAATAAACAAATAAATAATTGAGGTGGCAGGGGACTGAGAATGAAGGTCAAGATGGAGTCTTACTCGTTTTAAGCAGATTGTGACTTTCACAGAATTCAAAATGGGTATAGCCTTCACTACAAAGGGATGAAGGTTCCTTGGCAGTTTTAGGAAAGGGGTTGAATGCTAAGCAATTACAGGAAGCATCACGTTGCACTAGGGATCAAAGATGGCTTAGTGGCTGTGCACAGGACCAGGTTTAAGAGTGTGATCCTTGGAGAGGATCCAGGGCTGAAGGCCAATGGACCTAGACCTGGGGGAGAGAAGAGATGAAAAGCTGGCTGAGGAGGATGCAGACATAGGAGCAGGTTCTGTAACTGAGGGCAGAGAAGCCAACAGTGGGTTTAAAGGCAGAAGAGTCGGGGTGTAGCTTCAGGACCAGAGGAGAGGTGAGGCAGGGTTGCTTCAATTTGCTCTTATTCCCAGTTCCTCCCTGTAAGGGAGTCCCAGCCAGTGGTGCCTTAAGGCTCTCCAGGTGGCTTCTCCCACCTAACGTGCCCTCCTTACTCACATCGCACTATTCCTTTCCCATGATTACCTTTTTCGAGGTTTCTTCCTTGTGCAGCTTTGGGCTGCTGATAATCCTCGGGGCATGGAGAGCCCATCCTCATCCCAAATCAGCTGTGACCCTGCAGACTGTCTTCAGTAAACACAGTTCCCATGATCCCTTGGCACCAGCAGTTGCTGAAGGCATCTTGGGGGGAGGCTAAGTTAGGCCTGGAGGTAATGAAGACAACTGAGAGCATCTTAGTTTAGTCCCCCCTCGTCCCCTCCTCCCCAAGAAATACCCTGAGACAAGAATTCAGGTACCATTAGTTTGTATGGAGGTCGGAGAATCCTGGGAAACACCAGCAGGGCATTGGAGGCAGTGAAACAGAGAAAGGAAGGCAGCCAGAAAGGGAGTGTCATTAAGCCAGTTATTATATAGGAGCCAGTGTAGAAGTTGTACTTCCAAAGTTTCCCCACCCAGGAGGGAAGGTGTTGAGACAGTACACACCAGCTCCCACTAGGCATAGCTTGATGCTGCTTTGGGGAGGTGGGGGTATCTGGTTGTTAATTCTCTAAATTCCAAGGAATGCAGGTGCCAGAAATAGGGTGGCCAGGGTGCACCACCCAGGTAGAGCCAGAGGGGATGGGGAAGTATCCCACGCTGGGACTGGGGTGATGCCTAGGGTGGAAGTCAGATATAGTGGGGCACCTCCCTTCTAGACTTGCTTAACACCTGGGATGAAGTTACTGAGTATGCCCCTGAGTATCCGGTGTGGTCATTAAATGACCTATTTTTCCCTAGCACACATCACCAAAATTTGGACTTAATCCGTTGACTTCCTAAAACTACCCCTCTAGACTCCTCTGGCCTTAATTGGCTTCTCTAGACCTCACCAATGACAGGCCCTCTGACCACTGAATCAAATCCTGGTCTTACTCACACTGGCCTGCTTTGTTTTGATGCTGGGAACAAGGGACTACATTCTCTGAGCATTCTGGAACTCCCCTATGACTAATTGTGTCACTTAACTCAGTGCCCAAACCACCAGCCTTGATTCCTACCTCTTTTATTTAATCATAACCAGAATGTGCTCAACTTTTGTTTGAAATCTTTTTATGGAATTAGAACAGTTACCATATAAAATTCACCTTTAATTTTATATTTTAAATGATACATTTGTATATTTATTGAGTAGATTTGATGCACATAGTAATTTTAAGTCTTTTGGCACAAGAAGTTAATTCAATTTCCACTGTCTGATATATTTCACATACAATTTTTCAGTTTTACAATTCAACATGTTGGGGAAAAAAATCTATAATCTAAAAAGCAGAGGAAAGACACAGAATGTCCCTGTTCTTCAACTCTTGCTGCCAGTATCCATATCTTTAGAATAGGAGATTCCTGAAATGGAGTAAAAGCAGCAGCTGCCTGGAATTATGTGTGTACCTGACCACCTGGATCCCATCTATTTATTGATTCTGTGTGTTTATGTGCTTAGTTCTTCCGGCTGTAGCTCCCTAGACTCTGCCACTGATCTTTATGGTCAAAAGATTAAATTCATATAGAGTTAGGAATTAACAGCAATTACAAATTATGCTAAAATTACCATCTTAATCCCATAATGAGGCATGTTCTGGACTTTTGCTTGCGGCTCCCTAGGCTCTGTGACAAAATGAGAATGATCATGAACGAATGGAACCCATTAAGAACACAGCACAGGTCGGAGGGCTGTGGCCGCAGTGTGGGTGTAGGGTGTATACAAGTCTGGGCAGTGGGACATGAGACCCTTTTAGGAAGAAATGATACGGCTTCATGACTCAAAGTTGCTCGTAGGCTGTTCTGCAAGGTTCAATTTCTTTGCTGTAGATTCAAGAGAGAATAGGGACCTTTCTAAGGTTTTAGGGAGGGTGCATGATGTGAGGAGTTCAGTGTCATAGAAAGACTAGTTTGCCAGCAACATACAAAGTTGCCCAGAATAGGAGAGCCCGGTGCTGGGAACCCAAACATTAACCCAGGTTCAGGAGATAAGGGCCTGGACTAAAGAAGTTCATGTAAAGGGGATGAGAATCATATAAGAAAGCATTCCAGAGACAGAATCAGAGGCAGAAGGTAGGACATAATGGTAAGAGAGGACATGGCTTTCTTGAAACCACATTTACCAAAATACCACCTTACTTGGAGACTGTCCTATGTCATGCTTTCCAGGAAACCTTGAGTTGGAAGGGGTAGGGAGAGTGACTGGACATGTTACATGGGAGTTTTCCCATCAAAAGAGCTGAAAGACCTCCAGGGCTCAGGGCTGTGAGGAAGCATTTAGAGTCAGGAAGCCCCTGTCGGTGTCTATTCCCTCTGCTATGTTTCCACTGGTTTCTAGCAAGAGGATTATGGTTGCTCACCGTGTGTTCCAAGACTCCAGGCCCCTTACAACCCTCTTTTGAAATAAGTGAGGCTAAAACTCCAGATCCAGGGCAGTTTAATTCTCAGTACATCTGCCTGGCGAATGTATTTGTACATAGCTCTTCCTCCTTGTGATTTGTGAGCAGGTCAAATGCAGTTTTGGATCTGAACCAGACAGCAACGTGTCACTGCTGTCAAGCCAGGCTTCAGAAGATGGATCTATCTTTCCCAGGAGCCCCTCACAGAAACCATGGCATCTTGGCCTGCAGTGAGGATTGTCTTGCTTGCCACACACTGACAGCACAAATCTTAAAAAAAAAAAAAAAAAGACAAGCTGGTAGTTGTAGTTAAATTGCCTGGGTTAATAGTATGACCTCTTTATAAACACATTTTTATTTGAAGTGACAGACTGGAAACCGAATATGCCAGTGGGTAAATCCTTTTTTTAGAATAGTTGAATAAGATGCACATTAGCACCAATAATCCATTGTCACTCTTATGATATGTCTTCAGAAGTGAGGCAGGTCTTCTGCTCCATCCTCAAAGGCCCTGAATATTCTTTTAGCTCAAGGTGTTCAAGACTCAGTAATGGGATGATTTCTCCAGGTGGTCTCCATGGGCCTAGAGGCTCCTTCTTTGAGGTCAAGATTATGTTTTCCACTTCCACCAATACTGGTGCAAAAGAATCGTGTTTACTGAGGAAAATGGAAGAAAAGTGATTTACTGAATGAATATATTCATCGTTCTTAATACTTTGGAGATATTCTTACGAACCCTGAAAATCTGACCTTGACATAGAATGAATGTCTCAATAACCCTTCACCCCCTACAACTTTTTACTATGATTCTCATTTCTGTAAAGAAGACCCATGAGGATGAGATATTCAAGGGGATTTTTTTCATCTCTGTTCTACCTATCACATTTTTTCATTAAAAACGCTGTATTAGGTGTTGGTCAGCAAAGCCTGGTTATAGATGTGTGTGTGTGTGTGTGTGTGTGTGTGTGTGTTGTGTGTGTGTGGCCGTGTGATGTAGCATAGATTTCTTCCTCTCTTGGGAACTCAGTTTCCTCGTTTTATAGATAAAGAGATTGATGGTCACTCCCTTCCACCTAAATGTCCATTAACAGTTGGCTTATTAAATAAATGGGTTTATGTCATTTTGGCAGTTGTTGAAATGCTAAAAAAAATGTGGAAAGATATGTAAGGTATATGAAATTTAAAAAGCAATAGTTAAAATAGTTCACATAGTATGATCTCACTTGTTTAAAAAAGTATGTGTATGTGTGTTTATACATGCAAAGAAAGGTTTTTAAAGAGAATCCAAGAAACTATTAACTGTAATTATCTTTGGGACATAGGGCTCTGGGTGGAGGAAATGGAAACTTTTACTTTTCATTTTATACTTCTCTCTATTGTGGGTTATTTTGTCATGTGTAAAGGAGTCTGGTGGCTATGTTATGGTTCTTTTCGACTCCAAACACCACAATTTTATCTTTTGGGTTCCTCTTAGATATTCTTTTGCAAAAATATATTACAAATATGTATTGCTTTTGCTCATGGCTAAAGCTGCCTCCGTTTACATCTTCTTTCTACAAACTGTTCGGAAGCAGCAATTATATTCAATGAAAGCTTTTATTTTAAATTTGATGTACTTCACCTTTTGATAAGACAGAATCTACACAAAGTATTTCTAATTTTAGACTTTCTTAAGTGGAAGATTTTAGACTCTTTTGGGTTTTTTTCTCATCTAGTTCTCACTGTTTTTTGTTTTGGCTTGGTATTTTGTTTGTTTTTAAACAAAGCATATGGTGGTTGCCATATTCTTTAATGCTAGTTGACTTTATGCGTGAGCTCTGCTATGAGAAGCTCTGCTATGCTGCAGGGAACAACGCTCCAAAGGCATTTTAAACAATTGCATCACCCTCAATTACATGTGATTACATATTTTCCCTGAGCTAGTTGTAACTTAATAGTTTCAATCAGCTGTCTCAGGCAAGTGTGTGAGGGCCCAGTGGAATTTAATCAAGTACTTCAGGCCCCATACTTCACTCCTTTGGATGGGAGCTGCCAGTTCAAAAAAATAGAACTGAGGTTGTTGCCTGTACCCAGCTTCTGAGTAAATCATTCCTGCTGGCCAGACGTGGATTTTAACTCCCAGGATCCCATGCTATGTTAATGTCTGAGGGAAAGAGAGCAGTCAGGGCACTTTTAGGTGACAGAGATGAGGGTGTGTTTGTTAGTCAAAAAAAAACTTAGTGTATATCCAGTGGAAAATGATCAAGGTCTTAAAATCAAGTTTTGTGTGGAAAAGGTAAAGGAACCAAGAAAATTTAGCTTAGAAAAGAACAAAATAATCGATTAGCAGAGCTGGGAGGGATGTCAGACATCATCTCATTCAAGCTCTCATCTCATTCAGTGTCCCTCATTGTGCAGATGATATTCAAAGAAGTTAGATAAGTCATCATGGAGCTCGTTCGTGGCAGTGCAGAAACTAGAATCGGATGTCTGACTCCCATGCCCCAGTACCCCTTACCCAATGCCAGCCCCAGCATCTTTCCATTCTGTCACAGCTATGAGATGATGGTTCTTTTGAAGCATAAACAGGATGAATGCATAAAGGGCTTAGCCTAGAGCCTGGCAAAGAGAGGCAGCCATTATGTGTTCATTCCATTTCTCCCCAGTAGGTCTCCTACCGTACTAACCAATAAGCAAAGATAAGACTGTAGCTAGAATTGATCATGGTCTTTAAGTAGATGTCCTCTGTGCTTTTTCAGAATGTTGGATTAGAACACATGAGAACAGCAAAAGTTTATATTTCATCAAAACATAAGAAAAAATGTGAAAAAAAACCCTTTCTAATGAATATAATTGTCCAGCAATATAAAAAGCTGTGCTCAGAGCTGAGTTTCTCATCACAAGCTGTATTCAAGAGCACCAGGTGGCAATCAATCCAAGATTCCCTCCAGAATTCTCTTAATGAATTTAAGCTATGATTAAATTACTTCTAAGAGTCTGTCTTTAGAATGAGGATGAGTGAAAGGATGTAGCCACTGCAATGTTTAGGGAGATTAATCTGATAGCAGCAACAAATGCAGAAGCAGAAATGCTAATGGGGAGCTGGCTAGGGGCTGTAACATTTTGAACTGTCAACAGAAAATCACAGAAAAATAAATGCTGGATCAACCACTAAAGGTTCAGAGTTCAATCTGCATTTATTTCACCTTTCCTCTCATAAAACTGATTACATAATGAGTCACATGGCTCCTGAGAATTCTACTCACGGCCAAGCTTTTAAAGTTCCCCATAATTAGTGCATCTGCCAGTCCCAGTAATCACCCAGCAGGAAGACAAGGGCACTAACTGATGGAGATGCTGGGAAGAGGATGGATGATGAGTCAGAAACAGACTGTGTTCAGCTAAGCTTGCATGCCTCTCTTCTCTCCTTAGGTTATGTTGACATCGGGCTGATTCCAAAAGGAGCCAGGGACATACGGGTAATGGAGGTTGAGGGAGCTGGAAACTTTCTGGCCATCAGGAGTGAAGACCCTGAAAAATATTACCTCAATGGAGGATTTATTATCCAGTGGAATGGGAACTACAAGCTGGCAGGGACCGTCTTTCAATATGACAGGAAAGGAGACCTGGAGAAGCTGATGGCCACAGGTCCCACCAATGAGTCAGTGTGGATCCAGGTAACGCAGAAGCAAAGGAAACTGCTGACATGTGCACTAGTTAGGATCTTTCTAATTTTCTTGTCCAAGGTGTTTGCTAGGGGATATTCATTAAAAATCCTTAGGGGCTTCCCTGGTGGCGCAGTGGTTGAGAGTCCGCCTGCCGATGCAGGGGACACGGGTTCATGCCCCAGTCCAGGAAGATCCCACATGCCACGGAGTGGCTGGGCCTGTGAGCCATGGCCACTGAGCCTGCGCGTCCAGAGCCTGTGCTCCGCAACGGGAGAGGCCACAACAGTGAGAGGCCCGCGTACCACAAAAAAAAAAAAAAAAAGAATCCTTAAACCTTCTCTTAGCAAAGGAACAGGGAAGGAAGTGAAATATTAGTTTATGCTGCTAATTCTTTATTGCCTAAAATTGGCAAAGCCCTTGTGATGAAATGCCACTGGCCCTAAAATCATCTGTTGAATTTAGTTTCCAGTATGGTTGACAGGCTATTTATTTCAGAGTGAGCGTTCCTCAGGTATAAAAGGGATACTACCAGTCTATGTCAGCCTGGCATGAGTTTCCAAACATCTTTCCAGCAGTGGTGATGAACTGACATGGTTCTTTCACATGTTATCATGTGGTTGTCCTCAGGCAAAAGGTTTGACTTCGTGAAACTGTTGGGGAAGAGAGGAGTAAAGATGTAGCATGTGCTCTTCAAAGGCACAAGTGATTTGTCTTTCATACTAGCAAAGAACTGTAGAAAAGGAGTGGGGTAATTATACCAGCAGAGCAAGGCAGGTTGGGGATGATGGATGGCCCAAGACAGTCACATCTAACTGTAATTCAGAAGTTAGAAGGAAGTCATTTCAGAGCCAGAGATCAGAGCATTCACAGAAGCTGGAGGTCAGTGCTTGACAGCTATGATCCATAAATGTCAGGAGACCTTACATCTTATAGACCCACCCCATGGAGCAACCAGTCTACCGCCTCGAAGTGTGAGATTAATCCATTTCAAACAGGTGGTAAGTAGATTGCCTGCAGGAGAGGGAAGTGAGGGGCGGGTCCCGAATTCTGTCTCCAATTTTACGCCTTGGCTAAAACCCATGACCAGTTTAACCCCAGAACTATATGCTTTCAAGAAAACTAACCAGCCTCAGAGCCAGAGAAGGACACCATACAGCAACAACAACGGCAACAAAAGTTACTGTTTACTGAGTGCTAGCTATATATCAGACACGATCCAATCATATCTAGTCACATTACTTTCGTTTGTTTAACCCTTAAAAGCACCCTATTAGTCATGCTATGATTATCCTCACTTTGTAGATGGGGAAAGTAAGGCACAAAGAGATTAAGTAACGTACCCATAACCACAAAGTTAGTAAGTACGCAAGGGCACAAGGTGACCTACCAGCCTATTGTTGGAAAGGACACTCTGGTCATTCCCTCAGAGTAATTCCCGTATGATTAGGCCTCCCATGAATACCCATGAGAATTCAGTCAAGAAATAATAGAATAGGAGCAGATTAACTATAGATGTATGTAGACATGCAGGTGGAAGTAGAGGTATTTATTTAATGGTATGTATTCCAGTGCACACCTCCATGACTACTTTAAGATGATGGACATTGTACAGCATTTTTATATGACTGTGGTTTGCAGTATAAAGTCACAACAGAGTTTGACATGACCCCGCTCTTGTCCTTTAGCTTCTATTCCAGGTGACTAACCCTGGCATCAAGTATGAGTACACAATCCGGAAAGATGGCCTTGACAATGACGTGGAAAAGCTGATGTATTTCTGGCAGTATGGCCGCTGGACAGAGTGCAGTGTAACATGTGGGACGGGTGAGAAAAGCTCCTCTCTCTATGAATCCATGTCAGCTTCAGAATAGGCCATGGAGGAAGTTTAAGCCAGCAGTTTGCACTCTTGCCCCTAGGTCTGCAGGGTTCCACAAAGATGGCCCAGGGGCCTCTATGGGGAGTAAATGTGTTGGTCATGGTCTAAAGAAAGAGGCACTTTTTCTTTTATCAGTTTTACATACTGTCCTCCATGAAAGGTTTTGTTTGCAGAAAGGGTTACATGTCTTTTTTAAAAAAGCAGACCAGAAAGGTTTATAACTTCTCTGGTTGAGGACCTGAGGACCACAAAAGTCAAACCACCCACCAGAGGTATCCTTTAAATCACGGCCAAATCCAGACCATAACCATCTCTCCTAATTCCTAGCCCAGTGTTCTTCTGTCTCCAATTTACCAGTTTTTCATAGCTACAAGAAAAACAGTTTTCTCTCATAAATCAAGCATTGGAGAGATTCCTTGCTGTCACGTGTGTCAGGATGGGACAAGTTCTGCTATGGTAACAAAGAAATCAAACTCTTAAGAACACAATGAAGGTTTATTTTTAACCCAGTCTAAATCTGGCACAGATTAGATAGCCCTGCTTCCTCATGTAGCTGAGACATCTGAAATTGCCCCACAGGGGAAGGGAGAAATTGAAAAGGCAGACTGGGCCTTAATAACGGCCTTGGCCTGGAGTGACGCAAACCACTTCTGCTCATGTTTCTTTGGTTGGCTTCAGCCCTGTGGGCCCAATCCAACTTCAGAGAGAGGCTGGGAACTGTAAAGGAGTATGTGTTTGTAGAGTGCGGACTCTTGTGGCCGCAGTGCTAGATGAACATTTCTGGGGCCTCTGGGGGCAGGGGTCGGGGCTGTTCTGGTCCTTGGGGCTCTTCACTCATTTGGGGGCTTTCTCCTTTTGCATCCTGTCCAAGTCTGTTCAGGAACTTTCTGCCTCTATTGTTACTGCTGCCTATAAAACTAGGGCAGCTACTGGCTGAAGTGCCAGAATCAGCACTATAGCAAAGGGAATCAAAGTGATGGAGAGAAGGGGTCAGGAGAGCACAGCCTCCTCCTCCCTGGCTTCCCTCTCGTGTACTTTGCTCCATTTGTTCCCTTGCTCCTTCCACCCGCCCACCCCCACCCCCCAGGAAGTAGTGGTGGAAAGAGATCCAGGGACAGACGTTGAGTCGTGGCCCATCAGCCTTGTGAACAATTTTTGTATTACTGATTTCTTTCTTTCCCTCCTTCAGTATAGAAAACCAACAGCTCACTTTTAGAAATCACAGGAATCCTATGTTCATTTCAACATGTGTGACATCTTGAAAATCCTAAACCTCTGGAAATCTGTCTAGGTCAAATCTGGCAGCAGCCGTAAAGGGTATCAGTAAGAGTCAGCCGTGCTCTCTTCCCACTGCTGCCCAGGAGGGCTGGGATCTTTTTGCTGAGAAGCAAAAGCAATTTAAGCAGAAAATAAGTTGGTGAAAAGTATTTCCCTGAGGAGAAGTTGGGAGGAAAATGAAGTCATCGGGACTGTAGTTAACAAATACTTTTACGATTTTGCATCCCTTTTGCTCTCTTTTTTGCAGTGACGTACAGGTTTAAGCTTTAAGTTTAAATCATTTATTCTAGGACACTATGGAGAGAAACTCAGCCAGTCCTGCCTGAGCAGGGCCTTCTCAGAGAAACACGAGATTATCCACCCCACACCCCCTTCTATTTCAGCATGGGCCGGACCCTTTGCATTGCTTGTGTAGTATTTCAGAGCATGGGAAATACAATATAAATGGCTTATTTGTGCAGTGATCATAAAGATATATTCGTATTTAGCAAGGAAATGAAACAGCCTTACCAAACAGCGGGCGTTTGGCTTTGATACAGCCTGATCCTTCAGGAGCATCTCTGCCTGACTTGGGCAAATGTCACTCTGGTTATTAAACCTTAACAGAAGCTAGCATAGTGCCCATGTGCTTACCTGAATTTCAGCCATGCTATCTATTCGAGTGGCAGTGAGCTCTCTTAATTCTGGCAGAGAAGGATGACAGCATATCTACCTTCACGCTCTCAGACAGAGAGAATGAAAAGCTAATATTCACATAAGACATTCACTGCTAAATATAAAAATGGAAGACTGCCGAAACACTGAATCACTCAGTGATGTATTTTTATTTCCTTTAAGTTAAAACTTTCTATATTATAAAACTAAGTTAAATATGTTACTGAAAAAATTAAAGTCACCACCCTAACATACATGCACTTTGGTACTTTGCTTTATTGCCTTTCAATATTATTTTTTCTCATCATAGATGTATGTAGTTGTGTGCATATGGATGTATTTATGTACACATGTTTTCACTTAACATCATAATGTGGGTACCATTCCATGTGTTATTCAGTATCCATAGCTATCATTTTTGTGGATACATTATATTTCACTGGCAAGACAAAACAAAATTCCCTTAGCCAGTTCCTTATTGATCATAATCCTCTGATGAGCATCTTTGGGCCCATGTAAAGAATGATCTCATTAAATTTTAATTTGTAGATGGAAGTTCTAGGTTCAAAAAGTAACATACTTATACCAAATGTTAAGAAACTTACTACCACATTGATTCCCATCAATTGATTCCCATTGATTCCCAAGGTTACCAACAGGTAGTAGCAATCATTTTATTTTATTTTACTTTATTTTATTTTGTTATCGTGTTATTTTAGTTTTACACTTCTTCACTGGAAAATATTGCAAAGGTCCCAGCAAAAAGGAGAATGCAGTAACAAACTCCTGTAAATCAACCACTCAACTTTATCAGATCTTATTATGTCATGTTTGTTTCAATCTTCATTTTTAAAGAGTAAGAAATTGCACGAATACACTTGAAGAGCACTGCCTAACTCCACTCCCTTTCCTTTTCCCCCAGAGTTAACTAGGGTCAATGTTTTATTTCCATGTTGGAGAAACACTAGAAAGGAAGGAAAAGAGATAGAAGATCTTGACAGTGGTCTAGGGAAGTAATAATAGTGGCTTGAACTAAAGTTAAGGTGGTACAGATGGAAAAATCATGCAAATGTGGACATATTTAGGAGCTGTACTAGACTGAACTTAATGGTTGATTCCATTTACCTTTTGATAGAGAGTAGTTTGTGCATGAGGGAGGGTTGAAGGGTGACACCCAGTGTTCTCCTTTGCATAACTGGCTAAATGGTAGTGTCACTCACTGAAACAGGGAACATGTGACAAGAAACATCCCAAGAGGAGTTTATGATTATATGAGTTCAATTAAAGTGCCTATGAGATTTCCAGGTGAAAATACCCAAAGGCAGTAAGTAACATGCTTATTTTAAAAAGTAGGTCAGACTGCCTATCTTTGTCAGTTTGGCTGCTATAACAAAATACCATAGGCTGGGTAACTTCAACAACAAACATGTATTTCTCACAGTTCTGGAGGCTGGGAAGTCCAAGATCAAGGTGCTGGCAGATTCAGTTCTTAGTGAGAATCTTCTTCCTGGCTTGTAGATGGCTACCCTCTCGCTGTATCTTCACATCTTATGTGTCTTTTTCTTTTTGTAAAGGCATCAGTTCCATCATGAAAACCTTACCCTCATGACGTAATTACCTCCCAAATGTGTTACCTCCAAATACCATGACACTGGGGGGTTAGGGCTTCAACATATGAATTTTAAGGGGACATATTCATTCCATAGCACTGTCCTAACAAACTTATTTTATCCAGAGTGAACTCCTGTTGTAATTATTTTGTTGTCTTTCTTGGTATTATATTTCTTTATGGATTTTGGAATAATAATCAACCAGCTTGATTTGAGTGTGATTTCCTTTTAGTTTCTTTTATTTTTCTCTTTCCTGTCCCTTTCCTCCCTTTTTCTCTCTCTGTGTACCCATTCTTTCTAGTTTTTGCAGTTTTTTCCTGACCACACTTTGGGACCTCATTTCAGGACAGGACTTGCTAAGGTGGTTCAAAATTGCCTCTCCTAGTGACATTGAAAATACGTTAGGAATTATCACAGAGCCAGTCTGGCAGATTGACTGAGCACTCGCATGAGAAGCTGAGTCCTTACTTTACAACCTTCCTAGGCCTGAAAGTCATCAAGAGTTAAGGCTCTAAGAAGTTTGTGGTGATGGTGGTCTCCTTCCCATCTCAGGTGGAGCAGTTAAAGCCCTCATATTTCACGGGGGCTGCGCACATGGCCACCACCCACCAACAGCTTCTGGCTGAGAGCCCGGCAAACACTTCATCTAAGTCCTGCTCACCGTTTTGCCAGGATGTTTACCTACATTTAAGCATTGTGACATTTTGGTCTTCCCTTTTTATATAGTTATAATTTTATAATTTATATTTTACATATAATTTACATTGTGCATTTGGAGCAAAGAGCTGGTTAAGTATAAATTCAAGAAGATGCAATCAGTCATTGGCTTCTTATCTGGATGAAGGCTTTTGGAGGAGAATCAAAACAACGAGTTCCAAGGGGAAGATGAAGCTCCGCCTCCGCTGGCTCAGTCCTGACCCTGCCAAGGAAGAAGGGCCCAGTGGGGCTTTGCCTATGCCCGTCCACCAAAGGCTGTCACACGTCTTCTCTAAATCAACAGACTTCCCCTTCCCAACCAGGCAGCTTGTGTTTACAATCAGCTTCTTCTAGCAACTCTGTATCTGTTTGCTTCAAGAGAATATTTTGCCTCCACATATGTACCCCTTCTCCTTTTTTAAAGGATGGATTTAAACCAAGATGCCTCCAGGAACGAGGACAAAATGAGTATATTCACAGAGAAATCCAAAAAATACAATTTGAGGGAAAATGCAATGATTTTTGATGAGATGGGTGAAGGACAAGAAGCGAGTTATGTCGATGATTGTAGACACAATTTTGTGATTAAATCTGGAAAAAAGGCAGCCTGTTCTTTCTGCTTTTATTTTATTAACAGCCGAGGTAGTTAAAGTTATTTAAAATAAAATAAAATTTATGATTAAAAAAAAATTCACCAAGATGTTATTTCCTTAGTTAGACTATTTAAAAATTTTTATCATCTTTGTTCAAGAGCAGACATCCATGTGAAAAATTGGCAGGAGTGTCTTATACATTTAGCTAACTGTCATGAAAGCCAGCCCACTTGTTTTCCACAGCCCACTTTTCCAAGGTAAAGAGGACTCAGTATACCGGCAACGGGCCTCTCTCTCCACTAGTGTTCGTTCTGCTGTCCTTTCCATCATATTTGCTTTCACTCTTGCCTTATCTGTGGGGCATGACTTTGGGGTGACTCTGGGAGAATTTAGGACTAGCTGTCCCTTGGGAAATTTTGGAAGGGAATGGAATAGCAAGTGCTACCATTCATTCCAAGAGGCTTGTTGAAGAAAATTTACCCCGGTCACCCATCCAAAGATCAACCATGAAAGTGCAACCAATGGATTATCTGTGGAGGAACAGCTGCAGAAATGGCTTCACACAGATGCTGGTCTCAGTAGGAAGCTTCAGGACTCCTTATTAAACAAAAAAATATTTTGGCAAAACCTCAAGATCGCTTTCCTAAAAATGTCAAAGCCACAGTTTTGCCCCATGGCAACCCTAGTACTGCAGGAATCTGTCAGTTGTAATATAGTCTAACCAGAATTCCCATGTGTCTTATAAAACTTACAGCAATGGCACTACTGTCAGACAATGGGTCATCCCTTCTGAATGTGACCTTTGCCAGTTGTGTGCTCTGTTGTCTCCTCTGTGCTGTGTTTTTGGTCTAGAAGCACAACAACGGCCTGCACAAAAGGGAGGACATTTTCTTCTGCCCCACCGTGGACGTCACCCCGCTTGGCTGAATTCTCTTTGGAGCGTAGTCATTGTTCCTTTGTTTAAGGAACGTCACATTCTGATAGGAAAAGGCAAATACTGAAAACTCCACTGACATATATACACTAACGTATAAAATAGATAACTAATGAGAACCTGCTGTATAGCACAGGGAACTCCACTTTGCTGTACAGTAGAAACTAACACAACATCATAAAACAACCATACCCCAATTAAAAGAAAAAAGAAAACTCCAAAGACCATGTGAAGCTCCTGGAAACTGCTTGAACGGTTCTAAACTGCCTTAGAAACTAGATCATGTTCATTAGAAATAAATACATGTAGAACAGATACTTACATCACTGAAACTAATTCTTACAGAGACTGACAGTATTCCTAGTAAGGCTCAAAATAATCATGTGCATTTGAGATATGTCCACATATCCTTGATAAAGCATGAGAATAATAAATAAGGGCACATATTTCACTCTGATCCTGATGGGTAACCATATAGTGACGTTTAGAGGACAGAAAATCAGAGTCAGATACTTCCTTGACTTTTTAAAATTGCACTCATCTTGGCGCTAATCCGTCTGACTTTGTCCTCTGTAATTGTCAGGTAGGATCAACCAAGTCCAGATATTGATCTCTAAAAATATCTGGAGGATTTTTTTTTTTTTTGCGGTATGCGGGCCTCTCACTGTTGTGGCCTCTCCCGTTGCGGAGCACAGGCTCCGGACGTGCACGCTCAGTGGCCACGGCTCAGGGCCACGGCTCTGCGGCATGTGGGATCTTCCTGAACCGGGGCATGAACCCGTGTCCCCTGCATCGGCAGGCGGACTCTCAACCACTGTGCCACCAGGGAAGCCCTGGAGGATTTTTTTAATAGGTGGAACTTCATAAAAATAGTAGGATTTATTGAGATGCATTTAAACATATGCTATGGAATGAGGATTATATAGTTTACCACATGCATAAATATATAAAATAAACTATGAGTAATACACAGTGGAGACCTGACAACCTTCCAGTTGAACTTCACTAATGAACTAATGAAAACTCTTAGCCCAGAGTAGCTAATCTGCTTTCTTTTAGTGATTGCCCTAGACTTTGCAATATATGTTTACAGCTAATCCAATCCACTTTCAGATAACACTGTACCACTTCAGTGTTATGAGTACTTTATAATAACAAAATTATAGGCAGTATGAGTACCTTATAATGACAAAATAATCCTGGTTCCTGCCTCTCATCCCTTGTATCATTTTTGTGATTCATTTCATTTCTATATGTGTGCCTAAGCACTTATATATATATGATATATATATATATCATATATACATAAGCATCATAATCAAAATAATTGAATACATTATTGGTATTATTAATTTGAACAAACTGTTTTCTGTTAGATCAACTCAGAATAGGAAAAAGGAAAGATTTTATTTAACCTTCGTTTATTGCTTCTTTAGTGTTTTTCCTTTCTTTATATAGATCCAAGTTTCTGATTTTTAATATTTTCCTTTTTTCTAAAGAGTTTCTTTTAACATTTCTTTCCTGCAGGTCTACTGGCAATGAATTCCTTCAGTTTTTGTTTGTCTGAGAAATTATTTCTCCTTCACTTTTGAATGGTAATTTCACAGGATGTGGAATTCTAAGTTGGTGGGTTTTTTTTCTCTCAACACTTTAAATATTTCACTCTGCTCTCTTCTTGCTTGCGTGAGTTCTGAGAAGTCACATGCAGTTCTTTCTTTGTGCCTCTGTAGGTAAGGTGTTTTTTTCCCTCTGGCTTCTTTCAGGACTTTTTCTTTGTCTTCGATTTTCTGTAATTTGAAAGTGATATGCCTAGATGTAGTTTTTTTGGGGCATTTATTATACTTGCTGTTTTGGGGTATCCTGGATCCACGGTTTGGTATCTGATATTAAGTTGCCAAAATTCAGGTTCCCGTGGTAGTCAGCTTATGAGTCTCTACTCTGGAAAGTTGGGAAGTTCTGACTCCCTCTATTCACTCGTCTGTCTATCCAGTGTTGGGAGCAGCAGTTTGCCCTGTGCCCTTTCCTCTCTCATATCCAAGAAGCATTGTTGATTTTTCAGTCTGTTCAGCTTTTTACTTGTCATTACAACAGAGTGGCAACTTCCAAGTTACTTACATGTGGAACTTTTAACCAGAATTCTTTCCAAGGTGGCTAATCTAATATTCTTTTATTCTACTGGTCATCTTAGTCCTATCCCATCCCATTTTTATCACATACAGCCAGCAGAGATTAGTCCCTCCCCTGTTTCCAGGACCTTAGTTTTGTTCCCTAATAGTGCACTTGCTGGGGATTTCTCAGTTGGTTTCTCTGAAGGCTTGCTTTGTTCAATGTACCCTGAAAAATGCTGAATGTTTGCTTTACTTGTTAACCCTGTGAGTTTTGTGAGATGTTGCAGGCCTCTGACTTTCTTTAAGTGTGTGCTTTGCCTGATTTACACAGTGGCTGCAGAAGAGGAGTTATAAACAGGAAGGAATACTTCTTGATCGTGGTAAATTTTGAAAATGGCTCCTACCTTGTTCCATTAAGCATTCTTCAAGCACCAGCAATGCTCCTGTTTGAACATTTCTTACGTATTTCTTATATAATTTCTTTCTGACCATGACAGTCAATGTATGTAATCAGTTCATTGGGATTTCAGGGAGGAAAAAACTATTGGCTTTGAGTCTTACCAATGTTGTGAGAAGTATGGGTTTCAGCAATGGATAATAAAAGCAATGTGTTTGAGCTCTTGCAGTGATGGGACTCAAGTTCTTCTTGCCTGAGCCTTCATTATGAAGGATAGATCTGAACGCATTGATCAAGGAAATCAGAGATGAAGGGGGTCAAAGAGCCAGAAAATACAAAGTAAATATTTAGTGGGAACTGAAATTGAAAGTTGGTAGATTTAGGATGGACTTGTCAACAAGATATATGGCTATACAGTTCCTACTCTTCCCATCTTCTATGAGGTTACATGTTATTTCTGTATATTGTAAGGGAATTGTGGCAGTGCCCTCTATTGAGTCATAGAATTTTTATCATCTCACATTATTAAAATCAATGTTATATCCAATTTTAGCAGAATTATAGATTATATCCTAGTGTAAAATTTAACTTATACTGCTTAACTTGTGTTCAAGTGGTTATAAAAAGGGATCTTGGTATTTGTCAGTATTTTAAAAACTAAGTATACAGTACTTCAAATCTCTTTCAGGTGATGTGATTAAATATTCAGTGCTTGAGTACCTTTGATCTTAAATTTTGATATAGTAGGAAATATTGCATTTTCTATCATAGGTGATTACAATAAGTTGTCTTTACTTGCTTTCTCTATACCCTTCCTAACTTGAATTTTTGAGCGAGAAAAATCTTATACGAACTAAATTAACCATATAACAGTCTCCCTTTATTTTACAATCTCAGTATTGAATTGAGAATATGATGAGCTATGTCACTGTTTTATTTTGTTCTGGTTTTGGACATAAGAAACTTTACTTGTCCTTATATCAAGGTATAATTTCCACTTGAAATGATCAGGTTCAGGGGTATATGAAGATAATTCTTTTTTCTTTTAACATCTCTATTGGAGTATAATTGCTTTACAATGGTGTGTTAGTCTCTGCTTTATAAGAAAGTGAATCAGCTATACATATACATATATCCCCATATCTCCTCCCTCTTGCGTCTCCCTCCCTCCCTCCCTATCCCACCTCTCTAGGTGGTCACAAAGCACTGAGCTGATCTCCCTGTGCTATGCAGCTGCTTCCCACCAGCTATCTATTTTACATTTGGTAGTGTATATATGTCCATGCCACTCTCTCACTTTGTCCCAGCTTACCCTTCCCGCTCCCTGTGTCCTCAAGTCCATTCTCTACGTCTGCGTCTTTGTTCCTGTTGTGCCCCTAGGTTCATTCTCTATGTCTGTGTCTTTATTCCTGTTGTGCCCCTAGAACCATTTTTTTTTAGATTCCATATATATGTGTTAGCATACAATATTTATTTTTCTCTTTCTGACTTACTTCACTCTGTATGACAGTCTCTAGGTCCATCCACCTCACTATAAATAACTCAATTTCATTTCTTTTTATGGCTGAGTAATATTCCATTGTATATATGTGCTACATCTTCTTTATCCATTCATCTGTCGATGGACACTTAGCTTGCTTCCATGTCCTGGCTATTGTATATAGAGCAGCAGTGAATATTGTAGTACATGACTCTTTTTGAATTATGGTTTTCTCAGGGTATATGCCCAGTAGTGGGATTGCTGGGTCATATGGTAGTTCTATTTGTAGTTTTTAAAGGAACCTCCATAGTGTTCTCCATAGTGGCTGTATCAATTTACATTCCCACCAACAGTGCAAGAGGGTTCCCTTTTCTCCACACCCTCTCCAGCATTTATTGTTTGTAGATTTTCTGATGATGGCCATTCTGACTGGTGTGAGGTGGTACCACATTGTAGTTTTGACTTGCATTTCTCTAATAATTAGTGATGTTAAGCATGCTTTAATGTGTTTGTTGGCAATCTGTATATCTTCTTTAGAGAAATGTCTATTTAGGTCTTCTGCCCATTTTTGGATTGGGTTGTTTCTTTTTCTGATATTGAGCTGGATGAGATGCCTGTAAATTTTGGAGATTAATACTTTGTCAGCTTCTTCATTTGCAAATATTTTCTTCCATTGTGAGGGTTGTCTTTTCATCTTGTTTATGGTTTCCTTTGCTGTGCAAAAGCTTTTAAATTTCATTAGGTCCCGTTTGTTTATTTTTCTTTTTATTTCCATTTCTCTAGGAGGTGGGTCAAAAAGGAACTTGCTGTGATTTATGTCATAGAGTGTTCTGCCTGTGTTTTCCTCTAAGTGTTTTATAGTGTCTGGCCTTCATTTAGGTCTTTAATCCATTTGGAGTTTATTTTTGTGTATGGTGTTAGGGAGTGTTCTAATTTCATTCTTTTACATGTAGCTGTCCAGTTATCGCAGCACCACTTATTGAAGAGGCTGTCTTTTCTCCATTGTATATTCTTGCCTCCTTTATAAAAAATAAGGTGACCATATATGCGTGCGTTTATCTCTGGGTTTTCTATCCTGTTCCATTGATCTATATTTCTGTTTCTGGGCCAGTACGATACTATCTTCATTACTGTATCTTTGTAGTACAGTCTGAAGTCTGGTAGCCTGATTTCTGCCGCTCAGTTTTTCTTTCTCAAGATTGCTTTGCTATTCGGGGTTCTTTGTGCCTCCATAGAAATTGTGAAATTTTTTGTTATAGTTTTGTGAAAAATGCCATTGGTCATTTGATAGGGATTGCATTGAATCCTTAGACTGCTTTAGGTAGTATAGACATTTCGCAATGTTGATTCTTCCAATCCAAGAACATGGTATATCTCTCCATCCGTTTGTATCATCTTTAATTTCTCTCATGAGTGTCTTATAGTTTTCTGTATACAGGTATTTTGTCTCCTTAGGTAGGTTTTTCCTTAGGTATTTTATTCTTTTTGTTGCAATGGTAAATGAGAGTGTTTCCTTAATTTCTCTTTCAGATTTTTCATCAGTAGTGTACAGGAATGCAAGAGGTTTCTGTGCATTAATTTTGTATCCTTCTACTTTACCAAATTCATTGATTAGCTCTAATAGTTTTCTGGTAGCATCTTTACAATTCTCTATGTATAGTATCATGTCATCTGCAAACAGTGACAGCTTTACTTCTTTTTCTCCGATTTGGATTCCATTTATTTCTTTTTCTTCTCTGATTGCTGTGGCTACAACTTCCAAAACTATGTTGAATAAGAGTGGTGAGATGGACAACCTTGTCTTGTTCCTGATCTTAGTGGTAATGATTTCAATTTTTCAACATTGAGAATTTTGCTGGCTGTGGTTTTGTCACATATGGCCTTTATTATGTTAAGTTCCCTCCATGCCTACTTTCTACAGGGTTTTTTTTTTATCATAAATGGGTGTTGAATTTTGTCAAAAGCTTTTTCTGCATCTATGAGATGATCATATGGTTTTTCTCCAATTTGTTAATATGGTGTATCACATTGATTGATTTGAATATGTTGAAGAATCCTTGCATTCCTGGGATAAACCCCTCTTGATCATGGTGTATGACCCTTTTAATGTGCTGTTGGATTCTGTTTGCTAGTATTTTGTTGAGGATTTCTGCATCTGTGTTCATCAGTGATATTGGCCTGTAGTTTTCTTTCTTTGTGACATCTTTGGCTGGTTTTGGTATCAGGGTGATGGTGGCCTTGTAGAATGAGTTTGGGAGTGTTCCTCCCTCTGCTATATTTTGGAATAGTTTGAGAAGGATAGGTGTTCGCTCTTCTCTAAATGTTTGATAGAATTTGCCTGTGAAGCCATCTGGTCCTGGGCTTTTGTTTGTTGGACGATTTTTTATCACAGTTTCAATTTCAGTGCTTGTGATTCGTCTGTTTATGTTTTCTCTTTCTTCCTGGCTCAGTCTCGGAAGGTTGTGCTTTTCTAAGAATTTGTCCATTTCTTCCTGGTTGTCCAATTTATTGGCATAGAGTTGCTTGTAGTAATCTCTCATGAGCCTTTGTATTTCTGCAGTGTCAGTTGTTACTTCTCATTTTTCATTTCTAATTCTGTTGATTTGAGTCTTCTCCCTTTTTTTCTTGATGAGTCTGGCTAATGGTTTATCAATTTTGTTTATTTTCTCGAAGAACCAGCTTTTAGTTTTATTGATCTTTGCTATTGTTTCCTTCATTTCTTTTTCATTTATTTCTGATCTGATCTTTATGATTTCTTTCCTTCTGCTAACTTTGGGGTTATTTTGTTCTTTCTCTAATTGCTCTAGGTGTAAAGTTAGGCTTTTTATTTGAGATGTTTCTTGTTTCTTGAGGTAGGATTGTATTGCTATAAACTTCCCTCTTAGGACTGCTTTTGCTGCATCCCATAGGTTTTGGGTCGTCGTGTTTTCATTGTCATTTGTTTCTAAGTATTGTTTGATTTCCTCTTCGGTTTCTTCAGTGATCTCTTGGTTATTAAGTAGTATATTGTTTAGCCTCCGTGTGTTTGTATTTTTTACAGATTTTTTCCTGTAATTGATATCTAGTCTCATAGCATTGTGGTCAGAAAAGATACTTGATATGATTTCAATTTTCTTAAATTTACCAAGGCTTTATTTGTGACCCAAGATATGATCTATACTGGAGAATGTTCCATGAGCACTTGAGAAGAAATTGTATTTGGTTGTTTTTGGATGGAATGTCCTATAAATATCAATTGAGTCCATCTTGTTTAATGTATCATTTAAAGCTTGTGTTTCCTTATTTATTTTCATTTTGGATGATCTGTCCATTCACAAAAGTGGGGTGTCAAATTCCCCTACTATGAATGTGTTACGTTCAATTTCCCCTTTAATAGCTGTTAGCATTTGCCTTATGTATTCAGGTGCTCCTATGTTGGGTACATAAATGTTTACAATTGTTATATTTTCTTCTTGAATGATCCCTTGATCGTTATGTAGTGTCCTTTTTTGTCTCTTGTAATAGTCTTTATTTTAAAGTCTATTGTGTCTGATATGAGAATTGCTACTCCAGCTTTCTTTTGATTTCCATTTGTATGGAATATCTTTTTCCATCCCCTCACTTTCAGTATGTATGTGTCCCTAGGTCTGAAGTGGGTCTCCTGTAGACAGTATATATATATATATGGGTCTTGTTTTTGTATCCATTCAGCTAGTCTATGTCTTTTGGTGGGAGCATTTAATCCATTTACATTTAGGTAATTATCGATATGTATGTTCCTATTACCATTTTCTTAATTGTTTTGCATTTGTTATTGTAGGTCTTTTCCTTCTCTTGTGTTTCCTGCCTAGAGAAGTTCCTTTAGAATTTGTTGTAAAGCTGGTTTGCTGAATTCTATTAGCTTTTGCTTGTCTGTAAAGGTTTCAATTTCTCTGTTAAATCTGAATGTGATCCTTGCTGGGTAGAGTAATCTTGGTTGTACATTTTTCCCTTTCATCACTTTAAATATGTCTTGCCACTCCCTTCTGGCTTGCAGAGTTTCTGCTAGAAGTTCAGCTGTTAACCTTATGGGGATTCCCTTTTATGTTATTTGTTGTTTTTCCCTTGCTAATTTTAATATTTTTTCTTTGTATTTAATTTTTGGTAGTTTGATTAATATGTGTCTTTGCATGTTTCTCCTTGGATTTATCCTGCATGGACTCTCTGTGCTTCCTGAACTTGATTGACTATTTTCTTTCCCATATTAGGGAAGTTTTCAACTATGATCTCTTCAGATATTTTCTCAGTCCCTTTCTTTTCCTCTTCTTCTTCCGGGACCCCTGTAATTCAAATGTTTTTGCATTTAATATTGTCCCAGAGGCCTCAAAGACTGTCCTCAATTCTTTTTATTCTTTGTTCTTTCTTTTTTTTTTTTTTTGGTACACGGGCCTCTCACTGTTGTGGCCTCTCCCGTTGTGGAGCACAGGTTCCGGATGCACAGGCTCAGCAGCCATGGCTCACGGGCCCAGCTGCTCTGCGGCATGGGGGATCTTCCCGGACTGGGGCACAAACCCGTGTCCCCTGCATCGGCAGGCGGACTCTCAACCACTGCACCACTACGGAAGCCCATCATTCTTTTTTGTTTATTCTGCTCTGTAGTAGTTATTTCCACTCTTTTATCTTCCAGGTCATTTATCTGTTCTTCTGCCTCAGTTATTCTGCTCTTGATTCCTTCTAGAGAATTTTTAATTTCATTTATTGTGTTTTTCATCACTGTTTGTTTGCTCTTTAGTTTTTCTGGGTCCTTGTTAAACATTTCTTGTATTTTCTCCATTCTATTTCCAAGATTTTGGATCATCTTTACTATCATTATTCTGAATTATTTTTCTGGTAGTTTGCCTATTTCTTCTTCATTTGTTTGGTCTGGTGGGTTTTTACCTTGCTCCTTCATCTGCTGTGTGTTTCTCTGTCTTCTCATTTTGCCTAGCTTACTGTGTTTGGGGTCTCCTTTTCACAGGCTGCATGTTCGTACTTCCCATTGTTTTTGGTGTCTGTCCCCAGTGGCAAATGTTGGTTCAGTGGGTTGTGTAGGCTTCCCAGTGGATGAGACTAGTGCCTGTGTTCTGGTGGATGAGGCTGGATCTTGTCTTTCTTGTGGGCAGGACCTCATCTGGTGGTGTGTTTTAGGGTGTCTGTGACCATATTATGATTTTAGACAGCCTCTCTGCTAATTGGTGGGGTTGTGTTCCTGTCTTGCTAGTTGTTTGTCATAGGGTGTCTAGCACTGTAGCTTGCTTGTTGTTGAGTGGAGCTAGGTCTTAGCACTGAGATGGAGATCTGTGGGAGAGCTTTCGCTGTTTGATACTATGTGGAGCTGGGAGGTCTCTGGTGCACCAGTGTCCTGAACTTGGCTCTCCCACCTCAGAGGCAAAGGCCTGACACTCAGCCAGAGCACCAAGACCCTGTTAGCCACGCGGCAGATGAGTAGTTTATTACTGAGGATTTTAAAGCACAGGCACCAACAGCCAGATGAAGAGATTCATAGCGTTAGGTCGAGGACAAAGAAACTTCAATCCTCTTGGGGTTTGGAGCCCAGCACAGTGGCACGTGGAGGCATTCTGCTTCACCAACTTTGAAGCTCTCTGAAACCCCTCCTTTTGTATTTTAATGGTGGCTTCACTACACAGGCATGGTTGATTAAATTCTTAGGCATTGGTGATTAATTCCTGAAGATAATTCTTAAAAAGTAAATGGTCTTAACTGATCTCTCACTGCTAGTATCTAATAAGATTTACCAAATATTTACAGGTGCATGGTGATACTCTCATTGCTATGTGGAGAAAGCAACTCAGAATCCTCTATAAATAATATTTTGAATTTGATTGTCACATATTTTAGAATGTTATTGATTTCCACTTAATGCCCTTTTCAAGTAAATACTTCTAGATAAGCAGCTAACTTAGTTCTGGGCCAGTATATTGATTGGCATCCTTAATTAACTAGAATTTCTTTGGGGACTGTGTTCAATGTGTAAGAGAAAGGGGCCAAAGGCAAAGCCAGATTAAAAGCCAATATCGGTTGTCTTTTTTGAATTCCAGGGAAATTTCAAGGTCTTACAGATTCAGCCTTAAGCTCTTCTACTTTCTTCATGTGCAGTGTTACATCATGATCACTGCTCTTAATAGGATGACCTCATGTTAACCCCCTCCACAAGAGGTATTACAATATCCTATGTCAAAGAAAGATTCTGTTATTCCAGCAGTTGGTTTATAGAGTTAATTAATGATTGTGTCACTCAAGATTGATGGTTTGATTTTTTTTTTAATACAAAGGAGACATTATCAGTCAGGGTGCCCTGCACACCCAAACGGAATATCTTGACTACTTTCAAAGGTGTGGGTTGGACTTAGGGAAACCAAGAAATATGATTCATTACCTCTGTCCATTAATAGTAGAGGATTGGGGGAACAAGGCTACCATCCTAGGCCTGGAGAAGTAAAAGAAGGAACAGTTATCCTAAGAGACAGCGCCTCCATTCCCCGAATCCAACTGGAAGCCACAGCAATCTATATCATCAGCTTCCCAGGGTTCCGAGCAGCTGCAGAAGGGATCTGGAGTGGAAACAGAAAAAGTGTAACACAGGAGAGGATGAAATGAAAAGTCAGTAAAATCAGTAGTGGTTAGTATCCTAGCAAGCCAAGCGGGGTGGTAGCTCTGGGTCTTGTCTTGAGAAAGGAAGAAAGCTAGCATTTATTAAGTACTGTTCCACTTACTACTGCTATATAACATATCAACCTAAATTTAGTATAGTAAAACAACCATTATTTTACTATGCTCCTGGTCAGAAATTTAGACAGGGTGCAATGGGGATGGTGTGTCTTAGCTTCACAGTGTTTGGCACCTCACCTAGGAAGACCTAGATGGCTAAGAATGACTCAGATGCCTGGGAGCTGGAGTCATCTGTAGGCTTCTGTGCTCAGATGACTGGCACCTGGACTGGATGGCTCAATGGGGACTGTCAACTGGAGCACCTACACCTGGCCTCTCCAAGGGTGTAGGCTTCTTACCCCATGGCAACGGAGGCTCCTGAGAGTGACAGATCCAAAAGAATCGGATAGAAGCTGCATGGTCTTTTATAACCTAGCCTCTGAACTCACACAACTTCATTTCTGCATTCAGTCCCAGGCCAGGGTAACTAGACTCCATGTCATGATGGAGTGATATCGTGGTCATGTTGTAGAAGAACATGCCAGATGAGAGATTATTGTTGCAGCCATCTTTGGAAAATACAACTTGTCATATTCACATTTACTAAGGCAATATGAACTAATAATTTTGAAACCTTCTGAGAATAGTTGCAACAAACTATTTTCCAAGTTCATGGTAAAATTACATTAACCAGAATCCTCTTATTAGCCAAAGTTTTCAATGATTAAACTTTATCTTCCCGTCACAGATTATAGATTTTTAAATGTGGAAGACACTCCCAGAAATCAACTACCTCAGCATCCTGCCCTTAAACAGTCTGAATGTCATTATTCTTGTTTTCCTGCAGTTAGCCAAGTGATGGGTAGAAGGAAAAGTAGACACTAGAACCCAGGACCCTTGGGTTTTATTTATTTAACCAGAATTTGATAAGGAATGAAATTATAGATTAAATTTTACAAAATGAACACACAAGCATCAAAGTAGAGGCAGAAGCACCTGGCCAGGTATTGTGTTCCTATAACATGGGAGAAATCAATCTTCTGAGCTGGAACCCCTCATTGGAGGGTTTGGGCTTAGCTTTGTATCTGTCAAGTGAGAACTCAAGAGCTAGAAGAATAGAAGATTAGTGGTCGCCACAACCATTAATTCCAACAGAAAAACGCTGACACGTTGTTATTAATTTTCCTCCATGCACTTGGCAGTATCTGCCTGGCCCGTCCATCTGTTCATCTGGCTGCTGATCCAGCAGATTGACCCATGAAATGTTATTAACTTCCTGGCGGAGACTTTTTATAACGTTCTGTGCCTTCCTACTACTTCTGGAGTCAAGCCCTGAGCATGCTTATCTTTGCTATTCATGCACAGAAACAAGGATTTTGGGGGATGTTTCCAACCTCTGAGAGTCACCTGACAGTTGCCTTTTATTTTTGAAATCAAGAATTTGCCAAACTACCCAAAGTTTTAATGAAACTTCTAAGCTTTTTCTCTTTTTTCTTCTATGATGGCAGATACATGTCAGCTTTTCTGGCTTCAACCATTTTGGTCTCCACTCCACTCATATTGTCTAAGACTTCTCTGTAGGTGTTCGTGTCTTTCCAGACAATGACTCACTCATTGTGCCATGAAAGTTTCTTTTGTAATGTTGCTTCCAGCTGTTCCTAGTGCTTTATTTATATGACAAAAGAAAAAGAACACGTAGTCTATCAGTTGAGAAAACCTGAGTGGTTGAAAGGTTACCTATCTCTTTACACGAATAAAATAGCATTAATTTAACAGTAAAATATTGTTGATTCATTTTAAAGGCTTCATTTACTGTTCTGCAACTCCCTCTGACATTTTTAAATGGCGAGATGCAATGTCTGGCACCTGAGTATGCAGCCAGCCTGGGAGACTGGAGGAGTCCGCGTGAGGGAGTGTGAGGCAGTAGGTGGTAGGGGAGCCGCCCCAGTTAGGGTCCCACCAGCCTTGTGGTTGTGGGGAAGCTCCTCCAAGTCATGGGTGCTAAAGTGAAGAGGTGACTATCTTATGGGTGCACTCATGGCCTTTCCAATTCTGGGCTTCACCAGTGAGCCCACTCGAGACCTGGATGCCCTGAGAGCTCAGGGTGCCCCACTCCATGCAGACTGATGGCTCCATCCCCAGAGCCTCTGTCTTCAGTCTTCTCACCCAGCCTTTCACATTTCACATGGAAAGAAGCATTAGCCCTCTCGGGAGAGCTGATGACTCTCTTTCCCACTGCCATTTACCTCTTAGTCCGTGAGGTTCTGGCCACTCCTCTGCGTTCTCTTGCTAATGATGTCCTAGCTGCTAGCAAAGCCACTGGTCCTTTCTTTTCCCTTCTCAACCTATGTGACTTCATTGTGCCTCCATTTCGTCATCTGACTTCATTGAGTTGTTGTGAGGTTTCAGTCATTACATATCATGGTGGATAATAGGTACTACATTACACACACACACACATGTATGTATATATATTTGTCTGGGACATATATAGGTAGTCACACACACACATGTATGTATATATATTTGTCTGGGACATATATAGGTAGTCACACACACACATACACATACACAATTTTGAATAGTGCCCTGGGCAAGGCAAGCACCACATGTGTTAACTATTGTTATATATCCAAAGTCAAATCCAGCCCACACATGTGCGTTGTTTGCCTGTGGACCTGGCCATTACCGTGTGCTTCTCTTACTTACTTACTTACCAACCCGATTTCAGAAAGCAGCAGTATTATCAATCTCTGCTATCAAAACCCTCTACTTTAAAGAACATAACCTCTCAAACTTCACAACATTATTTTGAATTTTATTCCTGTCTTTCAGAGTTTATAAACTCCAACTAATATAAAGCTCCCAACTCCTCCATTCCTTCATTAAAATAGTAATGTATGATTGTGTTATAACAACTGGTGATGATATCTGCTTTCACTATATAAATCTCACCTTGTTTTTTTTTCTGGCTTTTTTTTTTGGCATATGTGTGTTAGTCTTGTCTCCACAGCTAGATTGTAATCTTTATATTAGACTATATATTAATCTGCCTATATTATCCGTGGTCCTTCCTAAGCAAGATCTTTTCCACCCATTGCCTTCTGTAGCATGAGTAGAGAGAATAAGAGGTCCCCATTCCTCATCCCTACGTTAAAACCAAATACTTTATGGGCAACCTTCCCATCAGCTATAGGCATGACCAGGGGCCTCACCTGACACTGAGAATGTAGGCTCGGAATTTAATATATGTGAACCGTTCCGCCCGACCCCCAGGTATACGCCGCCAGACTGCCCATTGCGTGAAGAAGGGTCACGGGATGGTGAAAGCTACGTTCTGTGACCCAGAAACACAACCCAGTGGGAGACAGAAGAAGTGCCATGAAAAGGATTGTCCACCCAGGTAAGCGTCGGTAACAGCTGGAGATCTGTGTGTCTGCCTGCAGTGGTGGCTGGTTTAACAGTAATCCAGGGCTCGGTGCTGCAAGAGGCTGTGTGGCTTTGTTATTAGAATAAATACAGGAAAGCTGTCACAGGTTTCTGTGGCTATGCTGTTGGAACCCGTGACAAGCTGTGAAGGGGACATTTTCTCCCCAGAGAGCAGTATTTCCTACAAAGCTTGTGTGATCTGTGTTTAATTATTTGGTAAGACTTAAGTCCCAAAGCGCTGTTGAAGAGAATGGTATGTAAATCATCCAAAAATTCTTTAGCTAATTGGGCTTGGCTTTTCCAAGAGCACTTACCAACCAGTGCAACAGAAGCTTCTAGATAACATGCTGACACGTTCAGATCGCTGCCTGGAAGAGTGGACTTACAGACCAGGCTTTCTCCACCTCAGCACTGCTGCATTTGGGGCTGTATAATTCTTTGCTGTAGGGGGTTGTCCTGTGCATCGCAGAATGTTTAGCAACATCCCTGACCTGTGTCTATTTAGATGTTTGTAGCATTCCATCTTCCCCACCCAGGCTGTGACAACCATATATGTCTCCAAACATTTTTTGCTAAATGTCTCCTGGGGGCACAATCTCCCTTGGTTGAGAACCACTGTTATACAAGTATTCACTTGCTCCTAATTGTATTGTTTCAAGATTCTAGAAGGTAGCTGGGATGTTATTATTAGGGGCTTTTGTTAGAAAGAGAGAGAAAGAGGGGTGGAGAAGAGGAAGAAAGAGAGAGAGAGAGAGAAAGAGAGAGGAAAGGAAAGAAAGAATTAATTCTGGGGAGTGTCTTCATTCTCTCTTGTCCTTAAACAGGGATGTAGTTCAGTTGCAGATTCCATCAGGCATTCATTCCAGTCCCAAGAAGACATTAAGAAGAGTTTAGTTTAACAGGAGGGAGCCAGTTGGCATAATCAATCTACCAAGTGACAGGCTGAATTCTAAAGAAGAGCTGGAAGAATGGGATAAATGCCAGAGAACTAGGTCAAAAAGAAGACTCTAGACAAGTCGGTTAAGGCAAACAGTGTCAGTCTCTTATAGGCTCGAACAACGAGGTCCCAGAGGCCAGGGAGTTCTCATCTCAGAGTCAAGTTGACTCTCTATCCAGTTCTGTGGTTTCTTCCACGTACAGAGGGGGCTGTGAGGTCCAGAGCTGGACCCCAGCTCCACTGAGGCAGGACAGAGGTGCTGCTGTCCCCTCACCTCACTGCTGCTCCTCCCTGTAACTCTCTTGCTGGGAAGAACTAGGGACTTGAGCACAGGATTTGGCCCCTCTAGGTTTTTTTTTTTTATTAGTTTCTGCTTTATAAGAAGGTGAATCAGTCATACATATACATCTGTTCCCACATCCCTTCCCTCATGCATCTCCCTCCCTCCCACCCTCCCCATCCCCCCCACCCCAGGTTTTGTATGTAATCGCAGTTTGTATAACTCCTTCTTAGGGAAGAATGAGCCAGGAAAGAGGAACGTTTCTTTTTTTTTTTTTTTTTTTTTTTTTTTTGCGGTACGCGGGCCTCTCACTGCTGTGGCCTCTCCCGTTGCGGAGCACAGGCTCCGGACGCGCAGGCTCAGCGGCCATGGCTCACGGGCCCAGCCGCTCCGCATCATGTGGGATCTTCCCGGACCGGGACACGAACCCATGTCCCCTGCATCGGCAGGCGGACTCTCAACCACTGCACCACCAGGGAAGCCCAAGAGAAACGTTTCTTATCGCTAGCCTTATCTAATCAACAGCCTACCACGCCTCGGAGCTTATGGGCTTCCAGCATACTTATTCTCCCTCAGAGTTAATGACTGTCATCAGTCACTTCCTCTTGCCCTCACTAGCTGACTACCACTGCATACACGCCTGGGCTTCTCACCTCACTTTTCAAAGCCACCCTCCCTGGTGAGTGGCTACCTTTTTAAAACCACAGCTGTTTATTTCTTGAAACTAATTTTATCCCTGGGGTTCAGGTTCTCATTTTTATTATTTTACTTAGTCTGCCTGGGCCTTAATATTACCTGCAACTATTTGTTAAGCATTCATTATTTTCCATGAGAGATACGACAGTGATAATAACCATATAACAGTTACCCTTTACTGAGCACTGTGATATTGTGATATAATAAGAGATATGGGGCTTCCCTGGTGGCGCAGTGGTTGAGAGTCCGCCTGCCAATGCAGGGGACACGGGTTCATGCCCCTGTCCGGGAAGATCCCACATGCCACGAAGCGGCTGGGCCCGCGAGCCATGGCCGCTGAGCCTGCGCGTCCAGAGCCTGTGCTCCGCAACGGGAGAGGCCATAACAGTGAGAGGCCCGCGTACCACACACAAAAAAAATAATAATAAGAGATATGTGTCTGGGTACCTGGTTCCAGGCAGATCTCCTAATACTCAAGGCTAACTAGCTCTAAGCCTGCAGCAGGTCGACATACAGCAGACTCCTCAAAGAGGCATGCACCTCACCCCTTACTCAATCTGTGTCTGAGGAAAAGCAAGCACTCTGCTAGGTGTGGTGGGCACCAGAAGATTTTGATGCGGGCACTTACCTGCTGGGGCCAAGGTATAGCTGGGGATATTAGTCGTGTCCATAAAAGCAACACGGTCAAAGAAGATTGTGGATTGAAGATTGTAGCAGCTCTCTATTTTAGAGGAGACATCAATCGGTATCTGACATTTTCTTATTCACCTGTAGCTAAAATCTTGGCTTCACTATTTTTGGAATTCAGTTGCCATAGGGTGGTTATCTTTACATACCTCTGCACTCTAACTACAGAACTTTCTAGTTGAAGGCGACTCTATAATAAGATACAACCAGTGCTAGGGACTTCCCTGGTGGCGCAGTGGTTAAGAAGCTGCCTGCCAATGCAGGGTACACAGGTTCAAGCCCTGGTCCAGGAAGATCCCCCATGCCACAGAGCAACTAAGCCCGTGTGCCACAACTACTGAAGCCCACGGGCCTAGAGCCCATGCTCTACAACAAGAGAAGCCACCACAATGAGAAGCCCATGCACTTCAACGAAGAGTAGCCCCCATTCGCTGCAACTGGAGAAAGCCCACGCACAACAATGAAGACCCAATGCAGCCAAAAATATATAAATAAATAAATTTATTTAAAAAAAAAAAAAAAAAGATACAACCAGCACTAGAAGGAGACAGATACTGGGGCAAGAGTCCAGAGGCTGGCAGACAGGAGATGAGCTGAGACTGAAGCCTGGTAGACACAGAGGAGGAGCCTTGATAGAGGAATTCTTAAGTGATACAGGCTGAGCTCTGGGGACTTGAAGTTGGCTCTGAGTGTAGTCATATGGTGGCTAAAAACTAGCCCCCAAGATATCCACATCCTGGTCCCTAGAACCTGCAAGTGTTACCTTATTTAGAAAAAGGGTCTTTGCAGGTGTGATTAAGTTAAAGGGTCTTGAAATGAGATTATGCTGGATTACCCACTTGGGCCCTAAATTCCATCACAGTGTCCTTATAGGAGAGTCAGAGGGAACTTTCTCTCTCTCTCTCTCTCTCTCTCTCTCTCACACACACACACACACACACACACACACACACACACACACACACACACATGAGAAACAATATGAATTTGGAGCAGAAAGATTTGAAGACACTGGCCTAAAGATTTGAGTGATGGGCCACAAGCCAGGGAGTGCTGGCGGCCAACAGAAATTGAAAAGAGACAAGGAATGGATCTTCCCTAGAGCCTTCGAAGGGAGTACAGCCCTGCCAAAACCTTGACTTCATCCCAGTAATACTGACTTGGATGTCTGGCCTCCGGAACTATAAGAAACTAGATTTCTGTTGTTTTCAGCCACCAGGTTTGTGGTGATTTGTTACAGCAGCCCTAGGAAACTAACACAGGCAGCATACTAATTAATGTAAGCATAATGTAAAAGCAGGGGGAGAGCAGAGGCAATCCTTCCACCAAGTCATAGAAGCACCAAAACTTGGAAAACCACGTGATTAGGGTTTCCTCAGAGCATATGGCAAAGGATTTTCTGAAGTAACACAAATATGTCACTTCCTAAGGAAGCTAACAGCCAGGAGGGCTATGTGAGATACACGCACACCAGCAAGATGGAGCTGTTGCTGTCAGGGCTGGGACCAGCAGGCAGGCATCTGGATGCCTTCCTAACGCCTTCCCTCCTCATCGCTGTCTATGGTCCCTGTCCTCCCTGGGGCTTTGTGGTTACCTCACATCTCTTTATCTCTCAGTTCTAAGAGCGGCATTGTTAGAACAAGGTAAACAATACTTTGGGTTTTTGTTTTCCTGGAAGGCTTCCTAAGCTGAGTGCATGGATGCAGTTTGTTGATTCAGAGCAAAATTTTGGAATGGACCAATTACACAACCCCCTCCGACAAAATCAGTAATGAAGCCCTGGCAGTTAGAATGGAAGTGCTGATGGCTACAAATACCTGGAACCAGGTTACCAGGCAGTCACTGTGCTGTCCCAATCAGCACAAATGTGACATCCGGTGCCCAGGTTTTCTTGGTGAGCTGGTGATCATTTCTGCAGCTGCTGCTTCTGCCATTCTACACCACTGTACTTCAAGGGAGGAAAACAATCCATCCTATTTCCAGTTTCTGCTGTTGTGTTGGAAACATAATTTCCTCCAATTCCCTCTAAACAATTTGAAGATTATACTTGCGGAAGAAGAGCAAAGCATATGCAATTTGACAAGTCTTTTTAAATCCTTAATATTTGGTAGCAATTTTTGTTTTGATTTCTCTCTGTCTGGTATCTATTTCCCAAGTTCCAAGTTTCTTGAGTTTCTGTACATGATTAATGCGTGGGCTCCAGCTTGTGATACTTCAAGATCAACAAATTAGCAGATCAAGCCTGAATTTACCCAGTTCAGACCTCAGGCTAAAGGCACAGCCTTCAGAGAGGGATATTAATGATCCCAATAGTGGTGTCTTTTTTAATTTTATAATTAATTTATTTTTATTATTATTATATTTTTATTTTTGGCTGTGTTGGGTCTTCATTGCTGTGCGTGGGCTACCCTTTGTTGCGGTGCACGGGCTTCTCATTGCAGTGGCTTCCCTTGTTGGGGAACACGGGCTCTAGGCACGCGGTTTTCAGTAGTCCTGGCATGTGGGTTCAGTAGTTGTGGCTCGCGGGCTTCAGAGCACAGGCTTAGTAGTTGTGGCACACGGGCTTAGTTGCTCCGCAGCATGTGGGATCTTCCTGGACCAGGGATTGAACCCATGTCCCCTGCATTGGCAGGCGGATTCTCAACCACTGGACCACCAGGGAAGTCCCCCAGTGGTGGCTTTTTAAACTGGAAAGTAAAATGTATGCCCTTGTTTTTTTTTTTTTATACTGAAGGTGATACACACACCACACACACACAAAATTACATGCATACATACATACATTTATGTTTAAAATTTATGGTACCTGTACTTCACCCCAGCTAGCTAATTTTATTGAAATTTCATTTTTAATATGTATTTGTCCTAGTATTGTATATGTGTTCTTTTCCCTGAATCTGTACTTGTTTATTTAATGCATCTGGACTAAATCTTTATCAAAATAACAACTGGCAAATTCACCTATGGTGCTTCTCTTACACAGTTCATTTCTGTTGAAGTAGATAAGGCTCTCTAACTTGGTTAGAGATATTTGACTCCTGAAAATGTTAAGTAAATACAGCACATAACAGGTACAATTTCTGAAAATGCATTCTGAAGTAGCATATGATAAGCTAAATAGAATGCCATGAAATATTCCAACATAATAGTTAATTTACAGAAGTCCTTCTTACTTATGATTGCATTTCAGCTTCCCAAAAGATTCATCATAAAGTCAGGGAGTAAAAGGTGGTTAGTATTCCCAGGTGGTAGAGAGGTAACTAACAATTTTTAAGAACCCACTATTTTTACTTTTTTCTTTTGCTTTATTTATTTACTTTTTTATTGATGAATCTACATTGACGTATCATAATTACCCAAAGTCTATAGTTTACCATAGGGTTCTCACTCTTGGTGTTGTACATTCTATGGGTTTTGACAAATATATAATGACATGTACCCATCATTATGTTATCATACAGGGTATTTTCACTACCTAAAAATCCTCTGTGCTTTGGCTATTCATCTCTACTTCCCTCCTTTGACAACCACTGATCTTTTTACTGTCTCTATAGTTTTTCCTTTTCCAGAATGCCCTATAGTGGGAATCATACAGTATATAACCTTTCAAATTGTCTTCTTTCACTGAGTAATATGCATTTAAGGTTTTGCCGTGTCTTTTTTTTTTTTTTTTTTTTTTTTTGCGGTACACGGGCCTCTCACCTCTGTGGCCTCTCCCGTTGTGGAGCACAGGCTCTGGATGCGCAGGCTCAGCGGCCATGGTTCATGGGTCTAGCCACTCCGTGGCATGTGGGATCCTCCCGGACCGGGGCACGAACCCGCATCCCCCACATCGGCAGGCAGACTCTCAACCACCGTGCCACCAGGGAAGCCCTCACCGTGTCTTTTGATGGCTTGATAGCTCATTGCTTTTTAGTGTGAATAATATTCCATTGTCTGGATGGAATATCCATTCACTTTCTGAAGGACATCTTGGTTGCTTCCAAGCTTTGGCAGTTATGAGTAAAGCTACTGTAAACATCCATATGCAGGTTTTTGTGTGAACAAAAAGTTTTCAGCTCCTTTGGGTAAATACCAAGGAGCGTGATTTCTGGATTGAGAACCCATTTTGTTTCAAGCCCTTTCCATATTAC
Source organism: Hyperoodon ampullatus (assembly GCF_949752795.1). Classification (NCBI taxonomy): domain Eukaryota; kingdom Metazoa; phylum Chordata; class Mammalia; order Artiodactyla; family Ziphiidae; genus Hyperoodon; species Hyperoodon ampullatus. The sequence goes on from NC_136917.1 coordinate 148,215,331, forward strand.
CAAACAATTTATTCATGTTAGCAATCCTGATTGGTAGATACTTTTATCTCATTGTACAGATGAGGACACTAAAGTCTTCACAAAAATTTTCCCAAGTCACTTAACAATAAGTGGTAGAGTCTAGATTTGAACGTTGATTGGTCTACTGAGAATTCTATGCTGGTGTTAGTACACCATGTTGCTGCCCAGGATCTCAGGATGAACAGCTTTTGGTAAAATCAGGTTCCCAAAATTTACAATATTTCTCACACATTAAAACACAATGAAAATGTTATAAACAAGCAGAAAGTTCTAACTTCAAAGCTAAATCATGACTGCAAACTCACAAGGGGATTAAAAAAAGGAAATTAAGTTAATTTGCTTTTTTAAAAAATAAATAATAAATGTCGATAGCTGTGTTAATATTATTTGTTTTTGAAAGCTTAGTCCAGTAGTTTCCTTGGATATGAATTTCAAGTTGCAATATCTTCCTCTATCACGTAATTTTCATGCTATCTGAAAAGTTCATACCCATCATTCAGAGCTGTCATTTCCCCCTCCTAAAATGATTTCATATGCAAGATTTAATCTTTTATTTCTGGTTTATTGTCCTTCAGTAATAATTTGTCTCTACATCCAATTTGGGCATTCTGTGTTCTTTCCCAATTGGGTACTTAAGACAGATTTTAAAGATTTAATAAAAGCTTCTGGTAATCTAAACATAAGAAATATGTGTTGGGAACTTCCCTGGTGGTGCAGTGGTTAAGAATCCACCTGCCAATGTGGGGGACACGGGTTCAATCCTTGGTCCAGGAAGATCCCACATGCCATGGAGCAACTAAGCCCATGAGCCACAACTACTGAGCTCATGCGCCACAACTACTAAAACCTGCACGCCCCAGAGCCCACGCGCCGCAACTAGTGGGGTCCGTGTGCCGCAACTACCAAGCCCACATGCTGCAACTACTGAAGCCTGCATGCCTAGAGCCCAGGCTCTGCAACAAGAGAAGCCATGGCAATGGGAAGCCCACACGCCTCAGCGAAGAGTAGCCCCCGCTCCCTGCAACTAGAGAAAGCCCACGCACAGCAGCAAAGACCCAACATAGCCAAAAAATTAAAATTAAAAAAATATATATATGTATATAAAGAAATGTGTGTTATATGGTCAATGGCTTTCAGAATGAAAGTCTTGTGCAGCACACTCCAGGATGGAATATCCTGTCAAGAAAGAAATTCTTTGGAATTGAAAGTGTATCTGACTCCAGAAAGACATCATTTGAGTCTCTTCTTTATATGGACCTCTCTCTGAACTTTGATTTACAACAAAGTAAAGCTCTGCTAGCCTACAGCTGTGATGGTGCCCAGCATATCCAAATGCTCCATAAACTCCAACTCCATAAACTCTTTCCACTGTGGCAGCTGCATGTAGGTTTCAATGCCAAAAGAATTGCTCATGATTTAAATCCAGGTTTCTCAGCCTCAGCACTAGAGCCACTCTGGGCTGGATAATTCTTTGTCGTGGGGGGTGTCCTGTACATTGTAGGATATTTTGCAGCATCCCTGTTCTCTGCCTACTAGATGCCAAGAGCACACCTCTACCCTCATTTGTGACAACCAAAAATGTCTTCAGACATTCCCAAATGTCCCCTGGGGAGGTGGCTGTGGGAATCTCCATTGGTTGAGAACCACCAATCTAAATGAAAGGAATGGGGTCACTGAGACTGGGAAAAGTCCATGAGAGGTGGGAGAGCAATGAGCATGGTGTGCATGGGAGACAACAAGAAAGCTAGAGAAAATGAGGTGGAATGAACAGGATAGAGTGAGAATGTGGATACACTGTGTATAAAGATCAAGGAAGCAATAGTGCCTATATTGTAATAAAGATTGTTATGTTGGAATGTAGAGTGCCAATTGAATTGGATTTTGGGATGTATGTAAATGCTATTAGGGAAAAGATTAGTACAAAGATAGTAATTATAAAAATTGATATTTTAAAGGAAATTACTATTCTGAGCAAGAGTTTAACAAATTCAGATTAGGACTGTCAGTTTTCTGAGTAATGAGGGTTAGAAAGAGTTAATTTTTGTAACTTATTGGTTTATTGGTAGTCAGAGCTTCCTGAGTGAGCACTGATATGGGTGTGGGTAGAAGATACAGATCTCTGTACTTGACTTCCAAACTATAGTAAACTTTTCCAGGGCAGCCACAGGTTCTTTGAGGGTCTCGACACACACACACACGCACACACACACACACACACACACACACACACACACTTCTGTATTACACATAATTCATACTAAAACTGCAGTGTCCATTTTTTGGGGTAGGAAAATTTTAAGATAAACAATCAAATCCATTTATTTGGTATCATAACACCAGTGGTTTCTAATCCTGACTTCATATGAAAGTCATCGAAGAACTCTTAAAAAACACTGATACCTTGGCCCTATGCCCAAGAGATTCTGGCCATCCAATATAGCAATGGGGCCTGAACACTGATAACTTTTTTAAAGCTCTCCAGGTGATGGTACAGTGAGAATCACTGATAGAGCCCCAGTCCTTAGGACTTTTACAAAGTAACTGGAATGATAAGATTGACAAATTATAGGGACTAACGAACAATCCAAGACAACGCGTGATCAATTATCCAACTGTACGTTAGGTTTGACAGGTGTCATGGACTTTTGTCAAGAGAAAAATCAATGGCAAAAATGGAAAAAGTCATTAAGTTGTTGTTGATTCTATGCTGATGAAACTAGAAAGGTTGTCTTATTGGGGGTGAATAAATGGGTGTGCTTGGCCTTTTGTCCTGCTGAGTTCTTTGCATGTTATATTGTCCTTCTCACCAATCACTCAGAGCATGTAAACAGTCTTCTGTTATAAATCTCCTAGAAGAGGTATGATTATGGCAGACACTGAAAAAAATGAGATGGACAACAGAGAACAATTTGGCAATAGCTCCTGAGTCCTGGGCCTGGAAAACGTTTGCAGGGAAATAAAGAGGATGGGTCTCACTTTAAACTAGGGACAAACATATGCAAGATGTCCCCAGGAGACTGTGGAGGAAATTTCAGAAATAGAAACAAGGAAGTCTGTTATCACCTTGCAGTGACATAGCAGAAAGCCTTGTAGCAAGTAACTAGATAAATTAGACTTTTAGTCAGCTCACATTAAGGCCCTTCCAGAATGGCATTTGATCTATTCAATAGTGTGTCTGGCCTCCCTTAGAAATGTCAGAGGTAGGACAGAGTAATTAGAATAATAGAGTGGGCATTTATTTGGTGTCATATCATATGGTTCCAATATTAGCTCTTTATCCACACCAGATGGCCAGATGTTAAACACCAAAGAATAAATAAGTAATCTTATTAACTGAAGAGTATAACAGACTTGAGGGAGAGCTTTCTTCTAGTATTTTTAACCAGAGATTAAAAATATAAGAATCAAAGAAGTTCTACCTAAATAAATCCAATATTTTGTAAATATACGTAATAGTACAAAGTTTAATCTTCTTAAAAATTCAATACTGTCTCAAGATCAGAAGGTTTCCTTAAAATTAGGAATGAAGGAATTCACATGCTGTACTGTTTTCCCATGAAAAACAAATATTCCATTTTATTCCTGCATAGAGGGATGAATAAGCAGACCATACGTCTATAGCAACGGTGGACCCAAACCACACTGGGTCAAGACACCTGTTCTGTATTTTGTGTTGAGGAAGATTTGCACAATGATGGGGAAGGAAGAAAAGAGGGGTCTCTGAAGAGGGCTCCTCGCCACTTTCAAAAGCAACTTCTGTGAAACTACTGGGCCCACATCCCAGAATCTTGAGCCAATCTTCCATGATAACAGGTAGAGGAAGAGCACACATCTTCATTTTTCCATGGAGAATCTAAAATGTTAATTTAGCCAACAGTTTCAACTATTCAACTTATCAAGAACAGCTGACAAAAAATGAAATTATTTCATAAGTTTCTTGTTTTTCTACTCCTTTCTTATTAAAGGGACCAGTGAGAATGTTAACAGGTAGACTGAAGGAGATGGGAGAGGGGTGTCAATGGAGGCCATGCCCCTGATTGATCATCTCCTAAATAATTGAAAATTAATAAGTATTTAAGTACCTGCTTCTCACTGAAATAGAAAAACATTCAATTAGGAGCCAGGAGACTTAGATTCTGATTGGATTCTTTTAGTCAAAAGCAGAAGTCCAAAGAACAATAATTACAAATGATTGAGTTTGTATTATGTCAGGCTCTGTACTATGCACTGTACATAAACTGCTGTTTTGTTTCATCCACATCACTCATCTAAAGTCAGTGTCGTTACATCCATTTAACAGATGTGGAGAGTAAGGCCTAAACTTTCCTGAGGTTGCATAACAGAAAACTGGACCTCAGTTTTCTTGACTGAAAAAAGAGGGATTTTTTTTTTCTTTTTTCCATTTACAGATATCATTACTTAGCATCTACTTATGCCAAGTAGTTTGCTGGCTTCCGGAGCTGTGATTGAACAAGCTAGCCATGGCCCTGTCTGCAGAGCTCCCTCTGCTGGGCTGGAGCATCTTCAGGGACTTCCCAGTTCTGTAATCAGAGCGTCTGCTCCCAGTTTCTTGCCAGTGGCTGAAGTGAATGTGTGTCTCCTCCGGGTGATCTTCTCTGACATGTCCATGTGTGTCTACAGGTGGTGGGCAGGGGAGTGGGAAGCATGTTCGGCGACATGTGGGCCCCATGGAGAGAAGAAGCGAACAGTGCTGTGCATCCAGACCATGGGCTCTGATGAGCAGCAGGCTCTCCCAGCTCAAGACTGTCAGCACCTGCTGAAGCCCAAGACCCTCACCTCCTGCAACAGAGACATCTTGTGTCCATCGGACTGGACAGTGGGCAACTGGAGTGAGGTGAGCTCAGGGGTCAAAGGAAGGCCAGCGCTACTCATGCTTCCTCAGCCCCCCACCCAGTCCTCTTCATTAACTTATCCAAAGTGACCTGGGGTAAAAGTGCACAATGGCCAGTGTTTATAACCTCTGGCCTACTTCCTGCATTTCCCACCTCCCAGTGTCCTATCGTGCTTGTTTTCCGTTCTCACAGGATCTTCCTCTCACCTGCCCAGTGGTCAAATACCCGCCAGGGATGAGCTGGATCTTGCTCGCTCAGACTCACGACAGATCATTGAAAAATCCTCAGGATTTTTGCTGGCCCGTTATTAAACCATTGGTAGCAAATCAGGGCTCCCCCACCTACTCCAAGAGTTGGTTTGTCAAACATTTACTGGTAGTTATGCTTCATACTAGAAAACCAAATGTGGGTCACTCTACTTGGCATGATAGACAGTAAGTTTACTTGCCACTTGGAGAAGCCCCTCACATCATCCATCTATTCAATCCTGATCAAGGTTTAAGACATGTAATAGTATTAGCCACATAAATTCAAATAGTGTTGCATTTCCCCAAGATTAATCTGATCTAATTCTCTGCATATAATTAGAAATTCATGGGCTAGGAGGTCATGAAAGACTCCCAGGCTTTAATTTTCTTTGGGTCACCGTGGGACCCGGAACTATCAGGCCTTGTGCTCCCAGAGTCTGTAGTAGAAGTAGACCTCTGCTTTCTCCAAGGGTGCTGGAGTCTCCAGGGGCCTTGCTCTCCTTCCCTATGCATATTTCAGTCAGTTACCTAAGGAATGACTAGAAAATAAATGATTTTGTAAAACCAACAGGCCAGAATTTATTGATAGATGCTGACTTCTTATGAGCTTCCTTGGGAAGCCACATGGTTTCCACAATAATGCTTACCATTAACCAGAGTCTTAGGAATTCCTCTTAGACTCACCTTCAGAGAAATGGAGAATATTTGATTCAGGAGAATGCCACAGAAAGTTGATTAGAATTAAGTCTGATGGACAAAGGAGTAATCAGATCCATTTGGATAAAACCTTTGTGTTTAAAGTGATACTTGATTATAAATAAATGCAATTGCTTTTCATAGCTTATAAAGTATTATCTAAAGAAGAATTCAAAATTTTTTATAAGCAAAGGTTCCATTTCTGAAGATAACTATTTGAAAGCAGAAAACACTCATTTGAATACAGCCAGTTTGATAACCTTATTTCCAAAACTATTTCATTAGCTCAGAGTCACAGTTTAGGTTTATTTAGTTTCTAATTCTGTTCAGAATATTCTCTGGAGCACCTGGGTGAAAATAAAAATGATATGGTCCCTTTATTGTAAGAACTTATCAAATGGGAGAGGTAAGACCCCAAGAAAGAAAAGACAAAGGTATACATGTAAAGAAAACATACCTACAGCCTAATACAGGCGTGTTACTGATGCATGTGTACACATCAGTAATAGGCCAGAATATCCCCCCTGCTGTTCCTGGAAGGTACAGTCACAGCCTGTGGCTGGCCTGACCTATTAGTCCACTGCCAACCTCGATTGCCTTAAATTACAGTGTTGTCAAAATAAGGCTGAATGGGGTATTGTGACTGGTCCATTAAATCTGTTTACCAAAAGTGCGTTGGCTGCATCCAAAGCAGTTAATAATTTTTGTCATGTAGAATTTACTAATTGCTGGAATCTTCATGTATTTTCAAAGGACTGCAATTACACATTTGGCTGAGGAATTCTTTTCATTGTGTTTGTGTTTCTGGGGAGCAAAATGATGTGCGTAACTGGAGAACAAGGGCCTGAAAAGTTGGCACGATGTGACAAGTACTAAGTCTGTTGTTCCAAATAGAGGCCACTGCATAGTATAGTGACAGCAGACATGGAATACAGTTTCCAGCATCCACAGAGAGACCGAACCGCTGCCTTCATTCAAGAGGTGTGGTCAAGAGAGGTGCTTTTAGTTAAATCAGCATCAAAATATTCATTGAATGGCTCTTCCTTTCTTCCCTTTGCTGTCTTGCTAATGTCTGTACACATTATCCCTCTAATGAGCTTTGCTGAAATATGCTGAATGTCTTTGACATTCTATGCTGGGATACTTTTTTAAGAGATGTTATAGTGATTCTTGCTACACATAGTATTTATGGTCTGGATTTTGTCTTGAGATCAACATTGATGAAAAGTAGTGTTCCAGCAATACCTGATCACTTGGTCTGTACTGGGCTATTTGGGTCACTCTGGTCACTCTAAAGCTATCATGTAACTGGGTCAAAAGACCTAAGAACTGTGAGGCTCCTAGAATCCTGTAGAGTTGTCCTCCCTGGGCTGACCAAGGTGGAAAGCAGAAGAGGGAAATCCATGATCTGCCCTTCCCTGTCAAGGTTTTCCAGCTCTGGCAAGCCCTAACTGAGCTAGTGTTAAACCTCTCCCAGCCTTTACTCATTTAGAAAGACAGGTTATTGGAAGGTTTGATGATAATCCATGTGAGCCCTTCACATAGTGCCTAGCAAATGGTAAGCGTTCACTAAATAGAAACTTTATTATCAGGCAAGAAGACAAGGGTCTGTTTTCCACGCTACTCTAATTTTGCAAGTCTTGTCCAGTCAGTGGCACCCAAGTCCCCTGACAGAATTGATCGGTGGCCCCTGCATTTTCATCTAACTCCCTCCCTGAGCTCAGGGATATTTTAGATGGGGAGCACTGTAAGCACAGGGATTAGAGCCTGCAAGTTTTTCATGGGCCTACAAAAATGTTTGAGACCTGAGGGGGGTGGGGGGAAACAAATGTATTGTTCCAGTAAAGCAAAGGACACTGCAAAATCAGAAATCAATATTAAATTACATATTAAAAGCAAAGAATTATCAAACATTTAGTATGTATATTAAGCACCTTTATAGGTATTAGCACAATATCTCACAATGGTCTGATTAGCCCCATTTTACTGGTGAAGGAACTGAGGCATTAGAGATATTTAGAAATTTGTCCAAGGTTGCACAACCTCCAAGTGATGAAGCTAGGGTTTGAAGGCAGGCTGAACACTATGGCATAAAGCATCTCAGAAGTCTGCAAAATGTAACAATTTGACAGCTCTCAGTATTCATAAAAAATGTATTATGTTTGGAAACAATTTGTAGATCGGCTTTTCTCATTTTGCTGGAATTCCTGATTATGCATGATGATTGCTGAGAAATGAGAGCCACTCATAAATTAAATGAGTTGGCCTCACCAAATACTTATTTTCAAATGCAAAAGAATAAAAAGCCTTTCAAATTGTTTTTACAGAAGAAGATTATATTTCACTTGAAACTAGAGATGCTTTTTAATATATTTGATGGGCTGTAGGGTGGAACCTCCAAAAGCAGACCTGCCCAGGGTCTGCAAAGATCTTTAATCCACCCTTTTTGTGCCTGACCAAAGCACACAATCAAACAAATGAACAAAGCAATTAATTTGCCCAGCTACTAAGAATGTATTAAGTGCAAAGCTGTTCACTCGGGTGTTGGCTTGAACAAGTGACCAGATAGATTAAATGTTTCACAAACAAGCTCTCCTGGCTCTTCAAACAGAAGGCACTGCAGCAAGTGCCAATGGCTTATCTATAGCTAAATGAAAAGCAAAACAAACAGGCAAACAAAATTCATGTGAAGGCCATAGGAGTTCCTGCAAACTGAAGGGAGACAGCATGGAAGGTGAGGAGACATTGCTGAGTCGTTACCCTCAGTATTCCCTAGTTTCATTCAAGGTCCAGGACACTCTTGTGAGGCTGGACACCTGATGCTTTAGCCTCAACTGCCTGCTCTTTTGGCTTGGGACCTCTGCAAGTGCCAACATCTCAGTCCTTCCCAGATGTCAGCAGCCCATGCTTTGCCAGGTTTCCTGCCTGGAAAACACATGTGAGCACCCTTGTTTGAAACAGCTACTCACAGAAAACCAATCTGGACCCATGCTGATTCTCTGCATCATGTCTGATTTGTTTTTAATTATCTAGAATACTCGTTTGCTAGGGCTGCCATAACAAAGTACTACAAACTGGGTATCTTAAGCAATAGAAATGTATTGTCTCACCATTTTTGTAATGTTGACTGAAAATAATGCACAACCTAAAAGTCGAGAGTTATGTTTTATATGGTGGACAAAACTGAGGCATTAAGCCTGGGACACGGCCTCTCAGATAGCTCTGAGGGACTGCTCCAAAGAGGTAAGGGACGAGCCAGGATATATAGGGTTTGTTTGTTTCTTTTAATTTTTATTGGAGTATAGTTGATTTACAATGTTGTACAAAACAGAAATAGAGTCACAGATGTAGAAAACAAACTTATGGTTACCAAGGGGGGAAGGGGGAGGGATAAATTGGGAGACTGGGATTGACATATAGAGGGGTTTTTGTGACAAAGACCGGGTAGTTGGAACATCTAAAGATTACCGTTAATTAAAGAAAACCGGATATCTCAAGTTAAGGAATTTAGCACTTTTCTATGTATGGGAAGATGCAAGAGTCTGGGCTCACTGAAATCATGCCTTTGATGTGCACCTTAGCTCTCTCAGGCCAGGATCCTATTCTTCCCCATCCTGAGTCCCCTCAGGGCTCACCATCGGCAGCTGTAGTGGCTTCACGGCTGCAATATCCTTTGTTTACTGATATGGCAGGCAACATTTTTCATTCACAGCAACCAGAAGTCCAAGATCAAGGTGTGAGCAGAGTTTGCTCCTTCTGAGGGCTGTGAGAGAGAATCGTTTCCATGCTTTTCTCCTAACCCCGAGTGCTTTGCTCAGAATCTTTGGTGTTTCTTGGCTTGTAGATGCATCATCTTCATCTCTGCTTTAATCTTCACGTGGCATTGTCTCTATATGTGTGTCTCTGTATCCAAATTTACCCTTTCCATGAGGACTATGGTCAGTTTGGATTAAGGCCCAACCTAGTGACCTCATTTTAACTTGATTACCTCTGTAAAGACCCCATCTCCAAATAAGACCACATTCTGACGTACAAGTGAAGAGGGTGAGCAGGAGTTAGAACTCCGGTATATCTTGTTTGGAAGGGACACAATTCAGCCAATAACAGGAACCTAAGGGTTATAGCTTACTTTCAAAATGGTTTTAGTATGAGGTCCAATCATTCATTTATAAATTCCTGAGACTGTGCATTAAATGTTTTTATGCCCAAAGCATTAGCTGTTTCCCTGTTCATCCCTTTAGCCCAATCTCTCTGAGAAACCTCAACTGTGGTTTTGAATAAACTCTCTCTTAGCACTATAGCTCTGAGCCAACTGGGGGTCCCCCCCACTGCACAGTGCACCTCGGATGGGTGGAGTTGACTAATTTAGCAGCAGACCTCTTTCTCAGCGGGCTCCCCCCAGAGACCTTAATCTAAGATTGATGACAAATAAGGGCAAGATAACTCCCAGGGAGGACATTAACAGATTGACAAGCGCTTTGCCTGGTACCGGGGTCAGAATTATAAGGTAAGGTGGTAAGATAATCATAGTGGAAATTGGTTTTGAGAATCCTGAAACTACCAGTTGAGATGAGTTCTAAGTGTGGCTTTGTGTCCTGCATTTATCTCATCTGAAGGGTTTGACAGCTTCTAAGGAGATAAACACAGTTGGAAGATGTACTGGAAGAAGCATGGGCTGAAGGCACAACAACACTACTTGTTCTGCTGTGACTATGAGAAAAGGCAACTGAGTTTTTAGGCCCAATATACTTGGTAGATAGTTAACACTGACTCTCCCACTGGGCACAATATGCGCCAATGTGAAGGAATGGTATCCATCGATTATTTGAAAGATTTCGTGTCTCCTGAGTAAGGAAAGCAGACGGGGATGAATGGTAGGTGGAAAACATATAAACTCTCCCAGACCCAGGTATCCATTCATGAAGTTTTGAATTGCCATTTGGGAATGGGGCAATAGTTACAGATCATCTGCTTTTTCAAGAGAAGCTAAAAACCTGGAATTTGAAAATGATATCTGCTCATTTTTAAATGTTGGCTGCTAATTTGGTGTTTGTATTTTGTTTGCTTGCTTGTCTGTTTTGAGGTTGAGCAGACCAAAGAATACATGCCAGTGGGCCACATGTAGCCCTTAGGCTGCCACTTTGGCATTTCTGTTCTAAAATAATCTTCTGTTTTGAAAGATCAAAAGCTAATGTATTTTAATTAAGCAACCACCTAGATAGTGATTATTTACTCCTGCTTTATTCTTTGAGGCTGAACAAGTTCACAGTGAATAAGATTATTTAATACTTGTAATTTGTAAATTAAAAATAAAAAACGTATCCATCTATTAGTCCCAGGAAACCTGAATCTAAAAGAAAATCCAGCAATAAACCCATGGGATATATGGGCCTTTACAGGTGTCTTCTAGACTTGTGCCTACAACTGCTTTACTCAGACACCTGCTCACTTCACAGCATGCCCTAAGACAGGTCCATGTGTCACTCTGTGCTTCACAAGGATAGTAGAAATTGGGGACCCCCATGCCGTTTGTTATTATTATTACTATTGTTATTATCAGCATCAATATTATAACAGTGATAATAATAGCTTCCAATTCCCAATTTCTTCTATATATTATGTACTATGTTAAGGTTGTTTTCTTATATAATATTCACAGCAGCCTTGAAACGTGAGTATTACTTTCAATTTCTAGATGAGGAAGCTCTGAGGCTTAGTCCCTGCATCATGCATGGAGTTAATAATGGCATCTTGAGGTCTTTAAGCTATTTCTTACAGGTTTTATAGCTCTTTTACTTCATAGTTCAACCTGGGGTGGAGGGCACACACCCATATATTTTTGTATTTTTAGAAATGTTTGTAAAGTTGTACAGTAAAGTCTGTGGGTGTTAGGGGCATTGCAAATCAAAACAAACAAACAAAAAGGGAATGAAAAGAAAGAAAAGAAAAATCAAAGAGTTTCCTACTATGAGCTTTGTCTACTCCGACATTTCTTGGAAAGAAAACTCAAAGCAGAGTATACCTGCAGCTTGAGAATAGTTGGCATTAGTGTTAGCAGGGTCCTCATTTATGAATCACCTCTGGATCAGAGCCTACCTGAGGTTGCCATCGTGGAAGTATGTTCAGACATACATGGAGGATTATTTGGTTAGACTGATACATTTTTACAAAGTGGAGATTTGAAAACCCTAGGAGATGGGATCAGAATGTAATAAGTGGAGAAGTGACTCAGGATGACTAAAATGGATGGAGCATAAAGTGTCTCCATACACAAGAAGAGCAGAAATATTGTAGTAAACCAGGAAAATAAATACCCCCAGCCTGCCTGTCCCAGGCTCCAAAGTGAAGTGAGTTGTGGAAAGTGCTGGAAGAAACCATTTCCTCACTGCTGGGCTCTGAGAGCTTTAGCTGGTAGTCTCCACATGGTTGGAAATAAGTGTGCATGTCTTGGTCCATGAAGCACTGTTCCCACCAAAGATTAATTAATATTATATCAGAACTTGGAAGTTCAGTCTTAGATCTGGGCATTTGAGTGTTTGTTGACATCTTAAACTCACAGCTTTATTGGTTGACCCCAAACCTGCAGTTGAACATTCCCTGAGCTGCACAGTCTTCTGTGCTCACGTGTCTCTCCTGCTTTTCAAAGATGCTGATTTCAACAAAGCTATCATACATCAATGAGTGATTATGCTGGATTGGAGCAAAATAAAGCGGGGAGTTATTTTCCAATAGAGAGGAAATTGAAAACAGGACTTGAGAAGGCCAGAAATTCAAGCTGAAAAATGCATAAGTTCATAGGGAGAAGAATTTTCCCATTCCTGATTATTTTCCAAGTAGAACAGTCATGTAATAAATATGTAGTAAGTGATCATTGTATCCCAAGAACTATCCTGGAATTCAGTTACGGATAAGAAACAGTTTCTGCCTTTGGGTAAGTTTTCAGAAATCAAAAGTTTGGTTAAGTCAATAAGTAAATTCAGTAGACAAACTGCTTTCTACTGTGCTGTGCCAGGTGGTTTTTTTTTTTTTTGTTTGTTTGTTTGGCTTTTTTTTGTGGTACGCGGGCCTCTTACTGTTGTGGCCTCTCCCGTTGCGGAGCACAGGCTCAGGATGCACAGGCTCAGCAGCCATGGCTCACGGGCCCAGCCACTCTGTGGAATGTGAGATCTTCCTGGACCAGGGCACGAACCCATGTCCCCTGCATCGGCAGGCGGACTCTCAACCACTGCGCCACCAGGGAAGCCCTGTGCTAGGTTTTTTTTTGGTCTGTAGGGAGGGGTATGGAATTAATCTAATTCTTACTCTGCCACTGACTTACAGCCTTTCAAGCAGGTTCTTGGGTGTCAGCTTCCTCTCTTGGAAGAGATGGAATAATAATTCCAACCTTGTAAATCTCACAGCCCTATAAATCTCACAGGGCTCATATTCACAGAGTATCACACAGAATAATGGCTGTGAAGCCCTTTGAAATCTAGGAAACATTATGTAGTCCCCATCTTCAAGAAACCTACTTTAGGGTCAGAGATATGAGATAGACGAATGCAAAACAGTCAGCACAGACTCCTGGACAGTCCATGTTCAAGAACCAATATTTGGTGGTTAACTTAAAATGTCATTGGAAAGGAAGGCTAAAAATGGAGCAGTTTGGTAAAAATACGGATTTTTTTCAAAATATCAAGAAATTTAGTGTTATGTAGCAACTATGTGTGGTTTGCAGCTGCTAAGACTGATGACATAGTCTTTACCATGAATCCTGAGAAATGACTGTCCTATTAGGTTTCCCCTGAAGGCAGTCTAGCTGCCTGTGCCCTACAGAGCCTGGAGGGACCACTAGGGAGAGGGACCTGCCACGGCGTCCATGTGTGTATCAGCGCCATGCTACAGGATTCCCCTAACTCTTTGGAAATGGTATCTCCCCACCTTTGGTTAACTACCCATCTTTAAATTTCATAAAAGGTCCTGGATCTGTATACATGTGTGAGTATGGTTTTTGTCTAGTTTTTAATCTGAGTCCACCTGACACAGGCAAGAAAACGGAGCTTAGGATGCCTGAGTGAGACTATGTGGCTATATGGATATAAAGGGAAAAGCTCATATCATTAAACTAATAGATTCCAAAAAATACGTAAACAGTTTACATTAATTTAATAGCATCAAACCCTAGGGAAGATAATATTACTATCTCTTTTTAAAAATTAAGTGATCTGTTTAAATCATTTCACTCTTTGTGGATCTACTATCCAACAGGCATAGCCCAGGGAGACTTCAGTTTTACTATTTCATGGTTTGCATTTTCAGTTTGTAAAGGGTAAATGGTTAGTCCTGAGCCTTAGGTGGTCTCCCAGAGATACATATTTACATGGGAAACTAAAATTGAACAGAAACTTTATACAAAGATAGAGAACGATTTTAGCTGCACAGTTCAGTTTCTACTGGGCCTGTCCTGATTTGCCATAAACCTTAGCATGAGAACCAACACATCTTTCCACCAAACTAGACTAACAGCCGTCTCTCTTTTCCAGTGTTCTGTTTCCTGTGGTGGTGGAGTGCGGATTCGCAGTGTCACATGTGCCAAGAACCACAATGAGCCCTGCGATGTGACAAAGAAACCCAATAGCCGAGCTCTATGTGGCCTCCAGCAATGCCCATCTAGCCGGAGAATTCTAAAACCCAACAAAGGCACAATTTCCAATGGGAAAAAGCTACCAACAACTGACCCCTTCAAGCCCATCCCTCCAACTACACCTAGTCCTAGGGTGCTGACTACACCCAGTCCTAGGATGCTGACTACACCCAGTCCTAGGATGCTGACTACACCCACAGTGCCTGGGCCTATGAGCACAAGTGCTCTGACGATCAACAGCCCTGGTCCTACCACAGCCTCCAAAGAAGGAGACCTGGATGGGAAACAGTGGCAGAATAGCTCAACACAAACTGAACTGGACTCCCATTATGTCATTTCCACTGGAAGTACTTCCCAGCCCATCCTCACTTCCTGGTCTTTGAGTACCCAGCCAAATGAAGAGAATGTTTCCAATCCAGACACTGGTCCTATCTCAGAGGGAGACCTTGTAGTCACAACAATGAGTGGTTCTGATTTGTCAACTTCCAGCAATCCTGTGACATGGCAGGTGACTCCATTTTATAATCCCTTGACCAAAGAGCCAGAAATGGAGATTCATAGTGGCTCAGGGGAAGACCGTGAACAACCTGAGAACAAAGATGAGAACAACTCTGTGACATGGACCCAGATCAGAGTACCTGGAAGTGATGCTCCAGTGGAAAGAAGTACAGAAATGCCACTTGGACCTCCGCCAACACCTTATCTTAGAGGGGCATCCCTGTGGCCACCCTTCAGCACAGTGTCGGAAGGACTGGTGCCCAGCCAAAGGCCCACCACTGTCAAAAATGGTGCACCCAGAGCTGAGGGGATGGTCACTGAAAAGCCAGCTAACACTCCACTGCCTCTGGGAGGAGACCACCAGCCAGCATACTCAGAAAAGCCAGTAAACCATCACCCCCGAGAACTTCCAAGCAACATGAATCTAACACAGAGTTCCGGACCAGTCCTGACTGAGGAAGACGCAACAAGTCTGATTGCTGAAGGGTTTTTGCTGAATGCCTCAGATTACAAGCAGCTCTCAACAGGCCGCAGCCCTGTGCACTGGACTGTTGGAAACTGGAGCGAGGTAGGAGTTCTATTTCTTACCCAGGCCTGATTCTATATGGAAATTAGCTAAGGGTGTTGTATTCCTGTGTAAATTTCAAAATGGACTTGTGTAAAACATAGTCTAATGTACAAAAAAGTGAAGCAATCAGGTCCATGCCCTCACCTCCCTCTTCACCTCCTTAACTCCAAAAATGAAAGAAAAAAAAATCCAGGGAAGGAGAACAAATGTAGTGATATATAGTGAAAAGAACCTGGAACTAAATCAGGAGACCTGAGTCAGCCAGATGTGTGACAGTGGAGAATTCAGTCTGTCTCTCTGAGCCTGCTTTTGATCTACAGAACAGTGGAACTAGTGTAGATCACCGCTCCTCTCCAGTGTCCCTTCCAGCTACAAACTGTAATGATGCTGTGAAGAGGGACCACTGGAAGGACCTGAGTTCATATTTCATTCAGAAAGCCAGTGTTGAGACTCTGGGTTAAACCTGTCAAGCAATCACAATTCGAATGGAAATCTAAGACAAATTTCTTTAAAAGTATTCTATAGCTCAGTGTATCAAGCATTTCTTTTCTTTTTGGACTCAGTGTTTGCCTGCATTAAAAAAAATCGTTTTAGCTTATTAAAAGGATTAGAAGATAGAGGAAGAAGAAAATAAACATGAGGACAAAGTGTTGGTCCCTGTTTTCAGGTTTGAGGAATTTGGCTAGATATTTGTTTCTTCATTTCTAGAGCTAATTACATCCTTTGAAGCATCAAAATCATTTCTCACCCACTTGAATTTCAAATGCATAGTATTTGAACTTGTTAAAAATAACTTGACAATGCAAAAGAGGACTTTGTGGCAAAATAATCACATGTTGATGTCATTCAGCATTTTTGATGACAACGCATGACTCATCTCTCTAGCTAAAAAGAAGTGTTAACAGCTAATATAAAATAATAATATATTTCATTTATGAAGCATGTTAATTTCCAAACCACTTCCATATGTAGTCTACTATTTTCTCTTTTTGACAGTCCTGGGGAGTAGGTAGGGTCTTGTTTATACCAATTTATGTAGAGAAAAACTAAGATTTTTAACAGTTAAGTAACTTGTCTTTGGACATGTCAGTTGGATGATGAATCTTCTAAATCTTTCTGCTCTTATCTGCTGTCTCTCTAGTGAATTTTAGTACCAATCGACAATTTAGCTATATAAAATTCTTTTGTTTGAATTAATCAGCATCATTGGTCCTGAAATTGACTATAGTGGCAATAAAAAAGGTATATTCAAACTTCCAAAATTTTTTGTTTGCATTTGAACTATGTTTCACATTGATTTACTTTAAGTTCTAAAGTTAAATCACACTCATTTCATTTTCTGTCAATGGAGGGGCATCTTATTATCCCCATTTGGAAGTAAAGAATCCGGGTTCAGGAGGAGAAAAGATTTTCATGCTTAAGAGTAATCCTATTTGTTGTAAAAAAGGAGAGGAGTGGGTCTCATGATCCCTGACATTTTAGTCAGGTTTCTTTCCATTAGGAATGTCCTAATGGGCTCTTAATGATGAGGAGGATGTTGACAATGAACATCTATAAAGTGTGTGCCATGCTTTATAGCATGATTTTATGCTAATTCACATGCATTCATGTGAATGTGTGAATCCTCACCACAGGCCAAGGAGATTTGTAATATTGCCCCCCATTGTAGAGATAAGGAAACTGGAGCTGAAAGGTGAAGCCAGAATCACACACACTCATGAGTGACATGGCAGGGATTTGAACCCAAGCAGACAGACTTCATAGCCTATGATCCATTGCTTTGCAAATCAGAAAACATCACCACTCTCTCTACCTTCTGCTATTTTTGTTTCTTCTTTGGTCATATGACATAAAAACAATGCCAGTTATGTGGTGACCCTGGGTAGACAGATGAGAAAATCACATAGTTCACAAGAAGGAACTTAAAATAACATTGAGGGCTCCATGGTTACTTTTGAGTTCATAGGGGCAAATGGTGCACATAATGTCACTGCAGTGGGTTCAGCCTAGATATTTTGAAATAAAAATGTTCTATTTAGGTTTTATGAATGATATCCTTTTAAGTAGTACCACCCAAGGGTATCTTTCTTTCCAAAAGCATGGGGCATCCCTTAAGGACAGATAAATAGGCTTATTGTTCTGCATCCAAGAAAGCAGTCTGGACAGTGTGTCCATACTCAAAGACAAAGAGAACAAGTTATGGAAACTGAGGCTACTAGTTAATTTGTAGGATTTTGTTAATTAGCCAATGGAGATGAAGTCTGAAAGTACCTACCATTAAAGACACTGTGGGCCTTGAGAAGAATACAAGCTAGGTCAAACAGAGTGTGAAAGTGTAGATCATAAAAGGCATATATATGGGATCAGTATCAGAATAAAGTATGAATGACATGTGTACAGTATATGTATGTAATTAGAAATCACGCACACACACAACAACAGCTAGGCTGTTGTTAACCAATAGAGCCAAACAAGTTATGGTTTGCCAGAAATTGATTTCTCACTCAGCATAATAATACAAGGTGATTCCATGTCTGCAGTGGTGGTAGTAGAAAATGATGCTGGGAATCCAGTCTGACAATGGCTCTGCCATCCTCCCGTCTTCAAATTTGCCCTGGGGTCACCATCCTAGTCACAGTCAGAAAGGGAAAAGAGCACAGAGGCACTCCCATGAGAGGTTTTATGGGCCAAGCCTAGAAGGGGCACTTATCAATTCTGCACACATTCCATTGTCTAGAACTCAGTCATATGACCAAACCAAACAGCAAGGTGGATGGAAAATGTAATCTAATTGTATACCCAGGAAAATGAGGAAAAAAGGTTGTAGTGAGTATCTAGCAGTCTCTGCCACTGAATGACATGGCCCACTGTGTGTTTTAGGTAGCTCATTCTGGAAGCAGTGAGGATGAGGGATTTGACCTTTTGGGAGGATACTACAGTAGTCCAGATGAGGAATGAGAACTAGGACAAGAATGCTTGGGATGAAGAAGGGAAGATGAATTCAGGAGTCACTGAGAACTTGAGATCAGCAGGACTTTGTGGGGAATTGAATGGTGGGGTATGAAGAGTAGAGAAGAGAGGAGGAGTCTGTCATGACTATTCTGTTGGAATCGTGGGTGTCCGTTAGGTGATGCTCCTATAAACTGAGATATAGTACAATGTATAGGAAGAGTAAGTTTCAAAAGAGACAAAGAAAGGAAGGTTGATGAGTTCAGTTACAGATCAAATTTAGTTGATAGGACCTGTGGGATATCCAAAGGATAACCAGCAGATGTTTGTGTGTATGGGTCTGAGGTTCTTGAGAGAGGTGAAAACTGGAGATAAAATTTGGTAGCCATGATCAATAGGTAGAAGTTAGAACCTTGGAAGTGAAGGAGGTCACCCAAGCACAGCCTGTAGGCTGCAAAGAGGAGTGGTCCAGGGTTGGGACTCTGGAAAACACCAACATTTTCAGGAGCTGGCTGACAAAGAGATACCATGTGAAAGACTGGTAAGGAACAGTCTAATATTTAAGGCTTAAATCAAGAAATGTGGTGCCACAGACGTCTAGGAACATGAAGACTGACAGTGGGCCTAATGGATCTTACAATTAGAAGGTCACTGGTGACTTTGGGGAGAACATTTATAGTATTGAGATGGAAGGGGATACCAAAGTGCAGCCCAAAGGAGAGACCCTTTTGGAGGCTATCGCAGTTCTCAGATGGGACAGTCCCCACATTAGGACTGTTAATAAAGATGGACAGCTCTTCTCAGTCCAAAAGTTCATACAAAAGTTTCATTAAAAAGTAGCTTTAGGATGACCCAGAAATTAGTTTCCTTTCCCATGCTCTTATGTAAATGTATTTTAACGCATTTGTCCTGAGGATATTTAATACATGTTAATTAATTGATCTAATGAGAAGTTACTATATCCAAATAAACTAAACCTAAATAAAAGTACCTATCAACCCTGATGACTGTTTGAGCCCAGAGGTTAACTGACGCATTTTGATTTTAGTAGATCAAGATACAAAAATTAATTCTACCTCATGTCATACCTTTGACAGAAATAAAGTCTCTTATTGAATACATCATAGCTCACCAAAAATTTGACAACCGTGGTGGAGCCATTGAGAGCTATTAATTCTAGGCAGTTTGGCTGGAAAGGGGGAATTGGCCCAGACTGCAGAGGTTTGTAAAGCTACAAGGATATTACAAGAACAGAGTTCCACATTTGGCAGGAGGCTTGGTGCCTGCTCCCTTTATGCACCTTTTGAGACAAAATGTTTAATACACAGAATTGTCTGAGAGGATCAGGATTCAGAATGAAGACTTTGGGTTTTGAGTTTCCCACTCTCCCCTGATTTTTTATTCTACCCATATCTGAAGTTGTTTCTTTAGGATTGTCCCTCCCTGTAATGGCGTCACTGGCCACTCAATCACCACACCTTAGGAACCCCAGGATCACCACTGGTATCAGTCTTCCCTTGTCCTACTAGAAAAACCCTAACAGTTTTTCAAGTCTGTGTCATCTCATCATTTCTGTCATCTCCTCTTCATTTCCTGTCAGTTAGGCTCAGGAGTTTCCAGTCTAACAGTGGGAGGCATCTGGAAAAGAGTAGGGATGCTTTTGTTTGTTACAATGATGGGGGATGGAGGCTGCTACCAGAATTCAGTGTCTGAGAGCCAAAGACAATGAGGGTCCTGTGACATTGAGGGAAGTCCAAAATACCAATAGTGCCCCAATAGTTGAGAATGGAGAACCCTTGCTTACTACTCTGGTTAGGACTTTTGCCTTTGCCCTTACTGGTCTGGGCGCTTCCAATCTCTCCCCTCCCCAATGCTTTCCATACATCGTCACGAGAGATGTAAGACCGCCATATTACTCTTCTGAATGGAATTTTCGAATCATTCCAAACTCCTGATCACAAATCATTAATGTCTCTCCATTACATATCAGATAAAATCCACTCTAATATCCAACAGCCTTCAGGTTCTCGAATAATTCTGCTTTCAACCTACTTCCTCCTATGACTTCATCCATCGTAAGCTTCACCAAATCTAAACTGCTCAGTTTCCACTAAACCTTCTGCTCGTCTCAGTTCAATGCCTTTGTTTATGCTGTTCCCTCTGCCTGGAATTTCCTTCTCTTTCTCCTTTGTCCTTTTATGTTCTACCTGTTGTTCAGTATCAAGCTTTGAGCTTCTTCTTGCATAAAGCCTTTCCTGCTCTTTAAGATTGGAAGTATTGTAATTTCTAAAGTTCCTTAACATTCGATCTGAAATTTCTCTCTGTGTCCTCCCTTTGTGTCCTGTGTTGAAGGGGTGTTCATGTCCCCCAGCATACACAGCATGTTCCTCTAACTACCTGTGATTTTGAAAATTACTAAAGAATTGATGTAAAAACCGAGTTAACACTGTAAATAGACATAAATCTAGAAAGCAGATGCTTTGGGTTTGAGTATTGGCTCCATCATTGACTAACTGTATGTTCTCACTGCACCCATCTCCTCATCTTTAAAATGAGGATGATGTCGAGGCCTGATTCATAAGATTGTTATGAGATAAAAGGAATAACTATGTGTAGGAGAGTGTCAGGCACATAGTAAGTACCAGTAAGCATTGGCTTTGATATCTGTTTATAAGACAGAAAATGTAGGTGCTTCACAGTATGCATGGGTGTGGATCTCATTTTGACAGAAGATCACCTCTCGTCAAATTGCCTCATCATTCAGTCGGATCCCTTGGGCCAGTCAGTGAAATGTATGCTGTTCAGTCCTGTAAATGGAAGTGACAGTAAAATTTTCCACAGCCTTTCATAGCAGTTTTCGCAGGATTCTGATGGAGAGCTGCACATTAGTTCCAGCTCTGAACACCCCCAAACCTGCTCCTTGACCTGGTAAATCGGTTGTCATAGGGTCACTAGCTGTAACGAGGGAGAAAGTTCCCAGAACAAGCAAGTTGTCCCTTCTGCCTCCTTAGGGTCCTCCTCCCTTCTCTGACCTCCCCCCTGCACTCCTAATTTGAAACTAACTTAAGAGACAATCAGTGGAATCCCCTTTTACTTACTGCGTTCCATGGACATCCTCCTGTCAGCTTCACCTTTGGACTCATTTGCTGTCTAAATAGAAATTGTCAAAAAGGAATTAAACAAATGTCTACTCACAACATCTGAATCTAACAGGACTAGATTCAGAGCTCCAGAGACATGTGTTTATTTACAACATAAATATGGTACAAAGAACTGTAGACATCACTTGTGATGTACCAGGGTCATCAGTAGCCTGGGGATTTGGTCTCACTAGCTCCTGTCCTGGGTTTGGGGCAAACGTCATGTTTTTCTCCATGTCGTAATGTGAAATTAACGTTGTACTGTCTGTGTTATCTTAAGCGTGACTGCTAAGCTCTCTTAGCAGATTTCCGGGCCCCGGAAATCTGGAAAGTGGGACTCATAACGCTGACCTTGCAGGTACGCTATGTTTAATAGGTAACACTTGTAGAACACTCACTTTGTGTGTGTGTTACCTCTGTTGTTCTCACAGCAACTTAATAAATGAGGTCTTAAGTGTTATCACCAGTTTCACATGCTAGGGAAGTTAGGAAACTGCAAAAGATTGCACAGTCAACTGCAGAATTATAATTGCATCCTGAGTCTCAGAGGTTAGAGAAAATATAGGAAAGGTACCTGTTGTATAGTTGTATCAGTTGTCCATTGCCACAATAATGCTATATAACAACCAACCACAAAGTCTCAGTAAACATTAATTTTTGTCCATGAGTTTCTGGGTCAGCTAGGAGTATCTGCTGACCCGGGCTGAGCTTAGCTGACCTCAGCTTGGCTTGTCAAGCATTTGCTGAAGGGTCAGCTGAAGGCTGGCTGGTCTGAGATGGGCTTGGCTGGGTCACCCAGCTGGGTTTCACATGATCTCTCATCCTCCAGCAGGCTAGCCCAGTTTTATTCTCATGGCAGAGACAAGGGTCCAAGAGAGAACAAGAACCAGCAAGGCCTCTTGAGAACTGGCACAAAAGCATCCACTGCAATTTCTTGGCAAAAGAAAGTTGCAAGAACAGTCCTGATTCAGCAGCTGGGGAAATACATTTCACCATATGATGAGAGGAGCTGTGAAGTCCATTGAAAAGAGCATAGGTGTGAACAATGGGGCCACTAGTGCAATCAATCTATGCACTTCAGCTGTTATTATCTCTAACGTATATATATGTATACCATATATATATACACACATAATATAGTACAGAGGAAAAAAAGCTAGGAACTTATGAGAGATTCAAATCCAATCCTAAAGAATTTTAAGGAGAAGAATTTACCTCCATAAATGAGCCAGTTGAAAAAATGTTGACCGAGGCTATTTTCTGCTCTTCCCTTTCTATGAGCAGCATTGGTGAAATGCGGCAGTGTGCCTGCAGCTCACCCACTTCCTCAGGCCTTCACGCCAGGACACTTTTCTTTTTTTTTTAACATCTTTATTGGAGTATAATTGCTTTACAATGGTGTGTTAGTTTCTGCTGTATAACAAAGTGAATCAGTTATACATATACATATGTTCCCATATCTCTTCCCTCTTGCGTCTCCCTCCCTCCCACCCTCCCTATCCCACCCCTCTAGGTGGCCACAAAGCACCGAGCTGATCTCCCTTTGCTCTGCAGCTGCTTCCCACTAGCTATCTATTTTACACTTGGTAGTGTATATATGTCCATGCCTCTCTCTCACTTCATCCCAGCTTACCCTTCCCCCTCCCCGTATCCTCAAGCCCCTTCTCTGGTAGGTCTGTGTCTTTATTCCCATCTTGTCCCTAGGTTCTTCATGACCATTTTTTTTTTTTTAAATTCCATATGTATGGGTTAGCATACGGTATTTGTTTTTCTCTTTCTGACTTACTTCACTCTGTATGACAGACTCTAGGTCCACCCACCAGGATACTTTTTAAAGGGAAGCACATCTCCATTTGCACTGGGTTTTCCTCCCACAGAGAAATCAGGGATTCGCAAGCCTGGCTGCTTATTAGAATCACCTGGGATTTGTTTCTTAAATACTCCTGCCTGAGCCCTACCCACAGGCGTTAAGATGGTTTGGGGTTGGAGCCTCAGCGCTGGTTTGTTCAAAAGCTCTGCAGGCCGTTTTAGTGAGTAGCCAAGATTGAGGACCCCCGACTCCAGGGTGGGGTGGGGTGTGTCTGAGAAAGCAGCCCTGAGCCTCTTCTCTCTCCTCCCCTCCACGCCCCTGGCAGTGTTCCACCACATGTGGCCTGGGGGCCTACTGGCGGAGCGTGCAGTGCAGCACCCACGTGGATTCCGACTGCGCTGCCCTGCAGAGGCCTGACCCTGCTAAGAGGTGCCACCTCCGTCCCTGCGCTGGCTGGAAAGTGGGAAACTGGAGCAAGGTAACTGATCAGGCTCAGCAGTGTTGGAGGTGTTGGGGGGGCGGGGAGGGACTTATACGAGAGTCATTTGCTAAAGCAGGTTTCCTTCCTCCCTTCCTGCCTCCTTTCTGCCCTTTGCTTTGATAAACTGGTGAGTGCGTAAATCAGGTGTTACCAGAGGCCTGCTTCAAGTTACACAATAGCCTGAGAACAAGCAGAGTTTTCAGTAGCCCACATGTTCTTATCTGCCTGTCTTCCCTTACTGGATAAACTGAGAAAAAAAAATTTAATTTGTGTAATTAAGTGCTTGTCCAGCATGCAACACTATTTCTAAATTGCTTAAATTTAGCATTATAATTAATAATGATACATTAGCACAAGTGTAATTAAATCATCGTTCAGCAGCTGCTCACAAAGCAAGTATAGCACTGAATCTGCCAGACTCAAAATGAAAAGAAAACTGAAACAGAAAGACACATTTGGTCTTTAAAAGTGTATGTCCTATATTCATCTTTCTGAAGTGCAATTTTCCTGTCCTTGCTAATCTAGCTGTGGTTACTCACTTTTCTGTGCTGCCTGCATAGTCCCTCGTGAAAGGCTTTATCAGGTTTTAGGATTAGTCAGGCTTGGTTCTTCTGGGCACCAGTCAGGCCCAACCTGCCTGTCACCCTGATGGGGCTGAGCCAGCCCCTGGGGGATACAGATGCAGCCAGGTCATAGAGACATTGGTCAGAGGTGGGGTTAAGAGCTGTTTGGCAGAAGGAGTGAGAGGTATGAGCTGTGCATACACCTTCTGTTTGTGAAGCACACCCACCTGTAAGACACCCTGCAGGCTCCTGTCTTCTCTCTGGGGAGCCTGTTTCCCTTGATGGCCTTGACACAGAAGGGAAAAGAGCTACCCAGAAATTTGGGGAGGCTGGCATCCCCTCTAGATGTTAGCGCCCTCATCTTGTAGAAAACTCACGTCCCCAGACAAGCAGGGCCATGAGGTGTCCCACTGGACGTCTCTGGTTCTCCTGGCAGACTTATCTGACAGACAGGAGTGTGGAATGTCATTTATCTGTATTAGGCCCCTTTTCCCAAAGGAAGGCTCTGATCTTTGGCAAAAGAGAGGAAGTAGTGTGACTCCCTGAGAAAATCACCACGCATTTCTCTGATGCCTGCCAACCTCCCTTTTTCTGTTTTTATACCACTTTTCTTTCAGGAACAAATGCTGGTTCTTTTTTCTTTCTCTTCCAACTCATAACAAACTCAAGATCACAAAAGGACTAAATGCCTGGCTACAAGTTCTCTTCCATATCCAGAAGGATCTCAAGCAACATTTCTATCCCTGACCTTGCCAAATGTTGACCAAGTCCTGAAGTTCCACTTTCCCATCACTGGGACTAATCCTTTCCTTGGAAATTACATGGCTCATAGAAAGGACAGATGTGTGAACTAGCTCACACTTTTAAAAAGGTCCCTCCACTGTAAAATTCTAGGAATTCTAGCTGATATAAAAGCCTGAATGGGAAATCCGGGAGCTCTTCTCTGGGGTCACACCCCCTAAAGAAAGCCCTGCTCTGCCAGCTCATCCTTTCGGTGTCTGTCTCTGGGTCTCTTCTCTCTCATGGCCGGGAGGCTTGTAGATGTATTTATTAACCCTGTAGACTCCTGGTGTTTCGTAGAAGCTGTCTCTGACACATCACCAAGTTCTTCCAGAATGTGGTAACCACCCATCTAAACTCAAACCCTCAAAGTTACTGCATTCCTATCAGTAAGGAAAATATCTCCTCTCTCAGAATAATAGATAAACCTTATGTCAAAGACACTATTTAACTACTGATAGTCAATTGCCCTGACGTCTGTTTTTTCTATCATTGGGGACATTGAATACATGACTTCCATTTTCCCTAGGAATGTTGATTTAAATTTTATCTTAAATTTTTGGTGACTGAATGATACAGCCTTTTGACTACCACTTTATTAACCAGTTCATATGCATGTCTAAAGTCCAAATCATACACTAGGAAAGATTTGAAGGCCTCCTTAGTTTCACTATTCTATCGGGACTCTTAAACTTATTCAGTGGCCAACCTCCAAACCCTAGAGTAGGAAAATAGACACCCTGGTTTTGCCTTTAAATATCCAGAGGGTTTAGATTCTGCCAACTTGATGGTTTAGCTTTTCACAAATACTTTCTCCGAGGGAAGAATTCTAATTTGATCATGAATCTTTCTGCATTATCCCACTGACCACTATCCCAGATCCAGAGGCACTTTAATCTTGTAGGACTAAGGGTATTCTGCAGCCTCACTTGAACCCGCAGGGATCACACCAGAGGCCCCGGGTTACTCACCAGCAACTCCCCACTGCTGTGTTTGCTGTCTGAATTGTAGCTGTTTTACTGGCTTCTGTTTCCAGCACCACTCATCTCCATGATGGAGCCCTGATGCAACTGCTATGGACACTTTCTCATACATGTGGCAGTACAATGAGCCTGTACATTCAGATCTTTACCTTTAAAAAGTCTAGAAGTTGGTTTTTTTTTTTTTTTTTTTTTGGAATGGCTTGCTTCTTCTTCATGCATTGATCTGTCTGAAACAAATTCCAGGTCATAGTCCTCAAGTTTGTCCCAGAGGTGTACTTGAGAAGACATAGTTCTGCAGAATTGAATCCTGGAAGCAGCACTGGGCCTGGGATCAGACACGTCTGGGTTGGCAGCTCCACTTTGTCACCAGCATAGAATGCTTGTCCTTTCTTCCAACCTCTTAGGAGCTTTAGTTTTCTCACCTCTGAGAAATGAAGTGGATCCTACGGCAGCTACTAATCTTA
Organism: Hyperoodon ampullatus; assembly: GCF_949752795.1. NCBI lineage: Eukaryota > Metazoa > Chordata > Mammalia > Artiodactyla > Ziphiidae > Hyperoodon > Hyperoodon ampullatus. The sequence goes on from NC_136917.1 coordinate 148,242,008, forward strand.
TAAAGTTGTACAGATCAAAAGAGTGTGTGTGCAACAACTTTGTAAATGGTAAAAGACTGTTCAGATGAAGCGTTGGGCAAACTTTGAGCTCTGGGTAAAGGTTAGGAGTAGTTCTCAGGCGTTTGCTAACTTCTGGCTTCCTGGACTTGGGGCAGGGGTGTTGTGGAAAGGTGGCAGTGGAGTAAGTCCTGTCCATCCATCAGGTCTCCACTCCCCAGGATTAAGCAGACAAGGTGAACCATGAGCTTTGGAGGACTTGACCTACCTTGCATCCTGGCACTCGCCAAATATCACCAAGTGCCCGACACTGCACAAGAATTTTAGGTAAACAATTTTATTTTTATCCAATAAACGACCTTCTTTATAATTCCCACTGAGGAAATGAAGGCTTGGAGGGTTTAAGTCACTAACACATGATCAGCTAGTATTAATACTCTCAGTTCTGAGAAACCATCAACTGAGGGACGGATCATCAATTTAATGACAGCCTTTCAGAAAGAAAGGAAACACTACACAATAAATATGTACATCAGTTGTAAGACACATGCCAATTTCAGAACATTAAAATTTGCATAAGAAAAAAGGTGATTCTTGTGCTGGAAGAAATGCTGTAAGTGACAAAATGAGCTTGAAAAACCTTCACCTGGGTTTGACACCAAAGCTATGCATCCTCACAGCCCCACACACTTCCTGATTGAACATTTTGCCTGTACCTCCTGCAGTTTTGTAAACTTTATTATCTTTCTTAGAATGATAATAACTTTTTGTAGTTAAGTCTAACAGATCTTGATTATTTCTGAAATGAATCAAAGATTTTTACATTTTCTTGGAATGCCTTGTCTTCCCACCTAGGAAGTGTTGCAATTTTATTTTAGCAGTAGCTGACATTATTACCTGTAGCTTTTTTTGGAAAATAAAAGTGGCAGCCTTTTCTTATGGCCTTGAGTTTCATACTATTCAGTGCTACATTTTTTTAGATCTGAACTTTTACAAATGAATAAAATAGGGAAAGAGCCCTGTCTTGCTAAATACAGTCCCTGACTCTCATACATAACATGTTCCCAGAAACATACATTAAAGCCCAATGTGCAAAAGTCAAAACAGAACTGCACGTTATGGGGGAGATTCTGTGCCCAGAGAGCAAAAACTGACCAGCTGGAAGGTGAATAATACACTCAAAATCACTGCATTTATTTTCTCTTGATATAATTTGTTGTACATCTAAACTGTCACCCACTCTTGGAAGCCCCAAGTGTTTTAGATGAAGGAATCCCCAAGTAGAGAAAAGAACAGCAATCAATTGGAAACCTTTAGGACCACAGAAAGCATGAACACAAGACGACTCAAGCTGAGGACTGATGTCCAGACTGTGAGGCCCTCCATCATGGCCCCTTCCCATCTCTCTTTGTCCACCCCTTCCCTCTGCTCTAGCATTCTGATGGACATGTTCCTGAACAAGCCTTATTGCTTCATGGCACTGCACCTGTATATGCCATTGCCCCCACTTTGAATGTCCCCCACGCTATTTTGCCTGCTGAGTGAGCATCTACTCATCTTACATGATTCAGCTCAAGCTTTGGCTCCTCTATTCAAGCCCTGCCTCGCTTCTTCAGGTGAAATTGACCACCACCTCCTTTGTTCCCTCACTAGATCATGAACGACTTATGACATAGAATCTTTACGACTTCTACTCATTACATGACTTCTTCCTTCTGCTAGATTGGGATACAGAAGCTGGAATATAGTTAAGTGCCCAATAACAGGGAGGAAGTGAAGTGGAAATGGGGTGGGGGGAAGATGGACAGATGAATTTGGATGCTGTTCAACACAGAATTTTTGGAATGAATTATTTGATCTTAAGGGTCTTATGAATCTGTTTAACATAAGGAAAGGAGCAGAAAAGAATTATTTCCATATCCTGGTTTAGTACTTGGAGAGCAAGAAAGCATTCTGAAATCAAAGCAGAATACAAGTCCAGTGATCCCAGACACATATCACTCTAGAATGCTGGGAGAATTTAACCATCCAGCTTATCCTCCTTTTAATACCGATGGAGAAACGGAGGCTTAGACAGGTGAAGTCACGTAGCCACTTGGTGTCAGGGTCATACTTGAATGCGATCTGCTGACCTCCCAATCTCACGTTGGTTAACTTCATTATACTCATCTGAACACTTGGTAGCAGTCTAATGTGGAAAGTGTATCAGGATGACTCCATAAATCAGAATCAACACAAGGAAGAAATGGTTATGATTTCATTTTCTCTCTGCCAGTAGCTCCTGTAAACTAAGAGGAATTTTCTTTCTAACTCAGTCTGGTTTGCTGATCACATCAGTTAAACAAACTGGTATAAGAAGCAGAAAATGGTTAGGCCTGTTTGGACACAACTGTACATTAGCCAGTCTTTCCATTCTCCTCAGTCTGGCTCCTGTCCTCAGTCTGGTCCACAGACCCCAGGTTAGGAAAACTTGAATACAAATAACCCTCCTTTAGGGCAATAAGAAAATGAATATAATATTTGCATTCAGCAAACAAAGGCAAAACAGTTTTTGAAGTGGAGTGAGTTAATATCCTGCCACTTCACTCCTGCTAACTGAATCAGAGGCCCTTCTGAACATGAAACAGAAGAGTCACAGATTTAGTGAGTATCTTCCCTTATTATTTACTTCACCATATTAATAAACTTCATTTCCCACTGAATGTGAATGTACTCTTTGACAGAAAGGTAATGCAAATTTGAAAAATCTAGGAATAACAGATAGTAGCAACAAATGAAAAATAAGAAAACAAAACCCCATTGTACACTTATGTCTTAGAAAATTCATCTTTCTAATAAAGAGCCCTCTTCTTTTAGCCATGGGTTATTTCCTGGAAATCTGTTTGTTAGACAAATGGCTGCTTTGTGTGGAAATTATTAGCATGCTTCTGCATTTGTTCTGGCGCTGATTTTATTTTATTTTTTAACATCTTTATTGGAGTATAATTGCTTTACAATGGTGTGTTAGTTTCTGCTTTATAACAAAATGAATCAACTATACATATACATATATCCCCATATCTCCTCCCTCTTGCATCTCCCTCCCACCCTCCCTATCCCACCCCTCTAGGTGGTCACAAAGCACCAAGCTGATCTCCCTGTGCCGCGCACTGCCTCCCACTAGCTATTTTACATTTGGTAGTATTTTAAAGTCCATGCCACTCTCTTACTTTGTCCCAGCTTACCCTTCCCCCTCCCCATGTCCTCAAGTCCATTCTCTATGTCTGTGTCTTTATTCCTGTCTGCCCCTAGGTTCTTCAGAATGCTTTTTTTTTTTTTTAGATACCATATATATATATTAGCATATGGTATTTGTCTTTCTCTTTCTGACTTACTTCACTCTGTATGCAGACTCTAGGTCCATCCACCTCACTACAAATAACTCAATTTTGTTTCTTTTTATGGCTGAGTAATATTCCATTGTATATATGTCCACATCTTCTTTATCCATTCATCTGTTGATGGACATTTAGGTTGCTTCCATATCCTATTGTAAAGAAAGCTGCAAGGAACATTGTGGTACATGACACTTTTTGAATTATGGTTTTCTCAGGGTATATGCCCAGTAGTGGGACTGATGGGTCATATGGTAGTTCTATTTTTAGTTTTTTAAAGAACCTCCATAGTGTTCTCCGTAGAGGCTGTACCAATTCACATTCCCACCAGCAGTGCAAGAGGGTTCCCTTTTCTCCACACCCTCTCCAGCACTTATTGTTTGTAGCTTTTTTGATGATGGCCATTCTGACTGGTGTGAAGTGATACCTCATTTTAGTTTTGATTTGAATTTTTCTAATCATTAGTGATGTTGAGCATTCTTTCATGTGTTTGTTGGCAATCTGCATATCTTCTTTGGAGAAATGTCTATTCCTGTCTTCTGCCCATTTTTGGATTGGGTTGTTTGTTTTTCTGATATTGGGTTACATGAGCTTCTTGTAAGTTTTGGAGGTTAATCCTTTGTCAGTTGCTTCATTTGCAAATATTTTCTCCCATTCTGAAGGTTGTCTTTTCATCTTGTTTATGGTTTCCTTTGCTGTGCAAAAGATTTTAAGTTTCATTAGGTCCTATTTGTTTATTTTTGGGGTTATTTTTCTTTCTTTTTTTTTTTTTTTTGAGGTACGCAGGCCTCTCACTGTTGTGGCCTCTCCCATTGCGGAGCACAGGCTTCTGGACGCGCAGGCTCAGCGGCCATGGATCACGGGCCCAGCTGCTCCACAGCATGTGGGATCTTCCCGGACAGGGGCACGAACCCATATCCCCTGCATCGGCAGGCGGATTCTCAACCACTGCGCCACCAGGGAAGCCCTATTTTTGTTTTTTTATCCATTTCTTTAGGAGGTGGTTCAAAAAGGATTTTGCTGTGATTTATGTCATACAATGTCCTGCCTATGTTTTCCTCTAAGAGTTTTATAGTGTCTAGCCCTACATTTAGGTCTTTAATCCATTTGGAGTTTATTTCTGTGTATGGTGTTAGGGAGTGTTCTAATTTCATTCTTTTACATGTAGCTGTCCAGTTTTCCCAGCACCACTTACTGAAGAGGCTGTCTTTTCTCCATTGTATATTCTTGCCTCCTTTATCAAATATAAGGTAACCATATGTGTGCGGGTTGATCTCTGGGCTTTCTATCCTGTTCCATTGATCTATATTTCTGTTTTTGTGCCAGTACCATACTCTCTTGATTACTGTAGCTTTGTAGTATAGTATGAAGTCTGGGAGCCTGATTCCTCCAGCTCCATTTTTTTTTCTCAAGATTGCTTTGGCTATTCGGGGTCTTTGTGTTTCCACACAAGTTGTGAAATTTTTTGTTCTAATTCTGTGAAAAATGCCATTGGTCATATGATAGGGATTGCATTGAATCTGTAGATTGCTTTGGGTAGTACAGACATTTCACAATGTTGATTCTTCCAATCCAAGAACATGGTATATCTCTCCATCTGTTTGTATCATCTTTAATTTCTTTCATGGGTGTCTTATACTTTTCTGTATACAGGTGTTTTGTCTCCTTAGGTAGGTTTATTCCTAGGTATTTCATTCTTTTTGTTGAAATGGTAAATGAGGGTGTTTCCTGAATTTCTCTTTCAGATTTTTCATCATTAGTGTATAGGAATGCAAGAGGTTTCTGTGCATTAATTTTTTGTCCTGCTACTTTACCAAATTCATTGATTAGCTCTAGTAATTTTCTGGTAGCATCTTTACAATTCTCTATGTATAGTATCATGTCATCTGCAAACAGTGACAGCCTTACTTCTTCTTTTCCGATTTGGATTCCATTTATTTCTTTTTCTTCTCTGATTGCTGTGGCTAAAACTTCCAAAACTATGTTGAATAATAGTGGTGAGAGTGGACAACCTTGTCTTTTTCCTGCTCATAGTGGAAATGGTTTCAGTTTTTCAACATTTAGAATGATATTGGCTGTGGTTTTGTCATATATGGCCTTTATTATGTTGAGGCAAGTTCCCTCTATGCCTACTTTCTGGAGGGTTTTTTTTAATCATAAATAGGTGTTGAATTTCTCAAAAGCTTTTTCTGCATCTATGAGATGATCATATGGTTTTTCTCCAATTTGTTCATATGGTTTATCACATTGATTGATTTGCATATATTGAAGAATCCTTGCATTCCTGGGATAAACCCCACTTGATCATGGTGTTTGATCCTTTTAATGTGCTGTTGGATTCTGTTTGCTAGTATTTTGTTGAGGATTTCTGCATCTGTGTTCATCAGTGATATTGGCCTGTAGTTTTCTTTCTTTGTGACATCTTTGTCTGGTTTTGGTATCAGGGTGATGTTGGCCTCATAGTATGAGGTTGGGAGTGTTCCTCCCTCTGCCATATTTTGGAAGAGTTTGAGAAGGATAGGTGTTAGCTCTTCTCTAAATGTTTGATAGAAGTCTCCTGTGAAGCCATCTGGTCCTGGGCTTTTGTTTGTTGGAAGATTTTTAATCACATTTTCAATTTCAGTGCTTGTGATTGGTCTCTTTATATTTTCTCTTTCTTCCTGGCTCAGTCTTGGAAGGGTGTGCTTTTCTAAGAATTTGTCCATTTCTTCTACATTGTCCATTTTATTGGCATAGAGTTGCTGGTAGTAATCTCTCATGAGCCTTTGTATTTCTGCAGTGTCAGTTGTTACTTCTCCTTTTTCATTTCTAATTCTATTGATTTGAGTCTTGTCTGTTTTTGTCTTGATGAGTCTGGCTAATGGTTTATCAATTTTGTTTATCTTCTCAAAGAACCAGCTTTTAGTTTTGTTGATCGTTGCTATTGTTTCCTTCATTTCTTTTTCATTTATTTCTGATCTGATCTTTATGATTTCTTTCCTTCTGCTTACTTTGGGTTTTTTTTTTTTTGTTCTTCCTCTAATTACTTTAGGTGTAAGGTTAGGGTGTTTATTTGAGATGTTTCTTGTTTCTTGAGGTAGGATTGTATTGCTATAAACTTCCCTCTTAGAACTGCTTTTGCTGCATGCCATAGGTTTTGGGTTGTCGTGTTTTAATTGTTATTTGTTTCTAGGTATTTTTTGGTTTCCACTTTGGTTTCTTCAGTGATCTCTTCGTTATTAAGTAATATAGTGTTTAGCTTCTGTGTGTTTGTATTTTTTACAGATTTCTTCCTATAATTGATATCTAGTCTCATAGCATTGTGGTCGGAAAAGATACTTGATATGATTTCAATTTTCTTAAATTTACCAAGGCTTTGTTTGTGACCCAAGATATGATCTATATTGGAGAATGTTCCATGAGCACTTGAGAAGAAAGTGCATTCTTTTGTTTTTGGATGGAATGTCCTATAAATATCAATTAAGTGTTCTTGTTTAGTGTATCATTTAAAGCTTGTGTTTCCTTATTTATTTTCATTTTGGATGATCTGTCCATTGGTGAAAGTGGGGTGTTAAAGTCTCCTACTATGAATGTGTTACTGTCAACTTCCTCTTTTATGGCTGTTAGTATTTGCCTTATGTATTGAGATGCTCCTGTGTTGGGTGCATAAACATTTACAATTATTATATCTTCTTCTTGGATCAATCCCTTGATCATTATGTAGTGTCCTTCTTTGTCTCTTGTAATAGTCTTTATTTTAAAGTCTATTTTGTATGATATGAGGATTGCTACTCCAGCTTTCTTTTGATTTCCATTTGCATGGAATATCTTTTTCCATCCCCTCACTTTCAATCTGTATGTTTCCCTAGGTCTGAAGTGGGTCTCTTGTAGACAGCATATGTATGGGTCTTGTTTTTGTATCAATTCAGCCAATCCATGTCTTTGGTTGGAGCATTTAATCCATTTACATTTAAGGTAATTTTCAATATATATGATCTGTTACCATTTTCTTAATTGTTTTGGGTTTGTTATTGTAGTTCTGTTCCTTCTCTTCTGTTTCCTGCCTAGAGAAGTTCCTTTAGCATTTGTTGTAAAGCTGGTTTGATGGTGCTGAATTCTCTTACCTTTTGCTTGTCTATAAAGGTTTTAATTTCTCTGTTGAATCTGAATGAGATCCTTGCTGGGTAGGGCAATCTTGGTTGTAGGTTTTTCCCTTTCATCACTTTAAATATGTCCTGCCACTTCCTTCTTGCTTGCAGAGTTTCTGCTGAAAGGTCAGCTTTTAGCTTATGGGAATTCCCTTGTATGTTATTTGTTGTTTTTCCCTTGCTGCTTTTAATATTTTTTCTTTGTATTTAACTGTTGATAGTTTGATTAATATGTGAAGTGGCATGTTTCTCTTTGGATTTATCCTGTATGGACTCTCTGCACTTCCTTGATTGATTGACTATTTTCTTTCCCATATTATGGAAGTTTTCAGCCATAATTTCTTCAAATATTTTCTCAGTTCCTTTCTTTTTCTCTTCGTCTTCTGGGACCCCTATAATTCAAATGTTGGTGCATTTAATGCTGTCCCAGTGGTCTCTGAGATTGTCCTCAATTCTTTTCATTCTTTTTTTCTTTATTCTGCTCTGCAGTAGTTATTTCCACTCTTTTATCTTCCAGGTCACTTATGCATTCTTCTGCCTCAGTTATTCTGCCATTGATCCCTTCTAGAGAATTTTTAATTTCATTTATTGTGTTGTTCATCATTGTTTGTTTGCTCTTTAGTTCTTCTAGGTCCTTGTTAAACATTTCTTGTATTTTCTCCATTCTATTTCCAATTTTAGGATCATCTTTAGTGTCATTATTCTGAATTCCTTTTCAGGTATACTGCCTCTTTCCTCTTCATTTGTTTGGTCTGGTGAGTTTTTATGCTCCTTTATCTGCTGTGTGTTTCTCTGTCTTCTCATTTTTCCTAACTTACTGTGTTTTGGCTCTCCTTTTCACATTCTGCAGGTTGGTACTTCCCATTGTTTTTGGTGTCTGCCCCCAGTGGCTAAGGTTGGTTCAGTGGGTTGTGTAGGCTTCCTGGTGGAGGGGACTAATGCCTGTGTTCTGGTGGATGAGCCTGGATCTTGCCTTTCTGGTGGGCAGCACCGCATCTGTGGTGTGTTTTGGGGTGTCTGTGAACTGAGTATGATTTTAGGCAGCCTCTCTGCTAATGAGTGGGGTTGTGTTCCTTTCTTGCTAGTTGTTTGGCATAGGGTGTCCAGCACTGTAGTTTGCTGGTTGTTGAATGGAGCTGGGTCTTAGCGTTGAGGTGGAGATCTCTGGGAGAGCTTTCACCATTTGATATTACGTGGAGCCGGGAGGTCTCTGGTGGACCAATGTCCTGAACTCGGCTCTCCCACCTCAGAGGCACAGGCCTGACCCCCAGCCAGAGCACCAAGACCCTGTCAGCCACACGGTAGATCCGCAGTTGATCATAAAATGATATAACTCAGGAACAGCCAGATGAAAGGGATGCATAGGGCAAGGCACAGGGAATAGGAGCGGAGTTCCCATGCCTTCCTCAGGCACACCACTCTCCCAGCACCTCCATGTGTTCTCCAACCCAGAAGCTCCTATTCTGTGGCTGATTTTAAATTGGCAGTTACTTTTTTCTCTGTGTACTTACAGCATGGCAGGCAAATGAAATTTTGAATTTGCTTTTGGGGGGGCTGTCTGGCAAGTGTTGCTTATTTCTGAGAAGCTAAACACACTTGATTTATGGAAACATTAGAGCCTCAATCTGCCCCCTTGTCATATGGGCCCACATCTTCTATGTTACAGCCCAAGGTTTGATGTCAGGTGACTTGTGCAATCTGCCTGGTGGCAGAAGAATGGGGATCAGTATTTTGGGATATACCTCTACTGAAAGGTTTTGAGGAATTTTCTTTCACCATCCACAACCCTACAATTATGTTTATGCCACCATAACCAGAAAGAGAGCATGATATTTTACCATGTAGAGAGAGGGCCAGATGAAAATATGCCTTACAGCAATGGGCACAGCTTGGTGGTGGTGCATTTTCTCAGCCAAGACTGTAATGATATCATCAATGGAAGAATTGAGAGGTTGAAGAAGGATGCTCCGTATAGCGACCACAGATCTCTTTAGTCCACTGGGAGCCCCCGGTTGCTGTTTTCTCAGAATTCATATATTCATTCAGCAAGCTGTGGGTAACATCTATGCTGTGACTGGCCCCATGCTAGATGCTCAAGACACAATGGTGACCAGGGTAGATAGGCTTCCAACTTCAGGGCAGTGATAGCTTAATAGAAAGGATGGACAGAATAAATAAAAGTTGTTTCATATTTCAAGTTCTTTTGATGGAAACAAAGAAGGATCTGAGATAAATAACAAGAGGGATAGGTATCCTTTGGAGAAGGTATTCAAGGAAGGCCTCGCAGAGAAGGTGACTTTTACACTAAGTTAAAGGAAGGGCAGTAGCAAGTAATGTGAAGCGTGGAGGAAGGAAGATTTGGGGCACGAGGACCACAGGACATATTGTTAATCCACGGAGAATCTGGGGGAGAGGGGCTGAGGAGCACAGGGGTCAGGCTCCATGCCACCTACTTCGGGTCCCCACCTGAGTGTGGGCAGTGACAAGACAGGCTAGGACTGGCCTTGAGAGACTAGGATGCACAGGCAAGACGAGCTGAAGGGAAACTGATGGCACTAGCATTCTACACAGACTGTAGACAGACCAAGTCTTGGAAGCTCAAGTTACGATTAAGTAAAATCTAACTAGGTGGGGGATGGAGAAGCTTCCAGAATCCAAGAGGTCAGAGGGTGAACCAGAGAAGTCCTCCAGAATAGGCCACGTAAACTCTGGTTTTACGTGACCCGGGCTCAGCCGTGTTTATCATGGTCTTAAGGAAATCAGCAGCCTGCGAGTGAACAGTGCCCTTTACTGAGAGCAGGGTGCAGGGGCCGCTGTGCAAGGTACGGGCACAGGGTAGGGGGCCTGAGGGGGGCCTCTGTAAGGGCTTGCTGCAGGCACATGCTGAGAAAACCCTTGGCGATGGAGGCTATAGAAGGAAGGATGGTAGGCGATGGTGCTGTATGGGGAAACCTGGCAGTAGGGGCAAGGACAGGGTTGGCCCACTCCCTGAATCAAACCACTGAGCAGTTATTCAGTTTATTTTCCTTATAGAGGCCCTTCCCTTGTAACAAGGAACCCATCCTGCATTCAGACTCAGGGAGAAAACAGGTTTTCAGCAGGATTCTGAGGGACAGGTGGCTGTGGCTTTGCAGAGAGCTCCCCTGACAGTGGTTCCGTTTGCCTCAAATGAACACAGGCATCTTAGGGAACGGCCGCCCACTGAGAGGATGCTGCACCAGCCTCACCCCAAGCCCACCCCTGCGGCTGTAATCTTCGTGACAGCCCCATAGGTAACGGTTACTATCCCAGTTTACAGATATGACAGCTGAGGCTCAGAATGTTTCTGCAACTCGCCCAAGGGCTCACTATGAGTGAGTGACAGAACTGGACTTTTCACCTGGTTCTCACCCTTCCACACCTGCATTTTCTGTCATTGGGAGGCCCCTCTTGGGAAGCTGCTCAAGTGACTCCCTTTCTGAGGGAAGACAGTTTACTAACCCCTCTTCATGACTGGAAGCCTGGAACTTCGTGATGCTTTGTGAAACCCCTGGGAATCCAGGCATGGATGGTCTGATGCCAAGGTCTCAGGTGTCCCCTTTTCTCTCGCTCTCCATACAGTGCTCCAGAAACTGCAGCGGGGGCTTCCAGATCCGGGAGATTCAGTGTGTGGACAGCCGGGACCACCGCAGCCTGAGGCCATTTCACTGCCAGTTCCTGGCTGGCCCTCGTCCTCCACTGAGCATGAGCTGTAACCTGGAGCCCTGCGAGGAGTGGCAGGTGGAGCCTTGGAGCCAGGTACGGCGCCTAGTACACCATCCGGACAACCTGGCAACCATGAATCTCTGTGTTACCTTGTGAGTCTAGATGTCGGGGAAGACCACACATGTATCAAGCCAGCGCCAGGCCTCCATTCAGCCACCTTCCATTGGGTGTGTTACTGAACCAAACTTGGGTCACTTGTCCATACACAGTAAAGCCGATCTACTGACACCAGGTTGTGGTGAAGGAAAGTGCAGCGTTTATTGCAGGGCGCCAAGCAAGGAGTCCAGGGCAGCTAGTGCTCAAAAGGCCTGAACTCCTCGAAGGCTTTCAGGGAAAGGTTTTTAAAGACAGGTTGAGGGAGGAGGGGTTGTGATCAGCTTGTGGACATCCTTCCGATTGGTTGGTGGTGCGGTAATGGGGAGTCAGCATCATCAGCATCACGAACCTTCTGATTCCAACCCGTCTGAGGTCTATGTGCTTGTGGGCACCATACAGTTAACTTCTTCCACCTGGTGGGTGTTTAAGTCTGCAAAATAGCTCAAAAGATGTGGCTCAGAATATTATCTATAGACCTTGAGGAGGAACTAAAGGTCCTTGACTTTGTTTAATAGCTAAACTATTATTATTTTGTCTTGCTTGACTGTTTTCCTTTCTGAGTCTTCTCACCTCACTGATTAAATTTACTCTTTGGAGATCGGGGAAGGCCTAGGAGGCTAAAATGCTTCTATAGACAAGAGGCAGGTGGAGAACATGATGGGATGAGGGGGCGAGGCTGTTCTGGGAAAGCCCCATAGGGTCCTGTTTGGTGACAGGTGGGGAGGCGGGGCAGATCCAACAACTTGAAGGCTATGTTGTGTGATTTAAACTGTGACTGCTCAATGGTTTATTACAACCTAGTCTCAATGGATATACTGGGGAATTGGGGTCCCTCTGGGGAGATGTACGTGTACCACTGTGGTGAGAGGCATTTAGGACAGAGCATCACATGCCCCTCTTAGGCTTCTGCAGTGGGGCTGGGGGCAATGGTCAGATCCTTTCCACACACAGTATTTAATTTCAGAGTTCCACCACTCAGTTATATGCCCAGATCCTCGTTTACACAAATAAAAAGAGGGGTGTGTGTGTGTGTGTCCATCCTGTTTTGTGAGGGCTGAGGCTCTGCTGCGTCTTTGTCCTACTTCAGTACATGAAAACAAGTTACTCTTCCTTGGTGAGATATAATGATTTCATTTGCCTATTGGCCTCAGTAGCTTAAAAACAAACAAACAAACAAAGACTCCCAACTGTACCCATGCATGGTGGAAAGAAGAGGGAAAGAAAGAATGCAACATATTTTGAGTGTGTCCATACATTGGACCCTTTACCTACAATACTTGTTTTAATTATCACAACAACCTGGATGATAGGCCTTATTAATTCCACTTTATAGGTGAAGAAATTGAGACTCAGAGGTTAAGAAGCGTACATGAGGTCACACAACTAGAAAATAAATGGTGGAGTATTAAATTCAAGCTTAAGGCTGCCTCTGATGTCTGTACTCTTTCTACTGTAGAATTTAGTCCAGTGGACATGGAGCAAAGAGCGAACTGAGGAGAAAGAGTGAGTCAATAAGTATTTTCAGGGAAACTTACCACATGCCAAGGAAGGGAAGATAAAGAACCACAAGTGTAGGATACAGAATTAGTGTTCAACCCTGGAAGACTGAGCCCCCTCAAGCTTCTTACTGTCTGCTGGGTCAAGCAGCCATGTTGATTCCTGAGGCCCTGGGTCAATACCTGGTGTTTTCTGGGGCAAAAACCACCACTGTCCCCTCTTCTCCTTCCTTCCCTGTCCAGCTCTGGAGGACATAAATTACCTTCTACTCCCATGCTCTGAACTTAGGCCTCCATGTTTGCTGAGTCTGGTGACAGCTTCCAGAATCCTGGAATTTGCAGAGGTGCTTAGATTGCCTTGTCAGAGAAATTGCATTTGCAAGTTATCCAAGATGAGCAATCATATATGCTCTCTGGTTGTGAGAAAGATGTATTCTATATGCTTCCTCAGTAGCTTCTGGGAGCCCAATCATGAACCTGTTTCCTGAAGGCCTCCCAACACCCTCCTTTCTAAATTGCTCTGTTCTGAGCAAACCACAAATTTGGAAGACTTCCCTCTGAAAGAGCAGTAAAGACAGAAAATGCTGAAGTTGGTTGAACATTTTCCTGGGAATGTTGAGGGACTATTAGGGACTGGGCACTAGGTGCTTTCCCTGAGCCATCATGATGATGTTCTGTCTGTACATACTGTCTAACGGATGCCTTCATGGGAATGTTCTGGGGTCTTGCAGTGAATGTCAGCCAGCCCAGACTACTTGCAATGGAAGATGCATTTCAACTGTAGAAATGTCTCCACTTGTTCTCAAACTTTAGCATGTTTCAGCGTCACCTGCAGGGTTTGTCAGCACACAGATGTCTGGACCTCATGCCCACAGTGTCCAGTTCAGAGGTCTGGGGTAGGGCCTGAAGTTTCGCATTTCTAACAAGTACCCAGAGATGCTGAAGTTGCTGCTTTGGGGACCACACTTTAAGAACCACTAGTTTATACCTTCTTTATCCCCCCTTTCCTGGAGGTTACTTGGCTAGGTGGCCCTTGATCTATACGCACAAATGTAGGTATGCAACAGGATCCCAAATGTGGAATTCCTCTCCTTCCCTCCTCATATAGGGTTAAAAACAGTGAATAAGTGGGAAAAGATCCATGTTGGAATACTGTGAAAGCAATAGATTAGTTCTTTTATTGAGCAGAAAATGTTAATTGTATATAATTTCCCTGTTTTCTATGGTTACCATCACACATGCAGTGCCTGTCGTGATAGGCATGATATTGGCAATCATAATTGTTTTGTTGTTGTTACCATGTCATAATTAAGATTTTTCAAAGTACTAAGATCTTTCAAAGTACTAAGATCTTTCAAAGTACTTTTCAAGTACTCAAAAGCATTCTTCAAAGATTCTTGGTGAATTATTTACTTTCCTCTTAGAAACCTCAGGAAAATGAGACAGTACAACTTAGGAAATTATTCTAGTGAGCAAAAACTTGACATGTTTTAGAATTATATCCCTCAGGAATCCAACTTGTCATCTCGAACTTATTTTGTGAGCATTACAGCCAGTTCATCAGACCCTTAGAAAACCTATCAACATCACTATTCCAAAGATGGACAAATTTAATTCTAAAGCTCTGTGTAGTGGGGAAAGAAGGCTGAATCCTGTTTTAATAGATGAACAAAATTGCATTGCAGAATTATGCTCTCCATTAGGGCTGTCAGAACTAATCAGAATAAAAACATCTACATTTTACATTTTGGTTTCTAGACCAGAATTCCTTCCATTTGACATACTGAACTATTTAGCATCTTCTGATTTTTTTCCCCTCCTCTTATCCCCAGAATTTCCTTTATCAGTCTCCTTTCTTTAAGCCTTGTTTCACCACTGTTTTTGTTTCTGTTATTGCCTTTTGGCTTAAACAACAAAAATATTTTTTTCTCACAGTTCTAGAGGCTAAAAGTCTGAGATCAAGGTGTTGGCAGGATTGGTTTCTTCAGAGGCCTCTCTCCTTGGTTTGTAGATGGCTGTCTTCTCCTTTGTCTTCTGTCGTTTTCCCTCCATGTGTGTCTGTGTCCTAATCTCCTCTTCCTGTAAGTACACCAGTCATAATGGGTTAGGGCCCTGCCTAATGACATCATTTTACTTTCATTACCTGTTTAAAGACTCTTCCTCCAAATACATCACATTCTGAGGTACTGGGGGGTTAAGACTTCAAAATACAAATTTGGGGGGAACACAATTTAGCCCATAACAAGCATAGCAAAGATACTAGCAGGGTATGTATCTTGGCAGTGTGAAAGGTTGAATTTTGTTGTTGTTGTAGTGGTGGTCGTTTATTTAATGTGTTCTTAATAATCCACCCTAAATTCAGGTCTTGATGACTCTTTTTTTAACTTAAATATAGTTGACATACAATAATACGTAAATTTCAGGTGTACTATATGATGCTTTGACTTTTGCATACATTATGAAATGATCATCACACTCTAGTAACCATCTGTCCCCATAATAAGTTAATTCAATATTATTGATTATATTCCTTATGTTGTATATTACATCCCCATGGCGTATTTATTATACATCAGGAGGTTTGTACCTCTTCATCCCCTTCACCTATTTTCCCCCCTACCCCACAGCTCTACCTTCTGGCAAACACCAGAATTTGTTCTCTGTATCTATGTGTCTCTTTTCATTTTGTTTTGTCTGTTTGTTTTGTTTTTACATTCCACATGTAAGTGAGATCATGCGGTATTTGTCTTTCTTTGTCTGACTTATTTCACTTATATATCAATCCATGTTGTCCTAGGTGGCAAGATTTTATTTTTTATGGCTGAGTAGTATTCCATTTTGTGTGTGTGTGTACACGCACACACCACGTCTTCTTTATCCATTCATCTATCAATGGACACTTACATTGCTTCCATATCTTCTGTTATAAATAATGTTGCAGTGAATATTGAGGTGCATATATCTCTTTGAATTGGTATTTGTTTTCTTCAGTAAATACCCAAGAGTGAAATTGCTGGATCATATGGCAGTTCTATTTTTAATTCTTGGAGGAACCTCCATACAGTTTTCCATAATGACTACCCCAATTTAAATTCCCACCAACAGGGCACAGGGGTTCCCTTTTCTCCACATCCTGGCCAAGATTTGTTATTTGTTGTCTTTTTTGAAGATAGCCATTCTGACAGCTGTGAGGTGATAACTCATTGTGGTTTTGATTTGCATTTCCCTGATAATTATTGATGCTGAGCATCTTTCCACATTGCTGTTTGCCATCCGTATGTCTTCTTTGGAAAAAATTCTATTTGGGTCCTCTGCCCATTTTTTAATCAGGTTGTATGTTTTTTGATGTTGACTTGTATGAGTTCTTTGTATATTTTCTATATTAATCCCTTATCAACTATATTGTTTGAAAATCGATTCTCCCATTCAGTAGGCAGCCTTTTCATTTTGTTGATATTTCACTTCACTGTGCAAAAGCTTTTTGGTTTGATGTATTCCCATTTGTTTATTTTTGCTTTTCTTTCTGTTGCCTGAAGAGACAGATCAATATATATATATATATATATATATATACATATATATATATATATATATATATAGCTAAAACCAATGTCAAAGAGTGTATCTACTGCCTATGTTTTCTTCAAGAAGTTTTATAGTTTCAGGTCTTACATTTAAATCTTTAATCCATTTTCAGTTTATTTTTGTATATGGTGTGAAAAAGTAGTCCAGTTTTTCCAACACCTTTTATTGAAAAGGCTGTCTAGTCCCCATTGTATATTCTTGCCACCTTTGTCATAGATTAGTTGACCATATAAGTATGGGTTTATTTCTGGACTCTCTATCCTCTTACATAGAACTATGTGTCTGTTTTTGTGCCAGTACCATACTGTTTTGATTACCATAGCCTTGTAGTATAGTTGGAAATCAGGGCATGTGACACCTCCACCTTTCTTCTTTCTCAGGATTGTTTTGCCTATTCGAGGTCTTTTGTGTTTCCATACAAATTTAAGAATTATTTGTTCTAGTTCTGTGAAAAATGTCATTGGTATTTTGATAGGGATTGCACTGAATCTGTAGTTTCCTTGGGTAGTATAGTCATTTTAACTATACTAATTCTTCCAACCCATGAGCACAGTGTATCTTTCCAGTTGTTTGTGTTATCTTCAGTTGCTTTCTTCAGTGTCTTATAGTTTTCCAAGTACAAGTCTTTTACCTCCTTGGTTAGATTTATTCCTTGGTATTTTATTCTTTGTGATATAGTTGTAAATTGGATTGTTCCTTAATTTCTCTTCCTACTAGTTCATTTTTAGTTACAGAAATGCAACAGATTTCTGTATATTTATTTTATATCTTGCAACTTTATCAAATTCATTGATGAGCTCTAGTAATTTTTTGGTGGCATCTTTAGGATTCTCTATGTATAGTATCATGTCATCTGCAAACAGTGACAGTTTTACTTCTTCCTTTCCAATATGGATTCCTCTTATTTTCTTGTCTGATTGTTGTGGCTAGGACTTCCAATACTATGTTGAATAAAAGTGACAAGAGTGGGCATCCTTTTCTTATTCCTGATCCTAGGGGAAATAGTTACAGCTTTTTACTGTTGAGTATGATGTTCACTATAGGTTTGTCATATACGGCCTTTATTATGTTGAGGTATGTTCCCTGTACCCACTTTGTTGACAGTTTTTATTATAAATGGGTGTTGAACTTTGTGAAAAGCTTTTTCTGCATCTATTGATGTGATCATGATTATTTTTATTCAGTTTGTTAATGTGGTGTATCACACTGATTGATTTTGAATCAAAAACAATCCTTTTATCCCTGGGATAAATCCCACTTGATCATGGTGTATGATCATTTTAATGTATCATTAGATATTTTTTAAAATATTTTTTGGGAATTTTTGCATCTATGTTGATCAGTGATATTAGTCTGTAATTTTCTTTCTTTTTTTTAAATTTAACTTCTTTATTGGAGTATAATTGCTTTACAATGGTGTGTTAGTTTCTGCTGTATAACAAAGTGAATCAACTATACATATACATATATCCCCATATCTCCTCCCTCTTGCATCTCCCTCCCACCCTTCCCATCCCACCCTTCTTTGTGGTCACAAAGCACCGAGCTGATCTCCCTGTCTATGCAGCTGCTTCCCACTAGCTATCTATTTTACATTTGGTAGTATTTATAAGTCCATGCCACTCTCTCACATCTTCCCAGCTTACCCTTCTCCCTCCACGTCTCCTCAAGTCCATTCTCTACATCTGCATTTTTATTCCTGTCCTGCCCCTAGGTTCTTTAGAACCATTTTTTAAAGTTCCATATATATATATGTTAACATACAGTATTTGTTTTTCTCTTTCTGACTTACTTCAGTCTGTATGACAGACTCTAGGTCCATCCACCTCACTACAAATAACTCAATTTCATTTCTTTTTATGGCTGAGTAATATTCCGTTGTATATATGTGCCACATCTTCTTTATCCATTCATCTGTCGATGGACACTTAGGTTGCTTCCATATCCTGGCTATTGTAAAGAGAGCTGCAAGGAACATTGTGGTACATGACTCTTTTTGAATTATGATTTTCTCAGGGTATATGCCCAGTAGTGGGATTGCTGGGTAGTATGATAGTTCTATTTGTAGTTTTTTAAGGAACCTCCATACTGTTCTCCATAGTGGCTGTATCAATTTACATTCCCACCAACAGTGCAAGAGGGTTCCCTTTTCTGCACATCCTCTCAAGCATTTACTGTTTGTAGTTTTTTTTTTTTTTTTTTTTCAGTATGCAGGCCTCTCACTGTTGTGGCCTTTCCCGTTGTGGAGCACAGGCTCTGGACGCATAGGCTCAGCAGCCATTGTTCACAGGCCTAGCCACTCCATGGCATGTGGGATCTTCCTGGACCGGGGCATGAACCCATGTCCCCTGCATCAGCAGGTGGACTCTCAACCACTGCGCCACTAGGGAAGCCCATGTTTGTAGATTTTTTGATGATGGCCATTCTGAGTAGTGTGAGGTGATACCTCATTGTAGTTTTGATTTGCATTTCTCAGAGGTCTCTTAACCTATCCTCATTTTTAAAAATTCTTTCCTTATTCTGTTCAGCTTGGGTGATTTCCACTCCTCTTCCAGTTCACTGATATGTTCCTCTGTATAATCTAATCTACTGTTGATTCTTTCTAATGTACTTTATATCTCAGTTATTGTAGTCTTTACCTCTGTCTGGTCCTTCTTTATATTTTCTAACTCTTTGTTGAAATTCTCACCTTATTCATTTATTCTTCTCCTGAGTTTGTCGAGCATTTTTATGATCTTTACCTTGAACTCTTTATGAGGTAGATTGCTTACCTCCACTTCATTTAGTTCTTTTTCTGAGATTTTGTTTTGTTCCTTAATTTGGAACATATTCCTCTGACTCCTCATTTTGCCTAATTCTCTGTGTTTATTTCTATGTATTAGGTAGGTTGGTTACGTTTCCCAATCTTACAGAAGTGGCCTTATGTACAATATGTCCAGTGGGGCAATAGCACACTCACCTCTGGTCACTAGAGCTGTGTGCTCTAGGGGTGCCCCCTATGTGGGCTGAATGGGCCCTTCTATTGTGGTGGGATTGACTACTGTAGGAGCTCTGGTAGGTGGGCTTTTTCCTAATATGGTTGATTCCTAGGCCCTGCCTCATCTGGTGGCTGCTGGCATGCTGATGGGAAGGGCCAGCTCATAACATGGCTAGCTGCATGGCCTGGTGATCTTGGTGCTATTGTTGGCCCACTGGTGGGCGGGGCAATGTTCCAGTGCAGGTGGCAGTGGGCCCTGTGGGGTCCGGGTCTGGAGCTCACCTGCTGATGGAAGGGCTGAGTCCTGGGGCTTATTTCACCTTTGTCATTTGAAATGACAGAGCGGTCATTGTAAGGAACCTGGCACAAATGTTCCAGATTCCAATAGACATATTCTTAGTAACAGTGTACACAGCAAAAATAATAGTAAAAGCATTTAAAGAAAATATAATTCTATTGAGTTTTTCTGTCTTTTCTTGAGTTCTTTATTTAAAAATTAATAATAGCTGTTTTGGCAATCTAAATTCTTTATTCTAGCATACTTTGATGAAAAACATCTAAATACACATGATTGTGAATTCAGACAGACACTAGGAACATGTTTTGGTGATTATACGAAGCTACCTAGATTTGGAGTTAATATAGCTGGTCCTAACTGTTGCTACCAACTTTGTGATGTACTGCAATAAGGTATGCCTTATCTCAAGTAATGCTGAACCAGTGATTACCAAACTGATTTTTTAATCCCCACGTGAAATATTCAGTAATCATGAATATTTGTTCAGTAATCATAGGAATTTCTGCTCTAAAGATAGGTTATATTTTATACTATATACATGTATACCTTTGTAACTTAATAATATGACATAGAAAAAATAATGCTTGTTCCAGACTTACCTGAAACATTCATTTTTTTATTTCCAGACTGAAAAAGGAACACTCTTACTAAATAATTAGGGGGGAATGGGTTGACATACAGGGTGTGGAACTAGAGATGAACTGTCAAGTATTTTTTCTAAATAAAGTAAACATTTATTCAGCATCTACTGAATATTCACATCTGCCAGGAGCTGTGTCAGGCACTGAAGACACAGTGAAAAAAGACACGTCCCTACCCTTTATCTCTGAAAATGACACCATGTGATTTTTACCTGACTTTGTCCCTGTTGTGGACCAGTGTTCCAGGTCATGTGGAGGCGGAATTCAGAAGAGAGGAGTGACTTGTCCAGGAGGCCTGTGTGACTGGACGATAAGGCCCACATCCATTGAACCCTGCAATGGGCACCCTTGCTGTCACTGGGCCACTGGGAACTGGGACCTGGTAAGAGTCAGTTATAATCTCTTTCATTTATTTTTTAAAAATAGCATTTGTTTCCTTTTGATTTTAAAAGTCATATATAATCCCTGTAAATGTTAAATGTATACACTGATTTAAAGTGTGTTTCTATATATTTCAGTTCTGTATTTTACTTTTCTTTTCTCTAATACCTCTAAGTCTGCTAAAACTTGACCCATGGCTGACATGGTGGTCAGTGTTAACTGTCCTGAGTTCAGAAGATAAAAAGATCAAATACTTTCAAAAGAGAAAAGATCAAATACCGAAAACTAGCCCAAAGGTACAAAGCCTAAGGAAAAGTGATTTGGGGTCCTAACATCTTGGATCCTCTGGCTTTTTGCAGAGCAAATAGGAGTTGCATGCACCCTGAAGCTTGAGGCTTAGCATGATTTAGTGAATTTCAGGTCTCTTGTCAACCTGCAGATTATCAGTTTGCTAGATGGCCAGAATGTTTGATGGAAGGACAAATGAAATAGTTAAATTGTAAATGAGAGAAAAATTTATGATTCTTACAAAGTTTATTGTAGAAATAAGACTATCAGTGACACTGAAAATAAAAAAAATTCTTCCACACACAGATTCTTCCATTACTCTGACTTATTGTATTCTAGGTTCTCTAGAAAATAAAGCTGAGGCAAAATCTAATACTTTATAAGGAAATACAATGTCAGGGAATCAGGAGTGATAGAAAAGAGGAAGGAGGCAGGGAAGGAGGAGAATCAAGTATGAGGTGGTGCATTACCAGGCTGACCATTTTTCCTAACTGACCACTGCTTGGTGTCAAGAGCAACTGATTGTCTGCTCTGGAAAGAAGATCTTTTTTGGCATCTCCTGCTGTGAAGCACAGGTTCCGGACGTGCAGGCTCAACAGACATGGCCCACGGGCCCAGCCGCTCCACGGCACGCGGGATCCTCCCGGACCAGGGCACAAACCCATGTCCCCTGCATTGGCAGGCGGACTCCCAACCACTGCACCACCAGGGAAGCCCGAAAGAAGGTCTTTTAAAAGCTGGTTGAACTACTGTCTCTTGGAGCAGTTTGTCCAGAGGCAGGAAGAGAGGAGATTATCTACCGGCTCCTATCTCCCAGGATTGTGTAAAAAGTCTCCCCTTAGATGGGTAGCATCCCCCATTGTCCTGGGTTATTTATGTGTGGGCAGGTCCCACTGTGTCTCACATCTCATTGGCAACAGGAAAATCCATTGTCAGGGTAAAAGGCACACAGCAAGGGCATGCATGAGGTGCAGGCCAATGAGCTTCCATGAAGCTGGTTGCCACCTCAGCTGGGGCCCATCAAAGGCCAACATCTGGGAGACAGATGAGCCAAGAGGATCTGATACACTAACCTCTCAACTATTAATATTTTTTAAAGTAACTTGTTCTTGTGTAAGTATATTTTGATGGTTATAATTATAACAGACGCTAATGCAGTATTTTACCAAACATAATGTCCCAAGATATTTTTAGTTTGCTATGTTCTTAGCAATTGCCATTGTTAGAGTTGTGTAGTTTTACCTGCATAGCCATGATCAATTTGAATGATGGCAGGTACTTTTTTTTTTAATTTATTTTTGGCTGTGTTGGGTCTTCGTTGCTGCACGTGGGCTTTCTCTAGTTGCGGCTAGCAGGGGCTACTCTTCATTGTGGTGCGCGGGCTTCTCACTGCGGTGGCTTCTCTTGTTGTGGAGCACAGGCTCTAGGTGCACAGCTTCAGTAGTTGTGGGACGTAGGCTCAGCAGTTGTGGTTCATGGGCTCTAGAACAGAGGCTCAGTAGTTGTGGCGCATGGGCTTAGTTGCTCCACGGCATGTGAGATCTTCCCAGACCAGGGCTTGAACCCCTGTCCCCTGCATTAGCAGGCAGATTCTTAACCACTGCACCACCAGGAAAGTCCTGTGACATGTACTCTTAAAAAAGGCTCCTGCTGGTGCATCCAACTCAAGGTTGTATTGGTCTCTTCCCAAATCCAGGAAGAACAAGATGACTCGTTATTGCTAAAGGAACATTGTACATTAATCAGTTAGCCTGCAACAAGTAAAAATTACATATTTTACTATTTTTATAGCTTAAAAAATGCCTAGTAGACAATGAAGAATGACATCAATCATTCCCTTAGACAGAACCCATAGTATTTTCTATGAATGCCCTATATTAATTGGCATCTAATGCTGATTCATGATGAATTGCCAAAGGAGATTCTGGTGTCTGGGCAAGCTTCTGGTTATACATTCTACTAAGCTGTCTGCCAGGTCCAGGACCAGTTTTCACCCTACCCCCATGGGTCATGTGAACAACAGAAAACAATGTCATACAGTTGTATTATTTTTCATATGAAGAAAATTTAATTTATATTTAGGCATCTTACAATATCTCCCTTGGAAATATACTTTATTTCCTATTTATTGGAGGTTCAGTTATTTCTAAAACCAATTTTCCTCATCCATCTTTGATTTCACAACCTGAAAAAATTGTCCTCAACAGATAAAGATGTGTTTCAGGATTAGGCTTTTCATAAATACCCTGGAGCCCTGTGTAACAATTATAAGCATCACTAATCAATCAAATGTGACCATCAGAAAAGAAAATTTGATATACTTTGAACTGTCATGAGAATGCTATAAATTTGGGCCCATTCAGGGGAGAAAAATCGTATAGATTAAAAACTACAGATAAACATTTTTAAGTGTCACTGTCAACTCCCCGAGGCTCTAGTACCTTATCATTCATTGCAAAGGAAATTTGGATAATGCAGTTTTCTTTCTGGCAAGAATGATGATGATATCCCAGTAAATATGACAGTAATAATGATGTGTGAAACATAAGCTCTCAGGGTACACAATGAGAAGAGGAAATTGTCAAAAACATTCCCATTTTCCTGTAAGAATACAGGCTGCTCCTCATTTTGACATTTAGGTAATGTCAGTGTTAGGTAACACTGAGGTTGTAACTTGTGAAGTTTTGTGTAGTTGTTCTTTAGCCAGATTTCCAGTGCATTTCTTTGGTTATAATCATCTGTATGAAGTTAGAATAGAAAGTATTAAAATCAGTGAGAAATTTAAAATCCATAGACTATCTGACCCAGTAATTCTACCTTTAATAATTTAACCCACAGATATACCACCAGATGTAATCCTAGATGACTATAAAGAATGTTCATTGCCACCTTGCTATAATAGCAATTCCTGAAAATAATCTAAATGTCCATTGATGGAGGAACTGGATAATTTATTAATTTATTATAGTACTGCCCTTTTAAGAATGAGGTAGACCTGTATTTCTGAGATGTAAAAGTTTCCAACAGCAGAAGTACAGAATTTCCTTAGAGGGAGGTAGAAGTAGCAGTCTCTTGGAGGTGGAGATGAGTTAAAGTTTCCTTGGAAGAGCCATGTACTACTAATTCATCAGTTGTGCATATCAAAAAATAGGGGACAATGGAGGTGGCTCCACCTACCAAGCCAGCCTTTAGGATTGTCCTTCACCTCATTACCTATTATTAAGAGAAAAGGAGAAGTTACCAGAGTTCAAGTAAGACATATGGATGGATCGAATATATACATTTGCCTCTGTTCCCCAAACTCCATTAAACAGCCAGAAGAAGAAGAAAAAAAAAAAAACAGCTAAAAGTGGCACAAACCCACGAAGACAGAGAAGAGGACAGGAGACAACAGCAAAGTGATAGGGTCAGTACACTTTTGGAAGATAGAAGTAGATAGCCAGCTGTGTCCTGGGTTTAAGAGGTGGCTTTACTTTCGAATGTAAAACTGACTGTGCCTTAGCATCACCCTGGGACAGCTGGTGGTGTCCAGCAGAATGAATGTCTGCTCCAGATTTACATGCCTATTTGGGCTTTTATTGGGTTTGGGGTATTCCTGTCTTCTGCTCTGCAAGTTGGGGGAGCAAAGCTAGTGTCCCAGGAGACTTGTGCCACGGCTTGTTTGCAGTTTACACAAACTTGTTCACATTAAAGCTCCAAGCAGAATCTGATTGGCAAACTCCAGCTGCAGCATATGGAACTTCTAGATGTTCACTACCTTGAATGAGTGTCAGTGCCACTGAACCATGGGGGAGAGGAGTCGAGGGGCGGAGCCATGCTCTCCCTCTTCCTGGGAGAGGGATGGTCTAAGCCAAGGGCCGGTGAGCTTGGGGTCTTCCTCTCCTCACTCCTGCAGGAAGGGGGCAGTTAGGACCCCTCTTAAGCAGTCTTCTATTTCTAACCACTAAATTGGTTTCCTTTTTCATCCCAAAGTTGGAACTCCTCCAAATATGCTGTAGAAGCCAAATCTGAATTCTGAGATTTTGAAATATCTTAAACCACGAGAGAAAGTCTAGTTCTGTCCCACCTCTGATCAGCAGGCCATCTGTCCGTTCCTCTCCTCTGAGTCAGACAGCTCTAGCAAGCAAGGTTACTTGGCTAGTTCCTAATGCACTGATAGGAGCCATCCCATTAAGGACGACTTCTACACAAAACATGACCCTCTGGACATCAGATGCCTCATTTAGCAGGAAAAGGCATTGATTGGATATATTTATGTGACTGCGGGCTTTTGTGGCTGTAGAGTCCTTGACCATAATGTTATCTGTAATGGGAACTATCTTATAAACCTGAAAAAATAAAGTTTTTATTTTCTAAAAAAAAAAAAGGTATATACCCAAACTTACAATTGACTTCGTAGCATGTCAGAGAAAGCTAAAAACTATCTATAGCAGAGATTTCCAGGTACATCTGAAGGCAGAGGTGAGGGTAAGGGAAAATGGGAGTTGGTTGAAAGTTTGTAAGAGAAGCAGTTGGATCTTTAGAAATTTTCCTACATCCCAACCATAGCCTGGAGGTCTTCTCTCTGATACCTTGGAATCAGGCATAGTTGATCAGGGCAAAAGGATTAATTGTCTCACCAGTGATTAAGTGATGAAAATACACACAGTAAATAGTGTGATATCCCCCTCCCCAACAGAGCTCCACAAAGGCAGGGGACCAGCTTAGCCTCAAGAGGAAAAAAACTACATAAGAGACCTCTTCCTTCTCACCTTATATGAAGCCATGTCTCAACAACTGCCACACATGGAACATCCAGTCAGCTCATTGGTGCCTCATCTTAAATATACATAGATAGCGTAGGATTTCTGGACATTTGAGAAAACCTATCACACCAAGAACAAAATAACAAAATGAACAGAACAAAAGGAACTCCAAGGAATAGAGACCATGAAAGAAATGAAAGAACTCCTCATAAAATATATATAATTAGTCTCTTTAGAGAAATAAGAGACTATATCCATGAGCTAGCTTCTTATTAAAGGTATATAAAAAGCATATAATGAGAATATAAGGAGAATTTAGAAATTTTTAGAATAGCAAAAGTGAAAATTCAAACATAAGATTGTGAAAATAATGTGAAGAAATCTCTCAAGAAAATCAGGACCAAGACAAACTGAGATAAAACGTAAGGAAATTAGAGGATCAGGTCAGCAGGCACAGCATCAAAATAATAAGATTTCAGAAAGGGAGGATGGATGGGATTGACATGTATACACTGATGTGTATAAAACTGATGACTAATAAGAACCTCCTGTATAAAAAAATAAACTAAAATTAAAAAAAATAATAAAAAAGGGAGGATGGAGATGGAATAGAAGTGAGGAAATTATCAAAGAAAACCATAATTCAAAAAGAGTCATGTACCAAAATGTTCATTGCAACTCTATTTACAATAGCCCGAAGATGGAAACAACCTAAGTGTCCATCATCGGATGAATGGATAAAGAAGATGTGGCACATATATACAATGGAATATTACTCAGCCATAAAAATAAACGAAATTGAGCTATTTGTAATGAGGTGGACGGACCTAGAGTCTGTCATACAGAGTGAAGTAAGTCAGAAAGAAAGACAAATACCGTATGCTAACACATATATATGGAATTTAAGAAAAAAAATGTCATGAAGAACCTAGGGGTAAGACAGGAATAAAGACACAGACCTACTAGAGAATGGACTTGAGGATATGGGGAGGCGGAAGGGTAAGCTGTGACAAAGCGAGAGAGAGGCATGGACATATATACACTACCAAACGTAAGGTAGATAGCTAGTGGGAAGCAGCCGCATAGCAGAGGGAGATCAGCTCGGTGCTTTGTAACCGCCTGGAGGGGTGGGATAGGGAGGGTGGGAGGAAGGGAGATGCAAGAGGGAAGAGATATGGGAACACATGTATATGTATAACTGATTCACTTTGTTATAAAGCAGAAACTAACACATCATTGTAAAACAATTATACTCCAATAAAAAAAAAGAATTAATACAAGAAAAATTTTCCAAAACTGAAGGACATGTGCCCCCATGTTCTTCATTAAATGCTATGAAAAAAGTCAGAGGAGAGGAATATCTGATTCTACAACACCCGAAAACAAATCTTATTTTACATAGTTGTTCCAAGAATTGAGCTCAAGAATATTGTCTATGTACTTACAGTGCCTGACATATATTAATAGTAAGTGCAAGAAAATTATTAAAGGACTTCCCTGGTGGCACAGTGGTTAAGAATCTGCCTGCCAATGCAGGGGGCGTGGGTTTGAGCCCTGGTCTGGGAAAAGCCCACATGCCACGGAGCAACTAAGCCTGTGCACCACAACTACTGAGCCTGCACGCTACAGCCCACGAGCCACAGCTACTGAGCCCATGCGCCACAACTACTGAAGCCCGCGTGCCTAGAGCCCATGCTGTACAACAAGAGAAGTCACTGCAATGAGAAGCCAGTGCACCTCAGCAAAGAGTAACCCCTGCCCACCACAACTAGAGAAAGCCTGCGTGCAGCAAAGACCCAATGCAGCCAAAACTAACTAACTAAATAAATAAATTTATTTTTTTTAAAAAGAAAATTATTCAATTGAGATGCTTGCATTAGTTTGTACCAGTTTTAAATCATCAAATGGTTTCTTCATTTGATCTATGTTGGTTGAGTGATAGCACTGAGTCCAGTCTTCATGTGTCTATTTTATAGCTTCTTACAGAGATTCTTTGCTGATCACCTGCTGAGCCCTGGGCATCAACTTTTCCAAACAGACCAGTTTAAGCTGAAGAGAAGCATCCAGGACTGAAAGAGGATAGTGCAGAGTTCAGTGTAGGGTGTGATCAATTCAGTTGCTCAGCAATCTTAGCTTAGAGCTAAGCCCCAACTAAGCCCCATCCCTATTTTGGGTGCTCAGTTCTGCACAAAGATCCCTTATTTTTATTGGATACAAAGAAGTGGAACTGAACATTAAGAGAGTTACCTTGTCTCTAAAACCCCAAACTCACAGCGTTACCATAATTAACAAAACCCAAATCAGTAACCATGCTTCCTGCTTAATCCTCTAATTTAATACAACACAGATTCATGCATCTTCTCCATCACAAGTTATTTAAATTAGCTAATAAATGCACGGGCAGTGACCTATCTGCTTATTTTTGTGCTTGGTTTGGAATTAGCTCTTCCATCGTTTTTGTTTGTTTGTTTTGTTTTTAACTTAATTTTTATTTTATATTGGAGTATAATTGATTTACAGTGTTGTGCTAGTTTCAGGTGTCCAGCAAAGTGATTCAGTTATACATACACATATATCCATTCTTTTTCAGATTCTTTTCCCATATAGGTTATTACAGAATATTGAGTACAGTTCCCTGTGGGTCCTTGTTGACTATCTATTTTATATATAGAAGTGTGTATATGTTACTCCCAAGCTCCTAACATCCCTCCCCCCAACCTTTCCCCTTTGGTAACCATAAGTTTGTTTTCAAAGTCTGTGAGTCTGTTTCTGTTTCGTAAATAAGTTCATTTGTATCACTTTTTTAGATTCTACATGTGATACCATGATATTTGTCTTTCTCTGTTTGACTTACCTCACTTAGTATGATAATCTCTAGGTCCATCCATGTGGCATTATTTCGTTCTTTTTTATGGCTTAGTAATATTCCATTGTATATATGTACCACATCTTTTTTTTTAACCTTTTCTTTTTAAATTGGGGCATAGTTGTTTTACAATGTGTTAGTTTCTACTGTACAGTGAAGTGGAGTTCCCTTTGCTATACAGCAGTTCCTCATTAGTTATCTGTTTTATACATATTAGTGTATATATGTCAATCCCAATCTCCCAGTTGTCCCCACCTGCCCTTTCCCCCCTTGGTGTCGATATGTTTGTTCTCTACATCTGTGTCTCTATTTCTGCCTTGCAAACCAGTTTGTACCATTTTTCTAGATTCCACATATATGCATTAATATTTGTTTTTCTCTTTCTGACTTACTTCACTGTGTATGACAGTCTCTCAGTCCAACCATGTATCTACAAAGGACCCAATTTCGTTCCTTTTTATGGCTGAGTAATATTCCATCGTATATATGTACCACATCTTCTTTATCCATTCGTCTGTTGATGGACATTTAGGTTGCTTCCATGACCTGGCTATTGTAAATAGTGCTGCAGTGAACACTGGGGTTCATGTGTCTGTTTGAATTATGGTTTTCTCTGGGTATATGCCCAGTAGTGGGATTGCTGGGTCATATGGTAGTTCTATTTTTAGTTTTTAAGAAACCTCCATACTGTTCTCCATAGTGGCTGTATCAATTTACATTCCCACCAATAGTGCAAGAGGGTCCCCTTTTCTCCACACCCTCTCCAGCATTTATTGTTTATAGATTTTTTGATCATGGTCATTCTGACTGGTGTGAGGTGATGCCTCACTGCGGTTTTGATTTGCATTTCTCTAATAATTAGTGATGTTGAGCATCTTTTCATGTGTTTTTTGGGCCATCTGTATGTCTTTGTTGAAGAAATGTCTATTTAGATCTTTG
Source organism: Hyperoodon ampullatus (assembly GCF_949752795.1). Lineage (NCBI taxonomy): Eukaryota > Metazoa > Chordata > Mammalia > Artiodactyla > Ziphiidae > Hyperoodon > Hyperoodon ampullatus. The sequence goes on from NC_136917.1 coordinate 148,271,562, forward strand.
GCCCATTTTTTGATTGGGGTTGTTTGTGGTTTTGATATTGAGCTGCATGAGCTGTTTGTATATTTTGGAGATTAATCCCTTGTCAGTTGCATTGTTTGCAAACTATTTTCTCCCATTCTGTGTGTTGTCTTTTGTTTTGTGTATGGTTTCCTTTGCTGTGTGAAAGCTTTTAAGTTTGATTAGGTACCATTTGTTTATTTTTGTCTTTATCTTCGTTACTCTAGGAGGTAGATACAAAAAGATATTGCAAGGGCTTATGTCAAAGTGTGTTCTGCCTATGTTTTCCTCTAAGAGTTTTATAGTATCCAGTCTTACATCTAAGTCTTCAATCTATTTTGAGTTTTTGTGCAAGGTGTTACGGAGTATTCTAATTTCATTCTTTTATATGTAGCTGTCCAGTTTTCCCAGTACCATTTATTGAAGAGGCTATCTTTTCTCCATTGTATATTCTTGCCTGTAAGAACCTTGTTTAACAGAGGAAGAAAAAGAGAGGTTGAATGAGATCCAGGACAATGTGTAGTGAGTGAAAAAGCCCAACTCTCTTGAATTCTGGTCCAGCACCTCCAGTACCCTTTATCATATTCTGGCTTGATTAATTTCACTTGTTCTTCCCTCTGTCCTCTGTTGCACACTTTTATTTACTCAGGATCAGTTGAGTAGTTATGTTCTTACTTTTCTTTTGTCAATATCCATGGAAAATTTGATGTGAATCCACTGAATAAAATTACGTTTAGGTTTAATCAGAGTAATCTCTGACTTTATAAAACAGACATAAAGTTACATGCTGATTGCCTTGCTCTAGGCTTTATGAAGAGTAGAGTAAAATAAAGTAGTGGATGTTCAGAAGAATTTGATGTTTCTCCTCTTATCCCACATTGGAGTTTTATGGAAAACAGGGTTTGGTAACAGTATTCTGAGTTTCAGTGGTGTCCAGTGTGGGTATTTTTTTAAGCCTAGTAATCTTGTTGACCAATAATATTTCAAATGGCAAATGGGATATTTAGGGCCTGGAGATTTTTCCAGAATTTACCATGCAGCAGTCTTTTTCGGCCAATCAATGGGTATTTACTGAATGGTCAGGCTGTGTTTAGCACTCACCTACTTACCGTGCAGAACAAAGAAAGAGGAACTGGTTTCTGCCCTCTGGGAGATTTTGATTATATAAGACAGATGAGGCAAAAAGTAGTAAAACATGAAATGGAATGTAAACCATAAGAGTATATGTGGGTCACTGTAACCAAAAGGTGGAAGCAACCCAATGTCCATCAACAGTTGAAAGGATAAAGAAAATGTGGTACCTACATACAATGGAATATTATCCCACCTTAAAGAGGAAATTCTGACACATGCTATAACATGGAGGAAACCTGGAGACATTATGCTAATTGAAAGAAGCAAGTATCAAAAGGACAAATATTGTATGATTCTACTTATATGAGGTACCTCCAATAGCCAAATAGACAAAAAATAGAATGGTGGTTGCGAGGGACTGGGATGGGGTAGGTTGGGGGTACAGAGTTTCAGTTTGGAGAGATGAAAAACTCCTAGAGATGGATGGTGGTAATGATTACAGAACAATGTGAATGTATTTAAGGCACTGAACGGTATAGTGAAAAAATGGTTAAAATAGTAAAGTTTATGTTTTATATATTTTAACCACAATAAAAAAATTTTTTAAGAGTGTATGTATATATAATAAATTCAGGCACATTTTCTTACATCCCCAGGATGGTTTCCCAGGCCAGAGACTCTCCCTTCTGCTTCCAGGCAGCCACATCATGACATGACATGAATCTTGTCTGTTAGGTGGCTTGAGGCCACACATGGTACAGCTAGGTCCATTCCAAATTCCCTCTCCGTTCCACCTTGCTTTTCCTCTCCCTCTTCCCTTTTGATCCTCTCTCAGCTTTCCTCGTAGCTCTATCCCCTCTCCTCACATCTGACTCCCAGCCCCAAATCAAAACCAGTTCAGAGAAACGATTGGTGTGGCACCAGAGTCCAGATATGAATTTTTTTTTCTATTTTGCTTGCAGTTCAACCTCTGACCACATTCTTCGGAGAACCCAATTGTAAATTAAGCCAAATTCAGTTCACACAATCTATAATATAAACTCTTCCTAAATTCACATCTCCAAATTATTAGTGCCTTTATTCTATGACTCCTTCAAAAAACCTTGTGATAATTGAGGCTTGCCCCTATCTGACAACTGTGGGGTTAAAGCAGATATGCTGGAGTTCTCCTGGTGATCCTGGGGGAGAATTCTGACTCTCTCCCTGTGCCCCTCTCTTCCAGTGCACTGCATCCTGTGGAGGTGGCTTTCAGAAGAGGACTGTCCATTGTGTTGCCTCAGAGAACAATAAAACTGAGGACCAGGACCGATGCCTGTGTGATCACGAACCCAGACCCCCAGAATTCCAAAAATGCAACCAGCAGGCCTGCAGGAAGAATGCTGGTAGGTGAATGACTTTGCTCAGGGGCACAGAGCTTTTCATAAATAAGTTGTCCTGCATGACTTGATTTGTGGGCAGTTTTAATCCCCTTTTACAGAGCTAAGAATCTTAATGCTGAAGAGGCCAGCCAGCTCCCCTGGGAGCCATCTGTCTGATTCCGTGAAGTTCGACATTAATTCCTTGAGGGATTATCTCATCCATTTTCCTATCTCAAAGCACGTTTACACTGACTTCATCCCACACAAATGAGAATCACTTCCATTTTTTCAAAGATTTCTGAGAAATGCTCTAGCCTTTCTCAGGAACCCAGTCAAGTACTGAATGGACCTTTCTATCAATCTTGCACTGCTGTCTGAGGTCAGGTTCCATAGAAACAGACCCTGAGGTGCAAACTTGTGTGCAAGGGATTCATTCAGGAAGTGCTCCCAGGGAAGATAGCTAAGGGAGATGGAAACAAGACAGAAAAGGGAGGAAGCACAGCTGGGCTGCCATCTCAGGCACATTCCTAGTTTCAGCCTGCTCCCACAGTGAAGCTCCAGGGTGAAAGTTATATCTCAGAGTTGTCTGCTCTTGAGGCCAATGAGCTGAGCGTTCACATACCCACACCTTTCAGCCACTGGCCAACAGCTATCCAGGGAAAGTGGATTTGCAGGTATTTAAGGCTCTCTACCAGTGGTAGTCTTTTTCCAAAGATTCTTAAGGATGAGAGGTAGTGAAACCTGCTGTTTATTAATCCGCTCCTACCTCCTTCCAAGCATTGAGGGCTGACATTCGACAGAGACTGCTGTCAGAGTTAATACCCTGAGAATAGTTTCCCTGAGATTGTTTATTTACAAATCATGTATTTATTTAACAGATATTTGCTGAGCACTTACTTTGTGTTAAACATAATGTCAAACAAGGAACAAAATCACCAACCAGTGAGATACTAATCAGGGCGGTAAGGGCGTTATGACAGCACTTGGGAAGGGCATCATATGTACACTGGGGAGAGGAGGGAAGGCCTCCAGAGGAAGTGATGGATGAGTAGAGAGGTCAGGGGAGAGGTTCCAGGAGCGGCTTTCAGTGTCTGCAGTAAGCAGGAAGAAGATGATGTCATGGCATATAAGTCTAAATGCAGTACACAGTTCAAGGGGAGTTAGGGAACAGCAGGGCTAGAGGGGTAAGCTGCAGCTAGAGGATAAAGAGCCTCATGAAGCAACGCTGATGAGTTTGGACTTTATCCCTAGGACAGAAGGGAGCCATTGAAGTATTCCAAACAGGGGAGTGATGATAAGAAAGTCATGCAGCCTGCACTGTGGAAGATAGAGAAAGGAACCAGTTCGGAGACTACAGCTGCACCCCAAGCAGGAGGTGTACGTGGCATGAACTAAGGCAGCAGAAGCGCAGATAGAGAGAAGTGAGTGGATTCAAGAGCTGCTTAAAAGAGACACCTGACAGGACTTTGTGCCATGGAAAGAGGAGGGAGAACAAAGCCCAGATTTCCGACTTGGGCAGCTGAGTAGATGAGGCTACCATTCTGTGAGAGACGAAGCCCAGGAGTGGTTTTGGGAATGGGGAAAGGTAATGCATTCTGTTTGGGACATGTTTGTTGAGGAGTAGATAAATCATTTAGGTAGGAGTGGTCTGTGATTGGTTTTTACACAGGTGCAGAGGTCAGGAGAGAGGTGTGGGCTGGAAATCCTGAACACAGTGCACTGAGGGGAAAATGCTTCAGGTCTAATGATCACATGCAACTTCTTTCTGACCAACTTGCATTTAAGGCTGGCTATCATTGACCTTATTTGAACCTCCAAACAGAGCTACCTAGGGCTCATTTTCAGAGGTATTATTAAGTTTTAGCCTTCCAGACTCTTGCTATTCAGTGTGGTCCCTGGACTAGCTGCATTGGCATCACCTGGGAGCTTGTTAGAAATGCAGCATCTCAGGCCTCACCCCAGACCTACTGAATCAGAATCTGCATTTAAACAAGATTCCCAGGTGATTTGGATGCACGTTAAAGTTTGAGAAGCACCCTGTTCTATTTTTTTACATTTTATTGAAGTATAGTTGATTTACAATGCTGCATTAATTTATGCTGTACAGCAGTGATTCAGTTATACATTTACATATTATTTTTCATATTCTTTACCATCATGGTTTATCCCAGGATATTGAATATATTTCCCTGTGCTATGCAGTAGGACCTTGTTGTTTATCCATTCTATATATACTAGTTTGTGTCTGCTAATCCCAAACTCCCAATCCTTCCCTCCCCATCCCCCATCCCCCATGGCAACCACAAGTCTGTTCTCTGTGTCTTTGAATCTGTATCTGTTTCATAGATAGGTTCATTGGTGTCATATTTTAGAATCCACATATAAGTGATATATGCTATTTGTCTTTCTCTTTCTGAACTACTTCACTTAGTGTGATAATCTATAGGTACCTCATTGTAGTTTTGATTTGTATTTCTCTAATAATTAGCGGTGATGATCATCTTTTCATGAGAAGCACCCTGTTCTAGACCAAGGGGTCAATTTGGGACATTTCCTTTCATGTCATTTCATCACATTCTTTGGTACCATGTTTCTAAAATGCTGAGAGTATAGAATCCTTCTAAGCTGTGATGGCTTTTTTATAATTGAGGAAGCAGCACAGTCTTGGTTGACCATGCCTAGTGTTATTGTTTTTTGTCTTTGGCCGTACCACACAGCATGTGGGATCTTAGTTCCCTAACCAGGGATTGAACCCATGTCCCCTGCAGTGGAATTGTGGAGTCTTAACAACTGGACCACCAGGGAAGTCTCTATTGGTTATTTTAAAATTAAATGTACATTGCACTGCCCAGAAATAAGACATTTGAATACAATTTTCAATCATCAAAATTGGGTTAAATGCATATCTGGTATTTTTTACATTGAAATCTCACACTGAAGAGATGATGACTAATGGTTAGCTGACAATGGATGTAAATAAAAATGAATTCCACTCACCAAAAATTATCAGGGCAACAAAAGGTAATTACAAGTTTCTCTCGAAGGCAGAGTCATGCTTACTCATATAGAAACAATAGGAAAGAGCAGCTGCAAGAAATTTCTTTTTTTTTTTTGATTTTTTTAACATCTTTATTGGAATATAATTGCTTTACAATGGTGTGTTAGTTTCTGCTTTATAACAAAGTGAATCAGCTATACATATACATATATTCCCGTATCTCCTCCCTCTTGCATCTCCCTCCCATCCTCCCTATACCACCCCTCTAGGTGATCACAAAGCTGATATCCCTGTGCTATGAGGCTGCTTCCCACTACCTATCTCTTTTACATTTGGTAGTGTATATATGTCCATGCCACTCTCTTCATCCCAGCTTACCCTTCCCAGTTGTTTATCAAGAATTATAATTAGATGATACAGCCACTATGGAGAACAGCATGGAGGTTCCTTAAAAAACTAAAAACAGAACTACCATACGACCCAGCAATCCCACTACTGGGCATATACCCTGAGAAAACCATAGTTCAAAAAGAGTCATGTACCAAAATGTTTATTGCAGCTCTATTTACAATAGCCCGGAGATGGAAACAACCTAAGTGTCCATCATCCGATGAATGGATAAAGAAGATGTGGCACATATATACAATGGAATATTACTCAGCCATAAAAAGAAACGAAACTGAGCTATTTGTAATGAGGTGGATAGACCTAGAGTCTGTCATACAGAGTGAAGTAAGTCAGAAAGAGAAAGACAAATACCGTATGCTAACACATATATATGGAATTTTAGAAAAATGTCATGAAGAACCTAGGGGTAAAACGGGAATAGACACAGACCTACTTGAGAATGGACTTGAGGATATGGGGAGGGGGAAGAGTAAGCTGTGACAAAGCGAAAGAGAGGCATGGACATATATACACTACCAAACATAAGGTAGATAGATAGTGGGAAGCAGCTGCAGAGCACAGGGAGATCAGCTCAGTTCTTTGTGACCGCCTGGAGGGGTGGGATGGGGAGGGTGGGAGGGAGGGAGATGCATGAGGGAAGGGATGTGGGAACAGATATATATGTATGACTGATTCACTTTGTTATAAAGCAGAAACTAATAATAAATAAATAAATAAATAAATTTAAAAAATAAATAAAACATGTTCCTCTGTCACCTCAAAAAAAAAAAAAAAAAAGAGTCATGTATCACAATGTTCATTGCAGCACTATTTACAATAGCCAGGATATGGAAGCAACCTAAGTGTCCATCGACAGATGAATGGATAAAGAAGATGTGGCACATATATGCAATGGAATATTACTCAGCCATAAAAAGAAACAAAATTGAGTTATTTGTAGTGAGGTGGATGGACCTAGAGTCTGTCATACAGAGTGAAGTAAGTCAGAAAGAGAAAAATAAATACCATCTGCTAACGCATATATATGGAATCTAAAAAAAAAATGGTTCTGAAGGGGCAGGACAAGAATAAAGATGCAGACGTAGAGAATGAAATTAAGAAATTTCTTGATTTAAAAAAATCCAACCACCCACCCTGACCCCTGTACCCTCTAAAATGCTTTGAAAATAAGCCACTCAATGCCCAGATTCTTCTCAGCCAGCCAGCCATCACAGTAAACATGCCCCCATGCCCATCTTGTAAAATCAGGTATGAATTCATGTAAGGTTTGTTTTCCTCCAGGCCATTTTATTTTCTTTAGGTGCCATCTAAATTGTTAATGACTTAAAATATAAATCAGAACTACTGTTTCCATAGTGGGAGCTATAGAACTCTTTCCAAGCATATGGGTTAAAAAAACATCAAAATATACAAACAGCTCTTGAAGCTCAATATCAATAAAACAAACAACCCAATCAGAAAATGGGTGGAAGATCTAAATAGACATTTCTCCAAAGAAGACATACAGATGGCCAACAAACACATGAAAGGATGGTCAACATCACTAATTATTAGAGAAATGCAAATCAAAACTACATTGAGGTATTATTACCTCGCACCAGTCAGAATGACCAACATCAAAAAAATCTACAAACAATAAATGCTGGAGAGCGTGTGGAGAAAAGGGAACCCTCCTGACCTGTTGGTGGGAATGTAAATTCATACAGCCACTAAGGAGAACAGTATGGAGGTTCCTTAAAAAACTAAAAATAGAACTACCATATTACCCAGCAATCCCACTACTGGGCATATACCCTGAGAAAACCATAATTCAAAAAGAATCATGTACCACAATTTTCATTGCAGCACTGTTTACATTAGCCAGGACATGGAAGCCCCCTAAGTGTCCATCAACAGATGAATGGATAAAGAAGATGTAACACATATATACAATGGAATATTACTCAGTCATAAAAAGGAACGAAACTGAATTATTTGTAATGAGGTAGATGGACTTAGAGTCTGTCATACCGAGTGTAGCAAGTCAGAAAGAGGAAAACAAATACTGTATGCTAACACACATATATGGAATCTAAAAAATTGGTACTGATGAACCTAGTGGCAGGTCAGGAATAAAGATGCAGATGTAGAGAACAGAGTTGAGGACACAGCAGGGTAGGGGAAGCTGGGACGAAGTGAGAGAGTAGCACTGACATATATACACTACCAAATGTAAAATGGATGGCTAGTGAGAAGCTGCTGCATAGCACAGGGAGATCAGCTCAGTGCTTTATGATGACCTAGAGGGGTGGGATAGGGAGGGTGGGAGGGAGATGCAAGAGGGAGGGGATATGGGGATATATGTATACATATAGCTGATTCACTCTGTTGTACAGCAGAAACTAACACAACATTGTAAAGCAATTATACTCCAATAAAGATATTAAAAAACAAAGAAAAACAAAAGGGCAACATGCACCCCAATGTTCACTGAAGCACTATTTACAATAGCCAGGACATGGAAGCAACATAAATTTCCATCAACAGATGAATGGCTAAAGAAGATGTGGTACATATGTACACAGTGGACTATTACTCAGCCATAAAAAAGAACAAAATTGAGTCATTTGTAGAGACATGGGTTGGACCTAGAGACTGTCATACAGAGTGAAGTAAGTCAGAAAGAGAAAAACAAATATCGTCTATTAACACATATATGTGAAATCTAGAAAAATGGTACAGATGAACCTGTTTGCAAGGCAGAAATGGAGACACAGATGTAGAGAGCAAATGTATGGACACCAAAGATGGAAAGCAGGAGTGGGATGAATTGGGAGATTGGGACTGACATATGTGCACTGCCATGTGTAAAACAGATAGCTAGTGGGAACCTTCTGTATAGTGCAGGGAGCTCAGCTCGGTGATCTGCAGTGACCTAGGTGGATGGGATAGGGGAGGAGTGGGAAGGAGGTCCAAGAGGGAGGGGATATATGTATACGTGTAGCTGATTCACTTCATCATACAACAGAAACTGACACAACATGTAAATCAACTATACACCAATTTTTTAAAAAGTCAAAAAAATCATCCAGAAATATTTACTGAATATCAGCTATCTTCTAGGCATTATATTCATGATGATTAAAAAACAAAAGCAAAACCCTTATGCACACCATTCTTGGATTGTTGCTGTTGTTTAATTTGGGGAATGAGGGGTACAGAATGCAATAGAAAAATAAGGAAAGTGCTAAGGTTAGTACTTAAAGTTGATACAAATAAACATTTGAGTCAGCAGACGTAAAATTTTTTCTTCCAGTTTTATTGAGATATAAATGACACATAGCACTGTATAAATTTAAGGTGTACAGCATAATTATTTGATTTACATACATTAGGAACTGACTATCACAATAAGTTTACTGAATATGCATCATCTCATAGATACTAAATTAAAGAAATAGAAATGTTTTCTTGTGAGGAGAACTCTTAGAATTTACTCTTAAGAACTTTCATATATATTGTACAGCAGTGCTTATTATATTTATCGTGTTGTATATTACATCCTTAGTATTGTAACTGGAAATTTGTATATTTTGACTGCCTTCCTCCACTTCCTCCTCCCCTACACCCACCTCTGGTAACAACAAATTTTATCTATTTTTCTGAGTTTATTTTTGAAATATAACAACACCATGTTAGTTCTTGGCACACAAGATAGGGATTTGATATTTCTATACATTTCAAGCTGATCACAATGATAAGTTGAGTTACCATCTGTCGCCATTCAAAGATATTACATAATTATTGACTATATTCCCCACACTGTACATTTCATACCCATGACTCATTAATTTTATAACTGAAGTTTGTACCTCTCAACCTCCCTCACGTATATCTTTTCTCCCCCTACCCCACACCCCTCTGGCAACCACCTGTTTGTTCTCTGTATCTATTAGTCTGTTTTTGTTTTGTTTTGTTTTTTAGATTCCACAAATAAGACCATGCAGTGTTTGTCTTTCTCTGAGTTATTTCACTTAAAATAATAGCCTCTAGGTCCATCCATATTGTCACAAATGGCAAGATGTCATTCGTTTTCATGGCTGAGTAATATTCCATTGTGTGTGTGTGTGTGTGTGTGTGTGTGTGTGTGTGTGTGTGTGTGTGTGTATATATATATATATATATATATATATATAGCACATCTTCTTTATCCATTCATCTATTGATGGGCATTTAGGTTTCCTCCATATGTTGGCTAGTGTAAATAGTGCTGCAATGAACATAGAGGTGCATATATCTTTTCTAATTAGTGTTTTTGTTTTCTTTGGATAATACACAGGAGTGGAATTGTTGGATCATATGGTAGTTATATTTTTAATTTTTTGAGGAACCTCCATACTGTGTTCCATAGTAGCTGCACCAGTGTACATTTCCACCAACAGGGCACAAGGGTTCCCTTTTTTCCACATCCTGACCAATGTTTATTATTTGTTGTCTTCTTGATGCAAGCCATTCTGAAAGGTGTGAGATGATATCTTATTGTGGTTTTGATTTCCATTTCCCTTTTCATAAGTGATGTTGAGCATCTTTTCATGTACCTGTTGGCCATCTGTATGTCTTCTTTGGAAAATTTTTATTCAAATCCTCTGCCCATTTTTTAATCAGCTTTTATGTTTTTTGATGTTGAGTTGTATGAGTTCTTTGTATATTTTGGATAGTAACCCCTTATCAAATACACTGTTTGCAAATATGAATTTCTTCTCCCATTCAGTAGGCAGCCTTTACGTTTTGTTGATATTTTCCTTCACTGTGCAAAAGCTTTTTAGTTTGATGTATTCCCATTTGTTTATCTTTGCTTTCGTTTCCCTTGCCTAAGCAGACAGATCCAAAAAAAATTACTAAGACTGACATCAAAGAGCATACTACCTATGTTTTCTTTGAGAGGCTTTATGGTTTCCAGTCTTAGGTTTAAGTCTTTAATCCATTTTGAATTTCTTTTTGTGCATGGTGTGAGAGAGTAGTCCAGTTTGATCCTTTCCCATGTAGCTGTCCAGTTTTCCCACCACTGTTGGTTGAAGAAGCTGTCTTTTCTCCATTGTATATTCTTCACTGCTTTGTCGTAGATTATTTGCCCATATAAGAGTGGGTTCATTTCTGGGCTCTCTATTCTGCCCCATTGAACTGTGTATCTGTTTTTGTGCCAGTACTATACTGTTTTGATTACCATAGCTTTGTAGTATAGTTGGAAATCAGGTCACGTGATACATCCTTGTTCTTTCTCAAGATTGTTTTGCCTATTTGGGGACTTTTGTGTTTCTGTACAAATTTAAGAATTAGTTGTTCTAGTTCTGTGAAAAATGTCATTGGTATTTTGATAGGGATTGCACTGAATCTGTAGATTTCCTTAGGTAGTACAGTCATTTAAACAATACTGATTCTTCCAATTCATGAACACAGGATATCTTTCCATTTGTTTGTGTCATCTTCAATTTCTTTTATCATTGTCTTATAGTTTTACAAGTACAGGTCTTTTACCTCCTTAGATTTATTCCTTGGTATTTTATTCCTTTTGATGTGGTTGTAAATGGGATTGTTTCCTTAATTTCTCTAATAGTTCATTGTTAGTTATAGAAATGCAACAGATTTCTGTATATTAATTTTGTAACCTGCTACTTTACTGAATTCATTGAGGAGCTCTACTAGTTTTCTGGTAGCATCTTTAGGATTTTCTATGTTTAGTGTCATGTCATCTGCAAACAGTGACAATTTTACTTCTTCCTTTCCAGTTTGGATTTATTTTATTTTTCTGATTGTTGTGGCTAGGACTTCCAATACTACGTTGAATAAAAGTGGCGAGAGTGGACATCCTTGTGTTCTTCCTGATCTTAGAAGAAATGCGCTAAGCTTTTCACCATTGACTATGATGTTAGCTGTGGGCTTATCATATGGGCTTTATTGTGTTGAAGTATGTTCCCTCTAAACCCACTTTCTGGAGAGTTTTTTTAATCATAAATGGATGTTGAATTTTATCAAAATCTTTTTGGCATCTGTTGAGATGATCATATGATTTCATTCTTCAATTTGTTATTCATATTGATTGATTTGCAAATACTGAACCATCCTTGTACCCCTGGGATAAATCCCACTTGATCATGGTGTATGATCCTTTGAATGTATTGTTGAATTTGGTTTGCTAATATTTTGTTGAGGATTTTTGTATTTGTCCATCAATAATACTGGCCTACAATTTTCTTTTTTGTGATCTCTTTATCTGGTTTTGAAAACAGGGCAATGCTGGCCTTGTGGAATGAATCTGTAAGTGTTTCTTTCTCCTCAATTTTTTGGAATAGTTTGAAGAGGATACATGTTACTCTTCTCTAAATGTTTGGTAAAATTCACCTATGAAGCCATCTGGCTCCAGGTTTTTGTTTGTTGGGAGTTTTTATTATTATTATTGATTCATTTTCATTACTGGTAATCAGTCTATTCACATTTTCTATTTCTTCCAGATTCAGTCTTGCAAGATTGTACATTTCTAGAAATTTGTACATTTCCTCTAGGTTTTCCATTTCATTGGTGTATAATTGTTCATATAATTTCTTATGATCCTTTGTATTTCTGTGGTATCAGTTGTTACTTCTTTTTCACTTCTGACTTTATTGATGTGGGCCCTCCTTTTATCTTTTCAAAGAACCAGCTCTCAGTTTCATTGATCTTTATTATTGTTTTGTTAGTCTCCATTTATTTATGCTCTTATGTATATGATCTTTTTCCTTCTAAATTTGGGTTTTATTTGTCCTTCTTTTTCTAATTCCTTTAGGTGTAATGTTGGGGTTCTTTTTTCATTTTTGAGATGTTTCTTGTTTCCTGAGGTAGGCTTGTATGGCTAAAATTTCCTTCTTAGAACTGCTTTTGTTGCATCCCACAGACTTTGGATCTTTGTGTTTTGTTTTCGTCTGTCTATAGGTATTTTTTGATTTCTTCTTTTATTTCCTCAGTGATCCATTGGTTGCTTAGCAGAATGTTATTTAGTCTCCATATGTTTGTGGTTTTTGAAGTTTTTTCTTGTAGCTGATTTCTAGTCTCATATACTGTATTTGGAAAAGATGCTTGATATGATTTCAGTTATCTTAAATTTACTGAGACTTGTTTAGTGGCATAATGTGATCTGTCCTGTAGAATGTTCCATGTACATGTTAAAGAATGTTTATTTGCTGCTTTTGGATGGAAGGTATATATATATATATATATATATATGTGTGTGTGTGTGTGTGTGTGTGTGTATCTCCATTTGGTTTAATGTATCATTTTTTAAGAAAAAATGTTTTTTATTGAAATAGGTAATTGGAACTGGGAAAGAAATGTGGGGATATTTATCTGTTTCTTTCATACATGGAGTGTGTTTGTGATTTGCAGTGTCTAAATTAAGGTTTCATTAAGATCTCATTTTCATCAAGGATAGGTTCATCTGAAGAAAAACCAACCAACCAAAAGGAAAACCCTTAAATCACAAGATACCATTGCCAAATTCAAAGAACATATGTGAAGTACATATTCTCTAGTCAAGCTGATCCATGCTGTGTTCTTTTTTTCTTATTGTTTGTCACTTTATTATGCTTCTCTGATATTACATTTTTATAAATTGAAGGTTTGTGGCAACTCTGAGTTGAGTAAGGCTATTGCCACCATTTTCCCAACAACATTTGCTCACTTAGTGTCTCAGAGTCACATTTTGGTACTTCTCACAATATTATAAGCTTTTTCATTACTACTGAATTATGGTGATCTGTGATCAGTGATCTTTTTTTAGAGCTCTTCTACTTATATTTTTAATTTTTATTTTATATTGGAGTATAATTGATTTACAATTTTTGTGTTTCAGGTGCACAGCAGGGTGATTTAGTTATACATATACATATATGCATTCTTTTTCAGATTCTGTTCCCATATAGGTTATTACAGAGTATTGAGGAGAGTTCCCTGTGCTATACAGTAGGTCCTTGTTGATTATCTATTTTATTTATAGTAGTGTCTACATGTTAATCCCAACTTCCTAATTTATCCCTTTCCCCCACCTTTTGCCTTTGGTAACCATAAGTTTGTTTTCTAACTCTGTGAGTCTGTTTCTGTTTTGTAAATAGGTTCATTTATATGTTTTTTATATTCCACATATAAGTGATGTCATGATATTTGTCTTTGTCTGACTTACTGTACTTAGTATGATAATCTCTATGTCCATCCATGTTGCTGCAAATGGCATTATTTCATTCTTTTTATGGCTGAGCAATATTCCATTATACATATATACCACATCTTCTTTATCCATTCATCTGTTGATGGACATTTAGGTTGCTTCCATGTCTTGGCTATGGTAAATAGTACTGCAATGAATATTGGGGTGGCTGTATCTTTTTGGAGTATGGTTTTCTCCAGATATATGCCCAGGAGTGGTATTGCAGGATCATATGGTAGCTCTATCTTTAGTTTTTAAGGAACCTCCCTACTGTTCTCCATAGTGGCTGCACCAATTTACATTCCCACCAACAGTGTAAGGGGGTTCCCTTTTTTCCACACCCTCTCCAGCATTTACTGTTTGTAGACTTTCTGACAATGGCCATTCTGACTGGTGTGAGGTGATACCTCATTATCATTTTGATTTGAATTTCTCTAGTAAGTAGTGACGTTGAACATCTTTTCATGTGTTTTCTGGCCACGTGCATGTCTTCTTTGGAGAAATGTCTATTTAGTTCTGCCTATTTTTTGATTGTTTTTTTTTGTTTTTTTGATATTGGGCCGCATGAGCTGTTTGTATATTTTGGAGATTAATCCTTTGTCGATTGCTTCATTTCCAAGTATTTTTTCCCATTCTGTGAGTTGTATATCTGTTTATATTTTTCTTGGTGGTGCAAAAGCTTTTAAGTTTAATTAGGTCCCATTTGTTTATTTTTGTTTTTATTTTTATTACTCTAGGGGGTGAATCCAAAAGGATATTGCTGCAATTTATGTCAAAGAGTGTTCTGCCTGTGTTTTACTCTAAGAGTTTTATAGTATCTGGTCTTAAATCCATTTTGTGTATATTTTTGTGTATGGTTTTAGTACATTCTCTAATTTCATTCTTTTACATGTAGCTGTCCAGTTTTCTCAGCACCACTTACTGAAGATACAGTCTTGTCTCCACTGTATATTCTTGCCTCCTTTGTTATAGATTAATTGACTGTAGGTGTGTGAGTTTACTTCTGGGCTGTATAGCCTGTTCCATTGATCTATATTTCTGTCTTTTTGCCAGTACCATACTGTTTTGATTACTGTAGCTTTATAGTAGAGCCTGGGGTCAGGGGGCCTGATTCCTCCTGCTCTGTTTTTCTTTCTCAAGATTGCTTTGCCTATTTGGGGTCTTTTGTGTTTCCATACAAATTTTAAGTTTTTTGTTCTAGATCTGCAAAAACTGCCATTGGTCATTTGATATGGATTGCATTAAATCTGTAGATTACCTTGGGTGGTATACTCATTTTGACAATATTGATTCTTCAATCCAAGAACATGGTATTTTTCTATCTGCTTATGTCATCTTTGATTTTTTTCATAAATATCTTACAGTTTACAGAGTACAGGTCTTTTGCCTCCTTAGGTAGGTTTATTCCTAGGTATTTTATTCTTTTTTATGCAATAATAAATGAGATTGTTTCCTTAATTTCTCTTTCTGATCTTTCTTTCTTTGTGTATATAAATGCAACAGATTTCTGTGTATTAATTTTGTATCCTGCAACTTTACTGAATTCATTGATGAGCTCTAGTAGTGTTCTGGTAGCATCTTTAGTATTTTCTATGTATAGTATTATGTCATCTGCAGGCAGTGACAGTTTTACTTCTTCTTTGCAAATTTGAATTCCTTTTATTTATTTTTCTTCTCTGATTGCTGTGGCTAGGACTTCCAAAACCATGTTGAATAAAAGTGGTGAGAGTGGACATCCTTGTCTTGTTCCTGATCTTAGAGAAAATGTCTTAAGTTTTTCACCATTGAATATGTTGTTAGCTGTGGGTTTGTCATATATGGCCTTTATTATTTTAGGTATGTTCCCTCTATGCCCACTTTCCAGAGAGTTTTTTTAATCATAAATGGGTGTTGAATTTTGCCAAAAGCTTTTTCTGCATCTATTGAGATAATCATATGGTTTTTATTGTTCACTTTATTAACGTGGTGTATCACACTGATTGATTTGTGGATATTGAAAAATCCTTGCATCCCTGGGATAAATCCCTCTTGATAATGGTGTATTATCCTTTTAATATATTGTTGGATTCAGTTTGCTAGTATTTTGTTGAGGATTTTTGCATCTTTGTTTATTGGTGGTATTGGCCTGTAATTTTCTTTCTTTCTTTTTTTGTGTGGTATCTGTCTGGTTTTGGTATTAGGGTGATGGTGACCTCATAGAATGAGTTTGGGAGTGTTCCTTCCTCTAAACTTTTAAAAAATAATTTTAGAAAGATAGGTGTCAACTCTTCTCTAAATGGGTAGGGACAGGTCTTGGCATCAAAATGGGGACCTACAGGACAACTCACACCAATGAGTAGTCTCCAGTACCTTCGGCAGCAGTGTCCTTGTCCCCACAGTGAGCCACAGCCACATGCACACCCCACCTCTCCAGGAGATCTTCCAAGCCCAGCAGGTAGGTCTGGCCCAAGTGGCTATGAAGTCACTTCTTTTTCCCCTGGGTCCTGGTGCACACGAGACTTTGTGCACACCATCCAAGAGTGGAGTTTGTTTCCCCCAGTCCTGTGAAGTTCCTGTGATCAAGCCCCACTGGGCTTCAAAGCCAAATTCCCTGGGGCTCCTCCTCCCAATTACAAACCCCCAAACTGGGAAGCCTGACATGTCGCTCAGAACTCTGACTCCTATGGGAGAACCTCTGTGATATAATTATTTTCCAGTTTGTGAGTCACCCACTCAGCAGGTTTGAGATTTGATTGTATCACAGATGCACCCCTTCTACCAACTCATTGTGGGTGGCTTCTTCTTTGTTTAGGAAGTAGAATATCTTTTTTCATGGGTTTCAGTCTTTTTTGTTGATGGTTCACAGTTAGTAGTGATTTTGGTGTTTTCTTAAGAGGAGGTGAGCTCAGGTTCTTCTACTCCACCATCTTGTCCTTGGACCCTGTTCCAATCTGTGTTAATGTGGTCCTTGAACCAGTAGCAAAAGCTTCCTCTGGGAGACTGTTTATGTACCTTTAAGGCCAGTGTTTCCTTATTGATTTTCTTTCTGGATGATCTGCCCTCTGATATATGCATGGTGTGAAATTCCCCTACTATTATTGAGTTACTGTCAATTTCTCCCTTTATGTCTGTTAATATTTGCTTTATGTATTTAGGTGCGCCCTATGTTGGGTGAATATGTATTTACCTTTGTTATATCTTCATTTTGGATTGATTTCTTGATCATTGTATAATGTTCTTTGTCTCTTGTTACAATCTTTGTTTTAAGGTCTATTTTGTCCGATACCTTTATTGCTACCATGGCTTTCTTTTCACTTCTATTTTCATGGAATACCTCTTTCCATCCCCTCACTTTCAGTCTGTGTCTTTAGATCTGAAGTGAGTCTCTTATAGGCATACAGGTTTTGTATTTGTATCCCTTCAGCCACTCTATGTCTTTTAATTGGATAATTTAATTCATTTATATTTAACATAATTATTGATAGATATGTACTTATTTCCACTTTTTTAATTGTTTTTATAGTTCTTTTTTGTTCATTTCTTTTCTTCACTTCTTTTGTGATTTGTTGACCATCTTTAGTGTTATATTTGGATTCCTTTCTCCTTTTTGTGTATCTATGATATACTTTTGGCTTGTGTTACCATGAGGTTTATTTTATTGATTTTTTTGATTTTATGTTTTTAATTCTTTACTGGAGCATAATTGCATTACAATGGTGGGTTAGTTTGTGCTTTATAACAAAGTGAATCAGTAATACATATACATATGTTCCCATAACTCTTCCCTCTTGCGTCTCCCTCCCTCCCACCCTCCCTATCCCACCCCTCCAGGCGGTTACAAAGCACCGAGCTGATCTCCCTCTGCTATGCGGCTGCTTCCCACTAGCTATCTACCTTACGTTTGGTAGTGTATATATGTCCATGCCTCTCTCTCGCTTTGTCACAGCTTACCCTTCCCCCTCCCCATATCCTCAAGTCCATTCTCGAGTAGGTTTGTGTCTTTATTCCTCTCTTACCCCTAGGTTCTTCAAGACATTTTTTTCTTAAATTCCATATATATGTGTTAGCATACGGTATTTGTATTTTTCTTTCTGACTGACTTCACTCTGTATGAGCGACTCTAGATATATCCACCTCATTAAAAATAGCTCAGTTTCATTTCTTTTTATGGCTGAGTAATATTCCATTGTATATATGTGCCACATCTTCTTTATCCATTCATCTGATGACGGACACTTAGGTTGTTTCCATCTCCGGGCTATTGTAAATGGAGCTGCAATGAACATTTTGGTACATGACTCTTTTTGAATTATGGTTTTCTCAGGGTATATGCCCAGTAGTGGGATTGCTGGGTCATATGGTAGTTCTATTTGTAGTATTTTAAGGAACCTCCATACTGTTCACCATAGTGGTTGTACATATTCACATTCCCACCAGCAGGGCCAGAGTGTTCCCTTTTCTCCCCACCCTCACCAGGATTTATTGTTTCTAGATTTTTTGATGATGGCCATTCTGAGTGGTGTGAGATGATATTTCATTGTAGTTTTGATTTCCATCTCTCTAATGATTAATGACGTTGAGCATTCTTTAATGTGCTTGTTGGCAATCTGTATATCTTCTTTGGAGAAATGTCTATTTAGGTCTTCTGCCCATTTTTGGATTGGGTTGTTTTTTTGTTGTTAAGCTGCATGAGCTGCTTGTAAATTTTGGAGCATAATCCTTTGACAGTTGCTTCATTTGCAAATATTTTCACCCATTCTTAGGCTTGTCTTTTGGTCTTGTTTATGGTTTCCTTTGCTGTGCAAAAGCTTTAAAGTTTCATTAGGTCCCATTTGCTTATTTTTGTTTTTATTTCCATTTCTCTAGGAGGTGGATCAAAAAGGATCTTGCTGTGATTTATGTCATAGAGTGTTCTGCCTATATTTTCCTCTAAGAATTTGATAGTGTCCCGCCTTAAATTTAGGTCTGTGATCCATTTTGAGCTTATTTTTGTGTATGGTGTTAGAGAGTGATCTAATCTCATACTTTTACATGTACCTGTCCAGTTTTGCCAGCACCACTTATTAAACAGGCTGTCCTTTCTCCACTGTACATTTCTGCGTCCTTTATCAAAGATAAGGTGACCATACGTTCATGGGTTTACCTCTGGTCTTTCTATCCTGTTCCATTGATCTATATTTCTATTTTTGTGCCAGTACCATATTGTACTGTAGCTTTGTAGTATAGTCTGAAGTCAGGGAGCCTGATTCCTCCAGCTCCATTTTTCTCTCTCAAGTTTGCTTTGACTATTCGGGGTCTTTTGTGTTTCCATACAAATTGTGAATTTTTTTGTTCTAGTTCTGTGAAAAATGCCAGTGGTAGTTTGATAGGGATTGCATTGAATCTCTAGATTACTTTGCGTAGTAGAGTCATTTTCACAATATTGATTCTTCCAATCCAGGAGCATGGTATATCTCTCCATCTATTTGTATCATCTTTAATTTCTTTCATCAGTGTCTTATAATTTTCTGCATACAGGTCTTTTGTCTCCTTAGGTAGGTTTATTCCTACGCATTTTATTTTTTTTGTTGCAATGGTAAATGGGAGTGTTTTCTTGATTTCACTTTCAGATTTTTCATCATTAGTGCACAGGAATGCCAGAGATTTCTGTGCATTAATTTTGTATCCTGCTACTTTACCAAATTCATTGATTAGTTCTAGTAGTTTTCTAGTAACATCTTTAGGATTCTCTATGTATAGTATCATGTCATCTGCAAGCAGTGACATTTTTACTTCTTCTTTTCCAATTTGGATTCCTTTTATTTCCTTTTCTTCTCTGAATTCTGTAACTAAAACTTCCAAAACTGTTGAATAAGAGTGGTGACAGTGGGCAACCTTGTCTTCTTCCTGATCTTAGTGGAAAAAGCTTTCACTTTTTCACCATTGAGGACGATGTTGGCTGTGGTTTTGTCATATATGGCCTTTATTATGTTGAGGAAAGTTCCCTCTATGCCTACTTTCTGAAAGTTCCCTCTATGCCTACTTTCTGCAGGGTTTTTTATCATAAATGGGTATTGACTTTTGTCAAAAGATTTCTCTGCATCTATTGTGATGATGATATGGTTTTTCTCCTTCAATTTTTTAATATGGTGTATCACGTTGATTGATTTGCATATATTGAAGAATCCTTGCATTCCTGGAATATACCCCACTTTGTCCTGGTGTATGATCCCTTTAATGTGTTGTTGGATTCTGTTTGCTAGTATTTTGTTGAGGATTTTTGCATCTATGTTCATCAGTGATATTGTCCTGTAGTTTTCTTTCTTGGTGACATCCTTGTCTGGTTTTGGTATCAAGGTGATAGTGGCCTCGTAGTATGTGTTTGGGAGTGTTCCTCCCCCTGTTATATTTTGGAAGAGTTTGAGAAGGATAGTTGTTAACTCTTCTCTAAATGTTTGATAGAATTTGCCAGTGAAGCCATCTGGTCCTGGGCTTTTGTTTGTTGGAAGATTTTTAATCACAGTTTCAATTTCAGTTCTTGTGATTGGTCTGTTCATATTTTCTATTTCTTCCTGATTCAGTCTTGGCCGGTTGTGCATTTCTAAGAATTTGTCCACTTCTCCCAGGTTGTCCATTTTACTGGCATAGAGTTGCTTGTAGTAATCTCTCATGATCTTGTGTATTTCTGCAGTGTCAGTTGTTACCTCTCCTTTTGCATTTCTAATTCTATTGATTTGACTCTTCTCCCTTTTTTCTTGATAAGTCAGGCTAATGGTTTATCAATTTTGCTTGTCTTCTAAAAGAACCAGCTTTTAGTTTTATTGATCTTTGCTATCATTTCCTTCATTTTTTTCATTTATTTCTGATCTAATCTTTATGATTGCTTTCCTTCTGCTTACTTTGGGGAATTTTTGTTCTTCTTTCTCTAATTGATTTAGGTGCAAGGTTAGGTTGTTTATTCGAGATGTTTCCTGTTTCTTAAGGTAGGATTGTATTGCTATAAACTTCCATCTTAGAACTGCTTTTGCTTCATACATAGGTTTTGGGTTGTCGTGTCTCCATTGTCTTTTGTTTCTAGGTAGTTTTTAATTTCCTCTTTGATTTCTTCAGTGATCACTTCGTTATTAAGTAGTGTATTGTTTAGTCTCCATGTGCTTGTATTTTTTTACAGATTTTTTCCTGTAATTAATATCTAGTCTCATAGCATTGTGGTCGGAAAAGATACTTGATACAATTTCAATTTTCTTAAATTTACCAAGGCTTGATTTGTGACCAAAAGTATGGTCTATCTTGGAGAATGTTCCATGAGCACTTGAGAAAAATGTGTATTCTGTTGTTTTTGGATGGAGTGTCCTATAAATATCAATTAAGTCCATCTTGCTTAATGTATCATTTAAAGCTTGCATTTCCTTATTTATTTTCATTTTGGATGGAGTGTCCTATAAATATCAATTAAGTCCATCTTGCTTAATGTATCATTTAAAGCTTGCATTTCCTTATTTATTTTCATTTTGGATGATCTGTCCATTGGTGAAAGTGGGGTGTTATAGTCCCCTACTATGAATGTGTTACTGTCGATTGCCCCTTTTTATTGCTGTTAGTATTTGCCTTATGTATTGAAGTGCTCCTATGTTGGGTGCATAAATATTTACAATTGTTATACCTTCTTCTTGGATTGATTCCTTCATCATTATGTAGTGTCCTTCTTCGTCTCTTCTAATAGTCTTTATTTTAAGGTCTATTTTGTATGATATGAGAATTGCTACTCCAGCTTTCTTTTGGTTTCTATTTGCATGGAATATCTTTTTCCATCCCCTTACTTTAAGTCTGTATGTGTCTCTAGGTCTGAAGTGGGTCTCTTGCAGACAGCATATATATAGGTCTTGTTTTTTTGTATCCATTCAGCCAATCTGTGTCTTTTGGTGGGAGCATTTAGTCTATTTACTTTTAAGGTAATTATTGATATATATGTTCCTATTCCCACTTTTTAAATTGTTTTGGGTTTGTTATTGTAGGTCTTTTCCTTCTCTTGTGTTTCTTGCCTAGAGAAGTTCCTTTAGCATTTGTTGTAAAGCTGGTTTGGTGGTGCTGAACTCTCTCAGCTTTTGCTTGTCTGTAAAGTTTTTAATTTCTCCATCAAATTTGAATGAGATCCTTGCTGGGTAGAGTAATCTTGGTTGCAGGTTTTTCTCCTTCATCTCTTTATACATATCCTGCCAGTCCCTTCTGGCTTGCAGAATTTCTGTGGAAAGATCAGCTTTTAACCTTATGGGGATACCCTTGTGTGTTATTTGTTGTTATTCCCTTGCTGCTTTTAATATGTTTTCTTTGTATTTAACTTTTGACAGTTTCATTAATATGTGTCTTGGTGTATTTCTCCTTGGATTTATCCTGTATGGACTCTCTGTGCTTCCTGGACTTGATTAACAATTTCCTTTCCCATATTAGGGAAGTTTTGAACTTAATCTCTTCAAATATTTTCTCAGTCCCTTTCTTTTTCTCTTCTTCGTCTGGAACCCCTATAATTCGAATGTTGGTGCATTTAATGTTGTCCCAGAGGTCTCTGTCACTGTCCTCAGTTCATTTCATTGTTTTTTTTCTTTATTCTGCTCTGCAGTACTTATTTCCACTATTTTATCATCCGTCTCACTTATCCGTTCTTCTGCCCGTTTATTCTGCTATTGATCGCATGTACAGTATATTTAATTTCATTTATTTTGTTGTTCATCATTGCTTGTTTCATCTTTAGTTCTTCTAGGTCCTTGTTAAATGTTTCTTGCATTTTGTCTATTCTATTTCCAAGATTTTGGATCATCTTTACTATCATTATTCTGAATTCTTTTTCAGGTACACTTCCTATTTCCTCTTCATTTGTTAGGTCTGGTGGGTTTTTATCTTGCTCCTTCATCTGCTGTGTGTTTTTCTGTCTTCTAATTTTGATTATCTTACTGTGTTTGGGGTCTCCTTTTTGCAGGATGCAGGTTTGTAGTTCCCGTTATTTTTGGTGTCTGTCCCCAGTGGCTAAGGTTGATTCAGTGGGTTGTGTAGGCTTCCTGGTGGAGGGGACTAGTGCCTGTGTTCTGGTGGATGAGGCTGGATCTTGTCTTTCTGGTGTGCAGGTCCACGTCTGGTGGTGTGTTTTGGGGTGTCTGTGGACTTATTATGATTTTAGGCAGCCTCTCTGCTAATGGATGGGGTTGTCTTCCTGTCTTGCTAGGTTTTTGGCATAGGGTGTCCAGCACTGTAGCTTGCTGGTCGTTGAGTGAAGCTGGGTGCTGGTGTTGAGATGGAGATGTCTGGTAGATTTTCGCCATTTGTTATTATGTGGAGCTAGGAGGTCTCTTGTGGACCAGTGACCTGAAGTTTGCTCTCCCATGTCAGAGGCACAGCACTGACTGCTGGCTGCAGTACCAAGAGCCTTTCATCCACACGGCTCAGAAAAAAAAAGGAAAAGGGCAAAAAATCATAAATCTTGCTCTCCAAGTCCACCTCCTCAATTTGGGATGATTCATTTTCTATTCATGTATTCCACAGATGCAGGGTACATCAAGTTGATTGTAGAGCTTTAATCCGCTGCTTCTGAGGCTGCTGGGAGAGTTTTCCCTTTCTCTTCTTTGTTCTCACTGCTCCCGAGGCTCAGCTTTGAATTTGGCCCCGCCTCTGTGTGTAGGTCGCTGGAGGGCGTCTGTTCTTTGCTTAGACAGGATGGGGTTAAAGGAGCTGCTGATTCGGGGACTCTGGCTCACTCAGGCTGAGGGGAGGGAGGGGTACAGAGTGCAGGACGAGCCTGCAGTGGCAGAGGCTGGCGGGACGTTTCACTAGCCTGAGTTGCGCCGTGCGTTCTCCCGGGGAAGTTGTCCCTGGATCCCGGGACCCTGGCAGTGGTGGGCTGCACAGGCTCCCCTGAGGGGGGGTGTGGATAGTGACCTGTGCTCATACACAGGCTTCTTCGTGGTGGCAGCAGCAGCCTTAGCGTCTCATGCCCGTCTCTGTGGTCTGCGCTGTTAGCCGCGGCTCGCGCCCATCTCTGGAGCTCCTTTAAGCAGTGCTCTTAATCCTCTCTCCTCGCGCACCAGGAAACAAAGAGGGAAGAAAAATTCTCTTGCCTCTCTGGCAGCTCCAGACTTTTCCCGGACTCCCTCCCAGCTAGCCGTGGCACACTATCCCCCTGCAGGCTGTGTTCATGCCGCCAACCCCAGTCCTCTCCCTGCGCTCCAACCAAAGTGCGAGCCTCAGCTCCCAGCCCCGCCTTCCCCAGTGGCCAACCAGACAAGCCTCTCGGGCTGGTGAGTGCCGGTCGGCGCCGATCCTCTGTGTGGGAATCTCTCCGCTTTGCCCTCCGCACCCCTCTGGCTGCACTCTCCTCCGCTACTCCGAAGCTTCGCCCCTCCGCCACCCACAGTCTCCGCCCACGAAGAGGCTCCTAGTGTGTGGAAACCTTTCTTCCTTCACGGCTCCCTCCCACTGGTTCTGGTCCTGTCCCTATTCTTTTGTCTCTGTTTTTTCTTGGTTTTTTTTTTTTTTTTTGCCCTACCCAGGTATGTGTGGAGTTTCTTGCCTTTTGGGAGGTCTGAGGTCTTCTGCCATCGTTCAGTTGGTGTTCTGTAGAAGTTGTTCCACGTGTAGCTGTATTTCTGGTGTATCTATGGGGAGGAAGGTGATCTCCGCGTCTTACTGTTCCGCCATCTTCCCCAGAAGTCCACCATGAGGTTTATATATAGCCATATATATATATATATAATTATTTTAAGTTGCTGATCTCTAAGTTCAAATGCATTTTAACAACCCTGCATTTTTACTCCCCTCTTCCATGTTTACTGTTTTTGACATATTTTATATGTTTTTGTTTTGTATATCCCTGAACTACTTATTGTGGATATAGATGATTTTGCTACTTTTGCCTTTTAATCTTTCTACTAGCTTTATACATGGTTGATTTATTACCTTTATTGCATATTTGTCTTTACCACTTAAATTTTCCTTTTATAATTTTCATGTTTCTAACTGTGGCATTTTCTTTTTCACTTAGAGAAGTTCCTTTTAGCATTTCTTGTAAAGCTGGTTTGGTGGTGCTGAATTTTTTTAGCTTTTGCTTGTCTGTAAAACTTTTGATCTCTCTATCAAATCTAAATGAAAGCTTTGCCAGGTAGAGTATTCTTTCCCCTTTCATCACTTGAAATATATCGTGCCCTTCTGGCCTGCAGAGTTTCTGCTGAAGAGTCAACTGATAGCCATATGGGAGTTCTTTTCTACTCGTTGCTTTTCCCTTGCTGATTTTTTTTATTTTTATTTTTATTAGGGTATAGTTGACTTACAGTGTTGTATTAGTTTCAGGTGTACAGCAAACTGAATCTGTTATACATATACATATATCCACTCTTTCTTAGATTCTTTTCCCATATAGGCCATGACAGAGTATTGAGTAGAGTTCCCTATGCTATACAGTAGATCCTTATTAGTTATCTATTTTATATGTAGTAGTGTGTATGTGTCAATCCCAATCTTCCTATTTATCCCTCCCCCCAACATACCCCCCAGTAACCATAAGTTTATTTTCTACATCTGTAACTCTATTTCTGTTTTGTTTCGGTTTTTTTAAGATTTCTTTATTCTTTATTTTATTTTATTTTTGGCTGCATCAGATCTTAGTTGCAGCACGCAGGATCTTCATTGAGCCACGTGGGATTTTTGTTGTGGTGCACAGGCTTCTCTCTAGTTGCGGTGTCCAGGTTTTCTGTCTCTAGTTCTGGCACGCAGGCTCCAGGGCACATGGGCTCTATAGTTTGTGGCACACAGGCTCTCTAGTTGAGGCAAGCAAGCTCAGTATTTGTGGCGCATGGGCTTAGTTGCCCCATGGCATGTGGGATCTTAGTTCCCTGACCAGGGATGAAACCCATGTGCCCTGCATTGTAAAGTGTATTCTTTACCACTGGACCACCAGGTAAGTCCCAAACTCCATTTCTGTTTTGTAGATAAGTTCATTTGTAGCCTTTTTTAGATTCCACATATGAGTGATATCATGTGATATTTGTCTTTGTCTGACTTACTTCACTCAGTATGACAATCTCTGGGTCCATTCATGTTGCTGCAAATGTCATTATTTTTTCTTTTTTATGGCTGAGTAATATTCCACTGTATATACATACCACATCTTCTTTATCCATTTGTCTGTTGATGGACATTTAGGTTGCTTCCATTTCCTGGTTATTGTAAATAGTGCTGCAGTGAACATTGTGGTGCATGTATCTTTTCTCCAAATAGATGCCCAGGAGTGGGATTGCTGGATCATATGGTAGTTCTATATTTAATTTTTTAAGGAACCTCCATAGTGGCTGTACCAGTTTACATTCCCACCAACAATATAGGAGGGTTCCCTTTTTTCTCCACACCCTCTCCGGCATCCCTTGCTGATTTTAATTTCCTCCCTTTATCTTTAATTTTTGCCATTTTAATTACATTGTGTCTTGGTATGATTATCTTTGGGTTCCTGTTTTGGGTTCTGTGCTTCCTGGTCCTGCTTGTGTATTTCCTATTGCAGGTTAGGGCAATTTTTAGCTATTATATCATCAAATATGTCCTCTTCCCATTTCTCTCTCTGTTCTCCATCTGGGAGCCATATAATGTGAATGTCAGTACACTTGATGTTATATCACAGAGGTTTCTGAATTGTCCTCATTTTTAAATTTTTTTTTTCTGTTCAACTTCAGTTATTTCCACTACTCTGCTTTCCAGTTCACTGATCCATTCCTCTGTATCATCTAATTTACTATTTAATCCTTTTAGTGTATTTTTAATTTCAGTTTTTCTATTCTTCAGCTGTTTCTTTCTCTGTGTTAATCTTCTTACTGTATTCACCCAATTTTCTCCCAGGTTATTTGAGTATCTTTACAATCATTACCTTGAACTCTTTATTGGATAGGTTGTCTATCTTCAGTTCAGTTAGTTCTTCTGGTGTTTTATCTTATTCCTTCATTTGGGATATATTCCTCTGTTGCCTCATTTTCCCTAATTTGCTGTTTTTATTTCAATGTATGTGGTAGGTTGATTATATTTTCTCACCCTGGAGAAGTGGCCTTTTGTAGGAGACATCCTGTGTGTCCCAGCAGCATACTCCCCTCTGGTCTCCAGAGCTATATGCTATAGGGGTGCCCCCTACATGGGCTGCATGGGTCATTCTTTTTGTGATGAGGTGACTACTGTGGGTGGTCTGGTAGGTGTGCCTGGCTTCTTATTAAGTTGCTGTGAGGCTCTGCCTTGTGTGGAGACTACTAGTTGGTGGGGCAGGGTAGGGCATGAGATAGCTGGCTGCAGAGTCCCAGGATTCCCCTGGGTAATCCTGGCGGGCTTGTAGGCAGAGCTGGGTTCTGGAGTGGGTGACTGCAGAGCCGGTTCCTGACATGGCTGGCTGTGAGTTCCAGGGTGTTCCAAAGCTGGTGCTGGCCTGCTGGTGAGAGATACAAGGTGTCTTGGAGCTGGTGTCACCCCACTGGTAAGTGGGGCCAGATCCTGGGACTGCTGGCTGAGGGACTTAAGGTGTCTCATAGCAGATGTCAGCCTGCTGATGGTCAGGCCCAGGGGGTACTGACATGGCAAGCTGCAGTAGTCCTGGGGCTTGTGTCCACCCACTGGTGGGTGAAACTTGGTCTTCAGACTTCTGGCTGCAGGGCCCTGAGGGTCCTGGAGCTGGTGTCTGCCCACTGGTGGGTGGAGCCAGGGTTGGCTCCAGGACCCGGGAGTCCTGAGGCTAGTCTCAGCACACACAGGGTTGGGCCCTAGGCCCTCTGATGGACAGGGCCAGGTCCCAAAGCAGCTCAGGGGGTTTTAAGGCAGCAGGGCTGCTGGTGAGTGAGCCTGTGTCTCCACCCAACTAGTTGCTCGGCCTGAGGCATCCCAGTACTGGTGCTGACAGACTGGTGGGTGGAGCCTGGTCCTAGTGTTGGAGGGTGGATTCCAAAATGGTGCTTGCCAGCACCAGTGTCCTCGTGGTAAAACGAGCTTCCCGAAATGGCTGTCACCAGTGTCTGTGTCCCGAGGGTGAGCTCTAGTTGCCTCTTGTCTCTGAAGGAGACTCTCCAAGATCAGCAGGTGGGTCTGACTCAGGTTCCTTTCAAATTACTGCTTCTGTGCTAGGTCCTGTGAGATTTTGTGTGTGCCCTATAGGAGTGGAGTCTCTATTCCCCATAGCCCCTGGATCTCCTGATTAAGCCCTACTGACCTTTATGCTAAATGTTCTGGGGGCTCATCTCAATGCAGGACCACCGGGCTTGGGAGCCTGATGTGGGGCTCAAGCCCCTCACTCGTGGAGAACCTCTGTAATTGTAATTATTCTACCATTTGTGGTTCACCCACCCAGGGGTCCTGACTATACCACATCTCCATCCCTCCTACCTGTCTCGTTGTGGTTCCTTCTTTATACTTTTAGAAGAGCTTTTCTGCCAGTCTTCCAATCTTTCACATCAATAGTTGCTCTGTAAATAGTTGTAATTTTGGTGTGCCTGTGGGCAGAGGTGAGCTTAGCGTCTTCCTACTGAAAGATATTCTTCCAGATGAACAGAACTTTCATTTATTCAGCAAATATTACTGATCACAAGATATGTCTCAGGCAAGTACTAAAAACTGAGGACACAGAAACAAGTCTGACACATTCCCTGGCCTCACGAAACCCAAAGTCTTACAGACACTGTATTTGCCAACAACATTGAAATTATTTTCCAACTTTTGTGGGCAAAATATTATCCCTTCAACCTAGACATAACCGACATCAGGGGAAGAAGCTTATAACTGTCCCTTTACATTTCCACGTATGATTTCTATTAAACAGGCATAGGCAAATTGGGATGTCTTCTCTAAGTTGCCCCCAATTATAAGCATTGTGTGCTTCAGCTGGGAACCAGTTGGCTGATGAACACAGCAGCCTTCATTGTTTCACAATAATAATGAGAACTGGTGCAATTAAGCCCTGCCATGATGTTGGGCTCCCAATCATTGTCTAAATGAGCTGCTAAACATAGGTCTGGAACACAGGCTCCCAATGTAGGTCACCGGTATCCTCCACTCTTTCTTCCAGTTTCCCACTTTTAAACAGGAGGATTCCAGGACCCACATGTTCCCAGGGCTCTGAGGACCATTGAAAAGCTGGGCTCATGATCCAGTGGTTCCCAAGATCAGGCAAGGACACCAGGCTTGGTTGAGCCTCTTTCAGTCATGTAGATGTTGACCTAAAAAGTGGGGGCCCTTGGTTGAACAAATGAAGCTGCTCTGGTCAGGGAAGACCTGTCCATGTGGGCCCCTCCTTCCCCATAGCCAGCACAAGAGATTCATTTTCTTGGTGGCAGTGCTTTAGAGGCACCGAGGCAGCATTCAGATTCCAATACCACCATCTCTGTTCTAGCTATGAGACACTGGGCCAGTTATTAAGCCTCTGTGGAACTTCAGTTTTAAAGGGAGAACAACAGGTGTAAGTAAATTTATATGAAGATCAAATGAGATAGTAATATGCCCAGCACATTGCCTAGTGTGTGGTAAGTGCTTAAGAAATTGTTATCTGTGTTGTTAAAACAACAGAAATTTAGTCTCACAGTTCTGGAGGCAAGAAGTCCAAAAACCACAGTTCTTGGTAGGGCCATGCTCTCTGTCTCTTAGCTTCTGGTAGTCACTGGCTTTCCTTGGCTTGTAGCTGCATAACTCCAATCTCTGCCTCCATCATCACATGGCCATCTTCCTCTGTGTGTCTGTGTCGTCACATGGCTTTCTCTTTACTGCATGTGTCTGTCTTTTCTCTATAAGGACAGTCATGTTGATTAAGTCATCTTAATTTACATCTGCAAGGAAATATTTCCAAATAACATCACATTCACAGGTACCAATGGTTAGGACTTCAGCTCTGGGGGAACACTTAAACTTTGGAGGATCCAATTCAACTCAGAACAAAGTTAAAGACTTTGGGGTCCTCTAAGGGGCCTTTTTAGAACAGTAGACACCCTAGAGAGAGGTCACACTTCAGCCTTTAGCAGAAAAGGCTCAACACCATTTACAGAACAGTTCAAGATAGAACATAGTGCCATGTTTGAGCAAATGTTAACAATAATAATACAAGTTTGGAGATTGGGACAGAAGTGATCCTTGTGGTCCAACGTGGCCAAAAGCTTTGTGGAGAGAAGGAATGGAAGCTAAGCTTTCATACTTCCTCTGTCTTCTTTTCTTGTAGTAGCCCCAGAGCACTCACATACTCATGGCAGGGAGAATGTGGGGCAAAGAGCTACCCTAGATGCACCTTCTCCATCCACCATCCATAAGGAATTTAGGAGAGGCTGGCTAAGAAATCAGAGCAGCCCTGTGATGCCTAGGCTTCCATTCTGGGCCCTGACCCAATGCCAGAAGCCTAGGGAGGAAGCCCTGCCTTGTTCTGAACAGCAGCCTACACGATGCACAATCCAAGCCCCATGGAGAACACCTGCTGCTCTGGTGGGCACGTGGGAGATGAAGAGCTCAGATTTCTATTCCACAGTAGGAACACTTGGCAGAAATATGTACTCCTTCTGAAATGTCAGATCATGTACAGAAGTTTACTGGGGCATTAGAGGGCACTGATTTTTATGAAATGTTTAGGAAGAGGCCTGAAGAAGAAAATAATCAGCAATGAAGAGGTTTTGGGTTCTAGAAGCATTATATGTTACCTACTCCCAAGCACACTTAACACTTGCAAACCAAATGGAATTCTGAAAGCTAACAGAAGACATTTCTTCATGAAAAAACAAGGTACAGTCAAGGAAATGATGAGTTCTGAGAAGATAAAAAGCATTTTTCTGCCTTCATGACCTGAAGGTGAAAAATGCATAGAGAGGCAAAAATACTGTCACAGATTTGGGTAAAGAGGATACTACCTCAATTTCTACTTTTACTGACAGTTCTATTTACAAAGGACAGCAGCCTGTTCAGGGAAAAGCTTTTCTTTAGGACTGTTCAAATCTTTTCTGTAATGGAGAAAGATCAACCAGAGCTCTGAGGGGCACTGAAGCAAAGTTTGAAACAATTTCACTTTATAAAAGAAAAATGTGTTATTGGGGCCTTACTGAATTCTTTCCAGACCAGAAGTACATGGGCCAGTGCAGTCTGAGTACCACCCATAGAATATGCAAGGGTGGTCCCTGAGAAATCTAGTCCAATTCTCTGTTTCATATATGAGGAAAGGAGGGCCAAAATAATTCAGGAACTTACTTGCCCAGAGTTAGGGTAGAACAAGGATTAGTACCCAAGTAACTAATTGTATCCTTACCCTGGGAATTATTTGTGCATGTCTATGCCTTCATTTACATGGTACATTTCTGGAGGGCAGTGACCACATTTTATATATCTATATCCTTTGCTCAGGAAGCGTTGGTTAGTTGGCTGACGGGGTGACTGCTTGGTGCTCTGGATGATATGATTGATGAAAGCATGAGCTAGAGTCAAAACTGCCCATGTTCAGATCTGACTGTGCCACTTATCAGCTGGATAACATTGTGCAAGTTCTTAACTTCTGTAGGCTTTACGTCTCCTTTTGTAAAATGGAAAGAACAGTTGTATTTACCTGATAGTTACTGCTGTGAAGATTCAATGAAGTGATGCAAGTAAAATATTGCATTCAACTATTGCATACCAATCCTGCATAACAAGCCACCTCTAAACTCAGTGCTTTAAAACTACAAGCGTGAATTTTGTGCTCAGCTCAAGTTCAGCTGATCTAGCTTGGCTGTGGTTGGCCTTGGCTGCAAGCTATAGATTGGGTGTAGGTCTGCTCCATATGTCTCATCCTCCTTGGTCCAGTGGCTGCATGAGCCAGAGTCTTCTAACGGTGATGGCAGAAGCTCATCAGGGCAGCCTCATCCTCCCTCACATTCTAAGGCCCTGCAGGGATCATGTGCACTAACATCCCATTGTCCAAAGCAAGTCAGAGGGCTGAACCCAAAGTCCAGGAGTGGGGAAGTATTCACCACCAGGTGGCCATGGCAAGGGTGGGAATGTATAACATTGCTACACAGGAGTGAATGTCAGTGGATGTCAACCATTATGAATTGTTATGGAGCCTTTCTCAGTAGACACATAAAGTCTTCCATTAATACAAGTCGCACTTATTCACTTACAAAAGGATAATTTTTGTTTTTTTCCTATTTTTTTCTCCTCCCACAGATTTACTTTGCACCAAGGACAACTTATCAGCCAGTTTCTGCCAGACACTAAAAACTATGAAGAAATGTTCTGTGCCTACCGTGAGGGCTCAGTGCTGCCTCTCATGTTCCCAGACACACATCGCCCACACCCAAAGGCCAAGAAAGCGACAGCCACTCAAAAACCCCAGAGCACCCTAAGTCCAGAAGAAAGCCACCCTCCACCACAGACTGCAGCAGCCTGCTGACCGTGACGTGTTCTAGGCCCAGGGACCACTTCATTGTGCTTTTACTCTGTGTATTTCAGGTTCAACTTTGGCTCATAACTAAACAAAGCCCACTGTTCTTTAGCCACAAAACGTCCCTCATAGGAGACATGGGACTGTAATACTCACCTCTCCCTGATAGGCAGGTGAGGTATCCAGGAGAATCGGGCCTTTCGTGAGATCAGCTCGTGGGAAAGGTACCAAGGTGGGCAAGTCTGTGAAATGATGTCTTTTGTTCCTCCCTTAAAGAAAAAAACAGAGAGACCAGATTTTTTCCCAGACTACCTCAAGAGTTATCAGGAAACAGAGCCACACTTATCCAGGGAACAAATAATCTTATTAACTTACCTTGGTGAAATCACCCTTTTTTTGTCTCCCTACTTGGGGCAGCTGCTGTTTAAAATGTCATGGGAGAGCTTTCAGGAACATTCTTGTAATTCCTCCAGGCAGGGGACTGCTTTCTTCACCCTGTGTTCAACTGGGGCAGGAAGAGAAAGTGCTGGCTTCACCCTCAGTCTGTCCCTAATCCCTATGGACTCTTCATCTGGGCTGTTGGGACTCCCATTCCTTCCTGGAAGCACTAGAAGAAGAGGACATGGGCAGGAACTGTAGGCTTTAGTAAACCTAAGGGATTTAGGTTAGTTATACAGAAGACATTTCTGACTTAAGGATAATTTCTATGAAAACTGTTAAAAATCAAATTAACAAATCAATGTCTTGCTAGTATAAGGAAGGGAAGAACATGGGCTTTTTGTTCTTCCCACTTCCCTGGCAAATACCCATTCCTTTGCAGAAAAGCAAATGAGTCTTCCTGTGTGGCTTTCCCTTCTCTAGCATATTCCCTGCCTGAGTCTTCAGTTCAGGGTGAACATCTTTTCACCACTAGGGGTTTACACACCACAACTGCTACAGCCAGGTCCACAGCTGCAACCTGCCCCCACCTACCCTCAGGTTGGAAAATGGAGCTCTAGATTAAAATATTTCCGAGAACCAGGTAAATTGTATTAAGTATAGAAAAGCTTAGTATAAACTTCTAGTCTCGAGAAAAAAGTCTTTTCAAAAGTGAGGTAAATCTGATCTATTCTCTAGCGCACCCAATAGTTACTTTTGAGGATCTGTTGTCTGGGAGGGTGTGTGTGGAACAGGTGAGTCAGGTAGTCCAAAAAAGTGAAATGAAAGCTAGAATGCTTCTTCTGGATGTCCCCATCACCCATCAGGACAAAGTAGGCTGTGGTCTCAGATTCAAGGTGAATTTCCTGGTTTGTAAGGGGAGGTATTTATATGAACTGAACGTGGAAAATGGGGGGGCGTGTGGAGCCCCCAGGAGAAGAAGCCCTCAGAATCAGCTCTTGACAGAGGGGAAGGCAGGAGAGTGGGCTTCATGTAGTGGGCAGCGTGTCTTCAGTCTCATGCACAGGTACCGTTAACATTCACCATGGAGCACAGTATCCCATCTCTCCCTTGAATTATCTATCCATTCAGCAGAATGGTGCTATTGAAAAATGGTGCTAATATCTAGTTGGTGGCAGAACAAATATAAACATATAGATAGATGTACAAGTGGGCAAGTCCACATTCATCTTCTGTTAAATTTGTAATGGTGTTGCTGGCCAATGCCAGTTCTATTGTTTGGATACCAGGAGCTTAAATTTTTTATATTATGCATTTTTTCCAAGCCATTACTGTGTATTATTCTGATAAATGCCTGTGGGAAATAAAACACTGAGGTTGGGATGAAATTTGAGATAGAGCAGAAACAGGAGGTGAGTAGAAATGTTTACCAAAACCAGGGAACTTATTTCTATATAATTATATTCTTGTATTCTGTCTTTAAATCTAAACATTGCTGGCCAGTGACAGTCTCTGGTGAAATAAGTTTTATCAAGAAGATGCTTACATTGTCACTGATGTGAGTAGAAAAGAACCTGATTTTTTCTAATGAGGCAGTTCTCAAAAACTGTCCCTGAAGTATAGTGTAGGCTTTCAGGGAGATTAATTTAGTAAGTTGGATGGATTTAACTTAACCTGGTACTCTGCTACCCTAGGATCATGCATGTCATCAGAGACCTGGATATGACCAGTCTTAGAAAACTCAGGAACAAACTCCGATTCCTACTGACCTCAGCAAACTAAACTAAGCCAGATTTCCCAATATGCAAAATGTTATTTATGACCCATGTGGCAAAGATGGTAGAAATGTAGGAAGGGTCTGTCCAGGTGCTCCATTCTAGTCCTTTCTCTAGTTTCTCAAAGGCAGAATATTGGCCCTTAGCCCTGCATCATGGACATTCACTTCCTGTGTGGGGCTGTGTTGTAAGACATTTGGGTAGCAGATGTCCTTCTGGACATCAGAATCAAGTCAGCACTTGCTACTAGAGTCATTTAACATGGTTGTTGCCTTAGTCGCTCAGCTTTGGGTCATCAGGGTTTTGACAGGTCCCCATGCTTGCAATAAGAGAGGGACCTCAGATTAACAGGAAGACTCTGAAAGCAAGAACCTGAATGGAGTCTGACCATCCTTTTGGTGCTCATGGGGGCCAACATGAAGTAGCGTTGTTGGTTTATTTCTTCCATGGCCTCCTTTCTTCCCACCTTGAACAAGCAACTGAGATGTGTAGCAAGAGACACTGGATACACATCTACCATGAATCAGAGAGGCCGCCACAGGGCCTGGTGCTTAAATACATGAAGGTTCTCAAACCCAATTTGGTTTACATTGCCTTTCCCAGTGGTAGAGTTAGCTCTTCTCTGAAAAGGTGTGGTTTAGTTTAATTCTTAAACATCGAAACATAATTCAACACACGACAAGAAAACAATATTTTAAGAGACTAAGTAGTGAATATTTTTGTAAAACAGGAAATCATTTTGTGATACAAGCAATGGCCCCTTTGTAGGAATGACTTATTTTTTTATTTTTTATTTTTTATTTTTTGCGGTATGCGGGCCTCTCACTGTCGTGGCCTCTCCCGTTGCGGAGCGCAGGCTCCGGATGCACAGGCTCAGCGGCCATGGCTCACTGGCCCAGCCGCTCCACGGCATATGGGATCCTCCCGGACCGGGGCACGAACCCATATCCCCTGCATCGGCAGGCGGACTCTCAACCACTGCACCACCAGGGAGGCCCTGAATGACTTGTTTTAATATTTGGTTTTCTTAATCAAGAATGCACCTCCATCCAATCTCCTGAACCATCTCTAATTGGTGGAGTCATCCCAGTGTGATGCTTTCAGATATTTAGTGAATGTTTTTGATAACTTTTATCACATTTCTGGAACACAAGTTGAGGGATTTATATTGTTTCAGATCATAATTTCCCAATCAGTTGGCTAAAATCCTCCAAACTCTGAAAGCTACACATTGTTACCCCTGAGATTACAGGTCTTAGCTCTTCTCCCTTCTGACTATAGGATCAAGCCCTGGGACAATGAATCTGTGCATAGCAATTCACTTTCAAGAGACAGACGACATGACATGGACTGTCTGGTGCTAAAACTTAGCCAACATATTTGATGCTACTCTTTTTCTGTTGTATTGCTAGTTCAAATATTATTAGTAGTATTATTTTTAAGTTATGTCATTAAAGAAAAAAAAAACCTGGTTGGGGGAAGCACAATTCTACCTATCACTGTCCTCCGAAGTGGTTGTATGTGGTACACGGCCTCATCCATTGTCCTCTCTGCATCTCTGCTGCTTTGCCAGGCCCAGCCTCCTTAAGGGGTACCTTGGTGGGTACCTCAGTATTTAAAACCAGACTGTAACCATAGCCTGCCATTGTGTGGCATCAATAAATGGCCAAACTCACTGGTGTTCCCATGTGATTCATTTACCCCTACTGCGAGACTCCCACCACCCACCAGAGCAACACTGGAATTCAGCAACCCGGAGAAGGATGCTATCAATCCTTCCTTCCCCACTCCCTGCAGATTCCTTCCTACTCCACACCTCCACATAGGAGGTGTCCAAGTGACACCTCCTATCAAGGGGATAACAGCCAGCATACACTGAGGAAAGAGGTGACAGGCATCCATACTAAAAACAGCCCTCACACTGAAAAAATATTAAACCCACACAGGTTACAGAGGAACATTCCCACATAAAAATAGCCCTCCAAGACCACAGGAGATAATTGTTTCTCCTAAACTTATAGAGCAAGACAAACATAAGTAAAATGAAGAAGCAGAGGAACCATTCCCAATTAAAAGATGGAGAGAATTCCCCTGAAAGAACAATGAAACACACCTCTTCAGTCTAACAGACACCAAGTTCAAAAAAGAGATACTGAAAATACTGAAGGAATTAAGAAAGGCTATCAACAGAAATGTAGATGACTATACAAAGGAACTAGAAAGCATAAGGAGGAGCCAAGAAAAATTAGGAGAGAATTCATTTGAAGAGATAAAAGTTGAACTAAATGGTATGAATATCAGAATGAATAATGCAGAAGAACAAATAAGTGATCTAGAAGATAGAATAATGGAAATCACCCAATTAGACAGCAGACAGAAACCCAAATTTAAAAAAATGAAAGCAGTATAAGAGAGCTGTGGGATAATATAAAGCATGCCAATCTACACATAATAGGAATCCCAGAAAGAGAAGAAAGAGAAAGGATATTGAAAATGTATTTGAAGAAATTATGGCTGAAAACTTCCCAAACCTAAAGAAAGAAACAGATATCCAGATACAGGAAGCACAGAGGGTCCCAAACAAGATAAACCCAAACAGATCTACACCAAGACATATTATGATAAATGGCAAAAGTTAAAGAAAGGATTCTAAAGGCAGCAAGATAAAAACAAAGAATTAATTACAAGGCTATCCCCCATAAGGCTATCAGCTGATTTCTCTACAGAAATATTGCAGGCCAGAAGGGAGTGGAAAGACACATTCCAAGTCCTGAAAGAGAAAAATCTGCAACCTAGGATACTCTACCCAGAAAAATTATCATTTAGAATAGAAAGAGAGATAAAGAATTTCTCAGACAAGCAAAAACTAAAAGAACACAGCAATACTAAACCTATCCTAAAAGAAATAATGGAAGTTATTCTCTAAATAGAAAAGAAGTAGGGTACAGAAACTAAGATGGTGGAGTAGAAGGACATGCTCTCACTCCCTCTTGTAAGAACACAAGAATCAACTAGATGCTGGACAATCATCAACAGGAAGACACTGGAACTTACCAAGAAAGTTACCCCACATCCAAAGACAAAGGAGAAGCCACAATGAGACGCTAGGAAGGGTGAAATCACAGTAAAATCAAATCCCATAACTGCTGGGTGGGTGACTCACAGACTGGAGAACACTTATACCACGGAAGTCCACCCACTGGAGTGAAGGTTCTGAGCCCCACGTCAGGTTTCCCAACATGGGGGTCTGGCAACAGGAGGAGGAATTCCTAGAGAATCAGACTTTGAAGCCTAGTGGGAATTGATTGCAGGACTTCCAAAGGACTGGGGGAAAGAGAGACTCCACTCTGGAAGGGCACACACAAAATAGTGTGCACATCAGGACCCAGAGGAAGGAGTAGTGACCCCAGGAGAGACTGAACCAAACCTACCTGCTAGTGTTGGAGTGTCTCCCATAGAGGTGGGGGGTGGCTATGGCTCACCATGGGGATGAGGACACTAGCAGAAGAAGTTCTGGGAAGTACTCCTTGGCGTGAGCCCTCCCAGAGTCTGTCATTAGCCCCACCAAAGAGCCCAGGTAGGTTCTAGTGTTGGGTTGCCTCAGGTCAAACAACCAACAGGGAGGGAACACAGCCTCACCCATCAACAGTCAAGTGGATTAAAGTTTTACTGAGCTCCGCCCACCAGAGAAACAGTCAGCTCTACCCACCACCAGTCCCCTCCCATCAAGCCTCTTAGATAGCCTCATCCACAAGAAGGCAGAAAACAGAAGCAAGAAGAACTATAAT
Source organism: Hyperoodon ampullatus (assembly GCF_949752795.1). Lineage (NCBI taxonomy): Eukaryota > Metazoa > Chordata > Mammalia > Artiodactyla > Ziphiidae > Hyperoodon > Hyperoodon ampullatus. The sequence goes on from NC_136917.1 coordinate 148,309,893, forward strand.
CCTGCAGCCTGTGGAACAACAACCACATTCACAGAAAGATACACAAGATGAAAAGGCAGAGGGCTATGTACCAGATGAAGGAACAAGATAAAACCCCAGAAAAACAACCAAATGAAGTGGAGATAGGCAACCTTCCAGAAAAAGAATTCAGAATAATGATAGTGAAGATGATCCAGGACCTCAGAAAAACAATGGAGGCAAAGATCGAGAAGATGCAACAAATGTTGAACAGAGACCTAGAAGAATTAAAGAACAAACAAACAGAGATGAACAATACAATAAGTGAAATGAAAACTACACTAGAAGGAATCAGTAGCAGAATAACTGAGGCAGAAGAATGGATAAGTGACCTGGAAGACAGAACAGTGGAATTCACTGCTGAGGAAGAGAATAAAGAAAAAATAATGAAAAGGAATGAAGACAGCCTAAGAGACCTCTGGGACAGCATTAAATGCAACAACATTCACATTATAGGGATCCCAGAAGGAGAAGAGAGAGAGAAAGGACCAGAGAAAATATTTGAAGACATTATAGTCAAAAAATTCCCTAACATGGGAAAGGAAATAGCCACCCAAGTCCAGGAAGTGCCACGAGTCCCATACAGGATAAACCCAAGGAGAAACATGCCAAGACACATAGTAATCAAACTGACAAAATTTAAAGACAAAGAAAAATTATTGAAAGCAGCAAGGGAGAAATGACAAATAACATACAAGGGAACTCCCATAAGGTTAACAGCTGATTTCTCAGCAGAAACTCTACAAGCCAGAAGGGAGTGGCATGATATACTTAAAGTGATGAAACAGAAGAACCTACAACCAAGATTACTCTACCCAGCAAGGATCTCATTCAGATTCAATGGAGGAATCAAAAGCTTTACAGACAAACAAAAGCTAAGAGAATTCAGCACCACCAAACCAGCTCTACAACAAATGCTAAAGGAACTTCTCTAAGTGGGAAACACAAAAGAAGAAAAGGATCGACAAAAACAAACCCAAAACAATTAAGAAAATGGGAATAGGAACATACAGATCGATAATTACCATAAAGGTGAATGGATTAAATGCTCCAACCAAAAGACACAGGCTCCTTGAATGGATACAAAAACAAGACCAATATATATACTGTCTACAAGAGACCCACTTCAGACCTAGGGACACATACAGACTGAAAGTGAGGGGATGGAAAAAGATTACTCCATGCAAATGGAAATCAAAGGAAAGCTGGAGTAGCTATACTCATATCAGATAAAATAGACTTTAAAATAAAGAATGTTACAAGAAACAAGGAAGGACATGACATAATGATCAAGGAATCAATCCAAGTAGAAGATATAACAATCATAAATATATACACACCCAACACAGGAGCACCTCAATACATAAGGCAACTGCTAACAGCTATAAAGAATGAAATCAACAGTAACACAATAATAGTGGGGGACATTAACACCTCACTTACACCAATGGACAGATCATCCAAAATGAAAATAAATAAGGAAACAGAAGCTTTAAATGACACAATAGACCATATAGATTTAATTGATATTTATAGGACATTCCACCAAAAAACAGCAGATTACACTTTCTTCTCAAGTGCACATGGAACATTCTCCAGGATAGATCACATCATGGGTCACAAATCAAGCCTCAGTAAATTTAAGAAAACTGAAATCATATCAAGCATCTTTTCTGACCACAACGCTATGAGATTAGAAATGAATTACAGGGGAAAAAAAAGTAAAAAACACAAAAAATGGAGGCTAAACAATGTTACTAAATAACCAAGAGATCACTGAAGAAATCAAAAAATACCTAGAGACAAATGACAATTAATACAGGATGATACAAAATCTATGGGATGCAGCAAAAGCAGTTCTAAGAGGGAAGTATATAGCTATACAAGCCTACCTCAAGAAACAAGAAAAATCTCAAATAAACCATCTAACCTTACACCTAAAGGAACTAGAGAAAGAAAAACAAACAAACCCAAAGTTAGCAGAAGGAAAGAAATCATAAAGATCAGAGCAGAAATAAATGAAATAGAAACAAAGAAAACAATAGCAAAGATCCATAAAAGTAAAAGCTGGTTCTTTGAGAAGACAAAAAAAATTGATAAGTCGTTGGCCAGACTCATCGAGAAAAAGAGGGAGAGGACTCACATCAATAAAATTAGAAATGAAAAAGGAGAAGTTACAACAGACACTGAAGAAATGCAAAGCATCCTAAGAGACTACTACAAGAAAATCTATGACAATAAAATGGACAACCTGGAAGAAATGGACAAATTCTAAGAAAGGTATAACCTTCCAAGACTGAACCAGGAAGAAATAGAAAACATGAACAGACCAATCACAAATAATGAAATTGAAACTGTGATTAAAAATCTTCCAAAAAACAAAAGTCCAGGACCAGATGGCTTCACAGGTGAATTCTATCAAACATTTAGAGAAGAGCTAACACCTATCCTTCTCAAACTCTTCTAAAAAATTGCAGAGGAAGGAACACTCCCAAACTCATTGTATGAGGCCACCATCACCCTGATAGCAAAACCAGACAAAGATACTACAAAAAAAGAAAATTAGAGACCAATATCACTGATGAATATAGATGCAAACATCCTCAACAAAGTACTAGCAAACAGATTTCAACAACATATTAAAAAGATCATACACCATGATCAAGTGGGATTTATCACAGGGATGCAAGGATTCTTCAATATATGCAAATCAATCAACATAACACACCATATTAACAAACTGAAGAATAAAATCCATACAATCATCTCAATAGATGCAGAAAAAGCTTTTTCAAAAATCGGCACCATTTATGATAAAAACTCCCAGAAAGTGGGCATAGAGGGAATCTACCTCAACATAATAAAGGCCATATATGACAAACCCACAGCAAACATCATTCTCAATGGTGAAAAGATGAAAGCATTTCCTCTACAATCAGGAATGAGACAAGGATGTCCACTCTCACCACTAGTATTCAACATAATTTTGGAAGTCTTAGCCATAGTAATCGTAGAAGAAAAATAAATAAAAGGAATACAAATTGGAAAAGAAGAAGTAAAACAGTCACTGTTTGCAGGTGACATGATACTATACATAGAGAATCCTAAAAATGCCACCAGAAAACTACTAGAGCTTATCAATGAATTTGGTAAAATTGCAGGATACAAAATTAATGCACAGAAATCTCTTGCATTCCTGTACACTAATGATGAAAAATCTGAAAGAGAAATTATGGAAACACTCCCATTTACCATTGCAACAAAAAGAATAAAATACCTAGGAATAAACCTACCTAGGGGAAAAAAGACCTGTATGCAGAAAACTATAAAACACTGATGAAAGAAATGAAAGATGATACCAACAGATGGAGAGATATACCATGTTCTTGGAATGGAAGAATCAATATTGTGAAAATGACTATAATGTCCAAAGCAATCTACAGATTTGATGCAATCCCTATCAAATTACCAATGGCATTTTTTACTGAACTGGAACAAATCATCTCAAAAGTTGCAAGGAGACACAAAAGACCCCAAATAGCCAAAGCAGTCTTGAGGGGAAAAAAAGGAGCTGGAAGAATCAGACTCCCTGACTTCAGACTATATTACAAAGCTACAGTAATCAAGACAATATGGTACTGGCACAAAAACAGAAACATAGATCAAGGGAACAAGAGAGAAAGCCCAGAGATAAACTCACTCACCTATGGTAAGCTAATCTATAACAAAGGAGGCAAAGACATACAATGGAGAAAAGACAGTCTTTTCAATAAGTGGTGATGGGAAAACTGGACAGCTACATGTAAAATAATGAAATTGGAGCACTCTCTAACACCATACACAGAAATAAACACAAAATGGATTCGAGGCCTAAATGTAAGACTGGACACTATAAAACTCTTAGAGGATAACATAGGAAGAACTCTGACATAAATCACAGCAAGATCCTTTTTGATACACCTCCTAGAGTAATGGAAATAAAAACAAAAATAAACAAATGGAACCTAATGAAACTTCAAAGCTTTTGCACAGCAAAGGAAACCATACACAAGACGAAAAGACAGACGTCAGAATGGGAGAAAACATTAGCAATTGAATCAACGGACAAAGGATTAATCTCCAAAATATATAAACAGCTCATGCAGCTCAATGTTAAAGAAACAAACAACCCAATCCAAAAATGGGCAGAAGACCTAAATAGACATTTCTCCAAAAAAGACATACAGATGGCCAAGAAGCACACGAAACGCTGCTCAACATCACTAATTATTAGAGAATTGCAAATCAGAACTACAATGAGGTATCACCTCACACCAGTTAGAATGGGCATCATCAGGAAATCTACAACCAACAAATGCTGGAGATGGTGAGAGAAAAGGAAACTCTCTTGCACTGTTGGTGAGAATGTAAATTGATACAGCCACTATGGAGAACAGTATGGAGGTTCCTTAAAAAATTAAAAATAGAACTCCATATGATCCAGCAATCCCATTACTGGGCACATACCCAGAGAAAACCATAATTCAAAAAGACACATGCGTCCCAGGCTTCATTGCAGCAGTGTTTACAATAGCCAGGTCATGGAAGCAACCTAAATGCCCATTGACAGATGAATGGATAAAGAAGATGTGGTACATATATACAATGGAATATTACTCAGCCCCAAAAAGGAATGAAATTGAGTCATTTTTTGAGACATGGATGGATCTAGAGACTGTCATACAGAGTGAAGTAAGTCAGAAAGAGAAAAACAAATATCGTATTTTAACGCATGTATGTGGAACCTAGAAAAATGGTACAGTTGAGCCTGTTTGCAGGGAAGAAGTTGAGACACAGATATAGAGAACAAACGTATGGACCCCAAGGGGGGAAAACCACTGTGGGGTGGGGATGGTGGTGTGCTGAATTGGGCGATTGGGATTGACATGTATGCACTGATGTGTATAAAATTGATGACTAATAAGAACCTGCAGTATAGAAAACCAAACATACAAACAAAAAGAACAATTAATACTAAACTTTCTTTGAGTTATTTGTATGGAAATATGTTAATATAAATGGTTCAGACATTATATGAAATTTCTTAAAATGTTATATGTTCTGGTATAATGTTATAAGTCATAATTCTAGTTATTACTTTAAAATGTATATATCAGAAATAAATAAATTTCCTTTACAATTGCATTATTATGAACTTTCATCAAATCTTTAGTCATGGTCATTTTTAATTTTGTCATTTACAGAGAGTTCTGGGTGTACTCTGATGCGTTTGCAAAACTGTCCCTATAAAACTGTTTCATCTTCAAGGAATTCATGGAAAAGACTCTGACAAGCACAGGTTTCTGGTAACTGACTATACTGCTGAACTGAATGAGGAAGCACTTTCAGAACTCTAATGGAAAACTGATGAATTCATAAAAGTGTTAACAAAAGATCAAGATAAAAAAAATACATGGGACTGAGTGAACTGATGAGGATGATTATAATTTTTGTGACTTTCTGTTTGAATAAAAAAAAATCCCACAAGGACTCAGAGGCAAAAAATATATAAATCAATTTTCACTGCAAAGTAAAGGAGCTGTTACAGTGGAGGATTACTGGACTGAATGCCAGTATTATGACCTAGTATGAGTGTGTTTCGTATTTGGTAATTGCAATCATTGTTGCTTTTGTTGTGGTCATCCATTTACAATGCTTGGTGTCAGTTTATTTATCTCTTTTAAAAAGAGAAAAAGAAGAAAAAAGAAAGAACAATGGTTGGACTGGCAACAGACTTCATCAAGTGCAAGAGATGTTGGTTCCCATTACCCTGAAGGCATTGGGCCCTGGTCACAAATTAGGACAATGGAGTCTCATATTAAATACAAGGGAATAAAATCTTCAATGTGCTGAAGGAAAATTACTGTAATTCTAGAATATTATATCCAGATAAACTGTCACTTATTAGTAGGGGAAAATAAACACTTCCTTATATTTAAATGTTAAAAGAATTTAGTACACACAGATTCTCACTAAAAGAACAATTGAAAGATTCCTTCCAACAAGAAGAAAAATCAGGAAATAGTGAGAAAAAAGCCCACAGAGAATAGAAATTGATTTTTGTCATGCATGTTATTTTAATTAACTTAAGAAAATGAACCCAGATAAAACTCAGAATGTCCTATAACCAAAAGAACAAAGTGAAGAATGGGTACTGGGGATATTAGCAATTTCACACTTTACTGGAAGTCTTTGAAATTACTTGAATCTATCTATTTTGACACCGTTATTTTCTATCTGGTGATGTATATCTTTTTTCAATTTTGGTAAATACCTTTAATATTGTTTCTATGTAAACCTATCCCTTTGTAAATTCCAAAAAAAAGAAAAAAAGAAAAGAATCAATAGGAAAGAGAACATCATAAATGGAAAGTAAATCACTTAAATAAGCCAGTACACAGATTTAAAAAAAATAAAAATAAAAAAACTTCTGTGAAAATGATGATAACCACAATGAACAGCAAAATGATGAACATGAAGATGCAAAAGAAGACATCAGATTCATAAAATGTGGGGTAGGAGGGTAAGAAAGTGTAGGATTTTTTTCTAGAATGTGTTTGAGCCTATATGACTACCAGTCTAAAGCAAGTAGACATAGGAAGGGGTTAACATACTTGAAAAACAAGGCAACCACAAATCAAAAACATAAAATAGATTCACAAAAACCAAAAAGAAAAGAACATAAGCATAATACAAAAAAACCTCATCAAACCACAAAAGGAAAAAGAAAAAGAAAGGGACAAAGAAGAAATATAAAATCAACAGGAAAACAAGGTTTAAAATGGCAAAAAATACACATCTATCTATAATTATCTTAAATTTCAATGGACTAAATGCTCCTATCAAAAGACACAGAGTGCAAGATTGTATAAAAACAAGAGTCTACAATATGTTGCCTACAAGAGACCCACTTTAGGGCAAAGGACACACATAGATTAAAAATGAGGGGATAGAAAAAGATATTTCATGAAAACGAAAATGACAAGAAAGCAAAGCCCACAATACTCATATCAGACAAAATAGACTTTAAAACAAAGTTATAAAGAAAGATAAAGAAGGACACTATATAATGATAAAAGGATCAGTACAAGGAGAGGATGTTACACTCATCAACAAATAGGCACCCAACATAGGAGCACCCAATTACATAAAACAAATACCAACAGACATAAAGGGAGAAATCAACAGGAATACAATCATAGTAGGAGACTTTAACACCCCACTCACATCAATGGACAGATCTTTGAGACAGAAAAGCAATAACACAACAGAGATCCTAAATGATGCAAGAGAAGAGTTAGACTTAATTGACATCTTCAGGACATTACATCCCAAACAGCAGAATACATATTATTTTCAACTGCACATGGAACATTCTCTAGGATTGACCACATACTAGGGCATAAAACAAGCCTCAACAAATTTAAGAGTATGGAAATTATTTCAAACATCTTTTCTGACCACAATGGCATGAAAATAGAAAACAACCACAGAAAAATAAATGAGAAGAAAACAATTACATGGAGACTAAAAAACATGCTACTAAAAAACCAATGGGTCAAAAATGAAATCAAAGAAGAAATTTAAAAATACCTTGAGGCAAATGACAATGAAAGAACAACCATACAAAATCTATGGGATGCAGCAAAAGCAGTTCTTAGAGGGAATTTCATAGTGATACAGGACTTCTTTAAGAAACAAGAAAAATCTCAAATAAAAAACTTGACCTACCACCTAAAAGAATTAGAAAAAGAAGAACAAACAAAACCTAAAGTCAGTAGAAAGAAAGAGATAATAAAGATCAGAGAGAAAATAAATAAAATAGAGGTTAAAACATAATAGAAAAGAAGTCAATAAAATCAAGAACTTGTTCGTTGAAAGGGTAAAATTGACAAACCTCTGGCCAGGCTCACCATGAAGAAAAGAAAGAAGAGGGAGAGGGGGAAGATGGCAGATGACTAAGACACGGAGGTCACCTTCTTCCCCACAGATACATTAGAAATACATCTACACGTGGAACAACTCCTACAGAACACCTAGTGAACGCTGACAGAAGACCTCAGACCCCCCAAAAGGCAAGAAACTCCCCACGTACTTGGGAAGGGCAGAAGAAAAAAGAATAAACAGACTAAAGAATACGGACGGGACCTGCACCAGTGGCACGGAGCCGTGAAGGAGGAAAGGTTTCCACACACTAGGAAGCCCCATTGTGGGCAGAGACTGCAGGTGGCAGAGTGGGGGGGAGCTTCCGAGCCATGGAAGGGAGCGCAGCAACAGGGGTGCAGAGGGCAAAGTGGAGATATTTCCGCAGAGAGGATCGGTGCCAACCAGCACTCACCAGCCCAAGAGGCTTGTCTGCTCACTCACCGGGGTGGGCGGGGTCTGGGAGCTGAGGCTCAGAATTCGGTCGGAGCACAGGGAGAGGACTGGCAGCATGAACACAGCCTGAAGGGGTTAGTGCACCACAGCTAGCCGGGAGGAAGTCTGGGGAAATGTCTGGACCTGCCAAAAAGGCAAGAGATTTTTTCTTCCCACTTTGTTTCCTGGTGCATGAGGAGAGGGGATTAAGAGCACTGCTTAAAGGAGCTGCAGAGATGGGCAAGAGCCACGGCTAACAGCACGGATCCCAGAGACGGGCATGAGAGGCTAAGGCTGCTGCTGCCACCATCAAGAAGCCTGTGTGCGAGCACAGGTCACTCCCCAAACCTCTCTTCTGGGGAGCCTGTGCAGCCCGTCACTGACAGAGTCCCGGGATCCAGGGACAACTTCCCCGGGAGAATGCACGGCGCGCCTCAGGCTAGTGCAATGTCACGCCAGCCTCTCCTGCCACAGGCTCATCTTGCACTCCGTACCCCTCCCTCCCCCAAGCCTGAGTGAGCCAGAGTCCCCGAAGCAGCTGGTCCTTTAACCCCGGCCTGTCTGAGCAAAGAACAGAAGCCCTTCGCGCCCTACACACAGAGGCGGGGCTAAATCCCAAGCTGAACCCCGAGAGCTGTGCGAAAAAAGAAGAGAAAGGGAAATCTCTCCCAGAAGCCTCAGGAGCAGTGGATTAAATCCCCACAACCAACTTGATGTACCCTGCATCTGTGGAATACCTGAAGAGACAATGAATCATCCCAAATTGAGGAGGGGGACTTTGAGAGCAAGATTTATTATTTTTCCCCTTTTCCTCTATTGTGAGTGTGTATGTGTATGCGTCTGTGTGAGATTTTTTCTGTATAACTTTGCTTCCACCATTTGTCCTAGGGTTCTATCCATCTGGTTTTTTTTGTTTGTTGGTTGGTTTTTTTAAGTTTAAAAAAATTTTTTTTCTTCATAATTATTTTTTATTTTAATAATTATGTTATTTTACCTTATTTATTTTATTATCTTTTATCCACTTTCTTTCTTTCTACTTTTTCTCCCTTTTATTCTGAGCCGTATGGTAGAAAGGCTCATGGTGCTGCAGCCAGGAGTCAGTGCTGTGCCTCTGAGATGGGAGAGCAAACTTCAGGAAACTGGTCCACAAGAGACCTCCCAGCACCAAGTAATATCCAACTGTGAAAATCTCCCAGAGATCTCCATCTCAACACCAACACCCAGCTTCACTCAACGACCAGCAAGCTACAGTGCTGGACACACTATGCCAAACAACTAGCAACACAGGAACACAATTCCACCCATTAGCAGAGAGGCTGCCTAAAATCATAATAAGTCCACAGACACCCCAAAACACACCACCAGACGTGGGCCTGCCCACCAGAAAGAGAAGATTCAGGCTCATCCACCAGAACACAAGCACTAGTACCCTCCACCAGGAAGCCAACACAACCCACTGAACTAACTTTAGCCACTGGGAACAGACACCAAAAACAACAAGAACTATGAACAAGCAGCCTGAAAAAAGGAGACCCTAAACACAGTAAGATAAGCAAAATGATAAGACAGAAAAACACACAGCAGATGAAGGAGCAAGATGAAAATGCACCAGACCGAACAAATGAAGTGGAAATAGGCAGTCTACCTGAAAAAGAATTCAGAATAATGATAGTAAAGGTGATTAAAAATCTTGGAAATAGAATAGACAAAATGCAAGAAACATTTAACAAGGACATAGAAGAACTAAAGATGAAACAAGCAATGACGAACAACAAAATAAATGAAATTAAAAATACTATAGAAGTGATCAATAGCAGAAAAACTGAGGCAGAAGAACGGATAAGTGACCTGGAAGATAAAGTAGTGGAAATAACTACTGCAGAGCAGAATAAAGAAAAAAGAAAGAAAATAACTGAGGACAGTCTCAGAGACCTCAGGGACAACATTAAATGCACCAACATTCGAATTATAGGGGATGCAGAAGACAAAGAGAAAAAGAAAGGGACTGAAAAATATTTGAAGAGATTATAGTTGAAAACTCCCCTAATATGGGAAAGGAAGTAGTTAATCAAGTCCAGGAAGCTCAGAGAGATCCAGGACAACTCCAAGAAGAAACACACCAAGACACATATTAATCAAACTGTCAAAAATTAAATACAAAGAAAACATATCAAAAGCAGCAAGGGAAAAATAACACAAAACGGAATCGCCATAAGGTTAACAGCTGATCTTTCAGCAGAAACTCTGCAAGCCAGAAGGGACTGGCATAACATATTTAAAGTGATGAAGGAGAAAAACCTACAACCAATATTACCCTACCCAGAAAGGATCTCATTCAGATTGATGGAGAAATTAAAACCATTACAGACAAGCAAAAGCTAAGAAAGTTCAGCACCACAAAACCAGCTTTACAACAAATGCTAAAGGATCTTCTCTAGGCAAGAAACACAAGAGAAGGAAAAGACCTACAATAACACACCCAAAACAATTAAGAAAATGGGAATAGGAACATACATATTGATAATTACCTTAAATGTAAATGGATTAAATGCTCCTACCAAAAGACACAGACTGGCTAAATGGATACAAAAACAAGACCCATATATATGATGTCTACAAGAGACCCACTTCAGACCTAGAGACAAATACAGAGTGAAAGTGAGGGAATGGATAAAGATATTCCATGAAAATGGAAACCAAAGGAAAGCTAGAGTAGCAATTCTCACATAAGACAAAGTAGACTTTAAAATAAAGACTATTAGAAGAGACAAGGAAGGACACTACATAGTGATTAAGGGATAAATCCAAGAAGAAGATATAACAATGGTAAATATTTATGCACCCAACACAGGAGCACCTCAATACATAAGGCAAATACTAACAGCCATAAAAGGGGAAATCGACAGTGACACATTAATAGTAGGGGACTTTAACACCCCACTTTCAACAATATACAGATTATCCAAAATGAAAATAAAAAAGGAAACACAAGCTTTAATTCATACATTAAACAAGATGGACTTAATTGATATTTATAGGACATTCCATCAAAAAACAACAGAGTATATATTTTTCTGAAGTCCTCATGGAACATTCTCCAGGATAGATCATATGTTGGGTCACAAATCAAGCCTCAGTAAATTTAAGAAAATTGAAATCATATCAAGTATCTTTTCTGACAACAATGCTATGAGACTACATATCAATTACAAGAAAAAATCTGTAAAAAATACAACTACATTGAGGCTAAACAATACACTACTTAATAAGGAAGTGATCACTGAAGAAATCAAAGAGGAACTTAAAAAAAAACCTAGAAACAAATGAAAATGGAGACGCGATGAACCAAAACCTATGGGATGCAGCAAAAGTAGTTCTAAGAGGGAAGTTTCAGGAATACAATCCTACATTAAGAAACAGGAAACATCTTGAATAAAGAACCGAAAGTTGAACCTAAAAAAATTAGACAACGCACAACAAAAATACCCCAAAGTTAGCAGAAGGAAACAAAACATAAAAAACAGATTAGAAATAAATGAAAAAGAAATTAATGAAACAACAGCAAACATCAATAAAACTAAAATCAGGTTCATTGAGGATATAAACAAAATGGATAAACCATTAGACACACTCATCAAGAAAAAAGAGGAGAACAGTCAAATCAATAGAATTAGAAATGAAAAAGGAGAAGTAACAACTACCACTGTAGAAATACAAAAGCTCATGAGAGATTACTACAAGCAATGCTTTGCCAGTATACTGGGCATCCTGGAAGAAATGGACAAATTCTTACAAATGCACAACGTGCCAAGACTGAATCAGGAAAAAATAGAAAATATGAACAGACCAATCACAAACACTGAAATTGGACTTGTGATTAAATTTTCCTACAAATAAAAGCACAGGACCAGATGGCTTCAGAGGCAAACTCTTTAAACATTTAGAGAAGAGCTAACACCTATCTTTCTCAAACTCTTCAAAAATAGAGCAGAGGGAGGAATACTCTGAAACTCATTATCCTAGGTCACTATCACCATTATAACAAAAACAGACAAGGATGTCACCAAGAAAGAAAACTACAGGGCAATATCACTGATGAATATAGATGCAAATATCCTCAAAAAATACTAGCAAACAGAATCCAATAGCATGTTAAAAGGATCATAAAACATGAAAAAGTGGGGTTTATTCCAGGAATGCAAGGATTCTAAAATATATGCAAATCAATCAACATGATACACCATATTAACAAATTGAAGGAGAAATACCATAAGATTTTCCCAATAGATTCAGAGAAAACTTTCAACAAAATTCAACATTCAATTATGATAAAAAAAAAACCCTGCAGAAAATAGGCATAGAGGGAACTTTCCTCAACAGAGTAAAGGCCATATATGACAACCCCACAGCCAACATCATGCTCAATGTTGAAAACTTGAAAGCATTTCCATTAAGATCAGACAAGGTTGACCAATCTCACCACTCTTATTCAACATAGTTTTAGAAGATTTAGCCACGGCAATCAGAGAAGAAAAGGAAATAAAATGAATCCAAATTGGAAAAGAAGAAGTAAAGCTGTCACTGTTTGCAGATGACATGATACTATACATAGAGAATCCTAAAGGTGCTACCAAAAAATGACTAGAGCTAATCAATGAATTTCATAAAATAGCAGGATACAAAATTAATGCACAGAAATCTCTGGCATTCCTATACACAAATGATGAAAAATCTGAAAGTGAAATCAAGAAATCATTCCCATTTACCACTGCAACAAAAAGAATAAAATATCTAGGACTAAAACTACCTAAGGAGACTAAAGACCTATATGCAAAAAATTGTAAGATATTGATGAAAGAAATTAAAGAGGATACAAATAGATGGAGAGATATACCATGTTCTTGGAATGGAAGAATCAATATTGTGAATAAGGCTCTACTACCCAAAGCAATTTCAAGATTCAATGCAATCCGTACCAAACTACCACTGGCTATTTCACAGAACTAGAACAAAAAATTTCACAATATGTATAAACACAAAAGACCCCGAATAGACAAAGGAATCTTGAGAATGAAAAATGGAGCTGGAGGATTCAGGCTCCCTGATTTCAGATTATGCTACAAAGATACAGTAATCAAGACAGTATGGTACCAGCACAAAAACAGAAATACAGATCAATGGAACATGATAAAAAGCCCAGAGATAAATGCACACACATATGGTCAACTTATCTTTGATAACAGAGGCAGGAATGTACAGGGGAGAAAGGACAGCCACTTCAATAAGTGGTGCTGGGAAACCTGGACAGCTACATGTAAAACAAAGAGATTAGATCACTCCCTAAGACGATATACAAAAATAAGCTCAAAATGGATTTAAGACCTAAAGGTAATGCAGCACACTATCAATTTCTTAAAGGAAAACATAGGCAGGACACTCTCAACATAAATCACAGCAAGATTCTTTTTAGCCCACCTCTTAGAGAAATGGAAATAGGAACAAAAATAAACACATGGCACCTAATGAAACTTCAAATCTTTTGCACAGCAAAGGAAACAATAAACAACACGAAAAGAAAGCCCTCAAAATAGGAGAAAATATTTGAAAATAAAGCAACTGACAAAGGATAAATCTTGAAAATTTAAAAGCAGCTCATGCAGCTCAAAACCAAAAAACAAACAACCCAATACAAAAATGGGCAGAAGCCTCAAATAACATATCTCCATAGAAGATATACAGACTGCCAACAAACACATGAAAGAATGCTCTACATCATTAATCATCAGAGAAATACTAATCAAAACTACAATGAGATATCATCTCACACCAGTCAGAATGGCCATCATCAAAAATTCTAGAAACAATAAATGCAGGAGAGGGTGTGGAGAAAAGGGAACACTCTTGTACTGCTGGTGGGAATGTGAATTGGCACAGCCACTATGGAGAACAGTATGGAGGTTCCTTAAAAACTACACATAGAGCAACCATATGACCCAGCAATCCCACTACTGGGCATATACCCTGAGAAAACCATAATGCAAAAACAGTCATGTACAAAAATATTTATTGCAGCTCTATTTACAATAGCCCGGAGATGGAAACAACCTAAGTGTCCATCATCAGATGAGCAGATAAAGAAGACGTGGCACATACATACAATGGAATATTACTCAGCCATAAAAAGAAATGAAATTGAACTATTTGTAATGAGGTGGATGGACATAGAGTCTGTCATACAGAGTGAAGTCAGTCAGAAAGAGAAAGACAAATACCTTATGCTAATACAAATATATGGAATTTTTAAAAAAAGATGTCATGAAAACCTACGGGTAAGACAGGAATAAGGACAGAGTCCTACTAGAGAATGGACTTGAGGATGTGGGGAGTGGGAAGGGTAAGCTGTGACAAAGTGAGAGAGTGGCATGGACATACATATACTACCAAAAGTAAAAGAGATAGCTAGTGAGAAGCAGCCACAAATCACAGGGAGTTCCTCTCGCTGCTTTGTGACCACATAGAGGGGAGGGATAGGGAGGAGGTGAGGGATAGGGACGGGGGAGTGAGGGAGACGCAAGAGGGAAGATAGATGGGAACATATGTCTATGTATAACTGATTCACATTGTTATACAGCAAAAACTAACACAACCTTTAAAAGCAATTATATTCCAATACAGATGTAGAAAAAATATCAAATGAATATATTTACCACATAAGCTTTATATATACTCTACTTTTGGACTGATCCAAGTGTGATGCATATTTGTTTTTCAGAAAAGCAAAATTTGATCATAACTATGATAAGCATTATCATACGATATGCTTCAATAAAAACTATTTTTTAAAACTTAAAAAAAAAGAAACAGGAAATATCTTGAATGAACAACCTAACCCTGAACCTAAAGGAATTAGAGAAAGAAGAACAAAAAAATACAAAACCTGGCAGAAGGAAAGAAATCATAAAGATCAGATCAGAAATAAATGAAAAAGAAATGAAAGAAATGATAGCAAAGATCAATAAAACTAAAAGCTGGTTCTTTGAGAAGAGAAACAAAATTGATAAACCATTAGCCAGACTCATCAAGCAAAAAAGGGAGAAGACTCAAATCAATAGAATTTGATGTGAAAAGGAGAAGTAACGACTGACACTGCAGAAATACAAAGGATCATGAGACATTACTACATGCAACTCTCTGCCAATACAATGGACAACCTGGAAGAAAGGGACAAATACTTAGAAATGCACAACCTGCGAAGACTGAATCAGGACGAAAGAGAAACTATGAACAGACCAATCCCAAGCACTGAAATTGAAAATGTGATTTAAAATCTTCCAACAAACAAATGCCAAGGACCAGATGGCTTCACAGGCGAATTCTTTCAAACATTTAGAGAAGAGCTAACACCTATCCTTCTCAAACTCTTCCAAAATATAGCACAGGGAGGAACACTCCCAAACTCATTCTACGAGGCCACCATCACCCTGATACCAAAACCAGACAAGGATGTCACCAAGAAAGAAAACTACAGGCCAATAGCACTGATGAACATAGATGCAAATATCCTCAACAAAATACTAGCAAACAGAATCCAACAGCACATTCAAAGGATCATACACCATGATCAAGGGGGGTTTATCCCAGGAATGCAAGGATTCTTCAATATATGCAAATCAATCAACGTGATACACCATACTAACAAATTGAAGGAGAAAAACCATATGGTCATCGCAATAGATGCAGAGAAAGCTTTTGACAAAATTCAGCACCCATTTATGATAAAAACCCTCCAGAGAGTAGGCATAGAGGGAACTTTCTCAACATAATAAAGGCCATATTTGACAAACCCACAGCCAACATCATCCTCAATAGTGAAAAAATGAACCCATCTCCACTAAGGTCAGGAAGAAGACAAGACTGCCCGCTCTCGCCACTCTTATTCAACATAGTTTTGGAAGTTTTAGCCACAGCAATCAGAGAAGAAAGGGAAATAAAAGGAATCCAAATTGGAAAAGAAGAAGTAAAGCTGTCACTGTTTGCAGATGACATGATACTATACATAGAGAATCCTAAAGGTGCTACCAGAAAACTACTAGAGCTAATCAATGAATTTGGTAAAGTAGCAGGATACAAAATTAATGCACAGAAATCTCTGGCATACCTATACACTAATGGTGAAAAATCTGAAAGTGAAATCAAGAAATCACTCCCATTTACCACTGAAGCAAAAAGAATAAAATATCTTGGAATAAACCTACCTCAGGAGACAGAACACCTGTATGCAGAAAATTATAAGACACTGATGAAAGTAATTAAAGATGATACAAACAGATGGAGAGATATACCATGTTCTTGGATTCGAAGAATCAGCATCGTGAAAATGACTGTTCTCCCCAAAGCAATCTACAGATTCAATGCAATCCCTATCAAACTACCACTGTCATTTTTCACAGAATTAGAACCAAAAATTTCACAATATGTATGGAAACACAAAAGACCCCGAATAGCCAAAGCAATCTTGAGAACGAAAAACGGAGCTGGAGGAATCAGGCTCCCTGACTTCAGACTATACTGCAAAGCTACAGTAATCAAGACAGTATGGTACTGGCACATAAACAGAAACATAGATCAATGGAACAGGACAGAAAGCCCAGAGATAAACCCACGCACATATCGTCACCTTACCTTTGATAAACGAGGCAGGAATGTACAGTGGAGAAAGGACAGCCTCTTCAATAAGTGGTGCTGGAGAAACTGGACAGGTACACGTAAAAGTATGAGATTAGATCACTCCCTAACACCATACACAAAAATAAGCTCAAAATGGATTAAAGACCTACATGTAAGGGAGGAAACTATCAAACTCTCATAGGCAGAACACTCTCTGACATAAATCACAGCAAGATCCTTTTTGACCCACCTCCTAGACAATTGGAAATATAAACAAACATAAACAAATGGGACCTAAAGAAACTTCAAAGCTTTGGCACAGCAAAGGAAACCATAAACAAGACCAAAAGAAAACCATCAGAATGGGAGAAAATATTCGCAAATAAAGCAACTGACAAAGGATTAATCTCCAAAATTTACAAGGAGCACGTGCAGCTCAATAACCAAGAAAAATACAACCCAATCCCAAAATGGGCAGAAGACCTAAATAGACGTTTCTCCAAAGAAGATATACAGACTGCCGACAAACACATGAAAGAATGCTCAACATCATTAATCATCAGAGAAATGCAAATCAAAACTACAATGAGATATCATCACACACCAGTCAGAATGGCCATCATCAAAAATTCTAGAAACAACAAATGCTGGAGAGGGTGTGGAGAAAAGGGAACACTCTTGTACTGCTGGTGGGAATGTGAATTGGCACAGCCACTATGGAGAACAGTATGGAGGTTCCTTAAAAACTACACATAGAGCAACCATATAACCCAGCAATCCCACTACTGGGCATATACCCTGAGAAAACCATAGTTCAAAAAGAGTCATGTACCAAAATGTTTATTGCAGCTCTATTTACAATAGCCCGGAGGTGGAAACAACCTAAGTGTCCATCATCAGATGAGCAGATAAAGAAGATGTGGCACATATATACAATGGAATATTACTCAGCCGTAAAAAGAAACGAAACTGAGCTATTTGTAATGAGGTGGATGGACCTAGAGTCTGTCATACAGAGTGAAGTCAGTCAGAAAGAGAAAGACAAATACCTTATGCTAATACATATATATGGAATTTTTAAAAAAAGATGTCATGGAAACCTACGGGTAAGACAGGAATAAGGGCAGAGTCCTACTATAGAATGGACTTGAGGATGTGGGGAGTGGGAAGGGTTAGCTGTGACAAAGTGAGAGAGTGGCATGGACATACATATACTACCAAAAGTAAAAGAGATAGCTAGTGAGAAGCAGCCACAAATCACAGGGAGTTCCTCTCGCTGCTTTGTGACCACATAGAGGGGAGGGATAGGGAGGAGGTGAGGGATAGGGAGGGGGGAGTGAGGGAGATGCAAGAGGGAAGATAGATGGGAACATATGTCTATGTATAACTGATTCACATTGTTACACAGCAAAAACTAACACATCCTTTTAAAGCAATTATACTCCAATACAGATGTAGGAAAAAAATCCAATGAATATATTTACCACATAAGCTTTATATATACTCTACTTTTGGACTGATCCAAGTGTGATGCATATTTGTTTTTCAGAAAAGCAAAATTTGATCATAACTATGATAAGCATTCTCATAAGATATGCTTCAATAAAAACTATTTTTTAAAACTTAAAAAAAAAGAAAGAGGAAACATCTTGAAAGAACAACCTAAACTTGAACCTAAAGGAATTAGAGAAAGAAGAACAAAAAAACCCAAAAGTTAGCAGAAGGAAAGAAATCATAAAGATCAGATCAGAAATAAATGAAAAAGAAATGAAAGAAATGATAGCAAAGATCAATAAAACTAAAAGCTGGTTCTTTGAGAAGAGAAACAAAATTGATAAACCACTAGCCAAACTCATCAAGCAAAAAAGGGAGAAGACTCAAATCAATAGAATTTGATGTGAAAAGGAGAAGTAATGACTGACACTGCAGAAATACAAAGGATCATGAGACATTACTACATGCAACTCTCTGCCAATACAATGGACAACCTGGAAGAAAGGGACAAATACTTAGAAATGCACAACCTGCGAAGACTGAATCAGGACGAAAGAGAAACTATGAACAGACCAATCCCAAGCACTGAAATTGAAAATGTGATTTAAAATCTTCCAACAAACAAATGCCAGGGACCAGATGGCTTCACAGGCGAATTCTTTCAAACATTTAGAGAAGAGCTAACACCTATCCTTCTCAAACTCTTCCAAAATATAGCACAGGGAGGAACACTCCCAAACTCATTCTACGAGGCCACCATCACCCTGATACCAAAACCAGACAAGGATGCCACCAAGAAAGAAAACTACAGGCCAATAGCACTGATGAACATAGATGCAAATATCCTCAACAAAATACTAGCAAACAGAATCCAACAGCACATTCAAAGGATCATACACCATGATCAAGGGGGGTTTATCCCAGGAATGCAAGGATTCTTCAATATATGCAAATCAATCAACGTGATACACCATACTAACAAATTGAAGGAGAAAAACCATATGGTCATCGCAATAGATGCAGAGAAAGCTTTTGACAAAATTCAGCACCCATTTATGATAAAAAACCCTCCAGAAAGTAGGCATAGAGGGAACTTTCCTCAACATAATGAAGGCCATATTTGACAAACCCACAGCCAACATCGTCCTCAATGGTGAAAACCTGAACCCATCTCCACTAAGATCAGGAAGAAGACAAGGCTGCCCGCTCTCGCCACTCTTATTCAACATAGTTTTGGAAGTTTTAGCCACAGCAATCCGAGAAGAAAGGGAAATAAAAGGAATCCAAATTGGAAAAGAAGAAGTAAAGCTGTCACTGTTTGCAGATGACATGATACTATACATAGAGAATCCTAAAGGTGCTACCAGAAAACTACTAGAGCTAATCAATGAATTTGGTAAAGTAGCAGGATACAAAATTAATGCACAGAAATCTCTGGCATACCTATACACTAATGGTGAAAAATCTGAAAGTGAAATCAAGAAATCACTCCCATTTACCACTGAAGCAAAAAGAATAAAATATCTTGGAATAAACCTACCTCAGGAGACAGAACACCTGTATGCAGAAAATTATAAGACACTGATGAAAGTAATTAAAGATGATACAAACAGATGGAGAGATATACCATGTTCTTGGATTCGAAGAATCAGCATCGTGAAAATGACTGTTCTCCCCAAAGCAATCTACAGATTCAATGCAATCCCTATCAAACTACCACTGTCATTTTTCACAGAACTAGAACCAAAAATTTCACAATATGTATGGAAATACAAAAGACCCCGAATAGCCAAAGCAATCCTGAGAACGAAAAACGGAGCTGGAGGAATCAGGCTCCCTGACTTCAGACTATACTGCAAAGCTACAGTAATCAAGACAGTATGGTACTGGCACATAAACAGAAACATAGATCAATGGAACAGGACATGAAGCCCCGAGATAAACCCACGCACATATCATCACCTTACCTTTGATAAACGAGGCAGGAATGTACAGTGGAGAAAGGACAGCCTCTTCAATAAGTGGTGCTGGAGAAACTGGACAGGTACACGTAAAAGTATGAGATTAGATCACTCCCTAACACCATACACAAAAATAAGCTCAAAATGGATTAAAGACCTACATGTAAGGGAGGAAACTATCAAACTCTCATAGGCAGAACACTCTCTGACATAAATCACAGCAAGATCCTTTTTGACCCACCTCCTAGACAATTGGAAATATAAACAAACATAAACAAATGGGACCTAAAGAAACTTCAAAGCTTTGGCACAGCAAAGGAAACCATAAACAAGACCAAAAGAAAACCATCAGAATGGGAGAAAATACTCGCAAATGAAGCAACTGACAAAGGATTAATCTCCAAAATTTACAAGGAGCACGTGCAGCTCAATAACCAAGAAAAATACAACCCAATCCCAAAATGGGCAGAAGACCTAAATAGACGTTTCTCCAAAGAAGATATACAGACTGCCGACAAACACATGAAAGAATGCTCAACATCATTAATCATCAGAGAAATGCAAATCAAAACTACAATGAGATATCATCACACACCAGTCAGAATGGCCATCATCAAAAATTCTAGAAACAACAAATGCTGGAGAGGGTGTGGAGGAAAGGGAACACTCTTGTACTGCTGGTGGGAATGTGAATTGGCACAGCCACTATGGAGAACAGTATGGAGGTTCCTTAAAAACTACACATAGAGCAACCATATGACCCAGCAATCCCACTACTGGGCATATACCCTGAAAAAACCATAGTTCAAAAAGAGTCATGTACCAAAATGTTTATTGCAGCTCTATTTACAATAGCCCAGAGGTGGATACAACCTAAGTGTCCATCATCAGATGAACAGATAAAGAAGATGTGGCACATACATAGAATGGAATATTACTCAGCCATAAAATGAAACGAAACTGAGCTATTTGTAATGAGGTGGATGGACATAGAGTCTGTCATACAGAGTGAAGTCAGTCAGAAAGAGAAAGTCAAATACCTTATGCTAATACATATACATGGAATTTTTTAAAAAAGATGTCATGGAAACCTACGGGTAAGACAGGAATAAGGACAGAGTCCTACTAGAGAATGGACTTGAGGATGTGGGGAGTGGGAAGGGTAAGCTGTGACAAAGTGAGAGAGTGGCATGGACATACATATACTACCAAAAGTAAAAGAGATAGCTAGTGAGAAGCAGCCACAAATCACAGGGAGTTCCTCTCGCTGCTTTGTGACCACATAGAGGGGAGGGATAGGGAGGAGGTGAGGGATAGGGAGGGGGGAGTGAGGGAGACGCAAGAGGGAAGATAGATGGGAACATATGTCTATGTATAACTGATTCACATTGTTATACAGCAAAAACTAACACATCCTTTAAAAGCAATTATACTCCAATACAGATGTAGGAAAAAAATCCAATGAATATATTTACCACATAAGCTTTATATATACTCTACTTTTGGACTGATCCAAGTGTGATGCATATTTGTTTTTCAGAAAAGCAAAATTTGATCATAACTATGATAAGCATTCTCATAAGATATGCTTCAATAAAAACTATTTTTTAAAACTTAAAAAAAAGAAAGAGGAAACATCTTGAAAGAACGACCTAACCTTGAACCTAAAGGAATTAGAGAAAGAAGAACAAAAAAACCCAAAAGTTAGCAGAAGGAAAGAAATCATAAAGATCAGATCAGAAATAAATGAAAAAGAAATGAAAGAAATGATAGCAAAGATCAATAAAACTAAAAGGTGGTTCTTTGAGAAGATAAACAAAATTGATAAACCATTAGCCAGACTCATCAAGCAAAAAAGGGAGAAGACTCAAATCAATAGAATTTGATGTGAAAAGGAGAAGTAACGACTGACACTGCAGAAATACAAAGGATCATGAGACATTACTACATGCAACTCTCTGCCAATACAATGGACAACCTGGAAGAAATGGACAAATACTTAGAAATGCACAACCTGCGAAGACTGAATCAGGACGAAATAGAAACTATGAACAGACCAATCCCAAGCACTGAAATTGAAAATGTGATTTAAAACCTACCAACAAACAAATGCCAAGGACCAGATGGCTTCACAGGCGAATTCTTTCAAACATTTAGAGAAGAGCTAACACCTATCCTTCTCAAACTCTTCCAAAATATAGCACAAGGAGGAACACTCCCAAACTCATTCTACGAGGCCACCATCACCCTGATACCAAAACCAGACAAGGATGCCACCAAGAAAGAAAACTACAGGCCAATAGCACTGATGAACATAGATGCAAATATCCTCAACAAAATACTAGCAAACAGAATCCAACAGCACATTCAAAGGATCATACACCATGATCAAGGGGGGTTTATCCCAGGAATGCAAGGATTCTTCAATATATGCAAATCAATCAACGTGATACACCATACTAACAAATTGAAGGAGAAAAACCATATGGTCATCGCAATAGATGCAGAGAAAGCTTTTGACAAAATTCAGCACCCATTTATGATAAAAACCCTCCAGAGAGTAGGCATAGAGGGAACTTTCTCAACATAATAAAGGCCATATTTGACAAACCCACAGCCAACATCGTCCTCAATGGTGAAAAACTGAACCCATCTCCACTAAGATCAGGAAGAAGACAAGGCTGCCCGCTCTCGCCACTCTTATTCAACATAGTTTTGGAAGTTTTAGCCACAGCAATCCGAGAGGAAAGGGAAATAAAAGGAATCCAAATTGGAAAAGAAGAAGTAAAGCTGTCACTGTTTGCAGATGACATGATACTATACATAGAGAATCCTAAAGGTGCTACCAGAAAACTACTAGAGCTAATCAATGAATTTGGTAAAGTAGCAGGATACAAAATTAATGCACAGAAATCTCTGGCATACCTATACACTAATGGTGAAAAATCTGAAAGTGAAATCAAGAAATCACTCCCATTTACCACTGAAGCAAAAAGAATAAAATATCTTGAAATAAACCTACGTAAGAAGACAAAACATCTGTATGCAGAAAATTATAAGACACTGAAGTAATTCATTAAAGATGATACAAATAGATGGAGAGACATACCATGTTCTTTGATTGGAAGAATCAACATTGTGAAAATGACTCTACTACCCAAAGCAATCTACAGATTCAATGCAATCCCTATCAAACTACCACTGTCATTTTTCACAGAACTAGAACCAAAAATTTCACAATATGTATGGAAACAAACTAGACCCCAAATAGCCAAGCAATCTTGAGAACAAAATACGGAGCTGGAGGAATCAGGCTCCCTTACTTCAGACTATACTAGAAAGCTACAGTAATCAAGACAGTATGGTACTGGCACATAAACAGAAATATACATCCATCGAACAGGATAGAAAGCCCAGAGATAAACCCACACCCATATCAGCACCTTATCTTTGATAAAGGAGGCAGGAATTTAAAGTGGAGAAGGGACAGCCACTTCAATAAGTGGTGTTGGGGAAACTGGACAGGTACATGTAAAAATATGAGATTAGATCACTCCCTAATAGCATACACAAAAATAAGCTCAATATGGATTAAAGACCTAAATATAAGGCCAGAAACTATCCAACTTTTAGAGGAAATATAGCCAGGACACTGTCTGACATAAATCACAGCAAGATCCTTTTTGACCCACCTCCTAGCAGAATGGAAATAAGAACAAAATTAAACAAATGGGACCTAAAGAAACTTCCACGTTTTGCACAGCACAGGAAACCATAAACAAGACCAATATAAAACCCTCAGAATGGGAGAAAATATTTGCAAATGAAGTAACTGACAAAGGATTAATCTCCAAAATTTACAAGCAGCTCATGAAGCTCATTAATAAAAAAACAAATAACCCAATACAAAAATCGGCAGAACGCCTAAATAGACTTTTCTCCAAAGAAGATATACAGACTGCCAACAAACTCATGAAAGAATGCTCAACATCATTTATCATCATAGAAATTGAAATCAAAACTACAATGAGATATCATCACACACCAGTCAGAATGGCCATCATCAAAAAATCTAGAAACAATAAATGCTGGAGTGGGTGTGGAGAAAATGGAACACTCTTGCACTGCTGGTGGGAATGTGAATTGGTACAGCCACTATGGAGAACAGTATGGAGGTTCCTTAAAAACTACACATAGAGCAACCATATGACCCAGCAATCCCACTACTGGGCATATACCCTGAGAAAACCATAGTTCAAAAAGAGTCATGTACCAAAATGTTTATTGCAGCTCTATTTACAAGAGCCTGGAGATGGAAACAACCTAAGTGTCCATCATCAGATGAACAGATAAAGAAGATGTGGCACATATATACAATGGAATATTACTCAGCCATAAAAAGGAACGAATCTGAACTATTTGTAATGAGGTGGATAGACCCTGAGTCTGTCATACAGAGTGAAGTAAGTCAGAAAGAGAAAGACAAATACCGTATGCTAACACATATATATGGAATTAAAAAAAAAAAAAGTCATGAAGAACCTAGAGGTAAAACGGGAATAAAGACACAGACCTACTTGAGAACGGACTTGAGGATATGGGGAGGGTGAAGGGTAAGCTGTGACAAAGCGAAAGAGAGGCATGGACATATATACACTACCAAACGTAAGGTAGATAGATAGTGGGAAGCAGCCGCAGAGCACAGGGAGATCAGCTCGGTGCTTTGTGACCGCCTGGAGGGGTGGGATAGGGAGGGTGGGAGGGAGGGAGACGCAATAGGGAAGGGATGTGGGAACAGATGTGTATGTATGACTGATTCACTTTGTTATAAAGCAGAAACTAATAAAAAATAAAATAAATTAAAAAAAAATAAAATTAAAAAAAACTACAGATAGAACTACCATATGACTCAGCAATCCCACTACTGGGCATATACCCTGAGAAAAGCATAATTCAAAAAGACTCATGTACCAAAATGTTTATTGCAGCTCTATTTACAATAGCCTGGAGATGGAAACAACCTAAGTGTCCATCATCAAATGAACGGATATAAAAGATGTGGCACATGTATACAATGGAATATTACTCAGCCATAAAAGGAAACGAAATTGAGCTATTTGCAATGAGGTGGGTGGACCTAGAGTCTGTCATTCAGAGTGAAGTCAGTCAGAAAGAGAAAGACAAATACCTTATGCTAATACATATATATGGAATTTTAGAAAGAAAAATGTCATGAAGAACCTACGGGTAAGACAGGAATAAGGACACAGACTTACTAGAGAATGGACTTGAGGATGTGGGGAGTGGGAAGGGTAAGCTGTGACAAAGTGAGAGAGTGGCATGGACATACATATACTACCAAAAGTTTAATAGATAGCTAATCGGAAGCAGCCACAGAGCACAGGGTGATCTGCTCCGTGCTTTGTGACCACCTAGAAGGGTGGGATAGGGAGGGTGGGAGGGAGACGCAAGAGGGAAGAGATATGGGAACATATGTATAACTGATTCACTTTGTTATAAAGCAGAAAATAACACACGTTTTTAAAGCAATTATACTCCAATAAAGATTTTTTTAAAAAAACAGATGAATACAGTTACCATAGAAGCTTCATGTATACTCTACTTTTGGACTCATCTTAGTGTGATGCATATTTGTTTTTCAGAAAAGCAAAATTTGATCATAAATATGATAAGCATTATCATATGATATGCTTCAATAAAAACTATTTTTTAAAACTTAAAATAAAGTAACTGGAAGCATCTTGAATAATCAACCTAACCTTGATCCTAAAGCCATTAGAGAAAGAAGAACAAAAAACCCTCAAATTTAGCAGAAGGAAAGAAATCATAATGATGAGATCAGTAATAAATGAAAAATAAATGAAGGAAACGATAGCAAAAATCAATAAAACTAAAAGCTGCTTCTTTGAGAAGATAAACAACATTGATAACCCATTAGCCAGACTCATCAGGAGAAAAACGGGGAAGACTCAAATTAATAGAATTATAAATGAAAAAGGAGAAGTAACAACTGACACTGCAGAAATAGAAAGGATCATGAGAGATTACTACAAGCAACTCTATTCCAGTAAAATGGACAACCTGGAAGAATGGAAAAATTCTTAGAAATGCACAACCAGCCAAGACTGAATCAGCAGGAAACAGAAAATATGAACAGACCAATCACAAGCACTGAAATTGAAAACTGTGATTAAAAATCTTCCAACAAACAAAAGCCCAGGACCAGAGAGCACAGGGAGATCATCTCAGTGCTTTGTGACCACCTAGAAGAGTGGGATAGGGAGGGTGAGAGGGAGCGAGATGCAAGAGAGAAGAGACATGGAACATATGTATATGTATAACTGATTCACTTTGTTATAAAGCAGAAACTAGCACACCATTGTAAAGCAATTATACTCCAATAAAGATGTAAAAAATAAAAGAGAAAAGAGAGAAAACCCAAATAAACAAAACAGGAAGTCAAAGGGTAGAAATCACAACATACACTGCAGAAATACAAAAACCCATAATAGAATACTATGAACAATTATATGCCAACAAGTTTGACAACCTCAAAGGAATGGACAACTTTCTAGAAACATACAGCCCACCAAAACTGAAAACTAAGAATAATAGGTAACCTGAACAGACAAATCACTGGAAATGGAATAGAATCTGTAATAAAAAAACAAAATGAAACTCCCTACAATCAAAGTCCAGATCAGATTGCTTCACTGGGGAATTCTACCAACATACAAAGAAGAACTTATTCTGATCCTTCTCAAACTCTTCCAAAAGTTTAAAGAGGAAAGAACACTCCCAAAGACATTCTATGAAACCACTATCACCGTGATACCAAAACCAGACAAAGATACTACCAAAAAAGAAAATTACAGACCAATATCTTTAAGAATATAGACACAAAAATTCTAAACAAAGTATTAGAAAATCAAGTCCAAGCACACATAAAAATGATCATACACCACAACCACGTTGTATTCATTCCAGAGTAAAAGGATGGTTCAACATATGCAAATCAATGTGATACACCTCATTAACAAAAGAAAGGACAAAGACTACATGATCATCTCAATAGATGCAGAAAAAGCATTTGACAAAATTCAACATCCATTCATAATAAAATCCTTTATGAAAGTGGGTATAAAGGGAACATATCTCAACATAATAAAAGCTATTTATGACAAACCCACAGCCAATATAATACTCAATGGTGAAAAGCTGAAAGCCTTCCCACTAAAATCTGGGACAAGACAAAGATGCCCACACTCACCACTTCTCTCCAACTTAGTATTTGAAGTCCGAGCCACAGCAATCAGGCAAAAAAGAGAAATAAAATGTATTCAAATTGGTAGGAACAGGTAAAATTGTCATTATATGCAGATGACATAACAATATATATAGAAAACCATAAAGACTCCACACAAAAACTACTAGAACTGATAAACAAATTGAGCAATGTAGCTGGATACTAGATTAACATACAGAAATCAGTTGCATTTTTTACACTAACTATGAAATATCTGAAAGGGAATGTAAACAAACAATCCCTTTTAAAATTGCATCAAAAAAATAAAATTCTTAGGAATAAACCTCACCAAGGAGGGGAAAGACATATGCCAAGAACTACAAAACATTAATAAATGAAATTAAATATGATTCAAAGAAATGGAAAGATATTCCATGCTCTTGGATTGGAAGAATTAATATTGTTAAAATGGTCATACTACTCAAAGCAATCTACAGATTTAATGCAAGCCCTATTAAATTACCCATGACATTTTTCACAGAAATAGAACAAATAATACTAAAATTTGTATGGAACTATAAAAGACCCAGAATTGCCAAAGTAATCCTGAGGAAAAAGAACAAAGCAGGAGGATGACCCTACCAGACTTCAAACAATACTACAGTAATCAAAACAGCATCGTATTAGCACAAAAACAGACATGGATAAATGGAGCAGAGTAGAGAACCCAGAAATAAACCCACAAACCTATGGCCAGTTAATCTTCAAGAAAGTTGGCAAGAATATACAATGGGGAAAAGACAGTCTCTTCAGCAAGTGGTATTTGGAAAGTTGGACAGTCTCATGTAAATCAATGAAGTTAGAACACACCCTCACACCATACACAAAAATAAACTCAGGGGCTTCCTTGGTGGCACAGTGGTTGAGAGTCCACCTGCCGATGCAGGGGACGCAGTTCGTGCCCCGGTCTGGGAAGATCCCACATGTCGCGGAGTGGCTGGGCCCATGAGCCATGGCCGCTGAGCCTGCACGGCTGGAGCCTGTGCGCCGCAGCAGGAGAGGCCACAGCAGTGAGAGGCCTGCATACTGCAAAAAAATAATAATAAATAAATAAATAAACTCAAAATGGATTAAAGACTTAACTATAAGGCAAGACACCATAAAACTCTTAGAAGAGAACATAGGCAAAACATTCTCTGACATAAGTTGTACAAATATTTTCTTAGGTCTGTCTCCTAAGGCAATAGAAATAAAAGCAAAAACAAACAAATGGGACCTAATCAAACATATAAGCTTTTGCATAACAAAGGAAACCATGAACAAAACAAAAAGCCACCTACAGACAGGGAGAAAGTATTTGCAAATGATGCGACTGACAAAGGCTTAATTTCCAAAATGTCAAAGAGCTCATACAACTCAACAATTAAAGAAAAACAACCCAATCCAAAAATGGGCAGAAGACCTAAATAGACATTTCTCCAAAGAAGACATACAGATGGCTAATGGGCACATGGAAAGATGTTCAATATCACTAATTATTAGACAAATGCAAATCAAAACTACAATTGATGTACCACCTCACACCAATCAGAATAGTCATCATTAAAAAGTCTACAAATGCTGGAGAGGATGTGGAGAAGAGGGAATCCTCTTACACTCTTGGTGGGAATGTAAATTGGTACAACCACTATGGAGAACAGTATGGAGGTTCCTCAGAAAATTAAAAATAGAGTTGCCATATGATCCAGCAATCCCACTCCTGGACATATTCCCAGACAAAACTGTAATTCGAAAAAATACATGCACCCCAGTGTTCATAGCAGCACTATTTACGATAGCCAAGCCATGGAAGCAACCTAAATGTCCACAGACGAATGGATAAAGAAGATGTGGTATATATCTACAGTGGAATATTACTCAGCCATCAAAAAGAATGAAATAATGTCATTTGCAACAACATGGATGGACATAGAGATGATCATACCAAGTGAAGTTAGTCAGAAAGAGAAAGACAAATACCATATGATATCACATATGTTAAATCCAAAATACAACACAAATCAACCTATCTACAAAACAGAAACAGACTCACAGATATAAAGAACAGACTTGTGGTTGCCAAGGGGGAAGGTGGGTAGGGAAGGGAAAGATTGGGAGTTTGGGATTAACAGAGGCAAACTATTATATATAGGATGAATAAACAACAAGGTCCTATTATATAACACAGGGAACTATATTCAATATCCTGTGACAAACCATAATGGAAAAGAATATGAAAAAGATCAGATACAGATATACAGATGTAGATATATATAGATATATAACTGAGTCACTTTGCTGTACAGAAGAAATTAATACAACATTGTAAATCAACTATACTTCAATAACATTTCTTTAAGAAAGAGAGAGAAAACTAGTCTACAGGAGACATTCTCTTGTTCCTCCTAGAACTACTGGGGATGAATTTACAGAGACTGGAATTCCCTCAGAGCAGGTAGAAACAGAAGCGGGGAAAAACTAACTCAACCATCAATAACACTGTGTTCTTAAACCCAGGCTAGCAAGGACGCTTCTAACAATATTATTGCTTACATGCTGCTCCTCTAGACTCAGCCCTTTGAGGAGGGACACTATTGTCTAGTATTTCTGTTCCTGGACCCATAGCCCACAGTCTAGTGCATAGTAAGCACTTAATAAAAATGTGTTGATGCCAAGGTAATTAAGTTGGTGGAACACATGAAGGGCTTTTAGCAACTGAGAAATGGAAGATTATTCTGGAAGCTGAACTTGGTAATCCTTTCAGAACCAACACACAGAGATAAGCTAATCTTCATAGCTAGTAATTAATTATAGACACCTGAAACATTCAAGCAACTCTTTATAACTCCACAGTACTGGAAAACATGATGTGCCTTGCAAAATACTTTCTTGTGCAGGATCCAGGGGCTGAAACTATGAGGCCAGTGTTTCTACTTTACTAATGTCTGATGCTAATCCTCTTTCTGAGGTCTTCCCAGTGTTTGAAGGAGAGGCAGTATGGTGAGAAGCAAGCTGACTAAACTGGGGGCAGAAGAACTGGTTGCTAGTTTTCAGTTCTGCCACCACCAAGTTGTGGACATTGGTCATGTCTCAGGCAATAATTCAATTCCATTTCTGTCTCTCCCAGTGTATGATCAGCTCCCTAATGGCGAGTTATTTCTTTTTTAAAAAATATTTATTTATGTATTTAGGCTGTGCTGGGTCTTAGCTGTGGCACGTGGGATCTTTGTTGCAGCATGCGGACTCAGTTGCAGCATGTGGACTCTTAGTTGTGGCATGCATGCAGGATCTAATTCCCCAACCAGGGATTGAACAAGGGCCCCCTGCATTGGGAGCTCAGAGTCTTACCCACTGGACCACCAGGGAAGTCCCCAAGAGTCATTTCTTATTCATCATCATCCATCCAGTTCTTCATGCCATGCCTGACATGGGGAGGACACCTGGTAAAGTTAAACCAATGGATGTGTGGATGACTCTACTGATGAAACAAGGGTGTTGAACTAAGTCCAAGTGTCCAAGGGATGTTAAAAGCACAGAAAAAAATGATGCAGCTTCCAAATCATCAATTTGGCACAAAGTTTGGAGAAGGAAAGAATTTTTTAAATAAAATATATGTTGTGGAGTATGAAGTAAAAATTTTCTTTTTTTGCGATACGCCGGCCTCTCACTGTTGTGGCCTCTCCCATTGCGGAGCACAGGCTCCGGACGTGCAGGCTCAGCGGCCATGGCTCACAGGCCCAGCTGCTCTGCGGCATGCGGGATCCTCCCGGACCGGGACACGAACCCGTGTCCCCTGCATCGGCAGGCGGACTCTCAACCACTGCACCACCAGGGAAGCCCTGGAGTAAAATTTTTAACATAAAATAGGAAACTTCAAGGACGTTTCCTCAATCGTGGAGGCCACTTCAGTCAAGCCTCTGGGCCTCTCTCATGCCTTAGGGATTCTTTGGTGGAAATGCTTAAGGCTGGATTCAGTGCCCTCTGAAGTCAGATCTGCTCTGATATTCTGTAATATGATGACTTCTCACAATCTGGCCAGTGAAAATGCCACTGGACATCACCTTCTGTCCCTCCCCTGCCACACAGTTCCTCACTGCAATCTCTCCACCAAGGGCTCTTTACTTGCTAATCTAAATTTTCCTGGCACAATCATTAATGCTTTGCTGTCTCCTGACTTGCCTTTTTCTCTCCCTGCCACACCTCCACCACCCTACACTACCCTGGAGCTAATCACGGGCAGGATGCCCATCAAAACAGTGGTACTCTTCCTGTTTCAACCCATGGCAGCCAACTGCTGAGTGTTCTTTATACCATGACTGAGGATGGAATGAGCAAGTCATCCAAGGCCCTTTAACCAGCTGGGCTGGTTTGTTTACACTAATGAGAGGCAGAAGGCTGTGGGGTCACTGCTACCAGATGAGATAAATTGAAATGTCCCAGGTACTATTGCTGCTTCCCAAACTACCCACAAACTTAGTGGTGTAAGAAAAACCACTACTTTATTGTGCTCACAGATTTTGTGTGTCAGGGATTCAGAGAGCACACAGAGGGATAACTTGTCTCTGCTCCATGGTGTTGAGAACTGCAAAAACTTGGCATGAATGACTCTGTCCAAACCCTTGCAGCAAGAGACTTGACAAAACACTAGCATGGATTCCAGCAGCTTAAGGCCGTGTCCCTGGGATGACCCAGCCCCTGCTGAGTTCCTGTCTGGAAAAGCTCAAGCATGCCAAAAGAATTAAGCATTTGTTCCAGCCAACACTTGGATAGGTAGGCCCCTGACCTCCCTTTTCTCAGAACATTTATTAAAAACTTACTAATGTAAATCCTTCCTCTGTCTCTTTGAGATGTATATGTATCACCTATAATCCAGACGTGTCTTTGTAAAGGACCTGAAAGCCATTCCTTTGAAAAGTAATCATTGGGAAGGATAAAGCACTTATCTCCCAGTCTCTGTGGGAGGGTAGAAGCCTAACTTTGAAAAATGCCAGTTAGCAGACATAGATGACCTAATCACATTGACACTGACCAACACTTTTACCTGATTTTAGCAATTTTTCACTTCCTTCTCTGCTTGAGCCCCCACTCATTACCCCTCCCCACTCTCCAGGAGTCACCTCTACACAGATTGGAATTGAGCTCACAACACACAGGTCCCTTCTCATATTCAAGGGGAGAGGACATCGACCAAACTCTCAAAGAAAAAAGTGCCAAATTGATTTAAAACTACCACATGCACCAAGTTCCAAGCTTTATAGACAATAGGACTTCATTATTTGCAGATTCCACATTTGTGAATTTGCCTATTTGTTAAAATGTATTTTTTAACTCCAAAATCACATACTAGCCATGCTCTAGGATAAGTACACAGCTGCAAAAAGTTTCATCGTCTATTTAGTGCCATGTTTTTCACATTTTAGTGCTTTTTATTGGTGATTTCTCTCCTTAGAATGGCCTCCAAGTGCAGTGCTGTCTGGAGTTCCTAAGAACAAGGTGGCTGTGATGTGCTCAAGTCTGAGAAAACACTGGGTTAGAGTAATCACCGCAGAACATGCATTATACAACCAC
Organism: Hyperoodon ampullatus; assembly: GCF_949752795.1. Taxonomy (NCBI): domain Eukaryota; kingdom Metazoa; phylum Chordata; class Mammalia; order Artiodactyla; family Ziphiidae; genus Hyperoodon; species Hyperoodon ampullatus. The sequence goes on from NC_136917.1 coordinate 148,343,304, forward strand.
GAGTGTTGGAGTACAGCATTCATGTTGTATTCTCTTATCATGAACCTTCAAGAGTACATTACCAGTCAAAAAATCTTGCATAATAATAAGAATGCTCACACAGCTTTATTCGAAATATTCAAAACACTGGAAACAATCTGGTGTCCATCAATAGCAGAATGGACAAATGAACTGTGATATATATATAAAATGGAATACCACTCAGCAGTAAAAAGGAATGAACTGTGGATACAAGTAATGATATGTAAGAAACTCAAGAGGTTATGCTGAAGACAAGAAAATTTATCAAAAAGAATATATACTGGATAATTTTTTAAAATAAAATTTGAAAACAGGCAAAACCAACTTATAGCGGAAAAATTCAAAATAGGGGTTGGGCGGGAGTGGAGATTGACTAGCAAGAGGCATATGGAGCACTGTTGGGCTCCACCCCCAGAATATCTGATTCAGATTGACGAATTTGCATTTCTAAGTTTCCAGAGGTTGTAGACAAGATGGTAGACTAGAAGGACTTGAGCCCACCTCCTCTCATGAAAACACCAAAATCACAACTAACTGCTGAATAACCATCAAAAAACAAGACAGGAAATTACCAAAAAAAATTTACATCCAAAGACAAAGAAGAAGCCACAATGAGATGGTAGGAGGGGCACATCTGTGATACAATTGAATCTTATACCCACCTGGTGGGTGACCACAAACTGGAAATTAATTATATCACAGAGGGTTTCTCACAGGAGTGAGAGTCCTGAGCCCCATGTCAGGCTCCCCAGTCTGGGTGTCTGGAATCAGGAAGAGGAGCCCCCAGAGCATTTGGTTTCGAAGGCCAGAGGGGCTTGATTGCGGGAACTCCACAGGACTGGGGAAAACAGAAACTCCACTCTTGGTGGGTGCACACAAGGTCTCATGTACACTGGGACCCTGGGTAAAAAGCAATGAAGCCTGGGCCAGAAATACCTGCTGGTCTTGGAGGGTCTCCTAGAGAGCTGGTGGGGGGAGGGTGTTGGCTCACTGTGGGAACAAAGACACTAGTGGTGGAGGTACTGGGGAGTAATCATTGGCGTGAGCTCTCCTGGAGCCCCCAGTTTGAAAACAAAACCTGGCCCAAGCCAAGCCTGTAGGCTCCAGTGCTCGGACACCTCAGGCCAAACAACCAACAGGGCAGAAGACAGCCCCACCCATAAGCAGACAGGCTGCCCTAAAGTCTACCTGAGCCCACAGTTGCCTCTAAATACACCAGCTGACATGACCCTGCCCACCAGAGGGACAAGACCCAGCTCCACCCACAAGTAGGCAGGCACCAGTACCTCCCACCAGGAAGTCTGCACAAGCCTCTTTGATCAGCCTCACCCACCAGGGAGCAGACACCATAAGCAAGAAGAACTACAATCCTGCAGCCTGCAGAACGAAGATCATAAACACAGAAAGTGAGACAAAATATGCTCCAGACAAAGGAATAAGATAAAACCCCAGAAAAACAACTAAGTGAAGTAGAGATAGGCTATCTACCCAAAAAAGAATTCGGAGTAATGATAGTAAAGATGATCAAAGATCTCAAAAAAAGAATGGAGGCACAGACCAACATGATACAAGAAATGTTTAACAAAGTGCTAGAAGAGGGGCTTCCCTGGTGGCGCAGTGGTTGAGAGTCCACCTGCTGATGCAGGGGACACAGGTTCATGCCCTGGTCCAGGAAGATCCCACATGCCACGGAGCAGCTGGGCCCGTGAGCCATGGCTGCTGAGCCTGTGCATCCGGAGCCTGTGCTCCCCAATGGTAGAGGCCACAACAGCGAGAGACCCGCGTACTGCAAAAATAAATAAATAAATAAATAAAATAAAGAGCTAGAAAATATAAAGAACAGAGTTGAACAATACAATAATTGAAATGAAAATACACTAGAATGAATCAATAGCAGAATAAATGAGGCAGAAGAATGGATAAGTGAGCTGGAAGACAGAATGGTAGAAATCACTGCCATGGAACACAACAAAGAAAAAAGAATGAAAACATATGAGCACAGTTTAAGAGACCTCTGCCACAATATTAAACACACCAACATTTGCATTATACAGGTCCCATACAGAGAAGAGAGAGAGAAAGGGCCTGAGATATTTGAAGAGATAATAGCTGAAAACTTCCCTAACATGGGAAAGGAAACAGTTACCCAAGTCCAGGAAGCACAGAGAGTCCCATACAAGATAAACCCAAGGAGGAACACGTCAAGACACATATTAATCAAATGGACAAAAATTAAAGACAAAGATAAATTATTAAAAGCAACAAGGGAAAAGCAACAAATAGCATTCAAGGGAATTTCCATAAGGTTATCTGCTGATTTTTCAGCAGAAACTCTGTAGACCAGAAGGGAGTGTCACCATATATTTAAAGTGATGAAAGGAAAAAACCTATAACCAGGAATACTCTACCCAGCAAGGATCTCATTTAGATTCGATGGAGAAATCAAAAGATTTACAGACAAGCAGAACTAAGAGAATTCAGCACCACTAGACCAGCTTTGCAACAAATGTTAACAGAACTTCTCTAGGAGGAAAACAAAAGGCCACAACTAGAAACAAGAAAATTATGAATGGGAAAGCTCACTGGTAAAGGCAAACATACAGTAAAGGTAGAAAATCAGTCACACACAAATATGATATCAAACCCAGCAATCATGAGAAGAGGAGAGTAGAAATGCAGGATATTGGAAATGTATTTGAAATTAAGAGGCCAGCAACTTAAAACAATCTTGTATATATATAGACTGCTATATCAAACCCCATGGTAACTGCCAACTAAGAATCTACTATAGATACACACAGAAAAAAGAAAAAGGAATCCAAACACAACACTAAAATTAGTCATCTAATCACAAGAGAAGAGAACAAAAGAGGAAGGGAAGAAAAATTACCTACTAAAACAAATCCAAACAATTAACAAAATGGCAATAAGAACATACATATTGATAATTACCTTAAAAGTAAATGGATTAAATACTGCAACCAAAAGACATAGACTGGCTGAATGGATACAAAAACAAGACCCATATATATGCTGTCTACAAGAGACCCACTTCAGATCTAAGGACACGTACAGACTGAAAGTGAGGGGATGGAAGAAGCTATTCCATACAAATGGAAATCAAAAGAAAGTGGTAGTATCAACACCCCTATGAGACAAAGTAGACTTTAAAATAAAGACTGTTACAAGAGACAAAGGAGGACACTGAATAATGATCTAGGGATCAATCCAAGAAGAAGCTATAACACTTGTAAATATATATGCACCCAACATAGGAGCACCTAAGTATATGAGGCAAATACTAAATGCCATAGAAGGAGAAATCGACAGTAACACAATAATACTGGGGTAAACTAACACCCCACTTTCATCAATGGACAGATCGTCCAGACAGAAAATCAATAAGGAAACACAGGCCTTAAATGACACATTAGACCAGGTGAACTTAATTGATATTTATATAGCATTCCATCTAATAGCAGTAGAATACACATTCTTCTCTAGGGAACATGGAACATTCTCCAGGATAGAGCACATGCTGGGCCACAAAGCAAGCCCTGGTAAATTTACAAAAATTGAAAGCATATCAAGCATCTTTCCTGACCACAACACTATGAGATTAAAATTCAACTACAGGAAAAAAACTGTAAAAAAATACCCCACAAACACGTGGAGGCCAAACAATATGCTACTAAACAACAAATGGATCACTGAAGAAATCAAAGAGGAAATCAAAGAATACCTAGAGACAAATGAAAACAAAAACACAACAGTACAAAACCTATGGGATCCAGCAAAAGCAGTTCTAAGAGGGAAGTTTATAGCAATACAATCTTACCTCAGGAAACAAGAAAAATCTCAAATAAACTAACTTTACACCTAAAGCAACTACAGGAACAACAAACAAATTGCAAACTTAGTAGAAGGAAAGAAACTGTAAAGATTAGAGCAGAAATAAATAAAATAGAGATGAAGAGAACAATAGAAAATATCAATGAAACTAAAAGTTGGTTCTTTGAAAAGATAAAAAAAAATTCATAAACCTTTAGCCAGACTCATCACAAGAAAAAGGGAATGGGCTCAAATCAATAAAATTATAAGTGAAAAAGGAGAAGTTACCACAGATACCACAGAAATACAAAGGATCATAAGAGACTACTACAAGCAACTATATGTCAATAAAATAGACAACCTTGAAGAAATGGGCAAATTCTTAGGAAGGTACAATTTCCCAAGGCTGAACCAGGAAGAAATAGAAAATATGAACAGACCAATCACAAGTACTGAAATTGAATCCATGATTTAAAAACTTCCAACAAACAAGAGTTCAGGGCCAGATGGCTTTACAGGCGAATTCTATCAAACATTTAGAGAAGAGTGAACACCTATCCTTCTGAAACTATTTCAAAAAATTGCAGGACAAAGGGAAGATGGCGGAGGAGTAAGACGCGGAGATCGCCTTTCTCCCCACAGATACATCGGAAATTCATCTACACGTGGAACAAGTCCAACGGGGCACCTACTGAACGCTGACAGAAGACCTCAGACCCCCCAAAAGGCAAGAAACTCCCCACATACCTGGGTAGGTCAAAAGAAAAAAAAAGAATAAACAGAGACAATAGGATATGGACGGGACCTGCACCAGTGGGAGGGAGCCGTGAAGGAGGGAAGGTTTCTACACACTACAAGCCCCTTCGCGGGCGGAGACTGCAGGTGGCGGAGGGGGAAAGCTTCGGAGTAGCGGAGGAGAGCACAGCAACAGGGGTGCGGAGGGCAAAGCGGAGAGATTCTGGCGCAGAGGATTGGTGCCCTCAGGCACACACCAGCCCGAGAGGCTTGTCTGCTCCGCCACCGGGGCGGGCGGGGCTGGGAGCTGAGGCTCGGGTATCGGCTTTCGGTCAGAGCGCAGGGAGAGGACTGGGGCTGGCGGCAGGAAGAGAGCCTGAAGGAGTTGGTGCACCACGGTTAGCCCGGAGGGAGTCCGGGGAAAGGGTCTGGAGCTACCAGAGAGGCAAGAGACTTTTTTCCCTTTCGTTGCCTGGTGCGCGAGGAGAGGGCATTAAGAGGGCTGCTTGGGGAGGCGCCGGAGACAGGCGCGAGCCGCGGGTAGGGCGCGGACCTCGGAGACGGGTGTGGGACGCTGGGGCTGCCGCCGCCGCCGCCGCCGCCACCGCCGCCGCCGCCGCGGGGCCTGTGTGCGAGCGCGGGTCACTGTCCGCCCCGCCTTCCGGGGGGCCTGTGCACCCCGCCACTGCCGGGGTCCCGGGACCCGGGGACGGCTTTCCCAGGAGGGCGCACGGAGCGCCACGGGCTGCTGCAACGTCACGCCGGCCTCTGCCGCCGCAGGCCCGCCCCACACTGCGCGCCCCTCCCTCCCCTCTGCCTGAGTGAGCCAGAGCTCCCGAATCAGCGGCTCCTTTAAACCCGTCCTGTCTGAGCGAAGAACGGACGCCCTCCGGCGACCTACGCGCAGAGGCGGGGCCAGGTCCAGGGCTGAGACCCGGGAGTTGTGAGAGCAGAGACAGGGAAATCTCTCTGTGCAGCCTCGGAGGCAGCGGATTAAAGCTCCACGGTCCATTTGATGTGCCCTGCGTCTGTGGAGTGCATGAATGGACAGCGAATCATCCCAAATTGAGGAAGTGGACCTTGAGGACAAGATTTAAGACTTTCCCCCCCTTTTTTTTTCCTCTTTTTACAACGAATTATCTCAAATTAAGGAGGTGGACTTAGCAAGATTTCAGACTTCTCGCCCTTTTCCTCTTTTTACAACGAATTATCCCAAATTGAGGAGGTGGACTTGGAGAGCAAGATTTTTGATTTTTCCCCCTGCTCTCTTTTTCTGAATGTGTATGTGTAATCTTCTGTGTAAGATTCTCTCTGTATAGCTTTGCTTCCATCATATGTCCCAGGGTTCTATCTGTCCGTTTTTTTTCAATAATTACTTTTTAATTTTAATAACGCTACTATATTTCATACTTTATTCTATTTTACTTTACCTGCTCTTTCTTTTTTTCCTACCTTCCCTTCCTCCCTCCCTCCCTCCGCTCCTCCTTTCCTTCTTTCTTTTTCTTTCCTCCCTCCCTCCCTCCCTTCTTCTTTCCAATTTCTTTTTCTTTCCTTCCTCCCTCCCTCCCTCCCTTCTTCCATTCACTCTTCCTTTTGCTTTCATTCCTCCCTCCCTTCCTCCTTTCTTTCCTTCTTTCTTTCCATCCTTCCTCCCTCCCTCCCTCCTTTCTTTCTTTCTTCCTTCCTTCCTTTCTTCCCTTCTTCCTCTCTTTCCCTCTCTCTTTCTTCTACTAATTCTTTCTTTCTACTTTTTCTCACTGTTATTCTGAGCCGGGTGGATGAAAGGCTCTTGGTGCTGCAGCCAGGAGTCAGTGCTGTGCCTCTGAAGTGGGAGAGCCAACTTCAGGACACGGGTCCACAAGAGACCTCCCAGCTCCACATAATATCAAGCAGCGAAAATCTCCCAGGGATCTCCATCTCAACACCAGCACCCAGCTTCAGTCAACGACCAGCAAGCTACAGTGCTGGTCACCCTATGCCAAGCAACTAGCAAGGAAGGAACACAACCCCACCCATTAGCAGAGAGGCTACCTAAAAACATAATAAGGCCACAGGCACCCCAAAACACACCACCGGACGTGGACCTGTCCACCAGAAAGGCAAGATCGAGCCTCGGCCACCAGAACACAGGCATTAGTCCCCCCCACCAGGAAGCCTACACAACCTACTGAAACAACCTTAGCCACGGGGGACAGACACCAAAAACAATGGGAACTACGAATCTGCAGCCTGCAAAAAGGAGACCCCAAACACAGTAACATAAGCAAAATGAGAAAGCAGAAAAACACACATCAGGTGAAGGACCAAGATAAAAACCTACCAGACCTAACAAATGAAGAGGTAATAGGCAGTCTACCTGAAAAAGAATTCAGAATAATGATAGTAAAGCTGATCCAAGATTCTATTTCCCAGATCCAAAATCTTGGAAATAGAATAGACAATATGCAAGAAACAGTTAACAAGGACCTAGAAGAACTAAAGATGAATCAAGCATTGATTAAAAACACAATAAATGAAATGAAAAATACTCTACATGGGATCAATAGCAGAATAACTGAGGCAGAAGAACGGATAAGTGAGGTGGAAGATAAAATAGTGGAAATAACTGATGCAGAGCACAATAAAGAAAAAAGAATGAAAAGAACAGAGGACAGTCTCAGAGACCTCTGGGACAACATTAAACGCACCAACATTCGAATTATAGGGGTTCCAGAAGAAGAAGAGAAAAAGAAAGGGACTGAGAAAATATTTGAAGAGATTATAGTTGAAAACTTCCCTAATATGGGAAAGGAAATAGTGAATCAAGTCCAGGAGGCACAGAGAGTCCCATACAGAATAAATCCAAGGAGAAATACGCCAAGACACATATTAATCAAACTGTCAAAAATTAAACACAAAGAAATCATATTAAAAGCAGCAAGGGAAAAACAACAAATAACACACAAGGGAATCCCCATCAGGTTAACAGCTGATCTCTCAGCAGAAACTCTACAAGCCAAAAGGGAGTGGCAGGACATAATTAAAGTGATGAAGGAGAGAAACCTGCAACCAAGATTACTCTACCCAGCAAGGATCTCATTCAGATTTGATGGAGAAATTAAAACGTTTACAGACAAGCAAAAGCTGAGAGAGTTCAGCACCACCAAACCAGCTTTACAACAAATGCTAAAGGAACTTCTCTAGGCAAGAAACACAACAGAAGGACTATACCTACAATAACGAACCCAAAGCAATTAAGGAAATGGGAATAGGAACATACATATCAATAATTACCTTAAATGTAAATGGACTAAATGCTCCCACCAAAAGACACAGAGTGGCTGAATGGATACAAAAACAAGACCCATATATATGCTGTCTAAAAGAAACCCACTTCAGACGAAGAGACACATACAGATTGAAAGTAAGGGGATGGAAAAAGATATTCCATGCAAATGGAAATCAAAAGAAAGCTGGAGTAGCAATTCTTATATCAGACAAAATAGACTTTAAAATAAAGACTATTAGAAGAGACAAAGAAGGACACTACATAACGATAAACGGATCAATCCAAGAAGAAGATATAACAATTGTAAATATTTATGCACCCAACATAGGAGCACCTCAATACATAAGGCAAATACTAACAGCCATAAAAGGAGAAATCAACAGTAACACAATCATAGTAGGGGACTTTAACACCCCACTTTCACCAATGGACAGATCATCCAAAATGAAAATAAATAAGGAAACACAAGCTTTAAATGATACATTAAACAAGATGGACTTAGTTGATATTTATAGGACATTCCATCCAAAAACAACAGAATACACATTTTTCTCAAGTGCTCATGGAACATTCTCCAGGATAGATCATATCTTGGGTCACAAATCAAGCCTTGGTAAATTTAAGAAAATTGAAATTGTATCAAGTATCTTTTCTGACCACAATGCTATGAGACTAGACATCAATTACAGGAAAAGATCTGTAAAAAATACAAACACATGGAGGCTAAACAATACACTACTCAAGAACGAAGTGATCACTGAAGAAATCAAAGAGGAAATTAAAAAATACCTAGAAACAAATGACAATGGAGACACGACGACCCAAAACCTATGGGACGCAGCAAAACAGTTCTAAGGGGGAAGTTTATAGCACTATACAATCCCACCTTAAGAAACAGGAAACATTTCAAGTAAACAACCTGGCCCTGCACCTAAAGCAATTAGAGAAAGAAGAACAAAAAACCCCCAAAGTTAGCAGAAGGAAAGAAATCATAAAGATCAGATCAGAAATAAATGAAAAAGAAATGAAGGAAACGATAGCAAAGATCAACCAAACTAAAAGCTGGTTCTTTGAGAAGATAAACAAAATTGACAAACCATTAGCCAGACTCATCAAGAAAAGAAGGGAGAAGACTCAAATCAATAGAATTAGAAATGAAAAAGGAGAAGTAACAACTGACACTGCAGAAATACAAAAGATCATGAGAGATTACTATAAGCAACTCTATGCCAGTAAAATGGACAACCTGGAAGAAATGGACAAATTCTTAGAAATGCACAACGTGCCAAGACTGACTCAGGAAGAAATAGAATATATGAATAGACCAATCACAAGTACTGAAATTGAAACTGTGATTAAAAATCTTCCATCAAACAGAAGCCCAGGACCAGATGGCTTCACAGGCGAATTCTATCAAACATTTAGAGAAGAGCTAACACCCATCCTTCTCAAACTCTTCCAAACAATATCAGAGGAAGGAACACTCCCAAACTCATTCTACGAGGCCACCATCACGTTGATACCAAAACCAGGCAAGGATGTCACAAAGAAAGAAATCTACAGGCCAATATCACTGATGAACATAGATGCAAAAATCCTCAACAAAATACTAGCAAACAGAATCCAACAGCACATTAAAAGGATCATACACCATGATCAAGTGGGGTTTATTCCAGGAATGCAAGGATTCTTCAATATATGCAAATCAATCAACGTGATACACCATATTAACAAGTTGAAGGAGAAAAACCATATGATCATCTCAATTGATGCAGAGAAAGCTTTCGACAAAATTCAACACCCATTTATGATAAAAACCCTGCAGAAAGTAGGCATAGAGGGAACTTTCCTCAACATAATAAAGGCCATATATGACAAACCCACAGCCAACATTGTCCTCAATGGTGAAAAACTGAAACCGTTTCCACTAAGATCAGGAACAAGACAAGGCTGCCCACTCTCACCACCCTTATTCAACATAGTTTTGGAAGTTTTAGCCACAGCAATCAGAGAAGAAAAGGAAATAAAAAGAATCCAAATTGGAAAAGAAGAAGTAAAGCTGTCACTGTTTGCAGATGACATGACACTATACATAGAGAATCCTAAAAATGCTACCGAAGAACTACTAGAGCTAATCAATGAATTTGGTAAAGTAGCAGGATACAAAATTAATGTACAGAAATCTCTGGCATTCCTGTACACTAATGATGAAAAATCTGAAAATGAAATCAAGAAAACACTCCCATTTACCTTTGCAACAAAAAGAATAAAATATCTAGGAATAAACCTACCTAAGGAGACAAAAGACCTGTATGCAGAAAATTATAAGACACCGATGAAAGAAATTAAAAATGATACAAATAGATGGAGAGATATACCATGCTCCTGGATTGGAAGAATCAATATTGTGAAAATGACTCTACTACCCAAAGCAATCTACAGATTCAATGCAATCCCTATCAAACTACCACTGGCATTTTTCACAGAACTGGAACAAAATATTTCAAAATTTGTTTGGAAAAACAAAAGACCCCGAATAGCCAAAGCAATCTTGAGAACGAAAAACGGAGCTGGAGGAATCAGGCTCCCTGACTTCGGACTATACTACAAAGCTACAGTAATTAAGACAGTGTGGTACTGGCATAAAAACAGAAAGATAGATCAGTGGATCAGGATAGAAAGCCCAGAGATAAACCCACGCACATATGGCCAACTTATCTTTGATAAAGGAGGCAGGAATGTACAGTGGAGAAAGGACAGCCTCTTCAATAAGTTGTGCTGGGAAAACTGGACAGGGACATGTAAAAGTTTGGGACTAGATCATTCCCTAATACCATACACAAAAATAAGCTCAAAATGGATTAAAGACCTAAATGTAAGGCCAGAAACTATCAAACTCTTAGAGGAAAACATAGGCAGAACACTCTATGACATAAATCACAGCAAGATCCTTTTGGACCCACCTCCTAGAGAAATGGAACTAAAAACAAACAAATGGGACCTAATGAAACTTCAAAGCTTTTGCACAGCAAAGGAAACCATAAACAAGACCAAAAGACAACCCTCAGAATGGGAGAAAATATTTGCAAATGAAGCAACTGACAAAGGATTAATCTCCAAAATTTATAAACAGCTCATGCAGCTCAATAGCAAAAAAACAAACAACCCAATCCAAAAATGGGCAGAAGACTTAAATAGGCATTTCTCCAAAGAAGATATACAGACTGCCAACAAACACATGAAAGAATGCTCAACATCATTCATCATTAGAGAAATGCAAATCAAAACTACAATGAGATATCATCTCACACCAGTCAGAATGGCCATCATCAAGAAATCTAGAAACAATAAATGCTGGAGAGGGTGTGGAGAAACGGGAACACTCTTGCACTGCTGGTGGGAATGTGAATTGGTACAGCCACTATGGAGAACAGTATGGAGGTTCCTTAAAAAACTAAAAATAGAACTACCATATGACCCAGCAATCCCACTACTAGGCATATACCCCGAGAAAACCATAATTCAAAAAGAGACATGTACCAAAATGTTCATTGCAGCTCTATTCACATAGCCCGGAGCTGGAAACAACCTAAGTGTCCATCATCGGATGAATGGATAAAGAAGATGTGGCACATATATACAATGGAATATTACTCAGCCATAAAAAGAAACGAAACTGAGCTATTTGTAATGAGGTGGATAGACCTAGAGTTTGTCATACAGAGTGAAGTAAGTAAGAAAGAGAAAGACAAATACCGTATGCTAACACATATATATGGAATTTAAAAAAAAATGTCATGAAGAACCTAGGGGTAAAACGGGAATAAAGACACAGACCTACTTGAGAATGGACTTGAGGATATGGGGAGGGGGAAGGGTAAGCTGTGACAAAGCGAAAGAGAGGCATGGACATATATACACTACCAAACGTAAGGTAGATAGATAGAGGGAAGCAGCCGCAGAACACAGGGAGATCAGCTCGGTGCTTTGTGACCGCCTGGAGGGGTGGGATGGGGAGGATGGGAGGGAGGGAGCTGCATGAGGGAAGGGATGTGGGAACAGATATATATGTATGACTGATTCACTTTGTTATAAAGCAGAAACTAATAAAAAAAATTAAAATAATAAAAAAAATTGCAGAGGAAGGAACACTCCCAAACTCATTCTGTGAGCTGGAGGAATCAGGCTCCCTGACTTCAGACTATACTCTAAAACTACAGTAATCGAAACAGTACAGTACTGGGAATTCCCTGGCAGTCCAGTGGTTAGGACTCCACACTCTCACTGCCAAGGGCCTGGGTTCAATCCCCCTGGTTGGGGAGTTAAGATTCCACAAACTGCATGGCACAGCCAAAAAAACAAAACAAAACAGTATGGTACTGGCACAAAGACAGACTTACAGATCAATGGAAGCAGATAGAAGGCTAGAAAGCTCAGAAAAAAACCCACACACCTATGGTCAATTAATCTATGACAAAGGAGACAAGAATATACAATGTAGAAAAGACTGTCTCTTCAATAAGTGGTGCTGGGGAAACTGGACAGTCACATGTAAAAGAATGAAGTTAGAACATTCTTTAACACCATATACAAAAATAAACTCAAAATGGATTAAAGACCTAAATGTAAGACCAAATACTATAAAACTCTTAGAAGAAAACATAGGCAGAACACTCTTTGACATAAATTGCAACAATATCTCTTTGGATCCACCTCCTAGAGTAATGAAAATAAAAACAAAAAACAAACAAATGGGACCCAATTAAACTTAATAGCTTCTGCACAGCAAAGGAAACCATAAACAAAACAAAAGATAACCCACAGAATGGGAGAAAATAATTTTCAAACGAGCAACTGACAAGGGATTAATCTCCAAAATATACAAACAGCTCATGCAGCTCAATATCAAAACAACAAACAACAAACCCAATTAAAAAATGGGCAGAAGATCTAAAGAGATATTTCTCTAAAGAAGACCTACAGATGGCCAAGAGGCACATGAAAGTATACTCAACATGGTTAAGAGTTAGAGAAATGCAAATCAAAACTACAATGAGGTATTACCTCACACCAGTCAGAATGGCCATCATCAAAATATCTACACACAATAAATGCTGGAGAGAGTGTGGAAAAAGGGAACCCTCTTGCACTGTTGGTGGGAATGTAACTTGATACAACCACTATGGAGAACAGTATGGAGGGTCCTAAAAAACTAAAAATAAAGCTACCATATGACCCAGCAATCCCACTACTGGGCATATACCCTGAGAGAACTATAATTTGAAAAGATACATGCACCCCAATGTTCACTGCAGCACTATTTACAATAGCCAAGACATGGAAGCAACCTAAATGTCCATCAAATGAATGGATCAAGGAGATGTGGTACACATGTACAATGGAATATTACTCAGCCATGAAAGGAAAGAAATAATGCCATTTGCAGCAACATAGATGGACCTAGAGATTGTCATTCTAAGCGATGTAAGTCATAAAGACAAATACCATATGATACCACTTATATGTGGAATCTAGAAAAATGATACAAATGAACTTATTTACAAAACAGAAACAGAGTCACAGACTTCAAAAACAAAATTATGGTTACCAAAGGAAAGGTGGGGTAGAGGGATTAATTATGAGTTTGGAACTAACGTACACACACGACTATATATAAAATAGATAATCCAAGGACCTACTGTATAGCACAGGGAACTCTATTCAATAATCTGTAATAACCTATATGGGAGAAGATTCTGAAAAAGAATAGATTTATGTATAACTGAATCACTTTGCTGTATACCTGAAACTAACAAAACTTTGTAAATCAACTACACTCCAATATAAAATAAAAATTTCTTTTAAAAATAATAATAAAGGGCTTCCTTTGTGGTGCAGTGGTTAAGAATCTGCCTGCCAATGCGGGGGACACGGGTTCGAGCCCTGGTCCGGGAAGATCCCACATGCCACAGAGCAACTAAGCCCGTGCGCCACAACTACTGAGTGTGCTTTCTAGAGCCGAAGATCCACAACTATTGAGCCCACATGCCACAACTACTGAAGCTCGCGAGCCTAGAGCCCTCGCGCCTAGAGCCTGTGCTCCACAACAAGAGAAGCCACTACAGTGAGAAGCGTGTGCACTACAATGAAGAGTAGCCCCTGCTCACCGCAACTAGAGAAAGCCCGCATGCAGCAACAAAGACCCAACGCAGTCAAAAATAAATAAATAAAATAAATAAATTATAAAAAATAATAACAATAAGTTTCTAAGTGATGCTGATGCAGCTAGTTTTGGGAATCACACTTTAAGAACAGCTGCTGTAACCTAGCCTTGCTTGACTGATATAGCAGACAACTCTGGTGCCCTCGTCACATTCCCAAGGCCCTACTTCAGTCCCACATGAGCCCAGGGTCTCTTGCTTCAAGCCCGTGCCATGCATGGGTCTGCTTTCTGCTCCAGAGCACCCTCGTGTACGTGCAGCTCTGAGGTACGGGGGAGTTAAGACTGCTGGCGGCAACTCTCAACAATTGGAGAATAAAGTAGTGAATAAATGTTCTGGCCCCCATCTGCCAGGTGCACAAACCTAGAGGATGCTGCAGCCTTCGCAGAGGTCCTGGCATTGTTGAGCCCCAGCTGCCCACAGAGCAACCTCTGTAACACACCCTGAGGCTGGCTTTTCCTCTGTCCCTGTTTCACTGTTGCTGCTCCCTCACCTGTTTCCTGAGATCACCTCACGGGTAAACAGCTCTCATCCGAGTCCTTGTCTCAGGCTCTGCTTGTAGGGGAACCCAAACTAAGATAACTGTGTGTATGCTGGGGGATGAAAGGATGCTGAATATGATCACAAGGGCAGCATCTGACGTATAGGGAAGAAAGATGGCGGACAATGGCTTTGAATGTGCGACCTCCTTATTAGATCTGGTGTTTTCTGTTTGAACCTAGGGTGCCTACTCGGTTCTTCTGCAGACCAGAATCTGTTGTACCTGTTCTCATAGTCTGGTCTTGGTTGAGTCAGAGTTCCAGGGTTGCAGGGATGAGTATGAATGGCTGGGTATCAAGCTCTGATCTTCCTGCTTGTCAGTCATGCCTATTTCTCTGGACACTCCCTGGATTCTGACCTTTAGTTTTCCAGATGCTCTGCCTGATCTCTGAGCCCCTTTGAAAGTCTCCTGATCACAAATTTAATGCCTGAAATTTCAGAAGCAGATCCTGTTTCCTTGAGATTAAGTCACTTTGCCTGACCCTTGTCTGTCAGGGAAAGGATTAGTTACAACAGCATTTCCCAACCTCTTCAGATATGGAACCTAGAAGGATGATCATACATGCACAGCCCACTGCAGTAAACTGATGAGGCCACTAGCAGCCAGCTATGGTCGGGCCTTCCCACTCTGAGACCTCGGGGTGTCTGTGTCTCAGGCTCACCCCAATCCCCAAATATTAATTACAGAAACTATCAATACTTACAGGAACAATAACAACAGCTCTCTGGAATCCACAGAATGCAGTATTATCAACCCACAGTGAGGAGGTATTTGGGGACAACAAGCCCAGCCCTGGGTGCCCTCTGCTCTCACACCCAGGCGGCCAGGCTCACAAACTCACATGTCCACTTCCCTCCCAGCCCCTTCACAAAGCATCTCTGGAGACTGATGTTAGGCATCTTCCCGGACAAGGGTCATTCTCCTGGCCTCCTAACTGCCTTCCTTTTCCAAACCTCTCCTGGTTTTGCCTCATCTCAGACATCCAAGGCCAAACTACTCAGTTCCACGTGGCCCCAGGTCATCCTTATCACCTTGGTCACAAACCTGGACCTGGTCATGCGTGGCTGCCCCTGGTGGTTTGTCTTCAGGAAGAGAAAAAGTTGTGCCCCCCTGGCAACTCACAGAGCTGGCACTTCTCACTTGAACACGAGGGTTTCCCATGTGGCTCAGTGGTTGAGAGTCCGCCTGCTGATGCAGGGGACACAGGTTCGTGCCCCGGTCCAGGAAGATCCCACCTGCCGCGGAGCGGCTGGGCCCATGAGCCATGGCTGCTGAGCCTGCGCGTCCGGAGCCTGTGCTCCGCAATGGGAGAGACCACAACAGTGAGAGACCTGCTTACCACAAAAAATAAAGAAACAAACAAACAAACAAATAAAAGGAATATGAGTCTCAATAGGAAAGCAAGCCCCTTGTGAGGAGAAATTAAAGTGGGAGATAATGACGGTGCTGATGAGATAATAAGCAGGAACACCTTTCTCCAACTCCGTGGAAATAATTGCAAACAGAGTCCGATGGGTGGAGCCACAGGGGACCAGCTTAAACCTGTGGCTGCACAAAATGGCAATTTGTTTTCGGCTGATTGGCTTGCATTTGGTTTTGATTTCAGACAAGGGATGAGCTAATGAAGTATGAGGTTAAATTAGCTCTCCTTGGCCCTTGTGGATTGAGAAATGGATTTGTTATGTACTGTTGGGGAGCCAGCTGTCCTTTATTGCCTTTGTGATCCACTAAAGAGCAGAGCATTAAGAAAACTCTTCTTCATTGTCTGGTGGTTGGGACATGGGCACCTGATGCATCTGAACCTCAGAAGGTGAGGAAGGAAGATACAAACAGACAAACACTTCTCCCTTCCTTCTTTCTTAGGGAGCTACAATGCTGGGAACAATTTAAACTAAATTGTCAGAGTATTTGGAGCAGGGAGATCAGAATTGAAGGCGGTACAGCTATGGGCCTCCATTGTTGGGATTTTTTTTCAAGATAATCACCAAATTGAAATCTTGCTGATTATTTCTTTGTGCCACAGTATCCCTAGGCTCACATTTATACTTTTTTATAAGACGATTCCAAAGGCCAGCTTCGCTCAAGATGCATTTACTGGTCTATTACTCATGACCTCTGAGGTCCCAAGTAAGAGGAGAAAATATCCACTCTGGCCAAGTAAACAAAGAAGGGTGTTCTGGGGCTCCTATCAGGTTATATGGCAGATGACCCTCTGGGCCATGTCTAGTTTGCCATAGCATTGTCCAGGGTCTTCGGTGAATAAGAACTACCCTGCTGTCATGTAGGGACTGTAAGTGAGACAGTGGAAACCTAGCCTTGGCATAATTCCCTGGTTCCTGCATTCATTCACCTGTTCACTAAAGATTTTATTGACTTCCCATTATGCAACCAGCATTGTACTTTAAGCTCTCATCGATTCAAAGAAGTATTAAGACAAGTCTCCACCCTCAAGGAGTTTGCCATCCATCAGAGAGCTAACCCAAACTTCTAAGAAGAAAAATTCAAAAGTAAAATACTTTAAAAGGGAATAGTTCAAAATACACCACGAAGCAGAATAGTTAGTACATAGAGAATCAGAATAACAAGGCATCACAGTTTGGAAAGATCACAGTTTGGAAAAATCATCTCAGAAACCCAATCTCTGCTCAGTGTCTCATTCAAAGGAATAGAGTCCCACCACCAAAAGCAAGTGGAAAGTAATTTCAAACTCTGCTAGTCTCTCCCAAAGAGCTTGAAGGAGTGCAACTTAAAACCTACAGCTATGTTTAAAACAGTATTTTCATCTCCTTTCCAGTTGTTTCACATTCAGAGAATTGTTAATCAATTCAATACATACTCTGTAACACATGCTATAAACATAATATGTACACATGTCTGAGTGAAGCAGAAGGATCATCTGTTAATATGTGTTTGCTCCATGTTCATTTGTTTTGGCTTCTGCTATCTTTTCCTGGCAAAGAAGGAATAGCAGTCACCTATGTCTCAGGGAAAAAAATGTTTGGAAGAAAATGATAATTTTTTCCTATTTTAGCTTATTCACTTCTAACTAGCAAAAGGCTCACTAGTATCTAGCTTTAGGTTTGAGTTCATGGAACCCTGACAAAATCTGTGTTCATTTTCCTAGCCGAAGCATTAAAAATTTGGAAATGCAAATACAGCCTAGCTATGCCAACCTGTGAAAGCCAGCTGAGGCCCCAATTGATAAATCGATCTCTTGAGGGAGAAACATGGAAAAAGCAGTGGTTGTTCTTCATAGTGCCTAGAGGAGGCAGGCAAAGATTAAACTACACATGTCATTTTCCACTACTTTCCAAAAGAAGAAAACCATTCATCACCCTATACAACTATCACCATCATCTGATAAAGTACTCCTGGAAATATAGTAAATTGATGTTTTGGTTTATACATCAATTTCCTGTGAGTTTGGTTAGTGTAAGTCAATACCTCTAAATCACATAAAATTCTGTTTCTAAACTGAAGGTCAGACCTTGGACTATTACTGATCCTTCCTCCCCAAAATTCCACCTCTTGAGATCCAGTGTGACCACCCACTATGACATCAAAACCTCTACTCATCCTGATTTCACTTGGCAAGTGACTGGTAAGGATAATATGTTCTGAGAATTTCAATGTTTAACATAGTGCCTGGAACATAGTAAGAATTTAATAACTTCTGTCATTAAACATCTTTTAAGAACATCTTTTAAGAACATCTTTTCTTCTGTTCATGAATTCATAGGAGAGATGTGTGGTCAAGAAGTTGGAATTTGACAGAGGACGGGGAGCAGGCAGAGGCGAGAATGCCCAGGTTATGCTTACGAACATGAAAGCAGCCCATTTGGAATGGAGAACATAGTGGGTGGATGGGTGTGTGTACTGGGTCGAGGAGGAGAATTCAGGAGTGGAATGCCAAAGAGGCTGAAATGCAGACACAGTGTCCTGCCCTACCCACTGACCATGGCAGGAGACCAAGCACACAGCCGGGGCCATCTCAGGGTCTTTGCATTAATCTGCACCCTCCTCCTGTCTGTGCTAATCCCTGCCTTCTGCAACCCAGGCAGGAGAGGGAGGCATACGGCAGAGTTTCGCTAAAACTGCCGTAGGTTATTGCATCAGGCAAGAGGTTGGTGTCCCCCCTGCCCATTCTAGGCCCTGAGAGATGCTTGCTTTAGGCTCCCTCCTAGCATTTGTGGGGCCTGGAGAAAGAGAACGATTGAAGGTCCACATACCAAAAGTCTAAATGTTTAAAAGTTATCAAATGAGCTACGTCCTGGGCCCTGCCCACTCCCCCAGGATCACTCTCATGACTGAGAGGCTAAATGAGCCATCTCTGGACCAGCACTACCTGCAGAGATGCTTGTGGCCCAGACCCAAGACTGAACCCAAATTCATTATGGAGATTGACTTGACCAAGCTCCCCAGAAGGTCAGGACAGGTGGGTTCCCATCCCCTGTGTCTTACTTTTCCAATTCATAATCTGCAGTCAGTTCTAAACGCCTTCCCAAACCACATCATTAGGGCAGAGAGAAGAGAGGGAACACAGTTTAATGGGAAACCAGGTATGCCCAGGGCCCCTAGATGTTCCCTACGTGCCTTGGGGTGTCCACCTTTAAGCCAGAGCAGCTAGTCTCTCTCTCTGGTTTCCTTGGGTCCAGGCTGTGATTTTTACCTCCCTAGCCTGAATTTATAGGTTCTCAGACTCACATTCTTCTCTGGCCTGGGGAGGCCGGTGTGTATATCTGTAGTATAATAATTTTTTAAAAAATGAATATGTGGTCTTTATCCCTGGTTCCTAGCACAGAGCTCCTAAATGTGGAATTTCCTGAGTGATAGGATGACTTTTGTTATTCATAGAGCCCCTTTCAACCCTACTTGAGTTTACGCTAATGAGATAACTCTTGCTAAGGTCCCCAGATAGCTTCAAGGGGGAGGCAGGGTGCTAGTCCAAAATTATAGGAACTGTCAACCCCATGCCCCTGGCCTCCTGGAAGGAGAGAAGGGCTGCAGATCGAGTTCAACCACCAATGGCCAGTGATTTAATCAATCACACCTACATAAAGACGCTTTTATAAAAACTCTTGAACAACGAGATTCAGAGAGCTTCTGGGTTGGTGAATACAGAAAGGTGCTGGGAGGGGACTTCCTTGGTGGCGCAGTTGTTAAGAATCTGCCTGCCAATGCAGGGGACACAGATTCGAGCCCTGGTCTGGGAAGATTTCACATGCTGCGGAGCAACTAAGCCCGGGTGCCACAACTACTGAGCCTGCGCTCTAGAGCCCACAAGCCACAACTACTAAGCCCACGAACCTAGAGCCTATGCTCCACAACAAGAGAAGCCACTGCAATAAGAAGCCTGCACACTTCAACAAAGAGTAGTCCCTGCTTGCCGTAACTAGAGAAAGCTTGCGTGCAGCAACGAAGATCCAGTGCAGCCAAAAACAAATAAATTTATTAAGAAAATAAAAAAGGAAAGGTACTGGGAGGGTGGCATGCCTGGAGAAGGCATGGAAGTTCTGTGCTAGCTCCCATACCTTGCCCTATACATCTCTTCCATTGGGCTGTTCCTGACTTGTATCCTTTATAATAAACCTGTAATTGTAAGTAAAGTGCTTTCCTGAGTTTTGTGAGTCATTCTGGTGAATTATGGAACCTGAAGAGGGGGTTATGGGAAACCCTGAATTTGTAGTCAGCTGGGCAGCATTGCAGGTGCCTGCAGACCCCATTTGTGACTGGCATATGAAGTGGGGACAGTCTGGTGGGATTGAGCCCTTAACCTGTGGAGTCTGTGCTAATTCCAAGTAGTGTCAAAATTGAATTACACTGTAGGTCAGCCAGTTGCCATTGGAATGACATATTTGGTATCAGAAAAAACCTCAGGATTCCTTTCTGATAACTCTTACTTACTTAATTAGTTCCAAAACTTTTAAAAAATGTTCTTACTAGACCACAAAGGCAGAAGTGTTTGTGATTCAGTGTTTGTAACATGTCCATCCCAAGCCAAGGCTTAGGCCAGGGGCCCCTGCTGCCCAGGCCTAAAGACAGTGCTGCCCACAGCACTGCAGTTCATGGGAATTTCACAGCTGGGGGCAGAGACTCTTGAGGAAAGGGAACGGTAAGATCCAGGCTTCTCTTGCACAATGGGATAGCTGAGTGAGTGGGGAACATTGCCTCAACAAGGCCGATGGGTGGCTGAGTCACTCCAGCCTGGAAGCCTGGGTTTCTGAAAGCCACCTAGGAAGACAGGCTAAGCTGTGGCTGTGACTGGCCAGGCTGGGATCAGTAGGCTAGACTCAGGGTGTCTTGAGTTCAAAGTCTGTTGTGTGTTCCCCTTCTGTCCTGCCTACTGGCTCTGCCCACTGTCAAGGATGTGACTCACAGAAGGCCTGGAAGCAAAAGAAGTGGGTAGGGGGGCTATGTGGACAAGGCCTATTTCAAATACACCAATTATCCTTCCTCTTCACTTGACAAAGAAGCCAATTTTCCTCCTGATTAGAGGTCATCCTGAAGGATTAATAAATTGCTGGGATTTCACAAATAGCTCCCACATTTCACTCTAGGAAGCTAAACTATCAGTAACTCCTTATCAAGTCACCATCAAGCATAGTATATGGATTTGGGGATTAAAATAAGAGCAGAACCATTTGGGAGTTTCCTATCTGCTGTGCCCATCTGGGTGTTACCAGAAGTGGGATGTCAAGGAGGGAGCGCAGGGTAAGGACAGGAGAGAGCATGTTCATTACCCCTTTCCTCTTTGGTAAGGTGGTTCTGATATTATTTGATCTACCTCAGAACCTTCCAGCGCAGCTGTGGAGCTCCAACAAGAGGATGTCCAGGGAAGGGCCTGGAAAATCTGGTGGGCCCAGGACACATCCATTGTTACTTGGCCACTCATGGGAGAGACTTCCTCCTTGAGAGTCATGCCATCCACCTGACATCCCTCTTCCACTCCTCATCTCTGGCACCATTAGTCACGGCCCCAGATTCACCAGGGTCTTTGACTTCCTTCCATTCTCAGCCCTAGTCCTTTGCTAGGGAAATCCAGTGTCTAATGACCCATCCAATTCCCTAGCCTTACGCTGTCAAACTGGAGTTTGTATAAGTTACATGGGAATATTTCTTCAAATGTAGGCTCCTTGGCCCCAGTCCCACTGATTCTGACTCAGTAGGCAGGAGAAGGCCCCAGAATTTGCAGGTGATAGTGATCCAGATGGTCCCAGGGTCACAGAGAAGTCCTCTACTTTCTCATTTCCTTGACCCTCTCAGTGAAATTGACCTAGGGTTTCACAAAGCTCTTAAAGAAGGCTAAGTGACTTTTTAAGGATTCCAATATATTTTTTAAAAATGAAAGAATGTTGAAGCAAAGTTATGAAAATTGTAAATCTTGAATGTTTATAAAAATAGGTGTATACACACACACATTCAACTGCATTTGGGGTAAACAGCAGAAGTCTAAATGTGAAGCCCTCCCTGAAGAGGTCAGCCTCACTCGGTACAATGTACGTGTATAATGGTCCTGAAGGGCCATCAGAGCAGACCTAAAGCCTTGAGGAAGTTCAACATCCACTGGCAGCTCTTCTCACCATCTCCTGTGCACTGTCTTTTTGTTCAAGCCCCAGAGCTAGCTGGGACCATTACGAGAAAAACTGAGACATGAGACAAAGCACTTGGAAGGAGGGTTGCCTGCCTGTTGTTGTGTTCAACCCTTACGGCCAATTGTATTGAGATATTGGTTGACTTGTTGGATAAGACCACGCCCGCCATGGGTAGGTGTATATATGAGTTCCCTATGGCCAACCACCCAGGGAACATAAACTTTAAAGCATAAACATGCTTGGAAAAGTTAGAGCGACCATCATTAATGCCAGCTTGTAGAAAAGGCTCAACTATCAGCTCCCTACACATTTGTGTGGAAGAAGTTAAATCACCAGACTTTCTCAGAGAGGAAAGGGTAAGAGAAGAGAGTTAACATACATCAAATGCCTCCTCCAAGCCACTTCTGGGGTGCTTGTATTTTACACTTACTTTTCATTACAGCTTGGGACCTTGCCAAATGTATTAGGTTGAACCATGTGAAGCTTCCATTTCTGTGGGTCAAATATGGTTGCATATTGGCAATTTCATATGGTTCAATCCAATATTTCAGACATTGGGAGCAGGTGTATGTAAAATTTTGGAAGCTAAGGAACAGAGACTGACCCAAGCCCAGAACGTTTGACCAGATAGTGGTTGGCCCTGCTGTACAGAGAGTAGGATAGGGAGTAATATTAACAATTCTCTGATTAACAGATAATGACCGATGGTGATGAACTTGCTGCCCCCGTGCCTTGGGAACTCTTCCCCCAGATATACACATAATTTCCTCCCTCACATCCTCTGATCTTCATTCAAGTCTCAATTCTCACAGAGGCCTCTCTCACTATCCTTATCTCTAGGAATCCTCTGACCCCTTCCCTGCCTTATTTTTCTACAGCACTTGTCCTATTTTTATTACTGATCCCTCACTAGAGTACATGCTATGAGTGCAGAGATCTTTGACTGTTCTCTCCCATGTCACCAGTGTATAAAATGCTGCCTGGCACGTAGTCCTGCTCATAAATATTTGTTGAGTAAATGAGTAGATGAACAGCTGATGAAGCCCTGATCACTCCATCTAGGTTGCTATTGAAAGTTTCTTTTTTTTTTTTGATATTAAGCTGCATGAGATGTTAATTGCAGCACTATTTATAATAGTCAAGACATGGAAGCAACGTAAATGTCTACCAACAGAAGAATGGATAAAGAAGTACGTATATACAATGGAATATTACTCAGCCATAAAAAAAGAACAAAATAATGCCATTTGGAGCAACATGGATGGAGCTAGAAATTGTCATCCTGAGTGAACTAAGTCAAACAGAGAAAGATAAATATCATATGATATCTCTTATATGTGGACTCTAAAAAAAATCGTACAAATAAGCTTATCTACAAAATAGAGTCACAGATATAGAAAACAAACTTATGGGGACTTCCCTGGCAGTCCAGTGGTTAAGACTCTGTGCTCCCAATGCAGAGGGCACAGGTTTGATCCCTGGTTAGGGAACTATGATCCTGAGAGAGAGAGGAAGGAAGGAAGGAAGGAAGGGAGAGAGGGAGGGAAGAAGGGAGGGAGAAAAGAAAGAAAGAGGGGAAGGGGGGGAAGGGGGGAAGGGGGAGGAAGCTAAAAGAGTGGATACATGTGTATGTATAACTGATTCACTTTGCTGTACACCTGAAACTAACACAACAATGTAAATCAACTATACTCCAACAAAAATTATAAAAGAAAAAAAGGAAACAGATCTCATATGAACAGAGAAGCACATGACAACTGTAATTAAGAACATGACTGAATTAATTATATAGAACCATTATCATCGTCACTTTAATCACATACAACCCAGCCCTCAGCGTTTGCTCCCTGGGTACTACAAACAGCTATGCTCTCAGGTCTCTGGGAGGGAGGTTCTAGCTTCCTTTTAAGATGAGACTCAGCCACAGAAAGGTTGAGGTCACACAGCCCTTTAACGGAACAAAGCCCTGAGGGACCAGCTGGGGGCAGTAGGGCAGGGAAGAAAGCTCAGCTCACTGCAGAGCTCAGAACTCCATTGTCTTGGGAAAGTCAATCCCTGCTGGGGAATCAGAAGTGAAAGCACTGCCACTGATACTCCCTGGTCCTACCACCATGTTGAAAACCTTTCTGCAACTGTCAGCAAAGGGCTGTTACTAAGCCTGTTATAAGGACATATCCTCGTTCCTTTCAGCTTCATCATTTTCAGCTGGGCTGCTCCCTGCAGCACGGCTGACCAAGGTCAGTCTATATGAGGCATTTCAAGCCAGGACCCACATCCCGGGCTTATAATTCCAGAGAGCAATAGAGCAAATACATTTAAATGGATAGAACTATGCTTTACCTATAGGATCTGCTGGGTATCACAGGCATTCTGGAATGAATCCTTTTTTTTTTTTTTTTTGCTGTACGCGGGCCTCTCACCGCTGTGTCCTCTCCCGCTGCGGAGCACAGGCTGCGGACGCACAGGCTCAGTGGCCATGGCCCACGGGCCCAGCCACTCCGCGGCATGTGGGATCCTCCCGGACCGGGACACAAACCCGCGTCCCCTGCATCGGCAGGCGGACCCTCAACCACTGCGCCGCCAGGGAAGCCCCTGGAATGAATCCTTTTACATTCATAATCTTGAATAATTTTCATAATAGCTCTCCCACCGAGTACTAGAAAGAACCTGCTAACCTGCTCTAGGATGTTTCTCTCATTTAACCGTGCATTGAGAGAGGTGAAATTGATGATAGAACTACAACAGAAGAGAAAAAAAGAAAAGAGAGAACGATACTGCTGGCTTTCCTCTTTGGAAGCTGAGCTTAAATCCTCCAACAAACTACCACAAACTCGGTGGCTTCAAACAAGAAAAACATTATCTTACGGTTCTGTAGATTAGAGGTCCAACTGAGGTCTCACTGGGTTAAAATCGAAGTGTTGGCAGAGCTGTTTCTTCTGGAGGCTCTAGCAGAGGATTGATTTCCTTGCTTCTCCCAGCGTCTAGAGGCGTCTTGCGTGCGTCGGCTCATTGTTCCCTTTCCCATCGCCAAAGTCAGCACCAGTTAGGCAAGTTCTTCTCACATCACATTCCCCTGACTCTCTTCTTCTGCTTCCTTCTTCAACTTATAATGACCCTGTGATTACATTGGACCCACCTGGATAACCCAGGATACTCTCCCTAGATTAGTGTCAGCTGATGAGCAACCTTAATTTTCTCTGCAGTCTTAATATCCCTTTGCCATGTAACCTAACATATTCACGGGTTGCTCTGGGAATAGGACATGGACAGCTTTGGGAGGCCATTATTCCGCCTACCATAAAGGTTGAGATTACAATGGGCCTTGTTACCCTTTTTAAAGAAATTTTTACTCTAGCCTAAGGATAGGGTCATTAAAGCATTTTAAGCAAGAGATCATACTGTGTTTTAGGCTAAACTGGTGTGTTCTTTTTCTCTGTAGCTTGGCATGGGGATGGGGTACTGTCAAATGGAACTCCAGACCTGGGCCTTATACTAGGTCTTGGAGAAAGGCCTGTCCAAGGAACAGAGGAAGAGAAATTGTAGGTGCAGTACTTCAGATGGACATCTGTACCCCAATTCTCAAACCTCGGCCTCACTCATGTCTACCCCTAGTAAGTTGAGAGTCTTCTGTAAACGAGATAGTCCCATTACTTACTGCTGACTCGCAGTCACCTCTACTTCTATGGAGTCAGGCTGGATCAGAATTTATTGGTGAGGAAGTCAGAGAGCTGCCACCCAGAGTGGAGAAACACACACACACACACACACACACACACACACACACACACACACACACACACACACACACACACACACACACACACACACACACACACACACACACACACACACACACACACACACACACACACACACACACACACACACACACACACACACACACACACACTACCATCTCTTGGTTTCTTTCCACCTCCCTGCATTTGGCAAGAACAGCTTGAATAGCATCACCTGTTTCTAACCCAGACTCCTTTTGATAAGATAATTCAAGAAATATACCCTCTACCTCTTTATCTGCTTTATCATGGAGAAGATGTTTCCCAAATCCTTAAGATCTTATTTAAGTTGCAAGAGTAAGGTAAGGTATTGGAAACATTTTATTCTCTTTCCAGTAAAACACTTTACTTTAAAAAGGGAAGTTTCTAGAACTTTTTAGAAATAAAGACTTATTAGGAGCCAAGCCTCCCTCCTAAATTAGGAATGCAGCAGGATGGACAGCTGGGTCAAGCATCTCTTTCAGCTGCATTTGGTTAATTAGTCCGATTGTTCTGCTATCTACAATCAACAGTCCATATCAGCCATTTGGTTTGCAGAAGAAATGGCAATCCTTTGCATGCTTTACTCCTTATCTTCTGGTTGAATGATATAATCAACACTGAACAACAGGGGCCTCTTTAGTCTTGGGCCTCCCCACACCCCCAGGACCAGGAGCCGGGACCCCACCACAGCTTCTTTGATTTTGCCCATTACTTTCATTGGTCCTGGAGGGCAGAGACCACTCCAGCCCACTCTAATTCCATCCCATGCCCTTAATTACCTCATCTCGTTTGCTGGTTTCCACAGGCTACTGATCATTAGTTCACTCCACCAGGGGTCTCCAAGACCCAGGAAAGAAAAATCTACCTGGCACATCCCTTCATCCCTTTACAACAAGGTATGAACAGGGGCCTTGGAGTCTCAAAACCTGGGTCCCCAAACTCTGACACTTATTAGATGAATTCACTAGCTGTATAATAATAATATTGTCCTCATAGACTTATTGTGATGATTAAATTAGTTAATGCAAGTAAAAACATATGAAAGAGTGCTTTTCAAAGTGTATTTTATGGGTACCCTCCTACACTGTTGGTGGGAATGTAAATTGGTACAGCCACTATGGAGAACAGTATGGAGGTTCTTTAAAAAACTAAAAATAGAGTTATTATATGATCCTACAATCCCACTCCTGGGCAGATACTCAGACAAAACTATAATTCGAAAAGATACATGCACCCCAATGTTCACTGCAGCACTATTTACAACAGCCAAGACATGGAAGCAACCTAAATGTCCATCAACAGATGAATGGATAAAGAAGACTTAGTATATATATACAATGGAATATTACTCGGCCATAAAAATAATGAAATAATGCCATTTACAGCAACATGGGTGGACCTAGAGATGATCATGTTAAGTGAAGTAAGCCAGACAGAGAAAGACAAATATCATATGATATCGCTTATATGTACAATGTAAAAAAAAAAGATACAAATGAACGTATTTACAGAACAGAAATAGACCTACAGATATAGAAAACAAAATTATAGTTACCAAAGGGAAAAGGGGGGAGGAATAAATTAGGAGTTTGGGATTAACATGTACACACTATTATGTATAAAATAGGTAAACAACAAAGACCTACTGTATAGCACAGGGAACTATATTCAATATTTTGTAATAACCTATAAGAGAAAAGAATCTGAAAAAGAATATACATATATATATATAACTGAATCACTGTGCTGTACACCTGAAACTAATACAATATTGTAAATCAACTATACTTCAATAAAAAATAATAATTCTTAAAAAACAAAAACAAAGAGTATTTTATGGATGAATGCCATCCACAAATTGCTTGCTACCAGTCTGCAACTAGATCAATATGAAAGTATAGTTAAGTAGAGAAACTTAGATCGATGAGTTTATAAACAAAAAGAAAGCTCATCTGTCACATTACAAACTCTAAATATTGACACATACAGCATTTATTCAAAGTGTGTATAAAGGCCCTTAATATGGGGAGTCACTACTCTACTCTGTGAAGTTATGCTTGTGAAGAAACAAGGTATTAATAATAGAATAGTGATTGTATTAGTCTTTCAATGGACAATATGTACAACTTTCAATGGACAATATGTACAAGTTTTATAGTTTTTTTCTATGTAACTTTTTATTAATTCATACTTACTGTATTTTTTAAAAACATTGCTCTGTGTAAAATTGGAAATTAAAGAAGAAACTAGTCATTTGTTTCTTTGTTTCTCTGAAACTAGTCATTCTCAGAGAATTTGAGAGGCACTGACTTAGGAACTACCTGGTATATTATAAAGAACACAGAAGAGTGCCAAATATAGTAAGTGCTCAATTAACATTAGCTACTGTTATATTCATGTTATGGATGAAGAATCTTAGGGAGAGAGAGGTTCAGCCACTTCCCCAGCATCCCAGGTCCATGGCCCTGTCCACTGTAGCTGCACAGGACCTGGACATACCTGCCTGTCTGTCTTGAGGAAATTGCCAGAAGTTTTAATTGGGACAACGGGGTCCTGCAGAAAATCCTGCAGGACAAAAAGCAGAAGCTGGAGACAAATGAGTGTCTTAGCCTGCTCTCTAGTTGTTCATGGTGCCAGCAGGAGCTGAGATGAAATAAGACCACCCAGAAAGCACCTCTGAGTGCACTGCCTATGGAACAATAACAACCCTGAGTCATACCCACCCAGATGTTACCCAGCAGGAAAGACAAATCATCCAGAAACCAGGAGATTTATTGGGCAGCACAGGTCTCTAGGGCTTCCTGGGGACCCCAACTTCCCTGCAGAGCCACAAGGTCAAGTAAGCTATATTCTTCAAAATCAGACACAATCCTAATAATAAAGATGGGAAGAGAAGCTATATGAGGGATTGAGCATTTTTAACTAATGGAAACTGAACCCCACTTAAAGGGAATACACTTTAGACAGGATTGGAGATGTAATTAATTTTTGCCTAGTATCCCACAGGAGAGGGCTCAGGAGAAAGTTCCGATTACAGAAAAAATAGTCTCCCTTTCTCTGAACCTCTGAGTTGTGATGAGCTGAATTTTTCTGTCTGGCTGCAAGAATGTCGGCAGGGAAGCTAGAGAATGAATTAAGGAAAGAACCTATGAATCTCATGCTCAGTGATCCATTTTTTCTTTCTTTCTTTTTTTAATAACATCTTTATTGGAGTATAATTGCTTTACAATGGTGTGTTAGTTTCTGCTTTATAACAAAGTGAATCAGTTATACATATATCCCCATATCTCCTCCCTCTTGCATCTCCCTCCCTCCAACCCTCCCTATCCCACCCCTCTAGGTGGTCACAGAGCACCGAGCTGATCTCCCTGTGCTATGCGGCTGCTTCCCACTAGCTATCTATGTTACATTTGGTAGTGTATATATGTCTATGCCACTCTCTCACTTCGTCCCAGCTTACCCTTCCCCCTCCCTGTGTCCTCAAGTCCATTCTCTACATCTGTGTCTTTATTCCTGTCCTGCCCCTAGGTTCTTCAGAACCAGTTTTTTTTGTTTGTTTTTGTTTTTGTTTTAGATTCCATATATATGTGTTAGCATACGGTATTTGTTTTTCTCTTTCTAACTTACTTCACTCTGTGTGACAGACTCTAGGTCCATCCACCTCACTACAAATAACTTAATTTCATTTCTTTTTATGGCTGAGTAATATTCCATTGTATATATGTGTCACCTCTTCTTTATCCATTCATCTGTTGATGGATGCTTAGGTTGCGTCTGTGTCCTGCCTCTTGTAAATAGCGCTGCAGTGAACATGATCCATTTCTGACTCCTTCCCTCCAAGCCACCGTGAGAGCTGAGCCCCAGCTCACAGCATTGGTCTCTGCTGTGTCTGAGCAAGTGTCAGCCCGTACCTCACAGCCCATTAGCTGACTGGAGGACAAGGAAGTTAAGTGCCTGCAGACCACAGTGGAGCGTCTAGGTGTGTTTCTTAGCTGTGGGGAGAGTGGCATCTTGAGGAAGGTGCCTGGGGAGCCGAGGGGCAGGTGGGTAGGGCTTCTCCCTGCTGCCAATGAGGCTTTTCCTGGCAGAGGTACATCGCTCTCCCCACACTGCACTAATTCCACGTTGATGGGGAAAGGACAGGAGAGGCAAACATTCTCTGCAGTGAAGGGCAGATTTCATGCCATGCCCCTTTGCTTGTTTTATCATACGATTTCTAACCTGTTTAAGAAAGTCAAATGTATTTTAGTATTACATGTTCCATATCTGAATATTTGAAAGGGAATTGTAATAAAATGTTTAATATTTATAACTCATTGAATTATACAACCCAAAGGGCTGAATTTTTAGCATGTA
The DNA here is from genome assembly GCF_949752795.1 of Hyperoodon ampullatus. Taxonomy (NCBI): domain Eukaryota; kingdom Metazoa; phylum Chordata; class Mammalia; order Artiodactyla; family Ziphiidae; genus Hyperoodon; species Hyperoodon ampullatus. Next base: position 148,373,648 of record NC_136917.1, read on the forward strand.
AATTATACCTCAATGAGAAAAAAAAAGTTAAGAGGAACTTCTTAAATCCCAAAAGCAATTTTAAAGAAATACATACATCTTTTAATCTTTTTTTTGGAAATAACTTCAAACTTACAGAAAAGTTCCAATAATAGCGCAAAGAACTTTTCTTCCTTGAACCCATTTGAGAATAAGTTGCTGACCTGATGCCCCATCACTCCTGAATACTTCAGTATATTTCCCATAAACAAGAACCTCCTCCTATATAACTGCAAAACAACCATCAAAGTCAGGAACTCAAGATTGATACCCATCCAGCATCCAATCCACAGACACCATTCAGGTTTCACCAATTGTTCCAGTAACGTCCTTTATAGAAAAGGATCAAATCTAGAATTACACCTTGCATCTACTTATCATATTCTCCTTCTGTCTGGAATAATTCATCAGTCTTTCCTCGACCTTTATGGCTTTGACACGTCCAAAGATTACAGGCCAGTTGTTTTGTAGAATGTCTCTGAATCTGGATTTGCCTGATACTTTTTCATAATTAGATTCACGTTATGATTTTTGGCAGGAATATCACAGAAGTGATATAATCTTCTCATTGAATTCTATTGGGGGCACACCATTGGAAATTGTCCCATTGCTACTAATGTTAATTTTGATCACTTGGGAATTCCCTGGTGGTCCAGTGGTTAGGACTCCACGTTTTTACTGGTCGGGTAACCAAGACCCCGCAAGACGTGAGACACAACCAAAACAAAAATTTTTTTGGATCACTTGTTTGAGGTGGTGTCTGTGTAAGTGTGGGTATGTACACATGAACAGTCATAGCTATATTTATTTTCATACCTATCTATATATACTGAAAATCATGGGTCCACAATGATATCTTCAGTTCCAAAGCAGTACCGCAGATTGATTTGAGTTTCCCTTCATATTTGTAACTCCCTGACTCCCACTCTGCTCCATAACTGTACTTGTGGGCTCCTCTCCCATCTCCTACCGCCACCTCCCCCCACCTCCCACTGACCCGTCCCTCCCCTGTGCTCTGACTTCCGGTTCTGGGCCACCACCGCTACCCAACATGGACGCCCTCTTCACCCTGCCAAGACTACCAGGGGTGCAGGGCCTCTGCTCATGTCGTTCCTTCACCCACACAAGTGCCTCCCTCACCCCGTGTAGGCTCTGACACCCTGCTCTGGTCCTGCCCCTCCCCTTACAATAGGTGGTCCCAATTTTTCTCAGTTCTACCTAGTGATATTTGGACTAAATTATTCAGGAAACAAGGAAGGAAGGAAGGGAGGGAGAGAGAGAAGCCTTACCCAAATGCTGGTGCATGAGTTTCTGTAGTCTTTCTAATTCAGTCCAGAGCATACCTAGAATGAGTTCTCCCCTGTCTTGAGGCTGGGCACTAGAAGGGTCCTGTCTTTCCTTATCCTTACTCATCAACACCCCTCTGTTTCATAGCCACCACCTGCGCCTGTAACCTTAACTAGCCACCACACAGTTAAGCCCACCACAGACTAGCTCAAGTCTGGGGAGTCTCAGTGTGTACCTACCTCTTATGGGCCAGGTGCCATCCTGGGTCCCCATTTCTGCAGAGGAAATGGTACTTGCAGGGTCTTGAAATGGTATACCTTACAGATAACACCAAGACCAAATGGGCTCTATTTAAATGCAAAGGGAAAAAATACTCCTTGGACAGATTTCAGACCCTATGACATGCCTTCGGGGAAAGGAGGAGAGGAGGGTTATTCCCAAGATCCCACAGCTGCAAGTGCCTTGTTAGAAGGGGTCAGGTGTCAACCCAAGGCTGCATCTCCCTCCCAGGTAAGGGGAAGCTCTGCTGGCTTGCTCAGGGCAGCTCAATTGCTCTCACCTGAGCTTTGCTGCCAGTGACCTGAGCTCAGAGCCATGTGCTAAGGCTCCCTAAGGAGTTCATCCATCCTCACTGGTAGCTGGTGACGGTTTTCAGGCCATGATCTCCGGCAAGGCAACTTCTTTGACCTTCAGTTTTTTTAAATGAGGCTGATCATAATAATGCCTTCTTCACAGGGTTGTTGAAAGGAATAAGCAAAAGTATTAAATTCCTAAAGCCCTGTGTAAGAGGTGGTTACATATCACTGCCCTCAGGAAGCACAGCCCACAGGTGAGAAATGATGATGAACAATTAGGCTCCATGTCTCCCCCGCAGGTCACTGCAGCGTCTCTGCAGGTACAGCCAACACAGGGGCACAGCCCTGGAATTTCTGTACACATGATGCAACACTTTGATCACCCCAATTTGTTTGCATTCTTCCTGAGCCTGAGACTTCACTCATTAGAAACTGTCCTACACAATTCAGCTATCCTCCTGTGATTATGACAGAAGGATAATCACAAGGGGATCTGGGGCAGTCCAAGCAGTTTGAAGGGTGGTTCGTGCACCAGCATCCACTGGGGTGAGTGCCCAGTGTGCAGACCCCACCCACATCCCAGGCCCACTGAGTCAGAAGCCTTGCAGACTCCACAGCTCTCTAGGTTTTTCTGATGCACATTAAGTTTGGGAAGTACTGGCTTCAAAAACTTAGCTAATGGGAAAGTTTGATGGAATATTTTTCCTTGAAGGAGGATGACTTTTACATTTCAAAAAATAAATGCCAATTCCAGGCTAAAAGCCCAGTAGGAGGGGAAACAAGCCCTATTTCCAGTTCTGCTATCAAAGACAATGATTTAGAAGCTTAGGTAAGAAGCTGTGCCATGATTGTGATGATTGGCTTAGAAAAATGTGGACTAAGGACTCCTAGGAAACGTTTAGGCATTTGAAATTCAAATGTACTGATAAAAGTAAAACACTGTCACTTCGAATTTTGTAGACTACAAAGTAAATAGCAGATATTACATCAAATCAACAGAGACTAGAATAAATAATACAGTGTAAATGGTATACTGCTATATTAATTAATTAATAAGCTTTAAATTTTTAAGCTTTGTTTCCTCAAGGTACCTATATTTCCCATATAAAGCAGTAGTTCTCAAGGTTTGGTATATGAAAGAAATCACTTAAGGAGCTTGTTAAACTATACAGGACTTCCTCCACTTACGATGGGGTTACGTCCCCCTACACCCATTGTAAGTTGAAAATATCATAAGCTGAAAATTCTTTTAATACACCTAACCCACCAAAAATTATAACTTAGCCTAGGCTACCTTAAAGGTGCTCAGAACATTTACTTTAGCCTACAGTTGGGCAAAACCATCTAACACAAAGCCTATTTTATAATACAGTGTTGAAAATCTCATGTAACTTATTGAATACTGTACTGAAAGTGAAAAACAGAATGGTTGTATCATTTGTTTGTCCTCATGATCACATGGCTGACTGGGAGTTTTGGCTGTTGCTGCCCCCATCACAAGAGAGGATCGTACGAAATATCGCTGGTCCAGGAAAAGATCAAAATTCAAAATTCAAAGCACTGTTTCTACTGAATGTGTATTGCTTTCACACCACTATAACCATCGTATATTCCAGATGATATTCCCCAGATATCGATTCATTAAGTCAGGAATCAGCCCAAGATTTTAACAAGGACCCTAGGTGATTTTGAAATGTGTTAAAAGAGCTAACCACTGCAACACAAACACTTAAGAGCTGACTGACCCCTCTGCCCAACTACTCTTCCTCCCCTCAAAAATCCTCTTTAAGACAGCTTATTCAACCAACCTCTCCATTTAGCTGCACATTGAATTAGTATTCAATGAGTCATTTAACCTAACACGTCCTTTTCCAGAGCCATGAGCACAGTAACAACTTTCACTTCCCAGAATTGATTTTTTAAATATTTTTCATGTGATGGCAAATTAACATAGGGTGGTTCTCTGGTCCCATGATGTATGAGCATTCACAAGCAAATCAAATGCATTAAGTGATGCATTAAATCTCAGTTTCCTGGATTTCTGCCTGTAGGATGATATAATAACAGTGGGCAGGGACATTTGCTATACTCTTTGGTGATGCAATATTTTTGAGTTCTGTTCCTACATCTGGGCAATTACTCCCTTAGGCATGTTACCTCCCTGAGGCAAAGCATGTTACCTCCCTGAGGCAAGGCATGTTACCTCCCTTGAAACTAGAGCACAAGGAGCAAGATTTTCACTGGGAAGAAGGAGGCAGGCACCCTGAGAATCCAGCTGGCCAAGAGAGGGGAATGAACGATGATGGCCGAGAGATGCCCAGCTTTACTAGGCAGCCCTGGTGGAGATGCGAGGCGGAGCCCTGCCCCAGCGCAGGCGCGGTGAGCTGGAGTCCTCTGGAGGCTGCAACAAGGGCTCCACCAGGAATCCAGCACTGCCCTCTGGGCTGTTCCTTCTTGCACAGTTTCCACGTCCAACCCCAATCCTGACCTGGAGGTTCTGTGAAGTATCTTTTAACGAGCTCTTCTCCACCGGATCTAGAGCCAGTTCTGCTGTTTTCTGCTAAGAAACTTTTTTGGTTTTTTAATTAATTTATTTATTTATTGTTATTTTTTGGATGCGTTGGGTCTTCATTGCTGTGCGTGAGCTTTCTCTACTTGTGCCTTGCAGTGCACGGGCTTCTCATTGCGGTGGCTTCTTTTGCTGCGGAGCACGGGCTCTAGGTGCATGGGCTTCAGTAGTTGTAGCTCATAGGCTCCAGTAGTTGTGGCTCATGGGCTCTAGAGCGCAGGCTCAGTAGTTGTGGTGCACAGGCTTAGTTGCTCTGCGGCATGTGGGATCTTCCTGGACCAGGGATTGAACCCGTGTCCCCTGCATTGGCAGGCAGATTCTTAACCACTGCACCACCAGGGAAGTCCCTCTGCTAAGAATCTTGATAGAGAACAGTAATTGTCCATTCTGCCATCTACAAACCTTTATTCTTTATCTGAAATGTCATCACATCCACTTTACTGATTTTTTTTAACATAGGCGCATCGTTAGTAAAAAAAACTATTCCTTTTGTACTTTTAAAATAGAACTCGTGTTAAGGTGGAAGGATGCCACCATATTCGAACCTCTCATTTTATGCAGGAAATGAAACTGAAGCCCACAGAGGGGAAGGGATTCGACCACTTCTAGTTGGACTTTGGAGCCCAGGTCCCCCGCCTTCCCCTTCAGTTCCGCTCCCACCCCCCACTGCCCCACCCATGTCCAGCTTACACATTGCCCAGGATCAGCCACAGATGTAGGTTTTATCACATAAGTGCTGTTTCTTCTCTTAGTGCATGAGCTGGTGCTGAGACTTGTTGGTGTATTGAATTTATTCATTCCAGATCACATAAACCAAGACCTTGGGCCTCTGTGTATGCAGTCAATTGAGGATAATTGAGGTTCCAAGTGGTAGATGCTTTTTGAAAATAGTGGCTACAGAAAAAAAATTCAGAGTCTCACTTATATTTCAGAGAAAAGGCCTGGGCTGAAGTTTTGACCTTTGCAGCCAAAATATGCGTGTGTGAATTCTCTCTTATCTACCTGGGCATTCTCACTGGCTGGAGTAACTTTGAATAGGAATAAGAATCTAAACAGTTTCTAAGAGGGGATGTTTATTCTCTACTCCTATTTAGACCCAGTGTCCTGGTCCCTCTCTTCAGCTCACTTCACTCCCCACTCCCCAACTAAGGGAACAGTTATCTGATAGAGGAGAAAGAGCCAGTTGTGTCCAATCAGCCCTATCCCCTTCCTCTTGTGAACCAACTAGTCCAGGAAGCAGGTATTCTCTGCCTCACATTTTATCAGGAGAGGGTTTCGAAGCCCTGCCTGGACTGTATGAAAGAATTTAATTCTGTCTTTGTAGAGAAGTGGCAACTAGCTAAGGTTATTTTAACTGATTTATCTCAATCTTGTCAAATGTATGTCGATCTGCATAAGGAGGGCAAGATTGCCCTCTGCTGCTTAGAGGTAAAATAGACGTGAATATTCATAGATCAGGCTTTCCCTGCGTAAATGAAGTTCTGGCATCATTGGAGACTCATAATGAACTTTGAGATATTGAAAACTCCAAGAAGTCATACCTCGAAGAAACTGTTCTACCTAAATCTCTCCCAGATTGATTATCTTTAAGAGCCTCTAGAAAGCACATGACTTTGTATTTTCAAAGTCAACATATAAATGTCATTTCACACAGGCCACTGTGAGTCTAAATACAATTATCTATGCAGTACCTCCTAGGACGGCACCATCCCTTAATCATACCATCCTCAATTCCACAGTAACCCTGCCTCTTATTCCCCAAAACTCCCCCCATCCCATCTCCCTCCCATGTCCAGTCACTTCTTTCTTGTGTGAAATAAAATTCATATTTTATGGTGAGACAAGAAAAATTTAAATGTAGAAATCCTTCTCTGCCCTTTAGCCTCCTCTCTCCCTCAACTGTGCATTGTGTGTCTGCATTATGCACTGACCAAACCTCCCCCATCAGTGGAAATACCTGCTCAACCATAAAGGGCAACATTCTCCTAGCATTAATAAGACAACTCCTTAAAAATAACATTCCTTCTTGATAGGGGTCGCATGGTGCTTAGACCTGGATTGTGTAAACTGTCAATAATATGTCATTTCGTGTACAGCTTCTGTCTCAAAAAACTTATATAACTGTGCCTTGACTTCTGATGGGTGGAACAGTTCTCAGAGCTTTTTCTGAGATGCTCTTCCTAGGTTATAATCCTCAAATTTGGCTTGAATAAAGATTTCTGTTTCTTTTTTAGATCGACTGATTTATTTTTCATTGACATATGCTTGGTGTAGTCATCAGGATATCAGAGACACCTGGCAGAGGACACTTGGCGTCCACCTGGAACTGGCCCTCAGTACCAGCATGACCCATTGAGCCCCACTGCTTCTCGGTACTCCTCAGGATTTCCGGTGAGTTCTCCTGATATTTGGATCTTATTGTTTGGGTGATGATCCTCAAAATTTTATTTGAGCTGGTTTTCACTTAAGACTTGGAATCTTAAGGGGCACTGGTGCATTTCCTAGGCAAGGACTAGGGGGTCTGGGCAAGAGGCCCAGGGAAACATAGGTGGTCGGGTTTTTGTTAAATTTGGCTTAAATTGGAAAAAAATGAGTTGATATATGGCCTGAACAAAACTTTTGCTAGTGAAATGAGAGACTGAATTATTCAGCTCCAAAGAATAAAAGGATATTTTTCTCCTTCCAGCCACACGGCATCCTCAGGTGACTGAGGACCTTGCAGAAGTGTCTGAGGATCAATCCTCGTGACACGCAGTGGTCCCATAGGGGAACCCTCACCATGACCACTAAGTAAATAGTGCTCGTCTAGGGGGCTTGATGGAAACTGATCACCGAGCGCCTCTGAGCACCCGCGATGGTTTTAGGCTGGCATTGGGAGAAACCAAGCCTCATAAAAGAAGTCAAACCGACCCTCCTTGGGGAGCTAGACTCAGAAGCAGCACATGTGCGATCCACTACACTGTCCTCAGAAAGTTGTTCGGATATCTCATATCTGAATTGAACTATGAAATTAATACTGGGAAATTGTGCCTCAAAAGCCAAACAGCTACCTATGGGAATACCAGCCGGGCTTATGTATGCTTGCAAGTACTTAATTGGGAACTAAAGGAAATCAGGCCCTGAAATGGCCAAGCTGGGGTTCTTTTGACACTCCAAAACAATTTTGAGTGCACAGTTAAAGCCATCAGTCTTCAGGATCTGTGCCTGCAGGGTCTACTGGAAACAGCAGTAGTAAATGTTTTTGAAACCGTGCAATTCGGATTGGGACGTGAACCCACGGTCTTTTAATTGAGATCACACACCTGGTCTCAGGACTTAATGAAGCTCAGGTTCTTGATGTCTCATCTCAGAAAGAATTCAATGAGAGACAAAGTGATAGTTAAGCAGTGGATTTATTTAGAGAGAGAAACACACTCCACAGAGTGTGGATCATCTCAGAAGGCGAGAAGCCCTGAAATATGGTGTGGTCAGTTTTTATGGGCTAGGTAATTTCATTGGCTAATGAGTGGGAGGATTATTCCGACTATTTTAGGGGGAAGGGGCAGAGATTTCCAGGAATTGGTTCACCGCCCACTTTTTGACCTTTTATGGTTGGCCTCAGAATGGTCATGGTGCTAGTGGATGTGTCATTTAGCATATGCTAATGTATTACAATGAGCATATAATGAGGCTCAAGTTCTACTGGAAGTTGAATCTTCTGCTATCTTGGACCTAGCTGGTTTTAAGTTTTTGTCACGTCCTATGACTATGTCATGCTTTTAAAGGTTGTCCCCTGCCCTTCCCTCCTGTTTCATTTTCATCTTTTATTAGCAGGGGAAAATATTCATAGCGCTAACTCCACGGATCCTTTGAATTGGAGAAATATCTAAACTTAAAATTTTAGAGAGCCCTCATTTTAAACTATTGTACCTATTTTAATTGGTATGCAGAAGCCCCAAAGGGCTTCAAAATTCCAAAATAGCCTCATTGAAAGATACGTTGTAGAAGGCTAATGAAAGATTAATGGTATAAAAGGTACCTAAAACTTTAACCACCACTCCCCTCTATCCTTCTTTGAGTACTCATTCTAGTGATCTTCTATCTGATTGCTTGTCCATTCTGAAGACACTACTAAACAGTTACCTTTGGAAATGGGACTACCTGAGGCTGTAGGCAAATCTCTTCAGACCAAAGGCCAAACTGAGGGCCATAGTTGAAGAATTTCTTAAACCCAGAAATTTTTCTGGGATCACACAGCACTTTTGAGGTGTGTGACCCCCAAAAGTGGTTGTAAATAGGTTACCAAAATGCAAGGCCACCAGTCTGACTAAACTGACCATAGCTGATATTTGGAGCCTGATAGGAATTTGGTGGGGAGACCTTCTCTGCTAAGCAAAAGGAGGGAGAGTAAAGCATTCCAACACAGGGACCGGGTGTGTCAGTCCTTCTATCTCATTGAGGTGACCACCCAGTTCTCTGAGGAAAAAAGAACTGTCCTTGTTTTACAAATCTAGTCTTTATGAGACCAGAGGTGTGGCTCCAGAAATAACCTGAAAACCCATCAATCCTTTTACCACTCCCCAAACTGCCCCTACTTATCTTAAGAGGCTTGTAAGTACTGAGGAAAAGACTTTTTTCTGGCCTTCAGGAAACAAAGTTTTCCAAGGAGGAACTTGCCTTTCTCCTCCTATGCCTCTGAGATGCAAGTGTTCTACCTGCACTTCTCCAGGAACCCTTCTTTCTGCCAGCTTTTTTAAATGCAAATATATTATGGGGGTCTTTTCCATAAATATTAGTAGAGAGGGTTTAGTCATCTAGACAGGTGACTTTAATTTGTTCCATCTACCAGAAACCCAACTTGAATCCAACCTCCTTTGTAAGTGATGGGTTTTACATTGTTGTGCCTGATTCATGGCTGAAATTTTGGAATGAGAACTCATGGTCTCTGTGTTTGTGTGTTTGTACATATCTATGTGTGTGTTGTAGATGTATGGAGTTGCCAAAATTAATTTGTGAAAGGTCTATTTAATTGGTTTAAAGGAAATTAAGCACTTACTCAAGAAATATAAAAGAAGCTGGCCAGAATGAATTTCAGGTTCACGTGATCTGGGAAATATTCAGTATTGAATTAATACCTGGTATTAACATTAGCTTAAGCTTGTTGGCTTGATTAATTCAGAGTCCTCAACATTAAGTATAATACTTTTATCGTACCTAGGTTTACTGAAATAAAATAAGACCTTATTATTCCTGTTACAAATTTTGTCAGCAAGAAAAATAATAATATGACAAAAACTTTGTTTTGGCCACACTGCACAGCTTGTGGAATCTTAGTTCCCCGAACAGGGACTGAACCTGCACCGTAGGCAGTGAAATCATGGAATCCTAACCACTGGACAGCCAGGGAATTAGGGAATTCCTTTTTTTTGGCTGTCAAAAACTTTTAAGTAAATAAAATAGAGGTAACTGAGATAAGAGCTTTTAAGTAATCTTTTTAGGAATAATTGAATTTGAGGAATGTCTGCTTTAAGGATAGTATCTACAGATTAATAAATCAGTTGTAAAGACTCCCAGTTCTGCTTCCATGGTAAGGATTATCCTGAAGCACATTTTTGCAGAATTTAAACCCCCCTTGAGCACTCAACCACCTGATCAACTGGAGACTAAGGGATGATGATGTTGACATTTTCTGACCCTTGTGACTTCATTCAACTAAAGCTTGGCATCTGTCAACCTTTGCCCCAATTCTATGCTGAATTCTCCTCTGTTCAAACCGCTTCATGAATATGCGGGTACCCTTAGCTTAAAACTTCCCCAATTTTGCTGTTGGGGAGATACTACTTTGGGAGAGATCCCCAGTGTTCTCCTTATCTCCTGCAAGTAATTAATCCTTCCTTCTCCAGATCTTTGGCTTGGTTGTGTCTTTTGGCTCAACACCCACCAAGAGGCGAACCCAGTTTTGTGGTAACAGAAGGTAAACAGGGCATTGGTATATGATGCAGCAGAGAAAAGGAAGGTCAAATTTAAATTCCTGTAAAGGGTAGAAAGAGCAAGATCATTTGCCCTGAAGAACCCAGGAAGTCTCAGGAATTAGAGGCACTAGGTACAATGGAAGAAAGGGGACTAAATATAAGGGTATTATTTCAAAGTCTTCATAAAGAGTAGTTAGACCTCTGTCTGCAACCCTACCTGCGTAGTCAGGTGATTGTTCCATGCTGCACCTCCCAGAAGACTGTTTGGTTTATTCTCTGGAGAATCAGAGAGATTGTAGCCTTCTGGGACACCAGGGTCCAAGGAACAAAAGGATGAGGTTCTGCCTGGACATTGGGAGAGTTAAGTTACAGTCTGCATACTGAATGATAAGACTTCCCCTCCCAAACCCTTCCTGCATGCAACGCCAAAAAGCCATAGGCTTACCTTGCAGGGAGATTGGAAGAAACTTTTCTAAAGAAACTTATAACCCCTACAGTATGTTATTATATAAGGAATAGGCTGAGAACAAAGAAGAATGCTGGAAACCTAAGAAAGTGACAGGTGAAACCTTTTTTTTTTAATCAATAGAATGAATGGGAAGACAAAGTTAAGGAGAACTCTTGAAAGTAAATCACCTAAATGATAGAAATTCCACTAAGAACAGAAGGAAAAATAAACTGCCCACCAGATCACAATTCAGTACAGTTCTCCAGTCTGTGCATGTATACACACACACACACACATGAAATAATGGAAAGAGAAAGTTAAGGAAATCTCTCCTAAAGTAGAACACCTAAATAATAGAAGGCCCATTAGGAACAGAGGTAAGGGAGGAAACCATCAAAGACAACACAAAAAGCATTTCTCAGAACTGCAGGGCACCATCTCCAGAATGAAAAGGCTGCTCGCCAGGATGGGAGGCAGAAGACCTACACCATTACCATGAAATTTCAGAACAATAAGCCTAAAGAAAAGAGAGCTAAACTTTTCATAGAAAAAAGTGACAGGTAACACACAAAGGACTGAGAATTGGAATAGATTCCTCAGAGAAACACTAGAAGGCAGAAGGAAGTGACAGCAATGTCTTCCAAAGTCTGAGAAAAAAAATTATTTTCAACCAAGGATTCTATACCTAACCTCATGCATCCTTCTTTGAAAAGCACCTGGAAAATCCTGTCCACCAACATGAAGCAGTAAACGAAGAGAAAGGAAGACATGGAATCCAGGGAAGAGGATCAAACATGGAAGGAAGGTGGGAGCTGACCCAGGTGAGGGCTGCCATGAGCAGGACACTGGAAGATTCTAGAAGAGACTTGCCTTGGAAGATAAATGGAACTAGTGAACTGTCTGTCAGATTTGAGTTTTGGATGGTAATTAGAGGGGATGGAGATGTTAACTAACTTTACTGCAGTAAATCATTTTGCAATATTTATGTGTATCAAATGATCACATTGTACATCTTAAACTTATTACATATATGTCAATACCTCAATAAAGCTGAGGAGAAAATTGACTTTTGGGAAAACTGTAATGAAAGGTATAACAAAGAGCTGTTTAAGTCAGATACTTAAGGAAAACATTTTAAAAGAAAAAATTAAGTCCCCAAAAAAAGTTGTACTAGGAAAATGTAATCACAGAATATGATTTATTAGACCATAATATTTGTGGACATAGTAACAATAACACCTACTATGGATTTAACAAAAAGTTGAGATATATTAGGATGGAGAGAGGAAATAACAGGTGTAAATTAAAATCCACATCTTCTAAAACAGTAAGTTGGAAGAAGCATTTTAAAAGTGATGAATCAGAGAGTAATATATTTAGAAACAGGAACAGAAGCCTACACCAGCATGGCTAAAGTGGTTGCCTGGGAGCATGGGAATCAGATGAGGGTCCAAAGTACAATAGGCTGGTTTCCTTATAGGCCTTTTACTGCAATTTGATTTACCTTCTCCTTAGACTGTGCTTCTCAGCATCAACTTGGAGCTCGTTGGATGCAGGATCCCAGGACCCAGACCTACAGAGTGAATGCACATTTTCACGCTATCTCCTGCTGATTCCCATGTCCAGTACAATTTGAGAAGCACAGTCTAGCAGTCACAGCACAGATGTCTGGGGATGTATAAAGGTGAGGAAGTGAAGCAAGTGGATAATGCACTGGGCACACGAGGTCACCAGGGGCTCAGGTGTGACCTCAGCTCACTGTCCCAGGCCCTTTGCCCTTTCACTTGCCTAAACCATCTTTACCTGCCTGTTCAGTACTCCTGACTTTATGTCTCTACAGATTCTGGTTTAACCTGATTGTGGTTTTGGTGCCTGTTTTACACATCTTGGTACCTACTTTATTTTTGGTACCTATTTTACTTGACAAAATCTGTCTTCGCAGATGTCATTGTTCTCACATAGTTCCTGTCTGTATATTTCATTACCAGATCATATAACTCTCGATAGTCGTAGCAATTGGGTTCTGTCACTTCTTTTTTTTTCTTTTCTTTTTGGCCGAACCGCAGGGCATGTGGGATTTTAGTTCCCCGACCAGGGATCAAACTGGTGCCCCCTGCAGTGGAAGCATGGAATCTTAACCACTGGACTGCCAGGGAATTCCCAGCAATTGGGTTCAGTCAATTCTTCATTATATGCCAGAAGAGATCAGAAGGGTACAATGATAGAAGTCTCTGCTCTCCAGAAAAGAGAAGGAGAAGAAAACAAACTACAGACATAAGAGCTTTGATGGGATAAGAGTGGTCCCGTATGCTTCCACTGGAAGCGGGGACTAAGTTAAGGTGTCAGTTACAAAGAGTGTTTGATTCCCAGTCCTGCCTACCTATGTCTTTATTATACTTTTATGTCTTAAGTTTTGTAAGATTTATGAAGCTCCTCCAAATATTTCAAGGAAATTATTAATATACAAGCCATTTGTTGCTTTAAGTGTAAAACAGGTACTAAAAAAATCTATGTAAATCGTAGTTGGTCTTTGGACTATGTTAATTACAGAAGCCATTTAAAATAATGCTGTAATATGATTTTTTTTTTTTAATTGAGGAAAAATACAAACTAAGATACTGTGAATTAAAAAAAATAAAAGTCAAATACAGTTTTAAAATGAATCAGAAATTTTGGTGTCATGACTTGAGAATGCAAAGTTCTGGTTCAAATACAAAATTAATTTCCTAAGGATAAGCATAGAAGTTAATTACAAACCTATCAAAGGCTAAGTTATAAGACAGTCATAAGCAAGGCTTAATTATGAAGTTTCAGGAAAAAAAATCCCTATGATTAAAGATCTTATCTCCTTTATTAAAGTGAGGATTAATTTATGCAAATGGGCTCTGTTTTGAAGTGACCCTAGCAAACAAACTACTGGAGTTACTGACAAACTGACAAGATGTTGTCTTTTAAAATAACTAAAGAGGAAATGATATGTATCCACATAAGAAATTCCTTATTTTGTGGTGTTCTCCCAAACACCATTCAATGGTTTAAAAAAAAATCATAAATTACCCTTTATGAGACAACAGGGAATTTGTATAAAGGATTCTATGGCCCAGAACAGTCTGCCATAAACACACATTTCTTTTTTTTTTATTGAAGTGTAGCTGATGTACAATATTATATAAGTTACAGGTGTATAATATAGTGATTCACAATTTTTAAGGTTATACTCCATTTATATTCATTATGGAATGTTGGCTATATTCCCTGTGTTGCACAATATATCCTTGTAGCCAATTTTATACCTAATAGTTTGTACCTCTTAATCCCCTACCCCTATTATTGCCCCTCCCCTGTTCCTTCTCCCCACTGGTAACCACTAGTTTGTTCTCTACATCTGTGAAGCATGCATTTCTTTGAAGACTCATCCTTCTTCTTAAAAATTTGTGCGAATCTACTCTAAATTAGCTTCATGGTTGGTTTTGTTTTAAAAGGTTTGTATACCAAAACAGTTAAGTGACATTCCTACACGATGTCACCCTGTGACTGAGAAGCAGGCACCTGGTTCATACCCCAGTTTGAGAACGGCAGTACACTACAGATTTTACCCCTCCACCCAACTTACATCATTTGTATTATAAAAGATGAAAGATAAATATTGAATCACGCAATTTGTTCCAGGTAGGTTTGTATGGACACGAGGGACAGAGCAGTTGAAACTTACATGAGTAAAAGTTTTTATTTCTATATCAGAATCCAATTCTCATCTTTCTTTTCCATTAATCAAATTTGAAAAAAATTTTATTTTAGCTGTATTAAATTTACAAAACCATTCTTCCACATTACATCAGAGCATTCCTCATGTTTTTATTCCAGTGTTCAGAAATTTAATGAATAAAATCACTTTACTGTGTCACTTTTAATTACCTCCTTCAAATACATATTTTCTAAAATCTGTCTAGGTCAAAAAAGGTTGATCCTGCAGTCATCTCTGCGGACTCTGCCAAACTATTCCAAGGTCAGTAGAAGCTGATGTTTTCAATTGTACAAAGTTACTGTTATGGAAACATGCTCATCCTTTTCCATTGAGCCAATCTGGGCAAAGTTCTTCCTTAAAATTCTTCTTCTGCCTGTTTGCTGCGGGACTGCTTGAGCTGCTGGAGCCACTCGATGGTTTCAGAAATAGTACGTTCTCCGTGCACCTTATTATCTCTGGTACGGATATTGACAGTGCTGCTGGTTTTCTCTTTCTCACCGACAACTAAACCAAAACCCACAAAGTTTTGTTAGGTGAAAGGACTCCTACTGAATATTGGAACAGAAATCCACCCTGTAGCTTCTGATTCATTAAAATGTACCAGTGACCAAATCTAGTCATTAAAAAACAAAACAAAAAACCCCAACTCACCACTTTGCAATGACTAGAACTGCTGTGTTTACTAAGTCACTTAATCCAGCCAACTTAATAAAAATTCACCATATGAAAAAATAGGAGGTGAAGGGGAGATTTTTAGACAAACCTTTCAAGTACTCTTTTTCAAACTAAAGTGTTTCTTTGTTACATCAACAGAACAAACATACAGTTTGAGATCAGGACTGGAAAGAACTACTGATGACCGCAGTTCTCTTAAGCCTAAGTCTCAGCATTTCAAGTTTCTCTAAAGGTTGGCAGGTTTTCTTTGGTGAGTCTCCTTTCTTACCTAGGATGAAGTTATACTGTGCTAACTGTGCATTTCTGATCTTCTTGTTTAATGTACAGCCCGGATCCAGATCAATGTCCACCATGAATTTAGCATCGTGGAATTGTTGCCGTACCTATTTAAATAGAGATAGAGGATTCTTCAGATCTAAAATCAGAATTATATTTTGATCTTAAATTATTTTATTTAACAAACAATTTGGATAATCATGCCAGCATTAAAAAGGAATGTTAATAGATATACTGAAGCATATATTATTGTGACTTAGAACTACAAAACTACACACTCTGCTCGAGAGATAAATTGTGAATTAAATTAAATAAACTAGCTTACATTTTCCATCTATCTGACAACCAATTACCACTAATAAGACAAAAAGATCTGAATGAACCATTTTTATTTCACTAACAGGTTGTTGTGCCTTAGTGATCATTAACCAATGAACCTCCTGGGATTTTATAAGTATGCAAATTTCAGAAGGGTTCTTGCTTAGTTTATTAGAGTGCCAGGATAAGACTACACTCTCAACTGTAACCTATTTTAAAGAATAAAGCACCAGTGTCTTTTTTTTTTTTTTTTAACATGAGTCCTCTGCACATGTGAGTTGAGCTATTCTGTAATTGGGGAGGAAGCCTGGTAATTTTAGGCTGTTTAACAACTGTGGTCTCTAGTCATTAAGTATCAATAGCAGTGCTCACCCTCCCCTCCACTCAATATAACCAAAATCCACCCCACGTAATTCTAAACGCTACTCCACCCCCAGATGGAAAGGAGAAAGTCAGTACTATATCCAGTTGAAAAGTGAGTTAACTAATACAGACTTTTTTCCTACTGTGTGAGCTTTCTTAATGCGAATACAATAAAGTAAAATCCATTAAACATGGAGCATAGCTGATTCTGATCATTTCTAACTAAAACTATCATGTGCAGTAATAGGAACATGGTATATCTTGAATGGTTTGCCTATCAGCTGTTTTAATGATCATTTATTTCTTAAAGACAGTTGAGACCCGAGTGCAATTTATTTTGATGACCTGAAAACATGGTGGTTTTGATGTTACAATGTTATTCATTGATATTTAGATTTTTGTCTGTTTTAACTAGCCAATTTATTACTTTGCCAGTTATGAAACAATGCTTTTTTTAAAAAAAGCTTTTGATAATTTGAAATTTCTTAGTATGAAATTGTTGCTATAACAGAACAGACTGTTTTAGTCTTTAAGGTATGAAGTATGAATGGATATTTGTATATTTGTTAGTAAGGTAGCTTTTTGGTAGGTAAGGCAAACATTTCTCTGTCATGCCATTAACCTGAAAAAAAGTTTCAAATTAAAGAAATGTGCATTTGAAACAAAGCAAAATTACTGAGTCAAAGAGCAGTTTAAACTGCACTATGCATTTGAATTTACATGTCATACTGAGGTATTTGCTATTTACTAATGCTAAAAACTAAAAAATACAAGTATGTACAAAACACTCTCTAAATTAAGTCTGCTAAGCATGGAACCACATAAAAAAGCATTAAAGAGGTAATATGATCTACTGAGGCTTACCACAGACTGAAAATAGAAACATTTCTCTATATCGCAAGCAGCTTGCTTTACCAAGAATACATGTAGTTTATGAGATTGAAAAGCTGAAGGACAGCTCTTAAATTTAAAGTAAGTCATACTTAAGGATTACCTTTTGGGCATATTCATCACATGTTGGTCCCACTGGAACTACCATTACCTGGCGAGGAGACAGCCAGAAGGGCCTTTAGAAGAAATTAAAAACATTTAATGTGGATTTGTGCACTTTCCTCAACAAGGATGGCACATTTCTTAATTCACTCTTCAGTATCATTTCCTGAAACATGCAAGGGCCACTCTAAAAAACTTGGCTTTTTTTCAATATCCGAAAAGAACTAAAGGGAGATTCAGGAGCAGAAAACTAACCCTAAATCAGGAAAATCTGTAACTAAGATTTGTCTCGCTAAGCAGATATAGCAAAGCAAACAGAGGGCAGGGACTACACCCCACAAATCAACACATCAGGTAACAGAACACCATATGCCTGCTGCCAGAGGGCTTAACAAAGATTAAGAAACACTTAGTGATTCAAGTTATTTTACTCAAAAAGTTATTTTGTTCAAGGGTTATTTTATTACTTTTTCTTCACTGGGGGACAAAGACTGTACCTTCAGTTTATTCAAGACCCATTTTGCAGGATTCAACAAATTGGAACCGATAATAACTGGTGATGGTACTTGGTAAAAATGAGTGTGTTTTCACTACTTATTAAAAGGTGACCCCATCCTCAATTCTACCTTTCAGGTATTTCAGGTGTCCAACCCCTCCCCATGCTGAAGACATCAGGCCAGTGTTTCTCTTGATCACTCCTCTATGTTCAAGTTGTTTGTTACATTAGGGAAAAGGCTGGAGTAGGCACTAAATTCTACTCAAACTGTGGGCTTTCCCCCACCTACTTCAGGTTTCGTAGAGCAGTTATCTGAGGATCCCCCTATTCTCTAGACTGTGCATAGAGAATACTGCCCACATTTGATCTGATTTCATGAAATATAACTAAAAGATTAGCTTATTTCATTTAAAGTATGACACCGCCACCCCACCCCATGTCTGAACTAACCAAATTGCAAATGAAACTGAGATGACTGCAGTGTAGTCTGTCAGGCTCTACAAAATGGGTGTTTTATAACCATGTGCTGTTTTCAACTGCCTTTACAAAATGTGGGCCCAGATAAAGCTGCTTAGAAAATAAAATGCAAGTCATGTGCTTATATCTTGCCAGTAGAAACATAAGCTTCTAGAAATAGGACACAAAAATGTTGATCAGTTTGGAGTCTGTACTTACAATCAAAAAAAAAAAAAAAAACCTTGGCTTCTAAAGAGCCTAAAATACTTGTTTATTATGATCAGCAACACTGAACAAAGTATTGCTAAAAGCCTACTCTTGTTTACTCAGACAAAAACATCAAAGTTTTATAAATGCCCAGAGTTACTTGAAAAGCAATCAAAACAATAAGCTTCTTACTGAATAATAATTCCTAGTTAGAAGGCATTTGTATAATATTCAAACAAATCAAGTGCTAAAATAAAAATAATTACTCATAACAAACATTCATAGAGCTAAAAAGTTTGGGTTTAGATTGTGATTTCTTACTTTTTAGTGAATATTTATCATTAATTAGAAGTGACCAACTAGAATCATTCTTCCTTTCCATCATATAACTAAATTGGACAGCAGACGTTTCTGACATTTACACGGTCAGACAAAACATTTACACGTGACATTTACATGGTCCAGACCAAAACAGAAGGAAACAATGACAAAAATTACCATTTGCCCCCATAGTTTTCAGTGAGGATAGCAATCATTCTTTCCAATGACCCCAAGATGGCTCTATGGACAATCACTGGCCTTTTCTTATCATCACCATCATGGCTAGAAAGAAAAGATTTGTTTTGCTTTATTATATGTATGTATTCCTTTTTCTGTCCTTGAAGAAGAATATTCAGAGCAGACACTAGAAACTCACCTTACAAAAGTAAGATTAAATCTAATGGGCAACTGAAAATCCAACTGGATTGTTGCGCACTGGTGGTACCGACCAATGGCATCTTTAATCTGTATGTCAATCTAAGAAGCAAAGATTCGGTTGTATTAGGGTTGAATTTTTTTAAACTTATTTTAAAGTAATCTCTTCTTCACCCAAAAATGAAAGACATATTACTCTCAAATAGACTTTGGTACTGACCTTTGGACCATAGAAAGCTCCATCTCCAGGATTTAATTCCCACTTTTCACCAAACTCATTCAGACTGTTTTCAAGTTGCTAAGGATAAAGCAAAATGATTTTAACTTTTTGTTCAAATGCAACTTCTTCCAGCCTAATTTGAGACTAAAAATACTACAACTACTTTCACGTGTCACTATTCTTTGCTTTACCATTTTGTCCACCTAGACATACTCATACACAAACCCTTTTAAAGGTTACAGCTTGATGACTGAAAGAACATTCAACCATTTCTAAAATACAGAATCATAAAGAAAAAAAACTAGCTTATACAAGCCTAGAAACCATTTTCAATTTTCTTTTGCTTTTATCCATTTAAAGAGGCTTTGCTTTCTCACATTACGGTGCAAGCCAATTTCAGTCAACTAATATTGAAGCATGCTGAAAATCACCACTTACTTTCTCAGCTTGATTCCATACTTCAATCTCTCCAAGGAATTTTTCCGGGCGAGTAGACAGGTTCAGTTTAAAAGAAAACCCAAATACGCTATATACTGTATGCAGAAAATCCAAACAACCTTTTATTTCATCCTCAATCTTTAAATTAAAAAAAAAAAAAAACAGGGACACAGTGGTCATTAATTTTCCTCAAGTTTTGTGACACTTCTTTTCCAAGTGTTTCACCCCAGAGTCTTATACCTGCTCTATGGCACAGAATATGTGAGCGTCATCCTGCTGGAACCTTCGTACCCGAGTGAGTCCTGTGAGTGCTCCCGACAGCTCATTCCTA
The DNA here is from genome assembly GCF_949752795.1 of Hyperoodon ampullatus. Classification (NCBI taxonomy): domain Eukaryota; kingdom Metazoa; phylum Chordata; class Mammalia; order Artiodactyla; family Ziphiidae; genus Hyperoodon; species Hyperoodon ampullatus. The sequence continues at coordinate 148,393,710 of NC_136917.1, forward strand.
TGAAGCACCCCAAAATCAGCTACTCGCAGAGGCAACTCTCGCCAGGATCTTGGCCGATGATCAAACATAAGGCTAAAGAAAACAGAAAAGTAAAATCCACTGATATTTAATTTCACAAGAATAAAACTGCTTCTCTAATACTATAAGGAAGGCTGTCAAAAAGCTACTGGTTCTAGTTGTTCACATAAACAACACTTTTCAAAGTCTGGGCTTCATACAACAGTGTAAGCACTTGCATGAATAAAGTAGCAAATAAATTATAATACAACCATCTATAACTAAGAGAAAATAAAAAATGTATTCCCATAAGTCTTGTGCTCAATCTCTATTAATTTGAGGACTGCCTTTAAGGTTCATATTTTAAAGAAAATCTTAGCTATATACAAATCATTTATTTCAGCAGAAACTAAAGTCTGTACTTTCTTGTTGCTCTCAAAAGTGTTTCAGTTCCCTCTTAGTCTGAAAGTGCTTCAGAAACTTTGAAGAATCTGGGAAAACTAAGAATGAACTTGACCTTGGTTCCCTGACCTACAAGCTAGTCCCCTCGTGGAGACTCCTCTGTCTCGGCCCTCTGCCCTCGAGGTCTTGCTACTGGGAGCAGTGCTAGGAGCGATGACTCAGCTACCCACAGCCACAGCGCTCCCTAGTCTGCCGCCACGCTGCTCTTCACCCAACTTCCAAGGATAGAAAGTGAGCGGCCTCAAGGCAAGGAAGATTTTCCAAGGAGGTCAATTCATCAGCAGTAGATTTTGATACATGTTTCTTTAAAAAAAAAAAAAAATCTGCTGTGCCCCACATTCAGTCGCCCCTGTTCTGTATTCTGCCTGTTCACTGCTGCTACCCCAGTTCCATTCTTGACTATCTGTAGATCTGAGGATCTAGCTGGGCACAGAAGATGTTACAACACCACAATGATGGTGCATTTAAATACTCTTCTGATTACATAATTTGCTTTTCACAAAATACTTTCAAAGGAGGGAAAACAATCTGGGACTGATTGCAAGAAAATCTTTGATAGAAACTCAAAATTGCAGAATACCAGTGTCCCGGGCAGTTCATGGGTTTCAGAGCAAACAGCTCCTTCTCCACCTCAAAGGAGAACATGTTCTCGCTGTAATGCTGCCAGTGGCCCGAGGTCATCCAGAGTCGGCTGTTGTAGATGTTTGGGGTGACCACCTCCTGGAATCCTCGTTTCCTATATTCACTCTGTTAGCAAACAAATACAATGCCTGTGTAAGGAATAGATGCTTATACTTCTGGTGGAAGTAAAAATTTCAAGAGCAATTTTATACTATCTAGTAAAGTTCAAGATGTACATCTTATAATCTAGAAGCTCCACCTGGAGGTATACACCAAAGAGGAAGCTCCTGCACATGCACATAAGGCGGCTACTGCAGCACAGCTGGTAATATGGGAGAATGGGAAATTACATCAGTGTCCCCCAGTAAAGAAATGAACACTGTGGTAGTTATATGACAGACTAATATGTAACAACTGGAAACAAACTGGATCTGTACCTATCTAAAGTGAAAATCACAGTGCAGACTGATATACAATGAGACTTCATGTATGTAAGTTTGAAGCACACAAACAAACACTATAAATTAGGATACATATTTATGGGATAGATGTAAAAGTAACATGGACAAAAAGGATCCATCCATTCTAACTTCTAAACAGTAGTTTCTTCTAGGAAAGGAGGGAAATGGATCAGAAAGGGATCTCAAAGGGGAGGTTTTTTTCCCCTACTGTATACGTATTACTTTACCTCAATTAAAACATCTGAAGCAAATATAGCCCAATGCAGTTATGTGTTAAATTAGGTGGTGAGTACAGAGATGTTGGCGGTATTATTCTCTATAAATTTATGCTTGAAACACTTCATAGTTTACAAAGAAAAAAAGCAATGTAAAGATTAACTTGCTTTTTCTAGGAAAATACAAATGAACGGTCAGAAAGCCACAGAGCTCCTGTGTAAAGGGTTACAGGCCCCACTTCAAGCTCACCAGCTTGTCTCATGCGTGCACACCCATGTATGTGGACAAGATCATGTATTAGAAGGAAAGAATTTTTTAAACATTTTATGAGACCTAATACGTCCATTTTCATTTATTATTTGAAATGTTTCTTCTCAAACAAAAGATTATCTTTCCCTTTGGCAGATCTTATTTAATAAAATCAACTTATGTCTTAAATCTACAGAAGAAAGTAATGAATATGGTTTACCCTGATGAATTCAATAAGTGTATTATAAATGTATGCTCCCTTTGGCAGGAAAAAGCAACTTCCAGGGCTGAGTTCATGGAAGAAATATAGTTCTTGGTCCTGGGTAAAACAAAAGCAAAAGAAAGTTTATATATGTATATAATATCAACATAAATTTCAGGGTTCTTGAGTTCAGAATATGGTCATGATGCTTCATATTTTAATTGGTGTCATTCCCAAGTCAAGGAAAACATGTTGACATTTCTGGTGTTGCAGGTGCTTTACCACTTGGCACAAGTGCATTCTCTGACATTCTCTGACTGTTACATTCCTGAATCCAGTCAAGTTTACCCAAGAGTCACACGGAGCAAGGGTCTTAGTTCTCTTCTACGATGCACAGCAGGGGCTCTCAGAGTCTTAATCCCTCAAAGCTCAAAGATCCTCCCTCCCCACCTTTTCTTCTTTCTCTTTTTTTTTTTCTAAGAACAGCAGGAAGGAGACTGAGTAAAAGACACTGATAATGAAATAGAAGATGGAGAAGAAGTTGGCAACTTTGGGTCATGGTGAAAGAAGCACACCCTCCTACCTTCTTGCCCACCAAATGCCCAAGTCCTCAGGGAGGGACCCCACCAATTGTTGCCGGCCTCCTTCCTGCTGGATCTTACTTCAGGCAGTCAGCAGCACAGGACAGTGGATGCTGCCTCCTGCTCAAACTTCACAACCTAACAGCCGTGACCTGACGCCCAGCACAGAGTAAACACTCTTCTAGAAGGGAGTATTTTTACCAAACCTAACTGCCAGCTTAGAAAACAGTCAGGGGTAGAAGAATAAAGAAAAGGACACCACAGAATCCATCAATGACTTGCTGTGTCATCTTGGGCAACAAACAGATGAATCTTCCTGGGACTTGAGTTTCCATATTTTTTTTTTTTTTTTGCGGTACGCGGGCCTCTCACTGTTGTGGCCTCTCCCATTGCAGAGCACAGGCTCCGGACACGCAGGCTCAGTGGCCATGGCTCACAGGCCCAGCCACTCCGTGGCATGTGGGATCTTCCCAGACCGGGGCACGAACCCGTGTCCCCTGCATCAGCAGGCGGACTCTCAACCACTGCGCCACCAGTGAAGCCCTCCACATCTTTAAAATAAGTCAGTGAGACCAGGGGATTTCTAAAGCATCTCCCAGCTCTATGAAATGCTGCTATGCTGCTATACTTTTTTTAAAGAAAAATGTAGGTCATCAGCATTTGTTCTCAATAAAAGGAGTAGTCAAAATGAACTTCTGTGCGGTACTGAACACACTCTAGAAAGATAATGTGGACAATGAGTAAGTAATTTATAGCTTTCACAGGACAGTACAATAATTACTGAAAGCTACAGCATCTCTGCAGAAGTAAATTCCTGGTACGTAATACAATTTCAATTCAAGTGAAAATAAAGAAAACGCAGTCTACACACATCTTTATTCTTTTTGAACATACCCTTCCAATTTTCCTATGATCTCGGTTTTTAGCCTCCTCTTGGAACTTCTCCCATTCTTTCAACATTTTAGGATCTGGGAATGAAATGCCATAAATTCTCTGCAGAGTCTCCATATCTGCCTTGCCTTCCCAGTAGGTGGAGGAATTCTGAAAAGAAGGAATAACCATGAGATTATATTCAAATTTTTTTGAAAAATAAATTTATTTATTTATTTTGGCTGCATTGGGTCTTCGTTGCTGCACGCAGGCTTTCTCTAGTTGTGGCGAGCGGGGGCTACTCTTCCTTGCAGTGCATGGGCTTCTCATTGCAGTGGCTTCTCTTGTTGTGGAGCATGGGGGCTGTAGACTACAGGCTCAGTAGTTGTGGAGCACAGGCTTAGTTGCTCCGTGGCATGTGGGATCTTGCCGGACCAGGGCTCAAACCCGTGTCCCCTCATTGGCAGGCAGATTCTTAACCACTGCGCCACCAGGGAAGTCCCCAAATTTTTTAATATCATTTATTTTAAGAGTTTGATGTTTTCTCTCTTAGTCACATCATGAGTCAAATTCATATTTAGTCCTTATGACAAGAAAAATGGCACAGAAAGTGCACATGTAGTAAGCATCTCAGTTGCTGAGGCCTCGCTAGGGTGGTTGTACTCATTCCACAGCACAAAGCTGGCTGCTTAATGCCCTTGAAATTGCCCTGCCCTCAAGACCCACTCACACCACAACTCCACGAATAAGACTGACTGCAGGGGCATCTCCCACAAGATGATTCAGCAAAAATGGAAAACCAACCAACCAACCAGCCAAAAAAAAAAAAATCTGATTGGCAGGATTAGTTTGGTTAAAAAAGAACTTGGGTAATTACTACCTTAGACATACAAAAGGCAAGAGCACACACTCCTACAGTGAGTCTCAAAGCTTTTAGAGCCAAGATGGCCCATGACTGTGATTTTGTAAATCCTCCAAATCTCCATCCCCGTGTGCTCTGGTGATGAGTGGTGAGTCACTCAGTCAGTGCTTGAGAGAATTTTAGTTAAAATAAAGGCTAGTGACATGTAGTGCCCACAGTCAGTAGACAGCACGAGAAAAAAATCCACACTTAAATATGCAAGAGAAAAATGGCTGAAAAGAGAAACGAATGCAAGTTTAAACATACATCTTTAGTATACAAATATGTTTATATAGTGCCTTCAAAGTTACATTGCTTACTTTGTGTATTTTCAAAGTCTTGATTTTGCCAGTGTGTCTGACATGAGGACCCCGGCAGAGATCTATCAAGGGGCCACACCTAGAGATAAATTAAAAGGAATTTTAACATAGACTTAAAATGACATATACACCAATGGTAGTTAATGACAATTGATATTCTCACCTATAGACTGTGGTAGTTGGAGTATTCACTTTTTCATTCAATATCCTGCATTTGAACTTGTTGTACTGAAAATAGGAAAAATTATTTTTTAAATAACCATCCTTTAATTTTTACTTGTAAATACTATAGCTAAAATACAATTCAAAGTACATCTAAGCACCGTATGAATATAAGTATGTATTTCATGTTTTAAAAACATTGTTAAATTTTTCTAAAGAACTTAGTACACTAAGCCCCAATGTACTTTATTTTTTTTAATTAATTTTTATTGGAGTAGTTGCTTTACAATGTTGTCTTAGTTTCTGCTATACAGCAAAGTGAATCAGCTATACATATAAGTATATTCTCTCTTTTTTGGATTTCCTTCCCATTTAGGTCACCACAGAGCATTGCGTAGAGCCCAATGTACTTTACGTAACATTAATGAGTGAAATAAAAGTGGAGGCCATGTTACAGTTCAATTTACCTTAAACATTTCCAGTAAAGTTTCCTTCTTAACTTCTAATCTTTCAAAAGCTTGTTTTTCTTTAATGATTTTCTTACATAAAGCCTCCAAAGAAGAGAAATCGTTGCTGGACACACCCCTGAAGAAGAAAATATAATTAATCTCTTTCCATTCCATTCCACTCACACCGCAGCTTGGGGAAACATTTCTTTAGAATACTTCAAGGGTTTTAATATAAAAAATTAGACCCCTGCATCATTTATTAAGAATTTTAAACTAGACATTTTTAATAAACTGTTTTCATAATTTCAGTGGCTTTGACCTTCGTCGTCATGAAGACCATTCCAACTAGTGAACACTCCTCTAACTTTATAACTGGGTTTAAAGAACAGGAGAGGTCCAAGCTTCATTTTATTTCCCTACATAGCTTAGGGTTCCACCTCCACTGATCTAGAAGAGAACTCTCTACTACTCCGTGAGTTACTACAACACTTTAAGTTTTGTTAGTGGGAGTACTTGGTGACTATGAAGCAATAAGTTTTATATCATTCCTCCTTAACTGAGAACTCTTTAAAAATAATGCATGGACCCACAGTAATTCAGATTTTATTTTTCTTTATCCAGTTACATAACTTACCCTTCTTCAAGGTACATGTCGTAATAGAATCCATTTTCTATTGGTGGACCGTAACACAAACACCCACCATAGACTCTTTCCATGGCTTCACCCATTATGTGAGCACTCGAGTGCCAATATACCTGAAAATCAAAGAAAAATGGGATGGTTTGAGTCTGGGCATACAAGCTGTAAATTAATTTGTTTGTTTTGAAAGATATATAAAGTTTATTATAAATAAACCCAAGACGTGAAAACCTAAATTTACAAATCTATAGACTGCAGTGTGATTCTATTCAGAGCCAAAATAATTTAAAATGATTCTAATTACTAAATTGTATTTGTACCTTAGAAATTATCTATCTGGTTTAGTTGTTTTCAAACTAATTAAAATACAAGTTTAGCATCATTAATTAAACGGGATGGATTCTGTTTCCTGAAAACAATAGGCACTCACAATGTGATTGTCTTATTAACTGCCATGGCCATGGGATCTTTTGAGTCAATCCCTGGAACTGACTCAAAATATCTGAGTTGGTGGTCTGGAACTGAGCCCGCAATATCTCTGAGGTATGCCTGTATATTATATATAGATGTACATTTATCTTTCTGAAGTAAAATGAAAAAGTGACAAAATTCAAAAAAGTCCCTAAGAATATAACTAGAAGATGCTGAAAATTCAGAACACTATTATTTGACCTCATTTAATGCTTCTTGTTTAAGCAGACATGGCAACTGTGATAAACAATAACAATTTCCAGTAGTTTATCTTTAAATTTCTCCAAAATTAGTAAAGGCTATGCTCTGGCCTTTACTTGGCTGTGGAACATCACTTAAGAATTATAGCTGCTTTTCTCTTATTGGCCCCAAACAAAACTAAGATGGTACAACTTGACCCTACAATACAATTATAAAACCAAGGACCAACATACGGGCTTTGAAATCAAAAGGTAGTACTTGGTTTTAAGGTGGTAATTCAGATGAGACAGAATATACCCAAAGCAATGTTTTTAAGATTAATTAGTAAGGTACCAAAATAAAAATTTTTTTAATTCTCATAAAAACTGTACACCTGAAACTAATAATGTGAGTCAACTATACTTCAGTAAATAAATAATAAGTAAAATTAAATTCTCATAAAAAACTTAAGGACTCCAGAATACATTTGAAAACCACTGATTCACATACATAAGTAAACCATTGTCACTAAAACAACGTATTTTACTTCTTATATGGTATTCCATCATGGGGAAATAAGGAGAAAACTTTGCCATCAAATGCAGATTGATTTTTACAGTGCTTTCAGCAGATCTGCATTTTAAGGCAAGAAAAATACAGAAATCAATTGCCCAATAGAAGAGAACTTTAAATCATGCTTGAATTTGTTAAATATATGCATCTTGATTAAGTGTTGACTAATAATGCAAAAAACAATTTTTACTTGCTTAATCAATTTTTAATAAAATTCCCAGCACTTTTTCCCCACTGAAGTATCTAGAGTAAAAATAAACTTGAATAAGTGCACTTCTTAATTTTATAAGACAAGCACTTTTACTATGTTTCCTACATGAAAGACAAAATGAAGATTTCAAATATGACAATGAGACATCAATCAACTTTAGCCACCCGTTGGCTTTAGTAATAAGCTGGAAAAGTCTGCAAATGTGAATCTGAATAAAAACTTACTGCTTGGGCTTCCTCGTCCTCAAACTTGAGAAGCTCCAAGGTACAATCTTCCTCCAGAGGACGGTCTAGGTCCCAGACAACTTCATTCACTTTAGCAATAACAGTGTTGTCAGCCAGGCCTTGACTTTTTAAAAAACATACACAGATGTATAAAAACACAAGACTCTAAAAAAGAATTTTCTGCAGCACAACAGTTAATTTGAGAACAAGAACAGGAAAATAAACATTATATACAGGCATATCTCTCCTTTTTTTGCACTGTGAAGATACTGCATTTTTGTGTGTGTGTGTGGCAACCCTGCATCAAGCAAGCCTATTGGCATCATTTTTCCAACAGCATTTGCTCACTTTGTGTCTCTGTGTCACATTTTGTTAATTCTCACAATATTTCCAACTTTTTCATTATTATTATATGTATTTGTTATGGCGATCTGTGATCAGTGATATTTGATGTTAGTACGATGACTCACCGAAGGCTCAGATGATAGTTAGCATTTTTTAGTAATAAAGTATTTTTAAATTACGACGTACTTTTTTTTAACAAACAACTGCACACTTAATAGACTGCAATACAGTGTAAACAACTTTTATATACACTGTGAAACCAAAAAATTTGTGTGACTTGCTTTACTGTGATACTCGCTTTATTGTGGTGTCTGGAACTGAGCCGGCAACATCTCTGAGGTATGCCTGTATATTATATATAGATGTACATTTACCTTTCTGAAATAAAATGAAAAAGTGACAAAATTCAAAAAAGTCCCTAAGAATATAACTAGAAGATGCTGAAAATTCAGAACACTATTATTTGACCTCATTTAATGCTTATTGTTTAAGCAGACATGGCAACTGTAATAAACAATAACAATTTCCAGTAGTTTATCTTTAAATTTCTCCAAAAGTAGTTTTCCATAAAGCCAAGCTATTTAGATTCCAAAGGAAAAAAAGGGGGGTGGAGGTGCTTCTAAATAATCTCTCTGCTTTTATCCTGCTTGAAATCTATAACAGATCTTTCCTCTGAGAAGCAACGCTAATCTCATAATTCTGCAAATGCCTAAGATGATATTAGTTATAACAAATATACAGGTGAAGTGAAATACTATTTAATGAAACATTTTATAATACGGATAAAAATGTCATCTAAATGTACAGTACACAGTACAAAAGACAACTCTCTCCTCAAGTGATGAGATGTTAGACCCACCAAGTGTAGAAGTCGCAGGAGTTCTGAGGAGGGGAAAGCAGCATAGTTCAGAGTAGTCTGAACAGGCTTTAAAAAATAAAGTAATGAGGGGATGAAGCATCAAAAGATCTGGACAGGAAGAAAAGGAGAGGAGATGGCACTTCAAATGTTGAGAATGGGCATGGATGCAAGCAGAGATATGTTAGGAGAGGTCCAGGAAGCTAGGTGGCTCAAGCAGAATTGAGTAAGGTTAGTCAGATTATAGATGTGAATGTGCAGCTAGAGAAATGACAGTCTATAATAGTCTAGCAGTTTCCCGCCTCAAATATTTTCAAACTAATATGTTATGACACTTACACCGCAATAAAAGTTTTAATTCAAAAAAAGAGAAAATTAGTTTTCCAATTGGCCACTTGATAAATTACAACATAATCTGAAGAACAATATTGTAGCATGTAGAGAAAAAGTTCTTGCACTAACAGGAGCCTGGATTTTAGTACTGACACAGCTACAATCTCATCGTGCAACAACGGAGGAATCTTTTAACCTCACCTGCGAAATTATCTCTCAAGTGAAAGGCTGAACTGATATTTAAAGGTCTATCTAGTTACTTATGATCTCACATGGAAACTTCTTTAACATTACAACTTTCTTACTTACTTCCTTTGGAGTAAGGCAGAAGTATGTTAGGTAGAAGTACTTGTCAAATTAACAGCAACATTCCATTCCTTTTGTAAGAAGGCCAGGGCATATACGAATACATAGCTCGTGGGCCTAACTCCCACCAGTTGCATAGTAGGCTTACCAAGAATCAGCTGTGATGGTTCCCAAATTTGTTTATGCACTTGTTATTTTATGTCTTAGGTTCAACAATATGAAATTGATGATAATCAACCACTTTTGACAATTCATATATGATTTCATTTGTTTCAGCTCAATATGTAATTATTATAAATAAATAGAAATATATAAGTAACACAACGAGGGAATTACAGTTTCTTGGTTTGAATTACATTCAAACCAAGTTGAATGTTTGGGAAGACTTGATAAAGGGAAGTCACTAAAAAAATATTGTCAAGTCAGGTGTGGATGAAACAACTACATAAAAATCTGGAAGGATTCTGCACTCAGATGGCTTCCCAAGTGTGGTAAGATAATGTAAAAGTTTAATTAGCACTCCACCCCCCAAACTTTGGCCTTATATACATATTAGTGAATAAATGAATATATACATGTTTTAAGTTAAAATGTTTAAATGGCGGTTGGCAAACTTTTTCTGTAAAGAGCCATATAAATATTTTAGACTGAAGGCCATACATGGTTTCTGTTGCATATTCTTAGTTGTCTTATTTTTTTCAAACCATTTAAAAACATAAGAACGATTCTTAGCTCTTGAGCTGTACAAAAACAGGCTAGGACCAGTTTGCCAACACTTGGTGGAAGATACATGTACCAATTTACGCCTTCCCAACTTTATCATTTTTTTGATAAACTTACCAACTATTCATCCCAATCATATTAGATTAGGAAAGCATTTACTCTATTACAAAGTATGCATCTAATTCTCAGTTACCTGAAATAACTTCTCCCCAGCCCGACAAAAGTTTTAACATTAGCTTTATAAAAACAGTACATTTTTTCATGTGTTAGTTTCATATATTTCATATATAGTTTCATAATATATTTCATATATTAGTTTCTTAACTTTCCCATTTTGAGATGAGCTAGCTACCTTCATTTTTAGCTTTAAAACTGAGACTTTTTAGTCAAAATAAGTAAAGTACTCTCTACTTGGTTATGTGACATTTTATGATCAAAGTAGAAGAACTAATTATATAAAATCTTTTGTAAAATAAGACCAAAGTTGACTCTTTCAGATATTAACTTTGAATCTTGACTATAAAGCTGTACATTATTTTGATTTTTTTAAAATCCCAAATAAGGTAAATTAAACAATAAAAACATTGAACAGGAACATAAAAATATCATGAGGATAAAACTTGGCAAGATAAAACAAAAAAAAAGTTTAGTTACAAACAACAGAAGGTCAAGACAGGTATAGCTTATACCTAATTCCACAAGCAATTTGATATGGTGTAGTTTTCCAGGATTCTGCATCCAACTGTTTACCGTCAGGCAGGGTGACTTTAATTGGCTTGCTATCTTTTTCTGCTTTTTCTGCCAGAATGGAATCATGTTCTGCTTTTAGTTTATTATACATCTCAAGACGTATGTTAATATATTCAGGCCAAGGATTCAACTGCAAGACAACAAATGAAGAAATAAATAATCAGTACACACTTGCTTTCCTTTTTAGAAAAGTGGAAGAAATAATAAAAACAAAGTTTACCTTATATGAAGTACTGCTTTTATTGTTTTTCCCTTACACAAAATTTCCTTCTCATTTCAATCATATTTTTTCTTGTCCTTCAATTTTTTAAATGGAAGAGCCTTAATATCTTTATAATTCCCTCCGACCACAGTCCTTCCCTTTCTTTAGTCATTTAGGTGCTCTTTGGGGGATTTTCATTAAATTGTCACAGGGGTCCATAATCCTCAATGAAGAAGCATCAATAAATTAACTAAAAGCTCAAAGCCTATCATTCTACAACCCTGCTCTGAATCCCTCAGGCCAAAGCACATTACATGGTCCCACATACTCAGACATCACTACAGTCCTATCCACCCACATGACCCTCTGTATCTTACTACAGTTTATCTCCACATCCATTTGGCACTTCCTGATCAGAAGAACTTAGTGTCAAACGTAATTTATTCAACATTCATGGAGCAGATACTCTCTGGGCCTGGCTCTGCGGATGCAAGAGAAGAGTAAGACCTGCCCACTGCCCTTAGAAGGGGAACAAGACAAGTACACAAATGATGGGAGCATAGAGGAGGAAGAAAGGTCTTCGACATCTCACTGTACACTTTTGTTCCAGAGAGATCATTTAAAACATATATAATCAACCACATGTCACATGCACAATTCTCTATTCAAAAAAGTCCTCTAATTATACCCTTTGTTTCCTATTTCCAGGCTAAATCTCAAGCTGTAACAGAACAGCATGTACTACTTGTATTGAAAGTACAAAAAGGAAATTAGGGAACATATGCATTTTCTTACTTACTTGCAAATTCTGAAATTCACAATCAACAATTCCCCACAATTACGGTGGGATATAATGGACAAAACACAACAGAAGCGGTCATGCAGGGCTCTCGCCAACACTTAGTGATTCTTGATCATCTACAAACTTACCCTAAATTAAGTGGAAGCACTATAAATTTAGCAATGCAACATTTATAAAAACAACTCTTTAAAGTCAGTTTACTGTGCTATATAGCATACTTCTTAAAAGCCTATTCCTTTGTCTTGCATTCTGGTCGTTTTCTAAAGAGTCTCTAATAAAATGGTTGCAATGACAAAAGCAAAAAGTCAAGCACGGTTCACAGCAGTTCAACTTCAAAAACTAAGTAGGAAGACAAGCTTAACTGCCTCCTAAAGCAAGACCCAGGAACCAGGTCAATTCTGGATGACTCTTGAAATGCCAGTTCCTTTTAGTGTGAGCCTGGTGAACTGAAAGCCTTTTCTCTACACTTGAGAGGCATCAAGGAGATTTGTCCTGGCTTAAAACCAAACTCCAGTGGCAGGTCCAGGTGGAAACAGTGCTAATGGGGTGAAGGAACAAGGCTTTCTTTGGTTTCTGTTGTGGTCAGTAAAAGCCCAAACACCAAGTCTCTTAACGTCTCATCGAATGAAATGGTCAGACAGCTAGCATTCAACCTGGCAACTAATTACCACAGTCCTCTTTTCACCAACGTTTGTTCTCTCTAATATCTAATCCCACAGATTATTTTACAATCATACTTCAGTAGTTTTCATATCTAATCCCACACATTATTTTACAATCATACTTCAGTTGTTTTCCTTTTTCAATAACAAGTAACTCCAAGTCTTTCTCCCCCTCTCAGAATTTCCTAATTCTTCTCCCTGATTTTTCCATCTAGTGCCATCTTAAAAACCCCACGAAAACCATTAGAATCTCGCATAGGATGAGTCTGAGACAGCTCCCTGCCTCTGTCAATCTTCGATGACAGAGCCCTGAAAACATTTACCTCTGCTCGACCTCCATCCCCAGAGCCTTCTTTGTTCTTCTTCTTGCCTCCTTCCTTTCGTTTCTCCTCACTGGCACCTACCTAAATAAGCAAAAAAGACATGAAGGTTTTACCTTTTTTTTTTTTTTTTTTTTTGCGATTCGCGGGCCTCTCACTGTTGTGGCCTCTCCCGTTGCGGAGCACAGGCTCCGGACGCGCAGGCTCAGCGGCCATGGCTCACGGGCCCAGCCGCTCCGCGGCATGTGGGATCTTCCCGGACTGGGGCACGAACCTGTGTCCCCTGCATCGGCAGGTGGACTCTCAACCACTGCGCCACCAGGGAAGCCCAGGTTTTACATTTTAATCTCATTTGACACCCATCCATGCTGCCTCCAGAAAAGTTTTGAGGATGTTATTTTAGCATCTATTTTTTTTTAAGTGGAAATCTGATTTTGAAAGACTAGAAAATTTCACCACTGTCAAAGACAAGTTAACAACTTACAATAAAGACAAGCCCTAAAAAAGTAGAAGAGTTACTTGATAATATTCAAGTCCTCAAATTTCATTCATTTTACCTGTTCACATGACTCTCGCTTCAGGTTTAAATGGACATATACTAAATATATAGCTACAAGAAGCATGCAATTTATTCAGTAGTATTTTCAGAAAAAAAAAAGTCTAATGCAATATATATCCATCCATTCCACAAGTACTACCCAGAGCCTCTGTGCTCACAGTATTTTTTTTTAAACCCTGTAGAATAAGCAAACATAAGACCCAATCCCTACCATGTACAAACTTAATCTCTTTGGGGAAGGTAAGGTATACATATGTGAGAAACTCCTGGAGGAGAAAAGAACACAGCTGTAGTACTCTGATCAGATGTCAGATAAGCTAAGACACTAGTAACTGTTAGGGCTTTAAAGGATGGAGAAGATTTCAACAGGCTGGATTTTGAGAATGGAGGAAATTTCATTCTAGGTGTACACAGAAACTTATTGTTGGAAATGTTAGAGAGAGAGAGAGAGAGAGAGAGAGAGAGAGAGAGAGAGAGAGAGAATTACTAAACCTTTTAGGAAACACTGTCAGTTAAGACAGATGAGGGCTTAGACAGAAGCAAGCACTAAAAGTTACCATAAAGATGTGGACTTCAATTAGAATTCAATTCAATTCAATTCCAGGAAGTCATAGAAAGTTTTACAATAAGTCCTGTGCAAAAAGGCAACCAATGGCAAGAACTGGTCTTACCCGTGGTTCTCAACCAGAAGCAATTCTGCCCCCAGCAGACACCTGGCAATGTCTGGAAACCTTTTCAGTTGTCACAACCGGAGGTGGGGAGTGGGGGGAAGGTGGGAGGGCGGTGTGGTGTGGTATGTACAACAGGCAGAGAGTGGGTAGAGGCCGGGGAGGTTGCTAACCATCCAACAACGCACAGGACAGATTCCCACAACAAAGAATTAGCCAGTCCGTGATGTCCAGAGTGTTGAGGTCGAGAAACATGGAACCACGTTATGGGATACTCCAAAGAGTATCTTCTCAGGAATAAATTACTTACTTCTTTGTAACTTCTCAGATAGAAACATCCTAATGCAAATTTCACTACATAAAGTTTTACAGTTTACAAAGTTCCTCCACAATCACATCTGATTCTCATAGAAACACTGTGAGATGACTATCATTATTATTCCCATTTTATAGATAAGATTAAATTTTAAAAAGTTAGATGATTTTTCTAGGTTCAGAAAACCTACAAGTGGCAGGAAAAAAAGATACCCACCCAGATGTTGACAGTGGTCAGCTCTAAGGGGGGATGTGATCATCAGCAGTGAAGGAGTTTTGAGGGTAGAACTGGGGATGTGTCGGAGGGACTTTTGTTTCATATATTTTTTGATCTTTGAGTTTTTTAAAAAAGTTTTATTAAGATATATTTCTGTACCATAAAATTCACCCACATAAAGCATATAATTCAATGGTTTTTAGTGCATAGACAGTTGCCCAACTATCACCAGGATCAATTTCATCACCCCAAAAGGAAACCATGTATCCATTAACAGTCACTCCCTGTCCTCTCCTCTCCCCAGCACTTGGCAACCACTAATCTTTCTGTCTCTACAGTTTTGCCTACTCTGGGCATTTCATATAAGCGGAATCATTCAATATTAGTTTTTTTCTGACTGACTTCTTTCAGTTAGTATAATGATTTCAAGACCATCCATGTTACATGTATCAGTATTTCACTGCTTTTTATTGCCAAATAACATTCCATTATTTATCCATTTATCCCTTGTGGACATTCTGATTGTTCTTTTCAATTTCATAAAACTTATGACTTGTATAATTTAAAAAACAAAACAAATTTTAAAAATATGACTCCAAATTTCATGTTGAGCTAACACTTCCCCCACTCAGGAATTCATGAATTAATGAACTTTGAAGGTTCATTTATAGTCAATAGATGAACAATGAACACACCTTAAGTGCATTCTAATCAAGTAAAGTACTAACCAACATGATTATAAGATTACCTGCATGCCTTCACCATACTATATGATTAATGTAACTAGTCAAATATATCAGGTGAAAAGAAGGGTAAAAAGGGACTTCCCTGGTGGCACGGTGGTTAAGAATCCACCTGCCAATGCAGGAGACACAGGTTTGAGCCCTGGTCCGGGAAGATCCTACATGCTGCGGAGCAGCTAAGCCCGTGCGCCACAACTACTGAGCCCATTGTGCCACAACTACTGAAGCCCGTGCGCCTAGAGCCAGTGCTCCACAACAAGAGAAGCCACCGCAATGAGAAGCCCGCACACCACAACAAAGAGTAGCCCCTGCTCGCCACAACTAGAGAAAGCCTGCGCACAGCAACGAAGACCCAGTGCAACCAAAAATAAATAAATAAAATAAATTTATTTTTAAAAAAAGAGGGGAAAAATTAATTGCAAGTCTGCCTGTATAGCTTTAAAACAGAAAGAGAGGGAAATAATTCTATTTCTCTGAATAAATGTTTTTGGTTTTGATCATATGGATATTTGCTAAATGAACAGGAATAAAGGTAAAGAAGAAGAGAATTAACATCACGTTTTTTTGTCTTCTAAATACCTCTCCATTTTACAAATGAGAACAACGGCTCAAAAAGAGTAAGTAATTTCCCATTCGTACATCGCTAGTAAACAGTAGAGCCAGGGCGTTAAAATGGATCTCTCTGGAACCTTGAGGCCCATTTCACCTTTCCTATAACAAGTGAAATCACGATGGGCAACTGTTCTTTACTTCCAATGAAAACAAAACAAAAATGGGCGAGTTTACATATTATATGTCAACGTAAAAGCAATCTAAAATTTCAACCCAAAAGTTGGTACACAGAAGAGGATTGGGAAGATGTTCCTAAGCAAATTATGACATTAAAGGGAAAGTCCAGAGGTGAAATGAGCATTTATGAATGGGATAAGGCATGCCTCCACCACCACGCAGGGAAGTGTGTAACTTTTCTAGAGTTTGTCAGCTGGGGTCATCCGGTCTCCACCATTTACTATAAACCACCCCAAACTTGGGCAGATCTCGATAACTTGGTTTTCCCTTCCTTAAACTGGGGCTTTTTACCCGTACGTCGTTTTAAAAGTAAATGAGGCTCTGCAACATTCTTCCCGACTAAAGTGAGCCAGAGACCCTAGTCTAGGAGTCCGAAGCCCTAGATTCTAATTCTGTCGCGGCTTCTAATTAGTTGTATGGCTCTGAGCAAGACACTCAAGGTCTCAGTGTCCTCATCTACAAAAAGGGGATGGACCCAGAGACGATCTTAAGCCCCGCCCTGCTTTATCAATTTGAGATTCCTCTCCAAAGGGGGCCCTGACTTGTCCGGGAGCTCCATCGCCCCCCTCGGGTTCCTCCACCCCCTCCCTCCCCCGGTTGGGCAACACGGGTACCAGGAGAGCCCCAGCCCGGCCTCCAGGCTCCACTCAACCCACTCACCGACTTCTCGTCTCCCATTTTCCCTGAAGGGCTACTGGCCTTCTCCTCGGACACCGGAAAACCACTAAGAGAAAACTAAACCCCAAAACTTCGATCAGGAGGAAAGGACAGAAGTCGCCAGGCAAAGGTGGGTTGGAACGCCCAGGAACACTGCGCTTGCGCCACGTAGTCCGGGAGGGACCTGCTGATGCAACAGGAAAGCGCCCAAACTCCGCCTCCTAACCTGATGGATGACGAGCAGCTAATCGACAACGGGGAATGGCGGGTCCTCCTTTCTTTAAACCAAGCTTGTTGGGTGACAACCCTTCTAGAAAATCAGGGTGCGGCGGGGCGGGAGAGGAAACTACAGACTCTAAACCTGCACTCTCTGCCCGTCAGGTATTGGGCCTTCCCCAGAGCCCAGAAGTCCGCAATGCGCGTGCGCCTTCTTCGCTCTGACTTGGCTTACTATTCCAGGGCCTTTTCGGCCACCGTAGCGAAGAAGAGGGGCTAAGTCTTGAGCTTCCGGCAAGTCTCCGGCAACCTGAATACCATCCCTGGCAGTGGGTTGAACACCGGAATAGAGGCCGAAGTTCCGTGCTGCTTCGGCGCCACGACCTGGTGTGACTGCTGAGTTCTGGGGACTACTCAGGGCCCCGAAGTCCGTGGCGGTGAACCGACCGAGCCCTCCTTATTGCAGTCCAGGGTTCCCAAGACCCAAGCCTTGGTGATCCAGGGGCGAGCGCCCTTCCTAGGACATTGCTTTGTACACGCCACCGCCAGTCTATCGGGGAGCATTTCCACAGAGCCCATGAGAATGCAGCGAAACTTTTGCTTAAGAAAATAACCACGCCGACCCCAGGGATTCTCTCACTCAGAGGTCTCAGTGTTTTTAATCCAATGGCTCTATTTTCATTTGTTTTACCAGCCAATTTAAAACAGTTGCTGATTTGAAATCAGAATCAGAATCAATGAGCTCGTTTATAATTTATATACTCCATCACCAAGTTTTGTGGATTTTATTTTCTCAACATCAGCCCTCGACAGCTTGCCACCTTCAGGGTCATCCTTCCATGAAGCTCAATAATCAGTAGCCTCCTAACCTGACTTTGCGTTCATTTTTCACATGGCACCTGAATAGTATTTTTAAATACAAATATGATCATGGCAACCTCCAGCTTAAAATTCTTTAAGTGGTCTTCAGTATAAAGATAGTCATGGCTTTGAGGTCCTCTGCCCTGCTTTCCCACTTCCCCACCGTACACTGAACTGAACCGTAGTGACCTTATTTCTCAGGTCTTCTCCCACAGATTTTTTTGTACCTGCTGAGATTATTCTCCCCATCGTCTCTGCCTGCCCCACGTCCTTTTTTTGCATATTTAGCACATACTTAGTTGTTAGATCTTAAGCATCGTTTCCTTAGGGAAACCATTCTTGACCACCCTTACCAGATGGGGCAAGTCTCCCTGTTATATATTCTGATAGCTTCCTGTAGCTCTCTTTATAGCACCTATCAGTTCAATTTTACAATTAAAAAATTATTTTATTGCCTCAGATTGAAAACTTCACGCAAGCACAACTTGTGTATTTTTGCCAGCATCTAGCAGGTATAAGCCTGGCACACAGTTGATGTTCAATACATGTTGAGGGAATTAATGAGTGTTGAGACAATCCTTGCTTGAAAAACTACCTCTTAATCTGGATCATGAAAGAAAGAAGCCCAAACCCCTGTACTAATGAGATTTAGAAGAAACTTTATAATAAGAGTAGATTATTGGTAGTACTTGGTGGGTATTCTCTTTAAGAAGTTCCAGTAGTTAGACACAATTTTATAGGCTTAAATAAACCAATCTGACTTCCCATATTTAAATTGCAATGAGAATCAACAGGATCTAGTCTTACCTTCTAATGCAAAACTGTTTAATTATGCTCATTAGACATGTTTTCCCGAGAATTGTATCTTAATTATTTTTAATTTTTTTTAAAACAACTTATTTATTTATTCTTGGCTGTGTTGGGTCTTTGCTGCTGCGCATGGGCTTTCTCTAGTTACAGTGAGCGGGGGCTACTCTTTGTTGCAGTGCACGGGCTTCTCATTGCGGTGGCTTCTCTTGTTGTGGAGCACTGGCTCTAGGCGCGCAGGCTTCAGTAGTTGTGGCACGTGGGCTCAGTAGTTGTAGCTTGTGGGCTCTAGAGCATAGGCTCAGTAGTTGTTGGCGCACGGGCTTAGTTGCTCCGCAGCATGTGGGATGTTCCAGGACCAGGGCTTGAACCTGTGTCCCCTGCATTGGCAGGCGGATTCTTAACTACTATGCCACCAGGGAAGCCGGAATTGTATCTTAATTTTAAATGAGAATAATGAGGACCAGAAAGATCAAGATACTGAATTTGCTAGAGGCAGAATAATAATGGCTAAAAAATTACAGATTGTTCTTATCCCTGTGAAACTTGGTCTTTAGCAGCCTCTCTTAATCCCTTGTTCTCATGTAACCTCAGAACCAGACCTGGCCTAAGAATGGCAAAAAGGGAAAGCAGAAGGCTTTTCTGAAAGGTTGAATGTGGTGCAGGAATGTATTGATAGAAGCAGCTGCAAAAAATCCGTTGCTGGGGCTTCCCTGGTGGCGCAGTGGTTGAGAGTCTGCCTGCCGATGCAGAGCACACGGGTTCGTGCCCCGGTCCAGGAAGATCCCACATGCCGCAGAGCGGCTGGGCCCGTGAGCCATGGCCTCTGAGCCTGCGCGTCCGGAGCCTGTGCTCCACAACGGGAGAGGCCACAGCAGTGAGAGGCCCGCGTACCGCAAAAAAAAAAAAAAAAAAAAAAAATCCGTTGCTGGCAGTATCCTGATGGCACAGTGCCCTCTGGTGTTAGGAAGGGGTACTTCCATCATGTACATTAAGGGCTAAGCAAAGATGATGGGAGCTTCCAACAGATCTCAGATCCAGAGCACAACATGCTCTTATGCAACTTTATTTGTATTTACCAACAAAAAAAATATTGACTGACATCCAGTGTTATAATTTATGCCTACTACTCTACATACTTTCTAGGACAGTGATTCTCAACATCTCTGCTTTGAGAAGTGGAACAAAATTATTTAAGAGCTATGCTACAAAAAATGTTAAAAATAATAGAAGATGGCACATAATCAACGTTTTAGAAATATGAATTAGAGAAGATTCAAGATGATCTATAATCTCTTGTTCACTCAGGTAAGAACATTAAAAAAGAAAGGAGGTACAGAGGGTATGTAACAATGGAAGATTGCATGGAAAGTTCTCCTTTGCTGTTAGTACATCTTAGGAAAACATTCAGCTGGAACATAACCAGGTAAGAATGAATCTGATTACAGTGAGAATGGGGAGGTGTGGTCTTTTGGTTGCAAGAAGGAAACTCATTTGGTGATTTTGACAAATAGGAAATTTATTCTTAAACAACATGAAGTATAAAGGGAAAGGGGAATCTCATCTGTGTAGCCAGGCCAGGTGGATTGCAGGAAAATTGACAATTGGGCCTCATGCGAGGCTGCAAAGACTGCAGCTTGATGCTTGATCAGAATCCGAGGTGCTCTGTAGTATAAGGAAGTTGTGCCTTTGAACTCTAGTACTCTGCTAGTAACAAGATTCAGTCAGTCTTGTCTTCAGCTTCTCCTCCTATTACCAACTGGCCAATTTATTCCACATGTCCTGGTTCAAGTTACCAGGGAGAATCAGAGTAGTTGTCTAATTACCAAGCCACATCATCATAAGTCACAGGCCAACTTATGGATGGATTGGTTGTTCCTTAGGTCGGGTGCCTCCCCTGGTCTTACCTGTAATGGCTGAGGGGCTGTTCATGTGGTTTAGCCATCGTGCTGCAGGGATCAGCTGTTTTCCTCATGGACTGTGGGCACCTTTAGAAGGAGATGCTGAGCATGACACGTGCTGCAAGTGTTATCTCTAAGGCAAAACGTGTTTGTGATTCATTTAGCAGTATTTACAGTTACTATAAAGGAATTTGGGTGCTATTTCACTTAAAAAGAACTAAGAGGGTGTTTTTGTGGAGGTTTTTGTTGGGGGAGGGGATGCAAGGGTGCTTAACTTCTAACAACATCTGACAAAACTAGTTGTTCCATGCAATGCACTTTGGAAAATGTGACACCACTTATAAGGTGTTCATTATTATGATAAAATTACTTACCAGTCACATTTGGAGTGACATAATGCTTTACGAATAAATCTTGGCTTATGTTTTAGTCTGAAATCCTTAAAGCTATCAGACATATGGTCCTTACTGATATGAATTTTTTCCCTTCTGATTTCTTTGCAGTTAATCCTGCAAATCATTTTGTATCTGAAAAATATGGTTAAAATTGTGAATGCTGTTGAAGATGATACCAATCATCATGCAGATTCATAGCATATAGCATCATTATAGACCACAGCACAGAAGATAATGCTGATGCAGATTTATTATATATATACATATATATGCATATATATGTATATATATATATAAAACCATATGTTTACTCAGGGCACAAGCATAATTACTTGGTCAAATTGAAACTCACTGTCTAACTCTTTGAGTATTTTACACCAATGTTTCTGGTTTACTTTTCAAAACTGTCCAAATGTTCTATGGGCATTTTGAATGACAGTGTCAACCTTTAGTAGGTGCTTCCAAAATAGAAAGCCTATCTACACCTTGAAGAGGGCACTCTGTGGTGTTTGAATCCTGGATTCTTCTGAGTTTTCCAGTTTGTTTAGTGGCTTTGCTTCCCATCCTGTTAGATTTTATTTCAGTGGATCTCATTGTTTTGACCTAATAACATCTAACACATTCCCCATTTTCTACTGCTTTTTTGAAGAATACCTTAGTTCTCTCCTACCTTTTGAGGTTACTCCATTTTCTATCTATCTAGCCTTTCCTTAAAGACACACTTTTCCCCTTCTTGCCTCTACCATAGTAATTTTTTTCTTAAGGGAATCTCTCTCTTTCTGCAGCTTAATCAGCTTGTCTTCTCTTGTTTTACTTTCAATGTAACACTGCTGATTTCTAACACTAAAACTGAAGTATTTTTCAAGCAACTCTCCTTCCTCTTGGTCTCCTAAGAACACCTGCTTCCCTGAGACTGAGACTTCAGACACAGGTCATTTTAATATTTTAATTACTTTCTTCACCTTTGGGCTTGCAATAATTTAATTGAATTGTTTCTCTACTGCAATCCCCCAAAAGAACATATTGTCTTTGTAATAAAGGCCTATATCCTTGACTTTTTGTCAATAACACATACTAATTAAAAAATTGTTTTTTTAATTCTCAAGAGTCTCTTAAGACCACATAGCTGGTGAAATCGCTGGATAAACCACAAAAGTCAAAAAAGTCACTCCCTCCAGGCTTTTATCCTTAAATACAGTTCAAAAGTCATGCAAAGAGGAGTGGAATTTGGGACAGCTGATCTAGCTCTGGATACCTAGACCTAGTTCTAAAACTACAGCTAGTCCTAGTACTACCATAGAGCAGTGCTCTATAGTCCGTGTGTATCTTAGCTGCCTTTGTGCTTTAATACCCTGCACATGGGCAGAAAAAGACTATAAAAAGCAAATATTATTCCTTTTGGCAATACTTGACATAATGCACCAGCATGGAAAAACTGAAGCAGCCACTCTCTCAGGCAGATCCTACAGACCCTGTCTGATATCTTCATGTTCTTCAGCTATAAAATGTAGATAAGAATAACACATGATTCTGCAACTTGTTGGGAGAATAAAATGAAACTAGATGTATAAAAAGTCCTTTGCAAACTCTAAAGGGCTATAAAAGTTAATTAAGTTTGGGGAAATGAATGTTCTGGCTAATTACCCTCTCAGGTTTACTCTAGGTTCATTAGGAACTATCCTAAAAAATCCCCCTGAATTAATCTTCAGTTTTGTCATATCTCTTCTTTGCTGAGAACCTTACAATGATTTTTCATTGCCTAGAGCAAAGGTTGTCCTTAACCTAGCAATACAGAGCTTTCACGACTTAGACCCTGGTAACTTTCCAGTTTATGTTTCTTCTCTGCCCTCATAAATTCCAGTGAAATAGATGTACCCCAGGAGAGGTGACAGTGTTTTTCTGTATCCTGGCCTTTGCTCACTTGCTCATGATCTTAGCCCTTCAGATCCATCTAAGTCTTGCCATTTGTCTATGCCCAGCATAAGGCCTTAGCAAACCTCATAGTTACCATTTGTATCTAGAGCATATGTTGGGTATATATTTCTTTTGGAAGTTAATCAGATGTTGGGAACCTGAATGTGCCTCATGGCAATTAAGGGCCACATTTTCAGCGTTTCTCACCTCTCCCTTTTTCTGTGCAGGCTCATAGGATTCAGCTTACTTCCCTTTTCTCTGAAGATGCCAGAAGCTACTTTCTTTCCAGAGACTTTTCTTCCTCCGAGACAGATTGTGAGATGGGATTCTTCTCACCTACTCTCTCGAGTATGTCGCTGAAATGAAGTCCATAGTGTTTCTTATTTTAAGCATTTGCATTTGCCTTTGTAGAGAGTAGATGGGGGAATGACAGAGGACAGAGGTAGCAAATAGGGAGACACGTGATCAATTTTACAGTGTTCTAATATTCTCCTTCCTTCACCTGTGTTTTCTGGGTCCTTTCCTGCTCTGTGATCGCTTCTTTTATCTCAACACAGAGCTCAAGGAGCACCACTTCTCCAGTTCCTCACCATTCAGGGGCCCTCTGGCTGTAGGATGGTCATTTACATCCCAGGGGCTCCAGCCTAGGTGCTTCACATTTAAACATCTGTGTTCCGGGTGGAAATCTCTACTACTTTTGAGCAACTTATTTAGTCCCCATAATTATTCTGCACGGTACCTCATCATTTTGGAAGCAGATTTAGGGAGGTTAAGTGGTTTGGTCACAGTTATAGAGTTAGTAAAATCAGGGCTAGGAGTGGACCACAGGTCTATTTGTCTCCAAAATGTATGTTTCTTCCACTCTTCCAAACTGCATTACCTCAACACTGGGTGATTTCCTGGCAATCATGGACTATCACATGAAAGCATATGAAGGCATTCCTGTTGTTATGTTCATCTTAGTGTTTGTATCTTTTATCATTTTTAATTTTTATTTTAATATTTAGGAGTATTGTCTCCATATTCTTTATACAGCTAACTGAAGAGAGAAACATTGTTTTGTGTGTCACTGTATTAGCCAATGCACCTTTACTAAGGGTTTAATGCATAGCATGTGTTTACCATATATTTATTGGTTAGTTGTTCCAGAAAGGTTTTCAAGAATAAATAGCTTCTTTTACTTGTTTTCTTTTTTATATATAATGTAACTAGGATCATAGTTCTAATTTTTCTTCACTGAGTGACAATCTTGCAAGTGAAGAGTGATCTCAGCACATGACAAACAACAAAACAAAACCAAAAGATGTTTAAAATTGTGTGTCTATAACGGGCCACGTAGAAATGGGGTAGTGGTTAAAAAAAAAGGTCCTGGACAGAGAAGCAGAATTTAGAGATGATGGCCAATGTATAGACAGTTTACACTTTTTTTCAGGGCCAATGAAGAGACATAAGAAGGATTAGATCTATCAGATTTGTCTTAGGAATGTTACGCTGGCTGTACCAGAGAGAGTGGATTGTAGTGGAGTGAAGCTGGAAGCAGAGTGACCTAGTCCCCCTTATTTGGGATCTAGCTTTACTTCCCCAGCCCCACCCAACTTCCCACATTACTGTGCTAGCCCGGATGCGTAATCCTGTTAATCAGTGGGAAATTGAGTTTCCACTGGACAATGTCCCACCTCAAATAATCAGGCAGGAGGAGTTTCCTCTTACTTAGCTTTTTTATTCTATTCAGATCTTCAATGGATTAGATGAGGCCCACTTCATTAGGGAGGCGCAATCTGCTTTAGTCTTCTCATTCATTCAGATGTTACTCTTATCCAGAAATACCCTCACAGACACACCCAGAAAAATGGGGAAGACAAACTGGCCAAGCCTGGGTCATGAACTTCTGGGGCTGAATCTCCTCTGGGGCCAAGGGAGACCCACCCAAGTGATGCAGAATGAAGATAAGTGGTTTTCCAATGGAAGGTGGGGAAAACAGTCCAATAAACGTATCTTCTTTTTGGCCACACAAGTAATACACAGTTACATTTTTATTTTATAAAATTGCACACTCTTCACTCCATTTAAAAAGGATATATTGACAATATGTTACCAATCCTTGATTGATAAGTAGGTAGATAAATAGATGATAGACAGATAGTAAATATATAGATTTTAGCATCAGTGATAGTCTCAATATAACTGTAGGTACCGGGGCCACAAAAATGAGTGAGACCTGGGGTTCTTAGTCTCATGAAACTCGTGACTAATGAGGAAATTTAAACAAGTAAACAACCATTATAAAACAGTGTGATAATCACTAACAGGTAAGATGACAGATAATGATTGGTGAAATAAAAACTCATATTCTGGGCTTCCCTGGTGGTGCAGTGGTTGGGGGTCCGCCTGCCAATGCAGGGGACACGGGTTCGTTCCCCGGTCCGGGAGGATCCCACGTGCCGCGGAGTGGCTGGGCCCGTGAGCCATGACCGCTGAGCCTGCATGTCCAGAGCCTGTGCTCCGCAACGGGAAAGGCCACAACAGTGAGAGGCCGGCGTACCGCAAAAAACAAAACAAACAAACAAACAAAAAAACAACTCATTCTAAGGCAAGTTAAGGAACATTTAAACATAAAATTTTTTCTCTGCCCTTTGGCCTCCTCTTTCGCCTCTACTACTGTGCATTGTGTAGCTGCATTATGCATCAACCAAACCTCCCTTTTGGCAGAATTACTGGACATTTAAACATAACATTTTTGCTCTGCCCTTTGGCCTCCTCTTTCCCCTCTGCTGAGCATTGTGTAGGTGCACTATGCATCAACCAAACCTCCCTTTTGGCAGAAATACTGGCTCAACCATAAAGAGCAACCTTCTCCTAGCACCAACAACTCCTAAAAGATAATATTCCTTCTTGATCTTGTTACCTGAAAACTGGGCTGTCCTCTTGGTGGGTGTTGAGCCAGTAGACACAACAAAGCTAAAGTTCAGGAGAAGGAAGGATTTATTACTTGCAGGAAGTAACGAGAACACTGGGGATCACTCCCAAAGCAGTGTCTCCGAAACAGCAAAATTGGGGAAGTTTTAAGCTAAGGGTACATGTATATTCATGAAGGGGATTGAGCAGAGGAGAATTCAGCCTAGAATTGGGGCACAGGTTGATTGAAGTCATCATTCTATCCTCCACCTGGGTAGGGGGCCTCAGTTCCTACAGAACTCAAAGATATGTTATGTACATACCTTGAGGAACCAGGACCCTGCCCCAAGGCTGCACTATTGTTTCTTGACTGCTCCTCCCTAGTTTCTGCATTCCCTCCCTTAAAATCATTAATTACATTGACCTGTTTAAGGGCAAGCATTGTGGCCAGGCTTAGGTCACAAAATGGCTTAGGCCAAAATGGATTCTCTTATGTCAAGAAAGCCATTTCTGGTTCTCTTTCTCAGGGGACCCCCTAACCTGTCTCCTTACAATCTTGTAAAGGGTCACAATGATCCAACATTTTGTATTTTCAGATTTGGATTGTGCAAACTGTCTACATCATTTAATGTATAGCCCCATCTCAAAAACATATATAACTGTGCGTTGTTTTTTTTTTTGGTAATTCTTTTATTTTTTTAATTTTAAAATTTTATTTATTTATTTTTGGCTGCATTGGGTCTTTGTTGCTGCATGCAGACTCTCTCTAGTTGCAGTGAGCGGGAGCTACTCTTTGTTGCGGTGCACGGGCTTCTCATTGCGGTGTCTTCTCTTGTTGAGGGGCATGGGCTATAGGCATGCGGGCTTCAGTAGTTGTATCACACAGGCTCAGTAGTTGTGGCTCACGGGCTCTAGAGCACAGGCTCAGTAGTTGAGGCATTTGGGCTCAGTAGTTGTGGCATGTGGGCTCAGTAGTTGTGGCTCACAGGCTCTAGAGCGCAGCCTCAGTAGTTGTGGCACATGGGCTTCATTGCTCCATGGCATGTGGGATCTTCCCAGACCAGGGCTTGAACCTGTGTCCCCTGCATTGGCAGGCAGATTCTTAACCACTGCACCACCAGGGAAGCCCTATAACTGTGCTTTGACTTCTAACACCCAAAATAGTTCTTGGAGCTTTCTGAGAGGCTGTTCCAGGTTAAAATCCTCAATTTGGCTTGAATAAAATTTTGCATTTCTTTCTTAGATCAACTGATTAATTTTTCATTGACATGATCTTGCATAAAGGAATAAAATCCTTCTTGGTGTTTTATGGTACTATTTCTTGCCTTTTTTGGCATTTGTGGGGAACATAAAAATAAAGAAGACAAACACACTGGATTTAGAGTAAACAGTCTGTGGGTAACCTCTAGTTCTGGGTCCTTAATTAAACAAGGATATGACCACTATTTGTTCTGTTGTCATGAGTGTAAAATGAGGAGGTTGAACTAGATTATCCTCTAGATTGCTCTTTTAAAATTCTAAATATTTGCATGTATGAAATTGTACTAATCCGTGGTGACTTCATTGGAATTGTTGGATAGTCAGGATGTACATGAACTGAGAAGCCACTAGATGTCATACACTTCATAGATTTTGCTTATCAAACCCTATTTTAAATGCCAGGTTATATGGGAAGCTGAATGGGACCTTAAAATTCATGTTGTTCAATCATGTCAGTTAATTAAAAACAAAAATAGACTATTTGAACTAGATAAATCAAGTGATTTAGCTAAGATCACATAACTAGTTAGCATTAAAACTAGATTTCTTGACTGCTATTCCAGTGGACTTTCCTCTTATTAAAGTAAGTAAACCTTGGAAAAGATGTTTTTGCATCAGTTATCAACTTTGATTTTTTTTCTTTTTCTTCTTGAAATTATTCAAAGTAATTTTGGTGGTCTGGAGTAGATTGTTCAAATTGTTGTGATTTAATGTAGTACCAGTAACACTGGGCAAAAAGGTAATATTGTTCATAGATTCCTACTCTGCTTTGAGACCTGTTGGCAGATAACTCACAGGAGGATATAAGAAACTGGGTAGATGTGAATGAAAATGGAAATCAAAGTTCACAACCACCTAGCTTATCTGAAGGTTAGACTTTGGCAACCTCAGGTTTTCCTTTCTTAACATGGTCCTGGATGGAAAAGTTGAAAAGGGCTTTCTTTGAAAAGTGCAATAGCTTTCTTAAGATCTCTGCACCAAACTTATTAACAATAATTTCTATGTCATTCCTTGAGCCTTATCATACATGCAGTTTTTAATAAACATGGTTGTCCAATTCTTGGTTTAGATGACTTCAGGGTATTTGAAACAGAAATGGGCCTGTAAGAGGCAGGCCGACTAAAATAGGAAGTTACAGCAGATAGCCTGAAAGGAATAAGGGGGAAAATTGCTAGACTCAAAGAAACAGAACTATATTAGATAATTATAAAATAATGATATTTACATTTATATTCGGCTCTTCAAGAAAAGGTTAAATTGCATTGACTATCCTTTATGACATATAAGTTTTTTGAGAAGGATTTCTTACAAAATGATTAAAATGGGGCTTCCCTGGTGGCGCAGTGGTTAAGAATCTGCCTGCCAATGCAGGGGA
This sequence comes from Hyperoodon ampullatus, assembly GCF_949752795.1. Taxonomy (NCBI): domain Eukaryota; kingdom Metazoa; phylum Chordata; class Mammalia; order Artiodactyla; family Ziphiidae; genus Hyperoodon; species Hyperoodon ampullatus. The sequence continues at coordinate 148,422,371 of NC_136917.1, forward strand.
CACGGGTTCGAGCCCTGGTCTGGGAAGATCCCACATGCCGTGAAGCAACTAAGCCCGTGAGCCACAACTACTGAGCCTGCGCATCTGGAGCCTGTGCTACACAACGGGAGAGGCCGTGACAGTGAGAGGCCCGCACACCACGATGAAGAGTGGCCTCTGCTCACTGCAACTGGAGAAAGCCCTCGCACAGAAACAAAGACCCAACACAGCCAAAAATAAATAAATAAATTTTAAAAAAATGATTAAAATGGAACTTTGGTGTCCAAAAGGAATGTTTTGTTTATATGAGAAAATCATTTATGTAATGCTTATAAATGAGAAGTTATAATAAATCCTTTCTTCGGGATGGGGCTGGGAATGGATCATTTATATAAACAATGAGTCTGTTAATACTGGTTTCATTTCCTGAGTAAATTGAGAATGATAATACTACAGCATAGGGGCGCTATGGGATGTTTGAAAAAGTGTGGAAAGTGGAAAGTGCTACATAACTGTAAGCTATTAAGATGAAGAAAAGTGAATGCACATGCCCTCCCAAGAAAAGCTCTCTGTGGGGAGATGAGCTGAGAAAACAGAAGAGCTCAGAATTTAAAAAGACAGAAGAACAGAAAGGAGGGTGGGCCATGGGTTAACTTCTCTGTGGTAGTAAATAAGAGGACTGATCTTCTACTTTCTGAAAGATAAGAGATGATCAGAGAGATTCTGCCAGGGATTGGAAAATGGGGACACTCTGAACCAGTACTGAGGTGTGACCCATCTGTGTTCATGAATGCATGTAACACTATGGCTCTCCAGCTGGGATGGAGCTTTGTGAAGCTAAGGGACCAGATCCTGTATTCTCCCAATTTTTTTTTTCCTGCTCAAATGCAACATGAAGGAACACCAGGACCTGTATAGCATCTTCCTTAAGCTATTTTCAGTTTTATTTTATATCTGCCCTGGGTTGGACAACTGGGGTATTCTGCTGTTTTTCCTATTTTATGTAGTCTGGCTTCAGTCTTTTTCTCCCTCTGTTTAAATCGCTTGTTGAATTTATACTCACAAAATAAAAGTTGCTTGTTGTAGGCAAATTCCATTGGTTTCAATGAGGAAGCAAGACAAGTTGGCCATTACCTGTGTTTGCATTTTTCAGGCATGTGCTGATTGAATTTCTGTATTCCCTCAACATAGAAATACTGGTTATTCCTAGTAACTAACCAGCAAATATGCTTTATTTCAATGTGGGAATTTCATATTCTCCTATATATTACTGGAAAAAAATTTATTTCCCACATATTTTGATTCCATCATAGTAGTGCTGGTCATGTTGTTGTGTGTTCCCATTATAAACTTTGTTTGTCAGGCTTTTGTAACTTGGCTGTAAAATTCTGCCTCAAGTCTGAGACTTGCTCTTAATCCCAGAGCCATTTAGGCAAGAAGAAAATAAATTTACCTTAAATTGAATAAAATGTTAAAAGAGTCAAAATAATTAACAGCTACTCAATACTCTGCAATGGCCTATATGGAAAAATAATCTAAAAATAGTGGATATATGTATATGTATAACTGGTTCACCTTGCTGTATACCTGAAACTAATACAACATTGTAAATCGACTATACTCCAATAAAAATTAACATTAAAACCTCCAATGGTTCAAATCTAGTTGCTATTTTTTTTATCAACTCCAAACCCCTAAAGCATAATTTTTGAATTCACTAAGTTCTTTCATTCTATATGACTTTTAGTATAGTTTGGAAGTTCATCTTTGCATCAGAGAAAGACGTTGTATCTCTGCAAATAAACCGACATAACATCTGGGTGAGAAAATAATTCTATTTGTAAAAGTTTCTTGTTTTTAACAAAGTAGCTTTGTAAGGGTTATATAGTAGAAGGGCAGACAACACAATGGGCCAGGAGAAACCATTTATGTGTGTTCTGATGCTGTCTTTTTTCAACTTCAGTAATAAACCCATGGAGGGGGTTTAATAAGCAGGATTATTAAACCTGTTTATTAACCTTTTCTCTCTTGAGTTACTTGCATATGTTTTCCCTTTTTAAGGATTTAGTTCAAATTCTACTTTTTATTTTAATAGCAAGGGCGTTATGGGGATAGAAGTGAAGAGAACAAAGCTACACATCAAATTCACTTTGTAAAAGTGTCTCTTTAGAGCTTAACAGTAAGTGAGCCCGGGTGTTGTACAAGTAAAATGCTTTTTTCAGTTGAACTGTCTTTCTGGACACCTAATTTGTAACTGCCAATTTGTCTGCACTCCTCAGTTTTTAACCTGTGGGCTCAATGATAATTGGAGTGACCCTGAGGCTTTTGTTGAACTTACTTTCAGAGATCAAGCCTCCAGTTGGGGACACTCCCCCGGGGACGTTTTCTGCATTCACTGACTTCAAAGCAAACTGAGCCCAGAGGGAGATAAGCAGAGTGGGGGGATGTCTGAGCCAAATTTTTATCAAAGGAAACCATAAACAAGACCAAAAAACAACCCTCAAAATAGGAGAAAATATTTGCAAATGAAGCAACTGACAAAGGATTAATCTCCAAAATTTACAAGCAGCTCATGCAGCTCAATGACAAAAAAACAAACAACCCAATCCAAAAATGGGCAGAAGACCTAAACAAACATTTCTCCAAAGAAGATATACAGACTGCCAACAAACACATGAAAGAATGCTCAACATCATTAATCATCAGAGAAATGCAAATCAAAACTACAATGAGATATCATCTCACACCAGTCAGAATGGCCATCATCAAGAAATCTAGAAACAATAAATGCTGGAGAGGGTGTGGAGAAAAGGGAACACTCTTGCACTGCTGGTGGGAATGTGAATTGGTACAGCCACTATGGAGAACAGTATGGAGTTTCCTTAAAAAACTACAAATAGAACTACCATATGACCCAGCAATCCCACTACTGGGCATATATCCTGAGAAAACCATAATTCAAAGAGTCATGTACCAAAATGTTCATTGCAGCTCTATTTACAATAGCCCGGAGATGGAAACAACCTAAGTGTCCATCATCGGATGAATGGATAAAGAAGATGTGACACATATATACAATGGAATATTACTCAGCCATAAAAAGAAACGAAATTGAGCTATTTGTAATGAGGTGGATGGACCTAGAGTCTGTCATACAGAGTGAAGTAAGTCAGAAAGAGAAAGACAAATACCGTATGCTAACACATATATATGGAATTTAAGAAAAAAAAAGTCATGAAGAACCTAGGGGTAAGACAGGAATAAAGACACAGACGTACTAGAGAATGGACTTGAGGATATGAGGAGGGGGAAGGGTAAGCTGTGCAAAGTGAGAGAGTGGCATGGACATATATACACTACCAAACGTAAAATAGATAACTACTGGGAAGCAGCCGCATAGCACAGGGAGATCCGCTCGGTGCTTTGTGACCACCTAGAGGGGTGGGATAGTAAGGGTGGGAGGGAGGGAGATGCAAGAGGGAAGAGATATGGGAACATATGTATATGTATAACTGATTCACTTTGTTATAAAGCAGAAACTAACACACCATTGTAAAGCAATTATACTCCAATAAAGATGTAAAAAAAAAAAGAATATTTTGGGGTAGGGTTCTTGGGATGAACAAAGCTATGTACAACATTTAATCATCTTCAAAGCCCTAAATGATAATGTTTGGTTTCAGTAAGTTCAATTTGAGTTGAAACCCAATCAGTTAAAAAAAATAGCAAATGTGTTATGGGACCCCAAGCTAAACATGCTTCCTGAAAGAAATGACCTCATTTAAGGTTCTGTAAGTGCAGGAAGGAATATGGGGTGCAATGGGGATAAGAGAATCCCCATCACCACCTTGCTGGGTGACTTTCAGTAAGTTGCTCTACTTCTTTGAAAGTCAGTTCTTTTCTACACACACACACACACAGAGAGAGAGAGAGAGAGAGAGAGAGAGAGAGAGAAAAGAAAAAAGAAAATTGAGCTATCACTATCATAATAGTTGTTTTTTATTGTTCATCCAGGAATTGGAAACTCTTTCTGGAAAGGGCCAAGTAGCAAATATTTTCAGCTTTACAGACCACATGGTCTCTGTTGCAACTACTCAGTGCTGTTGTAGACAGAAAGCAGTCATAGACAATATGTAAATGATGAGTGTGAATGTGTTCCAGTAAAACTCTACAAAAACTGGTGGTCTGCAGGCCATAATTCGCTGACTCTGGGTTTAATGCATGCTTGCATACTTATTATGTGCCAGGCACCGTGTTGACTGCTTTACATACATTAGTACATCTAATGAGGAAGATACTATTTTTTCTAATTAATTAATTAATTTATTTATTTTTGGCTGCGTACGGTCTTCGTTGCTGCGAGCAGGCTTTCTCTAGTTGCCGCGAGCTGGGGTTACTCTTCGTTTCAGTGTGCAGGCTTCTGATTGCAGTGGCTTCTCTTGTTGAGCACGGGCTCTAGGCGCGTGGGCTTCAGTAGTTGTGGCATGTGGGCTCAGTAGTTGTGGCACACAGGCTTAGTTGCTCTGTGGCACGTGGGCTCTTCCTGGACCAGGGCTCGAACCCGTGTCCTCTGCATTGGCAGACGGATTCTTAACCACTTTGCCACCAGGGAAGTCCAAGGAAGGTACTCTTGTTATCATCAACCTATGAATGAGGAAGCCAAAGCTCAGAGAGGTTAATCCACTTGCACAAGGACACATGTAGCTGGTAAATGGCAGAGCTGAGTGCTGGCATCACATCCACCTGCCTCAGCCTCAAGACAGACTTACCTACCTAAGAGAGCTTCCATAAGAGAACTGCTAGGCTACATCACTGTAGAGTGGGAAATGTGACCCAAATCTTAATAACTCCAACTGGTGAGTGCCATAGTATATTTTGCCACCAAACATATTTTCCAGATTGTTCTTGTAATTTAGCTTTGGTAATAGGGGTCAAAATAATTTTTTTTCAGATATACGACTCTACTTGTTTCATTCATATTTTAGCTTACAAGGGAGGGATTCTTCTTCTCTCCAAATGTGTTTAATAATTTTTCCACTTGTTTTTCTCCCCTGAAAGCAAGAGAAGACGTGTTAAGATGTACTGTTTACTTAGATCTGAGTTCCTCATTTTAAGTGAAAAGATCCTGAAGCATATTATTTCTGTTTTCCCCCCAAGAGAATAAAGAAAAGAAATGGAAACAATGAGAAAGCTTTGGCAAATACCATAAAGATGGTGAATTGTATTGTAATTCAACATTAATGCCATACACATCCTCTTGTGCAATTTGACAGTCATTGAAGGGCTTGTGTTTTTAGCTGTCTGGCATTTGTAATGTGGAAAGTGTATGCATTTTTACAGTAAGGTTGTTGGACTGTTACTCAGGCAGAACAGCTCATCTGTCAAGACTTAGAAGTATACAGAGAATCCAAGTTGGTTCATCTCCATCAGGGAGGAGAGAGCTCCCCAATACCTCATGTCTTCCAACTGGTTCTGCCTGGCTCTCAGGGCAGGCTGGGACTGAATAAGAAAACAGCAGAGTATTGACTGGAGAGTTCCCATATTTTCAATGTAGTAGAAAGAACCAACTGTCAAGACTTTCTGTACATTGGCTGTGATCTGTGATGCCCATCACAACTCTTCTTTTAGATTTCCCAGGAGATCTTATCAGAGGGCCTCTGAAAGGAAACATGGGCTCAAAGGAAGGTCTGTAGTACATCAAAGATTCCCAATGAACCTGACCTAGGAAGGTGAACTTCCTCACTTCAAAGGTTACCCTTAACCAATTAGGTCTGGAGGGCACAAACAGACCCCAAGATCTGGGCTTCCAGAACAAAGTATACATACATATCCATGTATGTATGTTTCCATGGCTAGGTCACCTGGAGCATCCTTTCTTTATGATGGAGACATTCTGGCTTCTGAAGCTTGGCGAGTTTGCCCTGGACTTTGTATTGGAGTCATGCATGTTTTGTGGACAGTAAACGTCCTTGGCAATTCTCTGAAGGTCTTCTTGGATGAACTCTGTTGAAGGTTGGATTCGACCAAATCAGCGTTTATAGTTTTTTTTCTGGGAGTAGTGCTTCAGGTGCATAGCTGCCACTAAAACCATCACCAAGCAGTAATTAGTGATTCGTTTGGACAACAATGTACATCAGCACCATGACCTCTCTTTCCAGAGTCTCTCACTTCCAGGAATCTCCACATTTTGGGGTCCCCATGCTGAACCCTCATTTCTGTGCCCCACTCAAGCCTGGCCTTTCCAGGCTTGCTATGTGTGTGTATTTCATATTCATTTCTCTAATCCTGGCACAGACATGTTTCTTGTGTTGGCATAAAATCTCATTGCATTGTTTTTAAGAAAATTAATCTGCCATTTTTTAAAAAATTGCAATTAGATCTGAAGGGGGAAAAACTAGATAAAATTTCTCATTGCTTTTTTTTTCTAACAAAGGAATATCAATTGTATCAGGTATTAGATTGAATTAAAGTTCTCCAGGAGAATAAAACATTTATGTATATAAAACATTAAGGTACATGGTTACATTAGAGGTAACATTAAACTTTTGAAGACCAGATGTTTCAAGGGGAACTACTTACAAATGAATTAGAACTGCCACGTTTATGGTAACAGAATATAAAACAAGGCACACATGTAAACCATTTCATCTCTTTATAGAGACACCAGGGCAAAGATGTGGCATTTAAATTCTTGAATTATCTGAAGAGTTCAATTAATTATCTACTTATTCATGTAGAATATATCTTCCAAGGAATTACAGAGCTTATTTTTATGATTGTTCCCAGAGAAAGGTAATTACCCTCTTCTTTTTCATTTCTGGTAAAATTTACTTTTCTGGAAGGAGTAAAAGATGAAGTAAGATTAAACATTTCGTTACAAATCCCACTCCTGGGCATATACCCTGAGAAAACCATAATTCGAAAAGAACACACACCCCAGTGTTCATTGCAGCACTATTTACAATAGCCAGGCCGTGGAAGCAACCTAAATGTCCATCAACAGATAAATGGATAAAGAAGATGTGGTACATATATACAATGCAATATTACTCAGCCATAAAAAAGAACAAAATAATGCCATTTGCAGCAATGTGGATGGATCTAGAGATTGTCATATTGAGTGAAGTAAGTCAGACACAGAAAGACAAATATCATATGATATCGCTTATTTGTGGAATCTAAAAAAGGGGTACAAATGAACATATTTACAAAACAGAAGTAGAGTCATGGATGTAGAAAAAACTTATCTTAACCAGGGGATATGAGAGGAAGGGATAAATGGAGAGATTTGGGATTGACATAGTCATACTACTCTATATAAAATAGGTAACTAATCAGAACCTGCTGTATAGCACAGGGAACTCTACTCAATACTCTGTAATGGCCTATATGGGGGGGGAAAAAGAGTGGATACAGGAATATGTATGACTGATTCACTTTGCTGTACACCTGAAATGAACACAGCGTTGTAAATCAACTCTAATAAAAATTTTTTAAAAAAGAAAGGACAATCAAAAACCAAAACCAGCATCCCTACACCCGTCCGCCTGAGAGCATCATCAGAGAATTTAAAAGTGGCTTCCCTGTAGTGCATGGTCCCCCCCAACCCCACTGTCATAGGGTTTTCATGGATGTAGGTACAGGCCCCAACCCCAGAAATGCTCAGTAACCATCACTGTTACTGTTATTACTATTATTACTGGCTGAAGGAGTTCACAGAAGGAAAGACTCCGAGGGGACAGTCCCAGGGGATGGCTGTAAGGCCCCTGCATGGGGGCATGGCAGGTCTCATTAGCTAGCACCATCCCAGGGAACGTCTGACACAGATTAAACCAGAGTTTATACGAAAAAAAAATTTACAAAGAAGCAGAGAAATTTGTCGATTCTTGTTTTCATAAGTTTATCATGAAAGACACCTCTTTTAAATTTATAGCATGGTCCGAATTTACCTTAGAGAATCATGCTATCCAAAGCAAATTAAATTAATGACAGGGTAGTACCACCTCCTCCTTTACAAAAGAAAAAAATTCTTTTTCTGCTTATAATAATAATAAATATATATATAACCACCATAGAACATTTGGAAAAGATAATATTATATGAAATTATATAAAAATATTCATAATCCTACTGCCCATAAATAACAACTGTTACCATTTTGGTATATTTCCTTCCAGCCCTTATCCATGCATGGATATGCAGTGCATACACACTAGTGTGCACATACCAGTGGGGTCACAGTAAGAATATGAACAAAAATTTAACTGGATTGTGTCCCCATCTGCATAGTTCAGCCTTCAACTGTAGCCCTCCCGCTCCACTTCACCCTAGTCACTCTGGGAGCCTCTGGGATATTCCAAAAGAGCTCCAATAATTTCTCATGGGCTGTTCTATTTCTCTGATTGCTTTCTGCTGCCCTTGCTTCTTGCAGTATCCTCAGAATGTAGAAGAATTATTGGCACAGAGGCTGCTCATAAGCATTTATTGAGGTGTTCAATAAATACAAAGTCTCCTTGAGAGACATGCCCCAACAGTGTCCCAACTGTTGGTACTCTTTCTGAGGAAGCTGTTGACCCACAAAGAGTGCAGTCTCCTTATGCTTCCCAAAGTTGTCACAGTACTGGAGGGATGCTTCACACAAAGGTGTAGAGAAAGCCCCGCCTCCTAGCTCTGTGCCACACTTTGTCACCCAGAACATCAATGTCTTACTGAGCAGGTCTCCACACCTCATGGAGTCCCTTTACAAACATTTCCTACAGCTTTTGCCTGTAGTCCCCTCTTCACTGGACTCAGTCACAAGGTTGGGAATAATATCTGAAACAGGCACGATGATATCTTCTCTGGATTTGTGTGTCCTGATTTCTCCTCTCCAAAATTTTTCACACAAGTGAAATTTGGTCACAAGAGAGAAAAGGAATTACACAGTTGGGACTCAGCCAATATGTTTAAAAGGCTTGAGGAGTGGGCAAAATCACCTCAATGCCTTAGTGGCCTGTTTTGCCTGAGAAAGTGGGAGAAAGACGAGACTACCTTATGTACCTTGGTTATTTGGAGCTGTGCTTGCCTCTCTGCATTTTTGTTTTTTAACCTGAGCTAGACCAGCTACCTTCTTCATTTTTTCCTTCTGAAATCCATGCTGCTCCTTTATCCAAGAATCTCTCTCTCTCTGTCTCTCTCACTTTCCACATGTATGTGTGCACACACACATTAGAAGGATCACCTCTAGGCTTAATGGACTAAAAGAGTGAGGTGTGGCTTCTCTCTTTCTCTTTTTCTTTTCTCCCAGTAATCTTCCTGAGAAGCTGACAATATTAGTGAGCTGACTTCCCTCAGCTCTTTCCTGAAGAAGTCTTGTCAATGGATCTTTTTCATGTTTTGATGAAATTTTCATGCTTTAGGTTTGTTTATTTATTTATTTATTTATTTATGTTATTGGATTAATTCAACTTTATAAAACCATACAGTCAGATTCACTTTTCTTATGATTTACATAATCCATTCACTGACGCCAGACTCATCCCTTGATACAAAGGGAAAATTTAGCTTGTGTAAGGCAAAAGGAATCAAGTCCATTTCAGTGTTCAAGATCAAATACTTAAGGGAAGGAGGTGATGAAAGTTGCGGTTTTAGAAGCACAGTGATTGTTTCTATTGCTAGTGCTTTGGTGTGTGAGAATTTTTTGAGTTCATAATTTGAATCATAAAGATGATGGCTTTGGGGGCTGGGCAGCTCCAAGTGTGCTTAAAACTTGGGGGTGCCTTCCACCTCTAGTAAAGCTGCTCCCAAAGGCCCTCTCTGGGCCAGTAGGGTATTCACAGTTGAAGATTGAAGAACAAATGTGGGGATGATCCCCAGAAAAGACGATAGTCTGGGATTCTTCAGAATGATTTTGAAAATGCTCCCAAATCTTATTTTTATTTTTCCCTGTGTGAACTCAGTTCCTGGCTCATATCAGATGCTGTCTTGCCTCTCTGTCCCCTCTCATGTCATTCCCAGCTTGACACCAAGTCCATGGAAAAGATACGATTGGCCCTTCCCTGAAGCCAGGAAGTCAAGACACTTAATGTTTTAGCCCAAGTTCATTTACTAGGTAGATGTCCTTAGGTCATAATGCCTTTCTGACTTTTCTGGGTCTTATTTTTCTCATATAAAAAACAGGGGAGTAGGTAGATCATCTCTAAGATGGCTTTTAATTTAATTCTATTACTCCTGCAGCTCAAGGAGATTTTAATTGCATGCAGAACCATATCAGACCCTTCTATCTTCCTCATGCCTAGCTAAGTGCTGTATGCAAAGAAGAACTCATTAAATGAATAGTGGCTGATTCAAACCCCCAGAAAGAACAAATATTTTACTTTTTATTCTATTCTTCTTTGAATAGGGGAATTAATATCAAACACTTACTGTTGTGTTTTGGTCTCAGTCTACAATTAGCCCAAGGTTTTCTACATTTCCTACATCCAATAGGATTGTTAAATGGGAATTGGTGGTTAAAAGGTGACTCTGAAACCCTGTACAATTTTAAGGATCTCTTCCTGCATGGCAATATTTCTCCACTGGGGCAGTTTTATCCCCTATGAGATATATGTAACAATGAATAGACATTTTTGATTGTCAAAATTAGGAAAGTGCTACTGGCATTAGTAGATGTGGTTAAGGGTTACCAATAAAGATTCCACAATGCACAAAACAGCTTCTTACAACAAAGAATTTTTTGGCCCAAAATATAAATAGTGCTGAGGTTGAGAAACCCTACTGTACGGTAGGCCTAATGAGGGTAAAGATCTTATCTTATTCATATTTGTTCCATAGTGCTCAATACTTATTTCTCTCATCCTTCAAAAACTGACCTAATTCTGTCAATCTGGTTTTAATATTAGGCATATTTTATGGAACTAAAATTGTTTCAACATTGATCATCTATGTGGATCTTTTATTTGGTATTTTTTAAATAACAAGAATATAAAAGTAAAACAAACACCATTCTAACAAAGTTTGGCATCAGAGCCTTTAATACCATAGTTCTCTGTATATTGAGCCTACATAATACTGTTCACAAACAATAATATAATCCCTTTATAGGGAATTTCCTGAAATTTATATTTCCCCCTGAAGTCATGTTCAATTATGGTAAATAAATTTCATGCATATGAAGCATATTTCCAGACCTAAAGATGAAAGAGTGATGATATCCAGTTTTTTTGTAATTGAATTAGTGAGTGAAGAGAGGAGAGACATTTGGCACTTCTGCCTTTAGTGTTAATATTTTCATTTTCCCAACTTTAGCTTTGAGTACAGTACTGTTTTTTTTAATGATTTAAGAATTTACATACATTCCATTGTTATTTGCCAATGACTGTAAATATTTAGAAGATGCTAACTCCTAGACTGATGGATCCATTTAATCAAGCATGTATAGATTCCTCTCATGTACAAGGTCTTTATGGTAAACACCGAAGAACAAGGAATCTGCTCTTTTGTATTGTACAGGCAATTAGAACAGCTAAGACCTATCTGTATATATCCATAATATAAAAAGTAATTTAAAAAGTTTATGAGAGGGCTTCCCTGGTGGCGCAGTGGTTGAGAGCCCGCCTGCCATTGCAGGGGACGCGGGTTCGTGCCCCGGTCCAGGAAGATCCCACATGCCGCAGAGTGGCTGGGCCCGTGAGCCATGGCTGCTGAGCCTGCGCATCCGGAGCCTGTGCTCCACAACAGGAGAGGCCACAACAGTGAGAGGCCTGCATACAACAACAAAAAAAAAAAAAAAAAAAAGTTTATGAGACAAATGCAAATAAAGATCTAGTTCAGAGGAGGAGAGATTATTTCCAGTGGAGGGAACAGTCAGGAGAGATAAGTCAGGAAGGAAGTTTGGGATCAAGAAATACGGACAATCTTTACGGAGAAGTGAAGTACTCCTTTGGTGCGATAGTCTTTGTTCTCCCTGGCCAGTAACAAACTACCATTTATTGTGTGTGGAACTTCTTAGAGCCTTTGGTATTATAAGTGAACCTCAAGAGAAGGAGAGATTATGCAGCCCATCTCAAATTTATTAGTATTTACATGTATCACTTTATTTATTTGTCAGGATTAGGGTTCCATAGAACACATTCCAGAAAATGCTATTCTACTTTAATGGAGCTGAGTGAATGTGGAGGAAGGTAGGCCCTTGGATATCTTTAACAGCACATTTGGGGAAGGAGAAGAGAAGTATCAATTCTCATGTGACAGGAATTGTGCTGCATCTTGTATGTAACCAATCTCACAGGCCATCACAAAGCCCTGGCCCAAAGAAAGCCTTGATCTGGAGACCAGGGTTGAGCAGAGAAAGGCCTCAATCCTTTGGGAGCCATGTAGGATTACACAGTGTTTCATGTCTGTTTTCTCCATTATAAACCAAGAATCTTGTTTACCTCCATATTAACAGACAGACTGGCTGCATCACTGAGCCTGTTCTTTGCCTGCTATTAAACAGGAACAGTATACGAAGAGCAGGTTTCTGGGTATTTTGGTTTTGTTTTTTCCATTTCCAGATCAGGGATTTAATCTTTGGGATTATACTTTTCTTTTTTTTTTTAAATAAAATAACTCTGGCAGTTTTGAAGGATGTACGAAATGCTTCTTTCATTGTAAATAATTTTTGCATAATACTGCTTGCCAACGGGGCCCACTTGGAACTGAGGGGTCCCTAGGTCAAAATGTGGAACCCATTCTGACAACATCAAAGCCTCCTCTTTCCTCTCCAGAAGGCAGAGAGCTGACACACCAGCTTGATCCAATACATGCTTTTCTTGCAACCAATGGGTTATTTATTGTTGTTGCACACACTGACAAGTAATGAAACAAGGCAGGGACGGAGAAAGCATCTTTGCCAAAGACTGTCTCCCCCAAGCATCTGTAAGGGAACATTACAAAATCACAGAATACAAGAGTTAAAGGGAACTTAGTGGCCCAAATAAAAGAAACCATCTCCCCTAGACAAGAAAGAGGGAAACTGAGGCCCAGAAAGTTTAAGTGACCTGCCTTAATCAATCAGGCCATAAAAGCAGGTTTTGGACTCAGCCTCTCACTCCTAACACAGCATTCATTTTCCTACACCACAAATTAAGATTCATGATCTGGATTTTATTATACTACACAGTCTCTATCCACACTTGATTTTTTCACCTTTAGTTTGTCTGAATGTAAATTGGGATGCCTTGCTATCCTTTCCTGAGCACGAGGCTTTGGAGGCTTCTACTTAGAATCGCTAATTCTAATTAGAAGGCAAAGTCTAATTCTGGCGAAGTCGAGTTTGGATGGACTAGGACATAAATCAATCTGCAACAGGGATTCAGTTTTTTTGAAAACCCACTGAGGTTTAAAAATGAAAGACAAAACTGCCAGGTAAGATTGTTTTGGGTTTTAGTGAATCTAGAATATTGAGAAAGAGTTGAAGAATTTGGACCAAACTGTTCATTGCTTGACTTGATCAGCCCTGCTCAGCACTACAGGAAAGTTTGGCAGAAAACACTGGAAATAGGTTTAGTCTACAAATATACCAACTGGTGAGATGGAAAGCATCCTAGTGGCCAGCAGGAAACATTTCTGTCTTGGAATTACCCCAAATGTAAGAGCATAACAAGGGTGGAGGCAGTGTGCAGACATTGCTTCAAACCAAAGAATTACAGCTCTTTCAGGAAGCCCTCCCTGATTAAGCCAGGGCAAAAACCAGCCTCAAGATAAAATCTTGAGCCCATGCTTTTATTCTCAATATATCCACTAAACAATTAGCAAATATTACTAAGTACCTACTGTGTGCCAGGCATTGGGGCATATGATGCCTTTCAGAAGTGCTTTTTTCCCCAAGCAGGTCATCTTTTATCACGGAATTCCCAGAGGACCTCTAGAAACTGTCCTTGACCTGCAGTTCAAGGACACTGCAGCAAGTGTCCAAGTATATCCTTGGCTTGTTGTGGGAGGGAACTTTCACTCAGTCTACAACTGAAGTTCAAATACTGAAACTCTTGTCTGATGCACTGGGCTAAGGGATAGGGTGGCAGTCAGGAATCATGGATCCCCTGAGAGAAAATCGTCATGAGTGAAGAAAGTGGGCTCAGTGCTTCAGATAGAACCTCATGGTCATTTTCTGGATGTTGGAGAGAACAATGGTTCCAGCTTTGCTTAGAAAGTATACTTGACCCAACCAATTGTCCCTTATTTCCATGGGTGCTCATTTCATTCTACCATGTATTACGCTATTTACATGTCTCTTTCTCTAGCTAGACTGTAAGTCTTTTTTAAAGGCAAGACATGTATGTTTTTAAATAGTGACTTTTGTTTTTTCTCTTCCCTCAAAGGAAATATATGTTCATTATCAGACACTTAAAAAACAAACAAAATGAAAAAACCAAACAGTTAATATAATGTTGCATAACTTTCTAGTAATATATAGAGATCTAAATATCTGTATAGGCTCATATATATTCACATGCCCATGTAACAATCACATAAATGGATAATAAAATGGACTATGGATATACTGCTTTGTTATCTACCTTAAAGTAACCATATATCTTTGTGTTATTAAATATTCAACAACACCATCATTTTTTAATAGCTTTAGAGCAATCCATCTTGTAAATATACCATGATTTATTTAATTAAATTCCTTACAGTTGGACATTATTCCCAAGTTTTTGCTATTATTATTATTATTATTTTGTTTATTTATTTATTTTTGCAGTACGCGGGCCTCTCACTGCCGTGGCCTCTCCCATTGCGGAGCACAGGCTCCGGATGTGCAGGCTCAGTGGCCACGGCTCACGGGCCCAGCTGCTCCACAGCATGTGGGATCTTCCCGGACCGGGACACGAACCCGCGCCCCCTGCATCGGCAGGCGGACTCTCAACCACTGAGCCACCAGGGAAGCCCTATTATTTTAAAAAATGCAATAAATACCACTGTGGCAAACTCCACATATCAAAGGTTTCTCCTTAGCACAGGTCTTTAGAATAGAATTCATGGGACAAAATGCACAACTTGGTGAAATCCGACAAATATGCACAGCTGTGTAACAATCATTGTAAGAATGATGTAGAACATTTCTGTCATCTCAAAAAGTTCCCTTGTGTCCATTTGCAGTCCATCCCCTCTGCCTGTTTCTTGGCTCCCATTAACCACTGACTTACTTTCTTTCACTATAGTTCTGCCTTTTCTAGAATTACAAAAAAAAAAAAAAAAAGCATATAAATGAGGTCATACAGTATGTAGTTTGTTTGTTTTTTGGTCTGACTTCTGTTACTTACTTATGATGCTTTTGAGATTCACATCCATATTGTGGGTTTATCATAGTCTGTTTCTTTTTATTATGGAGTAGTATTCTATTGCATGAGTATATCACAATATGTTTATTTCATTTCCCATATGATGATTATTTGTTTTTTCTCCCAGTTTTTGGCTATTATGAGGAAAGCTTTTATGAACATATGAGCACAAGTCTTTGTGTAAGCATGCATTTTCATTTTTCTTGAGTAAATATTTACAATTTTAATTTCTGGGTCATATGGTAAATGTATGCTTAACTCTTTAAGAAATCTAAATTTATGAGCATTTCAGTTGCCCCACATTCTTGCCAACCCTTGGGCATTGTCAGTCTTTTTGATTTTAGAAATTCTAGAGTTCTAGAGTATGAGTGGTAGTATTCGATTATGGTTTTAATTTACATTTCCCTGATGACTAATGATGTTGAGACTCTTTTGCCATCCATATATCTCCTTTGGTGAAGTGTCTGTTCAAAACATTTGCTCTTTTTGTTGTTGTTTCCTTCTTAGTGAATTTTAAGGGTTTTTAAAAATATAAAAAGTCCTTCAATGGATATATGTTTTACAAATATTTTCATATAATAGCCTGTGGATTGCCTTTTCATTTTCTTAACAGTGTCTTTGGAAGAGCAAAAGTTTAAAATTTTGATGGGATTCAATTTTTCAATATTTTGTGCTTTTTGTATCCAATTTAAGAAAACTTTGCCCAACCAAAGTCACTAAGATTTTTCTTTTATGATTTCTTCTGGAAATTTTATAGTTTTAGTTCTTACTAAAACTACATTTGGTTCTGTGATCCATTTCAAGTTAATTTTTACATAGTGGAGAATGTAAGAGTTGAGAGGTTTCTTTTTTCTTTTTTGATAATCAGTTATTTCAGCATGATTTGTTGGAAAGATTTCCTTTTCCTCACTGAATCGCCTTGGAACATTGTTTCAATCCAATTGATTGAAAATCAATTGGATGTATATATATACTTTAATTTATAGAATAAATTTATCTGTTATAGATTTTAAATTATGTTCCTTTGATCTATATATTTAACTGTATGCCAGTATCATTCCTTCTTTTTTACTGTAGCATTATGGTAAGTTATGAAATTAACTTTGTTCTCTTTTTTCAAAATGATTTTGGCTAGTTTAGTTCCTTTGTATGTCTATATACATTTGAGGATCAGCTTGTCAACTGGGATTTTTGATTGGGATTTCATTGAATCTATAAATTAATTTAGAAAGAATTGACATCTTAATATTGAGTTATTGAATATTCAGATCCATGAGCATGGTATATCTCTCAATTTCTTTATGTCTTTTAAATTTTCTCAGCAATGCTTTATAGTTTTCCATGTGCAGGTCATGACATATATTTTGTTATGTTTATACCTAAGAATTTTATGGTTCTGATATTACTGTAAATGATAATTTTAAAAAAATTCCATTTACAATCGCTGGTAGTCGATAGAAATACAATTGATTTTTATACTGATCTTGTATGCTGCCAGTTTGCTAAACTCACATATTACTTCCTGTTCCTTTCATGTAGATTCCTTAGAATTTTCTATAATCATGCCATCTTCAAATAAAGATAGTTTTATGTTTCCTTTCAAATCTGTATGTTTTTATGTCTTTTCTTCCTGGGAAAGGATAGGTCTGGTACTCAGGCGTGTGTGGAATGGTTTGAGTGAAAAGAGAAACAAGTAACTTTGGTTTTTATTAGGGTTAGGGGATAGGGCCAGGGTAAGTGTTATCTCTGGCCAACATTTGTGTGGTTTGAGTAGTCTGTTGGTGCCAAGGGAGAGAGTGTGTGTACCCTGTTATGGCTTGCTCTGGTGTGGGACAAAAAGAGGCAGTAGGAGGGGTAGGGCTTGAAAGCTGGCCAACATCAAAACTGGAGGCTCTTTATTAGAATTTGATTTGCTAAAATGATTTCAAGGAAATTGACCATTAGCAACAGGAATTTCATTGTTGTGATCTAGGAACAAGATGACTACACTGGTTTTTGGTTTTAGTTTCATCTAGATGGCCTACGGGAACTTTAAGGAATTTAATAACATGGAGAGCAAGAAAATAATATTGCCAGCAGTGTGCTATCAACTGTAAGCTCTACCCTACCACCTAAACACCCTTCCCCTGCTTAGTCATCTTTTCATCTGGCTTTATTTTAAAAGATGGGTGTAATCCCAGACCATCATCCTTTAGGCTATTAATTCTTATCTTTTTATCAGGCCAACCCCATTACTAATTGCTTGGTTGGGGAATCTAATAATTTTTTTTTCATATTTTCATGTGGACTAGAAAGATTGGTATCAGAGCCGATTTTACTCATTACTGAATGAATCTTCAATAACTTGATTTTGTGCTGTTAATAATACTATAACTTCTCTTTCCTCCCCCCCTTGACCTTAAATTCAGAGAGCTCAGCACTTAGGGCAACTCCGGTCACTCTACATTTGAAACTAACCCATCACTTGAATTCTTGAACTTCCCCCAACCAAATTACTAAAAGAATGTATTCCTGAGGCAACTGCTCTGGTGACTACACTGATTTTTTTCTTTTCCTAGTGACAGGTGTTAGGACCATGACAATTATGACTCACTGGGAAAAAAATTCTAAAGCAATTTCTGCCCAGAACCTAGGCACCCAGGCTGGGATTTGCCATATTTATTAATGTGGGAAGAAGTTCTTGTTTTCTTAGTCACAACTCGTTTAATGACAGTCCCTCTCTCTAGGCTGTCTGTGTGTCTGGCTGCCTAGGGAATCCTGGAGATTTGATACATTAATTTAGATTCTTCCTGGTTGCTAAGGGAAAAAGAGACCACGTGTCCCTCCAAGAGTTCAGTAACCCCTGCAGAGCAGCACAGCTGGACTTGCATTTAAGGGTGGTATTTTTTTCATTAGGCGGGAGGTTAGCAATTGCCGACCAGAGAGCAAATAACACTAAACTATGAATGCCTCAAATTTCTCTGCCCTCCACAGATAAGATGTTTTGGAATAACGTGCCTTCAAGAGTTTAGACTCATAAAATGGGTGAGTGACTAACTACAAAAGAGGTCCTTAGTGTGAATTAAGAATCCTTAGAGGAAAAGTAGAAAATATAGGCTATAAAATGCTTCAATAATAAAAAAATAATATTTCACTACTGTGTGCCAGATATTATGCTAGTACTCCACATACTACAAGATAATTATTTCAATGATAATAATAATATCTACTATATGCCAGACTGTACCAAGTACTTTAATAGAAAACTTCCTCATTGTTCAAGGTAGGTGCTATTACCATCTCAATTTTTTTTTAAATAAATAAATTTATTTATTTATTTATTACTTTTGGCTGTGTTGGGTCTTCATTGCTGCGCACGGGCTTTCTCTAGTTGCGGTGAGCAGGGGCTACTCTTAGTTGCGGTGCATGGGCTTCTCATCGTGATGGCTACTGTTTGGTGTGGAGCACGGGCTCTAGAGTGCGGGCTCAGTAGTTGTGGCGCATGGGCTTAGTTGCTCCGCGCATGTGGGAGCTTCCCGGACCAGGGCTCGAACCTGTGTCCCCTGCATTGGCAGGTGGATTCTTAGCCACTGTGCTACCAGGGGAGCCCCCATCTCAATTTTTAGAAGAGGAAACAGAGACTCAGATGGAGTAAGCAACTTGCCCAAGGTTCTACTGAGGATGAGCGGCATAGCTGGGATTCTGACTGTCAAAATTATATTTCCCCCCTCTTCTATGTGATTATTCTATGGACAAATGCCTACAGAAGTTTAAACTGGGATGACAGTCAGAGAAAACTTCAGAGACAAGACCATATGAGATGGCCTTGAAGTACCAGCTGGAATTTGAACAGTGGAAATGGGAGGGAGAGAAGGGACCTGGCATTGCAGGTAGAAGATGTAATGAACAAAGGCTCCATGAGCATTGTTTTCTCTTTTATCTGTGGACTCATCTCCCGAATGCCCCCTGCCTGTTTGTACATCTTGTACAGGTGTATGAACTATTGTACTGTGTTCTGACATGGTTGTTTTGTTAAGGCTACTCTACCATGACTAGGTAATGGGGTCCCCCTCTAAAGGGGGATGGGTCTTTGAGTACAACATCTGTGGAAGGGATCACTCTTCTGACCGGACATTGATTCTCCTAATTTTCCGGAGGCAGCTCTTAGTCAGGGAGACAACACCTGCTTCTTTTAAGTCTGCTTCTTTGTGAGCCTGGACTTTGAGATGGGCTTGAGGGCCTTACCGAGTACTGAGGAAAGATTTTTACTTTTATCTGGAGTCAGAGGGGACAAACCAAGAGACACTCCCGCAGAAGATATTTTGGAAGACACAGCTGGAGATATTCTGGAAGATAGATTATCTTGTGTCATATTACTCTGTTTTCCTTTGGTGATCTGAGAACCTGCAGCAAAAGTTTTATTTGAATGCTTAAACTTGATCTTGGCTATGCTATGCCATTTGAGTCAAAAAACAGTAATGCCCCTTGAGGTCAGAGTGATGGAGGCAGCAGTAATTCATTCTCTCTCCCTGCCTCCCTTTCTCTCTCTCTCTCTCATTCCCACTCTTACTTTCTTGCTCTCCATACACTGTTAAACACTTGTGGAGTACAGGCTAGGTGCCAAACACAGTGTTAAGAACTTCATGCATATTGTCTCAATTAATGCTCGTGCCAGGCCTTGAAGTCAGTACCTTTACACCTCCACTTTATAGCTGTTGGTTACAGAACTGGTAAGTGGTAGTTTCAGTAATCTGTTGCCACACTAATACTGCATAATAAACAACCACAAAACCTCATTGACATACAATAGTAAACATTTGTTTTTGCACATGAGTCTGTGGGGTAAAGCTAATGTCATCTGGACTTGGCTTATTTTAGCTGGTCTCACTCTTGTGGCCAGCTCTGGGATGGCTATATGGCTCTGTCGTCTTGGTTAGGCTTGCTCACATGTCTGGAGTTTGGCTGGTTATTGGCTGATAGAGGATGACCTCTGCTGGGATGACTGGGAATTTTTTTTGGTTTCACTTTTTGCCCATCCTACAGCATGCTAGCCTAGGCATGTCCATCTCATGGCATGGCAGAGGGTAAGAGCAACAAGCAGAAGCATATAAGTGATCTTGAAATCTCTACATATGTCATATCTACTAACATCCTATTTGGCAAAGCAAATCACATGACCAGAGTTATAGGGCCTGGACAGGTGAAAAATCAGGGCCATTAGTGCAGTCAACCTGTCACAGTGGTGGAGCTCATGTCCCCTTTCACTTTTCTGTCTCCTATTAACTTGTGCGACAATTATCCAATAATTACCCAATTATTCTTTACCTGCTTTCCTTAAGTAGAAGATGAATCCTGAACTAGAAGATTTGGGGCTGACAGGTCTGGCTACCTCTTCTTGCAAAGATAATCCCTGCATTGACAATTTCAGAGAAGGGGAGTTTGCTTCTTTACAATGTGTGTATTCATATACTGGGATTATGATGACCCATGAGATCGCACGTTGAAGAATTTTCCTCAGTACAGTGGTTCTCAAGATTCCTCAGGTTGAAGACTTCTCTCTAATCACAAAGTACTCACAGAGTCTTACATGATATTAACTGTATCAAACTGAGGAAATAACTGAAGAGTTATTCTAAATTGTCACATGTTTAGACTAATTTATATTTTTTAATACCAACTATATATATATATATACACATTTTGAAAATAGTGATACTTGTATCTGTGAGGTGTTATTTGTGTATTTTACAGATAGTACAGTTTGTGAATATGGATTCTCTGATTCTTTGCAATACCTCTGAAACTTCCCTCCTAAGTAAACACACACACACAAACACCTGCCTATCTGCTTCCTAGCCTTAGTGACAAAGTTTTTTATTACATATTTTACAAAATACCTTGTAGTAAATGTAGGGCTGAAGTTACAATGGGAAGGCTATCAGAGGTATGACAGTCTTTTACGAGGTGCAGAGGTAGTAGCATCTCTGCTTTCTAGAAAGACTCTTCAGCATATAGAAGAAAGGCCTGACTCTTTAGCCAGGGATTTGAAAACTTCCCCAAACTTCCTAAACTTCTCTTTCTAGATTTTTCTTTCACAATTTCCTTTACAAAATTCTCTTCTCTTCTGAAAACACACATTTTTCTAATTTCTGCTTTTTGCTTGATATAAAATACCCTCTCTGTACTGAGCACCTACCTGTCCCTCAAGACCAGGCTTGCCCCAACCCTAAGGCCTTCTCTAACTTGGTCATCAGACTATCTTTTATTTCTTGGTTCCACTCATCTCCTTATATTTGACTTATTTAGATTTACTCTGATTCAGTTCATTTCACACTCATTAGGCACTTTCAGAGTACCAATCATCAGGCCAGGCTCCAGGATTACAGAGTGAAAACTCTGTCTCTGCTGCTGAGAAACTCAGTTGTTCCTCTTACACATTTTAGACCCCTAACTCTATTGCAAGTATTTTATTTTTATATATCTGATGGCATCAAACAAATAGAAATGGTTTAAAAATACATTTTAAATTGAAATAATAAAAAGGAAGTCACTGATGAGATTTTTCTCTCAAGAACTATGTACTGAAGGTCTTAAATCTTAGAAAGACTGACTTCTGCAGCGTTAGAATATTTTCCTCTGGTCATGGTGAGGGGATGACTAGAAGACAGTCAAGGCAAGTGTTGACTCAACATTGAACCTGGACTATTCTCTGAGGGATGCACCCTAAGTTCAGGAAGAGGGTAAAAAGGTAAATGATCTTTCACGAAATGATCTTT
The DNA here is from genome assembly GCF_949752795.1 of Hyperoodon ampullatus. Classification (NCBI taxonomy): domain Eukaryota; kingdom Metazoa; phylum Chordata; class Mammalia; order Artiodactyla; family Ziphiidae; genus Hyperoodon; species Hyperoodon ampullatus. Next base: position 148,444,410 of record NC_136917.1, read on the forward strand.
CATTTCGTGTTGTTTGTACCGTGTGAACACTGATAGAATCAGAAAGGAAATGTCTGGATTTGGGGTTTAAAGATATCTCAATTAATTATTGGCTCCATCATCTGTATGTCAAATTTTGGACTGTCTCTTTTCCATATCCTCTGTTTGGTGGAAGCACGGCAGACCAGAATCTCCCAGGATTCCCTCAGTAGGCTGGCAAAAGGGACTGCCATGAAAGATGCCCAATAAATATGCTAGTTAGCTGTTAAGTTTTCCACTGGAATTACCCCAGTGGGATCAAGGGACTTCACTGCCAATCAAAAGCACAGATGTCAGTGGAGGAAGCAAGAAAAGTGGATAGCACCTGACACACAAGAATCTCATTTATAGCCTGTCTTTGAGCAACAAATCCCACCAAGGCTTCAGTGTTCCACTTATAGGCCTAGCCACAAATATCCACTGAAAAGCCATTCCTCACTGTCTGTTTGCCTTAGGCAACTTGTTTACCCTCCTTGAATTTCAGTTTTCTCACTTCTAAAATATAGATAAGAGTAACTATGCCACTGGAAATTTTTACTGAGGTGTACCTGTTATCTTGCTTTGTTTCAATGTTATAGAAAGTTGGGAAATTTGAAAGGTAATTTTCCTTCTCCCTGCCATGCTCCTTACTCTCTATATCCAGGTCTTTGTGTTCTGTGCTCCCTGGTCCCTAAGGGAATTAAGTTTCTTTTTAGATTAGGCATCCCTCTCCCCCAAGGCCACCACCACCCAGAGCTTTGTTTGGAAGTGGGGGATTGCTGTGGAGAGTCAAGAGGGAATCAAATGGTGGCTGATTTTTAGCCATCTCAGGTGGGGCTGAACCGGATTTGATTTTAAATAAATAAAAGAGTGTGATAATATTTGCATGCCAGGTTGTGGAGGAAGCTCATACACACTCCATCTTTCTATCAGAGTTAATGTAAGAACTGAAATCAGTTAGTGTGGGGACTTCCCTGGTGGCACAGTGGATAAAATCTGCACTCCCAATGCAGGGGGCCTGGGTTTAATCCCTGGTCAGGGAACTAGATCCCACATGCATGCCACAACTAACAGTTCACATGCCACAACTAAGGAGCCTGCCTGTGGCAACTAAGACCCCACGCAACCAACTAAATAAATAAATATTTTTTAAAAAAAGAAATCAGTTAGTGTACCTGAAATCACCTAGCCCAGTGGCTGACACATAGTCTAGACTCAATAAATGCTATTTCTCTTTTCTACCTGTTTATTTGTACTTTGTATCCAGAAAATGCCCATCAGTTGAGCCACTTGAAATCCAAATATCGAGTCTTTAGACCAGCTATCAGCAAAATGGATTTCTTGTACCCCTAGTGTGCACAGAAACCAGAAACTCTTTAAGGGGTTGAGTGGGGTTAGAGAGATTTAGGGAATTTGTTTCTAGATCCTAAAACTCCATATTTACTTTTTTCTAAAATTGATCAGTCTGGGGTGGATGTCATTTTAGTTCCCTTTCTCAAATTTTCCTTTTTTATAGTCTTACTTTACCAAGAGGAAATAAAAGTCAATATAAGGAGTAGGAAGCAGGTATAGGCTGGAGACATGTGTAAGTAGTTGAAAAGGGGGAACACACACACACACACATAAACATATATATGTGCATATATAAACATAGTCAATGGGGATTTGTATGTAACACACCACAGGAAAAAGACCTATTCTATAAAATATATTAAAGCCATTTTACTAAATATTTTTGAGACATCTTATTTGGAAGACCTGAAACTGAATTCTGAGCTTTTCCAAGGATGCTGATAACAGAGTCCTCTTTCCATAATGTAGAGATTAAGTGAGGACTTCTCAATGCCATAGATACTTCCCATGTTTTATTTTTTTCTACTACAGTGTAAAAGACAGAAACATCTTGTAGGCATTCTAATTCAAAGCTTATGAAAATTAGTTTAATGCTTAAAGATGTGTATTGTATATTCAAGCTGTCAATTTTCTCAAAACACTATTTTGAGAGGCTTTGAGCCCCCATCTGAGATTAAAATAAATAAATAAATAAATAAAGGTAATCAGGCTCTAATTGTTTGGTAAAACAATATTTTATTTTGTTTTGTTTTCATATAAAAACATCTGTCATTTAGGAGAAATACAAGGGCAATATTTTTTTTTTCATTATGCCCTCTCTATCCTATAGGAAGGATGTGACTTTTTCATTGTGCTTGGAGCTTTATTTCTGGATAGGCTGTATGTAATTCAGTGTGTTGGAATTTATACATGCATATTTATTCTTTGGATTTGATGTAAAATTAGACTGTGAATAATGGAATAAGATTGCTCTCCATTGTTTTCTGTTTTAGCATAGCCAAAAATATAAAGATATATGTGTACATATAAATATGCATTTGATTAAACTCAATATTTAAATGGCTATATCAAGTATTAAATGATAGATTTGACAGTTGCAGTGTATTCAAAATAAAGAAGTTATAAAAATCTTTGTAGCAAAAAAAAAAAATTTTCCTTTTAAAATCATCTTTCTACTGCTTGATGAGAGAAAGGCATACCTCTCACCATTTCCAAATCTTACTATACTGTGTTGCCTGGGGAGAGGGTACCTCATGTAAAACAAAAAGCAGAAATTAGAAAAATATGTGTTGGCAGAGGGGAGCATTTTGTAAAGGAAATTGTGAAAGAAAAATCTAGAAAGGAAAGCTTAGGCCCAGTCTGAGAGGTTTTCAAATGCCTGGCTGAAGAGCTTTTATAGAAAACAAGGAGATTGGTACTGTCTTCTTCATCTTGTAAAAGACTGTCTTAGTTCTGATGGTCTTCCTATTGCAACTTTAGCCCTACATTTCCTATGAGGTATTTTGTAAAATATGTAATATATATTATATCTGTATAATATATTATATGTAATATATATTATGTTTATATATTATTAAAAGATATGTGTCTAGTAAAATTTTACTTTTCATGTTGAATAATTATTATCAAACTTTGTAATATATTTATGTTATTTGGAACAGATGTGTACTACTAATAATTTTAATGGCTAACTCAATCTAGAAGAAATTATAAACATAAGAGAATTATGGATATAAGGAATTAAAAACATAAATGCATATTGCAGATAACATACATCTTTTTGTTAGAGAGAACTATGATAGGGTGATCAATAAAGCATAATGATATAGTACATTTAGATAAATTCTACGGGGGCATTCTCTAATGACAAAAAAAAACAACAATGTAAACGTATGTTGAAGAAGTGTTCGTTTACTTATTTTCAAATGGATGGGTATCAAATCACTGTAGTATTTAGAATTCATCGGACAAATTTATAAAGGGATGCAAGAGTTTTGTTTTTAAATGTTATTATTTACAATACACTGGAAATATCACCCTTTGCAATTATTTAAATTTTGGGTGAAAGATTTTAGAGGACAACTTAAAAACGTGTGAATAGGTAGATAGCTTTCAATCTTTTGGGGAGTGAGTAATCCAAAAAGTTTGAAGAGCACTGTTACAGGGAACGTGAAAAATGCAGTTTAGCTAAGGCTGGTGTTTTCTTACTAAGTTCTTAATAGTTCTTACTCTTAGTTCTTAATAACTAAGAGTAGTTGGGAAGAATCAAGAGCAGTGAAGAAGGGATAATTAGTAGCGCTCATTATACATATGTATAGTATCGTGGATGTACCATAGAGAGGCGCTGGAAGACTGAGAGCTAGAGAGACCTTTGCCGGGCTTGGCGGGAAGTGATTCTGGGAACAAGCGCAGAAAAAACAAAAGGGAGAGCGTCGTCAAAAAGGTTCAGGTCCGCAAAGATTTGGCCAGATTAGTGGCATCGAGTTGGTTTGGGACAACAGCTACTGTCAGAACAGGCTTCCTGTGAGATGGGACTTGAACCGGTTCTATCCAAGTCCAGTTCGTGAGTTGGAGTCAGTGCTGGTGGAGAGGAGTCCTGATGATTTTACTTAGGAGATGCTGAAAGGCTGTTCCTGACCACTCATCGCTCAGCTCATGTAGAGCAGTATGTGTGTCTTACACAGAAGTAAAAGCACCTCAGAATTTCACACACCAATTAGGAAAAGGTATAAAGTGTTAGTTAGTTGCCATGAATGCTGTGTTTACCAACTGAAGAAAAACCGGGGTCTCTTGGCGATTATAATGGTATCTTGTGTAAATACGGATTCACTTTCCAAAGCCAGAGTTCTCTGATCTGCTGAGAAGGTGGAGGCTATTTTCCATGAAAATAGTGGTCTAGGAGAATCCCTGCAAGATTTCACAGATTATGGCCCTGCAGAGACAATTTCTCCAGTGTTAGGATTCAGGTGTTCAGCTGAAGCTTGTTTATCGTATTTGAGCCAAATCTAACTAGTCAACTGTAAATCTAAGAACATCTCCAAGACAAAAATAACTCTTCAGGTTATCATTTCACATTATCCAAACCCTGATTTCTAATCCATTTTCTCCCTTTCCTTTAGTAGCACAAGTGATAATATGATTTTATTTCTATTTTGTAAATACTATATGTTTCCCAGCGGCGATTCTTACCTATAGAGGAAAATCTAGCTTTTTAGTCTAGCATGCGGTGGCTTCCATAATTCGCTCCATCTATATTTCTTATTTTATTTTTCATCTTTTCCCTATGTGGAATAGCAGCTTAATTTGGCTGTTTCACTGCCATCCTGAATATGACTTCAGGATATAGTAGGTACCAGATTAAGATACAAACAAAGCTAATAGGAGATAATTTTTGATAGGGCAATCAAGGAAGATTTCATAAAAGAGATGACATTTGAACTGATCCTTGATATATTGGATTTTCAAGGCATGGGTTTAGAGTGAAATACTGAGCTGTTGGTGAGGGACTAGGTGTCGCCTACGTTTCTAGGACATTTACTCAAATGAAAAATGTGGGAAGCCAGATAACTATTTGCATTGGTTTTTCCTTATTACATACTGCACCAGTGTGGCAATAATGCCTACATTAGATGTGTGCTTAGGTCTCTGTCCACACATGGAGTTGTGAAGTAGGAACTTCCTGAAGTTTGATCCATTAGTAGGCAGAATTTGGTATTGGACTAGTATACTATTTGTGGTTTATTATTATTATTATTATAGTCATAGAACAACTCCATTCTTATATTTCACCTACAGCACTTTAATATAGGTGTTATCCAGGGGTATCCCTGGACAAAGCAGTGATTCAGGTTTTTATTGTCAACCTGGGATTAAAAAAAAAAAAAAAGACCCTGAATGAGGAATCTGAGAGTGCAGACTCTAGATCTGGCAGTGCCACTGAGTAGCTGGATGCTAATAAAAACTAATAACTTTTCCCAGCCTTAGTTTCCCTACTTGTGAATGTATATACATATATATATATATATATATAGTGTAATAATTTCTTCTCCTATTTGTAAGAGTGCAGTGAGGATTAAATCTGTTAATATATGTGAAAATATTTCCAAGTAATTAAAAAAATCCCTAAAATGCAAAGGGTCAAATTCCAGGTTTCTTATTCTTTCTGAGGATACAGTTAGGTAACCTGATTGATAACCAGCCATTCAAATGCATTAGGTGGTATAGGCAAAGTCCTGGGAGCTGGGGCTTTTTTTTTTTTTTTTTCTGTTTACAGAACAGTGACTATCACATTACAGGTACTTGCTGTATATTTATAAAATGAAAGAATGAATGAATGGCTGGAGGCATTCAAGGGCCTCCCTCTAGCTGGCTGACCTGGCTGCCAAAGCTCTGTGTCTAGGTGACTGGCTGAGTAGAGTCTGTGAACTGTGTGTTTGCTTAAGGATATCTTGATTCCACCTGGCTTTTCTCCCTGACTATTTTGATAATAGAAATAGCTAACATGGCTTGAGTACCAGATATGTGCTGGGAGCTGTGAGGTACTTTACATGAACCTTTGGTCATCCTCCCAGCCCTGAAAAGGTGTGTATCCTTATTTTAAACACCAGAAATTCATGCTCAGAAATGCTAAGTAACTTACTAAAAATCATATAGCTAGCATATCAACTTGGGTAGGCTAGATTATGCTGTGATAATAAACAATCTTTATATCTCAGTGACTTAAAACACAAAGGTTTATTTTTTGCTTGTCTCATGTGTTCATACTGAGCCAGCTGGAGGGCCCCACTTGTCGTCCTTAGGGATCCAGGCCACAGAACAGCAACCATCACAAATATTGCTGTGCCAGAGGAAAAGATACCTCTAAAGAGTGTCACACCAGCAATAAAAGTTGGCCTGTGAGTGACATACAGCCCTTTTTCTCAAAATGCATTGGTCAGGATTAGTCACATGATTCCACCCAAATATAGGCAAACTAGGAAAATGTAGCCCTATCATGTGCTGGAAGACAGAGTGAGACATTTTGAGGGTGATGCAAATAACTACCAGAGCTAGTAAGTGGACGACTTGGTTTATGAATTCAAAAATTACCTACTTCAAAATCAGGTTTATATCACAAAACCGCATTGCTTTACTCAACTTCCCTAGAGTTTTGGGAATGGGGAATATCCATTTGACTTTCAGCGAGGGTTGTCTTTTTGAGGTAATCCATGCTGCATCTTCCTAGGCTGAGAATAACTTTTCCTTCTCAGTTGTTACACCAGCAAACATGACCCCTTTGGCCTATGGTAGATGAGGCTTGAAAGTCAGACGCTAGTAGGATAGGTACTGTCCCTATCCATGCTGTCTTCTGCTTGCTGTATCTATAGCAGAAATAGTGTCATTAACACCAGTTTCTACTCTTCCAGGCCCAGAGCTGCTGAAGTGACTTGCAGTCCCAGAGCTGCTAGAGTGACTTAGCAGTTGGCAAGGTGTCCCCTGAACTACAGAAGTTGTATATTGGGCCAGAAGCAGACCTGGAAGAAGCTGATGACAAAGGCCTGCCAACAGTGCTGAGACTGTAAGTTAAGATCATTCACATTTCCATCTTTGTAGGCAGCCTGTGATGTGAGTTTGGAGACTGCCCAGCTGAAAGCCCTGAATTGGAATTCAAGATCTTTGAAATTAGCCCTGGCTCTATCATCACTAGCTGTGTGACCTTGGGCAAGTAATTTAATCTCTTAGAAGTCTGAGTTTCCTCATCTGGAAGAAGAATTCCAGTTCAACATTCTGATTTTTAAGATGAAAACTGCCAATCTGCACATTGTGTGAGTGGCTAACATCTGAATAGCACTTAATATTGTACGAAGCTTTTCTTCAGCTGCCTTGCTATGCAGACATGATTACCATAATTTTCCCAGTGAATAAACAGTCTTGTAGGATCAGGTGAATTGCCCAAGGTCTCACAATTAATAAATAGCAGAAGTAGGACTTGGACATAAATCTACTGTCTCCAAATTTGGTGTTATTTTCCCTGGTCTGAATTAGTGACTAGGTAATCCATAGGATGTGAAAAAGAGCACAAAAGTAAAGACAGTGGATGGCAGAAAGAAAACAGCAGAGGATTTAAATCTTTGAGGATTAACTTTGAATCCAAGCTCTGCCATTTACTGATTTAGAGTCCTGGAAAAGCCATTTTTTTTTTCCTGTTTGGCAAAAATAGGCAGGGCTGATAGTCACCTCAGAAACACTGGTACAGCCATACTGCTTATTAAAATATTGAAATCCTTCTGTATTATTTGATGACTAGCCATTCCATTTGTCCCCCTCCTTTCAGATCCCCCCCATATTCCCATGAATGAGCAACAAAAGAGTTAATGTGGGACTCAGCTGGGGGCATTAAGGATCTACTGCATTTCAGGGAGGTATGGTTGGTCCCAAACCATATTGGTTGTTAAATGTTTTTAATATCAATAATGATTAGCAATAATAATGATAACAGTCTTCCCCACTTCAGTGGGCTGCTGTTGAAGATCAGATAATATAAAACAATGAAGATGACAGATCAGCTATAAACCTTAAAAGCAACGTTTAAAGATGTCATAGCAATGACCTCTGGGGAAAAAAGTTCTATTATACAGAAAATAACGCATAGGATTTTGCCTTGGTGAGATTGCTGCCTATTAGTCTATTTAAGACTCTCATATGGTAAAGGAACTTATTTTACATTTTTAACTTTGAATTTTCTAATGTTTGGGAATAGAACTCATTTCTCAACCATAAAACACCTATCACATTCTCTGCTGATTTTGTGGATCTTGGTTTTTGACCCTTAACTTACTGTTTTCTATATCTCTACTTATTCTTATATAGTATGTCTTTCTGTGCAGTGGCTCACATGGTCCCTACCCTAGATGCTGCTTTAGTCCAAGGTTAAAGGCACTCAACTCCCCATGGCAGGTTTATCACAGAGCAGAGGTCTCTAGAGTCCAGCTATCCTAGAATAACAAGAATAAGGAAAATGATAGCATCATCAAAAACAATGGCAGGAAATATTTACTGAGTGCTTTTTACATGTTGAGGACCCTGCTGAGTGCTGTACATATTCTACTGATCATGGTGCTTGACTCCATTTTACCCCACATGATTAGTCTAAGCTAGGGGTCAGCAAACCACAGCCTGCAAGCCATCCAGTCCCTGGCCTGTTTTTGGAGGACCATGAGCTAAGAATATTTTTTACATTTTTATAGGGTTGAAAGAAGAAAAATATGCTACAGAGATTGTGTGTGGCCCAAAAAGCTTAAAATTGTCATTATTTTGTCTTTTACAGAAAAGTGCCAATACCACTTTCCTTACTAGTGACTGGATTAAAGTTAGGCATGTGGTCCATTCAAACAACAAATAGTTATTAAGTCCTAACCACTATTTTGAATGTTGGGGATACATCAGTAAGCAAAACAGACAAAAATTCCTGCCCTCGTGTATCTTTATTCTAGTTTTAGTTAATGAGATATAAGTTTGTGGTTGTTTGGTAAAGGTTTCTCACATTTAAGTAAGCAATAGTGAAAAAGATATTCCTTTCTACCTCTAAGTGTTTCTTTCTTTAAATGTGATACTTCAAATTTATGATCATGAGGGGAGCCAGCTCAAGACAGAGTTAACACATCAAAGGGGACAGAAGAGAAAATCAGAAAGAAATTAATTAAGCTGCTGAGTCAATCAACCTTGAAATCTGCCACACCTAAGACCTACTAATATATAATAAGTTTTCTTTGTTTTGGTTTTCTATGGCATACTTATACACATACGTTACCCAATTTAATCCTTATAACAACCCTATGAAGTACTTATTGTTCTCATTTTGCAGAAGAAGAATGTAAAGATCAGAGAAATTAATTAATTTCATAGTCCGCAGTTAGTGGAAGAGCCATGATGGGAACCCAGGTCTCTCTGGGTCTCTCAGGTCTCTGGTTTCTCTCTCTCATGGAGTTTCTAAGCAGTGAGAGTTGTTAGAGCAGAAGGCAGGAAGTCAACCTGAGGACAGTTTTTATATCCTGAGCCTGTATATAGGCTGCATTACTGAGTTTCATCCTTTTGCTTAGACCTAGAACAATGTTTCTTGACCCCCATCCCACAATGAGAAGGTAGCATTTTCCCATTTATTGAGCAGTCATTACCCTTAGACAGTTGTATTAATATATATAAGGAACCAAGCACTGAAATCTCCCAGGAAGGGGCTGATCTATTAGTTTCTCTCCATTTTTCCCACCACCATTTAGATCACTTCTCACTTTGTCTGCTGCAGTAACAGACTCCCACCTGGTGTTTGTTCGGTTCACTGTGGCCTCCTAATCCACTCTCTGCACTGTAACTGGAGGATAAAAACAAATTTTCAATATGGTCTGCAAAGACTGTTCAGCTTCATATTTCCTCAGACACCCTCCTGCTTTCTCTGTTCCAGCCACACTGGCCTTTATCGGCCATCAACTTGTTCCTGGAGTGATCTTTCTTTTTATGCCCAATAAACACCTATTTGTCTTGTGGATATCTATTCAAGTTTTCCTTTTTCACGCAAGCCTTTTCTGATCTCCCTGACTGGATTGACCCCTATTGTTTGTCCTCATCAGGCCATGTACCTCCCTTCAAAGCACATGGCACAATTGTAGTTTTCCAGTAGTGAGTGTGATTATCTGTTTAAGTTATTTACTGTACTGTATTTTATGCTATAGGAGAGCAGTGGCCACATCGGTTACCATTGTAAACCCAGTGTCTGGCATGCTATTGGCACTCAATAAATGTTTGTGGAATGAACGTATATGTATGCATGAAAAGCCATCTTTTATTTTTTCAGTGATCCAAAGCATCAAGGAGAGTTTAGAGCTCAGGTTGTATCAGTCCAAATCCCTGTATGAAATACACTCAAATCTCAAATGGAGCAATTGAGGAAAGTTTAATTTAGGAACTGTTTACACAAGTGTAAATAAGTTTAAGGGAAAGTAACAAGGAATAGTGAAGCATCCTGCTAACAACAGTGGGGAGAAGTTGGTACACCTAAAACTGACTGTGCAGGGAAGGGAGCAGTTTTGCCCTTAAGAGAATAGTTGTAGCTCTAGAAGAGAGTCAGGGGATAGGTGCTGTGGCCACTGTAGACAAACCCAGCTAACCTGAAGGGCCTCTTCATTGTCCAGTGATGCCAGAATTATAAGAACAAAAAAACACCATTATCACTAATACTCTTTTCCCTCCTTTGACCTCTATCCAGTGCCTTCCATGCCGTTTACCCATTTGGGTTTACCCAACAGAAAGCCAGAGGGTGTAGTCTGTAAGGGCTGCTTTCCAGGGCACAATGCTGAGTAGAAAATGGAGGAAATGGATCTGGCAGGACAAATAAAAAATAGTCATTGGTCATTGGGACAATTCTGTCTCTTGCTTTTCTAAAAGAATTACTAAGACAAATAATGCTAAAGGTAATTTGAAACGTTTTAATTCAATAGACAGAAAGAAATCACGAAAGTTTGAGAGTTATGTAGGTAATCAAAACTACGAAAATTTTCTTATTGGAAATGCCATGAAAAGTGTAGATTAATGAAGAGGATTTTTAGTTAGACTTGAGATCACACCACCCCTGCCACTACCTACTTTGGTAGCCTTGGTTTTCTCGTTTATATAGTGAGGATTATAACGCCCATCTCGTAGGATTATTGTAAGAATCCAAGGTCTGGCACCTGGTAGGTGCTCATAAAATGGTAACTACTGTGATAAAGGTGTGTAGTTATTATCTTCTAGGGCCTAGCACTATGATAAAGTCTCTCCTTGGGAACTTTTGTTGTTGTTAGGCAAGCAAAGCCACCAGGGAAGGAACAATTAGAGACTAAGTAGGCCAGAGAATAATCAAATATCAATTGCATATTAAGATTCTCAAGAAAGATTCAGGTCACAAGATCTAGCAGATCTGCTGTGTAAATGGACCACTCCTCACTCTCGCCCCTTCCCCACTCCACCTCCCACCCACACCTCTAGATCTTTGAGGAAACTTCCAGTCCTAAAAAGCTAATGCATTGTAGGTCATGAGGATTGTATACATCAGGGAACTACTGAGTCACTCAGCTACGTGCAGTTCAACCATGGGCTACTGAAGCCAATAAAAGCAAGAGCAGTTTAGAACTCCTTAGTGGGTAGTTCTACCTTAAGACAGTAGTGACATCACATCACCCAGCTCAGATGCATTGTGTGAAAGTGACAACTTTTTCCCCACTTAACAAAACCCCTGTTTGCTCACTTGGTGCCAAATGGCTGACATATAAACACTGAAGGACAGATTAAAGACCACATTGTACTTTTCTTTGCCATTGCGTGAAGGGCATTATTTTCCAAGTTGATAAGATCTAGAAGGAAGAATAAGGCACAATGGACTTTTACTTTAACCACTAAACACTCACCTTATCTCATAGAATGCCCGGGGCTCTGTTCTACTACTCTTGGTCACAAAGCTTCTGCCATTAGGAAAAGTAAAGACACTTGACTCAGAATTTGTTTCTAGGGGATTGGAAAGGAGTTAAGAGGAGGGATGAAAAAGCAGAATTAGAGGCCCTGGAGGACAAGCTGGGGGTGATGGTATTTATGCCTGGAGGACAAGCTGGGGGTGACAGTATTTATGCCTGGAGGACAAGTTGGGGGTGACAGTATTTATGCCTGGAGTCCACTGCATGCAGTATGATTCTTGCTCTCAAATTGCCTGAGACACACTGACAAAGAGGAACAGACGCCTCCAGTGTAGATGAGTCAGAGCATTAGCAACAGAATCAAATGAATCTTCTTTCACACACATAACCTTCCCTGATGCATCTGTCCTGTGTCGATCTGTGTCTTCTCCGTATTTTCTCCAAACAAGACTAGCAATTCTTCTGTTCCCTCCTCTCTTTCCCACTTACATTAATGCCTTGTGTTTTCACTCTTTTTTTTTTTTTTTTTTACAGTTCATTTTTGAAATCAAAGTCACATTGGGCCAGGAATTAAAAGGCCTGCTTCTAACTTTAGCTTCGCTGTATATCTTTGAACATGGCTTATTATTTATTTATTCATTTCTTATTATTATCATTTTGCAGAACCTTTTTAAATTGAAATATAGTTGATGTACAATATTATGTTAGTTTGACCTTTGCATTCATTATGAAATTGTCACAAGTCTAGTCACCATCTGTTCCCCATACAAACTTATTACAATATTATTGACCATACTCCTTATGTTGTATGTCATATGCCTGTGGCTTATTTATTTTATAACTGGAGGCTTGTTCCTTTTAATTCCTATCACCTCTTTGCCTCCCCCAACCCCCTTCTCTCTAGCATCTACTCTGTGTCTCAGAGTCTGCTTTCATTTTGTTTTGTTTGTATGTTTGTTTTGTTTTTCAGATTCCACATGTGAGTGAGATCATAGGGTATTTTGTCATTCTCTGTTTGACTTATTTCATCTAGCATAATACCCTCTGGATCCATCCACTTTGTTGCAAATAGCAAGATTTCATTCTTTTAATGGCTGAGTAGTATTCCATAGGGGAACCTTTCTACTTTGTTTCTCATACACAAAAATGGGTGGTGGGGTTGTAGGAGAATAAAGTAAAATCACCCCAGCTTCTTCCCATTTCTCTGGTGGGTCCTTCACCTACACTCTTACCTTGTACATGACCATCCTGTTTCTGTAGGCCACTTTCTTTTGTGAGTAGTGAAGTGTTGCCAGGAAGAGGCTGGTAGATTTCCTTGTTTTTTTTTTTACCAGAAATAGAGAGTATATCACTACTGAAGGACACTACTATGGATAGCTCTCAGCAAAACACTTCCATTATAACAGGGGCACAGTCTCAATGAGGAAATTGACACTTGAAGATATGTCTGTATACTTTTTTTGGTTTAGGAAGGGAAAACAACCACATGGGGCTGTTTGCATTGCAGTGAAGAACTCTTCAAGGTCAGAACTGGCTCCAACCTGACTGAGGCTCATTGGCCTATGATTTCCGAGATTGAATAGGCAGCCAAAAAAGCAGATCTTTCTTCTTCACAGTCTGGATTCATTATGAAAACACTGTATTAATGAGTAACTAGAATTACAGAAATACAGTACTAGGAAAGACCTATATAATATCCAGTCAAGTATTTTCAAACTATGTTCCATGGGGCTCCATCCATAGAAGCACTTTAAGTATTCTGCAAATGTTTGGTTTGAATTTTATTTTTAAAAATGTGGTCAGTTCTTGATTATGATCCTAGTCCTTATTTTGGCTTTCTTTTACACCCTGTCTTGGAATCCAATTTTCAGTAGACCTTACCAATACTAAATAATAAATTAGCTTAATTTCTTTGTCAGGAAATCTCTGAAATAATGATTCCCAAATCACCTTGGAGAAAGTATACATTCTTGTTGCCAAATACATTTTTGAAAAGGTGCTTCCTTCTTGTGTACCTCGGTAAAATAGCTTTTTGGAAGTCCATCCTCTTTGGTGGGTCCTAAAATCTGGGAAGATCCATTTTGGGAGTTAGAGAATGCCTACATAGAATAGGAGTTGGGTAAATCAGAAGGGTGAGTGTGTGTGTGTGTGTGTGTGTGTGTGTGTGTATACAGTAGGGATTTAGTAAGAATAATGACTGTCACAGACAACTAGTTTCATTAACATAGAATGATACCTCCTGTTTTGGCTCCAAATGGAGTCACCTTGATTGATCATTCTCATTCATTTATGAATAACATTTGGCAATTTTAAGAAATTTAATCCAGCTTCGAGGCTGAAGTTTTAACTTTATAGAGACTATTGGAAGGGATGTTTCTTATTCTGTAAGGGCCATTCCCAAGGAGGAATTTTTAAAAAATTATTTGGGTATTGGAAATATGGCTAGAATGTGTTTTCACCTTGAGGGATAGGGTTGACAGATTTCTGAAAAAAGAAAAAGGGGAATCCTCAGTTAAATTTGAATTTCAGGTGAAAAAAGTATTTGTTGTTTATCTAAAATTCAAAAGTAAACAGTGTCATGTTTTTCATGTGACGACCCTCTGAGTTGGCTACTTTGTTCTAATATATGTAAAATTCCAGATTTATTAAATTGTAGTCACTCCCCCTATAACTCCTTTTTCTAAAGTGCTGAAGTCCTGCAGGACTCAGTGTCAGGAGAAACGTGTGCTGTGTATAGTGCATTGCCACGTCCCATACATCTGGACCAGAAAAAGCATGACCCCAGGGCAGTGAGAAACAAAGGAGGAAAATCAAGGTTTGGGTCTCTGCGAAGTCTTTCAGGGCTGGCTGACCTTGGATGTTTTGCAGCCTTCCAGTGGCCTGGCAGCCTGTCCTGAGTGGTTTAATGTTGAAATTCTTTTAAGTGATTGTGTTAGCTTCCTTTTCATAAACCTTATCTCTTCCTTGGAGTGTGTTTTAGTTTGCCTGGATGGAGCTGAGTTTTCATTCTGTTGGCTCCCTGAGTCCTCACGTCGAACTCTGTTTCTGTGGGATTTCATTCTTTGCTTATTTGCTTTAGGAAGAGGCTCACTGATAAAGGAGTGCAGCCATATGGGGGCCAGGGGATCCTCTTGTGCAGCTGCCCTCTAGGACCCTGCCTCCTTCTCAGGCTGCAGGGATTTTACTTATAATCATGGAATGCTGACGCTGAGAAGCACCTTAACATGCTCTAGTATAATGGGGCATGGGAAGTGGTCCCCTTGACACTCTCTCTGAGTAGTTTTTTTTTTTTTTAAGAGTAGTTTTACTCTTTGTCTGTTATACATTGTTAGTTTCCCTGAAAGATATCATTTGATGAGAGGATTCTGCAGATAGAAATGAGTTATAAAATTCTTTATTATAGCCCCAGCTCATTACAAATAAGGATTCTGGAGCCCAGAGAGGTGAAGTGACTTGCCAGAAATAATGTAGCAGGTTAGTAGCAGAAATGGGACATTGAAGCTCAGGTCTTCCAGCTCCCAGATGGTGCTTTATATTCAAGTATACCAAATCCCTAACACTATGATTCAACTATGCACATTTCAGGGGCCAGGAAAGAGTTCCTTGGCTCTTTAGTTCACATGCCTTCCCTGCTTGCTTAAGGAGGGTTGGAGATTGTATTGATTGTTGTCGGGAGTGGTGGGAAGGTGTGTTAAGGCTTAAAGCAAAAATACCTGGGGGATGGTAGACAGCTATTCTATTCCATCCTATTAGGTAAATCTAGATAGGAGTTTGTTTCCTGAGAAGAATGTTTCATGAAGGAGAGCATAGAACAATCTGGGAACCTACAATTAGGATAGATGGGTTGCTTTTTGGGTAGAAATCGATTCTAACTGCAGGATTTGCCCTGGCACATATCCTTCTCACTTTTTCTTTAGCTGGTGTTTTTGGTATTTCATCACCTCTGGATGTGTGAGAGATACGATTCCCTTTTCTTCTTCCTCCTTCTTAGGTGGGCACTTGGCTGAGGTACACTATTTCTGTTCTTATACTGTGTACTTGACTTGTTTGTAACCCTTCCCCTGAGGGATTCTCTTTAGTTCTTTTTTAGATGATCCCTCAAATACTCTAGGCAACAATAGAGAATCACTAATACCAGAAATCACAGCCCCAAATATCCCTTATACTTCCCTTATATGTAGAGAAAATTACCATATCATGAGGGAATAGAATAACAAGATGTTTAAAGGACCTGGGGTTTAGGTTTAAACAGACCTGGATTAAAGTTCCAGCTCTGACTTTTACTAGCAAGTGACTTTGGGCATTTATTTTTACCTTTTTGAACTCAAGTTCTTCATATATGAAAGGGATAGGGGTTGGGTGCTAATAATAGCTCACACTTCATAGGATTGCTGTGAGGCTTAAATAAGAAATGTATATAAAGTACTTTGAATAGTACCTGGCAAGTGGTAAGCACTCAATTGCTGCTAGTTGCTTTATTATTGTTATTATTATTGATACCGTTATTATTAATCTTCCATAAAAGTGAACTATTTTGGGTCTCCTTCACCATGATCTGTGGGTTGGTGTTATTCCTATCTTCATTAAAGAAAATATCTTTCAATCAACAATTTGGATTTATGTAAAGAGACTTCTTTTTTGCTGTAATAGAAATAGAGTATAAACCCTTCTAATTTAAAAAAAAAGAAAGAAAAGAAGATCTCTCTCAATCAAAACCTACTTATTTTTAATTGTTTTTTTCTAGTTTATTTTTTATTGAAGTATAGTTGATTTTCTTTCCTTTTTTTAAAAATGTTCTTTGGATCATTTATTCTTATACAACAAACATATTTTCTTTTAATAAATATCCCTCTACCCCTACCTTATATTTTTATTATTATATATATGTTAAAAAAATTTTTTTATACAGCAGGTTCTTATTAGTTATCTATTCTATACATATTAGTGTATATATGTCAATCCCAATCTCCCAATTCATCACACCACCACCACCCCCACCCCCCTTTTAAGTGTTTTAACTTATGATTTCTTAAGTTCTGGTTCCAGTTTTACCTCCTTGATGAAATTTTTCACCATTCCACACCACTCCTATAATTTCCTGATTTACACATTCTCTGGGCAAATGATCTAGAGAGCAATTTCTAACACTTTTCACATAAAGAGTCTCTTTTTAAAATTATTTTCCCATGAATGTTATGGTTGAAAGCATATTTTAAAGATAATTTTCTTACTAGGGAAATTTTAAACATTTAAAACATAAAAGTAGTGAAAATAGTATAATGAGTTCCATGTACCCATTACTCAACTTCAACAATTATCAGTATTTTGTTAACTTTGTTTTACCCATCTCTACTGCTCTCCTTTTATTTTGGCCATAATATTATAAAGCAAATCCCCAGACATCATATAAGTTATAGGTAAATAGTTTGTTATGTATATTCAATTGATGAGGATTTTTTCCTTATAATTACAGTGCCATCAATCTAACAAAATTAATGATATTTCTTTTATTATTTAACACCCAGTCAATATTTACATTTCTCTGATTACCTCAAAAATACTTTTTTTTAACAGTTGAATCAATAGTTGAATCAAGATTCAAACAAAGCCTAAACATTGCATTTGGTTGCTGTGTCTCTTAAGTTTCTTTTAATTGATTAGAGCTCCTCTTCCCTTGCTTCTTAAATAAGTTTTCTAAAAACTCAAAAACAAACCAGAGTGCATTTATTATAAAGAAGTCACTTCCCTACATAATAAATAAAACATATGTAACTGTCAGTCATAAGGTCTGGTTAATATAACTAGAATTAACATTCTGAATTGACATCAGTCCAGCTGCAAGCAAAGAAATTTACTCTTTTAGTTAATTTGTGCATTTTTATCTTAGAGCATATTTCCATTTGGTCTTTAAAAATACTATAGATGGCTTAAGGAATTTAGTCCTAAAATCTAAAGTTGGGACTAACTGATATTGTTACAGGAAGACAGTTCTTACTTTTAAACACCTAAAATTAAGTGTTTTTCTCAGCAGGCAAACTCCCTTTATATCTGGAGACCCCCGCTCTGTTCTCTCTGATTCTGGTTGATGATTTTGTCCTGCTCTCTGGGTCTCAGTCTTTGTCTTTAGCCTGTTCATCGGCTACTCCCAACTGCATGGACTTTGCCTTCCCCATGAGCCTGGACAACACAGTGGAGGGGGATGAAGAGAACATCTTGCCTCTCCTGGTGTTGGAAGGAGGGGAGAGCATGAAGGCAGTGGAGAAAGAAACATGGAAAGAGTCAGAGACAGAAACCCTTAGAGAGACAGGAACCTGCAGAACTAAGTTAAGAGAAAGGCTGATTAAGAAGGACATTTAGCTTGGTCAGTTGTAGAATTTATGTTGTATTTAGACTGAAAGGACAGAGAGTGTTCAGTCCATTTATAAGCCCCCAAATGACCTTAATTTTGAGTAAGAGGTAATATGCAATAATAGCTTGGACCAAAGAAGAAAAACCTGAAAGCAAGTTATTTTACAGTAAAACTAGAAAAAATTTAAAGAATTGGTAACCTCACTTGCTGAAGCCCTTGAAAGCACCTAGAAATTCCACTTCAGTTTCCCCTAGCAGTGGTTCTCAACTGTGGCTGCACATTGGAATCACCGGGGAGCTTTTTTTTTTTTTTTTACAACTTTATTGGAGTATAATTGCTTCACAATGGTGTGTTACTTTCTGCTTTATAACAAAGTGAATCAGTTATACATATACATCTGTTCCCATATCCCTTCCCTCTTGCGTCTCCCTCCCTCCCACCCTCCCTATCCCACCCCTCCAGACGGTCACAAAGCACTGATCTGATCTCCCTGTGCTATGCAGCTGCTTCCCACTAGCTATCTACCTTACGTTGGGTAGTGTATGTATGTCCATGGATCTCTCTCGCTTTGTCACAGCTTACTATTGATACGGGATGCTGTCCCCAACCCTCAGGTTTTGATTTACTCTGGGGTGGGATCCAGGAACCAGTATTTTTAAAAGCTTACCAGGTGATTCTAAATGCACCAGCATTCATGGTGAATTTCTAGAGTTCTTACTTCACTGTTTTTTCCCCAGTTTCATTAGTATAATTTATTGGGACCCCCTATGTTGTTTCTCTTTGAACATTTTTCTATGGATTCTGAAAGCTCAGATATATTACTTATTTACTTATTTTACTATTTAAAAATTTCTAAGCACACAGTTTATAACATAACCATGTTATGCTGTTGCTTTTTCCTAATAATGGAAAACTAAGTATGTAATTAAGTATATGACAGTTACAGATCACTTTATGAAGGGATTCTGAACTAAGTAATAGCGAACAGGAAAATATACAAGGAACATTTATAGGAACTTTGAAAAAGTAGCTATAAAACCATCTTTAGGGATTCCTTGTTAAAGTTTGTTTTGCTGTCTAAATGTGAACTTTCTGCTTTTTTGAGGTTTGGTTATATTTTTAGTTAATTATGTTATAAATTCATTATTAGTATCAAAATTATCATTAAAATGTGCTAAAAAGATATTTATTGAGGACTCCCTATAGAGACTCAGTGTGACTAGCAGATATAGTTGGTTTAAATAAAATCTAAGATATTTTTGCTCTTTAGTCATTTACAGTCTAATTAGGAAAAAAGAAAACTACACATGAATTTATGAGAAAACAGTGACTAGTGATTAAATGACATACTATGTCATACAGTCACTACTTAGGTACAGAATCTATTAATATGAGCTGAAGTAGTCTATCTTGTGGTACCTGATAGAGTTATTAAACTACTATTCCAGTATCTTCCCAGACTAGCTATTTGGTTAAAGGTCAAATTCCTCCTATCACATATTAGAAATTCTGTCTATAATTTTTATTTGAACACTTTCCTGCCTTTCTCAATAATGTAATCCCACCCTAACCACCCACCAGAGAAAACAATGCAGGATTCTTTTGTGTGGTGATGGCATTTTGAGAACAAAAGAACATGACATATGCAATTAAGCTGAATATTTGGATGTCTGCATGATGCTGTAATTGTGGTCCTTTGGACAAGAATTGCATGCATCCACCTTGGGAGTCACCATGCCAGTCCAAGGTGAAGCAATCTTTGGACTTTAAAACCAGTGCTCTTGGCAGGATTCTGTTTTTAAAGGGAAAAAAGCACCTATGAAGGAGGGGTGTGTACATACAGAAGTGGTAGGGGCAAATTTTACAGATAGGACAGCAGTTCCGAGGAGCTCTGTCCTAATAACATTGAGTGAAGGATGAAGTCTCTGTACTTAAGCTTTTTTTTTGCAGTACATGGGCCTCTCATTGTTGTGGCCTCTCCCGTTGTGGAGCACAGGCTCCGAACGCGCAGGCTCAGCGGCCATGGCTCACGGGCCTAGCCGCTCCGCGGCATGTGGGGTCTTCCCGGACTGGGGCACGAACCCGTGTCCCCTGCATCGGCAGGCAGACTCTCAACCACTGCACCACCAGGGAAGACCTTATTTGGAATTTTTTAGACTGATAGATGGTCTTTGAAAAATGTTTTTGATAAATAAAATGAATTTTTGAAAATCTCATTCAGGGGTCATTAAATGACATATGTTAGAGTCAGACTGACCTGTATCCATATCCTAGCCTCCTCCCTTACAAGCTTTGTGACCTTGGCAATTTAGTTACTTAATGTCTCCTAGCCTAACTATGTGTCTCTGTAAAATGGGATTAATAATGTTGCTAGAAGATTAAATTAAATGAGCTAATGCACATAAAGAGCTTGGCACGGAGTATAGGAGGCTATTGCTGTTATTAATCCTTACTTTGGCTTTTGTTTGACCAAGGCTGATGTGGTACTTAGTAAAGGCTTTTAGATTCTTAGTCACAGCTTCTTTTCACTGTTTCTCTTGAGTTACTAAAGGTTTCAGGGTCAAGTAAAAAATACTAATGACTTTAATATTCCTCCATTCATTCACTCACCTCACACTCAAGTATTCTAGAGTCAGGCTTTCTGAGGACTTCTGTAGCTGTCCTTGCTGGCTCTCTGCATAGTGAAACCCATCGTACTGCAGCATCCAAATGGCCGAGGGGTCTTTGAACAACTGCTCCTCTTGCTCGGGGCTCACTTTGGATTTGGGAGCCCTAGGCCTACTCATGTGTAATATTCCCCTTTGTAAGCTTGCCCTCACATTGGAAGGCTTTTTAGTTTTTCCTTGACCATTATCTAGAGTGAGGCTCAGATAATCCTATATTAACTTGGCCTTTCCATTAGGCCACAGAAAACTCAAAGAAATCTCATCTAAAACCCCTTTTTGGGGAAAACAATCTTTAGAAACAATGACATTTGCCAGCATTGAAATTTGTGCTTTTTATGGCTCATTTTACCCCTGGCATTGACCAAAAGAGTTGTTGCACCCACGAGTCTTTTGGAAGCAATTCGCCTTGAAAGTCCTGCATTAGGTTAAAATGTGAATAATCATATTGTGTGCATGTTCTATTTTGCAGTGTTTTGCTGCAAAAACCAATTTTTAAAGGCATATTTCTGTACATAGATAGCAGGCTTGCATCCAGCTTTCTTACCTGTTCTGCTTAGGTGGCAGCTTGTCTCTATTTCTCATTGGGTCCAAACTGATGGCTTTGTTCCTAAGGTTTGTAAGCAATTAATTCTCTACTTCTCCACAGGGACTAGTGAAACCCAAGTAACATTGTGATACGGAGAAGCATGAGGCCTTTGGAATTTATGAATCATAGCAATCAAATCTGGAAACAGTCATGTAGCCTTTGCCTGAAAACATATTATTGAGAATTCAGTTTATGGTTATTGCTCTTCCTTAGTGCCAGTTTGATTGTAAGTCAGTTAAAAAACTGCTTACACAGCCATTGTTTGAGGAGACAGATGCTGGCAGACAATCCAGTGCTACAGACATTTATTACTAAGCTGAGCAAACATTTCCATAAATGTTCAGGGTTTTCTTCCTCCAGAACAGTCCTCAAAGGGCCTTTTCCACTTGGCATTCCGGCTCACTCACACAGTCATCAGCACTCCCTTGACTAACTGGTGTTAAAGTGATGATGGGGGCACATTTTCAGTTTTCTGGGGAGGGATTTACAATTTTTGCAGATGGATTTCTTTAGGCTAATCTTAGTGTTTCTTAGAAAACTCGAGGTTACTGTGCTGATTTTTATAACTGGATTACTCTAATTTTTAGAATGGGGGAAAATATTAAGATATTTGAATTTCTCACTCTGTATAGATACTCTTATAGGCAGGAGTGAATTGCTAGAGAGAGAAATTCAGGTAACTTAATATTAGTAACTTTCAAATGAAAGTTATTTAAAGGGTTAGGTTTCTACTTCTTCATTTATAAAGTAAGACTGGTAGTGGCACTGTCTCAAAGAGCTGTTGTGAAGTTCCGAGGAGATTGTGCATTAAGCGTTTAACTCAGTGCCCGTGGTGCTGTGAGTGGGTGAGTATTTGTCCCTCCTCAGCTGTGAGACAGAAGGTGTATTTTTCCTGAACTTTACAGGTGAGGAACCTAAAGCTCCCAGAGGATTAACAGGGACTTCTAAGGTCATATGACTAATGTATGATTGAGAGTGGGATTTCATTCTGAGATTCTTAACTCCTAGCTCAGTGCTCTTTCATTATATGAAGGTCCAGGGGGGAATTAGTTAGGTGGATTACTTGGCGCAGTTTTAAGCAGTAATTTTTAATCCTTACTGTTCATTAGAATCACTTGTAAAACTGTAGAACCATGTAGATGCTTTGGTTCTAACAATGGAGATTCTAATGCAGTAGATCTGATATGGAGCCTGGAATTTGTGGTTACAAACTCTCTAGGTGCTGTCGATGTGCTGCCTCTCCTTCACTCTCTATTTTTTTTAATATTTCTGGAACTCCTTTTGGATGCATGTTGGAGTTTTTCCTTCTATCCTTTATATCTATTCACTTTCACCTTTTTCCTTCTTCAAATCTCTGTGCTGCATTGTTGGTGTCCCACATATTCCCTTCTTTTTCAAGTTTGTTTTGTTGGTGTTCCATATATGCTTTTATCTACATTGCGTGATGTTTGGCTGTCCATTCATATTTTACTGAAATACTCTAAAAAGTTCTGTGGATGTGGAATGCGCTTGTCAAAATACAAGTCATTGTAGAATGATCAGGGGAGAGCCTGACCATTTTTTCAAGTACTTTTTCTTTGACTCTTAGTATTAAGAGGACGTCACTTGGATCTCTCCTTTGAAGTGGTTTGTTGCCCCAAAGAAGAATTCTCTCATGTCTTGCCGTAGAGATATAACCTAGGTTTTAGCATTATGAACAAGAACCTGGGAGTAATAGACTTTTACTTAGCCTATTGTTTACAGTATAGAACTGCTGCCTTCAGCTGTGCCTGATGTCTCTGAGTCTATACTCTTTCAGTTTCAATCTGTTTATAAGAATCAATATTCAGGGACTTCCCTGGGCGTCCAGTGGTAGAGAATCTGCCTTCCAATGCAGGGGACACAGGTTTGTTCCCTGGTCAGGGAACTAAGATCCCACATGCCCTGGGGCAACTAAGCCCGAGTGCCCATGCACTCTGAACTCATGTGCCTCAACTAGAGAGCCCACGTGACACAAACTACAGCGCCCACACACCCTGGAGCCCATGCACCACAACTACAGAGCCCATGCACCCTGAAGCCTGTGCACCACAACTAGAGGAAAACCCGCACGCCACAACTAGAGAGAAGCCCCCGTGCTGCAATGAAAGATCCTGCATGCCTCGACGAAGATCCTGCGTGCTGCAACTAAGACCCAACGGAGCCAAAAAAAAAAAAAAAAATCAGTATTCACACTTCTGTGTGGCAGGAGAAGAACTTTTTTTTTTTTTTTTAAATGAATCCTTTACCATTATTTTCCATGTTTAGAGACCCACGATGCATCTAGTTCCCGATCCTTCTGGGGCTCCACAGTGTGAACCTGCATTCTGCTAAACAGCCGTCTCCACCCCCAGCTCACCACTTGTAGCTAGTTAGCTTTCTGCTTCATCTAGTATGCTGTCCAGGTTAGGTTTGCTAGTGGCAGGGTTTGATGACTGCAAGAGGGAAAGGCATGGAACTTTCTTCTTCTTTTCCCTCTTTCTCTTTCTCATGACAGTTCCTCTTCCTAGGATCTTCCTTCATCTGCTCAGATCTTTGCTCTTCTCCTGATGCCAATACTAGTTCAGAATGTAGCTGCAGGCAATGGAGATCATGACTGTAAGGGGTAACATGAGAAACTCAAAATGTATGACTCTAGCCCCAGTGCTCTAAGCCACATTCCTGCCTGTTTACCAATTACATCTCAATCCCAAAAGTTCAGTCCTCTGAGAAAAGCTTTAAGGACCCTTTCTTTGTGAGTGGATAAATTTTTCTTTTGTGGACTCAGAGGGATCTTAAAATGTTTTGGTCTCCCTCATCAGGATCTAAGTACAAAGAAAGGAGAGAGAAAACAGGAAGGGTTTTTTAAACCTGATTTTGTGCTTACTAGCAATTAAGAAAAATTCTGAAAACCAAAATTATTGATAAGGCTGACAGATAATTTTGTATTCCTCCAATGGCCAGAGTAGAAAAAAACTGGTCAAAAGTTACAAGTGATGGCTCTAGGAGTGAAAGGAGGCAGGTCAGATTAATCCTAGAAAAACACGCTCTGCTCATAAGGCCTTCTCTCTGTTCCTTTTTCTTCTCAAATTCTCCCTTTCCTCAAATTCCAAATAATAAAATGATTCAGAGAGGGGATTCTAGAGCTCGACTATCTTTTTTTTGAATCCTGGCTTTGATGATTTTTAGGTATATAAATTTGAACAAAGTTATATTATAATTACAACAATGTGATACTGGGACAAGCAAAGACAAATAGACGAATAGAACAGAAGAGATTCCGAAACAGTCACTTAAATGACTTATGACAAAAGTAAAACTGCATGCAATTCAGTACTTAATGCCTATGCATCTCAGTTTCTTCATATGCAGAATAGGAATAACCATATCCTGTGCTAGTAATGTGAGGATTAAGTGCATTAATACAAATGTGCTCAGGATGGGGCTTGGCATCTAATAAGTACTTAATAAGTTTTAGCTACTATTTTTGTTCTCTTTATTTCAATATGACTGTCCCTGGTTCCAGGCCTTGAAATTTCACACTCTTTATTCTGCTCAACTTCTTTTGGGACTTAATTATTCAGTATCTTGCTTTGCTGCCAGATTCTCTTACACGCATTAGTGTATTTCCAGCTCTTTGAGGACAGACACCACATAGAATGCATGAACTTGCTTCTCTAGTTCTCATGGCACCCAGCACTATGTTGAGCTGAAGGTGGAATTCAGTCTGTGCTCATCCGTTGACTGAGCAATAGCTCCCTTCAGGGGTTAGGCCATGAGTGTCAGGTGATCTGCTTTTAACTTTCCAAGACATAAGTTAGTAGCAGTTCTGTATTTTTTAGCTCTAATTGGTATCAGAAACATTTGCTATTTTTACTTTTTTAGTAACTAGCCCTGGATCTTATGCATTCTTAGGGATTGTACCTGACAGGATCTGTCCACAGTTAAATGCACTGCGAGGAAAAGTAAAAGCTTGTGGTCCTTGACCTCCCTTTCACCTCCAGGGACTCTAAAGAAGACAGGAAAGAGTTCATGATTTTTCTCATTTATGAATAAGATTTTCTCATCTATATTGTTCTTTTGGGCCTGTTTGGTTTATGTATTTTATGTGACAGCCTAAAACTACAAGGGTTCTTCTTCTCTCCACTTTCTTCCCCCTTCTGTTTCTACATCACCTACTGGCACTTAGAAAATCTGTTTTTTCAAGGTCCTCCTGCCTTCCCAAGAAAGGACACCACGTCTGTTGGTTACCTGGAAGGTGGCATTCTTCCTGTTTCAAACTATTCTCATGATGCTTTCTCTCCCGAGACATGGCCAAACCTGCTGTGCTGAAGTGGTCATTTGTGAATACAGTAATTCTCAGGAGGCATAAATTCATATCCTCTTCTCACTGTGTATATTAACTGTTAGAGTTATTCTATTGCCAGGCCCTGGCTAGAGCCTGATTCAGTGCCCAATGCTAACAACTGACTTTAAAGGCTCATGAATAGGGTCATAAATACTGTTTACATTAGTAGAAACATGTACTTTTAATATTTCCACCAACCGCTCCCTCCTGCTCACTGTCACATGCACAGGCATGTCAGTTCATAATGAATGTGTGGTTATTATGCACTTTGCCCATTTTCTGTGTTCACCTGTGGATACATTTGTTTATTTTTCACAATCAAGTCCCTCTTGTATCCTGGCCTCCAGATTATATGTTCTAAGGTTTATTTTTCCTTCTTTTAAACTAGGGTCAAAAATAATAAACCTGGGTTAGGATGAAAGGAACCAGAAAGTTAAACTGTTGCTTAATATGCATTAGCAGAAGTTTAACTGCAGCAGGGCCCTGTCATAGGCATAATAACACCATGGAGCTGTCTTTCGTTCAATGGCAAACTTGATGTTCACCTCCCAGGTGGCTAAGGATATTCAATTTCAGCTTCATGTCAGAGAAATGTGAAAATAAAAATTAGAGGCAACTAATCTTTGTTTTTCCTCAGTTTTACTTAAGAGGGAGACTAAATAGTTGAAAAAGAGATTATTCCTGCTGTTTCAAGATGCAAACTGTATCATGTTAACAACAAATCTGGAAAAGAAGCAATATCATACAAGAGCTGATTTGATGGTGACTGGATTTCCACTAAGACTATATGGTAATACATGGTGGATATCATTCAGATAGCTCAAAGTATCTGTAGTACAGGGCTTGAATTTAGTCCAAGCAGTTCATTCAATATGCCAGACATTCTTGTAAGTGATGAAGTCAGAATAATGATTTCAAGAATTATAGCTGAAAGAGTCTGTCTACAAAAGATACATAACAAAGAGATATAAAACTCATGTTTTTTGACCTTCATGTAGGGATAGAGATACCTAGGAAAGATTGTTGATTATATACTTAATTTTTGTCCCAGTCTCATTTTACACATTCTATTTAAGGATGCATTTTATATTCTGTGCCCTTAAAACTGATCACAGTATTAAATTGGGCCTGAGAATTCTATTTAAGTCCATGTAACACTACCGACAAGCCACCTATCCTACAGAAGCAGCTTTGAGTGATGCTTAAATGCACTGGATTTGGAAGTAGAGTTACACTATTTCTTTGCTATAGGAACTTGAGCAAGCTTTCTATGAATCTCAATTTCTCTTTCGGTAAAACTTGGATAATAGTAGTACCTACATGATAGTATTAGTGTGAAGATCAAATGAAATAATACATGATAGTTTAGTATAGTGCCTGGAACATAGTAAGCTCTTAATAAATATTAACTATTTTTATCCAACTGTATTTGTTCTCTTATGAGTCTCTTAGCAAGGGAACAGCATGCTAGTTTCTCTTATTTAACTATTCCAACGTCTCCAAACATCTTTTTCCTCAGAAAAAAATAAGTTAGTAGATTATTGCAGCTATTATTAACAGCTATTACTTTGATTTTGTACCAGTAGATCTCAAACATTCTGTTGGCTGGTTTAGATAACGTTTTCTCTAGACACTGCTAGAGAAAGGACTCATGTTTCGTTTTTTACATCCATTTAAGTCTTTAAAGTGTCCTGTTTAAGTGTTTTGATTATAGCAATGTGTTATTTCCACTAAGCCCAGTTTATAGCAAAAGATTGTTTTCATTTATTATAGGAGAGAAAGTTGACCAGTGGGCACCAATCTCTTTTTTTACATGGTGGCTTCTGTCTCTAATCAAGAGGGCTGGGCTTATATCTAACCATAATGAGGGTAAGACACAGTGAGTTTGGTTGGTAACATTAACTCTAGAGCTTGCTGTATGATGGGCTTTGTTGGGGCCTTTGTAAATGAGAAAGGATTGATTGGGTGAAATACATGGATTCCAATAGGAAAGCCTGGGGCATATTCTTTTGGTTCTAATACCTTCCCCACACTCCAACATTTGTAGACCTTTATATGTACACAAGGTATGAAGAAGGAGAATGCATTTTTAATTTTATTTTGTTAGTGCTTTTTAGCTACTACAAACTCTTCCCCAGGAAGCTATGGCATCCCTGAAATAAATTTTGCTCCATTAAAATTGAACCTTCTCTTCAAAAGGTCTCTGATGGCTTTCCTTGTTTTGAATATTCAGTGGAAAGAAACCCTTACAATTTCGTTGCCAATAATTTCTCCATTCTGGAACTACTTGAGTGAATACAACACGTCATTTTTTTTTCAGAAATCAAAAGTTTCTCATTAAAACCTTTACTTGAAATTCACATACAGTTTAATAAATTTTCCGAATTGAGTATGAAACTAACAGTCCATTAAGAGTAAGGAATGATTGACTTGTGTTTTTATCAACTTTTGGCTGTAAGTAACCTTAAAACACCATTTAGCACATTCAAAATCACCAGGCATGACTGCCCAATGCTCCACCTAAGCTAGCCTCTCATTTATCCTCTTATTCAATCTCTTAAAATCTCCACTGGAAGAGATTATGTCAGAGTCTCCTTCAACAGCCTGTTGCAGCATCTTACAATTCATACAATACTTAAGAGGAGAACAAAGTAGCATTCTTATAAATGTAAATGTTTATTTTGATATTTACTCAGGTTGAATCTGTTCGTGTTCTGTTGGCTACCGTATTCATGTGCTACTTGTTAATCATGATGCAGATGGCTGACAGTGGGTTGTGCCCGAAGAAGTTATGCCACAAATCCCATAGCAATGATTTGGAATCTTTTTCAGAATGAGGACTACATCAGAATGTTATGTCATCCCCCTCCCCCACTGCAAACATACCTACACACATACATAATACTAGTTTTACTTTTTATCTGTTACTTAAGAAAATCCATAGTGGGTTATGGACTATGAGCTATTATGAGTGCAGTAAAGCTTTTTAGTGAGCATGTATTTTATTAAACAAAATCGCTGCTTCATACATTTGAAAAATAACAAAACATATGTGAGAGAAATTTTTTTCAGTCTAGAAAATGAAATGTGTCCTACTTATCCTTATGAGTCATTTAGTGAGAGTACTGGTGGTGTTTTACCCATAAAAATCCTTCATTCATTATGCATATTTTTGGATCTAATTAAAGATAAAAAATGACAAAGATTGGTGCACATTTCATTTTTTTCACTCTCCTTGTCTGTAGCTCACAAGAAGTGTCTTGTTAGAACATAGTTATCACCAAGATGATAAAGCATAATAAATCTGAATGCTTCATACAATGTTCTGAGCCTCAGACCATGCTGCCTATGATTAAATCTGAAAACGTTTATAAATAACAGCAAAGGGTTTGTACTCTCAAAAAATTTTCTCTGTGCAAATTTCATTATAGAGCACCAAAATTTCCTGGTTCATGGATCTTCCTTAACTTAAAAGAAAAAATTCTGTCCTCTATGGCATATGTCACTCCATGAGGGAACACTTAAAAATAAAACAGTCCATTAAGAAAAATGTATTTATGAGTGTGTACCATGTGGCTGGCAAGAAATCATTGGTTTCTCTCATCCATTTATCTATTGACCTAAGGTCAGTAATGAATGTCAGCTACTATGGATGCAGAAAGGAATTTTTATATTCATGAGCTGCATTTAGACTTAGAAAGCTGACCCAAGTTCTATAGAATTAGATTGCTCTTTGATAGATATTTTCCTTGGCTAGATAAAAGCACCGTTGCTTTTAATCATTTTTATATTTATGAAGGACAAGCTGATTCGTATCTTTTGGGGGCTGTTGAATATTTTTCTGCCCATATGAAGAACTGATCAAATAATATGCATGTGGTTCAGTGTCTCTGTTAAGGACTTCAGGGACTAGGAAGGACAGGTTAGAGCATCAGAAACTGATATACTAAAGATACCAAGAGACTGTTTGTCTTGAGTAGTACTGAGAGAGGGAAAGAATTCTCTTTTTAGTCCCTAGGATGCCTGTTTGGTTTTATTTTGTTTTGCATACAGAGATGGAACATGGAGATTCAGTTTGGAAATATAATACAGTCAAATCTCAGCTAGTTTACTTGGTAGAATTCTGCTCTCAACATCCCAGTGCGGGTGAGGCTGGGCAGAGGACAAGGTAACATTCCCCTAGAGATTTTCAGGTGTCCAAGAATAGAGGAACTTGCGCTCTACCTTCTTCTTTGGAAACTTTGGAAGTGGCAGTCTCACAGATGTGTCTTGTGTTATCTTTGACAGGTGAGTGGGATAGAGATGGTGGCTTATATATGTCCCAAATGACTATTATAGTTTGGTAGATATTACAAAAGTTAAGAAGAAAGAGAGGTTACCTTGGCCTAGGCTTGTGGAGAAAGTTTGTTTTCTTGTCTTAGTAAGTTCAGTATGGGGAATATAATACTATGTTTGCTAGTTAGAATTAATAAAATGCTAATTATTCCCAGAATATGAGCAGTAATACTCTTGGCTTCTGCCTTTTTTGCCCACATAGGTTAAAAAAAAAAAAAAAAAAAAAAAAAAAAGCCTATTTCTTATTGACTGGAAAATAGAGCAGACAAACCTTTTATTGACCTTTTGGGCACTTTTTTTTCCTTCGGTTGTTAAACTACTCCAGACCTGGTGGTTAATAATTTTCTTTTTTCTTCCTCCAGAACAAACAAACAAAAAAAACTGAGGTACCAGGAGTCCTGATCAAGTGTCACCTATCCAATATGTAATATGTAAGAGCAATAATAGCTTCTAATAGAACAAATTCCAGCCATTACATTTTGGAAATAAACCTAAATAATAATCACTCAGATCATAGGGCACATATCCCTTGAGGGTTTTTTCCCCTATAACTCACATTTCTTCCAGATGTTTCTCAGTCTCTAAAAACACAGAACAGTCACTGAAAAGGTACCACTACCATAAATTTTGCCTGCCCCAGAAAGTCTCCAGGTAAGAGCCTCCTTATATCCAATTTCCATTCTAAAAGCAAAGTAATAAACCAGATTACAGCAAACCAATACAGCTGCCGCCCTCACTCTTTATTCCATGCAACTTGGCCTTACAGGGACCCAGAAAAACAATAAAAAAAATTACCATTGAATTAACTGTAAACTGTACCATATGAACTGGAAATAATGACTTTAATGTTTGCAAAAGCCCTTGGGAGATGTTGCTTAGATTTAATTATTGATCCTTTATAGTAAACTTATGTTCTTCAAAAACCATCAGTTATTTAGTGGATTTGAAGGAAAATATAGAGTTGCATAATATAAAATCTGAATTCAGAATTTACATTATACAACTGTTTATAATTACATCTGACCCTTTTGTCTTTTCTAAGATTAACATTTTCTGACAGTCTGTTTCTGGCAAAGTTACAGACTGAGGTGTGACCTTTCACCTTAAGTAAGCAATTATATAACTACTTAATAGTAATTACTTTACCATCTGCCGTCCACACTAATTTAAAAGACACCTGATCCTTAATTCTGGCATGTGGCTCCAAGCTCTGCCTTTCTTTTCCTAGTTCAGCAGTGATCAATTCTATCTGTCAGTTTGATGGATGGAAAAACAAAACATTAAGTGTAGCCTCATTTATTCTGAAATGATTAGTTCCACCCAGTTTTGTTTCCATTCCTACAGGGCTCAGTTCTCAGATAATCCAGGCTTTCTATTTCTTCATCCCATTTTGGTCCTGCAAATAGATAGACCATTTGTATTAATTTTCCATTGTGGGGTTTTCTAGTCTTGAGTAAGATTCCAGTGGGTTCTGGAGGGAAAGAGGAACAATGAAAGGCCAAAAACCTTTTTGTAGATATAGATTGCTTTTCCTGTCTCCATGGCTATCCCTTGATGGGTGTTAAAATAATATAAAAGTTCCACCCAGACCTGGATGTGCGGAAAGCATTTGCTTTTTGTTCCAGCATGTAGCAGCTCTTATAGCATAATAGAAAAATCAATCACAGTTTCTGACAGTCCAAACACCTTTTTAATCTATTGCTCATTGCTGGTGCTGAGGAGGGAGGGGAACAGAATGGAGATGTTGGCAATCATAAAGCCTTTTATTCCCTTTCGATTCCACAGATGTTTTGGCCTGAGTCTCCACTTTAAGTCTGTTAAAAAATACTCACTGTCACCTTCTTGTGATAATTACACATGAAGAATTTGAATTCCATTCCCCCCCCACCGGTCTTCCCAGTGCTTAACAGACCTTCCTCTTCATATTCTGCCTTTGCTTCCATTCCTCCCAACTCTCCATATCGTCCCACGTCTCTCCACACCAAGGCATCTACTTTGCTGGATTTAAATGATTTGAACTTGTTGTCAGTGTTGAAATCATCCCTGGGTATTTGGCTTGTGTCTGTGCCTTGTGGGGTATCCTATACTCTTCAGGATAAAGAAAAGGGTGGGAGGCATGGAGTTTGTGACTTGCTGTTTCTCGCAGCTCAGCCTTATGAACCATATTCATGGGAATTTGAGAGCCTGCTGTCTGGCGGTCACCTTGTTGCCTAGCTACACTATTCTGGAATATTCTTGGAAATGAACTGTTAGTGCAGAAACATCCTTAATCAATGATGCAGAATGACTCTGCAGCCAGCCAAGATATAATTATGGTAACATTTGCAAAATGTATATGACCTACAAGGTGAATTCCCTAAATACATTTCAAAAACTTACAGGGCTTAGGTGTGCATGAAATATATATATATATACACACACACATACACACACACACATGCATTATCATATATACGCATATAGTATACATATAGTATAGTATAGTATATACTATTTATGTGTATATGCTTTATGTGTATGTTATATCAATATTTGTGTTTCCTATATATGTGTATATGTACTATATATGTAAATATACTATATACTGTACTAAGTATACCATATATTTACATATATATAGTATTTCCTATATATATGCATATAGTATTTCCTATATATATGTATACGGTATAGATAGATAATATACATATAGTATAGATAGGTTTTATATCTATTTATATTTGTATTATAATCTTCTTCTCTTAGGTGTTTCTAGGGAAATGACTGTCTCTTCCCAGGTCAGCATAGTAGATGGTCACTTTAATGGGGTGATTGATTAACTTGTGTGAGCCTGTAAACATCACCCTCAGACCCATTATGGAACCTCAAATTCTATCAGTTCGGTTTTATTCCTTTAAATTCTAAAGACTTTTTAACATTCCTAAGTAACAATTAAAATTTAAGTGTTCCTGGAACACTTATCAACTGTAACCTGCTTGAAAGGATAGGACAAAGAGAGAAAGGGTGTCAGTTGATAATTAGCTGATAACAAAATCCTGGCAACAAGAGCCCAGGGTAGATACCTGGGTTTAACAGTAGGACAGCTTGGAGTAGGGAATAGGGCTCACAGCCAAAAGAGGTGGGAAGGAAGTGTCAGACACAAGTTCACCTACTCAGTTTTGCAGAAGCCTTGTCCAGCTCCTCTTTTGTGTGTAATGGGTGTTCACTCTGTCTAAGAAGTACTTGGATGGTCTCTGTAGGGAGGTAGAGAAATAACTTTTCTCACCAAGTTAACAGCCAGAACCTTCACACACCTAAATAAACAACCTTCCATGCCAAACATCACATTAGTTTATAGGGAGATGTCAGTGGTAGAGCTAAAGCATTGCTTTAAAAGATTTCCTGTTGGAGGGGTCTGACAGAGGAGCTGTAGGACAGTCTTGCTGGGCTAGGCCAATAAATGCTCTTCAGTGTTTTTCCTGATGGCTCTGCTGAAGTTGTAATTCTTCATATACAGGCAATTTAATGCGTTTCCTTGAAAGTAACATGGCTGAGACATGGCTCAAGAAAGCCAAAACTTTCCCTTACCTATTGGATTTGATGGTTGGTTTAGTGACAAAATCTTTAATTATTTTTTTTTAAATTTCAGTCTTTGACTCATTTCTGGCCTTTTATGATGACCTAGTTTCTTTTGTTAGCAAAGTTTGTCAATTACACCTTTCGCTCAACAGCACTGATGACTACCAGGCCAACTCCTTCTCTTGGCCAGTCTCATCCTGCACTTGCTTTTCAGTGCTGTCAGTTGTCCCTGTGGTTTCCTGGTTCCAGACTTAGTGTCTCCTTTTTTTTTTTTTAATTTAAATTTCCTATTGACATTACATATTGATCAGACTAGAGTGTCAGGAGTCAAAAAGTAATGAAGATAATAAAAAGTAACTATTATGAGTCAAATACTGTATAGTGTTATTTATACACTTCATTTAATCCTCAAAGCGGTGTTGTAAGGTAGATATTGTAACTGTTTTAACAGGTGTGTAAATTGTGGCTGAGAGAGGTTAAGTAACTTTTCAACCTTAAACAGTGAGAAGCTGAGATTCCAGCCTAAGTACTGCTTGAGTCTAAAGTCAGTTTTGGGTTATAATCTTGGCTCCACCTACCTGCTATCTATTGTTAATATCTAATGTTTTGATATCATATGTAAGCATATATGGAAATGCACACAGTTTTTATGTGCCTAATGCTAAGACGTTTTCTTGTGGTTTATAACAAAAATGCACACAACAAGGCAGCTAAAATAATTTTTAAAAATACTGTAGAGCAGTAGTTTTCAAAAGATGATCAAATGACAATCACTGGAGCCCTAAGGAATCTAGGGCCACTGGAGGTGGGGGATTTTTGAGGGAGGCTTAGTTGGTAGGGCTCTGAGCTCCTTTCTCAAGTTATATTTTATCTTGTTTTATATATCAAGATTCCAAGTAATTTTTTTTCAAACCAGAGTCCATTGTTCAAATTTTTTTTTCTAAGTTTTTATTTGTTGTAATGTTGGAGAGATTTATGTTAGGAATTTGGGGTGTCAAAGTTAGAACCACATGGTTGACTGAACTTCCTGGAAACTTCTGAGGATAAAAAGGAACCATGCTTGTTTACAGAATCTCCATTAT
Source organism: Hyperoodon ampullatus (assembly GCF_949752795.1). Classification (NCBI taxonomy): domain Eukaryota; kingdom Metazoa; phylum Chordata; class Mammalia; order Artiodactyla; family Ziphiidae; genus Hyperoodon; species Hyperoodon ampullatus. The sequence goes on from NC_136917.1 coordinate 148,479,099, forward strand.
TTTGTTTAGGAAAAAAAGAAAAAGAAGGGAGAGAGGGAAAGAGGGGAAAGGAGAGGGAGGGAGGAAGGAAGGAAGGAAGGAAAGGGAGAGCAGACAAATTTGTATGCCTTGTATGGCAAGGCAAGCATTTTCTTGGTATTAATTACAGGAGGAATTTATCTTGTTGTTTCTGACGTGAGGGGCATGAGGGACAGTGATGGTTTCCGTCATGGTTTTACATAAGATGTTGTTGTGATAACTTTTTCTTTTAACAACCTTTAGTGAAACATAAAGTCATAATGTTAATTGAAGAGCATTCTTGGGAGAGGGCAATAAAATAAGGTGTGTGAAGGGGGCATAGCAACCTGCCTAGCCTACCTAGAGGGCTGTTGCTGACAGCAACCTCAGAGAGCCAGGGTGTGTGAAAAAGGTTAGAGACCTGTCAGAATTACCTAACATTTAGATAGTTATATCATTCATTAAATCACACATATTTGTGAGTTCCTGCTCTGTGCATGGTATTATTCTAGGTGTTGGGGATGCTCAGTGCCAACCATTATAGGTTAACTTTTGTCTACCCATATTTTTTGCAAATTATATATTTAATCTTGTTACTTCAAAAGATAAGATTGATTATCTGAATAAATTCTCAGTCCATCCATGTCTCTGCAAATGGCATTATTTCATTCCTTTTTGTGGCTGAGTAATATTCCATTATATATATGTGCCACATCTTCTTTATCCACTCATCTGTTGATGGACACTTAGGTTGCTTCCATGTCCTGGCTATTGTAAATAGTGCTGCAATGAACATTGGGGTGCCTGCATCCTTTTGAATTATGGTTTTCTCTGGATATATGCCCAGGAGTGGGATTGCTGGGTCATATGGTAGTTCTGTTTTTAGTTTTTAAAGGAACCTCCATACTGTTCTCCATAGTGGCTGTATCAGTTTACATTCCCACCAACAGTGCAAGAGGGATCCCTTTTCACCACAGCCTCTTCAGCATTTATTATTTGTAGATTTTTTGATGATGGCCATTCTGACTGGTGTGAGGTGATACCTCATTGTAGTTTTGATTTCATTTTTCTAATAATTAGTGATGTTGAGCATTTTTTCATGTGTTTTTTGGCAATCTGTATGTCTTTTTTGGAGAATCAATGCTCTGCGGTGACCTAAATGGGAAGGAAATATAAAAAAGAGTGGATATATGTATATGTAACTGATTCACTTTACTGTACAGCAGAAACTAACACAAGATTGTAAAGCAACTACACTCCAATAAAAATTTTTTAAAAAGATTAAAAAATAAATAAATAAATTTATTTAATTTATTTTTGGTTGCATTGGGTCTTTGTTGCTGCACGCGGGTTTTTCTCTAGTTGCGGCGAGCAGGGGCTACTCTTCATTGTGGTGTGCGGGCTTATTGCTGTGTCTTCTCATTGCAGAGCATGGGCTCTAGGTGCACAGGCTTCAGTAGTTGTGGCACGTGGGCTCAGTAGTTGTGGCTCACGGGCTCTAGAGCGCAAGCTCAGTAGTTGTGGCACATGGGCTGAGTTGCTCCGTGGCATGTGGGATCTTCCTGGACCAGGGCTTGAACCCGTGTCTCTCCTGCATTGGCAGGTGGATTCTTAACCACTGTGCTACCAGGGAAGCCCTTAAAAAAAGATTGATTACATGAATACATTGAGTGGGGCTTGACAGTTGTATGTTGGACTGCTCTCAGGGTATGGAATCATTGAGTGTTCATACTGGAAAGGTTTCTAGAGATTATCTGGTTCACCTTGCCAATACAGGAATCCCTTTCATAGAATCCCTGAGGAAGGGCATCAGAAACTCTTTAGATATTTCTAATTCAAAGTAGTCCGGTCTATTTTAAACAACTTTGGATTTAAGAAAGTTTCTTCTTTGTGTTGAACAGCCTGGAAGGCTGGAGAACAGTGGTATTAGAAAATCCTCTCTGTTTTTATGTTGATCACTTTGTCATTTTAACTTCTCATTGGCACTAGTTCTGCCATCAGAAGCACAATAGAAAGGATCTTGTCACCTTTTCACTTAACAAACTTTGAATTTAAAGATGTCTATGATTTCATCCCTAAGATTTTTTCTTTTATAGGCTAAACACTCCCAGTTCTCTCATTCTACATTTGAGATAATTTCCAGACGTCATCTTGATTGCCTTTGTCTAGATACATTGTTTTGACAGTGTCCTTTTTTTACAGTATAATGTTCAGAAATAAACATAGTATCCAAGATCCGGCCTGACTAATATACTGGATTCTATTCTGGAAAGTTTATTTTGCATTTTTATTTTCTTTCTTTTTTTTTTAAGCTTAAAATCAACTTATAATTGAAATATGTTTGTGAGTGACCTCTGATCCTATGCTGTCTCTCAAATTGTTTACCAATATCATTGTACAAACTTGTTATACCTAAAAGTAATTTATCACATGAGGAATGCTTGGATGAGGTAATAGACACAAGGCTATTTGTAAGTCATAAAACACTATACAAATATGAGATATTGTAATTAAGGTCCTCATATTTTCAACATGTCAGTTCTGAAATCACTGTTGAAATAGCCTTGGATCCATAGAACTTACTTCCATGTCATTTCACTCAAGCAGTTCCTTTCAATTAATCAAATGTCTTTTCCTGAACTTTTAATTTTTCTTGAAATAAATTAATTGGGCCTACTTTTTTTGGTAAATTGATCAGAAAGTAGTTATTGAGCACTAATAAATGTACTGCTAAATACTGCAGTGGATACAAAGAGATCTAGGATAGTCTATCACCAAGGAGTGTTATGGAGGCAGGGTGGCCTTGGGTAAAACTGTGAATTTGTCCTTGTTGCTTTCATTAAAATATGCTTTCCAAAAGGTGCTGATGTGTGGGAAGGAGAGAGAACTCCAGCCTGGGAGGTTGAACAGTGGTGCATGTTGCTATGTATAGCAAATGTATGATCTTAAGCGTTTAAATATTTGCACTGAGGTGACAATGTGGACTTGTGGAGAACTACTGGTTTCTAGAAGTGAAGGCAGAAACAGAGAGAAGCCAAAGAGAGGTTGATTTAGAGTGCATGGCCTAGAGGAATAAAAGGAAAGAGAAGAGAGAAAACAGGGAGTACTGTGTGAGGGGAGAGCAGCTTCCTGTTCTGAGAACCTACTGTTCTGCCAGCCTTAATGTATTAGTTTTTGTTCTTAGGCTTATTCTTTACGGTATCAAGATGGTTTCAATGATTCCAGACATCACTTCCTCATTATAACTGCATACAGTTATAGGAACATGGGAAGGTATAAAATGTGGCCCTAACCCACCCCCTCTCTCTTACTGGGGGTAAAAATCTCCAGAATCCCCCATATACTTTCCATATATATTGGTCATATTCCCACTTTTAAATCCACAGGCAAATGCAGTAAGACTAATCAAGATTGGCATGGACCAGTCATGGTTCATCTTTTGAAAATGGGGGAGGAGCTCACCTTTCCTGAGCATATCAGGAAGGGAAAACAAAATGGGAGGGGAAGCCATTGAATAGGCAATCAACAGTATCTGCCAAAAGTGATAATTCCAGCTGAGTTCTCACTAGACAAGAATATGCTTTTGCTTTTGTTTTTCTGATAAAGGAACAAATACTGTACAGTGAGCTCTGGGAAGGATTTCCTCATTTATTTATTTAATATTTGTGCCTACTTGAGTAGTATGATACTGAATTTGTCTTTCTTTTTTAACGGTAGATTTTTATCTTGTATTTTATTTTGTGGGTATCTTTTAATGTTTCTTAACCACCTTGTCCGTAGAGTATCACAGAATTTTGGATTCCTGTAAATTCAATTTGGTAATGTGAATTCTAATCCTTGGGGACTATACAGATACTAGCTTCCCTGATTAATTTCTTTTTGTGTGTATATCGAGCTTCTTTTTTTTTTTTTTTTTTTTTTTTTTTTTTGCAGTACGCAGGCCTCTCACTGCTGTGGCCTCTCCCGTTGCGGAGCACAGGCTCCGGACGCGCAGGCTCAGTGGCCATGGCTCACGGGCTCCGCGGCATGTGGGATGTGGGATCCTCCCGGACTGGGGCACAAACCCGTGTTCCCTGCATCGGCAGGCGGACTCTCAACCACTGCGCCACCAGGGAAGCCTGAGCTTCTTTATTGGGCTAAAAAAAATGGCTTTATTTTGTGACTCTGATATAGTCTTCCCAAAACAAATTACTGGATTTCAATGTCTAAGAAGTTTGGCAAGGTATAAAATAAAAACTCTACAATTTTGTACTGTAATGTAATTTGATCATAGTGATATAGTGAAGGAGCATTGGTTTGGAAGACAAGAGACTGGGTGTACTAGTGGCTTTTCTACAGATTAGCTCATGGTCTTTTATTCAGTTACTTCACTTCTCTAGAGCTCAATTTCATCATCTCTTCCCTTGAGGGAGTCATATTAGATCAGTGTTTCCTAGACTGTGTTCCGTGGAGAACTAGCTTTCCAAGAAAGATTTATTAATATGTGAAAACTGGAAAATTTGATCAAATATATTTTGGAAATACTGGGTTAAACCAAGTTAATCACATTTGTTCACCTTAGGATTCTCAGAGCCTTTGATATGCTCATATGCACCAGGAATCTCCAAGAGAAGGGTAGAGTGTGTAGGGTTTTCTAACACTATTTGACCAGGGCCTTTACTCTTCTTGTTTGTTTTGTTTTGGTTTGGTTTTGGTTATGTTTTTTTTGAAGAATCATGAGACATTGTTCTTTGGAGCACAGTTAGTGAAACACTGCACTGAATAATATTTGCCTCTGCAATTATGCAAAAAGACTGTGTTCTTTGATCTCAGAGACTTTCTTTGGGGATGACAAGATGGAGGGATCTCTCCAACTAAGTCAAGCATGGAATGCATATTGAAGGAGGAAAATCAGAACTAGAATATGAAGAATGGGTAGAATTTTCATAGTTGGAGCTGAGTGGAGACATTTACGGATAAAAGGAATGGCATGAATAAAGACATGAACAGAGGGAAAATGTAGTAGGTTTTGGGAAATTATGTACTGTCAAAAATAGCTGTATCTAAAGTATATATTGAGAAGTGGAAGGGGATAAAGGAGGAAATGTGGGTACGTGTCAGGTTTGTCAGGTTGTTGAAAGCGTCGAATGTCAGAGTAGAGCTGTGCTTTGTGTAGGCAATATAGACCATTTGAGAAGGTGAATGATATAAACAAAGTGATATAAAAGGCAGCTTAATCTGGGACAGTGTGGAAGATGTATTGGAGTGTAGTGGGAAAGCAGATGATTTTGTGATATGGATTTGAAACTGAATGAGGATGGTGGCAGTGGGAATAGAATGGAAGGGGTAGAATCTGGCTATTTCTGAATATCAGAGGACTCTAGAGTATTTTTTTTTAAATATTTATTTATTTAGGCTGCACCACGTCTTAGTTGTGGCATGCAGGATCTTCATTGTAGCATGTGGGATCTTTAGTTATGGCATGTGGACTCTTAGTTGTGGCATGTGGGCTCTTAGTTGCGGCCTGCAGCCTTCTTAGTTGCAGCATGTAGACTTCTTAGTTGCGGCATGTGGACTTCTTAGTTGTAGCATGCATGCGGGATCTAGTTCCCTGACCAGGGTTCGAACTCTGGCACCCTGCATGAGCAACATGAAGTCTTACCCACTGGACCACCAGGAAAGTCCCTCTAGAGTGTTAATATCCAGAAAAACACTGGAGAGTTGGTTGCATTTGAAGAGAGACCGAGATCCAGCAAGAGAATTTATTCAAGAGCAAGAGTCAGTGTTTCTCAGGCAACCAAGAGTACAAAGAGGAGTGCTGGTTATTTGACTTGTTTGTTCATTCACTGATTTATTTATTCACTCATTTATGTATTCATCAAACACTTATTGATGGCTTACACTGTGTAGGTAAATATGTGTCCAGGGGCTTTGTAGCCTCTTTCCTAATTTACTGCTAACAATTTGCAGTGAGGTCCTTGTATATTCTCTTTTTTTTTTAAATTGGGGTATAGCTGCCTTACAATGTTGTGTTAGTTTCTGCTGTACAGTGAAGTGAATCAGCTATATGTATACATATATCCCCTCCCTCTTGGACCTCCCCCAACCCACCCGCCAATCCCACCCGTCTAGGTCATCACAGAGCACCGAGCTGAGCTCCCTGCACTATACAGCAGGTTCCTACTAGCTATCTGTTTTACACATGGTAGTATATATATGTCAGTCCCAACCTCCCAATTCATCCCGAACCCCTTACCCCCCCATCCATGTCCACATGTCCGTTCTCTACGTCTGCATCTCTATTCCTGCCCTGCAAATAGGTTCATCTGTACCATTTTTCCAAATTTCACATATATGCATTAATATATTGTCTGATATTTGAGTCCTAACCACTGGACCACCAGAGAATTCCCTTGTAATTGAATTTTTAAAAACATTTCTTTTATATCTTTTTTCATTTCTATAATTTGCTAAGTTGTTAGAGTTCACAATTTAAAACTACACTGGATGATGGTTTCTTATGAAATAAATGTTTTGAGCCCCATAATCTAAGGGAATGTGAGGATTCAAATGACGTAATGCATTAGAAGCACTTATCTGCATTAATGGTCAGTAGTGATAGTCATGACTACTACTACTATTATTACTACTACTACTACCACTACTGTACTTATACTTCAGAATTTTTTCTGTCTTTGAGTAAGCCTCCAGCACATTCATTTGTAATTTCAGTTTTCTTCTAGCCTCATTGTGAAGAGATGGTTTGAGAGGGGCACAAAGTAGAATGAATGGAACTCCTGTGTATAATAAACCATGACATTTGGGAGAGTCTGCGAAGTTTAAGGTTGTGGTTCCCTTGTGACATGTTGGAATGAGGGACCCTCAGAATATGCTTGTGTGGGTGCTTGTGAGTGTGCGCATGTGTGTGTTCATGTGTGTGCATGAGTGGTTGTGTTTTAAGCAGTTTATTTGGATCTGAGATACTGTTTATATATTATTCAGCTCATTTTAATATTCTATGTTCCTTTTCCTTAAAACTTTGGGGTTTCTTGCTTATCTTGAAAGACACTGTACGAGAAGTCATGCTGAAAGGGAGGTAAGAAGGCCGCTTTAACACTGTAGTCTTCCTGCTCTTCACTCCTTTGTCACCTGGCAACTTTGCCCCCTATAACACTGGAACTCTGGACTCAGGATTTTGAATGGTAGGAACACATTTCTAGAAAATTTTGGAGTCAAAGTAAAATATGTATTTTCAATACCACTTAGAAATTATGATAGTTATCATATTTAGCATCAGGGAAATTAAAATCCCACGTGATTCATGCCCTAGGATTTTTCCCCTTTTGCCTTTGCATCTGTACAAACATTTCCTGGTTTGTTTGCACTCTCCCCCTGCCCAGGAGGTTCCTATCAGAGCTGCCTGAGCAGGCTGTGTAATGGGGGTGATTTATGATGTTCTAATGGTGAAATTGCAGATTTCTTTATTAAACACGAAGAACAAAAGGGAAACAAAGGGGAACAACATAGATCATAATCATCGCTGACTGAAACCTGTACACCAGGCACTGAGAGAGGAAGGGACAAATAGTCTCAAGCATACCGCTTCCAGCGAACTTATATGTGGATTTGGTAACTTTCTACCCTGGGGAGAAGAAAGTTTCTTCCCCTTTGATCTCCCCTTGGAACAACAACCTAGGAAATATTATCATTTACAAAAATTTTATTAAAATGCATTCAGTCCGTCAACAAATTTTTATTGAACAACTACTCCGTGCCAGGAACTGTTTTAGGCCCAGAGTACACAGCAGTGAACAAAGCAGATGAAAATCTCTGCCTTTTTGGAAATTCTGTTTCTAGTGACTTGGACTCCCAGGCATTGACGTATTCGAGGCAGGGAGCCTGGCGAGTGCAGAGGCCTTGGGGGCATGAGGAACAGGAGGCCAGTGTGCCTGCATTGCAGAGAGCAGAGGGGAGGGGAGGAGATAAGGGCTTGTGGCATGGAGTCTGATTGTAGAGCCTCATGGGTCTCGGAAGGGCTTGGGCTTCTACCCCACGTGACATGGGAAGCCACCGGAGGGTTTTGAGAAGTGACACGATCTGACTTATGTTTCAGTGAAACATTTGACTTCTGTGTACAATACACTGAAGGGGGCCAAGGACAGAAGCAGGGAGACAGATTAGTAAACTACCTGGGAATCTGAGGGTTTGTCTTCAGTTTTCTCCAGTGAGCTCCTTTTGACCAGACCTGAACCGCTGATTCTCAGTAGTATATGTCCCATATCTAGTTCATGGGAATTCCTCCTTCATCGTTGCTTCAGTAAACACAATAAATGCAGTAGCAACTTCTCTCCCACTGCCAAAGCTGCAAACCAACCTATCTCTCGCTCTTTAGAGTTTCCAGGCCAGTGTCAGACACCAGTTCACTGGGTTCCTTCTTAACAAAAGGAGATTAATGATGAATTACTCTGAGAGCTCTCTTTGTCATCTGTCTCTACTGATGGAGTGAAGAAGGAAGAATTCACTTTGTCCTTGGAAGGGGTGGACTTAAAGAACATCAAGAATTTTCTCTGCAGAAATCTTTAGACTATCTCCCTGGGAAATGTTTTTGAAGCCCTCTCATTAGACTTTATTTCAGGAGCTAGCACTTCTCTCATATCTCTTCCATGGAGGAAAAGAAGCAGGAGAAATTATAGCATTCTCTCAGGAAATCTTTTTCCCTGAGCCCTATTTTTCCTCCATCTTTTATGCGCTGGTTGCAAGTGAGGGGTTCCAGAGTTTTGCAACCATTTTTTTGTGTGTGGGGGGGACTACCACATTTGAAAATTTGCATCTTGGCCTGGTAATTCACCCTGAATATCATAGCTATTATATTTTCATGCCTTGGTTGCAACATCATGTTACAAAGGGAAGGGCTAATTAATGAATTGTGTATTTCTGCTTTGGTAATGACTATCGGTGAATGAGAATATGTTTGGCAGGGAGAAAAAAGAAAATTCAGGATGTCATATCCTCAGGTCTTGGCACGGCAATATGCACATAGTAGATCCTTAACAAATATTTGTTGCAATAAGGATTGAATTTTGTGCCTTGAATGGAAACTGCAAAGTAAATTCATATGAGGAAAGCAGTTCATGATCAGAATTAAGGCCACCCCTCACAAGGACAGTACAAATAAGGTAATTGTGTCCTTGCTCTGCACTAGACTACTACCCAAGGTATTGCTTTTTTTTTCTCTTTTTTATGCACAGGAGTAGGTCAGCAATTTCTAAACCTCAAAGTCCTTGTGAGTCCCTAGAGGAGCTGCCACATCATTGGTATCATCACCAGTCTTTGGGTTTATAGAAAGAGTAGGAGAGTTTTCTGACTGATGAAAGAGGGACATGAGACTTCATGTCCAACACGTGGAGCTGGACTTGAGAAAAGTGTTTCAGAAATGATGATGATAAATACTGGAACATTGCTTTAACATGACCTGTTCTGATGTGAGATTCACACTTGCACTCTGTATTGCTTCTTATTAATAAAAGTGTGTCAAGGGAATACCATGTGCCAAGCCACAAACTGGAAGACAAAGCATAGAAATGTGAAAGGCTGAACAACAGCACAGGAATGGTTGTGAGGCTTTTCTTGTGAGGCATATTCACTTAATTGCCAGTGAGAGGTCTAAACAATGAGTTCTGTGAGAGCAGAGGAAGAAGTAGTCACTGTGGGATGGGGAGGAACGTGAAGGCTTTTTGGAGGACTGGAGTAACCAGCTTTATACTAAGGCTCTATGGTATGAAGTTTGGTGCTCATGTAATATATTTCACGTGGGTATGAAATATATAAATCAATCACTCTGTTCCTCAGATTTTCATCTACCCTTTATTTATCACCTCCTTTCAAATTGAAAAATATAACACATATATAGAAAAGTACCCAAAACTGTTTAATGAATAACAGCATAATGAAAAACAGTTTAATGAATCAATAAGATAAAATAAAGCCACAAATGTGATTATAATTAGAGAACGTGAACAGTGTTCTAGAAGCCCTATGTGTCTCTTCCCAAGAGCCACCCTCTCACTTTGTCCTTGAGGTAGTCACTGCCCTGCATTTCATGGCAGTGATTTCCTCGTGTTTCTTTTTAGCTCTGTATGCTATGTACTGTAAAAGAAAAATTGTTCAAACCTGCTCTGGAATAGAAACTTTTTGTGTGATGTAATTTATAACCACTTTCTTGGAGAAGATTAGCATTCCTGATAGAGTGCCTGAACAAAAGTTCTGCTGAACTTTAATGAGATTTGTTCTGGAAATGTATTACTCACCAGTCAATTTGGTTTTCAATTGACTGTCAGTCAAAAATCTGCTACCTTTAACCAGACCCTCATCTTCAGCTATCTAGAGTAAAAATGACTACCTAGCATTCTCCTTTCCTATAAAATGTACCTACAAAGAATAAATATTTGAATAGGCCTCTAGGTATCTTTTTCCCTGTGTGTAAAAAAAAAAAAAACGAACAACTTTGATACCTACCTATAACTAAAGAACCTGAAAAGTTTACTTTAATGGTATATATTGCTAAGTAATACTAATAATTTTAGTGTTGCTCATTTTTAAACTTCATGAAAATGGATTCATATATTTATCTTGTTGTCATCTTTGTTTCTTTTGCTTAATATTTTGTTTTTAAGAGCTGGTCATCTTGTAGTATATAGTTTTTGTTTATTCATTTTTATCACTGTGTAGTATTTCATTAGAGGTATATACTAGAATTCATTCATTCTACTGTTGATGGACACTGTTGTTTCCAAAATTCCAGTTTTGTATTGTTGAGAAGACTGCTAGGAACATTCTTGTATATGTATCTGGATGCAAATATGCAAGAGTTTCTCTAGGGGATGTACTCAGGGGCAGAACTGCTGGATCATAGGATATGCACATATTCAATTTTAGTAGATAGTGCCCACTTGCTTTTCCAAAGTGGTTGTACCAATCTGTACTCCCAGCAGCATAATTTGAGAGTTTCTAAATTTGCTCAATTTCCTCACCCAAGACATGGTATTTTCAGACTTTTTGAATTTTCCTAATTGGTTTAGAGTACAATGGTATCTCATTCTGGTTTTGATTTATATTTGTGAGATCAGATATTAGGTTGATACATATATTTATTTGTCATTTGGATTTCTTCTTTCATAATATTCTTGCTCAGGTCTCTAGCCTTTATTTTTCTATTCTATTGGATGGTCTTTTTTTTTTTTTTTTTTGATGAGTTTCTACAAATATAAACAGCTTTCTGTTGCTAATATCCTCTCCCATCTTGTGGCTGTTTTTATACCCTTCCAATAAAATCAAATTTTGCAACTTTTCCTTTACAGTGTTTGTGGTATGTGTGTGTGTGTGCGCCCACACATGCACATACAAATACATTTTTATTTTAAAAACTTTTCATAATTTACTGAATTCATTTATTAGTTCTAGTAGTTATTTGGTAGAGTCTATAGGGTTTTCTATATATTAGATTATGTCATTCGCAAACAGATATTTTATGTCTTCCTTTCTGATTTGGGTGCCTTTTATTTCTTTTTCTTGTGTGATTGCCCTTGCTCATACTTCCAGTGCTATGTTGAGTGAAAGTGGCCAGAGTGGGCATCCTTGCCTTGTGCTGGATCTTAGAGTAAAAAATTTCATTTTTTCCCCATTCATTGTGATGTTAGTTGTGGGCTTTTCATAAATGGCCTTTACTGTGTTGAGAAAATTTCCTTTTATACCTATTTCATTGAGAGTTTTTATTATGAATGGATGTTGAATTTTATCAAGTGCTTTTACTGCTTCTATTGAGATGATCATGTAGTTTTTATCTTTCATTCTGTTAATGTAGTGTGATTCACATACGTTAAACCCTGCAAGCCAGGGATAAATCCCACTTGGTCATGGTGTAAGAGGTCTTTATATATTTTGGATAGCAGTCCTTTATCAGATATGTATCTTGCAAATATTTTCTCTAAGTTGGTGGCTTGTCTTCTCATCTTAACCCCTTATTATATTAATTATAGTTATTTAAAAATTTCAGTCTGCTGATAATTCCAACATCCCTACCGTATCTGAGTCTTGTTCTGATGCTTGCCTTAAAGTGTACGTTTTGCCTTTTAGTATGCCTTGTAACTTTTTTTGTTGAAAGCTGGACCTGATATACTAGGTAAATGAACTTCAGTATATAGGCCTTATTGATATGGTGGTAAGGTGTGGGGGAGGGGTAGCATTCCATAGTCCTATGATTAGGACTCAGTTTTTTAGTGAGCCTATGCCTCTGGGCTGTGAGATTTAAAAGTTCTTCTCATGTTCCCCCTCTCCTCCACACACACACACACACACACACACTTCAGTGAGACAGGAAGAACTAGAAGAGGCTGCAATTGTATATTTTCCTTCCTCCACATCAAAGGCTAGAGGGAAATGCAGCTGGGTATTTCTCTTCTCCCAGGTCTGTTAGGCTCTGGTGAAATAGTTTATTTTGTTAAGAAGAACAGAGTGCTCTGTGCTGGATTCAAAATGACTACTTTTTCCTTCCCTGTGATGGAAGCATGAGGAGATTCTTCTCTGATCATCTCTGTGAGAACCTCCTAGGGCTCCTGGAGGGAATACTTACAATGAGTAAGAGCCCCACCTAAGGCTGCCCTTCCCTGGAATTTTTAACTATCAAACTTGTCCACTCTGAGTTTCCACCATTTCACCAATTATAGTCTAGATTTTCTTACCCTGATACTGATTCCCTTGGAGGCTTCTGCTCCTGGGTTTCTGCTCTAGTAAGTTGTGATTCTCTCTTTCTGCCTGTCTGCCTCTCAAAATTTTGGGGAAGTGATTTGTTTTGTGATCTTAACTCTCTGGTAGATCTAAGAAAAGTTGTTGATCTTCAGTTTGTTCAACTTTTTCTTATGCGGATGGGAGTGATGACTTCCAAGCCCCTTATATGCTGGACTGGAAAGTAGAAGTCTCTGAAGTCTTTTAAGTCAACTCATCCAGTTCTAGAATGTTATAAAATTTTATTTTACCTTAGAGCAATTACATTTCATTCATTTTACAGAGGTCTAGGAAAGTTGAAAATAAAAACAAAACACCCCAAACTTAGTCATACAGTTAGTAGCAGAGGTGGTATTAGAACTGAGGTTTTGGATTTGTCCATAGCTATTTACCCTAGATCAAGTGAGCACAGTGATAATTTACATTCTTCTCAAATAGAAATCCAGGGAAGACTGGAACAATAAGCATATGATTAAATAGGAAGCACAGGTGATGTTCTAGAAAAACAGCAACAGCAACAACATGGTTATCAGGAGGAGAAGAGTTTGAAAGAGTGAAGGAAAACCTTTTTTTTCAGTGTATGATGTGTTGTAATAATAAGAATCTTTGTATTTTTATAGATAATGAAACTAACATAAATGGGAGTAACATTTACTGAGTATTTACTCTGTATAATTAATTCAGCATTCTCAAAAATGTGCTCCCATGCAACACTAGTTTCAAAAAAGGGTTTTTTTCTGAACAAATGAATTTGAGAAATGCTGTACATGGTATCTGCCTCTTGTTGATTCACTTAGAAAATTATTATATTAAAAACATTGAGAAGTTTTATGTTAAATAAATTGATTTGATTAGTTTTAACTCTGTTTCCTAAACTAGTTTGATCCCAGATCAAACTACTCTCTCCAGAACTTGTCTTCTGTGGAACACACTTTGGGAAGAGCAAATCCTTGTAAGCTAACATATCTAACAAGTTAAGCAAGATAGGTTTATGGTCATTATTTTACAGATAAAGATATTGAGGCTTAGAGGGTTTACATAACTTGCCAATAATAACACTGAGTGATAACACTAGGATTTAAAGTTGAGTTTGTGTTTTTAAGACTCCAAATCTTTCTTTAGTAAAGCAAACCCAATATTAGACTCCCCCCAGTTCCCCAGTGGCAGATAATCTGTGTGCACTTCAATGTGTAAACACCTCATGATGGCCACCATTCTAGAGACTCGTTTGTTCCACATGATAAGATGTTTCCTGTGATTCCAGAATGAGAAGACAAACCAGGTCTATTAAGGCCTGGTTGGTAAGAGAACATTCAGGTGAATTACAAACTTAGTTGAATATACCCTACCTCCCTCCCACTTAATCACTGCTATTGATGATTCCCTAGGAACTTGAGCTGAGCACTAGTAAAACTGGTTGAGGTTGTCTCTTCATTACTTCCCATAAAACCATTTTCCAGTCCCATGCTGGTTGATGTTCTCTTGGATGCATAAGAAGATTTTCTCTTTATAAACTTTGCCTGTTGTTGTTTTTTTTGTTTTGTTTTGTTTTGTTTTGTTTAAATCCCCTTATCTCTTGAACGTTTCCTTCTATTGGCTGGAATATGAAGTTTTCTTTCTGTGAGACAACCTTTGAGAGGGGAACTGTGGGGTCAGAATCAGCTGCATAATTTGTGGGACCCACTGTAAAATGAAAATATAGGGCCCTTTGTTCAAAAATTACTAAGAATTTCAAAATAGGAACAGCAGAGCATTAAACCAAGTGTGGGGCCCTTCTGAGTGTGAGGCTCTATGAGGTGTTATAGGTCACATGCCTGTGAGGCTGGCCCCAGGGTAGAATATTAGGGGTCAGAAAGGGTCAGAAGATTGGGGTTTTGGTTCTGGCTCTGCCACAACCCAGCTGTATGATCACTTACTTGGCCACTGCTTGTTCATCTCTGAAACAAGTTGGATTAAATGGCCTCTAAGATTCTGTGCAATGCCAAGTCCTTTGATTATGTGACTCATTTGTAAATTCTTGAAGGCAAACAAAGCAGTTCTTATTAACCCATTAACTATTCATCTTTAATTCTACCTCCCCACCCCAAAACATACATATACATTCAACGCTCAGATATAGGTAATGGGACCCCCTTCTCCACCAGATGTTTTGGATGACCTCTCTCCATTATATTTTCAGTGACAGATGAGAGCTACAGAAAGGCCTTCAGGGTCTCACTGTGGGGAAGGTGAAAGCAAGATTAAGAGACTAAC
The DNA here is from genome assembly GCF_949752795.1 of Hyperoodon ampullatus. Lineage (NCBI taxonomy): Eukaryota > Metazoa > Chordata > Mammalia > Artiodactyla > Ziphiidae > Hyperoodon > Hyperoodon ampullatus. The sequence goes on from NC_136917.1 coordinate 148,494,108, forward strand.
TTTGCTCTTAGAAAGGAATTTTTTTTAAGTGGCCAGTCATTTCCCTAGAGGCCTCATTTAGTTCTGGTGTGTATGCTTTCTGCATTGTCTAACTATGTATTTTTATAGTTATTTGTCTTGGTGTTGAATAAAAAGTGTCATTACTATGGAAGGTGCTTTGTTGCATCAGGCTTTCTTTAAGATAAAGCAAAAGAACACATGATTTTCACAATGCCTTGTCAACCTCTTTATTTTCATGGATAAAATGAAAACCAGAGCTATATCCCTGTTATTAACTGGTGCTTTTAAATCAACATAAAAAGCTAAATTGAAGTACTCCATAGGTTACTGGATTCGAAAAAACATTCAGGACTGCTGATGATCCCTCTTGTTCTTAAACATTTTCAGAAAAGACATTTTTACAAATCTCCCCCACCCTTTCCCAACTTTTAAAGATGTAATCTTTATTTACATATAGTAATTCACCTTTTCTGGGGGCAGGGGGAGGTGTCCTACAAGTTTTGACAAATGCATGGAATTGTGTAACCACCACCACGATCAAGATACAGAGCAGTTACATCATCTCTCTCCAAACTCCTTGTGCTAACCCTTTACAGTTAAGCCTTCCTCCCATCCTGAACGCCTGCAAACCACTGATCTGTTCTCCATCCCTATAGTTGTGCCTTTTCTGGAATGTCGTATAAATAGAATCATATAGTATGTAGCTTTTAAAATCTGGCTTAGTAAAACACACTTGAGATTTATCTATGTTACATCATCTCTCTCCAAACTCCCTGTGCTAACCCTTTACAGTTAAGCCTTCCTCCCATCCTGAACACCTGCAAACCACTTATCTGTTCTCCATCCCTATAGTTGTGCCTTTTCTGGAATGTTGTATAAATAGAATCATATAGTATGTAGCTTTTAAAATTTGGCTTAGTAAAACGCACTTGAGATTTATCTATGTTATTGTGTGTATAAATAGTCTGTTCCTTTTTTATTGTTGAGTAGTATTCACTTGTGTGGATGTACCACAGTTTATTTATTCATTCACCAGTTGAGAGACATTTGGGTTGTTTTCAGTTTGGGGCAATAATCGATAATTCTGCTATAAAAATTTATGTACATGAATGTAAGTTTTCATTTCACCTGATATATATCCAGGAGGGAGATTGCTGGGTCATATCGTAAGTGTATGTTTAAAGCTCAGACTCTTTCCAAAGTGGCTGTACAATTTCACATTACTATTAGCAATGTTTTATTTGCTCTTCATCCTTGTCAACAATTGGTATTATAAATAGGTATACTAATAAGTAAATAATGATATTCCTTACTGCCTTAATTTACATTTCCCTAATGTTCAGTGATCATGATCATCTTTTCATATTCATATTTGCCATCCCTATTTCTCCTCTGGTGAAATTTCTGTTCAAATATTTTTGTCATTTATAAAAGTTGGGTTGTTTTATTATTGTTGAGTTTTGTGTGCTCTTTATATATTCTAGGTATAAGTTTTTTTGTCAGAAATGTGATCTGGAAATATTTTTTCCCAATCTGTTGTTCATTTTTCATCCTCTTGATAGTGTCTTTTGCAAAGCAAATGTTCTAAGTTTTGATGAAGTCTTATTTATCAATTTAAAAAATGCATTCTTCTTTTGGTTTTGTATCTAAGAACTTGTTGCCTGACCCAAAGTCACAAAGATTTTTCTCATACGTTTTCTTCTAAAAGTGTAATAGTTTTATGTTTTACATTTAGGTATATGATCCACTATGAATTAATTTTTGTATAATAAATAAAATTTACATCAAGGTTCATTTTTCCATATGATATTCAGTTGGTTCAGAAATATTTGTTCAAAAGAAAAAAAAAGGTATGATTTCTCCATTGAATTGCCTTTGCACCTTTGTGAAAAATCAGTTGACCATATTTGTGTAAGTCTATTTCTGGGCTCTCAGTTCCATTGGTCTGTTTCTGTGTTTTCAGAAATACTGTAATATCTTATTTACTTTAACTTTATAATAAGTCTTGAAATCAATTAGTATGAATTCTCCAATTTTGTTCTTCTTTTGAAAAATTATTTTGGCTATTGTAAGTCCTTTGCCCCTCCATTTAAATTTTAGAATCACCTTGTCTATAGAAATAGAAAATCATTCTGGGATGTTGATTGGGATTGCATTGAAACAACATTTTACCAATATTGAGTCATTCAATCCATGAACATTAATTTAGTTTTTTTAAAAAATTTCTTTCATGAAGGTTTTATGGTTTTTAGCAAACAGATCCTGAATGTATTTTCATGCAATTATACCTAAGTAATTTTTGGTGCTATTGAAAATGACATATATTATGTTTCAATTTTAATTTCCAGTGATTCATTGATAGTATATAGAAACAGAATTGATTTTCTGTATTTACATTGTGTCTTGTGACAGTGCTAAACTCATTCCCCAATTTATGCCACCTTCAGGTTAAATCCAGAAGATAAATAAATGAAAAAATAAAAAATAGGAACTTCACAACCCATGTACAGGGTATTCTTCAAGTCTTTACTTCAGTTCCCAAATCATCTTTTATTTACAACTGCTTTTGTTTCTTTTTAGAATTGTCAGGTATTTCTTTTTTGTATTTTGTCCAAGGGAGAAATAGGCTTTACTAGCTTACTCCATCTTTGCTAGCTTCAGAAGTCCACAAATCCCATTTTTACTGAAATTTAAAGCTTGCTACTCTTTACTTTCAATAAGTGTCCCACCCCCCATTTCTAATGTATAAAGTGTCATCTGTAGTATAAACCCATTTTCTGTATTGATGGAGACAAAGGCCATGCCAGTCAGAAAAAAATAGCTTTTGTTGTTGTTGGGATCTAAAGGATGGATTAATGTAGTCCTCAGCTCCACCAGATACTTCCGGGGTCTACCAAACTTTTCATATCTCTGAGCATTTGGTGTGTTGCCTGAAGCTGATTGGATGTTAGGGATGCTTTATTGGATCAGAATTCAGTCAAATGGTGCTGTGAAAATAGAATATGCACATGAAAAAGAATGAAATTGGACTCGTGCCTCACACCATACCAAAAAGTTTGCTCAAAATGGATGTAAATATAAGAACTATAAAACCTATAAAAATCTTAGAAGAAAATACAGGCATAAGTCTTCATGATCTTGGGCTAGACAAAGCCTTCTTAGGTATTATACCAAAATCATGAAGAAAGAGAAAAAAAATAGGTAAATTGGAATTCACCAAAATCAAAACCTTTTGTGCTTTAAAGGATAGATTTCAAGGTTCATGCATCTGAGGAACCCACAGTCCAGAGGGAGGAACTGACATGTAATGCCAGCAAATAAATCACAGAGCAGATAGGGAGCAGGTCTCAAAATGGTGGAGTAGAAGGACATGAGCTCACCCCTTCTTATGAAAACACCAAAATCACAACGGCTGAAGAACCATTAATAAAAAACCGCTGGAACCTATCAAAAAAGATTCCCTACATCCAAAGACAAAGAAGAAGCCACAACGAGATGATACAAGGGAAGCAATTGTGATAAAGTCAAATCCCATACCTGCTGGCCCACAGACTTGAAAATAATTATACCACAGAAGTTCTCCCACAGGGGTGCAAATCCTGAGCCCAACATCAGGCTTTCCAGCCTGGGAGGCTGGCACCAGGAGAGGGAGCCCCCAGAGAATCTGGCTTTGAAGGCCAGCAGGGTTTGATTGCAGGAATTCCACAGGACTGGAGGAAACAAAAACTCCACTCTTGGAGGGTGCACACAAAGTCTTGTGCACAGCAGGACCCACGGAAAAAAGCAGTGACCTCATAAGAGACTGGGCCAGACCTACCTGCTCGTATTGGAAGGTTTTCTGTGGAGATAGAGGGCAGCTGTTGCTCACTGCAGGGACAAATACACTGGCAGTGGTAGTTCTGGGGAGTACTCATTGGTGTGAGCCCTCCTGGAGGCTGCTGTTTCCTCCTCAAGACCTAGTCCCACCCAACAGCTGGTAGACTTCAGTGCTTGGACACTTCAGGCCAAACAACCAATAGGGTGGGAGCACAGCCCCACCCATCAGCAGACAGGCTACTTAAAGTCTTCCTGAGCATGGCCCTGCCCACCAGAGGGACAAGACCCAACTCCACCCACCAGTGGGCAGGAACCAGTCTCTCCCACCAGGAAGCCTGCACAAGCCTCTTAGACAGCCTCATCAACCAGAGGGCAGACAGCAGAAGCAAGAAGAACTACAATCCTGGAGCCTGCAGAATGGAAAACTCAATCATAGAAAGTTAGACAAAATGAGGTGACACAGGAATATGTCCCAGATGAAGGAACAAGATAAAACCCCATAAGAACAACTGAGTGAAATGCAGATAGGCAATCTACTGGAAAAATAATTCAGAGTAATGATAGTGAAGATGATCCAAGATCTTGGAAAAAGAATGGAAGCACAGATCAAGAAGATATAAGAAATGTTTAACAAAGACCTAAAAGAACTAAAGAACAAACAAACACATATGAGCAATACAATAACTGAAATTAAAAATACACTAGAAGGATGAATAGCAGAATAAATGAGGCATAAGAATGGTTAAGTGAGCAGGAAGACGGAATGGTGGAAATCGCTGCTGCACAACAGAATAAAGAAAAAAGAATGAAAAGAAATGAAGGCAGTCTAAGAGACCTCTAGGACAACATTAAACCAACCCAGCATTCACATTATAAGGGTCCCAGTAGGAGAAGAGAGAGAGAGAAAGGACCTGAGAAAATCTATGAAGAGATACTAGCTGAAAACTTCCCTAACATGGGAAAGGAAACAGTCACCAAAGTCCAGGAAGTGCAGAGAGTCCCAGGCAGGATAAACCCCAGGAGGAACAGGCTGAGACACATAGTAATCAAATTGACAAAAATTGAAGACAAAGAAAAATATTGAAAGCAACAAGGGAAAATGAACAAATAACATACAAGGGAACTCCCATAAGGTTATCAGCTGATTTCTCAGCAGAAACTGTAGGCCAGAAGGGAGTGGCACTATATGTTTAAAGTGATGAAAGAGAAGAACCTACAACCAAGGATACTCTACCCAGCAAGGCTCTCATTCAGATTTGACAGAGAAATCAAAAGCTTTACAGATAAGCAAAAGCTAAAAGAATTCAGCACCACCAGACCGGCTTTGTAACAAATGCTAAACGAACATCTCTAAGCAGAAAAGAAGAGGCCACAACTAGAAACAAGAAAATCATGAATGCAAAAGCTCATCAATAGGCAAACATACAGTAAAGGTAGGAAATCATCTGCACAAAAATATGATATCAAAACCAGCAATTGTGAGAAGAGGAGAGCACAAATGCAAGATATTGGAAATGCATTTGAAATTAAAAGACCAGTAGCTTAAAACAATCCTGTTTATGTATAGACTGCTATATCAAAACCTCATGATAAATGCAAACTGAAAATCCACAATAAATACACACACACAAAAGAAAAAGGAATCCAAATACAACACTAAAGTTAGTCGTCAAATCACAAGAGAAGAGAACAAAGGAGGAAGGGAAGAAAAAGCACCTACAAAAACAAATCCAAAACAATTAACAAAATGGCAGTAAGAGCATACATATTGCAGGACTTCCTTTGGCCCAGTGGTTAAGACTCCACACTTCCAATAAAAGGTGTGCGGGTTCAATCCCTGGTCAGGGAACTAAGATCCCACATGCCATGTGGCATGGCCAAAAAATTAAAAAGAAAAAAAAAAAGAACATACAAACCAATAATTACCTTAAATGTAAACAGATTAAGTACCCTAACCAAAAGGCATAGACTGGCTGAATGCATACAAAAACAGGACCTGTATATATGCTGTCTACAAGAGATGCACTTCAGATCTAGGGACACATACAGACTGAGAGTGAGGGGATGGAAAAAGGTATTCCATGCAAATGGAATCAAAGAAAGCTGGAGTTGGGCTTCCCTGGTGGCGCAGTGGTTGAGAGTCCGCCTGCCGATGCAGGGGACACGGGTTCTTGCCCCGGTCTGGGAAGATCCCACGTGCCGCGGAGCGGCTGGGCCCGTGAGCCATGGCAGCTGAGCCTGCACGTCCGGAGCCTGTGCTCTGCAACGGGAGAGGCCACAACAGTGAGAGGCCCGCGTACCACAAAAAAAAAAAAAAAAAAAGAAAGCTGGAGTAGCAATACTCATATCAGACCAAATAGACTTTAAAATAAAGATTGTTACAAGAGACAAAGGATACTACATAATGATCAAGGGATCAATCCAAGAAGAAGATATAACAATTGTAAATATATATGCACTCAACATAGGAGAGTACCTCAATATATAATGCAAATGCTAACAGCCATAAAAGGAGAAATCGACAGTAACACAGTAACACTGGGGGAAACTAACACCCCACTTTCATCAATGGACAGATCATCCAGGCAGAATATCAATAAGGAAATGCAGACCTTAAATGCCACATTCGATCAGATGGACTTAATTGATATTTATAGAGCATTCCATCCAAAAGCAGCAGAATACACATTTTTCTCAAGTTAACATGAAACGTTCTCCAGGATTGATCACATGCTGGGCCACAAAGTGAGCCTTGGTAAATTTAAGAAAACTGAAATCATATCAGGCATCTTTTCCAACCACAGTGCTATGAGATTAGAAATCAACTGCAAGAAACAAACCATAGGACACTGGTTCAAGATGGCGGAGTAGAAGGACATGCTCTCACTCCCTCTGGCTAGAGCACTGGAGTCACAACTAACTGCTGAACAACCTTCGACAGGAAGACACTGGAACTCACCAGAAAAGATAACCCACATCCAAAGACAAAGGAGAAGCCACAATGAGATGGTAGGAGGGGTGCAACCACAATAAAATCAAATCCCATAACCATTGGGTGGGTGCTCACAAACTGGAGAACAATTATACCACAGAAGTCCACCCACTAGAGTGAAGGTTCTGAGCCCCATGTCAGGCTTCAACCTGGGAGTCTGGCAATGGGAGGAGGAATTCCCAGAGAATCAGACTTTGAAAGCTAGTGGGATTTAATTGCAGGACTTCAACAGGTCTGGGGGAAACAGAGACTCCACTCTTGGAGGGCACACACAAAGTAGTGTGCTCATCAGGACCCATGGGGAAGGAGCAGTGACCCTATAGGAGACTGAACCAGACCTACCTGCTAGTGTTGGAGGGTCTCCTGCAGGGGTGGGGGTGGCTGTACCTCACCGTGGGGACAAGGACACTGGCAGCAGAAGTTCTGGGAAGTACGCCTTGGCGTGAGCCCTCCTGGAGTCCACCATTAGCCCCACCAAAGAGCCTGTAGCCTCCAGTGCTGGGTCACCTCTGGCCAAACAACCAACAGGGAGGGAACTCAGCCCCACCCACCAGCAGACAAGTGGATTAAAGTTTTACTGAGCTCTGCCCACCACAGCAACACCCAGCTCTACCCACCACCAGTCCCTCCCATCAGGAAGCTTGCACAAGCTTCTTATATAGCCTCATCCACCAGAGAGCAGACAGCGGAAGCAAGAAGAACTACAATCCGGCAGCCTGTGGAACGAAAACCACATTCACAGAAAGATAGACAAAATGAAAAGGCAGAGGACTATGTCCCAGATGAAGGAACAAGATAAAACCCCAGAAAATTGTGAAAATGACTATACTACCCAAAGCAATCTACAGATTCAATGCAATCCCCATCAAATTACCAATGACATTTTATACAGAACTAGAATAAAAAGTCTTAAAATTTGTATGGAGACACAAAAGACCCCGAATAGCCAAAGCAATCCCGAGGGAAAAAAAAAGGAGCTGGAGAAATCAGACTACCTGGCTTTAGACTATACTACAAAACTACAGTAATCAAGATAATATGGTACTGGTACAAAAGCAGAAATATAGATCAATGGAACAGGATAGAAAGCCCAGAGGTAAACCCATGCCCCTATGGTCAACTAATCTATGACAAAGGATGCAAGGATATACAATGGAGAAAAAGTCTCTTCAATAAGTGGTGCTGGGAAACCTGGACAGCTACATGTAAAAGAATGAACTTAGAACACTCCCTAACACCATACACAAAAATAAACTCAAAATGGATTAAAGACCTAAATGTAAGACCGGACACTATAAAACTCCTAGAGGAAAACATAGGAAGAACACTCTTTGACATAAATCACAGCAAGATCTTTTATGACCCACCTCCCAGAGTAATGGAAAAAAAAAACAAAAATAAACAAATGGGACCTAATGAAACTTAAAAGCTTTTGTACAGCAAAGGAAACCATAAACAAGACAAAAAGACAACCCTCAGAATGGGAGAAAATATTTGCAAACGAATCAACAGACAAAGGATTAATCTCCAAAATATATAAACAGCTAATGCAGCTTAATATTAAAAAAGCGAACAACCCAATCAAAAACGGGCAGAAGACCTAAATAGACATTTCTCCAAAGAAGACATACAGATGGCCAAGAGGCACATGTAAAGATGTTCAACATCGCTAATCATTAGAGAAATGCAAATCAAAACTACAATGAGATATCACCTCATACCAGTCAAAATAGCTATCATCAAAAAATCTAGAAACAATAAATGCTGGAGAGGGTGTGGAGAAAAGGGAACCTTTTTGCACTGTTGTTGGGAATGTAAATTGATACAGCCACTATGGAGAGCAGTTTGGAGGCTCCTTAAAAAACTAAAAATAGAACTACCATATGACCCAGCAACCCCACTACTGGCCATATAACCTGAGAAAACCATAATTCAAAAAGACACATGCACCCCAGTGTTCATTGCAGCACTATTTACATTAGCCACATCATGGAAGCAACCTAAATGCCCATTGACAGACAAATGGATAAAGATGATTTGGTACATATATACAATGGAATATTATTCAGCCATAAAAATGAACAAAACTGGGTCATTTGTAGAGACATGGATGGACCTAGAGACTGTCATGAAGAGTGAAGTAAGTCAGAAAGGGAAAAACAAATAGCGTATATTAATGCATATATGCGGAACCTAGAAAAATGGTACAGATGAACCGCTTTGCAAGGCAGAAATAGAGACACAGATGTAGAGAACAAACATATGGACACCAAGGTGGGGAAGCTGGGGTGGGGGGTGGGAGAGATGAATTGGGAGATCGGGATTGACATGTATATACTAATATGTATAAAATAGATAACAAATAAGAACCTGCTGTATAAAAAATATAAATTAAAAAGAAAACAAAACCATAAAAAAACACAAACGTGGAGGCTAAACAATATGCTACTAAACACCCAGTGGTTCACTGAAGAAATCAAAGAGGAAATAAAAAAATACCTAGAGACAATGAAAATGAAAGCTTGATGATCTGAATCCTATGGCATCCAGCAAAAGCAGTTCTAAGAGGGAAGTTTATAATGTAATCTTACCTCAGGAAACAAGAAAAATCACAAATAAACAACCACCTTACAGCTAAAGCAACTAGAGAAAGAAGAAGAAACGAAATCCAAACTAGTAGAAGGAAAGAAATCATGAAGATTGGAGCAGAAATAAATGAAATAGAGATGAAGAAAACAGTAGAAAAGATCAATGAAATGAAAAGCTTGTTCTTTGAAAAGGTTAACAAAATTGATAAACCTTTAGCCAGACTCACCACACAAAAAAGGGACAGGGCTCAAATCGATGAAATGAGAAATGAAACAGAAGTTACAATGGCACCACAGAAATAAAAAGGATTGTAAAAGACCACTACAAGCAACTCTATGCCAATAAAATGGACAACCTGGAAGAAATGGACAAATTCATAGAACAGTGTAATCTCCCAAGACTAAACCAGGAAGAAAGAGAAGGTATGAACAGGCCAATCACAATTTCTGAAATTGAAACTGTGATTGAAAACCTCCCAACAAACAAAAGTCCAGGACCAGATGGCTTCACAGGCAAATCTATCAAACATTTAGAGAAGAGTTAACATTTATCTTTCTGAAACTATTCCAAAAAATTTCAGACTGAAGAATACTCTCAAATTCATTCTATGAGTCCACCATCACCCTGATACCAAAACCAGACAAAGATACCACACAAAAAGTAAATTACAGACCAGTATCACTGATGAACATACAGCGGGAAAATGTAAATAAAAACCACAACAACACAGCACTTCATACCTACTAGGATGATTATAATAAAAAAAGACAGATCATAATAAGTGTTGGCGAGAATATAGAGAACTTGGAACTCTCATATACTGTTCATGGGAATGTAAAATAGTACAGTTGCTTTGGAAAATAGTCTGCCAGTTCCTCAAAATGTTAAACATATAAAGCTAGCAATCTTTTCCTAGGTATATACCCAAGCGAAATGAAAAAACATGTCCACACAAAAACTTGTGCATGAATTTTCATATTAGCATTATTCACAATAGCCAAAAAAAAGACAATCCAAAATCCATCAACTGATGAATGGATAAACGAAGTGTGATACGGACATGCAGCGGAATAGTATGGCAATAATAAATAAATGAACAACACAGAATTTATCTGGCAATAAAAAGGAATGAAATACTGATATGTGCTACTGATATGAACCTTGAAAAAACACGCTAAATGAAAGAAGCCAGTCACAAAACCACATATTGTGTCATTCTATTTCTATGAAATGTCCAGAATAGGGAAATCTATGGAGATAGAAAGGAGATTAGTGTTTGCCTAGGTCTGAGGGTTGTGGAGAAATGGCAATTAACTAATGGGTATGGGGTTTCTTTTTTTGAGGTGATGACAATGCTCTAAAATTCATTGTGGTGATGGTTGCACAATTCTGTGAATATCCCTAAAAACCATTGAATTGTACACTTTATGGATGAATGGTATGGTGTGTGAATTGTATCACAATAAAGCAGTTTTATTTTTTTAAAAAAGGAAAAGAAAAAAATGAGGGGAAGCAAAAGAAATCCATATTCATTTCCTAAGGCTCTTGTAACAAAGTACCACAAACTAAGTGGCTTAAAACAGTAGAGATTTATCCCCTTGAAGTTTTGAGGCCAGAAGTCCAAAATCAGTTTTACTGGGCTGAAATGAAGTTGTTGGCAGGGCCACCCTTCCTCCAGGGGGTCTGGGAGAAACTTTGTTCTTCGCTTCTGTGAAAATGTGTTAAGGAAACCTAATTCAAAATTGGCATTGGGAAGGCCTGAAGGGAGGGCTCCCACACACATGGCAATCGTAGCAGCCACACAGTCCCACAGGAAGAAGGGAGATTTCCTCTCTCACATGGCAACAGCAAGCTGCTCTCATGTGCAGACAAGAGGTCCCCACCTCTTCGATTGCCTGCAATCAATGAGAAACCACCACTATTTGGAACTTTCAGTTTCATGCAATGAATTTTTGTTCAAAATAACCCTCCCAACTTGCTCCTTTCTTCTATGAAAGAATGCTTTCCTTTATTCTCTGGACTTGCCTATGGTTCACCATAGTTTGCTTGTCCTGAATTTCAATTCCTTTGTTATTCCCAAATAATCTCATTTTTTGCTTTAATAAAATTGCCTTTTGCTCTGTTTAAGGTTGACACCTCTCCCAGCTTTTGGTGGCTGCTGGCATTCCTTTGCTTGATCACTCCAATCTCTGACTTTGTGGTCACACTGCTTCCTTCTTTTCTATGTATCTGTATCTATGTATCTGCTCACTCTTATAATGGCACATGATACATAAGATTGCATTTAGGGCCGGAATAATCTAGGATAATCTCTCCATCTAAAGATCCTTAGTCACATCTATAAAGACCCTTCTTCATTATAAGGTAGCATTTACAGGTTCCAGAGATTAAAGTCTAATATCTTTGAGAGGCATTATTCAACCTACCATAAAATCCAAAAGGCCTGTTTTTTAAAAGCATTTCCTGGTATCTTTAGGGGTCATGCCTACCATAAATTGTTTGCATTTGATACTAATTTTGAGGAAAAAAGACCAAGTGATCACTTAATCTCGTGTGTCTACTAGCTGGAAACATTATTGGACATCCATGCTGTATTTAATAACCAAGTCAAGAGCTAATGAACTTTTCAAGTTTTGGGATATCCAAGGCTTTGTGATCAGCTTGTGTTTGTGACCGGTGGAGGTGCCATATTTTGGGTTGGTTCATGCCAAGTACTGATAATTTTCAGAAATCTCATGGAATCAGGAAACGTTTCTTTTAGTTCATTTTACAAGTTTCTGTGTAAACTATGAATTGCTATAAACACAAGGGATTATTATATTGGACATGCTCTCCTCTGATAGTTGTCACTGCAGGACCTAATCATGAGTCCCCTAACACAGCTTTAGATTTCTAAGGAGAAGGAAAATAATGTCCCATAAATCAAAAATACAGTGTGAGGTTGTATGCTTTAAAATATGTCCTCTAAGAGTTTGACGGAAGTGAAGTTCATGGACACTATTTTAAACTGCCATTTAACTCTTTAGGGAAGGGGATAAAATGACTTTTGGGTATTTGCATTAAAATGGCAGGTTTCCCTCAGAGTGATTACTCTGAAGGATGGTGCACTTATTCTGGTAATATGGCCACTGTGTAAAAATGTTTGTAGCTCTTTTGGGGGAGTAACTGTTTTCAAATCCAGCTTCTGAAAAATTGAGCTCTTATTACTTCACAGTCATCTTTAATATTTGACCACAACTAGTATCACCCAACCTGCTTATCCACTTCATTGCTATCCCTTACTCTGAGTGATTTTGTGTTATTTAAGAAAATCAAATTTACCTTCAGAGGATGAGCTTTTGCTACAACTGAGACTATTCAAAAGAATTTGATATGATGTCTATAATAAAACAGAGCTCTGGCAAATTTCAAGTAAGGTCAACTTAAAGATAATATGTGTATATCTACCAAAGTTGCAGACCTTAGATGGGACAATACACATTTGGATGTGTAGATTTTGGTGTGTGTGTATGTGTTAAAAATAAAATAAATCACATGTATTATAGTCATACTTTGTATACTGCAACCAAAAGCACAGAAATCCTTTTTTTCTTGGTATACTTTACCTATCTCCAGCTAAGAACAAATACTTTTTGATTATTCATTATTTACTGGGACTGGCATAGGCTTTAGGGAACAAAACAGACATAGTCCCTGATTTCATGGAACTTAAATAGGTAGAGACAGACAATTAAAAAAAAGTATATATATAAAATGTCTTGGAGCAATAAGTACTGTGGAGAAAAAGTTAAGGTTAGAGAGAGTCATGGGGTAGAGCTACTATTTAGATAAGGTGATCAGAAAAGACCTGATAGGTGATGTTTGGGCAGAGATGTGAAGAAGTGAGGGAGCTGGATTTGTGTATATTTGGGGGAGTGGCAGGGTGGGGTGTTGAAGAGAGCATTCCTGGAGGGAACAGCAGTTGCAAAGGAGCATGCTTGCTTGACGTAGTAAACTTTGAGTGCAAACAGCCTGTTTCAAGATACAATTCAAAACAGTTTAAGAACTAAGTACAAATATACAGAGGAGGAAAAAAAAACTGGTTTTCACTGGGGCAAAAGCTCTTGATCAAAGCTCAGGATGAAACCTACTCCTTTTCTCTTTGTGTCTTCTGCCCTCCACCCAAGAGCATTTGGACTGATTTTCCCTTTAGTTTTCTGATCTCAAACTATTTGAATAGAATAAATCCCATCATGTTATTTTAGATACATGTCTATGCAATTAAGTTGAATCATTCTGTTTCAGTCGTTGTGTTATTCAGCTTCTGTGCATTAGAGTCAAAGCACATTGCTAAGGCAGAGGCAGGCTCTGATGGAATAGGGAAAGATATTTTATGAGCAATACCTTTCAGCTGGGATATCTTTGCTGAATTGTCTGTAAATCTGCCACAATCTCATTTTCCACTCTTGATTTCTAAAGAAACGTTTTCTGTTAGGTGGGGAGGGCTCCTTTGGAAGATGTTTTCTCAAATGTTCTTAAACAGTAAAATGAGAACTTCTGTTTAGTCACAAGGAAGAACTTCCCCAAAATGAGAGTTCTATTTTATAAAAGTAAGAGGAGTTGGGAAGGAAACTGCAGTGTGTTGTCAACTAAACCCTAGCAGAAGAGGCATCTGCCTTGTATCAGCTTCTCATGCTTTCAGGTTGGTGAACTATGTCTTTCTCGATGGAATAATGAGTGGTTTGATAATGAAAATATTAGTTCTAGTGTTCTTTATTGGAATATGAGGACTTTCTGGTCAATAACATTCTTTGTCACTACTTGTTTCTCTAGTTTTGCTTGAGGTTAGTCAAGAGCACTAGATATACTCTCGTAATGCACTTTACTGTAGTGCATAATTTACATTTTAAAAAAATTATTTATTTATTTATTTGGCTGCATCAGGTCTTAGTTGTGGCATGCGGGATCTTTGTTGTGGCATGCGGGATCTTCTTTGTGGCATGTAGAATCTTTTGCTGCAGTGTGAGGGCTTGTCATTGCTGTGCATGGGCTTCTCTCTAGCTGTGGAGCTTGAGCTCTAGAGCATGCGGGCTCAGTAGTTGTGGCATGTGGGCTTCAGAGCTCGAGGGTTCAGTAGTTGTGGCACTCGGGCTTAGTATTTGTGGCGTGCAGGCTCTCTAGTTGTGGCGTGTGGGTAGTTGCCCCACGGCATGTGGGATCTTAGTTCTGTAACCAGGGATCTGACCTGCATCCCTTGCATTGGAAGGCAGATTCTTAACCACTGGACCACCAAGGAAGTCCCTATAATTTACATTTTATACATTAATACTTCACTGGATTTTAAAAATTATTGAGTAATACATACTTGCAATAACCTATGTTATTACAAATTATTTCACAGAAAAGAAAGTAAGGCAGTGTTTTACAATTCATTTTATAAGACTGATATTCCTTGATGTCAAAACAACATAAAAACAGTTAAAGAAAATAAAAGTAATCTGCCTCTTATCATATCCTGGTTAGGGTGGACCAACATTTCATCCTGTGTCTGATTGAGGTCAATCTCTTTTTTGGGGGGGAGAGGGGTAGGAGTTTATTAATTAATTTATTTATTTTTGCTGTGTTGGGTCTTCGTTTCTGTGCAAGGGCTTTCTCTAGTTGTGGCAAGCGGGGGCCACTCTTCATCGCAGTGCGCAGGTCTCTCACTATCATGGCCTCTCTTGTTGCAGAGCACACGCTCCAGACACGCAGGCTCAGTAGTTGTGGCTCACGGGCCTAGTTGCTCCACGGCATGTGGGATTCTCCCAGACCAGGGCTTGAACCCATGTCCCCTGCATTAGCAGGCAGATTCTCAACCACTGCGCCACCAGGGAAGCCCTCTCTCTTTTTTTTTTAATAGACTTTTTATTTTGGGATAATTTTAAACTTACAGAAAAGTTTCAAAGATAGTACGGTGAGTTCTCATATACTCCTCACACAGTTTTCCTCGTCATTAACATCATACTCAAGCTCTTTTACAATAAATAAATAAATAAAATTGTCTCTAATTCAGATATGGGGTGCTGGGCAAATAGATGGTCCACATAGGTAAATTCTTCTCTAAGAGAAAATGTCTGAAAAGTTTGTACCACACACAGGCTAGTCAAACATGATAATTGCTTTCCAGAAGAGGATTTAATGATGGTGGGCAAAATATGATCAGTGAGAAGAAAGAATCAAATGAGAAATTCAGGTAGTAATCTAGATGTTTCTATCAGGTACCTGTAGCTTTTAGTGCTCTCCATTCTTCAAGCATAATTACATATTTAGAGTTCAGTTCTATAGCTGGATAAGATTGTATCCATATCTTTTTTTAAAATTAATTAATTAATTTTTGGCTGCATTGGGTCTTCATTGCTGCTCATGGACTACCTCTAGTTGCGGCGAGTGGGGGCTACTCTCCGTTGTGGTGCACGGGCTTTTCATTGTGGTGGCTTCTCTTGTTGCAGAACATGGACTCTAGGCACACGGGCTTTAGTAGCTATGGCACCCTGGCTCAGTAGCTGTGGCTCGTGGGCTCTAGAGTGCAGGCTCAGTAGTTGTGGTGCACAGGCTTGGTTGCTCCGTGGCATGTGGGATGTTCCCAGACCAGGGCTCGAACACATATCCCCTGCACTGGAAGGAGGATTCTTAACCACTGCGCCACCAGGGAAGTCCCTGTAGCCATATCTTTTTGGTAAGAGGAAAACCCTCTGATATTTACCAGCATACTGCAACTTGTATTTAGCTTTGGCTTAGGATAAGTTAATAATTTACTTAAGTGACATACTCCATGGTGGAGATTTTTCTGTCTTAACACACATGGTTCAGTGTGTCATTTACCTTTAGGGTCTCTTAAAATGTGTTTGGAATTTAAAAAATATATATGTGCTATACATGCCTTGCATTTCAAAGCCATGTGGTAGTTTCTGAATGTGTGGAGTTAGGATTCAAAATGAAAGAATAAAGGGAATCATGGACTGGATGGTTTTAAAATATGCTTTTTTACAATTTTGAGAGCAAAGGCTGAAAAGAACTACAGAAGTGATATATGAATGTAATCACTCTGTCTTTTGTAGCTCTTGTTTTCTGTTCTTTTTTTCTTGACATCGAGCCAGTTTGCCTTCTGCTATATACAGCTCTTTCCAGTAGACTGGCTTTGTATTGCTTGCAGCCTGGACTTGGTCCCTGAAGAGATATTAGAGGAACAGTTTAATGGTTAGCAAGTTATGTTGGGAGCTGAGGTTGTTGAGGCAGAACAGGACACAATTCTCCAGACTAGCTGCTTGGGGAACAAGGTTGTCTGGATGGTGTAAGTTTAGCTTTGGCAGTGGCCAAAGGCAGTGGTTAAGGGATGTCTTATAGAGGGACAGAGTAAAGGGGCTGCTGCCTTGGAGTTCTTTTGTAGTTCAGTTGCTCATAATTTCCATCTTATCCTCAACCAATGTGGGATCCTATTGTAGTTTTGGGGTTTATGGAGCTTTGAAAAAGATAAAATAGGAAGAGCATTAGCAAACTGCCTATGGGGAATTAAGTGACACTGCATAGTAACACTGGTGACTGTGAATATAACATAGGGCTGGGCTATTTATCCTTCGATATTTTAGTGATATACTGCATGCCCTTGCTTCTTTCCTTACACTGGGAGAAACCCATTTGCAATAAATAAGCTTGTAATGTCCAGGGAAGAGTTTTGACTGTAAAACTGTATGACTTTGGCTTTCTTCATAAATATTTATATTTTAAGACATTCTCCAAACCTCATAACAAGAGATTTTAAAACAGCCAGTCCCTAAAAGAAATCTGTGTGAAGATGATGAAAACCAGGCTGTAAGCCTAAAAAGAATTTCATGTACTCTTTCTAGCTCATCTTTCCTTGCAGCCTTGTTTTTTTTTTAAGACTTTTTTTTGATGTGGACCATTTTTAAAGTCTTTATTGAATTTGTTACAATATTGCTTCTGTTTTATATTTTGGTTTTTTGGCCACGAGGCATGTGGGATCTTAGCTCCCGACCAGGGATCGAACCCGTACCCCCTGCATTGGAAGGCAAAGTCTTAAGCACTGGACTGCCAAGGAAGTCCTGCAGGCTTGGTTTTGATGGAATTTTATTCAGGTGTACATGTGGCTGGGATAGGAGAGGAAGGAGACTCACTATATGTGAAGGAAATCTTCTGCCTCATATGCTACTACTACAGGAAGGACTGAGATTTGGGAATCTGTTCATTTAATAGAAGTATTAGACACTCTGTAAAGGTCAGTTACATGGGTAAGAGGAAAAGTACATTCATGGCCATGACTACAACCTTAATTAAGGGCCAGATACATTAAAAAGCCCTCTTTTTGATCCCAAGAAGAGTCCAGATGGGGGCAAGTGTTTGTATGGATTAGTGAAAATTCATTATCTCTACAAAGGGAAAAATAACTTGAAAGAGCACACATGTGCAGATGTTACACGTTCATTAGCATTGTCTTAAGTTTTATGGAACTTGTTAGGAGGCTGAGATTATATTAACGGAATTCAGGAATAACCTTGAGGACATAGAATTTCTGTATGTGAATGATTCTTATTTTGAATGATTTCAGAAAGTATATTTCAAAGATGTGCTAATGGATATAGTCTAGCGGTTGTATCATAATTGTCCTATGCTAGAGGACATGAATTTGAATTCCAAAATATTTGTATCTAGAGAGTTTTAAATTTGTTTAAAAGGAAAGGGCACTGGGGCCTGATTGCATCCATTTATCACAGGTGAATTTGTTCACTCATAAATTCTACAAGCTTTTGTTGAGAACACACTATGTGCTAGTCTTTACAATAGGTATTTTTTGGTGAATGTACAGAATGCTGCATGTCTCATAAGAAGGTGGGAATCTTGACCTTTAGGGAAGAAGCTTTCCTGGAGAGAGCTTCTGGGGTTTGGTATCAAGCCCAGGTAAGTAAAGGCAAGGTAAAGGCACCATGTGGAGAGATACAGGCTCATCTAGAGGCCTCTGACAAATGTTCTGTGGCCCTTTGGTGATGTTTCCACAATTTGCTTATTTGAATTTTTTTTTTTTGAGTTTTAGGGAAGTGCTAAACATAGATTTCTTTCAGGGCCTGGATATTTTAAAATCTTTTGTTATGGGTTTTGGAGTATGTCTTAAAATATAAATATTTATGGCGAAATAAAACATTATCCTTGCTTTATTTGCTAGGAAAGTTCTGCATTTTTGTGTGAAATGCAGAACTTTATAGCTCAGAAGAAGTGAACTGTGTGCAATTTTCCCTATCAAAAATGCCCTCTGTACCTCCTGCCCTCACTTTTAGTTCTTCGGTATCTACATCTCCATTTTCTAAGGGTTTTCTTTTCTATGCATCTCTTATGTATAGATCTTGCATCTAATTTATCTCTTTTCCTCATGTATTCAATGTTTGGGCAAATTTGGTTATGACTTTAAACTCAGATGGAAACTATTTGAGTTTTTAAATGTCCAAGTTCTTTGCTGTGGTTTCTCATATGTCTTTCCTAAGTTTCTAATAATAACTTCCTCTGATCTTTCTGGTGGCAACCAGGAGCTGCTTGGGTGATTGAGCTGCTCTTTCTAAATTATTGAGTTTTCCTTCATTGGAAGATATGGCTATTCTTGGATAGTAAAAGAGTTAGAATATACATGATTTGATTTGGTATTTTAATCCTCTTACTTAGTCATTGTCAATGCATAAAGCTTTTAGGGTTTAGGGTAGGAGGTTGATATAAACAGCAGTTATTTTTTTTCTCTGATCCACTTGCTCTCAAAATTTTACCAGATTTATGGGACTTCAGCAATAGCTTGGAATAGCAGTGTATCTTTTTCTAAGTATGTTGGTGCCCCTATCTTAATGTTAGGTATACAATAAAGGGTGCTTTTTTAATGGCCAACTTCTTTCTGCTTTAGCCTTCATTCCTCTTGGAATAGTTCCTCTAACTAAAAATGTTTCATGATTTGTTTACTAAATGTTCATTTTAAAATAAAAAATCTTAAAGTTGGAAGGAATCTTAGAAATTATTTATCTACCTTCCATTTGGTAAAGAAATACATTCAAACTCTTCTTGAACAGTTCTGCTGCGAGTAAACATCCTACCTCATGGGAACCATCCAATTTGTAAAAGTTCTACTTATATATTGAGCAAAAATACACTTCCTGTAGTTTCTAGTCATTTATTCTAGATGGTCTTCTGTAACAAAATGGAATGTCTTTCTTTTGCACATTTAGAATTGAAGTTATGAAGGCAGATAAGAATTAGATACTAAACTCAAAAAGTTTACAGTGTGATCGGAAAGATGTTTAGCATGATTCACACAAAATAAAAGTATGTACTACATGCTGCAGAATACATAGTAGATGTATTAAAGACATTTTGTTCTCTTAAAGGCTCACCTGAATTGGGACTTGAAGAAAAAGAGATATTTGGACTGAGCAATAGTAAAAGCATAGAAATATGAAACAGTGTGACACATTCAAGTGAAATATGGCAAGAGTGAAAACGGCATGTGGTGTAGTGATGGGAAAGAAGACTAGAGAAGGAACTATAGATCATACACAGGCCCAGATTTTGAAGAGTCTTGTGTTCTTATTATATGGAATACAATGGATAGTCATTGAGGTATTTTAAGCAGGGAAGTAACTTGATCACATTTTCTTTTTAGTCAGATCACCCTTGGCAGCAGGTAAAGGGAGAAAGTAAAGCAAACCTAGAATCCAGGAGCCTATTTAGGTTACTAAGGTAATTCAGGAAAACTTTGGGGGGGGGTCTGTACTTAAGAAAGAAATGGGGGAGAGGGAGAGGGATGAAGAGAAAAGAAAAAAGGAAAGGAAAGACAGGAAGAAAGACAAAGACAGAAAAACTAAAAAGAAGACAGGAAGAAAGACAGAAAGTAAGGGAAGAAAGAATGAGAGAAAAAGAGAGAGAGTGAGAAGATGTAGATGGGAGTGGAGAGGTGGGGAGGGAGGGAGATGGATAATGGACACAAGAGATGAACAGAAGAGAGTGATATCAACAGCCTTGGTTTTTTTTGTTTTGTTTTGTTTTTTGTGGTACGCAGGCCTCTCACTGTCGTGGCCTCTCCCGTTGCGGAGCACAGGCTCCAGATGCTCAGGCTCAGCGGCCATGGCTTACGGGCCCAGCCGCTCCGCGGCATGTGGGATCTTCCCGGACCGGGGCACAAACCCGTGTCCCCTGCATCGGCAGGTAGACTCTCAACCACTGCGCCACCAGGGAAGCCCCATCAACTGCCTTGGTTTTAACTTTACCATACGTTAGAATCACCTGGAAAGTTTTAAAGAAATATTTGTTCCCCGCCACCCCCCCAGATTCTGATTGTCACAGGGTGTCACCTGGGCATCAAGATTTTTAAAAGCTCCCCAAGGGATTCTAATTGTGTGGCAAAATTTGAGAACCACTGATCTATATCATCACCTATTGAATAGGTGATGGTTTTCAACCTTCTATTTATGTGCCACCAAGAAGTGGACAAAATGTTATAAATGTGTTCTGATTAGGGAAAAGTAGGAAAATTACTTCCTTGGATCAAGACACTATTCTTTATTAATGAAGCCTAATATAGAATTTATTTACCATTTTGGTAGTTATATCCCATTGTCTCACACAGTGAGTCTGTAAATAACTAAAACCTACATGCCTCTTTCATAAGAATTATGTTAAACAAGGTCTCCTCTCTTGCCCACATTTGCAGTTGATTTTTTAAAGGCAATTTTTAAGAGAAGTTTTAGGTTCACAATAAAATTGAGAGAGAGGTACACAGATTCCCCATATACTTCCTGCCTCCACACCTACATAGCCTCCCTCATTTTCAACATTACTCACCAGGATGGTACATTTTTTCTAAGAATGAACCTACACTGACACATTATAATCACCCAGAGTCTGTGGTTTATGTTGGGGTTCCCTCTTGGTGTTGTACATTGTATTGGTTTGGACGAATGCATAATGACATATATCCATCATTATGATATCATCAGAGTATTTTCACCAGCCTAAAAAGTCTCTGGCTCTGCTTCTTCATCTCTCCCTCCCAAACCTCTAGCAAACCTGCTCTTTTTATTGTTTCCATAGTATTATCTTTTCCAGAAAGTCACATAGTTAGAATCATACAGTATATGTAACCTCCTCAGATTGGCTTCTTTCTTCACTTAGTAATGAACATTTAAGTTTCCTCATGTCTTTTCATGGCTTAGTAGCTCATTTCTCTTTAGCAATGAACAATATTTCATTGTCTGGACATGCTACAGTTTATTTATCCATTCCCTACTGAAAGACATGTCAGTTGCTTCCAACTTTTCGCAATTATGAAAAAAGCTTCTATAAACATCCATGCGTGGATTTTTGTGTAGACATAAGTTTTCCACTCCTTTAGGTAAATACCAAGGAACGTGATTGCTACATCATATGGTAAGAATTTGTTTAGTTTTGCAAGAAAACACCAAACCATCTTTCAGAGTGGCTGTACCAATTTGCCTTCCCACCAGCAATAAATGAGAGTTTCTGTTACTTCTCATCTTTGCTAGCATTTGGTGTTGTCAGTGTTCTGAATTTTGGCCATTCTAATAGGTGTGCAGTGATATCTCATTGTTGTTTGAATTTGCATTTCCCTGATGATGTGATGTACAGCTTCTTTTCATATGCTTATCTGACATCTGTGTATCTTCTTCAGTAAGCTATTACGGTCTTTGCTCCATTTTATTTTTTTAACATCTTTATTGGAGTATAATTGCTTTACAATGGTGTGTTAGTTTCTGCTGTATAACAAAGTGAATCAGCTATACATATACATATATCCTCATATCTCCTCCCTCTAACATCTCCCTCGCACCCTCCCTATCCCAACCCTCTTGGTGTACACAAAGCACTGAGTTGATCTCCCTGTGCTATGCGGCTTCTTCCCACTAGCTGTCTATTTTACATTTGGTAGTGTATATATGTCCATGCCACTCTCTCACTTCGTCCCAGCTTACCCTTCCCCCTCCCCGTGTCCTTAAGTCCACTCTCTACGACTGCATCTTTATTCCTCTCCTGGCCCTAGGTTCTTCAGAGCATTCTTTTTTTTTTTTAATTCCATACATACATGTGTTAGCATACGGTATTTGTTTTTCTCTTCCTGACTTACTTCACTCTGTATGACAAACTCTAGGTCGATCCACCTCACTACAAATAACTCAATTTCGTTTCTTTTTATGGCTGAGTAATATTCCATTGTATATATGTGCCACATCTTCTTTATCCATTCATCTGTTGATGGGCCCTTAGGTTGCTTCCATGTCCTGGTTTCTGTAAATAGAGCTGCAATGAACATTTTGGTACGTGACTCTTTTTGAATTACGGTTTTCTCAGGGTATATGCCCAGTAGTGGGATTGCTGGGTCATATGGTAGTTCTATTTTTAGTCTTTTAAGGAACCTCCATACTGTTCTCCATAGTGGCTGTATCAATTTACATTCCCACCAACAGTGCAAGAGGGTTCCCTTTTCTCCACACCCTCTCCAGCATTTGTTGTTTGTAGATTTTCTGATGATGCCCATTCTAACTGGTGTGAGGTGATAACTCACTGTAGTTTTGATTTGCATTTCTCTAATAATTAGTGATGTTGAGCAGCTTTTCATGTGCTTCTTGGCCATCTGTATGTCTTCTTTGGAGAAATGTCTCTTTAGGTCTTCTGCCCATTTTTGGATTGGTTTGTTTTTTTAACATTGAGCTGCATGAGCTGTTTATATATTTTGGAGATTAATAGTTCGTCTGTTGATTCGTTTGCAAATATTTTCTCCCATTCTGACGGTTGTCTTTTCGTCTTGTTTATGGTATACTTTGCTATGCAAAAGCTTTTAAGTTTCATCAGGTCACATTTGTTTATTTTTGTTTTTATTTCCATTTCTCTAGGAGGTGGGTCCAAAAGGATCTTGCTGTGATTTATGTCCTAAAGTGTTCTGCCTATGTTTTCCTCTAAGAGTTTGATAGTATCTGGCCTTACATTTAGGTCTTTAATCCATTTTGAGTTTATTTTTGTGTATGGTGTTAGGGAGTGTTCTAATTTCATTCTTTTACATGTAGCTGTCCAGTTTTCCCCGCACCACTTATTGAAGAGGGTGTCTTTTCTCCACTGCATATTCTTGCCTCCTTTATCAAAGATAAGGTGACCATTTGTGTGTGGGTTTATCTCTGTGCTTTCTATCCTGTTCCATTGATCTATGTTTCTGTTTCTGTGCCAGTAGCATACTGTCTTGATTACTGTAGCTCTGTAGTATAGTCTGAAGGCAGGGAGCCTGATTCCTGCAGCTCCGTTTTTCTTTCTCAAGATTGCTGTGGCTATTCGGGGTCTTTTGTGTTTCCATACAAATTGTGAAGCTTTTTGTTCTAGTTCTGTGAAAAATGTCAGTGGTAGTTTGATAGGGATTGCATTGATTCTGTAGATTGCTTTGGGTAGTAGAGTCATTTTCACAATGTCGATTCTTCCAATCCAAGAACATGGTATATCTCTGCATCTATTTGTATCATCTTTAATTTCTTTCATCAGTGTGTTATAATTTTCTGCATACAGGTCTTTTGTCACCTTAGGTAGGTTCATTCCTAGATATTTTATTCTTTTTGTTGCAGTGGTAAATGGGAGTATTTTCTTAATTTCACTTTCAGATTTTTCATCATTAGTGTATAGGAATGCAAGAGATTTCTGTGCATTAATTTTGTATCCTGTTCCATTACCAAATTCGTTGATTAGCTCTAGTAGTTTTCTGGTAGTATCTTTAGGATTCTCTATATATAGTATCATGTCATCTGCAAACAGTAACAGTTTTACTTCTTCTTTTCCGATTTGGATTCCTTTTATTTCTTTTTCTTCTCTAATGGCTGTGCCTAAAACTTCCAAAACTATGTTGAGTAATAGTGGTAAGAGTGGGCAACCTAGTCTTGTTCCTGATCTTAGTGGAAATGGTTTCTGTTTTTCACTATTGAGGATGATGTTGGCTGTGGGTGTGTCATATATGGCCTTTATTATGTTGAGGAATGTTCCTTCTATGTCTACTTTCTGGAGGGTTTTTATCATAAATGCATGTTGAATTTGTCGAAAGCTTTTTCTACATCTATTGAGATGATCATAATGGTTTTTCTCCTTCAATTTGTTAATATGGTGTATCACATTGATTGATTTGAGTATATTGAAGAATCCTTACATTCCTGGGATAAACCCCACTTAATCATGGTGTATGTACTTTTAATGTGCAGTTAGATTCTGTTTGCTACTATTTTGTTGAGGATTTTTGCCTCGATTTTCAGCAGTGATATTGGCCTGTAGTTTTCTTTCTTTGTGACATCTTTGTCTGGTTTTGGTATCACCGTGATGGTGGCCTCATGGAATGAGTTTGGTAGTGTTCTTCCCTCTTCTATATTTTGGATGAATTTGATAAGGATAGGTGTTAGCTCTTCTCTAAATGTTTCATAGAATTTGCCTGTGAAGCCATCTGGTTCTGGACTTTTGTTTGTTGGAAGATTTTTAATCACTGTTTCAATTTCAGTGCTTGTGAGTGGTCTGTTCATATTTTCTATTTCTTTCTGGTTCAGTCTCAGAAGGTTGTGCATTTCTTAGAATTTTTCCATTACTTCCAGGTTGTCCATTTTATTGGCACAGAGTTGCTTGTAGTAATCTGTCATGATCCTTTGTATTTCTGCAGTGTCAGTTGTTACTTCTCCTTTTTCATTTCCAATTCTATTGATTTGAGTCTTCTCCTTTCTTTTCCTTGATGAGTCTGGCTAATGGTTTATCAATTTTGCTTGTTTTCTCAAAGAACCAGATTTTAGTTTTATTCATCTTTGCTATCATTTCCTTCACTTCTTTTTCATTTATTTCTGACCTGATCTTTATGATTTCTTTCCTTCTGCCAACTTTGAGGGTTTTTTGTTCTTCTTTCTCTAATTGCTTTAGGTTTATGGTTAGGTTGTGTTTTGAGATGTTTCTTCTTTCTTAAGGTAGGATTTTATTGCTATATACTTCTCTCTTAGAACTGCTTTTGCTGCATCCCGTAGGTTTTGGGTCGTCATGTTTTCATTATCATTTGTTTCTAGGTATTTTTTGATTTCCTTTTTGATTTCTTCAGTTATCTCTTGGTTATTAAGTATTGTATGGTGTAGCTTCCATGTTTTTGTATTTTTTACAGATTTTTTCCTGTAATTGATGTCTACTCTCATAGCGTTGTGGTCAGAAAAGATACTTGATGTGATTTCAATTTTCTTTAATTTACCAAGGCTTGATTTGTGACCCAAGATATGATCTATCCTGGAGACTGTTCGGTGAGCACTTGAGAAGAATGTGTATTCTGCTGTTTTTGGTTGTAATGTCCTATAAATATCAATTAAGTCCATCTTGTTTAATGTATCATTTAAATCTTGTGTTTCCGTATTTATTTTCATTTTGGATGATCTGTCCATTGGTGAAAGTGGGGTGTTAAAATCCCCTACTATGATTGTGTTACTGCCGATAGTATGGCTGATAGTATTTGCCTTATGTATTCAGGTGCTCCTGTGTTGGGTGCATAAACATTTACAATTGTTATATCTTCTTCTTGGATTGATCCCTTGATCATTATGTAGTGTCCTACTTTGTCTCTTGTACTAGTCTTTGTTTTAAAGCCTATTTTGTCTGATATGAGAACTGCTACTCCAGCTTTGTTTTGATTTCCGTTTTCATGGAATATCTTTTTCCATCCCCTCACTTTCAGTCTGTATGTGTCCCTAGGTCTGAAGTGGGTCTCTTCTAGACAGCATATATACTGGTCTTGTTTTTGTATCCATTCAGCCAGTCTAACTCTTTTGGTTGGAGCATTTAATCCATTTACATTTAAAGTAATTATTGATATGAATGTTGCTGTTACCATTTTCTTAATTGTTTTGGATTTGTTATTTTTGGTCTTTTCCTTCTCTTGTGTTTCCTTCCTAGAGAAGTTCCTTTAGCATTTGCTGTAAAGCCAGTTTGGTGGTGCTGAATTCTCTTAGCTTTTGCTTGTCTGTAAAGGTTTTAATTTGTCCATCAAATCTGAATGAGATCCTTGCTGGTTAGAGTAATCTTGGTTGTAGGTTTTTTTCCTTCATCACTTTAAATATGCCCTACCACTCCCTTCTGGCTTGCAGAGTTTCTGCTGAAAGATCAGCTGGTAACCTATGGGAATTCCCTTGTGTGTTATTTGTTGTTTTTCCCTTGCTGCTTTTAATATTTTTTCTTTTTATTTAACGTTTGACATTTTGATTAATATGTGTTTTGTCGTGTTTCTCCTTGGATTTATCCTGTATGGGACTCTCTGTGCTTCCTGGACTTGATTAAGTATTTCCTTTCCCTTATTAGGGAAGTTTTCAACTATGATCTCTTCAAATATTTTCTCAGTCCCTTTCTTTTTCTCTTCTTCTTCTGCGTCCCCTATAATTCGAATGTTGGTGCATTTAATGTTGTCCCAGAGATCTCTGAGCTTGTCCTCAATTCTTTTCATTCTTTTTTCTTTATTCTGCTCTGCAGTATTTATTTCCACTATTTTATGTTACAGGTCACTTATCCATTCTCCTGCCTCATTTATTCTGCTATTGATCCCTTCTAGAGAATTTTTAATTTCATTTTTTGTGTTGTTCATCACTGTTTGTTTGCCTTTAGTTCTTCTAGGTCCATGTTAAACATTTCTTGTATTTTCTCCATTCTATTTCCAAGATTTTGATCATCTTTACTATTATTATTCTGATTTCTTTTTCAGGTAGACTGCCTATTTCCTCTTCACTGGTTAGATCTGGTGGATTTTTGCTTTACTCCTTCATCTGCTGTGTGTTTCTCTGTCTTCTCATTTTGCTTCATTACTGTGTTTGCGGTCTTCTTTTCATGGGCTGCAGGTTTGTAGTTCCCGTTGTTTCTGGTGTCTGTCCCCAGTGGCTAAGGTTGATTCAGTGGGTTGTGTAGGCTTCCTGGTGGAAGGGACTAGTGCCTGTGTTCTGGTGGGTAAGGCTGGATCTTGTCTTTCTGGTGGGCAGGTCCACGTCTGGTGGTGTGTTTTGCGGTGTCTGTGGCCTTATTATGATTTTAGGCAGCCTCTCTGCTAATGGATGGGGTTTTGTTCCTGCCTTGCTAGTTGTTTGGCATAGGGTATCCAGCACTGTAGCTTGCTGGTCGTTGAGTGGAGCCAAGTCTTGGCGTTGAGACGTAGATCTCTTGGAGATTTTCACCATTTGATATCACGTGGAACTGGGAGGTATCTTGTGAACCAGTGTCCTGAACTTGGCTCTCCCACCTCAGAGGCACTGCCCTGATGCCTGGCTGCAGCAGCAAGAGCCTGTCATCCACATGGCTCAGAATAAAAGGGAGAAAAAAAAAAGAAAGAAAGGAAGAAGATAAAATAAAATAAAGTAAAATAAAATAAAGTTATAAAAATAAAAACTAAAAAATAATTATTAAAAAATTTTTGGAAAGTAATAAAAAAAGAAAGAAAGAAGAGAGCAATGAAACCAAAAAACAAATCCACCAATGATAACAAGTGCTAAAAATTATACTAAAAAACAAAACAAAGCAAAAAGAACCGACAGACAGAACCCTAGGACAAATGGTAAAAGCAAAGCTATACAGACCAAATCACACACAGAAGTATACACATACACACTCACAAAAAGAGAAAAAGGTAAAAAAAAAAAATATATATATATATATATATATATATATATATATATATATATATATATATATATATAATTGCTCTCCCAAAGTCCACCTCCTCAATTTGGGATGATTCGTTGTCTATTCAGGTATTCCACAGATGCAGGTACATCAAGTTGATTGTGGAGATTTAATCTACTCCTCCTGAGGCTGCTGGGAGAAATTTCCCTTTGTCTTCTTTGTTCACACAGCTCCTGGGGTTCAGCTTTTGGATTTGGACCCTCCTCTGCGTGTAGGTCGCCTGAGGGCATCTGTTCTTCACTCAGACAGGACGGGGTTAAAGGAGCAGCTGATTTGGGGGCTCTGGTTCACTCAGGCCGGGGGGAGAGAGATGTATGGAGTGCGGGGCAAGCCTGCGGTGGCAGAGGCAGGTGTGACGTTGCACCAGCCTGAGGCATGCCGTGTGTTCTCCCGGGGAAGTTGTCCCTGGATCACGGGACCCTGGCAGTAGCAGGCTGCACAGTCTCCCAGGAGGGGAGGTGTGGATAGTGACCTGTGCTTGCACACAGGCTTCTTAGTGGCGGCAGCAGCAGCCTTAGCGTCTCATGACCGTCTCTGGGTTCCGCGCTGATAGCCACAGCTCGTGCCCGTCTCTGGAGCTCCTTTAAGCGGCACTCTTAATCCCTTCTCCTCACGCACCAGGAAACAAAGAGGGAAGAAAAAGTCTCTTGCCTCTTCGGCAGGTCCAGACATTTTCCCGGACTCCCTCCCGGCTAGCCGTGGCACACTAGCCTCTTCAGGCTGTGTTCAGTCAGCCAACCCCAGTCCTCTCCCTGGGATCCAACCTCCGAAGCCCGAGCCTCAGCTCCCAGCCCCCATCTGCCCCAGCGGGTGAGCAGACAATCCTCTTGGGCTGGTGAGTGTTGGTCAGCATGGAATCTCTGTGTGGGAATCTCTCCACTTTGCCCTCCGCACCCCTGTTGCTGCATTCTCTTCCATGGCTCTGAAGCTTCACTCCTCTGCCACCTGCTGTCTCTGCCCGCAAAGGGGCTTCTTAGTGTGTGGGAACCTTTACATACCTCACAGCTCCCTCCCACTGGTGCAGATCCTGTCCCTATTCTTTTGTCTCTGTTTTTTCTTTTGTCTTTTGCCCTTCCCAGGTACGTGGGGGAGTTTCTTGCCTTTTGGGAGGTCTGAGGTGTTCTGCCAGTATTCAGTAGGTGTTCTGTAGGAGCTGTTCCACATGTAGATGTATTTCTGATGTATTTGTGGGGAGGAAGATGATCTCCATGTCTTACTCTTCTGCCATCTTGAAGCTCCTATCCCGATTTTTCCTTTTATGGCTGTTAGCATTTGACTTATGTATTGAGGTGCTCCTGTGTTGGCTGTATCAATATTTGTAATTGTTATATTGTCTTATTGGATTGATCCCTTTATCATTATGTAGTGTCCTTTGTCTTTTGTAACTATCTTTATTTTAAAGTCTATTTTTTTCTGATTTGAGTATTCCTACTCCAGCTCTCTTGTGATTTCCATTTGCATGGAATATCTTTTTCCATCCCCTCACTTTCAGTCTGTATGCATCCCTAGGTCTGAAGTGGGTTTCTTGTAGACAGCATATATAAGGGTCTTATTTTTGTATCCATTCAGCCAGTCTGTGTCTTTTGGTTGAAGCATTTAATCCATTTACATTCAAGGTGATTATTGATATGTATGTTCCTATTACCATTTTCTTAATTGATTTGTGTTTGTTTTTGTGGGTCTTTTTCTTCTGTTGTGTTTCCCACTTAGAGAAGTTCCTTTAGCATTTGTTGTAAAGCTGGTTTGGTTGTGCTGAATTCACATAGCTTTTGCTTGTCTGTAAAGCTTTTGATTTCTCCACTGAATCTGAATGAGATCCTTGATGGGTAGCGTATTCTTGGTTGTACTTTTTTCCCTTTCATTATTTTAAATATATCCTGCCACTCCCTTCTGCCTTGCATAGTTTCTGCTGGAAGATCAGCTGTTAACCTTATGGGGATTCCCTTGTAAGTTATATGTTGCTTTTCCCTTGCTGTTTTTAATATCTTTTCTTAGTATTTAATTTTTGATAGTTTCAGTAATATGTGTCTCGGTGTGTTTCTCTTTGGGTTTATCCTGTATGGGACTCCCTGCGCCTCTTGGACTTGATTGACTATTTCCTTTTCTGTGTTAGAGAAGTTTCGACCATAATCTCTTCAAATATTTTCTCAAACCCTTTTTTTCCCTCTTCTTCTTCTGGGACCCCTATAATTCTAATGTTGGTGCATTTAATGTTGTCCCAGAGGTCTCTGAGACTGTCCTCAATGCTTTTCATTCTCTTTTCTTTATTCTGCTCTGCAGCAGTTATTTCCACTATTTTATCTTCCAGGTCACTTATCCATTCTTCTGTCTCAGTTATTCTGCTATTGATTTCTTCTAGAGTATTTTTTAATTTCAGTTATTGTGTTGTTCATCACTGTTTGTTTTCTCTTTAGTTCTAGATCCTTGTTAAATGTTTCTTGTATTTTCTCCATTCTGTTTCTGAGATTTTGGATCACCTTTACTATCATTACTCTGAATTCTTTTTCAGGTAAGTTGCCTATTTCGTCTTCATTTATTTGGTCTTGTTGCTTCTTCATCTGTAACATATTTTTTTGTATTTAATTTTTTTTTGATGGGTGTGGCTGTATTCCTGTCTTACTGGTTGCTTGGCCTGATGCATCCAGCACTGGAGTTTACAGGCAGTTGGATAGAGCTGGCTCTTTGTGCCGAGTTGAGGACCTCCAAGAGCCTCACTCTGATTAATATTCCTTGGGGTCTGAGGTTCTCTCTTATTTCAGCAGTTTGGACTCAGAGTTCCCACCACAGGAGCTTGGGCCCGGCCTCCAGCATGGGAACCAAGATCTCGTGAGCCATGTGATGAGGCAAAAAAAAAAAAAAGTAAAAAAGAAAAAAAAGGAGCAGTATGATAACAAAGAATAAAAAACAAATAAAATTAGAAAGAAAACATATATATTAGGAAAAATAAAAATATAATTGAAAAAATACAAGAAGGTAAAACAAAACCACAACAGAAAAAAGGAAAAAAGGGGGAACAAGCAAAAAGGAGCAGAACAATAACAAAGTATAAAGAATAAAATAAAATTAGAAAATAAAAGATTTATTAGAAAAAATAAAAATAAATAAATCAACACAATGAATCAACAACAAGTAAAACAGAAACCCAGTGTAAAAGAGGAAAGAAGAAGAAAAAAAAAAACTTGGCTATGGAGGGGCAGAATTTAGGCGGAGGTGGAACTTAGGCACGGGTGGGGTTTAGGGTGGGGCGGGACCTGGGCATGGGGGTGTGACATTTGAGAGTAGGGCAGAGCCTAGGCTCAGGACCCACCTAGCTGGAAAGGGCCTTTGGGGCGGGGCCTAGGTGGGGCTACGTTCAAGCATTGGGCAGGGCCTCTGCTTAGGACCCACCCAGAAGTGGAGGCAGCATGTCCAAAGGGCTGCCTCTGGAGTGTGGAGTTCGGGAGTTTTGAGGTAGGGCCCTAGTGAGGGTATGTGGGTGGGCTTTAGGCCCAGTACTGTAGAAGGGGTTCTTGGAGGCGGTCTCTAAGTATAGAGGTAGGGCCTTGGGTGGGGGTGTAAGGGTGGGGCTTGGGCTCTGAGCAGCAGGAGGAAGGGCAGAAGGGCAGAAGATTAGACCCTGGAGCCCAACAGGCTCCCCTGTACCTAAGTGGACAGGGAAAGCACTGGCCCCATTCCCTTCTCTTCCTTCACGCCCCTTTCCCACCATCTCCCCCAGGGTTTCCCCCCATCGATGCCGGACCCCTAACCATGGGTGGATCCCACTGGGTGTAGAAACTCCTCCCCTCCTCCAGCCACCCCTCAGGGATGCCAGTCCCCTCCCACCTCCACTTCTCCTCCTCCCTCACTCTCCCCCCATGCCCCACATCTTACCCAGTCACTGTGGGTTCCTCCTGTCCCCTTAGGTGTCCATGGTCCCCCGTAGGTTCCTGGTAGGTGCCCTAGTTTTGTGGAGATGTAAATTCTGCATCCTCCTAGTCCGCCATCTTGACTCCTCTCCCTGGTGTTGTATTTTAAAGGGCATCACACCCAGGACCATTTAGATTTTTTCCTATGTTATCTTCCAAGAGTTTTATAGTTCTGTATTTTACGTTTAATACTATGACCCGTTTTGAGTTAGTTTTCGTAAAGGGTGTCAGGTCTGTTTCTGTTGTACTTTTCATTCCCTTATGACCAGGATGGTTGAAGAATTCTTAAGCTTTTAATTTACAGGAATTTTCAAAGAAGTCTTCTGATAGAGGCCCGATAGAAAAGTCCACTTAAAGGTATTTAGTCAGCAGGTCTTCTACAAGCTGCAATTTAGAATATGGTAAACATAGAGGTTGGGAAATGACCACCAATATTCCTGTCTTGGGAGAAAAATGCTATTTAATTATCTTGATGAGTTGAATAAATGTTATTTTGTTTAAAGCATTTTGACTTCAACTTCAGGGGTCTGAAAATCTCAGACGTTCAGGTATTACCAAACAATAAAATACTGTTGAACCAATTAAGGGATGTGAATGCCATGTTCCTGAAAACTGATGGCAAGTTACAGATAAACTGTGAAATTTGCTAATACTATTTCACTGGATTTCATTTAGAAGAACTCTAGTAGACAAAGGCTTTTGGTTCAAGATGTTTTATTATAGACTTTTCTTCCCAAAGTGGATATTTTCTAAGTTATAGACTTAAGCGAAAAAACATTTTTTTTGTAAAACTCAAAGACATTTTTAACTGTAGCAAGAACAGGATTTTTACCATGAGTAAAGAAGGCATATGGGAGTTCTGAAGACTCCTTTTGGAAAATAATTATTGAAGAATTATAAAACTAATTAAAACAGTCACTTTCAACTTTGAAAGTTGAAGATTTTTTAAGGTTCATCCTAATAAAAATTTTGCAAGCAGATGAAGTTTGTCTTTTCTGGGCCTGCTATCCCTGTTCAGTTCTCTGGCCTCTTCTACCTTCTGCTATACCTTACTCCAGGATATCTACTCCCCTTATATACCGTTTCCAGAGGCTGCCTTCCCATCTTCTACCTATCACTAACATGTCAAACCTGAGCCTTTGGGCAGCATATTTCAGGCTGTCTTCTTTCAAATAGCCTGCTTTGAATCTTATTCTCTCAGCATCCTCATCAAAAATTGATTAATTTCCTATAAGTAATTTCTATTGCTGGTGTATATTTTTTAATATTTTACTTCATCTTGAGGGGCCATTCACAGAAAAGAACATGCAAATGTCCAATAAATATATGCTTGTAGGATTTATCACTAGTAGGCAGGGGTCTGGGAGGGTGAATTATCATAACACAATCTGACCCACCCACATTTACCTTTTAGTTTTCACTAACCTCCCTCACGTTCACTCTCCTCCTACCAAGATGGCTTTGCTGCTGTTCTCTAAAAACTGCAGGCATGCTCCTCCTTCTTTCACTTGCTGTTTTCTGTTATATTGAGATTGAAACCTTCTCTGACTATCCTATTTAAAATTTCACGCTTTCTTCCTGGATACTCTCTAGTCTCCTCCCCTGCTTTATTTTTCTCATGACACTTATCTCCACCCGGCATACTATTGATTGACTGATATATTATCTATCTACCACCACTAAAATTAAGCTCTATAAGAGTAAAAAGTTTTTAGGTCTGCTTTGATAACTGCTTGATTCCATATATAACACAGTGCCTGTCAAGTAATATCCCCCAAATACTTGCTGAATGCGTGAATTAAACCCTTTTGGAAAGGAATATGGCAGTACTTATTCATACTAAAAATGAGCAGATTCTTTCACTCATCACTCCTACTTGTAAATTAAAGTTGGCTGCATATTATTTTGGACTCTTCCCATTGAGAGGTGAGGTTTATGCCCCTCCCTTTGAATCTAGGTAGACTCTATGACTGATTGACCAATAGAATATGGTTGAAGGAACACTGCCAATTTCAGAACCAAGCCTTAAGAGATTAGCAGTTTCCATTTCTGTTCTCTGAGAAACTTGCTTTTAGAACCAGCCACCATACTGTATGAAGCCTAAGCAGTCCACAGAGAGTCCAGGTGGAAAGGAATTGAAATTTTTGGTTAATAGTCCCATCTGAGTGCACAGCTAACAGCCAGCAACAACTTGCCAGCTATTTGAGTGAGCTGTTTGGAAAAGAATTCTTTAACCCCATTTGAGCTACCCCAGCTTAAGCTACATGAATTGTTCTGCTGAGTTCTGTCCAAATTATAAATTCATGAGCTGTTTTAGGGTGATTTGTTATATAAAGATTGGTAACTGGAACACCACTTTTAATGAATCTCCCTTAGAGAAATAAGATCACCAGAACATAAGAATAGATGTACACAGGGATGTTTCTAGGTTGATCTTTATGAGAGTCCAGGAAAAAAAAAAAAGAGGAAAGCAAGAAAATAAACTAGAAACAACAACATGAATACTCATCAATGCATTATGGTTAAAAAATAGCTTTATTCTATAACACATAATTATCAGTTTCATTTCTGTACACTAACAATGAACAATCTGAAAAGGAAATTACAAAGACAATTCCATTAGCAATAGTATTAAAAAGAATAAAAAAGAATTAACCAAGCAGGTGAAAGTCTTGTACAGTGAAAAGTACAGAACATTGCTGAAAGAAATTAAAGACATAAATAAATGGAAACACATCCCATGTTCATGGATTGGAAGACTTAATATTGTTAAGATGTCAGTATTACCCAAAGTGATCTGCAGATTCAATGCAATCCCTATTAAAATCCCAATGACATTTTTTTTGCAGAAATAGAAAAACCCATACTAAAATTCTTATGGGATCTCAAGGGATCCCAAATAGCCAAAAGAATCTTGAAAAAGAAGAACAAAGCTGGGGACTCACACTTACTGATTTTCAAATTTATTACAAAGCTACAGTAATTAAAACAGTGTGTTATTGGCATAAAGACAGACATATAGACCAAACGGTATAGATAGGGTCAAATGATTTTTGACAAGGGTGCCAAGACCATTCAATGGGAAAATGACAGTCTTTTCAACAACTGATGCTGAGGAAACTGGATTTCCACATGCAAAACAATGAAATTGGACCCTTACCAAACAACATATACAATAATTAACCCCAAATGGATCAAAAACTTAAATGTAAGACCTAAAACTATAAAACTTTTAGAAGAGAGTGTAGGGCAAAAGATGCACAACATTGAATTTGGCAATGATTTCTTGGCTATGACACCAAAGGCACAACAGTAAAAGAAAGATAAGA
This sequence comes from Hyperoodon ampullatus, assembly GCF_949752795.1. Classification (NCBI taxonomy): domain Eukaryota; kingdom Metazoa; phylum Chordata; class Mammalia; order Artiodactyla; family Ziphiidae; genus Hyperoodon; species Hyperoodon ampullatus. The sequence goes on from NC_136917.1 coordinate 148,529,462, forward strand.
TAGACAAATTGGACTTCACAAAAATATTTAAATTATGTGCAATAAAAGCCACTATCAATAGAATAGAAAGGCAATCCTAAGAATGGGAGAAAACATTTGCAAATCATGTATCTGATAAGGAATTAATACCCAGTATATATTAAAAAAACTCCTAAAACTCAACAACAGCAAAACAAGCAACCTGATTCACCAATGGGCAAGGAACTTCAGTAGATATTTCTTTGAAGAAGATACACAAATGGCCAATAAGCACATACAAAGATGCTCAACATCACTAATCATTAGGGAAATGCAAATTAAAACTGCAGCAAGATACCACCTCACACCCATTAGGGTGGCTACTATCAAAAAACAAACAAACAAACAACCAGAAAACAACAAATGTTGGTGAGGATGGGGTGAAATTGGAACTTTGTGCATTGTTGGTGGGAATGTAAACTGGTACAGCCACCGCAGAAAATAGTATAGCAGTTCCTCAAAAAATAAAAAATAGAATTACCATATGATCCAACAGTTCCATTTCTGAATATATACCCAAAAATATTGAAACAGGGTCTCGAAGAGATACTTGTACACCCATGTTCATAGCAGCGTTATTCACAGTAGTCAAAATATGGAAGCAACCGAGGTGTCCAACAACAGGTAAATAAATAAACAAAACGTGGTATATACATCCAAAAGAATATTAATAACCCTTTAAAAAGGAAGGAAACTTTGACATATGTTATAATATGGATGAACCTTGAGGACAGTATGCTAAGTGAAATAAGCCAGTCACAAAGACGAATACTGTGATTCCACTTATATGATGTACTTAGAGTAGTCAAAACCATAGAGACAAAAAGTAGAATTGTAGTTTACAGGAGCTGGGAGGAATGGGGTGATTATTGTTTAATGGGTACAGTTTCTGTTTTACAAGATGAAAATAATTATGGAAATAGAGGGTGATGATCATTGCACAGGATGATCATTGCGCAACCTTATGAATGTATTTCATTCCTCTGAACTGTACAGTTAAAAATGGTTAAGATGGTAAATTTTATAAATTTATAAATTTTATGTGTATTTTACTAAAATAAAAAAATTTTAATGACTCTATTATCGACTTATTTTGGTATTATTATAAATGAGTTAAAGCTATATATATCAGCATAGAAAGATACCCAGAATACATTGATAAATTAAAAAAGCAAGTTTCAGTGTAAAATGGTCAGTATAATTTCATGTACATAAAAAAGAAAACACTATGTTTTACATAGTTATATAAGCATAAAAAACATAAAGAATGTATACACCAAATTATTAACACTGATTTTGTCAAGAGAATGAGATTGGGTAGAGGAGATGGGGACAATTTTTTTTTCTTTAATTGCTTCTATATTGTTTGAATTGTTTCAAAAACCCCCAAATACTGCACTAGAAATTTAAAATGTATATATCTTGGGTTTCAAAGAAAATGGTAGTGATATGCGTATATGAGTCCAGGTGTTTGTTTATTGGGGAACTTTCTTAGAACTGCTGCTCCGTTCCAGGAGAATGGCTTCTCCATGGATGAGAGGCTGAGGAGAGGACCTCAGGAGTTATGACACTGAACAAGATTTTCCTCCATTCCTTCTGCCAAGGCTTTGATGGTGGCACCAACACTAACTAGGGTGACTAGAAGAAAAAGGAAAAGGAATGCTCCTATTCTAGTGCAGATAGCCTTCCTAAGTGTTAGGAGAGGGAAACTCTTTAATACTTGTATAACAAGCCTTTGGTGGTTTTGGAACCTGGTTCAAGGGATTTTCAAGTGGAAAACAAGATCTGTCTAGTCACTTATTTTGGAAGTGGTCTCTGACTTCTTTTTTGTGGGATCTTCATAGAAATAGGTTCTCAGAGAGTTGATTAGTGGATAATTTTACCACATGTGTAAATGGGGAGAATACTTTTATAATATAGTGATTTATTTGGTGTGGGGAGAAGTGATTGGTGAAAAGGGGGCATGCTTTGAAGCCTCGGGATCTCTCTTTCATTAGTGGTGAGGCTGTGGACAGAGTTAAAAGTCTAGGAATCAAAAGAACTGTGCTCTGATCCTAGTTCTGCTGGTGATTAGCTGACTTTAAGCAAAATTTACCCACTTTGTGACTCTGTTTCCTTACCTGTATATGGAGACATGACAGAAGAAAGATTGTCTTTCACTGCCTACATAAAATGATCACAGTATTGCTTCCTTACAGGATTTTATAAAAATAAGTTATGTCTTGCTATTGCAGCAGCTAGATGGCACTATCACCTTTAACATTTGTTTTAATATTGATAATTTGAATTTAATTGCAGCTGGTACTGAGTGTGCTGTACTTCTTTCTTTCTGTGATAGCGTTTAGATGAAAAGGAATGTAGCTATGTTGCTTTGAAACACTTTGGATCTCTTCATAGAAGATTCATCATAGATACGCCTGAAGTTTTTTAGAAAACCCAAAGTCATCCTTTAGTAGAGGATAGAATCACTCTATTCTGGTCACACCTGGGGTCATAGTTGCCCTAGTTTCATCAGAGTTCTTTCTTTTCACCCCGGATGACATGCTTACAGGCCTAGCCTGAGGGAGTAAAATTATGTGAGAAGGGTTGTGTTTATTCAAGAAAGTTCTGTCCTTACTACATCTCCAGATCCAGGGGAAGAGATCTAGAGTTACTAGCTATATGCTTTGTTGATTGTTGAATCAGATTTTAGCAATCCCTGAGCAAACCAGCTTCTACAACTAAGGGCATTTTACAACTAAGGACGTGAGATCCAGAGAGGTTAAGTGATTTGTACAAGTTTACCCCCAAAATAGTCTCCAGACTCCCATCCCTTGTTTTTCCACTGGTCTGCTGCCTTTTTTTTTTTTTTTTTTTTTGAGTAAACTTAGATGGTCTGCCTTGGGTGTCACAACTAAATGGGAGTTTGCAGGATTGCTTTGTATTTACCAAATAAATAAATAAATTGAATCTCATAAGAAGGATGAAATATTTAAAGCAGTTCTAGCTCCCTTATCACCAATGAGCTGTAGAGCAAGGGCGCTTTGGGCAACTGGGGAATCATGTGTGATCAAACTTTTTGTGATTTAAGTTCTCCATTTCTTAAAAATGGGTTTAAGTAATATTTTTCCCTTCTTAAAATATTTCACTACAAAAATACAAGAAAGTTAAGGAAAGAATGGAGTAAAACATTTTTTTAATTTTCTAAAATAATATTATAGAAATCTAGTTCATTGTCATTTTTTCTCTAAGGAGTTAATTTTTCTTCTAAATTTATGTCTTAGTTATTTATAATGGTTTTTCCAGTTTGCAAGATGCTAGAAGAACATACTTAACAAGGAGCCATCTTCCACCTCAGCTTTGCTTTTGTTGATTTAAACAGTAAAGATTTGTGGATTCAGCCTCATCCACTTTTTGATATGCCTGCACAAAAATTATGGCCGTTGTGATATACTAATATAATGATACTTTCTTTGGTTTTTCTTTCTTTGAGTGTTTAGTTACTGAATTGTGAATTCCAGGGAGTCACTAAGACTTAGATCTGCTTGAAAGACTGTAGCAGTACTGGATAGCACATTGACCGTAGTCTATTTTTTCTCTCTTTTCATCAAATCTGTCCCTTACAAAATAAAAATTACTCAGCAGTTTATATATATATATATATTTATGGTTTTGAGAAACCTTTTTTTTTTCCCTGTGTATTATGTCATGACTATAAATCACTTTTCCCAGAACTCTGAGACAGGATGGTGAATAGTTTTAGGAAATTATGTTGATAGTAACTTGATATTCTGAGAGTAGTGTTTCCCGGTCTGTTTGAAACCTTTAAAATGAAGAAAATAAACTGAAGGAACTTTGCATGATAATAGTTATATTTATATTATGTATTGACTGTGAAAATACATAATGACAGAGAGCTACTATAAATTCAGTAATACTGTTTACTTGAATTAGTGTTTTATTGGTCACAAAACATACACATATATTTGAAAAAATATGAGTACTTCTATGAGCAAAATATATCATGTATTTAGATGAGAGATAGTACTAGACATACCTAGAGATTTAGATATAGGTTTTCTGTAGCTTCCCCAAAACTATAAATTGGGAGCCATTGTTGTAGGATGATAAATACCTCCTAGTGAATTGGGTTTTATTGATAATATTCAGCTGCAGCTACAAGTATATTGGGAACTTAATATGTTCCAGAAATTATGCAAAGTTGCCTTACATGTATTAACTGACTTAATTCTCATAGTTAGTCCTATAAGGTAGGTACTACCATTGTCTCCATTTTATAAATGTAGAGAGAGAAGCTTAAAGGGTTTAAGTCACTTTTTCAAGGTCACATAGCTAATCAGTGGCAGATCTGAGCCCCAGTACAAGAAATTCCAGAGCTTGACATTAACCACAACACTTTTTTCCTTCACTGAATTAAAATCTGTTACTCACTTGAAAGTTTAGTATGATGTTTTACACTCATAGAAAATTCTGATTTTCATGCATATATCACACAATCAGAGAGATGTAAGCTGAAATAGCTATCAGTTTATTGCTCCTGGAACAAAAGTATATTTAATAAAAACACAGTCACCTAATACACCTGGCAGGGACTTTAGAAATCATTCAAGACAGTGGTCTCAAGCAGAGTAGGGAGACATTTGGGTGAGCATTAAAATTCAGAATCCAAGACTCCCCACAGACATACTGAATCCAAATTTCTGGGGGGCAGATGGACTTAGACATGTATATTTCAAAGATAGCCCCCAATGAGTTTAATGTATATCTCTGGTTTAAAATCACTGGTCTAATTCACCTTCCTCATTTTTTTTTTTTTCTGAAGAATTTGAAGTCCAGAGGGAGGGCAAGTTGCTCCTGCTCAAGGTCTAATTTAAAATCTTTGCAATCATCACCATAAACATTTTTCTTTTCTGTTTTCAGAAATCTATAGAGATAAAAGATCCTTTGAGTGTCTTACAATCTGAATAGGGAGACAGGATTTAGGCAGAAAAATATAAATAACAAAAGCAACATATGCTATGTAGAAAAATGAATGGTGGCAGAAAGAGAAGGTGTTTAGTTGAGAAAGACATCTCTAAGATAGGCTTTGGAATGGCCGTGGGTCTTGAAAGAAGAATGGAACTTAGTGAAGCAGAGAGGGGTAGCGGGAAGCTTTCCAGGTAGAAGCAGTGTGATAAAAAAACAGGGAGGCAGGAAGATGAACAGAAGTTTGGTGTAAATGAACGGACCATTCTAGCTAAGGTAGATGGTTTTCTGGGGGACAAGATGGCTAGATGGTGGCCTTGTGTGCTAGACTAAGAAGTTTGCACTTTTTCCTATAGGAAAAGAAAAGCTATTGAAAGTCTTAGAGGATGAGTGATGGGTGAAAATGATATTTGCAAGCCCAGTGGCTGAAGTTGAGAGTAGGGAATTGGATTCACCTGATGATTTTGGGCCCACCCTATGGGGGTAGAACTGGCATAAAATTAAGAGTTGGAATGGCAGGTTTAGCTTGCCTATTGGAATTCTGCCACTATTATTGTTTCCAGACATAAGCTATGATAGCAAATAAGCAAGGAGAGTCCTGCTCAGGACCCTCAAAAAAGCGCCCTCAACTGCTTTCTGTGGTAGAACTTCTAATACCCGTGTTTAAATAGTTTAGTATTTTTAAATTTCAAAGAGAGTCGAAGAGACAGAATTTAGTCTGAGGTTTTAAAAATTTGCTCACTACTGTATCATTCTCACTCTAGCCAAGTATGCCTATTTGTCATTATATTTTCACAAAATTTCAGTCAATGGTGACATTGATTTTGCCTCAGAAAGAGAAGTAAACTAGAAGGCCATAGTAACTCTTCAGGAATAATTTATTTACTTATTTTTGTTCATCTTTATGGAATTTTTTTAAATTAAGTGCTTTTTATTCTGAGTTAGCTATAGATCTATACACAGTTGTTGCAACTAATACCGAGGGGTTCAGTGTACCCAGTTTTCCCCACTGGTAATATCTTGGAAGACTAGAGTTCAATATCACAGCAGGATACTGACACTGATACAGTCAAGATACAGAATATCACATCAGCACAAAGATTTCTGATGTTGTCCTTTTATAAAAGCCGTATCCAAGTCCCTCCTGCCCTTAACCCCTCCTTAACCTCTGGCAACTGCTAATCTGTTCTCCATTTCTCTAATTTTCTTATATATATATCAAACATGTTATGTAAATGGAATAATACAATATATAACATTTAGGGATTGACTTGTTACTGAGCATAATTCTCGAAATTCATCCAGGTTTTTGTACATATCAGTAGTTCACTCCTTTTTATTATTTTCTATAGTGTTTTTGAGTGTAACTGTATAGCTTTTTTAGTGATTCAGATATTATATTATGTACACATTGCTCATCACAGTCTACTGGTACCACCATTTTCCCAGTTTGAATGAATATAGAAACCTTACCTCCCTTTACATCTTACTGCCCTCCCTCATTTACAAAATGATTATCTTAAATATTTCCTCTACATGTATTTAGAATCACATCAGATAGTATGATTTTTCTTTCAACCATCAAACATAATTTAGAAAGCTTAAAAGGAAAAGGAAAGTCTATTTCATTTCTTCATATTTTTGCTTACCATATTCTTTCTTCCTTCCTGATGTTTTCAGGTTCCTTCTTTTATAACTTCCTTTCTGTGTAGAAAACTTTTAGAGTAGGTCTACTGGTGACAAATTCTCTTAGTTTCCCTTCATCTGAAAATATTTTGATTTCTACTTTATTTTTGACAGATATTTTTATCAGATAAATTTGGGGGTTGACAGTTTTTTTCTTTCTGCTTTTTAAAAATGATATGCCATTTCTTTCTGGCCTCTGTGGATTTTTGTTAGCAATCCACTATCATGTGAAATATTTTTCCTTTATGGGTAAGGTGCTACTTTTTTGCTGCTTTCAGGACTTTTTCTTTAGTTTGTTGAGAATTTGGTTATGATGCATAATAGTGTGGGTTTCCTTGGGTATATCCTGTTTGGGGTAACCCATCTTGAATCTGCAAGTTTATGTATTTTGCCAAATTTAGGGTATTTTCAGTCAACTGTTATTTTTTTCAAGTGCTTTTCTAGCCCCACCCTCCTTCTTCACTTCTTCCAGGACTCCAAAACATAAATGTTAGATCTTTTGTTATAGTTTCTGAGGTCCCTTAGATTCTTAATTTGTTTTAGTCTATTTTCTCTCAAATTAGGTAATTCTATTGTTCTATCTTCTGGTTCACTGATTCTTCTATCCCTATTCTGATGTTGAGCTCATTCACTGAATTTTTTATTTCAGTAACTATACTTTTCAGTTCTAAAATTTCCATTTTGTTCTTATTTATATATTCTATTGTTTGCCAAGACTTTCTATTCTGTTTCAAGTGTACTTGTAATTGCTCATTGAAGCATTTTTATCATGGCTGCTTTAAAATCTTTGTCTAGTAATTCTAGGATTTCTATCATCTTTGTATTGGCATCTGTTGACTTTTTTTTTTCATTCAGTTTTAGATTTTCCTGGTTCCTGGTACGATGTATAGCTGTCAATTGAAACTTGGATATTTGGGGTACTATGTTATAAGGCTCTAGATCTTATTTGAACCTGTGTTTTATATGGCTTTATCTGACACCAAGGGAAGGAGAGGTGCTATCTCCTTACTGCCAGGTGAGGGTAGAATTCCATCCAGGTTCCCCACTCTGTCTCCTTGGTACTCAAGGCTAGGTATTCCTTGTTACTGGGCAGGAATGGGTATTCCAGCTCCCCACTAGGTCTTCACTGACATCCTTCTGGCTGGGAAGGGTAGGAGTGCCTCCTTATTGCTATCTATCTGGCCACCACTGACACCACAGAGAGAGGGGAAGTGACCTCATTTCTCCTGGAAAGTGGCAGAAGTCCTTATTCTCCCCTAGAGCTCCTTTGACACCATTCTAGCAGGAAGACAGAGGGATACCATATCACTGCTGGGTGAGGATAGAAGTCCATGCTGCTATGTGGTCTCCACAGACATTGTGGGTATGTATGTGAGAGGGTGGCTCATTACTGACCAGCAGAGATGAATGTCCCAGTTTGTTACTTATTTCTTTGATACTACCGTGGTGGTGGGTGTTGGGCTGCCTTATTACAGAATGGTGACAGTGGTAGTCTAGGGTCCTCTCTTGTCTTTCGCTGGTGGAGGTGAGGGTGAGGATGGAGGTAGGGTCAGTTTCTTCTGTGGTGCTCATTTTCTTTAGTGTTTATTTTCTAAACATTTTCTCTCATGTTATACTGCCTCTTTCCTGGACCTTTGGCTAAAGAAAGCAGGCTAGTCTCGATATTTACGTCTCTTTTATTCACTGGTGTTTCCAGGTTGCTGACTTCTTCACCTTCAAGTCTGGGATATACCAGGCAAAAAGAAAATGCAGAGAACTCCCCCAAGTGTTGTTACCTGGATCCTGAGGTTTCTCACCCATCTGCCTTCTTCTCTTCAGCTTTTAGTCTTCTTATGTTTGTTTTATATATAATATCCAGGGTTTTCTATTGTATTTAGTGGGAGGAATAGGGAAAAGTGCATCTACTACACCTTCTTAGAAGGGAAGTCCCCTGAAGAATTTATTTTTAAACATTAGTCTAGATCTTCAGTATTCCAGGTGTTCTGAGTTTCATAATTCATATACTTGTTATTTGTGTGAAAGGTATGCTTTCATATTGGTTTATCCCTTTAAGAATTAATAAATTTTCCCTAAATGAGTGAGTTACTAATTTTCAAGTGAAGCATTAAATAGGAGCTATTTAAAAAAAAAAAAAAACTGCTTTAAAGGGACACTTTACTCTCCAATCAGTGTTTCTTATTCTTTTTTAGAGGAATGAGGGGGAGGTGTCCAAAGGCTTGCTTGAGAATTCGATTAAAACAATATACTTTATGTTCCTAAATTTTGCTTACAGTTTAGGGTGTTCACAGATAGCATATAGAGCATGGTAAAGAACTCTATTTTATGTATTGGTAACATAAGAGCTATGAAGCTGAAAACCCACCATGAATGGAAAAGGAAAAAAAAATTATTAGGAAATACAGGACTCAGGGCTCTTTCTATGACAGGCTGGGCAATCCTCACAGCCAGACTCTACAGAACTCCATTTTGTCAGCCTAGAAAGATGATTCTTCTATATACTGAAAAGAACTGTCCATTCCTATTAATACAATCCTTAAAAGTGGTGGAGCTACCATTCCAATCTAGGTTTTCCTTACTTTAATGCCTATATTCTATTTCTTCTGTCTTAACCACTCAGTGTTTTCTATTTCTTTTATTAACAACTAGCTGTTTGGGGGCTTCCTAATCATGTAGGCCACATCCCTACCTTTGGATTGACCAAAATTTGGCATAAAATGCAACCCATATGTGATTTTAAAAAGATAAGGTGTTTTGGTAAAGAATGAGATTTTCTTCCCTGTTGAACAAAAGATTGAGGTAAAGTGTTGGATGACTGTTGCTGAGGAAAGATTGCTAAAGAGAGGCTTTTGGTTATCTATTGCTGTATAACAAACCACCCCCAAACAGTAGTTTAAAGTCACAACTATTTATCATTTTTCAAAATTCTCTGGATTGGCAATCTGGATGGTTCTTCTTTTGGTCTTGACTGGAATCACATGATTATATTCATATGATGACTTGACTGGGGCTGGAGGCCCAAGATGTCCTCCCTAATACTTCTGGAAATGGGCACTGGCAGTCAGCTGAGGTACCTTGGTTCTCCTTTACATGGTCTCTTATCCTCCTTTGGTGAGACTGGACTTCTTCAAGACATGGTGGTCTCAGGGTTCCAGGAGAGAGAAAAGTGAAAGCTGTAAGGCCTCTGAAGGCCTAACCCTTAAAGGCACACAGCATTACTTCTACTGCATTCTGCTGGTCAAAACAAGTCACAGGGCCAGCCCAGATTTAAGCAGAGGGGAAATAGACTCCATCTCTTAATAGGAAGAAGGACAAAGTGACAGCACAAAAGAGCATATGAGATGGGAGGAATTGTGACCATTCCTGCAAACAGTCCACCGCAGGGAACGGGGAAGTGAAGTGCTGATGAGGTAGAGGGTTTATACAGAAGGTTGCAGTGAGTGGTAAGATGAGCTACTGACACAAGGCCATGTGCCCTGGAGTAAACTCAAGCTGTGAACAGCAGCCAAAGAAAAGAGTGTGAAGCAGTTGGTGGGGAGACTTTCTATGATGATTTTAGATGGCTCTGGGGACTACTCATTGCAACTCAGCCAGTGGACAGAACTAGGCTTTTCCCCCTAGAGTTTCTCCCTTATTGCAAGCAAAGGCTGAAATCAACAGGCTACAGTTCAATTTGGATACATTGTCAGACTGAGACAAAAAGACTTTTCCCAAGCTAAGCACCTCATGGGCTTAAAAAAATTCAAATATGAAATGAAGCCATCTGCAAAAATGCCTATTATGCAAACATTTTGGCAGCTAAAATAGTGTTGTAAGCAATGAAAAAATGAAGACTATGAGGTTTTACAAAATAAATTATCTTTTTGGTGCTTGCAACCCAATGGATTAGCAACATTAGTTTAGTAAACTAGCTCTAAAGGAGACACTGTGGATATTTCTTGATAAGGTTGGTACTGTACCATCCCATACTGCACCAACTGGATTGCTTGGGTAAGAGGTTCCTATCAGACATTCACTCTGGAATGTGAGCTGTGAGTAGAGATGTGACCGTGCCTATGATAGAACATGTGCTGAATCAGCTGTAGCCCGGAGAGGTGTGCACATGGCTGAATTCCAATGTTCCTGTCTCTCCAGTCCTGTCTTTTATAATGCCAGCTCTTCAAGTTTCACCATTTGGGATCTCTGAGCTCTAGCTACACGACCTTCCTTTCATACAGCAGTGAGGAACAGCCTAGTAAATGATGTGACTAAAACATGGCAGTGATTACTGAGAACTCTTCAAAAGTTACCGTATTGTTTTATACGTATTGCATTCCTTTAATTGAAATATTTCTAGAGTGTTGGCAATAGGCAGGCCACTCTCATGGAAGATAACCAAAGGTGGTGTGTGAGGCTGCTCTTGCACATGTATGGAATAGCAAAGTAATCTGAAGGATTTTAAGGAAGGAGTTAACCTCCAAAGAATATCCCTTCTGGCTCATTTCTGATGCCTGAGATTTTATCACTAAAGCAATTCTTTCTCCCCTTCCTCCTTTTCTTTCTTTCTAACACAGTTTTCTGTAGGCTTTCTCTTTTAAAATGCAAACATTCCCGGTATGTTGCTGTCTAAGGCTTCATGATACAGTGGAAATCATACAGACCTTGATTTCTGAGTCTGTTCTTGCTAACCATGTGATCATGGGCAAGTGACTAAACTTCTGCTAGACTCACTGAGTTTTGTGAGGATTAAGTTTTAACATATCCTCACAAAACCCAATGAGTGAGTAAGTCCTGGTAAATAACAGATGTTCAATAGACTTTAGTTTCCTGCTTCTCAAAACAGCAAATCAGCAAGATACCTAGGTAGTATTTTCTTTCACTGCTCTTTCCTGACATTAAGGCAGAGGTTTGTAACTTGGGGTCCATGAGTAGAAATCAGAGTTGTTCTGTGAATGTGGATGGGGAAAAATTACATCTTTATTTTCACTAACCTTTAACTGAAATTTTGCATTTCCTTTAATTATAAATGTAGGCTACAAACAGCAATATTGGCAATACTAGTGACTTTATCACCAGTAAGAGTCACAGATATTTTTCATGTCACATTATGAGAGTTACAGAAATTTTGAAACATGATTTATATTCATGACTACTTTGAAATTGATAGTTGTTAGACTGCCACTAGATCTTGTTACTGAATGCATTGGTAGAGATGCACATATATTACTATCTCACAAATTTTTTTAGTGATTTGATAAGTGTGTTTCATTATAATTGGTTTCATTTTTAACTTTATGTGTTTTATTGTATGCATTTAAAAACATTATTCTAAGAAGGGGGTCCATATGCATTAAAAAAAAAATGTCGTAACACCTTAAACCTGTTGCTTGTACTTGCCCAGTGGTGATGTTTTGGTACTAACTTATGTTTTTTGTGAGGTTTAATCATGTCATCACTTACTTTTAGGGTTTTTAATCAATATGCTATAGACATGAATGTCTTTTAGAAATTCACCATTTTATTATTCAAAACAGTCTCCACAGTAATTCAGTTTATATATTGAACAGCTAAAGTATTTATGTGTAGCATATCTACACAGTGGAATACAAAATGTTATAAAAAGGAGTGAGGAATAATTATATATACTGCTATGGGATGGGATAATCTCCAGGATATGTGTTAATTTAAAAAAGAAAAATGAAGACAAATGTATATAGTATGCCACATTTTCTCTAAGAAATAAATATATAAATATAAAATTAAAATATATGCTTGCTAGCTTATTTTTATAAAAATGGCCTAAATGCAATGGGATATCAGGGTTATATCCTGGAACAGAAAGAGGACATTAATGGAAAAACCAGTGAAATCTGAAAAAAAAGTCTGTAGTTAGTTGATAGTATTGTGGCAGTGTTCATTTCTCATTTTGCCAGCGTACCATGGTTATGTAAGGTGTCAGCAAGGGGGGAAGCTGCGTGAATGGCCGATGGACCTCTCAGGACTATGTTTGTAACTTTTCTGAAAACCAATAATTATTCCAAAATGAAGTTTAAAAAAAGAATAAAGAAAAAAATGAAAGGATAAGCCAGAAAATAATAAAAATTTACTTACAGTGGAGAGGAGGGAACAGGATAGAGGCAACAGGGATAGAAACTAGAAGCCTCCTAATGTACCTTGTTTTGTAGATTTAAATCAGCCGAACCATTGAAATGTTTTATGTAATTATAAGACAAATTAAATAAAGAAAAAAAGTCCTTTTAAGAAATGAGAATGAAATTAAAATGTAATTACTTTTTGCATTGCTGGCTTAAGCACATAGAGAGGAATTGTTTCAGTGATTTTAAAACGGAATAATTTGACTGCACACCCCTAGTGAGATGTATCCTACGGCCAAAACAAACTGCAAAAAAAATCTTAAACTGTCTTTAGTAATCATATTGTAATAATAATATTAGTACTGTTATTTTGAACCAACCTATTATATATGTGTATATATAATAGATAGTAGGATAACACTAATAAGTACATTGCTGTCATTACTAATCACTATTTTCAGTGTAAGAGAAAGAGATAAGAATATCCAGTCAAAGGAGTAAAAGCTCTGCACTCATATTTTTGAATTGGAAATACTGGTATGAATTCATGACAAATTTTCTCATAAAGGATATCAGGGGCAACACGATTTCTTACTTTATTGGTGACTAGAAGCAGCAAATTAGATGGTGGTAAAAAGGAAAGTCTGCTCTTTACAGCTACTGCCAAATGAAGGGAAAGGATACTCTCCAGGTAATGAGTATAGGAGAAAATCTTCATACTTCATCACTGAGGATATTACAGTAAAATGAATGATACTCATAATCATGATTTGAATCAAGAAAAGCTCCAATTATCACCACATCCTCTGTTGGAGAGCAGTTAAATGTTTCAATATATTTGAAAATAAATAAAACATGTTTTAGCATGTAAACATGTTTCAGATATGTCAAATTTTATTTATATGGCTTTCCTTATTCTCAGATGATTCTGAAAAATGAAGAGTGGTTATATTTGGAAACACTTCCAAATGTGAGCTAATGTCTCCTATTGATTTGCACCATGTGACACCTTACAGCATCTTGGTAAGAATAACAAGTGTCTGGTCTGAGTCTATAATTATGAAAGGAATTGGCTGAAGTAGTTATGTGAATCCATGTGTCTCTCAGAATGTAAGTGCTGCCTGAATAGGTCATTGCAAGATGATCAGGGCTGTCTAAATTTACAGTTAATCTCCAAATGAATTTGGAATATCCTCTCCTTTACCCACAGTGCCTTGCACTTTAGGGATCACTTTGCTCGTTTAATTTAACATTTTTTTTCAGTGTAACTTCCTTTTTTCTTATTTATCTCTTCATGTTTTAAAAAAGTTATAGCAATATAACTTGTTTATATTTTAACCTTATGGTTTATGAGTCACTAGGCTTAGGTATCAATGGCATAGAGTAGTGTTAGTTGAACTTGTCCTTAGGTGAGGTACTCAGGCATTGATAGCTTTCTTTTTTGGTATAACAGTTAATTTCTTTAATTACAGTTTTCTGTTATCTGCTTTCTGGGACTAAAGGTAGATAAATATACTGACATGATCACATCATAAGGAGTACAAATGATCTTATTTTTGAAACAAGGGCAAAAATGTACTCCATTGTAAGAAATGTATTATACTTACCTGGCAGGGGAGATACCATGATCATGAAGGTGGTTTTCCCAGGGTGAGGCTCACTCATTGCACTGCGAGTGTGCTGACCCCTGCGATTTCCCCAAATAGGGGAAACTCGACTGCGTAATTTGTGGTAGTGGGGGACTGCGTGCGCGCTCTCCCCTGAAAAAAAAAAAAAAAAAAAAAAAAAAAAAAAAAAAAAAGAAATGTATTAATTTATTCTTTCCTTAATACCTATATACCCGGCACTATGCTAGATACTGTAATATACAGAGGTGAATTAAATATAGAGAATGCCCCCGTCATACTCTTGTCTATTCCTGCCATTTTCCCATATTGTCTAAAATTCATTACATAGTTATGTAAACTTTCTCAGTTGCTATCATGTGTTTCAACAAGCTTTTTTTAAAAGTGTGTAAAAGTTTTTAAAATACGTTAGAAAACTGTCATCTTAGTGTTAGTAGAATCAGATTGCTTCCCTTCTAACACCTACCTGAAGTGAACCTCATTGAGAGAATAAACTGTTTTCTTCAAAAAGGGATTTGTAGAAGAAATTGTTGATTAATTTGGCACATTAGGTATAAGCAGTGACAATATACGGACAGCTAGAAGACAGACAAGGGCAGTGGGTACCTAAGGAATCTAGAGTAAGGAGGAGAAAGGGATAAGGAAAGGAAGACCTATTTCTAAGGACAAATGCTTTTGTAATGGCATCACGGACTGACACTGTATTCTATCTCTGAGCCATTTCCCTTGGTGTCTCATCCCTTGCTCCAGCCTCTCTCCCATCTCTCCCCTTCTCCTTCTCTTTTGTTGAGGCTGCTTTTTATTTAAGACATAGCAATCAGAATACTCTCGCAGTTTCCATATCAACAAATCTGCCAGATCAATCTTTTAAAAATATAAACCAAATAATATCACCTTGTTTAATACCTTTCACTGGCTTCCCAATACAAAGAATAAAAGTCAAACTCTATGCCTCTGCCTACAAAGGTCTACTTGATCTGGCCCAGCCTGTTCTAGGACCTCGTTTCCCACTGTTCTCTCTTTGTGCTTCAGTTACACTGCCTCTCTCTCCAGGATTTGGACATACTGTGTATATTCCTTGTTCATGGCTTTTGAACTTGTTATTGTGTCTTTATGCCTATTGACTCTTTCCCTAAACCTTTGTTCTCACCCCCCCACATGTCACCCTCTAAATGGAATTCTTATTTTTTATTTATTTTTTTATTGCTTCTCTTGTCCTACTAGAATATAAGCTCCATAAGGGTAGAGACTTGTTCTGTCATATTCTCCACTATTCATTAAAGATGTGTTAAGTGGGGCAAATTTTGTTTTATTTAACTTTTGATTTTAGGGAAACACCCTCTGTAAACAATGTCACATTTTAATTTAATTTCCTCTTCAACAATCCCCCAAAGCTTCCAAGTAATATACAAATATATGCGTAAACTGAAAAAACCTTTGCCTTATTTTTAAGTCTCTTTAATTTTGGGAAATTGAGATGGTAAGGGAGCACGTAGCTAGCTCTCTTTTTCTTATAGTTCATATTTGTGCTGAAAGGCAGAAAAAAAATTCTTAAATTCATGGGATGTGTTCCCAGTGGGTTGGCCAGCGTTTGACGGAGAATATTCTGTCTTACTGAATACCAAAATGGGCAAGGTGAATGTCAGAGCAGCAGTAGTGCTTTCTATCTTATGTGAGTTTATGCTTACTATACCAGCACCCCTCTTATTCCCACATCCTCCAGCTAGTTTGGAAGCTCCTTAAAGATGGAAATTGGATGATGTATTTTTATTTCCCAGTAGTGTCTAGCATAGGGTTAGAGGCATAGTAAATAATCAGTAATCATTTTTGATCAAATAATAATAATGAAAATAACTTCAGTTTTACATAGATCTTTAGAGTCTCGCAAGAAGTAACGTATCTTTACTTACAAAAACCCAGCAAAATTGCAAGGAAAGTATTCATTTCTTCCTTTGACTGAAATTGCCTAGTTTGCCAGAATTGTTTAAGTTCACTCATTGGGTATTGGCTGAGCTGGGTCTTGGATACATTGTTAGTGACAATGATATTGCTTAAAAATTAAAATAAGTAAAAAATTTTTGGTAAGATTTAGTGAAATACTGTCCGTCCTTTGATAACAGAGTGAAATGTGAATTAAGTACTTGAAAAAGAACTTGCAGTAATTTCAGATACCAGTGAGACCTCTGAGTGTATGCTAGCATTTTAGGTAGTAGAAGAACAATGGTTCCAAATGGGGCTCCTGAGCCTTCAAGGCTTGTTCTTTCCAAATGTACTTATAACCTGCTCAACATGTCACAAAATTACTCCACTATTGATTAATGCAGTGATATCAAACATTTGCTTTTGCCTCCAAGAGAATTTTGAAAAACTGTAACTCTCCTTATATACTTTTAAAATTGACATCCAAAATTGTTATTAAAAGTGAAATAGTTGCAAATGATGGAATTGCCATTTGTATTGTAAATACTGACATATTAAAATAAAAATGCCAGTGTCACTTTTTGAAATGTGTCCAGTGGCATATAAATGTAATTATCTATTAAAATGCATTAATCTGTTTTAAAAAATTCATGAATAAGCTCTTTTTAGCAGTTGAAAATTTTTTCTCTCTTTTTCTCCTAAAACTTCAATTCCCATTCCATTTTTCTCCCAGAAGTCATAATGTAAGTAGCTTTTGCTTAATGTCCTTTATGGACCAGTTATTATATTCCTCTTAAAAAAGATACATATTCGTTATTATAAAATTTAAAAATATTAGTTTCTTGTGACTATAAAGTACCAGGTATTTAAAAACAAAAAGTATTTAAAAGCATTCTCCTGGATTGAATTGTCACTACAATTATTGTTAGAACATGATAACCAAAACAAAATAAATATATTACAAATTTTGATAATTATTAACATGAAAAACAAAAAAATTATTAGAAATACCCTAATGATATAGATAGAGCAGGTCTTTTCCCTATCAATTTGTGTATCTGTGGATACTTTTTGTTGCTAGGGTGAAATGGGATTTGGCATCAATATTATTCTGTTTTCAAATGCATAAATGCTGATAAATAAGTAGATGAGAATGGAGGAAGTTTGTTTTAGCAATATTCACTCAGTTCTTCATTTTTCTTCTGTAGTAAGTGCTAAAATTCACAGAGTGAACTTTTATCAAGGTTAACTTTAATGCTCTATCAACTGACAAGTTGATTTCGGTCCTCCAGTTTTACTAAAAACAAAGAATTTAAAACCACCTGATTTACAAGAGGTTTTGCTATGTTGTCATTAGAATAATTCATTTTCTCAGTACTGATGCAGATGTTTGAAAAAATTTTTTTTGTGTGGTGTTCCAGGGTTTTGTTGGTCATGAACCATGACCTGGTAAGGTTCTGGCTGGGTGAAAGTTTCACCTGTCTTTTGTAAAAAGGGAGGAGATTGTGAAAGAACAACCATAGGCATATTCTCAGGCAGAATGTGTGGAAATTGAGGACTTGGAAATAAAATTATTTATAAAGCCATTTTGAGCACCACTGGATTAATGGATCAACTGTGGGAGTTTAATGAAGCACCCTGATAAACAGGATCAGAAAGAGAATTATCACAAGCTGCGACCATTTACATTTTCTTAATTATTGTTAATTGCTCGGGTTAGAGGAAAGCTCCAAAGATAGCCAAATACAGTGACTTTTCATTAATAACTCAGAAAATTGCTAAGTCAGTAGGGGAAAATAAGACCTGTCTTCAACTTTTATGATTTGGAGAGGTTTTGCTTATTTTTTGAACATAGAAATTTAGTGTTTGCTGAAGGCAAATGGGTTTGCATTTTTTTGCAGGGATAAATAATAGGCGATGGCAAAATTATTAAATAAGCAATGTTGATTTTTGGTGATTCCTCATATCCTGCTTCAGCATGTCTGTCTTTTCTCAGATTCTTCAGTTCTTCAACTCTTGAGCTGCTACAATGATCCTCCCACCCCCAACCCCTTCCCCTGTCTTCAGGTACCTGAATTTTAAGAGGAAATTCCTGAAGAACCTAAAACCTACAAGACATAAAGAACGCAAGATAGAAAAGAGTAGTGACAGGCAGCGAGGAATGCTCTTTCAACGTAAAAAACCACTGGGTAAACATACTTCATAGATAATGCTACTTCTTTCTTCTATGGTCAGCTCTGTGGGACTGGGGAGGGTAAGTGAAGGGCGGGCAGCGTCAGTTCCCTGTGCAGGGTCAGTGGATATTCTGTAGTCCAAGTAGTATTTTTTTAAACCAAATGATCTCCTTGGATTGATATCCAAGACTGGGTTATTTAGATAGATTCACATGATACAAATATTGCGTATCATATGAAACTGAAGACTATGACCAGATACTGACCTCCCAGAATGCAGTGCCAGAAGATTAATGAATGGATGAAGTTTGGGTTTCTGATGTCAATTTAGCTTTAAAAAAGGAGTTGTGAGCAATGGTAGTGACAAGCAGGCGAAGGACTTTTGTATCTAAGTCCAAATAAACAAAATGATAGGAACAGACTGAATATGAATAGATGAAGATTTTCTTTAGGGCCAAGATAAAGCACATAGCAAAGCAGAATCTTTATCATGATTATAGCATTTGATTGGGGTTCATTGCTCTCGAGAAGAATAAGTAAATCTGTGTATTTTCATACATGTTCCACACTAAATTTTATTTTTAGTAAAAGCCTTGCATCAGTTTAAAGAGACATAGTATTGAGTCTGTATAACCCCCTTATTTTTTTATATGAAAAATGGGGTTAACAGGATACTATCCTACAATTTTTCTTAATGGAGCCGGTTTTTCCCTCAAGAAGCAAAACCATTCTTGCCAAGTCTATGAGAAAATGATATACTGTTGTGTTCTACATTCCGAGGAAAGTTCCTCCAGCACTGTGAGCTATAAGCACCATGATAAATCTTTGAGTCAATCACCAGAGTGTTTCTATATTGCTCATGAAGTCTTAACATATGATATATCCTCCACAGCGTGTGGGGTAAAATTGTCTTGCAACAGGTATGCTCCTCTAGGGACTTATGCCAGAGTAACCCCCTTAGATGATGCCATTAATACATAGATCATAGAATTTCTGCAATCATAGGACCCGAGGAGATTCTCAGTCCATTATTTTAAAAATTCTAGAGGTCTAGAGATTCGTTAAAGACTATATAATGAGTTAGTCCCAGAGCTGTGCCTGAGTTTACATCTCCTGACTTTCAAATCAGTACTTCTCCCACTGTGTCAGTTGGCCTCCTGAGACGGCCCACTGACCACATGTGCACATACAAAGGAGGTATCAGAAAAACAGGAAATAACAGTTAGGCCCTTCCATTTGTCCTTTCAGAGCCTATCAGATAGTATTTTGCTTCAACCATTGTCTCCTTAGAGACATCAGAGTATTTATTCTTCACCCTGATGATCAGATTTAGACCTGTCTGGGATTTAGGATGTTTGGTGGACTATAAAATCAATGATATTTCCTCTTAAATTTTAAGAGAGGTACACCAAAGAAATGCTGGAATCCAGCAGAGATCCACTGGCCAGGATTCAAGTATAGAGATACACAAGGCAGCTCTGGGTGAACTGAATGTTTGCTGTAACACTTGCAAGTTTGAAGACCCCATTTACACCAGGAGATGCTCTGATTGAAGTCAGGTGAGAGCTCTGGAGCTCTGTCTACTTATCTTCCCCTTTGCTCTGAGTAGCTGCGCCTTCAGAGATCCTTGTGCTTTTACAAAAACACGCCTTGGAAACCACTAAGCTAAATAAGTTGACTTGCAAAGAAATCCTCTGCTTGAAAGTACAGAAATATTACTTTATTCCTTTATTCTTTCTTTAACTCAACAAAAACTTATAAAATTAGAGTGATAGATTATGCAAATTTATGCTGTTCTGTGTTTCATTCTAATCTCAGATAATGCTAAGTGGGGTAGTTCCACAATAATGTTTGTTTTTACATACCAGTTATTGGATGGTAGAGCACACTTTACCAAATATTTTTCGTATACATGACTCACTTGATCTTCATAACAATTCTATAAGATAGATATCTTAAATATTCATTTCACAGGTGAGGCAGCTAAGCCTCGGAAAAATTAAGTGACTTGTCCAAGGCTACTCTCAACCTAAGATTTCTGACCACAAGTCTAGGCTTTTTGGACTGTTTTCTGTTGTGGTGAAATAACCTATATGAGTTTGCCTGTTGTCTTTGGTACAATTTGTGAAATTGCTAGTATAGTCTGTAGTCATGAAATCAATCAAACCAGATTTGGTTTATAAAGTACTGAAAACCATTACCTCGGTCTCACTGGACTTCACTAACTAAGCTAATCTGCCATAGAGAATTAAAATCTTCATGGTGTTTATCACTGAAGTTTAAGCATGCTTAATTTTAAGCATGCTTAATTTTAAGCTGGAATCCTATATCATTTTCATTAGTGTCTGCTTCAAGGTTCACTCTTCTAGTAGCCTAGCAGTGTTTGTGGGTCCTATAATCAGAGCTGTCTCTACATATTAAGAGAATTTTCCCTAGACTCTCTTCTCTATTCTTTGTGTGTTGATGGAAGGAAAATAGGGAGGTGGGTGACAGGGAGAACGATGTCATTCTGCGAGCAGATGCACAAAAAGACCTACAGTTATCTGAACATAACTGTTTCACAATTTCAGTGTTTCATGCCAAAAGAGATAGAATTTCTGTCATTTCACTCTCAAGCTGTCCTTTCATTACATTATTTTAAAATTCATCACTGGCCATGATGTCCATTTTAATCAAACTTCACTTCATCAGAATAACAGAGATGTGGAAATAGAAAAGTAAGCTCACATTGATTTTCTTCCCGCTCTGTTCCTCTTAGGAGAGTTGCCTCTGAGAGGCACCAGCATGAGTCTTTTATGTGTTCTCAACAGAATGTACAGCTGTACACTGTGCCTGTGCACTGAACACAGACAGAGGCACACAACACAGTCTGGTCACCCGGTGGGCAAAGAAGAATTGTGGGCAGGAGGAAAGTGGCAGTGAGATTTTGCCTGTTTCTTTTTAGGACCATGTCTTGCCTGCCTAAAATATGAAATTGGAGAATTTTTGGCTCCAGTCTACAAGTCTGGTCAGATGGAGAATCCTTTTCATTTGGGGAATCATTTTGATCTGATAGGCAGCCACATGCTTGTCTTATTTGTCTGGGAGTCCAGTCATCTCCCCATCTTAACCCTTATACTCTGACTTTCTCACCCTATGGTTAGGAATTTTGAAAATATTTGACATAGTCAGACCTCCAGGGTCTCTCCAATATGAATATTTAAATAACACCCAAGTTTTCAGTCCTGGGAATCAGTTGATATCAGCCAGGGTCTCCTGAGGCCACTTTAAACCTTAAGCACCCATATAGTATTTCAGCCATGTATTGAGACTTTCTTTCCTGTTTTAGCTCTCCTTGAAGTTTGATGCCAATTAGATGCCACCACCAAGGTGGTTTCCTCAGGTTCACCTCTCCAGGTGTTGGGAGCAAGTGTGTTCAGTGCTGTTTTAAAAGTTATCCAAGGGCTTCCCTGGTGGCGCAGTGGTTGAGAGTCCGCCTGCCGATGCAGGGGACACGGGTTCGTGCCCCGGTCCGGGAAGATCCCACATGCCGCGGAGCGGCTGGGCCCGTGAGCCATGGCCGCTGAGCCTGCGCGTCTGGAGCCTGTGCTCAGCAACGGGAGAAGCCACAACAGTGAGAGGCCCGCATACCGCAAAAAAAAAAAAAGTTATCCAAATACATACTTTTTTTTTTTCCTCCCCAGCAAGCCTAGCAACATTTTAGCAATCTTTTCTGCACATATTTTTGAGGGGATCCTGATGAGAGAGTACAAGTTATGTTTTCTGGGTTGAATTTACTGCCTTTCTCAAACAGGAGTAAAAATGAAGTATCTTAGTTTTCATCTGTACAGAGTTTCTGGTGCAGTTCTTGATGTTTTCTTGTTTATAGCCTGGTGTGGATTTTCTGCGTTCAGCAGGCATTTGATCTTTTTCCCACCAACCTCCTATGTTTTAAGCACAGTAAGGTTGAATTCATAGAGTGTCAGAGTAAAGCAGTTGGTACAAGACTGTGGTATTTTTAATCCCATCAAACGTTTAATTGTTGAGTCCTTGGTTGTGGGACATAAACTGTAAATGTTAGAGGAACTCAGACTTGGGAAGTACCGCTGTTACTTATTTTTTTTAGTCATTCAGCATGTATTTATTAAGCCTCCCTTTGGAAGTGAACTAGATTAATTTATTTCAAATATTTTATATTGAGAGAAGGAAAAATGTTTCAAAGAAAATAAAACAAGAAGGTTCTTTTGTTTATTTATGTCTCTTGGCTGTTTTGAAAACATGACCATACTGGTTCATGTGTGGACTGAGTAAATACATTTGGGGGCTCTCATTATGGGCCCAATTACTAAATAGTAAATATTTAGTAAGCACAGGATTCTCATCACATCTTCTCAAGTCTTTTTCTGAGAGGCTGGTTTGTATTTGCACATGGAAAAAGTGGCATTATTGGCATGCCTCATTTCTGTGGTGTGTAATTTGGAATTCAATCCTTGGATCTTTAATTCATTGCTTTGTTCTCCATCCTCTGCTTCCTTAGGATATGATATATGAGAAAGGATGTTTCTTAAAAATAGGGTACGTACAGGAAATTCCTGATTCTTCATGGTAATGTCAGAGTTTAATGACTCAGATGATAAAAAAAGAGAATTCAAAATCATTTATTTGTTTTTGCAATTGATTATATACATATCTTCACTAATTAGTTTTATTTAGACTAATTTTAAAAGGTTTTCCCCCAAACACATTAAATGATGACTTGGAGGTTATTTTACATAAGTGTCTGAGATTATAGATATATTATGAATACCCACATACAGATAATAAAGCATAAATTCTGTATTAATTTTTTTCTCTTCTGGTGATTTAAATTACTCTTTATTTATACCATCAGGAAAGCAAGAATGGGTTTAGCATATTGCTTATAAGGTGTCAAATGTGTGCTAGATGTAGCTTGCATTCATCTCTCCAGGTCTGTCTCTTCCCAGCCATACCTAGCTTCTCCCTGCTCTCACCCTGGAGGCCTGACAGATATGGACTAGTCAATTGACTCTGGTCTTTTGGCCAGTGGGAACTTTGGCAGTAGTTCAGGGTGTTCTCCATAAAATTTTACTTTGGATGGCTGCATCCCTCTTTCAGAGGTTATCATCTGATATGATACACTGCCCTTCTGGGTTCTGGTTACCTCACCCTTCTTTTGTGCCTAAGAGTAGTAACAGATCCTCTGGTATTAAAAGCTCTGAGTTACTAGTTACTACATCTTACCTTATGATTCCCCCACAACCTCCTGCACCTTCGTACGTAGTCTATTTGTAAACAAACTTATCCTCAAATTATCCTGGTTTGAGTGTGCTGTCTATATCCTGTAGGGGCCCCAAATGATTAAAAAGAAAAACAAAAGATACAGAGCTCAGAGTACAGGGTAGCTGTGTATTACTTTCATTTGTAAACAATGAGGGAACTGGTAGAGGAGGAGGAAGAATAAAAAATGGCTACTCACTATCAGATTTCTTAGAAATAGTACTTAAAACTCCTAGGACAAACACATTTATTATTTTCTTTCTGTCCCAGGCAAATATAATATATTTATATTTTTTAACCTTGTGTTTGCTCAATATTGTACATAGCTCAAAATTTTAGTGAAGGCAGATTTACTCATATACAAATATGGGTGAAGAATGGCCATACAGAAGACTTAAATAGGCATTTCTCCAAAGAAGATATACAGACTGCCAACAAACACATGAAAGAATGTTCAACATCATTAATCATTAGAGAAATGCAAATCAAAACTACAATGAGATATCATCTCACACCAGTCAGAATGGCCATCATCAAGAAATCTAGAAACAATAAATGCTGGAGAGGGTGTGGAGAAAAGGGAACACTCTTGCACTGCTGGTGGGAATGTGAATTGGTACAGTGGCTATGGAGAACAGTATGGAGTTTCCTTAAAAAACTACAAATAGAACTACCATATGACCCAGCAATCCCACTACTAGGCATATACCCTGAGAAAACCATAATTCAAAAAGAGACATGTACCAAAATGTTCATTGCAGCTCTATTCACAATAGCCTGGAGATGGAAACAACCCAAGTGTCCATCATTGGATGAATGGGTAAAGAAGATGTGGCACATATATACAATGGAATATTACTCAGCCATAAAAAGAAATGAAACTGAGCTATTTGTAATGAGGTGGATAGACCTAGAGCCTGTCATACAGAGTGAAGTAAGTCAGAAAGAGAAAGACAAATACCGTATGCTAACACATATATATGGAATTTAAGGGAAAAAAATGTCATGAAGAACTTAGGGGTAAAACAGGAATAGAGACACAGACCTACTGGGGGTGGGCTTGGTGATATGGGGGGGGGGCTATGATGGGGCGGGGGAGAGGCATGGACGTGTATACACTGCCGGGCGTGGGGTGGATGGATGGTGGGGGGTGGCCGCGTGGCGCGGGGGGGATCGGCTCGGTGCTTTGTGGCCGCCTGGAGGGGTGGGATGGGGAGGGTGGGAGGGAGGGAGACGCAGGAGGGAGGGGATGTGGGAACAGATGTATATGTATAACTGATTCACTTTGTTGTAAAGCAGAGACTAATAAAAATAAAAAAAAATAAACATAAAAATAAAAAGAATGGCCATAGTTTAGAACCTCCCTATGGGTAAGAGAATTCTTTATTCCTGAGGTTTTATACAAGTTTCTCCCTCTGGCCCTGGGATGATCCCTTATTATCTATGGAAATCCTGCTGTTGAAATTCCTAAGGATGACTAATAATCCTGTCAGTACAGATTATATTTAGTCTTTCCTTTGTCAAGTGACTAAAGGTATTGGGTATTGTTTTGTCTGTTATTCATTGTAGTGCTCTCTCCTCTATTCAACAGCTACAGAAACTATAGCATCCTAAATATATAAAGTCTAAATCCTAGTGCTAGTAGAGCATTTGGACCGATGCATGACAAAGGACATAATCTCCGCTCACTCAGGACTTTCATACCTAGGCAAAAACCATAATTTTATATTTTTTAGGTTTTTTTTTTAAATGATTTTCAATTCACATAGAACTTACAAAAATAGTACAGAGTTTCCATGCCCCTTTTCCTCAACTTCCCACAATGATAACAAATTACATAACCATAATGTTATATTTTATTTTAAAAATATTTTTCATAGAATTGATTTATTTCTGTTCTCTGTATTTCAGTTTCCATGAGCTATTATTAAAGAGCCTCCTTCTTTCTATTTTTATTTTGGGAAAAAATAGGATGAATTTCAAGAAGGAACAAACAGTATAATAAACAACATCACTTTTCTAGAAAGTAGTAGCTGGGCAGAGAGTGAAAATGCTGCTCTGCTGATAGAATTTTTAACAGTGACAATTAATATTGATTTTTTTTCCAAAGCAAAACAATTGGGTATGATTTGTTACATACCAGAGATGCTTTCCTAACAGTGCCAAACTATATTTGGGGGAAGGCTGTATAGTCAGCCTTTGTTAAAAAAAAAAAAAAAGAGAGGTGAGAAAAACTAATATTTCCAATATTTTGTCTTATTACAGCTAGTACATTTTTCCTGTTTATAAAACTGTTTCCAATGTCTGTTTACAAAATTAAATCTGACAGAGTATATCAGGATATTTTATTTCAGGAACATTACTTATTTGAAGATTTGATGACAGTTCCCATTTCATGGTAAATTTCTACTCTTATACTCTTAGGACACCTAGGTCCATGCCCCTGATAAGACCCCCTTAATTTTGAAAGAGTCTTTAAGAAAAGCCTTCAGGACTTCCCTGGTGGTGCAGTGGTTAAGAATCTGCCTGCCAATGCAGGGGACAGGGGTTCGATCCCTGGTCTGGGAAGATTCCACATGCTGCAGAGCAATTAAGCCCATGCGCCACAACTACTGAGCCTGAGCTCTAGAGCCCGCAAGCCACAACTGCTGAGCCCATGTGCAGCAACTACTAAAGCCCGCACGCCTAGAGCCCGTGCTCCACAACAAGAGAAGCCACCACAATATGAAGCCTGCACACCGGAACGAAGAGTTCTGCAACTAGAAAAAGCCCATGTGCGGCAACAAAGACCCAACGCAGCCAAAAAAATAATAAAATAAATAAATTAATAAAAAGAAAGAAAGAAAGAAAAGCCTTCAAATTGCCAAGAGTTAAAAATTTAGAATAGTGATTTTTATGCTAGCCTTCACTTTCTCACTACCCTATCATAGTTATTATCCTTTCTGATGGCTGTGAATTATTTTGTACTTCTATAAAATAATTGATATTATTTGATGACTGTGAAATGATTATATTTTTGTTCAAATAATCCTGGCGAACCGAATCCTGTTTGCTTAGATACTTATCTTAGATTCTACATTCACTAAGCAGATGAAGGCAAGTGAAAACAAGCCGATCTCGCTAGCAGTCCCTCTGGTGTAAAGAGGTGTAGGCCATTGGCCTTTTAACAGATTATTGTGTATTAACCACTTTTCACTAAAGAAAATTCTATTGATCAGGAAGCAGACATAACGTATAAAAACCAGTAACTTTGTAAATGACCCAGATGCCAGTTTCCAAGCATTATTTGAAGTATTTGGATTTAAAATTGGAGAGGAAAAAGTGCTTTTAACTATCTAGATAAATGGATTTTAATGACAACTAATTTCCAAGGATCTATTTATATAACATAAAGCAAATGTAAACCATTTAATTAATCCATTTATTGTGCTACTGTTGTGAACAGCAGAGTGTATGAGCTTTGCAGTTCTTACGCACCCTCATTTCAACCCATTTTGCAGGCAAGCCAAAATATTATCTCCATTTATACTTACAAATTGTTTAGGCAGGATTTGAACCCAGGTCTGGTGACTCCAAATTCTGTCTTTTCAATATGCCATTTTGACCAAGACCATACTAAAGTGAAGAATGAGGAGGACCATCTTAAGTAATAAAATGTACAAATTTTCTTTCTGCAAATTATTCACTTTTCGAGTTGTACTATTTGTTATTTAACTTTGTACTCTCAAGCACAATGCTAGACTTAGAGGAGATGGCCAGTCATTGTTTTGAATTGAATTGGTGTTGTATAGACATTCCAAACTTTTCTTGAATGAAACTAGGGCTTTCTGCTTTTTGCTCTCCTCATTTTAGTTCCTTTCCAGTCTCTTCTTATTTTCCCAGGTGTCGTTGTGCTTTAGAACTTCATTCCCAGATCCTAAACATAGAACTTCAGCTCTCCTGCTCTCTAATCAGATTCTCCCTTGTGCATAGTAGAGGGTTCCTTTTCAATACATTTGTGTAGAACTTTTCCCACATGTGTTGTTTTTTTTCTCTCCATAGTCTTCACTCCAAACAAAATCTTGACAAAGAAAATCACGCCTTTATCTTGGTAAATGGTGTTTGTTATCAGGTTTCATTTCTTGAAGCACCAATATAAGGAATCAACATTCAGGGCTTCCTGTGAAGACTTCAGAGGGACTGTATCCTAGTTCTCACACTTGCTCTTAGCTAGGGAGATGATGACATGTTTGCTTTGAGTGGTCTTTACTTTTTGCCTCTACTCGAAGTTGGTTAAAAAAAAGTAAGGTTGGTTTGTTCTGGAGAGGAAATTAGAAATCATTTGATGCTGACCTGATGTTACCTGAGGACAGGGCTGAATTTAAGCAACAGAGCTGGATTGTGCTGATTATTCCCTGTTTTCCAGACTTTGAATTGTATTGACATTCACAGGAGCCATGTGGGGCCAATTTCATGTCAGAAAATCTCAAGTTCCAAAAAAATGTACGGAGATACATCTATGGAAACAATTTTATGACTCTAATGGCCCATCTTCCCCACTGTAATGTGGGAGAATAGTCCTAAAGGACAAACTGCATCAGTCACCACTGGAAAAGCCTGTTATACCCTTTTCTGGTTTGGAGTGGCCCCTGCTGTGTACTCTGCCTGTACTGAGAGTTTCTAGTGAGGAATCCACCATTTCTCTTGGAAGCCCTTCCAATTCTCTGTCCATTACAGCTTTTTCCAGACAGGGAGACATGTTTTTTGCAGCTGTGTTTGGCCAGATGGTCCCATGGGGTCATTCTCCCAGGCTCATCCCCATCATGTCCAATTATGTGTGGGCCACAGAATTCTGATTTGGACTGGAGCTGGGGGGAGGAAAATGGAGAATGCTGTCAGTCAGCTGAAAGATTCACGTTTTAGTGTTACATTTTTGCTCTTAGTTAAGCCTCCAGCATCCCTGTCCCTTGTTTCTTACAAATGTCAGGTATCAAACGTCATGACATCTAGCTTTATGTTTTATCCATACTTAGTTTTCACAGTGACAAACTGGTACCTCCAAGACTCAGTCCTAAGTCCTCACCACTGTGGTTACATCATGATGGGGATCTAGTGTCATAAGTGACATGAGATATTCACTTGACCAGTACACCAAATGTTCTTGACTCATTTTCAAGCAGTTCTCTACTGGAAAATCATCCATAACTTTCTGGCTGCTGACATTCCTGGGTCTCTGCTTTCCATAACCTCTCATTCCTACTGAACAGCTGTGCTTCTGATTAGTTTTCTCTAGAGATATTAACTTTTCAGCACTCTGAAACTTTTGAAGTGATGGGAACAATGGGCCTATCTTTGCTTTGTTAAAGCTAGCTTGTCAGTTATGACTCAGAAAACTTCCGGAAAAGAGACCTGAAACTACACAAAAATAAGAATTCACTTAAATGTTTCTTAAGACAAATGTGAGTCTTGGCATTATGAGAGTTGTGATTATTTGGAGTAAGGAATAATCTCATGTTTACTTGTGTATATTTCTTTTGTCTATTTTTTTCATATATTTTGAGAAACAAATATTTGGTTATCAGTGTCACATGCCAGTTCTCTGAAGACTTGAGTGGAGAATGAATGGTCCTAGTTGCTGAAGATAACTGTACATAACCACTTTTTTCCTGTTTTCCTGACCATCCAGTTTAGGTTAGATTCCATTGTTATACACGCTCTCATTGAATGGCATTTCTTTTATAACACTCACCATTCATTTTATTAAAATAAAAAGTACCTTTTAAATTTCTTCTTCTTTTTTTTAATAAATTTATTTATTTATTTGTTTTCATTTTTGGCTCTGTTGGGTCTTCGTTGCTGTGTGTGAGCTTTCTCTAGGTGCGGCGAGCAGGGGCCACTCTTTGTTGTGGTATGTGGGCTTCTCACTGTCATGGCTTCTCTTGTTGTGGAGAGCATGGGCTCTAGGCGCATGGACTTCAGTAGTTGTGGCACGTGGGCTCAGTAGTTGTGGCTCGCAGGCTCTAGAGCACATTCTCAGTAGTTATGGCACATGGGCTTAGTTGCTCCACGGCATGTGGGGTCTTCCCAAACCAGGGATCGAACCTGTGTCCCCTGCATTGGCAGGCGGATTCTTAACCACTGCTCCACCAGAGAAGCCCCTAAATTTCCTCTTAATAAGAGTATATAATGAGTGTTAATGAATGAAACCGTTTTAATTTCACAAGTACTACTTTCTGTCCAGGAAACTCAATGAGAGAATATATTTATATGCTAACAAATTGAATGCAAGAATAAACCACCACTTAAAGGAATGCTGAAGTACAACTGCAGGAAGATTTATGAATTTGCTAAGAGATGTTTCTTCCTATGGATTTATACCAGAATTAGGTATTTAGCACTTACTTCTACAACCAATAGAATGTCAAGTTCTTTGATGAAGAAATGGCTGACCCAACATTGATTGATTACCCTAAGTATATATAGGTAAAAAGAAGGAGAAATATGCTTCCTAATTATCAGGAAATGTCTTGGGGAGGAGGTGGGACTTGACGTAGATCATGACAGTTGGATAGGATTTAGTATTGTATAAAGAAGGCAACCCAGAGAAACAAAGCAGAAACCCAGAGGAGGAAAAGAATAATATGGGTTTAGCAGAGAACAAGATCTCTGACTTTATGAAGCATTTATGTAGAGTTTTGGTGTCTAGTACATAGTAGAGGCTCACTTACTATTTATTGAATGACTAAATGATCCCCTCCTCAATCCCCCTCTTCTAAAATTAAATTCCATTTTCTGCTCCTTGGAGAAAATGTTCTTAAAAAAATTATTTTCTTCAACCATGACTATACATGCTCTCATCTATTCATTAGAATATTTTGTCAGGTCAGCAAATTTTTATAGTTTAGTTAGTTCTTGTTTTCCTATTACAAACTAATGTTAAGGTATTATCATTCCCCACAGTGTGGCCCAGAAAGTCAGATTTGCGTTTATTTTTGAAGTCTGTTGTTTAGTAAGTTTGAGTTAGATTTCCTGGATCCTTCATTTTCAAAATGCAAACACGAATTCTGTTAATTGAGGCTACCTAAACCACCTAGTTGCCAACTAACTAGATTTTTAGACCATCAGCCCTTGTTTCTTTCCTGTATTTGCCATAGTTTTTCAATTGCTTTTTGTGTATGGTTTTTTTGTTTGTTTGTTTTGCTCAAAACATAGAGTTCCTCCTCATATCCCTGCCCCAACAAACTGCCAGGAAGAAAGTATGAGTCATAGGAAAATGAAAAAGGAATGTATTAAATCTTGGTATGAGATGACTGCTCTTCTCATCTAACAGAATTCTCATTTTCTGCCCCAAATCACTTGTTCCCATTGAAATAGCAACAACTGTAATTCTATCTAGGGGTGTGTGAGTGTGTGTATGGGGTGGCAGGGGGAAGGCAGGGTGGGTGATGTTGGGAAGTACTAGAAAAAAGAGGGTGTGAAGCCCTTATTATTCCCTGTTTATGAATATATCTTTGGGTCATGGTGGTCTGGCTGGACCTCTGTGGTGTTTGTGGTGGTGATGGGGAGCTTTGAAGGGTGCTGAGCTAGTATGGCACACTGGATCAGAGTTCTTTTGTAGTGGGAATAACATTAATAAATACTGGAAGTCAACCAGAGTGGGAGACAAGCAGACTAATTGCAGATGTCACCTTCTCATCCCAGGTGACTCTTCTTTATAGATGTAGTCCTGAATTTGGTCTTTTAGCTTCCATGTGAAACTAGTCAAATTTGAGAAGTTTTGGTCTGTCTGAACAGAAAGGAAGTAGGGAGAGGTGAAAAAAAGATTTAAACGATGGGTATATCAAAGTAATATCCTAAGTACTGTGTACAGATTCTCAAGATATTTACCTGTTTGCATTTAAAATATTTATTTATTATTTGTATTCTTATAGGATAAAAATAGTTGACTTGAAAGATGTTTGCAAATAATAGGGAAAATAGATAGTTGACTTGGAAGATGTTTGCAAACAATAGGGATTTGTTTTTTTATGAGCTCAGGTAGATTTTCGTATGTTCTGGCTTTCCTTGATGTAGTTATATTTCAAATAATTAATTGCCTTGCATTGCTTTGAAAATTGTTTTCCTGCTTCTTTAAAAAATTTTTTTTAATTTATTTATTTTTGGCGGTGTTGGGTCTTGGATCTTTGTTGCTGTGTGCAGGCTTTCTCTAGTTGAGGCGAGCGGGGGCTACTCTTCGTTGAGGTGTGCAGGCTTCTCATTGCAGTGGCTTCTCTTGTTGCAGAGCAAGGACTCTAGGCATGTGGGCTTCAGTAGTAGTGGCACGCAGGTTCGGTAGTTGTGACTCGCGGGCTCTAGAGTGCAGGCTCAGTAGTTGTGGCACACGGGTTTAGTTGCTCTGCGGCATCTTCCCGGACCGGGGCTCGAACCCGTGTCCCCTGCATCCACAAGCGGACTCTCAACCACTGCACCACCAGGGAAGCCCAATGCTTACATTTTGATTTTGGTGTTACTTACATTTCCTCACCTTTTGTATTTCATTAAAGAGATACTCTGACTTTCTAGTCCCTGACAATCCCTGATAACAACTCTTTCTCCCTAGGAAACCCAGCCTTTCTCATTAATGAGGTCCAGATCTGAGTCACTAATCCACATTCATAGAAGCTATGACCAGGCTGATCAGAAGTAGAATCCTTCAAGTAAATAGGTCATCTTAAAGAATTCTTCCTATTATAGTTATGATTCTTTTTTGTAATCTAAAAATACAATTAAATCCCTTTTGGCCACATAAAAAGCCAGATTTCCAATTCAAAAATGACAACAAACACAGGGGTTGACATATCAAATACCAAGTTAGTGCCACAGGAAAGCTTGGATTTTCTAAAATAGGAGGAAGAATACAAATCTTATCACTTGCACTGATGGATTGCCAAGTAGTACATAAAACAACTATCATTCTTATTAAGCAATGATAATACATATTATGAAAATTCTGTCCCAATTTTGTCCCTTTACTTAAATGTTCTGTTAAAAGTATTAGTCAAAACTCCTTTTATCAAATGTTTATGATGTAATATGCTTCGTAAAAGCACCCCTTACTCGTATTATGCTTATGATGAAAATCTATTTAGCTTCTTTTGTTTTATCTGACATATTTGAAAATTGTCTTTAAAAACATAATTTTTCATTAGTAAAGGGATATTACATTATGACTTTCTTTTACATGGTTTATTCTCTTATTGACTTTAGTATTTGCAAAAATAAATCAATTTATATATTATGTTTTGGTAAAGCATAGCTATACCTGTACAAATTTAAGTTTCACAAAATATTTGTAAATCCCAAAATCAGTATAAGTTTGATTCAGTTGCAGAAGCGGTAATTGAACACCTATTATCACTATGTGAAATTATGTTACATAAGATCTTTGTTTCCTTTTTTATTACTTCCTCTAGAGAGTATCAAGTTCCATGAGAGCAGGGATTTTGTTTTTTTTCAACTGCTGAATTCCTAGCTTTTAGAATATTTTATGGCACATAGTAAGCTATCAATAAATAT
This sequence comes from Hyperoodon ampullatus, assembly GCF_949752795.1. Taxonomy (NCBI): domain Eukaryota; kingdom Metazoa; phylum Chordata; class Mammalia; order Artiodactyla; family Ziphiidae; genus Hyperoodon; species Hyperoodon ampullatus. The sequence continues at coordinate 148,562,732 of NC_136917.1, forward strand.
TTGCTGAATGAATTCACTTATTAAAACAAAGTTTATTGAGTGTCTGTAATGTGTCAAATATCTAGGCACTGGGAAGAAAGCAGTGAATAGGCCAAAGTACTCGATTTTTGAAGTTTACTTTCAAATGGGAAGAGGTAGATAATAACAAACAATTGAATATGTAATATATCTGGTGTTAGTACGTGCTGAGAAGAAAAGTAAAGTAGGTCCAAGGGGATAGAGGGTAGCATCGGGAGAGAGAATTGCTGTCTTAGCTAAGGAATTCAGTGAAGGCCTCTATGAGGAGGTGAGTAAAATGGGTGAGTGTTACTGTCCCTGTGCCAAGTGCCTTTGGGCCACTGGAAAAACATGGGAGACCTGGTCATTGACCATAAGTTGGTTATAATCTGATGACAAAATCAGTATTATATATCATATTCGTACCATGTCCAGGCATAACTGCCAGGCATACAGTGCTATGGGAACAATGTTTGGAGAATGGAGCATAACCAGATATTTTTAGCAAATAAAGTACATGGTTGTGGGGTACGGGTTGACTGTAGAGAGGCTGAAAATACAGAATTGAGTCTAGGCTTTGAAGATTCTGCCAGATTAAGGACTTTGTGTCTCAGCCAATAGGCAATGTGAGACTGATGACGGTTTTTAGATTTGAAAAGGAAGCAATCAGATCTGTATTCTAGAAAAAATCTTTGGCAGCGTAATGGAGGATGGATTAGAGCATGAGAATAGATGAGCTGATGTTTTAATAGAATTTTTGTGATCAAATATTACTTGAAATAATAGACCATTAGTTGGGCTAAACCACCTTTTTTTTTTCAGGCAAAAAACACAAATGGGCTCTCAAGGTTATTTTCTTTTTATTTCAAACTTTATTTTCAAGGTTTTATTTATTTATTTATTTATTTATTATTATTTTTTGACCACACTGCGTGGCATGTGGGACCTTAGTTCCCCCACCAGGGATGGAACCCGTGCCCCCTGCATTCAGAGTGCAGAGTCTTAACCACTGGACTGCCAGGGAAGTCCCCTCAAGGTTATTTTTAATGGTAGAATTGGATCACTATATGAAGTCGTAAGAAAAAGGTAAATAACATTTGATTGTAAAAAGCTGAGATACTCAAATCAAGAGAAAGCAAGAGTAAAGATTTATAATCTTAGAATTATAGGATAATTAAATTGGTGTGGGGAAACACCCAACTTATCTATGTGCACTTGTGTTTCCCTATTTAATCCACATGGTGTCATTTTTTTACATGTGTTTTCTCAGAGCAGTTATTTTTCATTCACAGGCAGCAGTGATGACTCACTTTATCCCTTTTGAGTATTAGAGGATCTGATTTCATTCAGGAGATTTTCCGATTCACCATACAGTATATTAGACATTATTGTTTAGCTGGAATTTGCCAGGGGGAAAATATCCTTAAATAAATACATCAGCATTGCTTATGCTACCCTCACATACACATTTTAGCAAAAACTGTTAGTAAAAACTCAACTTGATAAGGAATCTATATTAGTTTCTTAGAGCTTTCATAACAAAGCACCACAGATTGGGTGACAAACAACGGAAGTTTTTTGTCTCACAGTTCTGGAGGCTAGAAGTCTGAGATGAAGGTTTAGGCACGGTTAGTTACTTCTGAAGGCTACGAGGGAAAGATCAGTCCCAGGCCTCTCTCCTTGGCTTGCAGATGGCTGTTTTCCCCCAGTGTCTTCACATGCCTTCCCTCTGTACATCTGTGTTTCCAAATTTCCTCTTCTTACAAAGACACTAGTCGCATTGGATTAGGGCTCCCTCTAATGACCTCATATTGACTTGATTACCTCTGTAAAGACCGTATCTCCAAATACAGTCACATTCTAAGGTACTGGGGGTTAGAATTTCAACATAGGAAGTTGGGGGTTAGTCTAGGACACAATTCAGCCCATAACAGAGTCTATTTTTTTTTTTCTCTCCAGGTCTCTAAAGGGGAAATGTTTAGTAAACCTGACTCCTTTCACAGGAACTTCTGGTTTCTTACTATGATTACCAGCTGTCTTCATTAGCAAAGTCCTCATTAAATATCTAGCTCTAACATGATGGGATTCTTTGACATGATCAGATAGTAATGCTGCACTTGCTTGGACTCTTGATTCTACAGAACCACAGCATACTTCCTACATGCTTTTGAGTTCCCAGACTTTGGCGAGTCATATCATTTAATTAAGCTGGCTTTAGGAATTGTGGTGTTAAACTGGGATTCATAAATAAAGATGTTCTTTTCTCCATTTTGATGATTAGCAGTGGGCACGTTTCTCTACTAAAGATCGTTTCAGATATGTGGAAAAACAGAGAAGTCAAGAATATATTGGGTACATTTCAGATAAAATTATTGGATCTTCCACTTAATAAAATTGTATTGTGATAGATATATACTCTCAATACTTTCTTGAAAAGAAGGACTTTGCTGGCGGTCCAGTGGTTAAGATTCCATGCTTTCACTGCAGGGGGCACAGGTTCGATCCCTGGTCTGGGAATAAGATCCTGCATGCCATGCAGCGTGGCCAAAAAAAAAAAGAAAAGAAAAGAAAAAAAAACCCTGAGAAATTGTAAAGAATATTAAAAAAACAAACAAAAAATTCTTGAAAAGAGAAGCAAATATTTTTGCCTTTATTAAAAGTTAAAAGAAAATACGATATGGTAGGCTCAGATAATTTTCCCTTTCATTGTGAAACCTTTGGGATACTTGTTTATTGTGAAACAGTTTTAAAAATAAGCAGTATTTAAAAGATTTAAAATAAACAGTATTTCTTTGTTGTCTTATATCAGAAGTGATCATCTCACTGGGCTGAAATAATGATCCCAAGCACCCCTTGTTTTAGGTGTGGTGATGATCATGTCCTCCCACTCAATGTTAAATTAAAAAGACTCAACTCAAGGGTGCTAAAAACAGTTATTTTCTCATGAAAGGTTTGGTGACCCCTTTCTTATAGGAATCTTGCTGAATGCATTCAACAAATATTTTTTGAGCATAGGCTCTGGAGCCAGTCTGCCTGGATATGAAATTTCAGTTCCAACACATAGCTGTGAGTCCTTTGAAAAATTACTTAACTGCCCTGTGTCTCAGTTTCTCCATCTGTAAAATACATATTATAAAAGTACCTATGTTATAGAATTGTTTTGAAGATTAAATGAGTTAAAATATTTAGAATGCCTGGCAAGTTGTAAGCATGAACTAGTTTATTTCCATCCCATTTAGATGAACTGGTATGAATTGATTAATTATTGATTTTAATATTAATTATCTGAAGTATCCTGATCAACTTTGTTTGTGTGCTTTACCTTAAACATGATATAGACAGATCCATCATGAGGATCCAAGCTATGTATTTTATCCCTCTCTCCTTCCTTCCCTACTCCTTTCTCTTCCCTTCTCTTCTCTCCTCCCTCGCTCCCTCCATCTTCCTTCCTTCTCTCTCTCCCTCTTTTCCTCTCCCTTCCTTCATTCTCTCCTCCTTTTTTCCCTTCCTTCTTCCCTTCCTCCACAACAAAAGTTTAATGACAGCCCATTGCCAGGCACTGTGCTCAGTACTTAGCATTCAAGCTTTAAATAAGGTCTAGTCCTTGTCATCTTAGTCTAGTAGGGCAGACACTAGGGAAAAAAAAGATATTAATTGTAAAATAAGTTGGTAAGTACTTAAGTATCAAAAATATTGGTGTACTCTGGTGGAGTTAGATAAGATTTAGTGTTAGGAAATGCACCCCAATTGAGGTGTTAAGTGGTTGGAACTAGCCAAGCCAGGATGGGTCATGGTAACAGAAGGGGGCTGGTGGGTGTTCATGTACATTAGAGGCAGAACAAAGTTGCAGTGGCACCAGGTCAAGAGAGAGCAGTGGGGGAGCTACAGCCTAAAGTTAAACAGGGGAGTTAGGGGAGATGAGGCTGCAGAGTAGGGAGACGTGAGATCACAGAGAGATCTCATTTTTTTAAAAGAGATCTCATTTTATATAAAGCAGCTTGGACTTTATTGTGGATGAGGGGAAGCCGTTGATGAATTTTAAGCCCTGTGTTGACACAGTCAAATCTTTTTAAGTAGCGATGAATTCTTACTTGATTCAACCACCTTGATATATCTGATCCTCAAGTGTGACTAAAGTCATGGTTTATGATTTTATAAGAGAAAGATGCTAATTTATAGCCCATAAAGATGATGAAATTGACCTCTGCCTCACGATTTACATTAACATTAATAAATGCTTAATGCTTAATTGCAGTAATTAACATTAATAATGGAATGATGTACATTAAGGGAGTCTGATCGACATTGAGGCAAATTTGCAAATCAGATAAATTAGGAGAAAAGTATTGGTAGTACTTTTTTGTTTTGTTTTTTTTCCCTTTAGGAAGTAAAGAAAACTTCCCCTTAAGTAGGGAGGTCCTCTTGTGCATTTTAAAAAGTAAATATTTTATACCAAATTCATCAGGAAAAAATAAATTACATAAAATGAAGTATACATGTATAAAACACTATTAAGGATGTTTATAGGATATAAAAAATCATAATCTCTATTTTTGTAAAACTGATAATCTAATGGCAGAACAGAGCAGTGTGAACTGTTCACACCAACAGGATATCTGTTGCCCCAATAATATACACATTCATTTCTTTTTTTCTCACTTATTTGTATTTGTCCTTCTACTTTTTTCTGGCCAGAATTGAAAAATAGTGAATGGCAAAATGGGTGTCTCATCTGTTAACATTCCTTCTAGGTCATTCCTCAATTTAGAACTCAACTTCTGTCTTCAATTTTTGCAGAGAAGCTGCTGTTGCAAGAAGAATGTGTTTTCATCAGGTGACTTTTTGGGTAAGGGCAGCTAGCCTGTTCTTGAACTTTAATATATAAAGCTGGCAGAGGGTATGGAGGCACAGTAGTAATAGATGGTCAACATTCATAATTTATTTAGCACTAAGCCATCTAGAATATATATATTTATATAATATATATATAATATATATATATATAATATACATATATATATATTTTTTTCCTTTTACTGAACTTTTTGAGTTTCATGACTGCCCTTTAGGGCCTGGAAAATAACACGAGATATAGTAAACAAAAATATGCCCATCCAAACAAATTTGAAAGGCCGACCCCCAGCCTATCAAATTGAGGTTCTTGACCTATGCTTGCTTCTCTTAGTGTAACACACTCATGGTTTTAGGGGAAACATACCCTTTAGAAAACAGGGGAGACTGTCATGGTTTGGGGTTGTGAAACTTCTTGTAGTGCCCCAGGTTTCATTGAAACCTCCCATCTAGTTTTGTGAAGTGCTCTCCTTACTTAAAAATGCCCCATTGTTTTAAACCATGTGTTTCATATTCATTTAGACATCTCATTAAGCTGGAGTTGGGTAAGAATCACTTAGTGTCCCAAAAGACCTTTCCTACTAGCCTTTGGTTCTTAGAAACAGAAAGTTAGACTTTGCCAAATGCAGATGAATTCCAGACCCTTACATTTTAAAGGGACTTTGCAAAACTGGAAAAAAAAAAAACTCCATGTCCCTATCCTCATTTTCAAGATATTCAGGCATGATAGTCTTTCTCAAAGTGTGGTCTCCCCACATGAGAATCGCCACAAGGTTGTTAAAAATGCCTCTTTGTTGGTCCCAACATAGATTTACTAAATTTGAATCCCTGCTTATTTTATATACTGTGATTCTTCAGAAGGGACTGCAGGCATACAGTAGCTACTCACTAAGTTTTAGCTATTATTATCCAAATGATTTCTAGACTTCTCACTTTGTCCAGTAGGCATTTGGAATTCACTATGTGTAAAATTAAACTCATCATCACTCCTCCAAATATAATGAAAAGCATGCCTTGTTCAGTGCAATGTACCACCATTGCCCAAGCCAGAACACAACACTCCTTCCCTTCCTATTTCCAATTGGTCAATATGTCCTCTAGATTTTCCTTCTTTACATTTTTCTAGTTAATTCCTTCATTTCCATGTCCCCTGCTCCTGGCTATTTAGATCCATAACATTCCCTCCCCCAGGGTCCAGATTACTGCAGTCACTTCTTTCCTTTGCCTCCAGTCGTCCAACTTCTCCAATAACTAATCCATCTACCACACTGTGATCTTTCTTAAGATATGAATATCTTATCTATCTAGATGCCATCTTCCTTCTTGACTGCCTGGGTTCGAGCTATAGTTCCTTTTTTTTTTTTTTTTTTTGGCGGTATGCGGGCCTCTCACTGCTGTGGCCTCTCCCGTTGCGGAGCACAGGCTCCGGACGCGCAGGCTCAGCGGCCATGGCTCACGGGTCCAGCCGCTCCGCGGCATGTGGGATCTTCCCGGACCGGGGCACGAACCTGTGTCCCCTGCATCGGCAGGCAGACTCTCAACCACTGCGCCACCAGTGAAGCCCTATAGTTCCATTTTAATGTCCAGAGTGAAGTTTATTTATTTATTTTTTTTAAGAACTTTTCTTTATCTAACTTCACATTTGGATTGATGGTCTTCGTTGCTGCGTGTGGGCTTTTCTCTAATTGCAGGGAGCAGGAGCTAATCTTCATTGCGGTGCGCAGGCTTCTCATTGTGGTGGCTTCTCTTGTTTCGGAGCATGGGCTCTAGGCACGCGGCGTCAGTAGTTGTGACACATGGGCTCAGTAGTTGTGGCTCGTGGGCCCTAGAGCACAGGCTCAGTAGTTGTGGCGCACAAGATTAGTTGCTCCACAGCATGTGGGATCTTCCCAGACCAGGGCTCGAACCCGTGTCCCCTGCATTGTCAGGCGGACTCTTAACCACTGTGCGACCAGGGAAGTCCCTAATTTTTATTTTAATATCCATGATCCTCATGATCTGTCTCTTACCTCTGCAGTTTATCTCTCACTGCTTCTCCACCTGAATCCTTTGTTCTAGCCACACAAAGTTTTCTGAATGTGTTATGCTGTTCCATGCCTACATACTTTTACACATGCAATTATCTTCTTTCTTCAAAACATCATCCTCTTCTAGCTTCTTCTAGATAACTCTTACGTGTCCTTTAAAAATCAGTCCTTAGGGGCATCCCTGGTGGCGCAGTGGTTGGGAGTCTGCCTGCCAATGCAGGGGACACGGGTTTGTGCCCCGGTCCGGGAGGATCCCCCATGCCGCGGAGCGGCTAGGCCCATGAGCCATGGCCGCTGAGCCTGTGCGTCTGGAGCCTGTGCTCCGCAATGGGAGAGGCCACAGCAGTGAGAGGCCTGCGTACCGCAAAAAAAAAAAAAAAAAAAAAAAGAAAAAAAAAATCAGCCCTTAAAATCACCTCTGCTTGAAAGTCTTCCCCTAACTACCAATCTGATATAATTGCCGCTATGCTTAGCATAGTGTAATAAATAGTAAAATTTACCATTCTTTCTTTCTTGGGCAAAGTCAATCTAAGTAGAGTTTATCACACTTTAGTTAGTTGTAAAACTTGGATTGAGGTTCATCAGTTCTTCTACATTTACTCTAGGACTTTCTAAATTTATCAAAGTAGTTGATCTTTGGAATGCTGATTACATTCTGAGAGTTGGCATAGGGCTTGCTGGAGGACTGATGATATTCTATATATTGATCTGTTCTGTATATTGATACTTATATATCAGTTTGTCATTCTGTATACTTAAATTTGTGTACTTGACTATAAATTATGCTTCAGTTTACAAAAATGAATGTAAATAGACGACCTTTTAACTATAAAATTTATCTCAAGGCCATTTTGTCCATTTGCCTTTTTGCCTATTAAAATGAAATCATGGGAACCTTGCCTCTAGAGGATAATTTTAAATGTCTTTATGGCAAGGCACATTAAGCTTTCTGGAGAAGAGAGCTCTTAAAATTTTAACTTCTCATGAGACAATGAAATAATAAAATGGGATTAATTGGAAAAGTGGTTAAATACTTGCTTTACTTATGTTTCTGCTATTTCCTATATCTTTTTCAAATATTTTTTTTATTGTGCTAGGTTTTAATCTCCTTGCTACTGATGTGTTCTTTTTAGCTTTTCAAGATTACCAAAACTAAAAATTGTGTGAGTTATCTCATCAAGGTTTATTTTAAAAGTGCTGATAAGAAAAATAACCAGTGCTTCTTGATTTTCAACTTGAGGTCTTAAATCCTTCTATTAATCATTGTACTACATGATCTTTAAACTCCTAATCTTGAGCATCTATGATTCCACTTGGAGTGGTTTTCCATGAAGAGAGATTATTGGTAAGAATTGCATCCACTCGTAGCTATGTCTTCCAAGAGGGACTTATCTTTAAAAATAGATTTGTAAATTCCATCAGAAACTGTTTAGTTTACTATTGCATCTCCAGCACCTAGAACAGTCCCCAGCACATAGTTCACGGTCAACTATAACAGCAATGTTGGTGAATGAATAAATGAAATGACTAAAACACTGCAAAATATGCTACTCACTTCTCTGTTCCTAGATCTGCTATAATTCACAAATTAACCTCAACTGTTTAATTTTGGTCATTTGTCTTCTGAACAATTTAACATTTAGAAAATCAAGTTATAAGTTGTGGAAAAGGCCTTCACCACAGTTTCCAACTTTACTATTTACTTTACTTTTAATGAACATGTTTATTAGTGAAGAAAAGCCTGATTAGATGCTATTTTTTACTTAGAAATTAAAAGAGAACTAGTAATACATTTCCTGGACAAATTTTAATATGTTTACTCTTGAGGGATTTCATGAATTCTTAAATTTGAATTTTAAAAAATATGGTTAAAGAATAAGCAATTGAAGGAGGCAATTTAATTTATCCCTTATCCCCTACAATACCAGACTGATGCATTAATACAACCCATAGAGCTAGAGATATCAGCTAATACATAGAGAGTACATAATGGAACCTTCTAAGAAGAGTTTTCCTTTCATTGATTATTGTCTTCTACTAAATCTTTCTACTAAAGTTTTTCTCAATCTTTGTAATGCATGTTGTCATATTTTGACATTTTTTTCAGTCTCCTCTTCGAAGTAAGAATTTATATATGAGACCTAACCATTTTTACGTAAAATTGGCCCATTATTAAACCTGGACAGTTGTGGAGAGGAGGGACTGGGACTGCATATTGGGAAGGAGATTGAAGTTTCTTTTTTAAAAAACCCTACTGCTACATAAACCCTAATAAAACCCCTGAGAGAAAGTAAGGGTGCAAGTTCTCATAGTAACTTATTAATCCTTTTCATCAAGAGATATCTAAAGCCAACTATGCATAGCTGGGACCTCTTTGTTGTGTTATATGCTTAGAAATACATGTAGGTTTTAAAACTACTTATTTCTGGGAATGAGGAATAATAAACTCTTTGGTACTTCTTGTCACAGCTACTCATCAACCAGTAATTCTGGAACCAGCCTGTTTGTTATGGTGTTGTGACAACACAGTTTTCAAATCTTGGATGAGTTTGAAGGAAGTACCATTTTCACTTTGTCATAACTTGTGTACATGTCTTTGATGTTACTATAAAATAAAGAGGCAGAGTTTCATTAGCCACACACTAAATGTTATTTTCTTTATTCGATAGTTACATCAGGTATAGGTAAGGCAATCTAATCCTGTACCTTAACTAGATTTATATCAAGTATAAAATTCATTGAGCACAGCATAGCTATATTCCTGAGAGATGGAAGCATCAATATTGTTGTTATTATGACTTTAGAACAAGTTTTGGTCTTAACTCAGGAATCCAAAGTAAATCTAGACTGGAACCCAGGTTTTTTCAAATTACCTTGACACCTTGAGATTTTATTTAACCTTTGTGCTCTAGTCAAATAGGAACAATAAAATGGGAATAATGCTATCTCCCCTATTTCATAGGGTAGTATTGAAAAATTAGGAAATGTGCTACCTACATTGAAAGAGTTTACAACTTTGTAGAATAAAATAAGCGATATATCTGACATTTTTATTAAACAGTTTTTAGGAGATTACATAATTAAATAATTATAATAGTTTTCATACCCACCAAAAAAGCTTTAACAAAGGATCTAGCCTATTAAACTTCCTTTAACTTGGTTTCCCAGTTAGGATATTCCCCAATATAAATGATGCCCCCTTAGTTTTCTGACCTTTGATCGACCAATAATTTCTGTTGATTGGTACTTTGTTTTGCATTTAAAACAGTTGTTTCTAATACTTCCTATGGGATACTGTAAAATCTTGATATGCTTTCTATGCCATCGGAATGTGATTTAATTTTGCTGAATTTAATTTTAAGGTTAAGTAGTTTAAACCTTTTATCTTCATGTTTTTAATTTCCTAGAGGGAAGAACCTATGTGTTTTATTTTCTTGTATACCCCAAGCATCATGTCTTGTGCATAAAATGATACCATTTTTCCCCTCAAAAGCTAAAGGCCTTATCAGGAATTATTACATACTTATATAAATTTAACAATAGTTACATGAAATGTAAATGACTTTGTTTAATTATACAAGGAAAAATAAATTTAAAGCTTAAGATTACAACGTCCATATGAAGTAAAGAATTGCAAATTATTACCTAACAAAATGAAATCTGTTATTTTCAAGTCTACTAAAACAGTGTTAGATTTTCCTTTACCCCTAGTTGCTGAAACACTATTTATTGTAAAAGATGTTGAAAGAATGAATAAGTATATAAGAAGCAACATACTTGCTTCTTTCTAGTATTTAAAATTTGTTAGTCTTTTTAATATTGGCCAGTAATTTCTGTTAACTTAAATGTTTGCTGTCTCACAGGGTTTGGCACTCAACAGGCACACAGTAAATGTTTTTTGGTTGAGCTAAAAATTTTAATTAACAAGGTAACAGATGAGAAAACACACACAAAAAACAGCACCTGACACAAGCCCCAATGCAGAGAAAACACAATAGAGATGTTTCTTGCTCCACTCCCCCACCCCCTCCAAATATTTCCTGTGTTTCATAATATTGCTGCAAGAATCTCCTGTTGAGTTCCTTTATTTAAAAACTCAAGTAGTTTGACTAAAGTGCCAAGTGATTATAACTGAATGTCCCTGAATAGTTTTTCACATAAGGGCCAGTGAGAGGTATAGTGGAGTTGGTCAAAATGTGTTATGTCCTACACTGGGTCACTTTTCCCATTATGCTTTAAGATCTGCTAAAACCTTTGTTTCAATGAACTTTCACTTGAGTGTTGCAAAAGGAAATGAAACATGGGATGTTGATGGAGAGTCTGCCACAGCATTATGTTTTTTTCTCAAAATACACTATTTTTTTTTCAGGACTATCCTAATCCTAGCATGACCTTAGCCATAATTATACTGACTCCATTCACCTTGTGCAATTAACTGGATAATTGCATGAATGTGAACACTGGTTTGGCCAGCCTTTCACCCATATAATTCCGCAGGGGACATCCTCTTCAGCTGCAATGTATTCTTCTGGGATCTAATTATGATGTCTCTTGAAATCTGGCCTGAGTACAAGAATTCAAGCTGCTTTTCCAGGGTGGAGACCATGCAGAAATCCCAACTGGACTCACTGGAATCCAGTTGTAAACATCATATTATTCAACTGCATTGTAATGGAGTAATCCATTACAATTTTAATTTACACACTAAAGTTGAATACTAAAATATGTCTTGACTGTCCACTCCTTTAGCAGAACTGAATGTTGAAATACTTACTGAGTGTTGACTGATTTGTTTGTAAGGTTGATAGGCCCTATTGTGCTGTTAGTGAGACAAGGTAATTGCTCTTGGTATAGAGTTTCAGCAAATTGGATAACAGGCTCCAGCCTGGAGGAAGGGCCAACACAGTTAATTTAGAGATTGAAATTATTTCTTCCCAAGGTGAAAGAAACTTGTAATGATGGTCTGAACTTCTGAAGCTCTTGCAAGAAAAGTTGAAGTTGTGTAAACCATTGCTCTATATTTTGACTGAGTGGAAGTAAATGAAAGTACATGTCAATTTTCATGTAGTCTCAGCTTGTCTTATAAGGCTTCAGAAAGAGACCACTGATGTTGACATGTCAGTGAAGGAGCCACAGCATCCTTCTGTGGGAATTATGCTTTCATTGATTAGAGTTTTTGAATTCATTGAGGACAAAATACTATCATTTGGTAAATTATTCACTATCCAAACTTATCCTTCTATTTAAATGATGAAATATTTGCCAGAAAGAGAGGGATGTGGAGGAGTGATGTGTGGAATGAACAAATATGACTACATGGATTCTGTTATGTAGTTAGGAGTAGGTATTAATGAATCAGTCTAGTTGTCTAGTTGTAGTTGTATACTTGGTCCTCCAGCTTAGGGTAGTGGCAGCTTCTTGCTTTTGTTAACTCCGGGGTTTCCTATAACAGTCCCCTGTTTTGCTCCTTAGTCCTTCTTCAATCTGTGTAACAAAATTCCCTCTATTATACTCCCACATTTCTATTTTCGTGGTTGGACCTTGATTGGTGGGAATGGGTTTTGTTTTTTTGATGGAAAGAGAGAATGGGAATGAATTGAAGAAGAGAAACAGAGACATAGTTTATGGATATGCTTAGGACTGGCCTGTGAGCTGTCACTTATTCCCTCCTCCTATATCCCTAAGTCACTGCTCACCTGTGATAGTTTGAAAGACCTTAGGTAGACACCTGAATTTGTCAGGTCTTCAGTGATGGTTCTCATTGAGACTCTTATTTCTGTTCAGTCATTTGACTCCCAGTCAGTTCAGTTTTCCTCCAAGAGGATATTGAGTTTGTCTGCTGGAGGGCTCCTATATTTTTTTATTAATGCAATACATGGAGAAAAATGAATTCTTAACGGTTCAATGTGGGAAATTAAATATTCAGTCCAAGTGAATTTTCCTGTTCCCCCATAGAGCAGCATTTATAAAATTCAGACTTCATTTAGCATGTGTTTTTGCTTCTCCAACAAAATCATAATATCAGTAATTTTTCTGCACATACTTTGGTTGAAACTTTCTCCATAAATAAAGCTCCTACCAAAATGACTTCCTTAATATGATGTTAGATGTGATTAGTTCACTGCAAAGCCACAGAAAAATAATATTTATATGATCAGCACTGTAAAGGTAATACCTCAGATACTGTCTGGTCGTGTGAGTGCTCTGTGGAAAGCAATGCACATGCTCTTTGCACCTCTGCCTTGACAGAGATCTAAAGAAGCCATGATGGTCTCAGCTCTTTTAACATAAAGGTCGATCCTTTGGTAAGTTTTGTTAAGGAATGATTTACTGAATTGGATTGTAAAGAAAACATAAAATAAATATAACATGCAACAATTTGTCCTCCTTAGGCTAATAAAAACCTGGCATAAGTGTATGTCTTAAAAATCCAGATTTTCTATGGTTTCAAAGCATTTGCAGTATTAAAGCACTCAGTCATTTAAAAGACAATCCAGTGTGAAACATTTTGTAGAAGTTGGAGAACGAAGGCCAAGGTGGGTGTTGCACCAAGCCCAGGGAGCTAGTTCATTTCTCTGAGACAATCTTGAATTATTAATTGCCCCCAGTTTATAGCACTAATGTTTCATATCAAAAACCTCAGGTTAAATGGAACTCAGATGACCTAGGCCTGACGTTACGAACACCTTTACGTGAATTAGAATTAGGATATGTAAAGCCAAGCAGAGGCAACCAAGTGAACACCAGAGCTTTCTTTGGCTCACAGAAGGACTTGGACAGCCAGATGCATTAATACTCTGTGGGCACACATACGCGAAAAGCCTTACGTTAAGTGTCAGGTGCCAGGCTGGTGATGATGGTGTATTAAAAATCATCTGAGAGGTGGTAACACAAATCCAGCCTCCTTGTAAAATAAACTTACATGCTTTTTTTTTGGTAAGAACCAGCACTAGGCTGGGCAGTTAATGCGCTCCGGAGCTGTTGATTGGTTACTCCTGAGTAGCCTGATGAAGTAGTTCCGTCATGCTGAGATACTGCTTCGGTGGTGCTGGAAACCTAGCCAGCCTCAGTGCCCGTTTTCTTCCACAGTGGTAGATATTTCCATAAACCAGATGTCTGCATTCTTTTAGGGGATCCATCTCATGGAAATTGTGGTGCTTGTTTGTGCCTTCATTGCCTTATCACATTGTGGTCGCTGGTGAGGAGAGGGGATGTATGGGGTCAGCTGGATGGCATTAGGTCACAGGCAGATGGGAAAAGATGGTCTTTGCTAAGGGGTCTCACTCAGCCAGCTTGCAAAAGGCTGTGCTGAGAGGATGAAAGATAAGCAAACTTAGCAAGTGCAGGGAGAGGAAGCAGCACTTCCTCCAGGCAATTCTCAGAACTGTTTCTAAGCTGTTTACTTCCTATTTTGATACCTAGAGCAATGAGAAACAAGGTCTCTGGACCAGTCTTTGATTGGCCTTGTCCTGAGCTTGTTTATCCACTCTTTCTGTCAGGAAGCAATTGTGATAAGGCCTCTGGCACTGCTCTGGAAGATTTTTTTTTTCCATTTGTGTGTGGCTTTTGATTGATCATGTTGTGAACACAGTGCTCTATTCTTGGATTGATTTATTAACAAGGTTCAAAGAACCTCCACCATTTAGAGGGTTTTTTCTTTTTGCTTAAGGAGAAAGGCATTATTTGCACCTTTAAATGAGGGCGTTTTCCAGGCTCTCATTCAATAACTGACGAAGATGGAGTGGCTCTCTGTCTTAAGATCAGTTTACCCACATCAAGATGTATTATGCATGTGTATGCTTGACATCTAATTTATCGTCCTGGAGTAGACATTTATTTATTTATTTTTTTAGTTGAAGTATAGTTGATTTACAATGTTGTGTTAATTTCTGTTATACAGCAAAGTGATTCGGTTTTATATATATATATATATATATATATATATACACACACACACACATTCTTTTTTATATTCCTTTCCATTTAGGTTTATCACAGGATATTGAGTATAGTTCCCTGTGCTGTAGAGTAGGACCTTGTTGTTTATGCATTCTGTATATAGTAGTTTGCATTTGCTGACCCCAAACCCCCGATACATCCCTCCCCCATACACCCACCCTCTCCCCGTTGGCAACCATAAGTCTGTTCTCTATGTCTGTGAGTCTGTTTCTGTTTCATAGATAGGTTCATTTGTGTCATATTATAGATTCCACATATAAGTGATAGCATATGGTATTTGTCTTTCTCTTTCTGACTTACTTCACTTCATATAATAATCTGTAAGTCCATTCGTGTTGCTGCAAATGGCATTATTTCATTCTTTTTTATGGCTGAGTAGCATAGACTTGCTGTTTCTCTGAGAAAATGGAGGGTGAGAGGCTTCTTAAAGAAAATGCTGGTTTGGACAACTCATTTTGAGGCTCTAGGGCCTATTTAAAGGGTTTCTATTATTTTATTATACTTTAAGGATATCCCTTCTTTTCTTCAGCCTAAAACCACTTCTTCTATAGCCCTTCCTTTGCAATGGCCCTGAGCTATACCATGTTTATTTTGAGTTGTTGGTTTGGTATTGGACTGGGTCTGTATGTGGACTCTGCCTGCTTTGGACCAAAATTTGATTTGCTTGGCTCCACTGCAGATATTGTCAGCACCCTGCACATTTAGGGCTGTATAAAAATGTGAAGTAATAACCGCAACTTTATGAGCTGAAAACAGCTTTTCTCACCACACTTACTTCTCAGTGGACAACAGCAATTTCCACATTTGAAAAGCAACCAATATTAAACATCTTTCATTATCTCAGTACTACTTCCAATAAAACTGACATAACGAGGAACTGGAAGCATCTTATTTCTCTGTTTTGTGAAGATATCGATCCAATGAATGGTTTTCAATGTCAAAATAAAAAGAATATACATTCTGCCCTGCAGTGAGAATACTTAGATAGAAAGTTCCTGTTATCCAGCAGCCAGTATCACTTGTCATGTTTATTTTTCCTTCTATACCTTGACCAATAACAGAGGAACAAGGAGAACAGAACACTAATGAAATTAGTTTCTTAAAAAAAAAAAAAAGTATGACCTGCCTGCAACTCAGAGCAGCTTTAATTTCTGGGAAATACCATCTCAAATTCTGAGGAGTCATTGGATAAGACAGCTGGGACATACCTGATTAAACAAACAAACAAACTGGACATGAAGGGCAGTTATACAGGGATTCTGATAATGACCAATGAGATCCTTCTATGAAGTCATTTATTCAATATGGCCAGATGGCATATCGGGTCTACAAATGTTAGTCCAAGATCTGTTGCTCTTTTGTTCTTAAATTTCTACTATCTGTAGTAAAGTGGGACAGGATAGTGAGTTTCTCAGAAGAATAATTTTTTAAAAGTTAAGTGATTACTTTCTATTAATGGGCGTTAAATGCTGTTTCTCTTATGAAATGCTTGTGAGCGTAGGTAGTCGTATATTTGCTGTCTCTACTTGAAAAAAGAAAAAGAAAAATATGACACCCCAGTGTCAGTCACCAGTTTCTACTGAAATGTAAAATTCTACTGTTGTCTTTTTTTCTTTCATTTGTGTGAGTCAACAGGCATTTACTTGCAAGGAGACAGTATGTCTGAGCAGGCACCTGTGATGTCTCCAGTGGAGTCTGGAAAGAACATGTTGATTCACTTATGTGAACTACGCACCAGTGAGAAAGAAAAATGTGTTTGATATGATACCAACTGAGTAAAACTTCACAAATATTCAGTGGAGTACGTCATGGTGAAGATATCATAGTATTTGCTGGGACCCCAGAGAAGAGAAAATTGTCCGCAATTGGGCATACGGTGACAAGTAGGCTTTCCGGAGAGGATAGCCTCGGTTACACGACCTTGGGGTCCATGCCTACAGCAGATGATTGGCTGCAAAACACAGGGCAGCTGCACTGAGTTCAGTGGCAATGCAAGCCTGTGTCATATATTCAGACTGTTCACAAGGGACAGCTTCCCTGAGTCCCCCAACAGCTCGTTGGTTCTAAGGGCAGGGTCTGCAGGCTGAACTCTCTTGGCATGGCCTTTGTGGATGATGATACTGTATTTTGAGGTATGATGTCATTTATCATTTTATGGTGTATTGCATGGTGAAGCTGAGGAAGCAGCATTGAACAGCAGAACCAGAAGACCTGGGTTCTCATGTCAGTTCTGTTTATGATTTGCTGGTGTAACCTCCCTGGGCCTCAGTTTACTCATTTGTAAAGTGACAGAGTTGGACTACATCAGTGTTTCTAAACAGTGTCTGTTTACCCCACCTACATCAGGCTCAAAATGCTTGTACAAATGCAGGTTCCTGGGCCCACCTGGCCCTATGGAATCAGAATTTTGTGGTGTGGCCCTGCAGTCTGCATTTGTAATGCTCTCCACTGCTAGGTGACCTTTCCACAAGCAGAAGTTTGAGAATTACACTATTGAACTCAATATATCTCTAAGGTTGCTTGTATTCTAGAGTTTTCTAATCTTCAACTTGGTGCTTCAGAAGTAAATCTCTCCCTCCCCCATGGGAATGGCTGAGGGCCATTCAAGGGTATTTTGTCCAGCTAAACTCTTCTGTAGATAAAACATTTTGGAACTGAGTTATCTCCAGTACTTTAAGTTAGAAAGATTGCTTACATCACAGAGATAAATTAAAACAATGCCCCTGGGGGGAAAAAAACTTTACAAGATTTTGAAAACACAGATGTCCTTTTACTACATTCCCCTTCAGTCACCTTCAGAAGAATCTCTGGAAGGTCCTGACTTCCTCTCTGTGGGATGTGGGTTGGTCTGTGTAAGACTTCACAGCCAGGTGATTCAGTTCTGTGGGCTTCAGTTCAACGCTGGTGAGGATTCAGTTCTTCTTTGATTCCTTCAGTCTAAACATTTGAGTTACAAGCCACATGATACCATTTGGTAGGGATTGTAGCTAGGGAGAGTCAGTTCACAACCTGACACCTCATAAAGCCAAATTTAGGGTTTGTGGGGTTTGCTGTATATAAGTTTGTGTGTGTGTGTGTGTGTGTGTGTGTTAAGCAAGCACCTGGATGTGGGTTTTTCTCTTTCTGGCTGACAAAACAAAATGGAGTTCAGTTCATTTCTCCCCTTTAAATGCTTTATGATCTTTGCCTCATTTTATTTGTACTTAATTGGGCTAGCAAGGATTGTTACAAATACAAAGCCCCTGGAGGAGCTTGGGTGCAACCAGATGAATTAGAGCTTTGAATTTCCTTTTTCCAGCAAATACAGTGGTGCTTCTCAAGCAGGGACAGTTTCCCCTCTAGGGGACATTTGGCAACATATGGAGATATTTTTGCTTGTCACAACTGGGGCAGTGCTACTGGAATCTACTGCGTAGAGGTCAGGGATGCTGCTAAACAGCCACGTGCACAAGTCGCCCCCCACAGCGCCGTCTCACCCCGCCAACACAGAATTATCTGGCTTGAAATAGCAGTGGAGCGAAGATAGAAAAACCCGAATATTCAGTAACTAGAGTAATAAGTTATATATTCTGGGATAGGGGCACTTGCATAAAGCCAGCATGAGTGGAGGATGGAGGAGTCAAGGGAGGGTTACTGACATGGAATGTTTGACACAACTTAAATGAAAATAAAGTCGACTAATTTCTAGGACAGGTTCAGGCTCAATGAGGTGCTTATAACAGATTTTGAAAAGGAGCCAGGAGAGAATTACAGGCTGGGTTGAAAATAAAGAGGCAAGCCCATTAATTTTAGGCCAGGTAAGTACACAAGATGAGTTTCATTTGTTAACAGTGACATAATAAATAGCACAGTTTGTTTTTCTGATGAGAGTGATTTTAATATATATATATTTTTTTTTTCACTTCTTTCTTTTAAAAGTTATGTTTTGAAGATTCTAGAATCTCAGATCTAGGATATCTCCTCATCCCTTCAAATTTTCTTAGGCTGTTAAAAGCATCAAGTAGTTAACCACTAGCTATAAAGGGAGCTTGACTGAAAGTTCTTATTCCTGTTGATGTTCCTCGACTCTGTACCTGCAGTCATTATTTTCTCTATTCCATGCCCAATTCGTTCTCTTCCCTGTGCACCAGAAAGCCCTCTTGTTCCCTGGTTTCTGGGTAGATTTGGCTAATGAGAGACAACAGCAAGTGGAGGCAGGAGCAAAAAGAAGAGGTCCAAGATATTTACCCCAGTCCTCCAACCTCCCTGCTTTCTGGCAGTGGCTCCTTCTGTGAGACCCCAGTTTCTTTGGGTCAGCCATACTTCCTCCAGTGTTGGAGCACTGGAAACCCTGTTTCCTCCCCCTAAGAAGGAATAGTAAAGACTTTTTAGTCCTGCTAGTCCTTAGATGCCTCACCATCTCTTTTTGGTTCCCTTAACTCAGTACACTACTCTGTAAATAGTCCCTTCATTCAATTCTTTTCAGTTAAGCCCTCTTTATTGTGCCATCTATTTTGTACTAGGCCTCTCACTAATGCAGTACTTATTAAATTTTTAGTGGGAGGTTATTGATTTTGTATTGATATTCAAATACTATTGATCTGGAAGCTAGAAAACTTGGATTCCTGTTCCAGTTCTTCTATTAGTTAACTCTTTCCTTACGAAAATCCATTGAGCCTTAGTCCCTCATCTATTAAATAAGGAGTAAAGAATATGTCCTATCTTTCTTACATAGTCGTTGTGAGAATGAAATTAATGTATACTGTTTGAAAACATTAAGCACTGAAAATTGGAAGCCACATGTTGGCAAGGAGACTAGCAACACGTATTCTAGTTCTAGCCCTCAATTTTTTAGGACTCTAACTTTGTGTGTGAATATACACATATATATTGATTCTCTGGGACTCCTTTTCCCCATGATAAATATGCTGATTAGATTAGACAATCTTCTTGGTTCCACCCAGCTTCAAGAAATTTCACAATCTTTATATATTCTGTTCTCATTGTTCTAGACTATTCAGCAGCATGACCTGTAAAAACAAAAATTAAAATGTAGAATATAAAACTGGAGAAAAAAAGAGTAGATAGAGGTTCTTTAGAGAAGAGATAGTTTGAAATATTCGAAATA
Organism: Hyperoodon ampullatus; assembly: GCF_949752795.1. NCBI lineage: Eukaryota > Metazoa > Chordata > Mammalia > Artiodactyla > Ziphiidae > Hyperoodon > Hyperoodon ampullatus. The sequence goes on from NC_136917.1 coordinate 148,582,673, forward strand.
CACAGCGTTAAAAGATGGACTTAACTTCTGTGTGGTTACAGAGGGAATAATCAGGACAATTGGGTAGATGTTATAGGAGATATATGTAAGTACAAGGAATGGAAAAACCTTTCATATATTTGGACTGGTTCAGTAATGGAGTGGAATTGGAATAGGCTGGCTTTCAGGGAAGTGACTTGCCCATCACTGGGATTGTTCAAGCAGAAATGTGTTTGCTCATTTCTCAGGAATACTCTAGAGAAGATTGCTGTGATGAACATTGTAGTCACATGATTTAATAATGTAATGGTTATGTAAGTCACAAATATAAGTGGATTGTTCAGGAGTGTTAAAGAATTATGATTCTTTATTTTCAACAAAAGAAGACAAAGGCAATTAGAAAGGAGAAAATGTAAAGTGTTATTGTGTATGCAAGATACTGTTACGTGGTCTTCTGTGTTTGCAGAGAAGCAGAAAGAATAGAGCAGCGTTTAGATTTCAGCAACTAGTTTTTGTTTAATCTACTGGAAAACACCCATTGTAATAGTAATTAAACAATTCCTACATCAGAGGACTTCTAATTCATTTCATAAGTGTTTAATGAATTCCTACTATATATACCAAACATATGCTGAGATCAAAGCTGGGTTTTAAAAAGACCAGATGCAGATTTTAGGGGGGAAAAAGATTTTAGGGGGAAAAAAATATAGTACAACACGATGCTGTTTCTATTATCAGTTTGGCTTTGCCATCACTTCACTCCTCTTTTAGTTACTTCCCTGCCTGCCTTTCAGCAATACTTTCTTATTCATTTGACAAATATTTATTAAATATCTACTAAGTGCAGTTACTGTTCAAAGTTATAAAGATACATCAGTGAACAACAGAGACAAAGTGATCAGTGCCTTGAGTCTGCATTTTGAGTCTACCTCATCAAAGACTCAACCCCTACCTGCTTCCTGCAACAAACGTCAATTTGTTGTCAACTCTGTTTCACATTAATTTGAGCAAATGGAAAGCATGTCAATTCTGACCAAAGGTGAGGAGACTGAGTATCAACACTTAATATGCAGCAACATTTACATCTCTCCACTTTAACAATAAATGGGAACGTGATTCATTTTGTCAGTATATGTGTTACGGACTGAATTGTGTACCCCCCTAAAAAAAATCCATATGTTGAAGTCCTAAGTCCCAGCACCTCAGAATGTGATTGTATTTAGAGACAGGGTCTTTAAAGAGGCAATTCATGTAAAATGAGGTCATGTAGATGGGCCCTAATCCAATATGTCTGGTGTCCTTATAAGAAGAGGAGGTTAGGACACAGACACGTATAGAACTAAGACCATGTGAAGACAGAGAGAAATAGCCATTTACATACAGAGGAGAGAAGTCTCAGAAGAAACCAACCAACCCTGCAAACACCTTGATCTTGGACTTCTTGTCTCCAGGACTTTGAGAAAATAAATTTCTGTTTCTTAAGCCACCCAGTCTGTGGTACTTCATTATGGCAGCCCTAGTAAGCTAATACACATGGTATAGGATACTAAGTAGCACAGGATTTCAAAATTTCTTATCCTGTAAACATGAGGCTGCTATAATTCCATCCATGCCCCCGCATCCATTTCTCCTGCTTTATGCCACTGACATTGGGGGTCAACACCTGGAAACTCTAGACCTGCCAGGGGCTCACAGTACGTATCAGTGCAATGTCTGTCCAGCATATCAGTGACTTCCTGAGGAGGAGAGCAGCTGACTGAGAAAGGGTTAGTGATCATTATTATTATTATTTTTAAGTTTCTGTTTAGAGACATCCTGCTGAGATGTGCACAAAAGAGAGGTTTGGTACACCACTCTAGGCATATTCCAGCCTTCAGAATGCAAAATATGCTCCTGAATCAAAGTAAAGAATTTTCTTCCCCAAATTGACTGTGGGAATTTTATGTATTTATTTTAGTGTATATTTATTTGGGTCAGCTGACAGGACCAGCCTGCCTACAGACTCAAACTGTGATTTACACTTTGGTGAAGAGAAGCGGTTTTGGAAACGCAGACCTCTTCTAAATACTATATGATCCTGGCTCTAATTCGCTAGCTCCTTCTCAGATAAAACTGTACATCCGCAGTGATTTATGCAGACAGAGTCTGCAGCCTGGACCTTGTGGCATGTGACTCCTGTCTCCCACCCTTTCCTTGAGGACTAGATAGCAGAGCCTACCCACCACAGTGGTCCCATGAAGAAGGGTTTGTTACCTGTTGATTCAAGGTAATGAGGAGGAGGTTCTGTTTGTTCTGAAATAGCAGCTTTAGAAGCAGAGGAAAGAGCTGCAGGGAGAAGCATTTTCCAGGAAGGTCATCCTGGGTCAAATGTCATTGAGGATGTAGCATGAGAAGGAAAAGCTTGAACAGATCAGGAGAGCTCTGGATTTAATCCCGACTTCTAGCACAGTAACCCAATGACTGGACAGGTCATTTAGAACCAGTGCTCCCTCCTAAGAAATCCAGCCTGTGGAGAATAAAAATGGTAAAAATTTACATAATGCTTATCCCTAGTTAGGCACTAAATGCTTTACATTTATTGTAACTTAGTTAATCCACTCAAGGAGTTCTGGAAGCTTGTTGTCTTAGACAAAATTCTAAATGTTCCACAATGGGCTATCACCTCATACCTGTCAGAATGACTATCATCAAAAAGAATAACAAGTATTGGTGAGGATGTGGAGAAAAGGGAACCCTTGTGCACTGTTGGTGGGATTGTACAATACATTGGAGCAGTCACTATGGAAAACAGTATGGAGTTTCCTCAAGAAATTAAAAATAGGAGCCGGGAGGAAGATGGCGGAAGAGTAAGACGCGGAGATCAGCTTCCTCCCCACAGATACATCAGAAATTCATCTACACGTGAAACAACTCCAACAGAACACCTACTGAACGCTGACAGAAGACCTCAGACCCCCCAAAAGGCAAGAAACTCCCCACATACCTGGGTAGGTCAAAAGAAAAAAAGAATAAACAGAGACAATAGGATATGGACGGGACCTGCACCAGTGGGAGGGAGCCGTGAAGGAGGAAAGGTTTCCACACACTACAAGCCCCTTCGCGGGCGGAGACTGCAGGTGGCGGAGGGGGAAAGCTTCGGAGTAGCGGAGGAGAGCACAGCAACAGGGGTGCGGAGGGCAAAGCGGAGAGATTTTGGCACAGAGGATCGGTGCCCTCAGGCACACACCAGCCCGAGAGGCTTGTCTGCTCGGCCGCCAGAGCTGGCGGGGCTGGGAGCTGAGGCTCGGGTATCGGCTTTCAGTCGGAGCGCAGGGAGAGGACTGGGGCTGGCGGCAGGAAGAGAGCCTGAAGGGGTTAGTGCACCACGGCTAGCCCGGAGGGAGTCCGGGGAAAGGGTCTGGAGCTACCGGAGAGGCAAGAGACTTTTTTCCCTTTTGTTGCCTGGTGCGCGAGGAGAGGGCATTCCCCTCCCTCCCCTCTGCCTGAGTGAGCCAGAGCCCCCGAATCAGCGGCTCCTTTAAACCCGTCCTGTCTGAGCGAAGAACGGACGCCCTCCGGCGACCTACGCGCAGAGGCGGGGCCAGGTCCAAGGCTGAGACCCGGGAGTTGTGAGAGCAGAGACAGGGAAATCTCTCTGTGCAGCCTCGGAGGCAGTGGATTAAAGCTCCATGGTCCATTTGATGTGCCCTGCGTCTGTGGAGTGTATGAATGGACAGCGAATCATCCCAAATTGAGAAAGTGGACTTTGAGGACAAGATTTGAGACTTTCCCCCCTTTTTACAACGAATTATCCCAAATTAAGGAGGTGGACTTAGCAAGGTTTCAGACTTCTCGCCCTTTTCCTCTTTTTACAACGAATTATCCCAAATCGAGGAGGTGGACTTGGAGAGCAAGATTTTTGATTTTTCCCCCTGCTCTCTTTTTGTGAATGTGTATGTGTAATCTTCTCTGTAAGATTCTCTCTGTATAGCTTTGCTTCCACCATATGTCCCAGGGTTCTATCGGTCCGTGTTTTTTTTTTCAATAATTACTTTTTAATTTTAATAACGCTACTATATTTCATACTTTATTCTATTTTACTTTACCTGCTCTTTCTTTTTTTCCTCCCTTCCCTTCCTCCCTCCGCTCCTCCTTTCCTTCTTTCTTTTTCTTTCCTCCCTCCCTCCCACCCTTCTTCTTTCCACTTTCTTTTTCTTTCCTTCCTCCCTCCCTCCTGTCTTTCTTTCTTTCTTTCCTTCCTCCCTCCCTCCCTCCCTTCTTCCATTCACTCTTCCTTTTGCTTTCATTCCTCCCTCCCTCCTTTCTTTCCTTCTTTCTTTCCATCCTTCCTCCCTCCTTCCCTCCTTTCTTTCTTTCTTTCTTCCTTCCTTCCTTCCTTTCTTCCCTTCTTCCTTTCTTTCCCTCTCTCTTTCTTTCTTCTACTAATTCTTTCTTTCTACTTTTTCTCACAGTTATTCTGAGCCAGGTGGATGAAAGGCTCTTGGTGCTGCAGCCAGGAGTCAGTGCTGTGCCTCTGAAGTGGGAGAGCCAACCTCAGGACACGGGTCCACAAGAGACCTCCCAGCTCCACATAATATCAAGCAGCGAAAATCTCCCAGGGATCTCCATCTCAACACCAGCACCCAGCTTCACTCAACGACCAGCAAGCTACAGTGCTGGTCACCCTATGCCAAGCAACTAGCAAGGCAGGAACACAACCCCACCCATTAGCAGAGAGGATACCTAAAAACATAATAAGGCCACAGGCACCCCAAAACACACCACCAGACGTGGACCTGTCCACCAGAAAGACAAGATCGAGCCTCAGCCACCAGAACACAGGCATTAGTCCCCCCCACCAGGAAGCCTACACAACCTACTGAAACAACCTTAGCCACGGGGGACAGATACCAAAAACAACGGGAACTACGAATCTGCAGCCTGCAAAAAGGAGACCCCAAACACAGTAACATAAGCAAAATGAGAAAGCAGAAAAACACACAGCAGGTGAAGGAGCAAGATAAAAACCTACCAGACCTAACAAATGAAGAGGTAATAGGCAGTCTACCTGAAAAAGAATTCAGAATAATGATAGTAAAGATGATCCAAAATCTTGGAAATAGAATAGACAAAATGCAAGAAACAGTTAACAAGGACCTAGAAGAACTAAAGATGAATCAAGCATCGATTAAAAACACAATAAATGAAATGAAAAATACTCTAGATGGGATCAATAGCAGAATAACTGAGGCAGAAGAACGGATAAGTGAGGTGGAAGATAAAATAGTGGAAATAACTGATGCAGAGCAAAATAAAGAAAAAAGAATGAAAAGAATAGAGGACAGTCTCAGAGACCTCTGGGACAACATTGAACGCACCAACATTCGAATTATAGGGGTTCCAGAAGAAGAAGAGAAAAAGAAAGGGACTGAGAAAATATTTGAAGAGATTCTAGTTGAAAACTTCCCTAATATGGGAAAGGAAATAGTGAATCAAGTCCAGGAGGCACAGAGAGTCCCATACAGAATAAATCCAAGGAGAAATACGCCAAGACACATATTAATCAAACTGTCAAAAGTTAAACACAAATAAATCATATTAAAAGCATCAAGGGAAAAAAAACAAATAACACACAAGGGAATCCCCATCAGGTTAACAGCTGATCTCTCAGCAGAAACTCTACAAGCCAGAAGGGAGTGGCAGGACATAATTAAAGTGATGAAGGAGAGAAACCTGCAACCAAGATTACTCTACCCAGCAAGGATCTCATTCAGATTTCATGGAGAAATTAAAACGTTCACAGACAAGCAAAAGCTGAGAGAGTTCAGCACCACCAAACCAGCTTTACAACAAATGCTAAAGGAACTTCTCTAGGCAAGAAACACAACAGAAGGAATATACCTACAATAACGAACCCAAAGCAATTAAGGAAATGGGAATACAAACATACATATCAATAATTACCTTAAATGTAAATGGACTAAATGCTCCCACCAAAAGACACAGAGTGGCTGAATGGATACAAAAACAAGACCCATATATATGCTGTCTACAAGAGACCCGCTTCAGACCTAGAGACACATACAGATTGAAAGTAAGGGGATGGAAAAAGATATTCCATGCAAATGGAAATCAAAAGAAAGCTGGAGTAGCAATTCTTATATCAGACAAAATAGACTTTAAAATAAAGACTATTACAAGAGACAAAGAAGGACACTACATAATGATAAAGGGATCGATCCAAGAAGAAGATATAACAATTGTAAATATTTATGTACCCAACATAGGAGCACCTCAATACATAAGGCAAATACTAACAGCCATAAAAGGGGAAATCGACAGTAACACAATCATAGTAGGGGACATTAACACCCCACTTTCACCAATGGACAGATCATCCAAAATGAAAATAAACAAGGAAACACAAGCTTTAAATGATACATTAAACAAGATGGACTTAATTGATATTTATAGGACATTCCATCCAAAAACAACAGAATACACATTTTTCTCAAGTGCTCATGGAACATTCTCCAGGAGAGATCATATCTTGGGTCACAAATCAAGCCTTGGTAAATTCAAGAAAATTGAAATTGTATCAAGTATCTTTTCCGACCACAATGCTATGAGACTAGACACTAATTACAGGAAAAGATCTGTAAAAAATACAAACACATGGAGGCTAAACAATACACTACTCAATAACGAAGTAATCACTGAAGAAATCAAAGAGGAAATTAAAAAATACCTAGAAACAAATGACAATGGGGACACGACGACCCAAAACCTATGGGACGCAGCAAAAGCAGTTCTAAGGGGGAAGTTTATAGCAATACAATCCCACCTTAAGAAACAGGAAACATTTCGAGTAAACAACCTGACCCTGCACCTAAAGCAGTTAGAGATAGAAGAACAAAAAAACCCCAAAGTTAGCAGAAGGAAAGAAATCATAAAAATCAGATCAGAAATAAATGAAAAAGAAATGAAGGAAACAATAGCAAAGATCAACCAAACTAAAAGCTGGTTCTTTGAGAAGATAAACAAAATTGACAAACCATTAGCCAGACTCATCAAGAAAAGAAGGGAGAAGACTCAAATCAATAGAATTAGAAATGAAAAAGGAGAAGTAACAACTGACACTGCAGAAATACAAAAGATCATGAGAGATTACTACAAGCAACTCTATGCCAATAAAATGGACAACCTGGAAGAAATGGACAAATTCTTAGAAATGCACAACCTGCCAAGACTGAATCAGGAAGAAATAGAAAATATGAATAGACCAATCACAAGCACTGAAATTGAAACTGTGATTAAAAATCTTCCATCAAACAAAAGCCCAGGACCAGATGGCTTCACAGGCGAATTCTATCAAACATTTAGAGAAGAGCTAACACCCATCCTTCTCAAACTCTTCCAAACAATATCAGAGGAAGGAACACCCCCAAACTCATTCTACGAGGCCACCATCACCTTGATACCAAAACCAGGCAAGGATGTCACAAAGAAAGAAAACTACAGGCCAATATCACTGATGAACATAGATGCAAAAGTCCTCAACAAAATACTAGCAAACAGAATCCAACAGCACATTCAAAGGATCATACACCATGATCAAGTGGGGTTTATTCCAGGAATGCAAGGATTCTTCAATATACGCAAACCAATCAATGTGATACACCATATTAACAAGTTGAAGGAGAAAAACCATATGATCATCTCAATAGATGCAGAGAAAGCTTTCGACAAAATTCAACACCCATTTATGATAAAAACCCTGCAGAAAGTAGGCATAGAGGGAACTTTCCTCAACATAATAAAGACCATATATGACAAACCCACAGCCAACATTGTCCTCAATGGTGAAAAACTGAAACCATTTCCACTAAGATCAGGAACAAGACAAGGCTGCCCACTCTCACCACTCTTATTCAACCTAGTTTTGGAAGTTTTAGCCACAGCAATCAGAGAAGAAAAGGAAATAAAAGGAATCCAAATTGGAAAAGAAGAAGTAAAGCTGTCACTGTTTGCAGATGACATGATACTATACATAGAGAATCCTAAAGATGCTACCGAAAAACTACTAGAGCTAATCAATGAATTTGGTAAAGTAGCAGGATACAAAATTAATGCACAGAAATCTCTGGCATTCCTGTACACTAATGATGAAAAATCTGAAAATGAAATCAAGAAAACACTCCCATTTACCATTGCAACAAAAAGAATAAAATATCTAGGAATAAACCTACCTAAGGAGACAAAAGACCTGTATGCAGAAAATTATAAGACACTGATGAAAGAAATTAAAGATGATACAAATAGATGGAGAGACATACCATGCTCCTGGATTGGAAGAATCAATATTGTGAAAATGACTCTACTACCCAAAGCAATCTACAGATTCAATACAATCCCTATCAAACTACCACCGGCATTTTTCACAGAACTAGAACAAAAAATTTCAAAATTTGTTTGGAAAAACAAAAGACCCCGAATAGGCAAAGCAATCTTGAGAACGAAAAATGGAGCTGGAGGAATCAGGCTCCCTGACTTCAGACTATGCTACAAAGCTACAGTAATTAAGACAGTGTGGTACTGGCATAAAAACAGAAAGATAGATCAGTGGATCAGGATAGAGAGCCCAGAGATAAACCCACGCACATATGGCCAACTTATCTTTGATAAAGGAGGCAGGAATGTATAGTGGAGAAAGAACAGCCTCTTCAATAAGTGGTGCTGGGAAAACTGGACAGGGACATGTAAAAGTATGAGATTATATCATTCCCTAACACCACACACAAAAATAAGCTCAAAATGGATTAAAGACCTAAATGTAAGGCCAGAAACTATCAAACTCTTAGAGGAAAACATAGGCAGAACACTCTATGACATAAATCACAGCAAGATCCTTTTGGACCCACCTCCTAGAGAAATGGAACTAAAAACAAAGATAAACAAATGGGACCTAATGAAACTTCAAAGCTTTTGCACAGCAAAGGAAACCATAAACAAGACGAAAAGACAACCCTTAGAATGGGAGAAGATATTTGCAAATGAAGCAACTGACAAAGGATTAATCTCCAAAATTTATAAACAGCTCATGCAGCTCAATAGCAAAAAAAACAAACAACCCAATCCAAAAATGGGCAGAAGACTTAAATAGGCATTTCTCCAAAGAAGATATACAGACTGCCAACAAACACATGAAAGAATGCTCAACATCATTAATCATTATAGAAATGCAAATCAAAACTACAATGAGATATCATCTCACACCAGTCAGAATGGCCATCATCAAGAAATCTAGAAACAATAAATGCTGGAGAGGGTGTGGAGAAAAGGGAACACTCTTGCACTGCTGGTGGGAATGTGAATTGGTACAGCCACTATGGAGAACAGTATGGAGGTTCCTTAAAAAACTAAAAATAGAACTACCATATGACCCAGCAATCCCACTACTAGGCATATACCCTGAGAAAACCATAATTCAAAAAGAGACATGTACCAAAATGTTCATTGCAGCTCTATTCACATAGCCCGGAACTGGAAACAACCTAAGTGTCCATCATCGGATAAATGGATAAAGAAGATGTGGCACATATATACAATGGAATATTGCTCAGCCATAAAAAGGAACGAAACTGAGCTATTTGTAATGAGGTGGATAGACCTAGAGTCTGTCATACAGAGTGAAGTCAGTCAGAAAGAGAAAGACAAATACCGTATGCTAACACATATATATGGAATTTAAAAAAAAAAATGTCATGAAGAACCTAGGGGTAAAACGGGAATAAAGACACAGACCTACTTGAGAACGGACTTGAGGATATGCGGAGGGTGAAGGGTAAGCTGTGACAAAGCGAAAGAGAGGCATGGACATATATACACTACCAAACGTAAGGTAGATAGATAGTGGGAAGCAGCCGCAGAGCACAGGGAGATCAGCTCGGTGCTTTGTGACCGCCTGGAGGGGTGGGATAGGGAGGGTGGGAGGGAGGGAGGCGCAATAGGGAAGGGATGTGGGAACAGATGTGTATGTATGACTGATTCACTTTGTTATAAAGCAGAAACTAATAAAAAAAATAAATAAATAAATTAAAAAAAAAAGAAATTAAAAATAGAACTACCATATGGTCTGATAATTCCACTTCTGGGTATTTATCAAAAGAAAATGAAAACACGAATTAGAAAAGATATATGCACCCCTATGTTCATTGCAACATTATTTACCATAGCCAAGATATACATACAATATATATATGTATATATACATACAATATATGTGTGTGTATATATATATCCACATATACATACTATACAATGGAATATTACTCAGCCATTGAAAAGAATGAAATTTTGCCATTTGTGAAAACATGAATGTACCTGGGCATTATGCTTAGTGAAATAAGTCAAACAGAGAAAGATGAATACTGTATGTTTTCACTTATATGTGTCATCTAAAGAACAAAGCAAATAAATACGGAGATATAGAGAACAAACTAGTGGTTAACTGAGGGGAGAGAGTAGGAGGAGGAGTGAAGTAGGTGAAAGAGATTGAGAGATACTAACTACCAGTTATAAAGTAAGTAAGTAGGATGATATGTACTGCACAGGGGATATAGTTAATATTTTATAATAACTTTGTGTGGTGTGTAATCTGTAAAAATATCAAATTCATTTTTGGTATGCCTGAACTAATATAACATTGTAATTTACTTCGATAAAAAAATAAATAAATAAAATAAAATGCTCCTCAATCTTCCTGCCCCCTTGTGTTTATACCCTATGTGATCCCTGCACACACACTTGAGTTTGAACAGAACTTATAAGTCTGAAGGCTACCACTCTGTGATTATTTTACTTTAAAAGGTGAGAGAATTTTGTAGATGTTATTAGGATCCCTAATTAGCTGGCTCTGAGTTAATCAAAAGAGAGATTATCCAAGTTGGGCCTGGCTTAATCCAGTGAACTGTTACAAGGGACTGGGTCCACCCTAAAAGAAGGGATTCTGCTGCTGACCTTGATCTAGCAAGCTGCCATGTTGTGGAGAGGGCCACGTAGGAGGGAATAGCAGGCAGCCTCTAGATGCCTAGAATGGCCCCTTCATTTACAGTCAGCAACAGAGTGGAAACCTCAGTCATATCATCACAAGGAAATGACCAAAGGACCTTAGAAGCAGAGCTTTCCCTAGTCAAGACCCCAGACATGGACATACCCCACTGACACCTTGACTTAAGCCTTGTGAAACTCTGAGCATAGTACATATAGGCACTAAAATGTGCCTTCTGACCCACAGAAACCGTGAGATTGTACATTTGTATCTACAGAAACTGCTAAGTTTGTGGTACTTTGTTATGCAGTGATAGAAAATGAATATACCTGTGTATTGTTACCTCCATTTTACAACAGGGAAACTGAGGTGCAAAGAAGTAGACTAACTTGCCTAAGGTTACGAAGTCAGTAAGTAGTAGAACTTGCATTTGAACCTCTATTTCTGGCTCCAAAGTGTATATACTCAACCGTGGCATTGCACTAAGCTCCTGCCACCTGCCTTCTCTTTGTTTCATGCTCCCTGCAAGTTACCATGGCCAGAGTATACATAGGACCCCTCCCTCTGGTATAGTTGGCTGGAAAGCCTTTTTTTTTAAAACATCTTTATTGGAGTATAACTGCTTTACAATGGGGCGTTAGTTTCTGCTTTATAACAAAGTGAATCAGCTATACATGTAAATATATCCCCATATCTCTTACTTCTTGCATCTCCCTCCCTCCCACCCTCCCTATCCCACCCCTCTAGGTGGTAACAAAGCATCGAGCTGACCTCTCTGTGCTATGCGGCTGCTTCCCACTAGCTATCTATTTTACACTTGGTAGTGTATATATGTCCATGCCACTTTCTCACTTTGTCCCAGCTTACCCTTCCCCCTCCCCGTGTCCTCAAGTCCATTCTCTAGTAGGTCTGCATCTTTATTCCTGTCTTGCCCCTAGGTTCTTCATGACCATTTTTTTTTCTTTTGTAGATTCCATATATATGTGTTAGCATAAATACCGTACGCTAACACATATATATGGAAAGCCATTTTGAAAGCAGTAACTCTAGCCCCTGGCCTCTAGCCAGTCCTCCACTCTGTAACAACTCCCTTTTTTCATAGATGGGAAATCCTAGGCTTCATTCCCAGAGGGTGGTTTTTTTTCTTCTACTTCTTTTTCTTCCCTTAACACTTCTCTTTTAAAAAAATCTACAGTTTTTGAATTGTAGCCCTGTGGTTAAGGGAAATGACATTTACTGGGGAAGCAACTTGTTATGGTCTTAGGTACTCTGCCAGATGCAATGAAAAGGGAGCTTTTAAATGTCATTTATACATTAAAAAGATTTAAAGAGACACTGAAGAATATACCTGCCTGGCATTGACAAAATCTTTAGGCCTTGTATCCACAAGTGCCCTGAGCTAAAATTTAATTTGTTCTTTTATGAGTGAATAGAGTATATTCTGCCACAGGTCTGAACCAAAATGTTTAAAAATCACACTTCATTTAAAAGGATTCATGGAGAAATGCCAGATCTACAAAGAAAGTGTAGATCTGAAGAGTAAGCAGAAGCCTTCATTGCCTAGAGAGTTTTCCTAGTTTTTGGAGGAAAAGTATAGTAGGAAAATGAGACAATATTCTTTTAAGTAACAGAACTGAACCTGCCTGAGTTTTCTTAAACTTTTTGAAAATCTGGACCGAACCTCCTCTAATTTAAATAAAAGATGACTGAGGTCCAGTTATTTAATAATTGTTAGGAAATAACCAGGTGGTAATCCAAATTACTCGGCAATGGTGTCGAGTTAAACCGAGTCTTGACAGTGGCTAGTTTGATCTGATCCCTGTAGAATGAAGGTTGGAGGACGATTTAAGATCTTGAGGGTAACAATGGTAATGGTATCGCTGCAATGCATTTTAACCCCTGTTAATTAATTTCATCTGTGGCCTTGAATACATTAGCATTATATATATCTCTGTAATTTCATTTTTGTCATTCACGTTTTTTGCTTGTAAAATGCACTTGAGAATCCCTCTCCCAGTAAACTTCAAATATCCTAGATATTTATAGCTCATTTACAGGCTTTCACTTGCTTTGTAAACAGTGGCAAAATACTGATACATCTCTCACTTTGTGAGGTTAATGCAGCACACTGACACATTAAAGTGAAATAAGGGTTGTTTTTGTTTTTGTTTTTTTTTTTGGTACGCGGGCCTCTCACTGTTGTGGCCTCTCCCATTGCGGAGCACAGGCTCCGGACGCGCAGGCTCATGGGCCCAGCCACTCCAGGGCACGTGGGATCCTCCCAGACCGGGGCACGAACCCGTGTCCCCTGCATCAGCAGGCGGACTCTCAACCACTGCGCCACCAGGGAAGCCCTAAGGGTTGTCTTTTTGTCTTGTTTATGGTTTCCTTTGCTGTACAAAAGTTTTTAAGTTTCATTAGGTCCCATTTGTTTGTTTTTGTTTTTATTTACAATTCTCTATGAGGTTGGTCAAAAAGGATCTTGCTGTGATTTATGTTATGGAGTGTTCTGCCTATGTTTTCCTCTAAGAGTTTTATAGTGCCTGGCCTTACATTTAGTTCTTTGATCCATTTTGAGTTTATTTTTGTGTATGGTATTAGGGAGTGTTCTAATTTCATTCTTTTACATGTAGCTGTCCAGTTTTCCCAGCACCACTTAATGAAGAGTCTGTCTTTTCTCCATTGTATATTCTTGCCTGCTTTATCAAAGATAAGGTGACCATATGTGCATGGGTTTTTCTCTGGGCTTTCTGTCCTGTTCCATTGATCTATATTTCTGTTTTTGTGCCAGTACCATACTGTCTTGATTACTGTAGCTTTGTAGTATAGTGTGAAGTCAGGGAGCCTGATTCCTCCCGCTGTGTTTTTCTTTTATATTACATTTGAAAATAGTGAAACATTATTTAAGAGAGTTCTTGACATCATTTAGAGCCTTGAGACTGCCACATCCTTTTAGATAGAGAAGAACTTACAGGAAGGGAATTTTGGATATTTGAAGGACCTTGTGATAGGATAAATGGTTATACCAAATTATGTAATCTTTAATCAAAATATGTAATGACAGTTGTTTCACAAAGATCTTTCCTGGGTTAAAATGCCTGACGCAGGAGCAGTCAGAATGATATCTTTGTTGATAATAGGCAGTGTTTTATCATGTACATCAGTGAAAGTCTGACTCAAGCAGAAGAAAAGCCCAGGGGGAAAAAAGGACTGTTTTCTCTGAGAACTCCAGCTATGGCCTATGGCCAAGTATCCTGCTTGATACTCTGGACTACTTAAAAACAAATTATTTGAAAAACAAAACAAAAAAAACAAATAAGTTTAAGGATATTGACCAAGTCCTTCTATTCCAGGATGTATGACCCTGCTCTAATTGACAAATAGGTCAGAAAAGGCCAATCATATTACTGTGTCTGAGTTGTTATAAAGTTGAACAGTTTTAGTTATTTAATTACTTAATTTTTTTTGCTGGATACTCTTGATATTCTTTCTTCTTTACATGTTCTTTTTAATGGAAGGTTGCATTTGTCACTCTTTTGTAGCCTGCCAAGTAGTGTAATTGGCAAAGAGTGTTTCAGGTGTTGGAACCCTTTAGCCAGAACTTGCTGTCATTCTCATTGTTCTGGGGAAAAAGAAAACAAACATTTGGAAATGACAGTGGATAAGCCTGAGCCTTGGTTTAAGCAGTGGAAGGAAATGTAGTTAGTAGTTTCAGCACAGAGGAAATATTTCTTAAAGAAGCTGGACTGATTCCTTTAAGAACTAAAAGCCAAAGTGCTCTGTGGGGAAGGTGAGACACTTGATGACAGTGAGCTTAGTGATCAGCACAGTCACAAATGCTTGCTAGCCTGGTGACGGCAGTCCGCAGAGGGATCTGCCGGATAATGAACAGCTAGGTCTAGGGCCTGCTCTGAGCAGATAAGCCATCAAGTTTCTCTTCAGCTGCACCCTCACCCCTCACTGCCTCCTTCCTCATCCTCCCTCTCAATTCCAAGGTTTCTTTTCTCCATTTTTTTTCCAAAGGCTTAAGGCATTTTAATTACTTGTTTTTTAATTGTTAAAAACTTTTTATGCGTTTTCCTTTTGTAGTTTAAAATTCTCTAATCAAAGGAGGACAGTAGTTTGGTAAACTGAATTCATACTAAGGTGATAGAATTGCAGGGATTTATTATTTATTTATTTTACTGTTTCTAGGGATCTTTGTACTAATACTTAGAAAGAAGTGTGCTTTAACTTAAGAGATTTTCAGACACCTGTGGACCAAAGTGGAAGAGATGAGCAGGCACTTATGGAGAAGATTAACTGAGTGAATGAAATTGTGCAGCGTATGCCAGTGAGACTCAAAGTGTTGGGTTCCAAATCTGTTTCTGAGGTCTTAAAAAATGATTATTTCTTGTGAGTAATATATGAAGTAGGCTGAATTACTACCTCATTCTGTCTCATTTCATTTTCAATGCTTCTCAGAGGCAGTTTATACTCCTGTAACATCTCATGCCCTATGGAAGCATGAACATTTTTTCTGACAGTGTTTGTCATATAGAGCACCCAGCCAGTCTTCCATTATCTTTTTCAACTTTTGTTTTTGTTGTTGTTCAAATAGGACTTCGTAGAGCTTTGCATTATACTGAAACTCAATAATATGGGGTTTGAATCTCTTTTGAAGAGATAAAGATGTACTTATACACACCCATAAAGAGGGCAGGTTATAAAGAATAGATTCTGTCCAAGTAGAAAGGATTCCAGAATAGCCATAAGCCATCAGAAAATGCAGAGTCTTTAGCCTAACCCAAAGAAGAAATATATCTCAGTAAGACTGAAGTCTCTTTCCTAGTTTTTTTTTTTTTTTTTCAAATAATTACAGTTAACACCTTATTATCCATCTGGGATGTATCTGAGTAGTATCTATTGGGAAAAGAGATTTGGATTTGTAGATGTGAAACTGGGTATTTTCACCTAGTATGCTGCTTCTCTTCACCTCCTCCAGATCCATTCCATCCTCCTCTGCCCACTTCTGTGCCTGACTTTTTTTGGTTGCATCATCCAGTATCTTTATTCTTTAGCTTCTGGTTTATTTTGGTCAATGGGAGATGCTGGCAGAGGAGTGGAGGGTGAGAAAAGAAAAGGATCTAGGTATTTCTTCACTGGCATTACGGTACTCTGCTCTGCCACAGCTCTGGCAGTATCTGTGTCCACCATCCTGTCAGGCAACTCCTCTTTCACAGTGGAACCTCTCACCAAGCTCTGGGAACATTATTCTCTCTTCTTCAGGCCTAGGGGTAGTTGTGACTTTCTGCCTTTTAGTCCCTGAGTGTTTTACATTCCCTTTTTTGGCCCCTTCGATCAATTATTTTCAGTCAAATCCTTTAGGTATGCCATTTGTTTCCTGTCAGAACACTAACAGGTACATTTAGGTTCTTGGACAAGTCAGATAATATCTCTGACCTTTTATTCTCTTCATTTATAAAATCAGATAATATCTACATTGTTTATATCGAAGGGTTGCCAAGAGGACCAATAATGCATGTGAATTAATAAGGTGTCATAAAAATGCCCGCTATGAATAGCAAATGATCTGCTAATACTGAATCCCCAATCAGCTTTCCTTAGATACTTGATTTGTTTTTCATTACCTGTCTCCATGATAAACTGATAGAAGCTTTGAGGATGAAATCTTGGGTTGACCAAAGGCAAGCAGAAGCAGGAAAGGTAATTCCCTACTGCATATGTTCCAAAGCTAAATATATGCTAGCCTTAGGTTTTTACCATACCTGTGTTCCCCTTCTCGGCAGTATGTAATTCAGAGCTGGGAGGGCAATGTAGATCATCTTATACCTTTGTTCCTACCCTGCATTTGTACCCTTGATAATGACTTTGTCAGACATTATTTTCTTGTAGTGTGTCTTGTGTATGTCTTGCCCCTCTGTGAGATTATAAAGTTTCTTTACGGTGTTCCTGAAGATGGGGATCGTATCTTACAAGTTTTTTATGAGAGGATAATTCACGTACTGTTAAGCATATATTTGATAAAGCAGACACTTGGGAAATGAATGGTTGGGTATTCAGTGCACAGCTCTTGATATTGAAACTTCCAAAGCCTGATCAGGGGCATTTACTGGTTTTATAGAGCGTGCTCTCCCTGATTAGCATGATCCTTTTTGCCTGCATGGAAAGTGTTTGTTTAACAAATGAAGATTCTATGGACATCTGTTGTGTTTTATATATGTATTTTATTGTGTGGTTTGGCACATGTAGGACTTAATATTCAAGAGGAGAAACTCTTCCTCTTTGTTTCCATCTTACTAGGTTGGCACCTAGTAAAATGATCTTAAAAACAAAATAAATGTTTATGATGAAAACAACTAATGTTTTTCCATCCAGTCTTCCCAATGCCAATAAAGAGAAGTAATGCTACTCCTGAAGATCAGGTAAACCCAAACTCACACATTCAGGAGAAACATTTAAATTTCAGAATAACAGGCCTGGGAATAGTGACTGCTGGTTTATCCACTGAACCAGCTCTAGAAAGGGCACACGGACAATGGTACAAGAGGTATTTGGCTCACTGATTCTTCCTTTCTTTGTTTTCTTATTTCTGAATAGGCACAATGCACTCTAGAGAACCCTCGCTATTTTTTGTTCCCACATTCTCACTCCTTCAAAAATAAAAAGAAAAATAACTTAGGTAATCAGGAGCCATATTAAAGGCTCTTGGGAGGCCTAGACTGATCCTACTAATTCCTCTCAGAGAGAGGCCATGTGAAAACAATATCAACAGCCTAGTTGAATGGATGGTATAAAAGTCCCTTAGCTTACCGGGGTCACCAAGGTGCTGAAAAAAGTAAAGAAATGCTTAGACCCTAAAATATATTTTGTAAATTGAAGAACTAGCTGGAAACAGAAGACTGTAGGAATATATGTATGTACATATGGTATGAAACTAGAACATAACAGAGGGGTCATGGTAGATTAGCAGCTGACTGAGAGTAACACTTAAGTGCAAAAGTACAAAAGGAAACACAGAACTGCTGGGAAGTTCCAAGAAGAGAAGAGAATGCACAAGCTTGTTAAATTTCTGATTTATTTGGTATAGACAATAATACCAGAGAAGTTTAGAAAATGGAGAGATTAAAATGGAAGGAACCATCAGGGAACATTCATTGGAGAAAATGAGCCTGAAATTGGCCTCTGAAGTGTTGGCTTGATATAAAGCAGAACAGTGGGGGTGATGAAATGCCATATACCTTTTCATGGGAAGATTTATACATTAAAGCAAAAAAATTGTTCAAATAGAATGTCTAGTAAAAAATAATGAGGTGATATTGTAACGTCTTCTCTAGACCCCCGGGTAGAGAGAGAGGCAGTCTTCTGGATGGTCAGTAGTGATGAGGCTGAGGAAGCAGTCATTTCCGGAATTCTTAGTGGCGAGGATGCAGGGAGTGCCTTGGTTTGCTCAGGGTGCCACGACAATCCCATAGACTGGGCAGCTTAAACAGAAATTTATTTCTCTTCCCCTTCTTATTAGGACACTAATCCCATCATGGGGACCCCATCCTCATGACCTCGTCTAAGCCTAGTTATCTCTCAGAGGCCCCACCACCAAACACCATCATTTTGGGGGTTGGGGCCCACTGTATGAATTTCAGGGGGGCACAGTCATTCAGTCTGTAACAGGAAGTAAGTCAGTTGCATGGAAGGGAATTCATTATTCTTTTGGGGGCATCAAGAGAAGCTGTCATGTTAGAGGAGAAAAAATGTAGATACAGAACAAGAGGAATAGCATAGTCCTGACTGCATGGCAATTAAGAAACCGTGCCCAGAAAAATAGATGAGGAGTTGTGACTTATCTCAGAGTATAATTGACCAACCATAGGAACTAACTAACTAAGGACTGCCTAGTCAGATAAAAGAATCAAACTATGCAAAAAGGCAATTGGCTAGGGAGAAAACAAATGTGGGTTCTGATTTCTGCACCTAGAATTCAGATAGAATTAATTTCAGGGAA
The DNA here is from genome assembly GCF_949752795.1 of Hyperoodon ampullatus. Taxonomy (NCBI): domain Eukaryota; kingdom Metazoa; phylum Chordata; class Mammalia; order Artiodactyla; family Ziphiidae; genus Hyperoodon; species Hyperoodon ampullatus. The sequence continues at coordinate 148,601,683 of NC_136917.1, forward strand.
GGAGATTATAAAGTCTCTAGAGGTTGTTTGGGTTCCCAGAGAAGAACACTGTAGGGTTATGTGGGAAATACCCTTCCTCATATAGGGCCAGGAATGAATGCAAAGAGACAGCTGCAGAGTGAGTGCAGAATGATCTAAATTCAAAGAGGACAGGGCTGTGGAGTAGAGACCTGATGTACTGAAAGAAGCTAGCTGTATTGTCTTTGGTGGAAATGGAAGGAATAGTGAAAGATTAACACTCTTGGTATGGGGTTAAGGCAAGGATATATTTATAGAGTGGACTAAGAGTCTTGCATAAGCATAACCCAAAAGGCTGGTGAGACATCTTGGGAACAAATTAGGACATAGGCCAAGATGAGACATCAGTAAAGAGATCATAGTCATCCTAGGATCTCTGACTTCTAAGCATAGTCTCATTACAGACAGGAGTAGCCTTTCATGTCATACCTTTGAAGCTCTATTACTTCTGAACATGCATCTTCTTTCTTTTCTAAGCAAGTTCCTAAGGAAGATAGTGGCAGTATAGAAGGGCAGCCGAAATACTGGGGGTCTAATACAAAGAAGAAGAAACAATTAATTTTGATGGATGAAGTAGACTGATTTTGCTTAGTAGAGTACAGTGTACCTCAAACATTAAACCAGTTCCTATATAATCAGTGTTCTCCACAGCAAGTAATCTAGCATGCATACTCTTTATATGTTCAAAAGTGCATTATCATAATATTAATAATGTGTTATATTCATGATAAATTATGATATATATATTAATACTGTCACATTCATGGTAAAAAAAACCTCTAATTGGAAAGGCACACTAACAAAAAAATTTGAAGCTATATAAATTTAAGGCAATGTGAGCTATTAAATTTGTATTTTTTAAAATATTTATTTAGTTTTGGCTGCATAGCCTCTTAGTTGCAGCGCACAGGCCTCTCTCTAGTTGTGGCATGCAGGCTTCTCTCTAGTTGTGGCACATGGGCTCCAGAATGCGTGGGCTCTGTAGTTGTGGCACGTGGGCTCAATAATAGTGGTGTGCGGGCTTAGTTGCCCCACGGCATGTGGGATCTTAGTTCCCCGACCAGGGATCAAGCCTGTGTCCCCTGCATTGGAAGGTGGATTCTTAACCACTGGACTACCAGGGAAGTCTCTAAATTTGTACTTTTATTTCTGCCTCTAAATATGTCATTTTGTGGGGGGGAGTTCCCTGGTTGCCTAATGGTTAGGATTCAGGGCTTTCACTGCTGTGGCCCGGGTTCAGTCCCTGGTTGGAAACTGAGATCCCACAAGCTGTGCAGCATGGCCAAAAAAAAAAAAAAAAAAAAAAAGTCATTTTATTGGAGTAAATTCCATAAATAGTTTTTCAAGGCTTTATAAAAAAATATTAAAACTTTATACTCCTGCTGGGCCTATAGAATCTACATTACACTGTGACCTCATTCTGAGCAAATATAACCTGGGTAAGTTAAGGTAAATTAAAGGAAATAGAGTAAATGAAGACGACATATATACACACACCCTCTGTATGTGTCTTTCTTTTTACCGCTGAATTTTGAACTGTTTTCCCCACTCTTTGCCCTACCATTCTCTCCCATTTCTCTGTCTGTATGAAAAGAATCAGAGCCCATCTCAGTGATTGTGAAGTTGTAAGTCTTATCTCTGGAGCAATCAATGTAAATCAGGATTTAAACCCTACCAGCCAAAGGCTGACGAACAGTCTCAGAATGTAGTGTGTCTACCAATGTCTGTTACTTGAGGATAGACGGATTTGGTTCTGATGTGGTCATTTTCTGTTGGCAGTAAGGAGTTGTTAGGAGACAAAGGGTGCTAGGAAACAAACAAGATATTTCAAATAAAAAATTACAGGGCTTCCCTGGTGGCGCAGTGGTTGAGAGTCCGCCTGCCGATGCAGGGGACACGGGTTCATGCCCTGGTCCGGGAAGATCCCACATGTCGCGGAGCGGCTGGGCCCGTGAGCCATGGCCACTGAGCCTGCACGTCCGGACCCTGTGCTCCGCAACGGGAGAGGCCACAACAGGGAGAGGCCCACGTACCGAAAAAAAAAAAAAAATTAGAGAACTCCTGTATCCAGAGTGATTATTTTTAAATTAAAAATTATTAAAATGGTACTTTTGAATTTTAGAGATGTTCTGGACTAAAATCTTCTAGCTGCCCACATCAAAAGAGGATTATTGAAAAACATACAAATAGACGATCACAAAGAAGGCACCAGGTCAGATAAAACCAAGGTCGAGCATGGCTTGAGCAAGTCCTAAGTTTCTAAAACCCTCCAGGTCTGCTTGTGCAACTTTTCACGACAAAGATCAGGAAAACTGATCAAGGCCATGCTAGGTGAGGCAAGTGTTCCATCTCAATTCTTTTACATGTTTTAAATTTGGAACAGAAGAGCCTCAGTCATTTTTAGTTGAGCATGTATAGGTGAGGAGGTGAACATGCTTTCATGCTTTGGGCCTGCCAGCCTTTGAGTCCTGCCGCTGGCAAATTCGTTCAGGACCAAACTGGGGTGTGGGGGGTGTGTGGGGTGTGTGTGTGTGTGTGTGTGTGTGTATGTGTGTGTTTTGAAATTTTGAGTGGAAAATTAGTGTTAACAGTGTAATTTTTGGTTTTACAAAATTCTAGCATTTCCAATGCTATCTATTTCTTTCTAAAGTGGTATCATTTATATAAACTACAATCAAAGGCTGGTAGTACTTACATGAGGGGCTTGAGGTTTGAACAGCCAGGCTTCTAAGAGGAATAATCAACTGAATTAAAGGATTTTTTTTTTTTACTCAATTTCTTTTCTATCAAAGACTGAACTTTAGTCACACACTAAAGCACAACTATTACTAAATATATGTCTAAAACTTGACTTTTATGAAATCTATTAAGCACTACCTATTTGATATTCTTCAGAATATTAATGTAGTCATTAGGAAGCCTAAAATGTATTTTAATTGACTTTGAAATTCTTTGTAGAAAAATAAAGAACTTTTGCAGAGAAGTGGGGGAGGTAGGTAGAATCAGAAAAAAGTAGGATATGGGAAGTGGACACTGATTATGTAGAGGGATTAATAAAAAAGATTTGATTTTCTGGACTGTGGTGTTTGACCAGAATACTAGGGAATGGCAAATGGTAACGTATTTCTGGACAACCAAGAAGAAAATATTTTCAAAGAATTTTTTAATGTTTTAGAGGCTTTAAACTAACTCTTGAAAGGAAGACCGATATAAAAAGAAGATATCATAAGTGTAACACAGAAAAAGCTATAGTGGAAACGCTGCCCAGCTATTCTTAGCCATCACCTGGTTCATATTATCTCCCCAAGTGTGCCCCCCACCACTCCTTCCAGAGCTTTTTACTCCATGTTTTCTCTGCTTAGAAGTGCTTTCCTCCTTGACTACAGGGCAAACCCTACTTATTTCTCAAGACTTAGTTCAAATATCTCTTCTGCTATGAAACTATCCCTGATACCCTACAAAATTTTACTTTTTATTGCACTAATTGCACTGTCAGGTTATTTGCTTATGTGCCTTCTCTTCTAGAATGTTCAAAACAGGTAGAGACTTAACCATCATTTTATGTGCCTAATTCATAAATTCTTTTTAAACAAATAAATGAATGTTGAGTATCATGATTTTAGAAAGATGTGACTGTTTTCATGACATAATTGTGAATAAGATAAAGAACTACAGTCTGGATCTAGTAACAGTGGATTTATGGTTGGTGAAATCACTCATTAGCCCAGAAGGTGATTGGGCAGTATGAATTTGGAGGGGAGTCTCCAGTGAAAGACTTTAAGACTTTGTCTTAAAGTTAATCTTATACTGTGTAATCAGTGAGTTAAAGAGAGAAACAAAAGATTAAGATTAGTTAATTACATGTATTCAACTCCTGGTAGTCTTTCAAGTTTTAGACTTCCTAAGTTATGCTATGCCCTTTTCTGTACCAACCAATAAGTTAATTTTGTGGTTTATATATTACTCTTTTTTTCAGTTGGGTTATTAGGTTGATTTTCCGGAAGCAGAAAAAATCTTATTTGAACTAAAAAGAAAAACAAAAAATAAAATAAAACTAAAGTTTTAAAATTTGTAACAGTGAGGTGTCTCTTTCCTTGTCTTTGTTGTTTTCTCCTTAACACCATCTGTGCATCAGTAATTTGTTGAAAACTCCATCTTGATGTTATCATTTTAGTGTATTTTGTTAAATAAGACACAAGACATTGAGTTTCTTCAGTATTTTAGATGGCTTTTAGAGTCCAATGGGAAATATTAACAGATGAAAATAATAATAATAAACCCTTACATTGTTGAGAACAGCCAGACCCTTCTGGAAAATATGTGAGTTCTTTCACTTAAGAAGCCTACTGTTGGAAAATAAAGAAAAGAAAACTATGCTCTCATGTGCTCCTGTTGGCCAGGATATAGTCAAAGCCGTTAATTCTGTGGTCTTGCTAGTCTTACCATCTTAAGTCTGTTTTCTCCAGGCCACAGAGAGGAACCCAGTGTCTGGATCTAAAGACTGATTTGCACAAAAAGCAATGGATGCAAAAGAGAAAAATGGTTTATTCACAGTTCTAGAGCAAGCAGGGACTTGAGACATCATCTGGTTTAGAGATTTCCCAACATGACCGCTCATCAGAATCAGCTGGAGAGCTTTTAAAATACAGATTTCTGGTCCTCATCCCCTGAGACGTTCTGGGAAGGGGATCTAGAAGATTAAGTTTATTAAGGCCTCCAGATAGTTTTGATGCCTAGCCAGTTTTGGAAACCAGTGATCTGGTCAAGCTTCCCTGAATTCTGGGTGCATAATCTGAGGCACAGAAGGTTAAGTGACAGCTCAACGTTGGCAGAGCAGCATCAGAAACCAGTGCTCCTGATGTCCCATCTTCAGTGCATCTATATTAAACTATAGAAGTGCAGATGGTATTTTCAGCTGCCTATTTGATATCTTAAGTCACCTTTTATAGTTATAGGAAGCAGTGGAATAGTGAAGGGAAAAATAACTAATTGAAACCAAAAACGCAAAGGACTGTTGTGAGAACCTGGTGAAACGATAGTTTACTGCTTCATAAACCATGAAGTGGTATACCAATATACATATACAGAGTATATGCAGGGGAGTAAAACTGTCATATTAAAAAAGTTTTTAAGTAAATAAAAGTAAAATTAAAATGTTTTAAAAGAACTTGATGGTGCATTAAAATTGCTTCAGACTTTTTCCATCTCAGTTAAAGAGGCATAGTCTACAGGTGAGCAGGACAATCTACAGGTGCTTTGTGTCTGTGGTTTGTGTTTTTTACTAGGAACTGTGGACCAAACAATGAGACTTGAGTTCAAGGTCTTCTACTTATTTGCTGCTTGAGTACTCTGAATCCCAATTCTACCCCTTATCAAATTAAGTGATTAAAGAAGATAAAAGTTTTGTTCTGGCTTTAATCTTTTGTAATGTTTTTTTTCTTTCTGCTGACTTTGCAAATCTCTTTACCATCTTGATTTCTCATGTTTTCTAATTCTGCTTTGAGACTTTCCCCATTTTCATGTCATTTCCTATTATTTCTAGTTTTTAATCCAAGAAATAGTTATTAAACATCTTTTAAAATATGTTACTCTGCTAAGTATCTGGGATATAAAAATGAAGAGTATGGTGTTCCTGACCTTAAAAGAACTCACATTCTGCAAGGAAGAGAGCCATCTAATAACCACATTCTGATAAAATGTGATAAGAGCTACAGTGGTGACATATGTAAAGTATCATGCAAGCATATGGGAGGAAATGATGAATTCTTTCATGGAGATGGAATACACATGGGGATGCTGTCAAAGGTTTACAGAGGTAGGGTGATTGGAGTGGATGTATAGAATGAGAGATAGTGGGAGGAGCACTCCAGGTGAAGTATGGATAAAAGTGTGAAAGTGCCTGGTGTGTTCAGGGAATAACTACTAAATCTAGAGTGGGGACTGCAGTTTGGTATAGAGTGTGGGGTACTTGGGTTAGAGAAGGAAACTTAAAAGGAAGACTCAGATGAGAAAAACATGATAAGATACCGATATTAGGAAGATTGCTGTGACAGCAATGTGGTTGTGTTGAAATGGGATAGAATGGAGAGGGAAAACAGTCACTGGGGCTTGTAAATAGTTATGGCTGTAGATGAAGACATCAGAAGTTAGACATTGACATTAGGGTTAGAGAGGAAGGGGGATGTAAGAGAGATGAGCAGAGAGACTTTAACAAGTTCCTTCCTGGAATTAATTTAGCACATCCATTAACAACAAAGAAGCAAAGCTACTTGCATGTAGTCTTAGGATTTTTTCCTTTCTCTTTCTTCTCACCTCCCGTCCTCCTTTGGTTTTACTTTATTTCAAGGCTTTCCCTTTTTCAGAGAGATAAAATTAATGTCAGTTTCTAAAGGGTCATTCACTACGCAAGGCCCTGTGTCATCTGGTTCCCCTTTATCTATTTCCATTTCTCACTCCTCTTCAACCATGCTGGCTCCATTGCTCTTGCTCAAATGGGCTAAACACTCCCCCTCTAAGGGACTCTACATTTGTTCTTTCTTCTTCCTAAAATGCCCTTCTACCATATATCTACATGGCTCAGCTTTCACTTTATTCAAGCTGACCTCAGGGTAATGGAGGTGTAAATCCACCCCCACCCACACACCCCCGCTGCTAGGATCTGACTGGCTAGCCATTCTCGCTCTTCCTCAATCTCAGAGCCTTTTATTCTATGTTGGGTTTTGAATGCCTCTCTGGAGGAAAGGCTTTTCTACACTCAAATGGATTCCCAGGGGCTTTTTCTAAAGGAGCAAAAGGGGCCTGGGGAGGGTGTCTGAAGGTGAAGGTAGCAGTAGATATCTTCTTCTTCCCCTTTGTAAATAGTATTTTTGTATGCCATCCTCACATCTCAGGCGTTATACATGGAAGTCCCCACATGAAGGGGATGGGAGGATTTCTGTTCCTCTCCAGAGTGGATAAGGGTGAGAGAAAGGTGTGTATTTATAGAAAATTAAATTTAATAACAAGTTTCTATGAAAAATCAAAGCTTTCCCTCTATGCTCCTCCTTCTATCCCCTGAACTGTTGTGTTTCCCTTTATACCCTGACTCTACCTGACCTCTTGTATGTATATATTGTTTATTGTCTGTTCCCACCCATTATAGAATATGAGCTTCCAAGGTACATGGTCTTTTTTTTTTTTTTTTTTTGGATCAGGCATAGATTTATTATTTTAGTTCAACCATTACAGTTAGCACAAATACAAAACCACAATCATGTTTACAAGGCAAAAATTATACAATAGCTCTGTATACTAAAATATTATCGATAATGCAGTTTGAGAATCAAAATATCAGCTGGCTGATTTTGCTTTTATGATGCATACTGGTATCTTTTTCTAGCATTATAATGCCACTTTAAAAAATTTACCATTCTTTCAATGTATTTTCATTCCTAGTATGCATAATTAGTTGGAAAATTCATTTAATTGGCAGTAAGGTGGGAATTTAGTCCAAAGTGCAAAGACTCATTTTGATGAGCTGTGTAATCATAAAACATGCAGTGGTGAACTTTCAATTCATAAACAATTACTATTGTTCAGTAAAGATTATTATTGTAGTGGGCATAATCATGAGAACTTATTTTCACTTGATTATAAGCAGTTCTTACCATCAGATTGCTTATGGCATGCAAGAGGTCCAATAACTCTGCCAAGGGTGTGGCAACCACTCACCAGCATGATCAGCCCACACATAAATGGCTGCCTTGATTAAGCTTCAACACAAACTTAACACACTTCTGGAAAACGTGCCTCAACAGAGTCTCTAACACTTTCCTCACTAGCTAACCAGACATGGGTCATCATTGCTTGGCTTGACTTCTCCTTCCAGCAGCAAATTCATCACGACCTTTGTCAAATAGCTGCATGTTCCTTTTTTTCCCAGGGAGGGGAGTACTGTAAAAGGAAGTCATGTCATCTTGTTTTTCAACTTCTTTTAGTCGACTCTCATCTTTTTGAAATTCATGAAATGCTTCTTTCACCAGTTTGTCTAGATCTACTTTGTCTTGAAATTCTAGCTCAGGGTTTCTTTCCAGTACAATGGATACAACCATTAGTAACTCCACAACTATCTGTCTGTACTTTGGCTGGTCAATATTTCCCAAGATGTCTTTAACAAGGAGAGAGAAATTCATGTCATACATGGTCATATCTGACAGGGTTGGTTGCTGGGGCAAATGCCTTCTGGCTACAATGATTCCATTGGGTGTGTGCTCCAGGATCTGCCACACTCAGTCATAGAACTCAGGGGGGGTTCTATTCAAAGACCCATTGATCTGACGCCTGTTCAGCCAACATCTTCCATTCCGTTGAGGCTGCAGAATACCCAACAGAAACTGTTTCACTTCACTAGGTGACAACTGATATAAGTCTCTGGCTGGCTTGTTTCCTCCACGGATCTGTAGTTCATACTCCATAACATGGATGATCCACCCAATTCATATTTTCAGCATGCCACAGAATAACTCCGGGTTATTGGAGATGATCCAGCCAATATGAATGACCAGTTCTTGCTGAATGACTGCCTCCCTCTCATCATGGGTATTACACTTGTAATGGATGATGTTCTTAATCACTCTTGGAGACAAAGGATTAGAGATAACCTCTTCTTCATGTCCAAAGGCACCCAGAGTTACCTGTTTGCCCTGCACTAAAACATTAGTAATGGATGGGGCCAGGCTGTCCACTAGTTTACTTAAAAGACTTGCTGTATGGTGCACCACCGACCAACGTTTTTTGCTGCCAGCTCTTCTATAGACTCTCTCAATGTGATCAGAAACGGTACCTTCCTTTGTGATGAAGTTGGGCCCTTCTCTTTTGAGCAGTATACCCAGCAGGATGGCTTGGCTAGCCAGACAACTACAGCCATTCAGTTTTTGAAGAATTTCATGGGTGGGTTTGTTTTTCCATTCAGTAATGGTGACATCTGGCTGCTGTTCTTGTTCAGGAGCATTGGAGGTGCTGCTTTGTCATTTGACTTTTGAATGTTTGGGAACTTCTAGTTCCTCAAAACTCTTAAATTCTGGAAGCTCTTCTGTGTCACTGATTCGTAAGAAAAGTTGTTCTACCACAGCTCCAGATATTAGTGTCTGTAGACAATCAACGTGAACTTTGACTCCTCCAACCACTCCTTTCTTAAAAGCTGCCAGCATATCTAATATGGGATTGAATCGGCTACCTCTTATATTGTCTTCCCAGATGAGAACAAGGAAAAGTGGATGTCCATGCATTTTCCAGTATTGCTTAATAAACTGTAGTGCATTCTTTATGTCATCTATCAGCAGTAAAACATCTTGAGACATGTAGAAATCACTTAGGTCAAAAATGATAGGGTAACAAACCACAGTCTTTCCTAGAATGTGATAAATCTTTGATGTACCAAGGCAGCCAATGGGCCTATCTGGCCTTCCGCAGAGTCCTAATTTTTCATTGATCCCCAGATGGAAATAAGCTTTCACAAGCTCCTGCTGGGCCCAGATCTAAATGGGTTCTACCTGTTGAGGAGTTTGAGTCTGAATACCATATGTGTTGAGGAAAACTTGAAGGCGTTGGCCTTCTGCTATGAGCGCTGCATAAACAACCAAATCATTTTCCAGTGGGCCCTGATTGGAAAGCCTCATGCTCACATTAAGTTGGTTCTGTAGTGGGACATAATGCTGAACAGGATCAATGTCTTTAGGACTAATTAATTCATCAGCCAGGAGTTTTACGATGACATAAAGGGCTTGTCCCCAAAGAAACAGTTTTCCATCACGGCCACAGTTGCTAGGAAATCACTTCTGACTACCAGGGTTTCTTTTTTCATATTCTACAAAATCAGCTGGCACAGAGTAGTACTTTGGTATGACAGGATAACCTGAGAGGCTTGTCTGCTCACCACCCCCCAGGGAGGGTGGGGGCTGGGAGCTGAGGCTCCGGCTTCAGAGGTCAGATCCCAGGGAAAGGACTTGGTACAAGGTCTTTATCCCCAGCTCCTAGAATACTGTGGGGTTCATAGTAGGCATTCAATAAATATTTTTTTAAAGAATATCTATGCAGGCTGGATTTAATTAAGGACCTGATTAGAGTATTTATTTGTACTCATTTATTTTTATATGATGGTAATATTAAGATCGCTTCCTGGAATCCCAGGAATAAGATAGTAGCTTTTGTCTTCTTGGCTGCTTGATTTTTGTTGTTGTTGTTCTTGCTTTCCTCATTCTTTAAATGCATATATGCACATAGATCAGAAAGATAATATTGGGTTGGCTAAAAAGTTCCTTTGGTTAATGAATACCCAAAGTTCTTGGTGAAAATGAAAAAGGTGTCTTTTATTTTTACTTAAAACCGAGTGAACTTTCTGGCCAACCCAATACACATCGAGGAGCAACAGGGCTGTGGTCTTACTGGGTATAGCTCGTGAAATATTTATTAATTGGTTGCTAGTTTTGCTTAAACTACAAAGTGTGAGTGTGTGTGTGTGTGTGTGTGTGTGTTCATGGGTGTGTTGGTAGATGGGAAGAAGAGAGTGGCATACTGGGAATAGGTGTTTCTAAAGAAATTGCAGTGTCAATCAAGAATTTATGGACATATAAATGAAAAAGGCCTATAAAAGCACCTGTTAATTTTTCATTCAACAAGCATTTTTGAGCAAGAATGCAAGGCCTTGGCAGGGGGCTGAGTGGTGCACAGGATCCCTTATGTTAAAGGATTTACAGTATAGTGAGAGATACAGGCTTATATACCCTGAGCTATGCTACAAGACTGAGGGTACTAACTAAGACCTGCAACAGGAAAGCAAAGTACTCACAGAGGAAGCAGAATAGAGACTTAAGTACAAACTAATAGAGGTGACTATATGACTATGTCACTTATTAGCTAAGAGATGCCAATAGTTAAGTGACAAGAGCATTTAAGCTTCATTAGGGAAGGCTTCAGAGGAGAAAGGAGGAAAGTGCAGCACCCACTTAATACATAGGGGAGAGTGACTATTTCCTGTGTGCCCTACTTCCTGACAGTTAGAAAGATGCTTCTCTTTCCAAGGCTGCCTCTTGTCAAGTGAGGAGTAATCCTAGAGGATAGGCAAATGGCTCTTTAAGTTCTCTAAACTCTTTACAAGTTTCCTTGTACATGAATACTGGAGGAAAGAGGTACTAGTTTAGGATATTTGTCTTCTAGAGAAGTAAACTAACAACCTGGCTAACTGTCTTATGGTATGGGGAATTTGCTGGGCAATTTTAACATTGTCAGCCAGTGCCTGGGAAGGAACTCATGTGGGTCCTGACTCCCTTTGAAGACAGGAAAGCCAGAGGAAGGACATGGGTTTGTTTTACTATTCCCTCACCCCTACCCCCAGCCCTCAGTGTAAGAAAAGGTTATCATTTCTTGGCTTTCAAGGTTTTCTCTCAGGAAAATCTTTTCCTTTGTTCTATTTATGCCACAGACCCAGACAAAGGCACTCCGTACCGCAATTCTGGAACAGTGACACTCTAGTCACAGTGCATGGGGAGCTGAATGAGTCAGCCTGACATGGACTGGCTTACATCCTAATTATAGAAAAGAAAACAAGATTGTTTTAGATTTATTAAAAACTGGAAGGTGCTGTTGCTGCACATGAACAGAAAATCCTTGCCTCCAGTAACCCTTGATCTTGTTTTAACACAGAAACAGAAGGTGAGCTGAACTATACACTTGCCTGTCTAGAGGAAAGAATGCTTCCTCCCTTTAGCCTTGAGCTTCAGTGAATTAGAGGAATGAGTGAGAAATGAGGGTGTGAAAAAGAGGCTGGACACAGTGGTGCTGCCCACTGAATTATTTTCCATCTGGAGGGAAGGCCGTTGCTTTCAGTATATTCTTCAAAGGAAAAAAAAAATGGTAGTGAGCTCAGTCAAGTTTAAATATTACCTTGTAATATATTTAATACTAAGGGAATGGACTTGAGTACAGCACTGAGGGCTTGGGCAAGGTTCAGTGCATTGGGATGATCTGATGCATTCTGTCCTGTGTTTATCTGAACATCTGCCGAGAGAAAAGAGATTGGAGCAGCATGTTAGTCCTGACAGTGGTAGAGGAGGCAGCAGGATGACACGGTGTGTGTGTGTATGTGTGTGTGTGTGTGTGTGTGTGTGGTGGAGGCAGGCATATCCACATGTACGGAAGACAGTTTAGCAGGTAGACTAGTTAGAGCACCAGAAGCTAGGCAGAGGCAAGGAATGATTCCCCTACAGACTTCAGAGGGAGCATGGGCCTGCTGACATTCTGATTTTAGACTTCTAGCCTCCAGAACTGTGAGATAATGAATTTCTGTTGTTTTAAACCTCCAAGTTTGTGGTATTTTATTATAGCATCCCTAGGAATTAATATACAGTCACTCAGCTAGTAAGTGACAGAAATAGAATTTGAAACCTAGTCTATAATCCATATACCATGGCCATTTCTAAATGGAGACATTGGAATGTTAGGCTGAATTTCTGTAAATAAGGCTTTCCTGACAGCTGAAGTATATAGGCAGTGACTGGTAATCATAGGAGTAGATACAGTCAGGTTGGAAGTGGGGCTGCCTAAATTTGAGCAAGTAAGGATGAAGTTAAGGCATATAGTTGTTCAGTCTTGCCTAGTTCTGCTTCATCCCACCTAGCCCTAATCCTCAGTCTGATTACCTGCACAGGGGAATAACGAGAGCTGTCAGTCCAATGGGTTAGGAAGAAGAAAGCAGAGATTGTTTTAACTTCGGAGTTGGAGGGAAAGGGGAGAGTAGTTGGATAACTCAGGGATTTCTAGGTCTGTTGTTGAGTTGCCAAGAGAAACTGTTATTTCCTTCTTTAGAGGTTCCTAAAATCACTCCTAAATTATTCACTGACTGCTAAATGTGTGTTGGGCACATTGGGGAGGTGACGACTGTAAAATAAATATAAGATCCAATCCCAGTAATCAGGGCTGAAATCTGGGAACACAAAAATTAGTATATCTGAAAATATTAGAGATAGTAAAACTGTTCAGGTTCAACTATAAGTGTAATAGGAGTTCAGGAAGGGATGACAGAAAAGGATCCTCCTTTTATTTATTTTTTTCCAGTTTTATTGAGATATAATTGACATAGAACATTCTGTATGTTTAAGGTATACAGTGTTTTGATTTGATACACTCATATATTGCAGAATGATTACCATCATACCATTAGCTAACACCTGCATCACATCACATAATTACCACTTCTTTTTTGTGGTGAGAACAATTTAAAATCTACCCTGTTAGCAACTTCAAGTATATAATACAGTATTAATAACTATAATCACCATGTTGTACATTAGATCTCCAGAACTTATTCTTCCAGTCCATGAATATGGAATATCTTTCCATTTATTTGTGCCTTCTTCAGTTTCTTTCAGCAACGTCTTGTAATCTTCAGTGCACAGATTTTTCACCTCCTTGTTGAAATTTATTCTTAAGTATTTATTCTTTTTGATGGTATTTGTAAAGGGGATTGTTTTCTTAATTTCTTTTTCTGATAGTTCATAGAAACACAACTGCTTTTTTGTATACTGCTTTTGAGTCCTGAAAATTTACTGAATTTGTTTATTAGTTCTAGCAGGGTTTTTTTTTGTGTGTGTGTGGAGTCTTTAGGGTTTTCTACATATATAATACCATGTCATCTGCAAATGGATACAATTTTACTTCTTTTTCAATTTGGATGCTTTTTTAAAAATTGAAGTACAGTTGACTTATAATATTATATTAGTTTTAGATGTATAGCATAGTGATTCAGTAGTTTTACAGATTATATTCCATTACTGATTTGTATCCTTTTAAATGTCAGTGTTTTCTAATGCTCCATCTTCAAATCTTTACCCTCTCTATGTACTCTATGGCTGATCTCACGATGTCAACTACTGTCTGATTCCTCTGGAGTTGACTTTTATTCTGAATTTCAGATTTTATTTATAGCTATAACTGCAATCTTCTCACAGAAGAATTTAGAATCAGCCCAGAATCACCATTTCCTGGGTAGAGGGAAGAAAAGTGATTGCTGTATCCCAGATCAAACATAAAATATAGTAATAGCTGCTAACATTTATTGAGAGGCCTTCCAATCATTTGCCTACTTGGCATCAGAACTATTTCCAGCCCTTCCCTTTTCCCAGATAACTATATTTTCTAGACTCCCTTACCAACTGGCTTCTAGCACATTTCAGAAAATAGACACTGGCGGAAGGCTGGAGGACTGGAGACAGGGTATATCCTCATCTTTATGTTTCCAGTAGGATCTCTCGAAGTGGCTATGTCTTTCTCATGGTTCCGGCTTCTTCCAGCTCTTAGGCACTGTTAAAACTACTTTGCTTTCCAGTCCTATGGGGTAGAGAGACTTCCTGTACTTGTTAATTTCTGGATTGCTTCATGTTCCCCTGTTTAATCTTTCAGCACATCCAACATACTTGAAAACAGATTCCCAGGGTTTGGCTTCTCTGCCTGGATCCTGGTTGTTGTGAGTACTTTACATATATTACCTTTCTAATCTATATAACAGTTCTATGAGGTAGACACTATTATTTCCCAATTTTAGAAATGAATAAACCAAGGTAAATAGAGATTAAGTGGCTTGTTCAAAGTCCAACAGAAAGTGGTGGCCTGGGCCTAAACTCTTGAACACTAAATCATGTTGCCTCTCATTAAAACACAGTCATTCACCTTTGACTTCAAGCATTTCTAACTGAAGAATTCTTCCCTGAGTTCTGAGCTCCAGGGTCGTTGGCATCTTGCCAAATGTCTCTGGTGATGCTTCTATTTTTAGGAGAGCAAGTGGCCAAAGGACTGCTTATGTTATCCCCCATGAACCTCTAAGTTCTATTTTGCTTTCTCTAATTTATATGTTCCCCCCACCCCCGCAATTTCTTTTACTGGCCTCCTACCAGGGTCACTCACTGGATCGTCTTGATCCCATCACTCAGTGCACTCAGTGTATCCAGAGGTTGCCTTCTGCTTTAGTTTTGCTCCCTGCCTCATTTCTGCCCTTTTCCAATTCCATTGGTACATAAGGACAGGTCAGAAATACATCACATAGGAACACACTAATTTTTTTTCTAACGATGAATTGAACACTTCCCAGAAGAGTTTTACCATCTTTCCCAGCATAACTTTTTAATAAATACATACTGGCTCTCTACTTAGGATTCTATGAATATACTAATTTTATATTTATTATAAATACCTATATTAATTTTTATTTTTTCCCTTATAGTCCTCTTTGTTTGAAATGTCCTTTCCTTTATTTTCTTCCTGGTGAAATCATACTCATCTGGAGAAGCAAGATCTAGCTTAAATGCTGTCTATTCTAGTAGTCTTTCATGACTCTCTCCCCTCCCGGCTGTGCCTTGTCCTTACCTAGATTGAATAAATCACCTCCTACCTTTGGTTCCATATCACCCTGATCACCCCTCTGACCCAGTTCTCAGTGTGTGCATGTCTGTCTCCCAAGTAAACTTGACAGTAGAGATCATATCTTTGCTTTTGTGTTTCCTGTCACCTAATACATGTTAAGTAAATTTGGGGGTTGAATCAGAGCAAGCAGTTTTGTTGAAATCCGCTTAGGAGACTTGTTGACGACAAGCAAACAATATTTAGTGAATGTTAAGCAGGTGAAACTATTTTCCTTATAGATCTGGCTTTTGTTCTTTTAACTTGATATGTTATAAATTGGGACACTTGGTGATTTTTTTTAATTTTTTAAAAATTAATTCATTTATGGCTGCGTTGGTTCTTCGTTGCTGCTCGTGGGCTTTCTCTAGTTGTGGCGAGCGGGGGCTACTCTTCCCTGCAGTGTGCAGGCTTCTCATTGCGGTGGCTTCTCTTGTTACAGAGCATGGGCTCTAGGCACGCGAGCTCCAGAGCGCAGGCTCAGAAGTTGTGGCACACGGGCTTAGCTGCTCCACGGCATGTGGGATCTTCCTGGACCAGGGCTCGAACCCATGTCCCCTGCATTGGCAGGCAGATTCTTAACCACTGCACCACCAGGGAAGTCCGACGCTTGGTGATTTTTATAATGAATAAATTGTACCCTAGATACTAAGTTCTAATGCAGAATTGTGTGCGTGTGTGTGTGTGCGTGTGTGTGTGTGTGAGAGAGAGACAATGGGAAATTTACTTGAACATTTTTTTTTCTTTTAGACAACCACCTCACAATGTTATTTTGAGGAAACATGACTGAACGGTAGCAGAATATTACTTTGTAAATATAACTAAATTCCTGTGAAATACTCAGCGATTGAGGATAGATATTACAGAATCAGCAATAGGTTATAAGTTGGTTTATTTCTAATGGGAAATATTTAATGTGGAAAGAGTATGTTTTGGTGTTAGGGAGATCTAATCAATATATATAACCTTAGTTTATGCACACATGGGTTGGGTATTATGTGTGTGACTTACCAAAATATGATTACTTAGCTATGTGGGTATTATAAGGGCCATTTATAAAGAGTTAAATGGTTTACTGAAGGGCTAATATGAGTTAGTTAATCATTAAGGAGTTTGCAATTTCCAGACTAATATGTTCCCCTTTGAATGGTTTATTAAGTTGGTCGTTTCCCAGAACAGTTTATCACCCAGATAAATAGATCCATTGCAGTACCAAAAAAAGCACAATAAATATATATTTCTCATGGTTCAACATCCAGTGAAATCCAGAGAGCACGATCAAAGGATTATAGCCATCAGAGTAACTGTTCCATATTGCTCTGTAGCTTTAAGCCTGTAAATATCAGTGTTCCATCCCATGCTTTTTCTGGCTTGTATCATGGCCACTGAGCCAATTCTTTTCCTTTTTAAGTTTTTTAACCTGTTTATTTATCCCAACATGATCTTTCTTTCTGCTGTTAATTTATGTCAAGGTGAAAAGTTTAGACCCACAGTACAAACAGGAGCTGCACTGACTATGATCAATTCATCATGGGACTTTAGGACCTCTGAAGAGAATGAAACAACAGCCAGGATGCAGGACTGCAAAATGTATCTCCAAGAAACTATGAATACGGCATACCCAGGCATACATATAAATACAAGTATAAATATATACACACACATATAAAGTTATGTTTGATTTTTGTTAAAATAAGACCACACTATGCACATTACTCTGTAACTTGTTTTCCTCATTTAGCAATGTATCATTGAAAGCACTTTCTTAATATATAGATGTAACTCATTCGACTTTCAACAAGGGTGCCAAGACAATTCAACAGGGAAAGAGTAGTCTTTTCAACAAATGGACAACTGGATATATATATATACATATATATATATATATATATATGCAAAAGAATGAATTTGAACCTCTTTCTTATATCATACAAAAAAATTATTCCTAGTGGATCAGGGACCTAAGTGTAAGAGCTAAAATTATATAGCTAGTTGAAGAAAACATGGGAGTAAATCTTCATGACATGGGGTTAGTTAAAGCCTTCTTAGATACAATCAAAATCACAAGTGACAAAAGAAAAACAGGTAAAATGCACTTCACCAAAGTTTAAGACTTTTGTGCCTCAAAGGACCCATCAGTAATGTGAAAAGACAACCCAGGATGGGAGAAAATATTTTTATATCATATACCTGAAAAGGACTTACATCCAGAATATATAAAAAATGCTTGCCACTCAACAATAAAATGACAAACGACCACTTAAAAATGGGCAAAGGATCTGAATAGATATTACTCTAGAGAAAATATATAAATGGCCAATAAGCACGTGGAAAGATGCTCAACATCATTAACCATTTGGAGATTGCATATCAAAATCACAATGAGATACCATTTCACACCCAGTGGGTTGGCTATAACCTAGAAGACATGTAATAGCAAGTGTTGGTGAGGATGTGGAGAATTTGGAATCCTCATGCATCGCTGGTGGTAATATAAAATGGTGCAGCCTCTTTGGAAAACAGTTTGGGATAAACATAGAGTTACCCTCTGACACAGAAAATCTACACCTAGGCCAGACCTCAGAGAAATGAGGTCATACAAAAATTTGTTCATGGGGCTTCCCTGGTGGTGCAGTGGTTGGGAGTCCGCCTGCCAATACAGAGGATGCGGGTTCGTGCCCCGGTCCGGGAGGATCCCGCGTGCCGCGGAGCAGCTGGGCCCGTGAGCCATGGCTGCTGAGCCTGCACATCCAGAGCCTGTGCTCCGCAATGGGAGAGGCCACAACAGTGAGAGGCCCGCGTACCGCAAAAACAAAAAAACCCAAAAAACAAAAAACAAACAAAAAAATTTGTTCATGAATGTTCATAAGAGCATTAGTCATTACAGCCATAAACTGGAGACAGCCCAAATGTCCATCAACTGATAAATGGGTAAATAAAGTATGGCATAACCAAACGATGGAATATTATTTGGCAATAAAAAGGAATGAAGTACTGATACATGGTACAATATGGATGAACACTGAAAACTTTATGCTACCTGAAAATATCAGTCAAAAAAAACTACATAATGTATTATTCCACTTATATATTAAGTCTAGTGTAGGTAAATCCATAGGTACAGAAAGTAGATTAATGGTTTCCAAGGACTCAGAGAGTTGGAGGGAAATGGATAGTGACTACTGTTGGATATGAAATTTTGGGGGAGGATAATGAAAATGTTCCAAAATTGATTGTGGTGATGGATGCACAAGTCTGTGAATACACTAAAAACACTGAATTGTATACTTTAAAGTGGTAAATTCTGATGGATTGTAAATTATATCTCAGTTTTTAAAATTCATGACATAATCATATTTGCAAAGTTCTTTTTGCTATGTAAGATAACATATTCACAGGTTCCAGGGATTAGGATGTAGACAGCCTAATTTTGTTTGTGGGGGCCATTATTCTACCTATCACATTTAGATTTTATGGCAGTACTTGAAACTGAGTCAGTCAGACCTGACATGACCTTGCTGTCCTCTATGAGTAGCAGTGCAGCCCCATAGAGCATGGGGCTATAATAAGGTATGATGATCTGCTTCTCAGCAGATGTCAGCATGGAAAGATGAGGGTAGAAGACAATGCATTTTGTGTCTTCCTCCCTCCTACCACTAAGATATCATGGTACCACAGAAAGCCCTGTGTTAGTCATGTCTTTGTTATGCCTCAGTATTTTTAATCTTTAAGTAAATTCTTCTTCTTCATATGATCCTGATTTCTTATGTTGTTTAGAAAGGTCTCCCCTATCCCAAGGTTAGAATGACTGCCCTAATTTTTCTTCTATTACTTATTTTAATTTTCCTTTAAAAACTTCAATTTATGTGAGATTTATTTTTGTCAGTGATATGAAGTAGGGGTCTGCCTTTGTTTTCTTTTAACTGGATAGCCATTTATGCTAACATCCTTTGTTAAATAATCAATCTTTTTCTCTCTGTTTGGAGACCTTAGTCATATACTAAATTCTCATATGTACTTCAGTCTATTTTTGAACTTTCTCTCTTGTGTTCCACTGATAGCTTTTACATTCAAGAATAAAAACTTCAGGCAGAAAAAAATGCAGAAGATCTCTCTTCTATTACAGACTTTGATATTGAGCACAATTAGAAAGTAAAGAAAAGCAGTCTGGGCCATTTTCTTTCCCTGCCATCATACTCCAATTTGCATAGGCCTTATTTGCATAGTCCAGGTCATACAAATGCAAAGCAATATTGTGTGTACATGTGTTTTTGAAGTACTTCTGCAAAGAACTGCCTGATCATGCAGACACCCATCTAAAATGTACAAATTGAATGGTGCTGAGAAGCTTCTTCACTTAAAACTGTCTTCTCCATGGATAAGCAACCTGGCCTGAGATAGCTACCATTAGAGGTACTCTCTTGTGATAAATTTACCATCTATAGAAGTTTACCCTCCTGTATGAGAGTTGAATGTAAAACCATTGGCATCCACCACCATCTTAGAAATGAAAATAGATGTGGTGGCATTATGGAATAAAAAAGAATTCTATTCAATAAATTTTCTTAGAATCACTAAATATTGAGGGAAATGTGAAAGCTTTCCAAAGACATGACACTGTCTTAATAGAAGAAAACAAGTTCTCATGAATTTATTATCCTGAAAAGAAATCTCAGGAGAAAATCCCTGTAGATCAGTGACTCTTGATTTGGCTCTGTCAGGCTTTTTTTTTCTTTTTCTTTTTTTAGGTTTGTAAGCTTTGCTATGATTCTTGATGTGGCTTATTTGGAAGCATAATGAAAAAAATTTTTTTCCTGGGATGGTATGTTTTTAGGGTGAATTTATCTTTCTTCATTTGAAATTTAAGATCTGAGCTCACATAAATATTTCATTTGTTGAAATTTGAGTTGTCATCTTGAAGTGAAGTGTACCATTGAAAGGGCATCCAGCAATGTGGTTAGTTATGCAGTGACCCTGAATTTGCTCTGTGCTTTGCTTTCTGTGATGCCATATATCACAAACATGGTAAGGCAGAAATAGCCAAGTTATATTAAGAAGGAATGTGTCCTAAACAAATTAATTAGAGTAACAATTTTCTTTTTGAGTTCCTTAGAATCCTTAAAACTATCTGTGAAGGGATGATTCTATATTTAGTAAATTACTCATTATTACATGGGAATGCAATAGACAATTTTCTCTTCATGGCTTTTTTTAGGCTCAGGTCAAGAGAAGGCTTGTTTTCCATAGATGTTTTTCAATAGTAGATTTATTTTATTTTTGTTCTCATGCTATAACTGAAGCCATTTGAGCTTCCTCCTATCCTGCACCCTCTTTTTTTTTTTTAACATACCATTGTAAATAAATTGACAAGTAGTAAGGAATTCATATTTGGAAAGTAGAAAAAATAAGATTGGGGCATATACATAATTATAAAGCAATATTAATCTGTGTTTATCTGATTACTGGCCAATGCAAAGGTACCAATTACAGATCTGTTTACTAAAATAGTTCTTAAAAATAGTTTTAAATGTGTCTCTGTGTTTAAATGTGTCATGTTATAGAGTATAGAAGGAAACATTTTCTCAGCAGTATTTAGATGCATTGTCTCCCACGATGAAAGGTATGGAAACATGTACAACAGCAACAAAAGTGTAAAAGTGTGTGGCTTCACCTCTGACTGTGTTCAGAATGTCAGCCATATTGAATGTTTTTATTTGGTCAATCAGGTGCCCAGCTCTATTGCATTTATGGATAGTAGAGAAGAGCTGACTGAAGAGGTTTCCTCAGTCTGAGGACCCTTTTCTGAGAACAGTGATAACATCTTGAAATGGAAGGAGGAGTAACATAAAGCACTTATCAGAGAGGTTCCATTTAGGGAAATACACCACTGACAGAAAGGACATTTGAAGACTAGTGTTATTAAATTCTTAGTATAGATTGAAGACTGTAGAATAATGTGCAGTTGTTCTTCAGAGCCACTGTGTTTATTTCCATACAGATCATAGAAAAAAAAGCTTGTAGACAAAATATTTAATTTTAGTCAGTGTTTAATGTCAGCTTGACATTTTTTCCAAGTTGAACATGAGTTCTAATCTTAGATAATTCTTCCCCTTGGTTATAAACATAACATTCCACCTCATTTTAGTTGGTTTTGTAAAACAGCCAGACGATTTTTAATTTTCCCAGTAGTGACTCTAACACATGCACCGCATTTATGGGATTATTTTATGAATATCCTAAACTTATTAAAATGTTTTTGCATGAACTACTTATTCCATATACTGACCATTTCTGGTATTAAAAAATCTCAAATTCTTGCCACTAAAACTCAAATGTTATCTTTTATATTATTTTTTCAAGAAGTGCTTTCTCAACTGTTTATTGCATATGGTAATAATATAGCTCATCAAACCTCTATTGTGGATATTCAAGGAAAAAAATGATCCTGTGCTGAGTTCAGTTTGCTCAGAGATTTGGACAAATGTTAAATTTTGCTGTTTTAACTGCAGCTAGGAAAATGAGTGTCATTTTGCAAATGAATTTGTAAGGTTAAAATTGTTGATGTTTCAGTGCCCACCAGTCAAGCAGAACATGTTGAAATTTGATTGCTTTATGATTATACACACATGACATAACCACAAAAATTTGGTAATTAACCTTTATGCATAAAATTAAATAAAATGAATCAATACAGATAGAGATTTATTAATACTATTAAGTAATTAGACTAGTTTTAGAGTTGTTCAGTCTCATTATGTTCTAGTCACATCATGTATATATACATTCAATGTGAATTTAAAACTTCCAAAAAAACTTTAATCAAAAATATACTAGCCAATGAGCTAACTTGGTTTATTATACTGAAAAAGTAGCTCTCTTTTCAGATTTCAATGATACAAAGATTCTTTCTGTTGGAAGATACACCTTATATACTACCAAGAAAGAAAAATATTCTAAGTTGTGACATAATACTCTCTTTCTGCTTAGAATTTTGATTTTATACTTATTTAAAAAGCTATTATAAACTCATTTACACATATTTTTAAAATTGCTTTTAGGCATTCATGTAAAAAGAAAATATGAACAAAATACATTTATTATACTCCTCAAAGTCTTTTTGTTCAAAGTCCAGTCCATCTGAGTCACTTTTAAATTCAGAATTATCACTATCTTTTTTTTCCATACATATCTTTTCTGTCATCAAGAACGTTAGCATTATAGCGTTGTTTAAAACGGTGTTCCAGTATCACCTCAAGTATTTTCTTCCAAGTCATGGACACTCATTCTGCCAATTTTGAAGTTGGCAAGATTTCAGTAAAAGGTTTTTAGATAACAACCAGTCCCTGTTTGCCAGAGATTATAAGATGCCATCTACTGAAAAGATCCTGATTTCAGAAATGTTAATAATATGGGGAAATGTTTTAGAATGAATGAAATATGGTATTAATATTGCTAAAACTTTCTATAATTGCAATAATTTAAATATTTGTAGCAAATCTTCTCTGCATGCCTCATTTGTCTCCATGCTATCTGGACTCCTATGACTAAGTCCCTGCCATTAAACATTAAAAAATGCCCATGCAAGAAACAGCTCAATTGCAAAACAACCTGCATTTCAGAGTTTCATGTTGTAACTTATTAAGGGTCATGGCACATATGCTCACTCACTGGTAACTACTGACCTATGAAAGCAAAGGTCAGCAAAGGGGGTAGTTCTAAGGATTCAGAGACATTAGGAATAAGTAAGAGTTTTTCCTTTATTACACTCCATTGAAGAACACAATTATAGGTTTTTCTGGGGGGTTTTTGTTTTTGTTTTTTTTGGCCATGCAGCTTGTGGGATCTCAGTTCCCCGACCAGGGATTAAACCTGGGCCATGGCAGTGAAAGCACCAAATCCTAACCACTAGACAGTAGGGAACTCCCAGGTTTTTCTGTTATTTTAAAATCTCTAAATTCTGGATTTTGTCACATTATTCTAAATATCACTGCATCTAACATGATTAAACAATGGAATTGCATATAATCTGAGGTTCTGCATTCTGATTTAGGGATTGACCAAAAAAATTCCAGACATTCAACAGACTTTTAATTTCTTCAGTATACTTAATTTGGAGCCATTATTTTGAAATCATTTATTGCTTTGTCCATAGCACTTTAATTTTTTTTTGACAAAAGAAACTCAAACAAAAGTTTAATAACATGTATACATGGGAGAGACCCAGGAAAACTGAGTAACTCAGCAAAATGGCCAAAGCCCTCAAATACCATCTTCAGCTAAGGACAAAAGAGGATGCTGAGGGTGGGAAGAGTCAGTTAGGGGAGGTTAACCAAGAGCATTTTCATTCTTTATGGCATGCTTCTTTGAATCAGCAATCTAATGTCCCTTGAGCTGGACTTTGGCTTCAATTACCTCTGCAAAAGCAGTCACAGCATATTATGTCTTGAATATAACTGTTTTCAAAAATTACTGTTTGTCTCTTTGTTTGCTCTAGTATGTTTCCCGTTGGTTCTTAATCTTTGCCCTTATGAGAGTGTACCTCTCTCAATGGGCCCCCAAATGTTCTTCACAAAGGACATCATTACAACTGGTTCATGAAAGAACCTGTCTCTTTGGACTGGCTTTCAAATAATTACCTCCTTTAGAGAGATTTTTAGACTCTTTCCACTTCTCTCTCCCCTTACCATTTAGCCCTTACTCATATAAAACTAAGATTTTTATATTCTTGGATGGCAGTCAGATTGTGAAGAACTAATGAAAATTTGGAACTCAGATTTATAAAAACTGGAGCAGAATTCAAAAAATAGAAGTTTCTGAAAATAACTCATTGAAATCTTTAAAATGATGTACCACTCTACTCTTTTTTAAAAAATTTTATTGCTTTACAATGTTGTGTTAGTTTCTCCTGTACAGCAAAGTGAATCAGCTATACGTATACATATATCCCCTCTTTTTGGATCTCCTTCCCATTTAGGTCACTGCAGAGCACTGAGTACAGTTCCCTGCGCTTTATAGTAGGTTCTCATTAGTTATCTATTTTATACATAGTATCAATAGTGTATATATGTCAATCCCCATCTCCCGATTCATCCCCACCGCCCCTTGGTGTCCATACGTTTGTTCTCTATGTCTGTGTCTGTATTTCTGCTTTGCCAATAAGATCATCTATACCATTTTTCTAGATTCCACATATATGTGTTGATATACGATATTTTTCTCCTTCTGACTTACCTCACTCTGTATGACAGACTCTAGGTCCATCCACATCCCTACAAATTACCCAATTTTGTTCCTTTTTATGGCTGAGTAATAATATTCCATTGTATATATGTACCACATCTTCTTTATCTATTCCTCTGTTGATGGACATTTAGGTTGCTTCCATGTCCTTGCTATTGTAAAGAGTGCTGCAATGGACATTGCAGTACATGTGTCTTTTTGAATTATGGTTTTCTCTGGGTATATGCCCAGTAGTGAGATTGCTGGGTCATGTGGTAATTCTGTTTTTAGTTTTTTAAGGAACCTCCATACTGTTCTCCATAGTGGTTGTATCAATTTACATTCCCACTAACAGCACAAGAGGGTTCCCTTCTCTCCACACTCTCTCCAGCATTTACCGTTTGTAGATTTTTTGATGATGGCCATTCTGACCAGTGTGAGGTGATACCTCCTTGTAGTTTTGATTTTCATTTCTCTAATAATTAGTGATGTTGAGCATCTTTTCATGTTCCTCTTGGCCATCTGCACTCTACTCTTTATGAAAGAAAAAAAGTAGCCAAACTTATTTTAGTTGTGATAATTTGGGTTGCTCTAACAGTCTCCAAAATATCAGGGACATATAATAATAAAATCTTATTTCTTGCTTCTGTAAATTCTTGCAGTTTGCTAAGTGCTTGTGCCATACCTTCCAGAAGCTGGGCTCCTTCCATCTTGTGGCTGTATCTTTCCTCAGTCCTTGGACTCTTATCCATTTAGACAGTACATGGGAGAATAGAGAGAGAATCACATGAGGTAGGATTTTATAAACAAGGCCTAGAAGTGTGCACATCTCTTTTGTTCACATTGTGTTGATCTGAAGTCAGTCACATCATTACATGTAGCTGCATTGGAGACTGCAAAATGTATTCTAGCTGTGTGCCCAGGAGTAAGAGAACAATGTGGATTATGGTGAGTACCAGCTGTCTCTGTCTGAGAGTGAATTTTAGGTAGGCCACCTAAATACCCTGGGCTTGCCCTCCAGTTTTGTTGCAAATGTCCAAACAAAATATATTATTCATATATATGTGAATAAATATAAACATAGATTCAATCTTTTGCTAATTGAACTCCCAGTATCTAAGGGGAAATTAGAAGTAGACTGATCATCTTTTTCTCAATGAAATGCAGTTCCACATGACATATTTTGAGAAGATTTCACATAGTAAATGTATCACTTTAGGACAATACATAATTTTGTTCAATATGTGGGTCCATGTTTAAAGATTTTTTAAGGCGGAAAGCAACTTAACAACAGATTTAAGAGAAACAACTCTAGGAAAATTGGTTTTTAAAAACTAACCTACAGTTGTTCAAGCCCTCACTACCTGGCTGTGGTTGGGTATTCCAGAATACTTGATTTTCATCATATTTGTTCTTATATCTACAGCAGGTATTTATGAATGACATATGCATCCTATGAAAAAGAGAAAGGACAGAAATATTTGAGAGTTTAAAAAGAGTTTTAATATTGTCAATCTGTGAAATGCTCTTTATCAAAATCGCTCTACTCTCCCTGGCGTGACTAAATAAGTATTGACTCTAAATAGCCTTCAGTACCCTGTTGTCAACTAGCTGTGAGTTAAGACCCATGACAGAAGTTGTCCCCAAGACCATGTCCTGTCATACATCAGGACAGACCTGATTTTCTCAGTCATTAGTTCAAGGAAGCAGGGTTTAAACATTTATTTCCATATTAAGAGAAGCTTTGAGTTTACACTGTACCCTTCCTTGCTTCTTGGGAATCAGCAATTTTCTCTGTTCATCTGTTCTGATTTATCTTTTTGTTCCTCTTTCCCATTGTACTTGCTTTTAAATTATAGAGATGGAATAATGATAAGGGCAGAGATAGGCTTTTTTTTTTTTTTTTTTTTTTTTTTTTTTTTTTTTTTTTGCGGTACGCGGGCCTCTCACTGTTGTGGCCTCTCCCATTGCAGAGCACAGGCTCCGGACGCGCAGGCTCAGCAGCCATGGCTCACGGGCCTAGCCGCTCCACAGCATGTGGGATCCCCCCGGACCGGGGCACGAACCCGTGTCCCCTGCATCGGCAGGCGGACTCTCAACCACTGCGCCACCAGGGAAGCCTTGCATATCATTTTTAAAATATTTGTTTTTAAGAAAAATATTAGATGATTCTTGTGATTCTATGACTAACTTTTTCTTTCCTCCACCTTTTTTAGTGTTTGCTATGTAGATAAGATTGGCTTCAAATTGAGCAGATCTTGTGTATTTGGATTGATTGCTTGGTTTTAAGGAAGGAAGCATGCTATTTTATTGTTTTAATTGAAGGTTCGTGAGCAAATGGACAACCTTCAGTCCTTGAAACTGTGATGGATACTGAGGGTCTCAATGGAACATTAATTCCAAGGCCATACATATCTTGGGTAATAACAGAAAGTCCTTTTCCCATGAAGTCAGGAATGAGAAAGATTATGCTGTTTGAGAATGTAGAGTTTTGGAATTAGATTCAAATCACCAGTAATTCTTTTTGTGGAGGATATGGTTAATTTTGATGCTTTATGCAAAGGCCTCCTTTTCCACCACTGGCCTGTCTTATTGCTTGAAATTGAGTCTTTCAGTTTGAGGCTTTGTATCTCTAGGAGTCTCCCTTAAAATGTAGAGGATCACAGGAGAGATAGTAACATTGATTATTAAAAGAATTATTAGAAGAACATTATTTTTGGAAGAGATAGAAAAGACAGTAAACATGCATGCTAAACATTTCAGATATATTAATCCATAGAATAATTGATGCTTAGTCAATTCATTCAGAAATACCTATGAAGCATCAACTGTGTGCCTGCCACTATGTTAGAATCTGATTATGCATAGGTAACTAACCATTGCTTCTGACTTCAAGGACTCACAGTCTAATAGGCAAGACAGACAAGTAAACAAATAAGTGTCATACAGTGCAAGTGCTCCTAAAGCCTGTGAAGTGGGTATGCTTATCCCCATTTCACAAAAAGGACAATTGTTGTTGCCCAACGAAGGGAATCTTATTGAATTAATGGTGGGCACAGAAAGGGGAAACAGAGGAACAATACAGTGTCTGGAAATTAACAGGTGGTCAGAAAATACCCCGTCAGGACTTCTTCTATTCTGTGCTTACAAGGTTCAGTTTTGCCTACCAGTTATGAGAAAGGAAAAGGATTTATAAGACTGTATCTCAGTTTTTCCACTTCTAAATTATACATTCTGATTCTGTAGAATATAATCAGAAGTGAGATTTGAGATACTTAAAAACCTGTAGAGCATGGACGCTGACCAATCAAAAGGGACACAGCCATAGCACTGAAACAGACTCCTGAAGATCTCGTGCTATGGCAGGCAGTATGCCTTTATTTGTCGGAAAGTAGAAATCACTAGGATCCTGGGGGAGGGACCTGGGAGACTAGAGTGGTGGTATGTCACCTGGGAAATTTTAGGTAGTAATTCTTTGCTTACTTATACAAAAGTTTTCAAATATTTTAACAACTGGTTTGGCCATTTTAGTGTGTAGGACTGAATGTCAACATTGAGAATAGCCATGCTCCTGAGAAAGAATAAATGAAACTATGAACTGGAGGAGTCAAAGTTATTATGAAAACTGATGGATATTAAACTAAAACCAGATTTCTTCTTGGTATCTGGATGATTTTATGATTCTTGGAATTAATAAAAAAAAATAAGAATCAGCCACAAGTAGATACTAATTAAGATCAATACAGCACATCTGAATATTTACACCCATGTATTGTCAAGTTTTGTCAGAAAAGGCAACTTCTTTTTAACAGAACTGCAAGAAGAGATAGGCAAGTTTGAATAATATCTCTGATGGTTAATTTTATGTATCAACTTGACTGGGCTGTGGGGTGCCAGATATTTGGTCAAATATTATTCTGAGTATGCCTGTGAAGTTGTTTTTGGATGAGATTAACATTTAAATCAGTAGACTCAGTAAAGCACGTTGCCCTCCATTATGTGGGTGGACCTCAACCAATCAGTTGAAGGCCTGAATAGACTAAAAGGCTGACTCTCCCTTGAGTAAGAGAGATTTCCTCCTGGCCGAATGCCTTCAAACTGGGATATCAACTTTTTAATGCCTTCAGACTAAAACTGTAACATTAGCTCTTCCTGGGTCTCAAGCCTGTAGGCCTTCAGACTGGGACCATACCATCAGCTCTCCTAGTTGTGTGTGTGTGTGTGTGTGTGTGTGTGTGTGTGTGTAAATCCTATTGTTTCTGTTTCTCTGAAGAACACTGGTCAATATAGTAAATAGCATGTGCAAAAAAAATAAAAAACTAAATGCACATTTTTTTTACTTTAAAATTTTGAGCAATTAAGTTGAAGGAGAGGAGGTGCATACTGAAAACTTAATTAGTGGCCTAGAACACAAAAAGGGTGAAACATCTTAAACTACAGTGAAAAATACAAAGAGAAGGTGAGAGATCAAGATGGCAGAGTAAGAGGACATAGAGCTCACCTCTCCCCATGGACACATTAAAAATACATCTACATGTGGAACAATTCTCATTGAAAACAAACTAGAGACTGGCAGAAAAACTCTTATACAACCAAGGCTTTAACAAACATCCACATGGAGTTGGGTAGGAAGGGAAGAGAAGCAATCAGGTCAGGACCCACACCCCTAGGAGGGGATATAGAAGAAGAGGAGGATTACATGGGCTGGGAGATCCTCTGTGGGGAGTGAGTGGTTTGAACAACATATTGGGTGCCCCAGCCCTGGAGTCCGACACTGGGAAGATGAGTTCTCTTAGCTCATTTGAAACCAGGGGCTGTAAGAAACCTAGATTCTGCTTATGAAGAGTGCACACATATTTGCTTACTCCCAAAACAAGGTGGAGGAACCAGATTGAAACTGCTTGGGACTCTGGTGACTCTGGTCAGTTTCCTGTGACTGCCCCAGCTTGGGCCCCAACCTGAACTGAGTGCCCACTCCGGCCCCTCTTACTCCACAGCACAGCTCCCCATTAAGGTGAAGGCTGCCAAAGCCAAGGAGAGTGCACAGTTGTGGGGGACAGAGGTGGTTCAAACCCAACATGGAATCTGAAGTGGGTAAGGGCAGCCATACTGGCTTTCATGGAGGCAGCAGATCAAGAATGGTCTGAAACTCTGCCATGCTAAGACCACCCCAGCATGCACCCCAGCCCACACCAAGTGCCCTCGCAGGCCCCTTTTGCTCCAGCCTTGCTCCCTCTGGGACAGAGGTGCCAATGCTGCAAGGGGGTAGAGTACACAGAAAGAACAGAACCAGCTCAGACCTGACCCTCAAGGCTTCTGCTCCAGCAACTTGGTACGTGACCCCACCTCCAATAGGGTGGTGTTGACCACTGAACAGAGGAGAAGCCTTGGCTCACACCTAGCTCTGGCTTTAGCCCCTCCATCTCCAGCCCCACCTCTTAACAAGGTGTTAGCTGCCAGCACACCCTGGGGGAAGATGTGACTTGTGCTCACTTCATATCCAGCTTCCCCACCAAATCCACTGGGCACACAGACTGTGAATATGGTAAATTATTGATATTTGTTTCTGCTTCATTAGTTGTTTTTCCAGGGTTTTCTCTTGTTCTTTTGTTTGAAACAAATTCCTCTGCCTTCTCATTTTGCTTAACTTTCTCTGTCTCTGTGAAATTAGGTGAAATATTTACCTATCACAGTCTTGAAGTGGCATCCAAATATATATATATCTGTGTGTGTGTGTGTGTGTGTGTGTGTACATATATCAACATATATGAACCCCATGGTAACCACATATCAAAAACCTACGACAGATACACAAAATATAGAAAGGAACATAAGCATGTCATTAAAGCAAATCATAAAACCACAAGGGAAGAAACGAAAGAAGGGAAGAAACTAAAAGAAGAAAAGAGCAGAGAGCTACAAATACAACCAGAAAACAAGTAACAAAAAGCCATTAAGTACATACCTATCAATAATCAGTTTAATTATGAATGGCCTAAATGCTCCAATCAAAAGATGTAGAGTGGCTGATTGGATACAAAATAAGAAGCATCTGAATGCTGCTTACAAGAAACTGACTTCAGAGCTAAAGACACACACAGAATGAAAGTGAGGGGATGGAAAAAGATATTTCATGCAAATGGAAACTACAAGAAAGCTGGGTAGCACTACTCATATTCAACAAAATAGACTTTAAGACAAAGTCTGAAACAAAAGACAAAGGTCATTATATATGATAAAGGCATCAATACAAGAAGAGGATATAACATTTGTTGACATAGATGCACTTAATATAGGAGCACCTAAATATATAAAGCAAATATTAACATACATATAGGGAGAAATAGGCAATAGTACAATAATCAAAGGGGATTTTAACACCCCACTTACATCAATGGATAGATCATCCAGACTGTAAATCAATAAGAAAACAACAGCTTTAAATGACACTTTAGACCAATTGGACTTAATAGATATCTATAGGACATTCCATCCAGAAACAGCAGAATTGAACAGAACATTCTGTTCAAGTCCACATGGAACATTCTCCAGGACAGATGACATGCTAGGCTATAAAACAAGTCTTAACAAATTTAAGAGGATGGAGATTATATCAAGAATTTTTTCCAACCACAACAGTGTAAAACTAGAAATCATTTACAGGAAGAAAATGGGACAAACACATACATGTGGAGAATAAACAAGCTACTAAGAAAACCAATGGGTCAATGAAGAAATAAAAGTGGAAATCAGAAAATACCTTGAGACAAATGAGAATAAAAACACAACTTTCCAAAATCCATGGGACAAAGCAAAAACTGTTCTAAGAGGGAAGTTTATACAAAAACAAACTCAAAATTGATTAACGATCTTACTGTAAGACTGGAAACCATAATACTACTATAAGAAAGTATAAGCCAAACACTCTTTGACATAAATTGTAGCAATATTTTTTTTGCATCTGTCTCCTAAGGCAAAGGAAACAAAAGCAAACCTAATTAAACTTAAAAGCTTTTGCACAACAAAAGAAACCCATTAACAAAATGAAAAGACAACCTACTGTATGAGAGGATATTTTGCAAATAATATGACCAATAAGGGGTTAATATCCAAAATATATAAATAGTTTATACAATTCAATATAAAAAAACTGATTAAAAAATTGGCAGAAGACCTGGATAGACATTTTTCCAAAGAAGATATACAGATGGCCAATGGTACCATGAAAAGATGCTTAACATCACTAATCATCAGGGAAATGCAAATCAAAACCACATTGAGATACCACCTGACACCTGTCAGAATGGCTGTCATCACAATGTCTACAAACAACAAATGTGGGCAAGGATGTAAAACAAAGGGAACCTTGTGCACTGTTGGTGGGAATTTAAATCAGTGCAGCCACTGTAGAAAACAATATGGAAGTTC
The DNA here is from genome assembly GCF_949752795.1 of Hyperoodon ampullatus. Classification (NCBI taxonomy): domain Eukaryota; kingdom Metazoa; phylum Chordata; class Mammalia; order Artiodactyla; family Ziphiidae; genus Hyperoodon; species Hyperoodon ampullatus. The sequence continues at coordinate 148,633,774 of NC_136917.1, forward strand.
CTCAAAAAACTAAAAATAGCACTACCATATGATCCAGGAATTCCACTTCTTGGTATGTATACAAAGAAAATGAAAACACAAATTTGAAAAGATACATGCACCCCAATGTTCATACAATGGAATATTACTCAGCCATTTAAAAAGAATGGAATTCTGGCATTTGCAACAATGTGGATGGACCTAGAGAATACTATGATTAGTGAAATAAGTCAGGTAGAGAAAAACAAGTACTTCATGTGAAATTTTAAAAATAAAACAAACGAATGTATCTAACAAAACAGAAACAGACTCACAGATAATAGAGAACAAACTAGTGGTTACCAGTAGGAAGAGGGAAGGGAAATGGGCAAGTTAGCGCTAGGGGATTAAAAGATACAAACTACTATGTAAAATAAATAAGCTACAAATATATATTGTACAGTACAGGGAAATATAGCCATTATTTTATAACAACTTTAAATTGAGTATAATCTGTAAAAATACTGAATCACTGTGTTGTACACCTGACCCTAATATACTATTGTAAATCAACTATACCTCAAAAAACCCATACATATATAAAAATAAATGTCAAGGTTCCCCTTCCACATAGTAATGTAAAAAGGTCTTTTTTCGAAAGAACTTTTTAAAGTCTCTGGAAATGGCCCTAAGGGCATAATGCAAATGAAGAAACATTTATTCATGAAAATCTGCTAAAATTAGGTAAGAACTACAAGGTTTTATGATATCTGAACAAAAATCCACGTCTTCCCCTAACTTGCCCAGCTCAGTAAGACAGAAACTATACTCTAGACTGGTACAACCAAGAACAAGGGGCTCTCTCTCTGTCCTTCCAGCTCCCAGCAAGAGGTCTACCTTCCTGAGAAGTGCAGGATTTAAGCTTTTTTTTTTTTTTTTTTTTGCGGTACGCGGGCCTCTCACTGTTGTGGCCTCTCCCGTTGCGGAGCACAGGCTCCAGACGCACAGGCTCAGCGGCCATGGCTCACGGGCCTAGCCGCTCCGCGGCATGTGGGATCTTCCCAGACCGGGGCACGAACCCATGTCCCCTGCATCGGCAGGCGGACTCTCAACCACTGCGCCACCAGGGAAGCCCTAAGCATTTTTTATTCCTCCTGTCACCTGTTGCTAAGGCTAGGTTCTAGGTGAGTGCAGCTGAGAGGTTGGGGTTCTTTTCTTCCACTCAGCCCCCTCATGGGATAAAGTTGTCTACCTTTGGTGTGGTGCTGGTGAGAATAACGGGGACCTGATTACCTTTACCCCACCTCCTGGGCTGTGGGTTTCTCACTTAGGGAGCCAAGCCCAAAAGACCTTGATTCCTGCTGCCTTCTCTTTCATTTCCAGTCTCCTGAATGCTCAGCTTCTAGGAGTGTGCTTCACTAGGAAAGAAGCTCACGATTGTCCTTATAAAAGGATTATAGAGGAATACTACAAATAATTGTAGGTCAAAAAATTAGTTAATAGATATAGTGGACAAAGTCCTAGAAAGACAGCAACTACTGAGATTGACTCAAGGAGAAATAGGTAATCTGACAGACCTATAACCAGTAAAACCTTTTAATTAGTAATCAAGAAAACTATCCACAAAGAAAAGCTCAGGTTTAAATGACTTCACTGTTGAATTTTACCAAGCATTTAAAGAAGAATTGATAACAATTCTTCATCATCTCTTCCATAAAAAAGAACACTTCTCAACTCATTCTATGAGGCTTTTATTTGTTCAGAATCAAAACCAGTCAAATATATGACAAGAAAACACTATACCCATATCTCTTATGAAAATAGACATGGAAATCCTCAACAAAATACTAAGAAACTGAATCTAACAACATATAAAAAGTTATACATCATGACCAAGTGAGATATGTCCCAGGAATGCAGGGTTGGTTTAACATCCAAGAATCAATTAATTTAATACAAATAAATTCCTTGAAAATTGAACATTCTTATTTTTTTAAAGGTTGTATGATTTTTCTGTTGAGGATATAATGATATTCATAAGATAAATAAAAACAATAAATAAAGAGAATGAAAAGCAACATCATTTGAAAAATAAAAGATATTTGAATGAGAGTCTATTATTTTCTCTCATTATGTCCTGGCAGATGTAGTTTATTTATTCACTAATCTAGTCATTAATCTACTCATTCAAAGTTAATTTGGATCACTCAGTCAGTACATAAGAATCTCCATCCCTGGTGGCACAGTAGTTGAGAGTCCGCCTGCCGATGCGGGGGACACGGGTTCGTGCCCCAGTCCGGGAAGATCCCACATGCCGCGGAGCAGCTGGACCCGTGAGCCATGGCCGCTGAGCCTGCGCGTCCAGATCCTGTGCTCCGCAATGGGAGAGGCCACAACAGTGAGAGGCCCACGTACAGAAAAAAAAAAAAAAGAAAAAAAAAGAATCTCCAGACCACTTCTAATATATGTATAATTATATATATTATAATATATAATTATATATATACTCTGTTTATATGTATTCTAATATATATGGAACTCTCAAGAAGCCTTCTTAAAGAGTGTATAATCTTGTTAAACTGGTTTTATTATAAGTGTTCTGGATTAAATGTGGGTAGCTTCCCTTGTTAATAATAATGATAATGTCTTTTCAGTTAACTTCTCACGGCTAAGGAAGTATGGAAACTAGAAGGAAAATAGAGATTGCTACCAATGATGAGGAGAAATCAAGAAATACGTAAAAGGCAACACTGTGGTGTCTAGCACCAATGCTAAACCTGGGTGTTGTGTATTCAATGCTATTTCATCTTAGTGGTGGTGGTGGTTTTAGATAGAGAGGCCTGATGAGCACCATAAGGTTGACCATAAATAGCTAATGGCCATATTTCTTTGTTTTTCCCATTAGTCTTCCAGTAGTGGTAGGAAGCATTGAATTTGCAACAGAAACATTCGTTCTGTGAATCACTCATGCCTTTCTTTTAGTTAGAAAAACATGTTATATAAAATTGGATTCCCTTGAGAAAACGTTAATATAAATGAAAGGAAAAACACAGGCACCCCTAAGGCTTTTACAGCTAGTTGTCAAATAACAAGAAGAATATTTGAAACTGAAAGGTAATATCAGTTTTTGTGATACAATAGTTTAGAAAATACACTTCCCCCACCATTATCCTTAGAATTGGAAAATAGCAGACAAAAATGTCATTTTGGTAAAGTCTTCATTAAACTTTAACTTTAGAATTTAGTTTAAAATACTCAGGAAGCGAGCCTAGGATAATGGCAATGCCCTCAGTTCATTTGGGCAATTCAAAGAGAAAAAGGACTAATCAAACCAAAATTGATTATTCACTAATTTTCAGTTCAATATATTGGCTTCATATATTTAGGTTTTGAATTCCATGCAGCTATGGACAATTTGTTTTCTTCTTCTTCAGGAGGACTCATTACTGATTTCAGAACTTGAGTTGGATTGAAGAATGAGTACAAATATTAATTGTTCCAGCCTGGGAAGAATGACAAGTATTGTGGAAGGATTTTTTTAATGTGTTCTACAAATGATTATAATTTTAAAAAAATTTATTCATAATAAAAAAAGAATAGTGTTGTTATAGGAAGTAGTATATATGAATAGTGGCAGAGTTAGATTGGATACTATTTAGTAATCTTTGTGTTATATAACATTTGTAAAATTGCTTTATTTTCTGGTAAGCATATATCTAGCTTTCAAATGTCAGACAAATTATTTCTAATTTTAGTGATGATCAGAAGAAATTAATGAGAAGCATTTGACCTTGTATGCCATGCACACCATATTGGTTTGGGTTTTTTTGGCTGCAGTGGGTCTTTGTTGCTGCATGCAGGCTTTCTCTAGTTGCGGCAATCGGGGGCTACTCTTCGTTGTGGTGTGCGGGCTTCTCATTGTGGTGGCTTCTCTTGTTGCGGAGCACGGGCTCTAGGTGTGTGGGCTTCAGTAGTTGTGGCGTGTGGGCTCACTAGTTGTGGCTCATGGGCTTAGTTGCTCCACGGCATGTGGGATCTTCCTGGACCAGGGATCGAACCTGTGTCCCCTGCATTGGCAGGCGGATTCTTGACCACTGTGCCACCAGGGAAGTCTCTGGTTTGGTTTGTGATTTCTGATCTATTCTAGGAAGTACAGTAGTTCAGTTCCCAAATTGTGCTTCACATAAGTGAGCTTAACTAAAGGATGGAGTAGATAAGAAGACGAGAGGAAGAGGAAAATCCCAAATGGTATTTTGATTTGTACAACAAAATAACAGACTTATGGCTTTACTATCAAAGAAAGAAGAATAAATGACAAACCAGCAACATGGTGTGGCATCATCTGTGAGCTTGCTAGAAAGACAGAACCCCACTCTTAATCACAATGTACATTTTAACAAGATCACATAATTCTTATGCATATTAAGTTTGAGTAGCCCTGGTTAAGGTACCCCTCTCCTATATTATTCATAAGCACTTTCTACACGATGTTCTGCTAGGTGGGGATTCTACCCAGTTTAAAGCTTAATAGCCCAATGTTTGCATTTAGCTATAAGGCTTTAAGCTTTAAACTACAAAAACATGAGACTTCTGTGTAATTTAAGGCATTAATGAATAAGGGGGAAAGATGTATGGAGCTCCAGGGCCTCTATTTCCTCTAAAGTTGAACCATAGAGGCAGTCTATTCCACATGTAAGTAGCCAGTTTCATCAGTTATACAGAACAAAGTAAATTTGTTGAATCTTGGATTTAGCTTGTTGTTAAACATTCTGGACATAAAAGTCATTATGCAATTTTGAATGCATCTTATGGGGTATGTCAGTTTTTACAGATATTTGTCTTCCAAGAATGAGTACTCTATATACCTGGGGAGAGAGGGCATACTTCTGAAATTTGGTACCTTTGACTGTAAGGAATGTTTGTGGCATGACTGTTTATTCAGATTGCTTGAGGTTCCTCTACTAGTGCTTTGTATTAGACCCATGATAGAAAAGACAAGTTTTAAGAAAAATCTTTAAATTATGCTTTTATAGATTTGAGAATTATGCATTTCATTATCATTGCCTGAGGACATTTGAAGAACTGTCGATATTTTTAAAGGATGTAATAGTCACTAAATGTAGGACCACAGAGAATGTATTAATCTAAGTATCCTAGACAAATATTAGCAGATTGAATTATGTCAATGTGAACCAGGCAGCTGACAGATTGAAATCTATTGATGCAAGTGGTGGTTATGTTAAGTAATTGGTTTGATTAATTAAACGACAACTTCATCCTCCAAAATCCCATCTCACTTGTAGTACATGTGATGCAAATGGAGAAAAGAAGATACAACGCAAATATCAGGGTGTTGTTCTTAGTAGTGCAATTTAAGCCATTTTCTCAACACTCTGGTTTAGTTTTCTTCCAAAGAATATTTGCTTTCTGCTAAAATCTTTCCACCTGCCTAATACTCCAAACTTGATGAAACAAGGTGGCAGTAATTTTTGCAAAAAGCAGTATTTTCTAATGCAAATGCCCTCCAGCCAAAGACCACCAGGAACACACCTTTAGCTAAACAAGTTGTTTTTATTACTTGGTACAGTAAGAGAAAATGCACACCATGGAATCATCATGGAATCATGGGGCATCTCAGTAAGAAGATATTATGGACTGAATGTTTGAGTCTCCCCAGATTTCATATGTTGAAGTCCTAACTCCCCAACTTGATGGTATTTGAAGATGGGACCTTTTGGGATGTAATTAGGATTAGACAAGGTTGTAAGGGTAGGGTACGTGAGATGAGATTAGTGCCCCTCTAAGAAGAGACACCAGAGATCTTTTTCTCTTCACTATGTTAGACCACAATGAAAAGGCAGCCATCTGCAAGTTAGGAAGAGAGTCTTCACCAGAAACTGGCCATGATAGCACCCTGATCTCAGACTTCTAGCCTCAAGAACCATAAGAAAATTAATTTCTGTTGTTTAAGCCACCCAGTCTATGGTACTTTGTTATGGCAGCCAGAGAAGAATAATACAAGGCTATTAGAAATAATCTATTATAGCATTTGGGCTTTATAGCATTTGAGTTATTTGAGGGAGGATCTAAAACAGGGATTCACTCTAGATAGGGTGTTGCCAGAAAGTGGGCACCGTTCCATAACTGGGTATGTCAATAGGTAGATGGAACAAACAAGAGAGTGGATAAAGCTGTAATTGGTAAAGAAGCAGCAAACACTCATATTAGCCAGGAGAGAGAGAATTTTGGTATTTTGTGGGTGGCACACTGACCTTGATTTTGTCTATGCTTAGATAAATTATAAAGTGACCTTGTTTCATCTCACACTATCATGGTCTCAGAGTGACCTTGTCTGAGGTTGGTATCACGTGAGATTATTTATGTACAATGGGGGAACACGTGGCCCAGCTGTGAGCACAGGCTAGCTTTTTAACAACAGTGAAGCCCGGCCTTATGTGAGACATCAGTTCCCTGATTCTGGTTCCCAGTTTCTTCTTTTTCACTAACTAGAAAGTTGGCTTCTAGATGTTTTGGAAGAATTATGCCTTCCAATAGTAAAATATATTTTATTGTAATAAAATATATTTTTATTTTAAAGTCTTTAATTTTTTTCAATAAGCAAACATTAAATAGATAATAAGACTGTATTTATAGAATCTTAAATTTCTTTCTTATGAAAGAAAGCTTAAATCAATCAATAACTTGTTTGATGCTGGTATCCTCTCTCTGACATCCCTGCCTAGGAGTTGCCCAGGCTATACCAGAATAGTTTCAATAAAAGAAAACAGTCATCTACCTGAGACAGTCTATTCCATAAGCCAGACAGTTGAGCTACTCTGATTCGTTGTATCTTCATCCTTCGGCTGTTCTTGTAACCCTTGAAACAATAGAGAACAAAACTAATGTTAGTCATAGGAAAAGTTTCTTAATCAAGAAAAAGAAACCTACAAAAACTAGTTCAAAGAAAAAAAAGGGAATTTTTTTGAAAGGCTACAACAGGCCATCCCAAAGACAGTGATAAAAAGAAAATTCTCATCACACGGACCAACCTAAGCCTCTTCCTAACATCTTCCATAGACTCATACCATTTCTCACTGAGTATCTTTCCCATTTTTTTCTTCTTGACCATCATTTTTCTCTATTTCTGCTTTCACTCATAGCTTCAGTCAGCAGATCACTTTGGCTTATCATGGTACCAGCTCCAACAGAATCTGACATCCTATATCTACAAGATACTTTATCTTAAGGGCTTATGAACATCTAAGTGACTCAGTCTTGGTCCAGTTCAAATTTTTTTAAATAAATGTATTTATTTATTTTTATTTTCAGCTGTGTTGGGTCTTCGTTGCTGCATGCGGATTTTCTTTAGTTGCAGTGAGTGGGGGCTACTCTTGGTTGTGGTGCACGGGCTTCTCATTGCGGTGGCTTCTTTTGTTGTGGAGCACGGGCTCTAGGTGCACAGGCTCAGTAGTTGTGGCACACGGGCTTAGTTGCTCTGTGGCATGTGGGATCTTCCCGGACCAGGGATCAAACCTGTGTCCCCTGCATTGGCAGGCATATTCTTAATCACTGTGCCACCAGGGAAACCCCCAGTTCAAGTTTTGAGGTGAAGAAATCTACTTCGATCAGTTCTGCCTGTGAATTTCATTCCTCTAGGTCAGATGTTTGGTCTCATCTAATCATTCTACCCCTGAAATAATTATAGTCAAGGGCCAGCATTGTATTCATTACAGAACCCTAACCCAATGCTCAAATAATTATTTGGAAATATACCAGATCAGGGTAAAGGCTATGAAAATACAGGTCACAGAAAAGGAAACGCAGATGGTTCCTAAACATATGAAAATGGTCAACTCACTCATAAGTATAAAATAAAACTATATTGTAATGCCATTTTTTCACCTGTGAAATTGTTAAGAATTAGTGTTAAATATGTTAGATAATACACTGTGTGGGTAAGGCTGTGAAGAAATAGGCCTTTTCATACATACATGGTGGGAATGTACAATTTCTGTAGGGATTAATTTGCCAATATATATTCAGTTTTCATCAATAGGAACTGAATAAGTATATTAAGACACATACATTTTAAATTTAAACTAGTTCCAGCACTGTAATTTGATTACATACCTTCAGGTTACATACAAAAAGAACTTTAAACAAATATTGATTCTAGTTAGTGGGTTTGTTTTTCACAGGGGTATAGATTAAGCAATTCTGAAATATATAAAGTGCATCCTAGTTCTGAGCAAATAAGTAAATACACTGTGGATTATGAGAGCAAGGTTTCTGATTGTCAGAGAAGCAAGTTACAGAGATGTTCAGGAGGATGACTAGAACAAAATTCTGATGTTACATTGGGATTGGAGATGTCAGTATGGACTCATGGTTTTAAATATAATGATAGATACAGATGTTTATGTATTTATATATTCCTATCTCTGTCCACTGAGATGACCTAGAAACAATGCACTCTAATACTAATAAACATCCCTAGCACCCAGATAGTAGTTTCTAAATACCATTCTTCACTAAAAAGAACCAGGGATCCTTAGAAAAATGACCAATTCTGGAGCTAGTGTAGCCAAAGTTCAAGTTGAGATTAGAAAACTTTTCTTGCATGTGTGCCAGTAAGGAAGGAAGTGCTCAAATAGTGATGGAAACATATCAAAAGGGAGCAGGAACTAGTTTAAGGGCTCCCACTGTCCAAGTCTTGGGCAAATAAGCATCAAAATAAATAATGATGTATTAAAATCCATGATTTTTTACTTATATACATACATAAATGAATACAGGCATACCTTAGAGGTATTGTGGGTTCAGTTTCACACCACTGCAATAAAGTGAGTCACAAGAATTTTTTGGTTTCCCAGTGCATATAAAAGTTATGTTTACACTATATGGTAGTCTATTAAGTGTGCAGTAGCATTATGTCTAAAAAAACCCAATATACATACCTGAATTAGAATATACCTTATTACTAACCATCATCTGAGCCTTCAGTGAGTCATGATCTTTTTTTCTGGTGGAAGTTCTTGTCTTGATGTTGATGGCTGCTGACAGATAAGGGTGGTAGTTGCTGAAGATTGGGGTGACAATTTCTTAAGATAATCAACATCTATTTATGATAAAAACTCTCTGGGACTTCCCTGGTGGTGCAGTGGTTAAGAATCTGCCTGCCAATGCAGGGGACAGGGGTTCGAGCCCTGGTCTGGGAAGATCCCACATGCCATGGAGCAACTAAGCCTGTGCACCACAACTACTGAGCCTGTGCTCTAGAGCCCATGAGCCACAACTACTGAGCCCACGTGCCACAACTACTGAATCCCATACACCTAGAGCCCATGCTCCACAACAAGAGAAGCCACCACAATGAGAAGCCCACACACCACAACATAGAGTAGCCCCTGCTCTCTGTAACTAGAGAAAGCCTACGTACAGCAATGAAGACCCAACACAGCCAAAAATAAATAAATAAATAAATAAATTTATTTTTAAACATGAAAAAAACAAAAAAAAAAACTCTCAACAAAGTGGGTAGAGAGGAAACATACCTCAACATAATAAAGGCCATTTATTAAAAGCCCACAGCTAACATCATACTCAATGATGAAAAGGTAAAATTAGCATTTCCTCTAAAATCAGGAATGCCCACTCTTACCACTTTTATTCAACATAGTATTAGAAGTCCTAAACACAGAAGTCAGACAAGGAAAAGAAATAAAAGGAATACAAACTGGAAAGGAAGAAGTAAATCTGTCACTGCTTGCAAATGACATGGTATTATACATAAAAAATCCTAAAGATGCCGCCAATACCTACTGGAACTCATCAATGAATCTGGTAAAGTTTGCAGGATACAAAATTAATATATGGAAATCTATTCGTTTTTATAAACTAACAGTGAGCTATTAGAGAGAGAAGTTAAGAAAACAATCCCATTTACAATCACATCAAAAGAATAAAATACCTGGAAATAAATCTAACTGAGGAGGTAAAAGACTTGTACTCAGAAAAGTGTAAGACACTGATGAAAGAAATTGAAGATGACTCAAAGAGATGGAAAGGTATACTGTGTTCATGGATTGGAAGATAATATTCTTAAAATGACCATATGCCCCAAAGCAATCTACAGATTCAATGCAATCTCTATCAAAATACCAATGACATTTTTCACAGAGCTAGAAAAAATAATTCTAAAATTGTATGGAAACACAAAAGACCCTGAATAGCCAAAACAATTTTAAGAAAGAAGAACAAAGCTAGGGGTATCTTGCTCCCTGATTTCAAAGTATACTACAAAGCTACAGTAATCAAAACAGTGTGGTACTGACTCTCACCACTGTTATTCAACATAGTTTTGGAAGTCCTAGCCACAGCAATCAGAGAAGAAAAGGAAATAAAAGGAATACAGATTGAAAAAGAAGAAGTAAAACTGTCACTGTTTGCAGATGACATGATACTATACTTAGATAATCCTAAAGATGCCACCAGAAAACTACTAGAGCTAATCAATGAATTTGGTAAAGTAGAAGGATACAAAATTAATGCACAGAAATCTCTTGCATTCCTATACACTAACAATGAAATATCAGAAATAGAAATTAAGGAAACAATCTCATTCACCATTGCAACAAAAAGAATAAAATACTTAGGAATAAACCCACCTAAGGAAGTAAAAGACCTCTACTCAGAAAACTATAAGACACCCATGAAAGAAATCAAAGATAACACAAATAGATGGAGTCATATACCATGTTCTTGGATTGGAAGAATCAATATTGTGAAAATGACTATACTACCCAAAGCAATCTACAGATTCAATGCAATCCATATCAAATTACCCATGGCATTTTTTACAGATATAGAACAAAAAGTCTTAAAATATGTATGGAGACACAAAAGACCCCAAATAGCCAAAACTTGAGGGAAAAAAAATGGAGCTGGAGGAATCAGACTCCCTGACTTCAGACTATGCTACAAAGCTACAGTAGTCAAGACAATATGGTACTGGCACAAAACAGAAATATAGATCAATGGAACAGGATAGAAAGCCCTGAGATAAACCCACACACCTATGGTCAACTAATCTATGACAAAGGAGGTAAGGATATACAATGGAGAAAAGACAGCCTCTCAATAAGTGGTGCTGGGAAAACTGGACAGCTACATATAAAAGAATGAAATTAGAACACTCCCTAACACCATACACAACCATAAACTCAAAATGGATTAAAGACCTAAATGTAAGACCGGACACTATAAAACTCTTAGAGGAAAACATAGGAAGAACACTCTGACATAAATCACAGCAAAATCTTTTTTGATCCACCTCCTAGAGTAATGGAAATAAAAACAAAAATAAACAAATGGGACCTAATGAAAGTTAAAAACTTCTGCATAGCGAAGGAAACTATAAACAAGACAAAAAGACAACCCTTAGAATGGGAGAAAATATTTGCAAATGAATTAATGGACAAAGGGTTAATCTCCAAAATATATAAACAGTTCATGCAGCTCAATATCCAGAAAACAAACAACCCAATACAAACATGGGCAGAAGACCTAAATAGACATTTCTCCAAAGAAGATATACAGATGACCAAGAGGCACACGAAAAACTGCTCAACATCACTAATTATTAGAGAAATGCAAATCAAAACTGCAATGAGGTATCACCTCACACCAGTCAGAATGGGCATCATCAGAAAATCTACAAACAACAAATGCTGGAGAGGATGTGGAGAAAAGGGAACCCTCTTGCACTCTTGGTGGGAATGTAAATTGATACAGCCACTATGGAGAACAGTATGGAGTTTCCTTAAAAAACTAAAAATAGAACTCCCATATGACCCAGCAATCCCACTGCTGGGATATACCCAGAGAAAACCATAATTCAGAAAGACACATCTACTCCAATGTTCATTGTAGCACTATTTACAATAGCTAAGTCATGGAAGCAACCTAAATGCCCATTGACAGACGAATGGATAAAGAAGATGTGGTACATATATACAATGGAATATTACTCATCCATAAAAAGGAATGAAATTGGGTCATTTGTGGAGATGTGGATGGACCTAGAGACTGTCATGCAGAGTGAAGTAAGTCAGAAAGAGAAAAACAAATATCATATATTAATGCATATATGTGGAATTGAGAAAAATAGTACAGATGAATCAGTTTGCAAAGCAGAAATAGAGACACAGATGTAGAGAAAAAACATATAGACACCAAAGGGGGAAATCGGGGTTGGCGGGTGGTGGTGGTGGGATGAACTGGAGACTGGGATTGACATACATACACTAATAGGTATAAAGTAGATAACTAATAAAAACCCACTGTATAAAAAATAAATTAAGGGCTTCCCAGGTGGTGCAGTCGTTGAGAGTCCGCCTGCCGATGCAGGGGACGCGGGTTCGTGCTCCGGTCTGGGAAGATCCCACATGCCGCGGAGCGGCTGGGCCCGTGAGCCATGGCCGCTGAGCCTGCGCGTCCAGAGCCTGTGCTCCGCAACGGGAGAGACCACAACAGTGAGAGGCCCACGTACTGCAAAAAAATTAAAAAATAAATAAAATTAATTAATTTAAAAAAAAAAACCTATAAACCCAGTATGGTACTGGCACAAAAACAGCCACATAGATCAGTGGAACAGAACAGAGAGCCCAGAAATGAACCCACACTTATATGGGCAATTAATCTATGATAAAAGAGGCTCGAATATACCGTATGGAAAAGACAGCCTCTTCAATAAATGGTGTTGGGAAAACTGGACTGCTATGTGCAAAAGAATCAAACTGGATTATTTTCTCACACCATATACAAAAATACACTCAAGATGGATTAAATAGTTAAATGTAAGACCTGAAACCATAAATCTTCTAGAAGAAAACATAGGCTGTATGCTCTTTGATGTATCCAATCATTTTTGGATATGTCTTCTCAGGCATTAGCAACAAAAGCAAAAATTAAAAAATGGGAATCTATCAAACTAAAAAAGCTTTTGCACAGCAAAGGAAACTATCAACAAAATGAAAAGTCTATCTACTGAATGAGAGAAGATATTTGCAAACAATATATCAGACAAGGGGTTAATATCCAAAATATACAAAGATCTCATACAACTCAACATCAAAAAAACCCCAAACAACTCAATTAAAAACTGGGCAGAGGACCTGAATAGACAATTTTCAAGGAAGTCATACAGATGGCCAACAGGCACATTAAAAAATGTATGCTCAACATCACTAATCATCAGGGCACTATGAATCAAAACCACAATGAGGTATCACCTCACACCTGTCAGAATAGCTATTATCAAAAATACAACAAATAACAAGCATTAGCAAGGATGTAAAGCAAAGGGAACCTTGAGTAGTATTGGTGGGGATGCTAACTGGTGCATCCACTGTGGATAACAGTATGGAGAATCCTCCAAAAATTAAAAATAGAACTACCATATAACCCAACAATTCTACTCCTGGGTATTTATCTAAAGAAAAGGCAAACATTAATTCAGAAAGATACATGCACCCCTATGTTCATTGCAGCATTATTTGCAATAGCCAAGATAAGCTACCTAAGTTCCCATCAGTAGATGAATGGATAAATAAGATGTGGTATATATGTACAATGGAATATTTCTCAGCCATAAAAAAGAAGGACATCTTGCCATTTGGGACAACAGGGTATTATACTAGGTGAAACAAGTCAGACAGAGAAAGACAAATACTGTATGATTTCACTTATATGTGGAATCAAAACATAAAAATAAAAACAAAAGCAAATGAATAGACATAACAGAAACAGAGTCATAGATATAGAGAACAAACAGATAGTTGCCAGAGGGGAAGGGGTGGGGCATGAGAGAAATAGATGAGGGAGATTAAGAGGTAGAAACTTCCAGTTACAAAAATCAATGAGTCATGGGTATGAAACATATAATGTGGGGAATATAGTCAATAATTATGTAATATCTATGTATGTTGACATATGGTAACTAGACTTATGATGATCATCTTGAAAGGTATAGAATAGTGAATCACTGTTGTGTACCAGAAACTAACATAGTGTTGTAGGTCAATTACACTTCAAAAACAAACTCATAGAAAAAGAGATCAGATTTGTGGTTACCAGAGGAAGGGGGTGGGGAGGAGGGAGAATTGGGTGAAGGTAGTAAAAGAAGTACAAACTTCAGTTATAAGTAAGAACTAAGGATGTAATGCACAACATGATAAATATAATTAGCACTATTATATATAAAAGTTGTTAAGAGAGTAAATCCTGACTTCTCATCATAAGGAAAAATATTTTTCTATTTAATTTTGTATGTATATGAGATAGTGAATATTCACTAAACTTACTGTGGTAACCATTTCATGATGTATGTAAGTCAAATCATTATGCTCTACACCTTAAACTTACACAGTGCTGTATGTCAAGTATATCTCAATAAAACTGGAAGGAAAAAGAAGACAGCAATGAAGTTTGCCACATTGATTGACTCTTCCTTTCACAGATAATTTCTCTGTAGCATGCAGTGCTGTTTGATAGCATTTTACTCACAGAATTTCTTTCAAAATTGGAGTCAGTCTTCTCAAACTCTGCCGCTGTTTTATCAACTAAGTTTATGTAATATTCTAAATCCTTCATTGTCATTTCAACAGTCTCCATAGAATTTTCATCAGCAGTAAATTCCATCTCAAGAAACCATTTCCTTTGTTCATTCATAAAAAGTAACACCTCATCCTTTAAAGTTTTATCATGAGATTGCAGAAATTCATTCATATCTTCAGGCTCCACTTCTAATTCAAGTTCCCTTGCTGTTTCCACCACATGCAGTTGCATCTTCCACTGAAGTCTTGAAACCCTCCAAGTCATCCATGAGGTTTGGAATCACCTTCATCCAAACTCCTGTTAATTTTGATATTTCGACCTCTTCCCATAAATCACAGAAGTTCTTAATGGCATGTAGAATGGTAAGTCCTTTCCAGAAGGTTTTCAATTAACTTTGCCAATATTCATGAGAGGAATCACTATCTATGGCATCTTTAACCTTACAAAATGTATTTCTTAAATACTAAAACTTGGAAGTTGAAATTACTCCTTGATCCATGGGCTACAGAATGGATGTTGTGTTAACAGACATGAAAACAACATTTATGTTGTACATCTCCATCAGAGCTATTGCATGACCAGATGCATTGTCAATGAGCAGTGATATTTTGAAAGGAATCTTTTTCTGAGCAGTAGGTCTCAACAGTGGGCTTAAAACAATCAGTAAAGCATGTTGTAAACAGACGTGCTATCGTCCAGGCTTTGTTGTTCCATTTATAGAGCACAGGCAAAGTAGATTTAGCATAATTCTTAAGGGTTCTAGGATTTTGGGAATGATAAATGAGCACTGTACCTGGCTGCATTAGCCCCCAACTAGACAGTCAGCCTGTCCTTTGAAGCTTTGAAGCCAGACATTGACTTCTCCTCTCCAGCTATGAAAGTCCTAAATGGCACCTTCTTCCAATACAAGGCTGTTTTATCTACATTGAAAATCTGTTGTGTAGTGTAGACACCTTCATTAACGATCTTAGCTAGATCTTTTGGATAACCTGCAGCAATTTATACATTAGCACTTGCTGCTTCACCTTGCACTTTCATGTTGTGGAGACGACTTCTCTCCTTAAACCTCATGAACCAACCTCTGCTAGCTTCAAACTTTCCTTCTGCAGCTTCCTCACCTCTCTCAGCCTTCACAGAATTAAAGAGTCAGGGCCTTGCTCTGGATTAGGCTTTGGCTTAAGGGAATGCTGTAGCTGGTTTGGTCTTCTATCCAGACCACTAAAACTTTCTCCATATCAGCAATAAAGTTGTTTCACTTTTTAACATTTGTGTGTTCACTGAATAGCACTTTTAATTTTCTTCAGGAACTTTTCCTTTGGATTCACAACTTGGCCACCTGGATCAAGAGGCCTAGCTTTTGGCCTGTTTTGGCTTGATCATTTCTAAGCGTAATCATTTCTAACTTTTTTTTTTTTTTTTTTTTTTTTGCGGTATGCGGGCCTCTCACTGTTGTGGCCTCTCCCTTTGCGGAGCACAGGCTCCGGATGCGCAGGCTCAACGGCCATGGCTCATGGGCCCAGCCGCTCCGCAGCATGTGAGATCTTCCCGGATCGGGGCACAAACCTGCGTCCCCTGCATTGGCAGGTGGACTTTCAACCACTGCACCACCAGGGAAGCCCATTTCTAACTTTTGATTTAAAGTGAGAGACATGAGACTCTTCCTTTCACTTGAACACTTAGAGGCCATTGTACGATTATTAATTGGCCAATTTCAATATCGTGTCGGAAATATCGGAAATAGGGATGCCCAAGAAGAGTGAGAGAGACAGGGGCCAGTTGATGGAGCACTCAGAACACACACATTTATTAACTTCGCTGTCTTATATAGGCACAGTTTGTGGTGTCCCAAAATGATTACAACAGTAACATCAAAGATTATGATCACCATAACAAATATAATAATAATGAAAAAGTTTGAAATATTGTAGGAATTACCAAAATGTGACACATAGAGTGAGCAAATCCTTTTGGGAAAATGGCACAAATAGACTTGCTCAACACAGGTTTGCCACAAACTTTCAATTTGTAAAAAACACAACATCTGCAAAGGGCAATAAAGTGAAGCACAATAAAACAAAACTAATGGACAAAAGTTTCCTGATGAGAAATGAGATTTTTACATAATCTCAAAGCATCTCTCCATAAAATACTAATTAATTATAAAAAGAAAAATAGTAACTTTATGGTGGACAAACCTGACAGAAACCACCACAACCAAACTCCTGGTAATGGGACGAATATCATGTGCTTCCTGAAAATGTGTGCCTGGAAGACACAGAATTTCTTCTGTGTTATTCCTGCCAAAAGTGGAAAAGTGAATCTAACCTTGAGGAAACATCGAGTGAAGCTAAATTGAGGGATATTCTACAAAATGTTAAAGTCATTAAAGACTGAGAAACTGATCTAGAATAAAGGAGACATGACTACTAAATCCAGTGTATGATCTTAAATTGGAATCTGGACCAGGAAAAAAATCATGTTTCTGTAAAGGACATTAGTGAGACAATTGGTAATATTTGAATAAGGCCTATAGGTTAGATAATAATGTATCAGTGATAGTTTCTGGATTTTGATCACTGCACTAAAATTGTGTCCTAAGTGTCCTCGGTTTTGTGATATACACACATTGATGTATTTAGGGGTAAAGAGTGAACACATCTGTAGGGAGGGGGAGAGGGGAGGAAATGGCAAAACAAATGTGGTAAAATTCTTACAATTGGGGAATCTGGGTGAAGGATATGTGGGAATTCTTTGTACTATTTTTGTAAGTCTGAAATTATTTCTAAACAAAAAGTTTCAAATATATAAAAATAAAATAGTACCATTTGCTTTCAAAATCACTATTAAAATAGCTACTTTAGGGATTTGACATTTTGCTAGAGTGTAAGTTAAAAATATATGTAATATTTTAAAATAATCTCCAGGTGTTTAAAAACTCTGGTTTGTTCATGTATTTGTTTATTAGTTAAATTAGTTAAATTAGTCACTGATTAAATTAAGTGTCAGTTTGCTAAATACAAGGCTCTGAGCTTATAGTTATAATTGAGATGGACAAGTCTCCTAGCACTCATGGTGCTTACATTTGTAAAGGGAGAGTGTGTTATGGGGGACAGAGACAATATAAAAGGAAACAAGTGCCATAACTTACATTAGGTGTATTGTTATGAAGGAAATAAAATAAGTTGGTATGCTAATGGCAGTCACAGAAGGGTATGTTGGTCAAGAAAGACCTGTCTGAGAGAATGACATTTGAAGTGACACCTGAATAATGAGAAACAGCCAATACTTGAAGAGGTCAAAGAATACTTCATAAAGGAATGCCTTGGATTTATGATAGATGTAAAGGTGGACACTGTATTAGCAGCCATTTGGTCTGCAAAAATGATGTATATCTCAATGCCAACTAGAAAATTATTTCATAAGTTACTGAAACATGAGAGGCATGGAATATCATTGGAATGACAATTAGGATATATAGGATCTGTTCTTTTTTACCACTATATATCTATATTATGCAAATTGCTGAAATTCTGACTCAGATTTATCTGTAACAAAAGGCCATGAGTAGAAAATCTCTAATGCCTCCTACACGTTCAATATTTAATATTTTACAATCTTATTAAATGTCAATATTTATAATTTTACGGTAGAATTATGTAAATACATATAGATAAATTCAGGTTGATAGTAAAGAAAAAATGATGTTTTACAGTATTCCATTGTTAACTATGAGCACTCTCTGGACTAGGCCATACTTTGTTTTGTTTTGTTTTTTATTTATTTATTTATTTATTTTTGGCTACATTGGGTCTTCATTGCTGCATGCAGACTTTCTCTAGTTGCGGTGAGCAGGGGCTACTCTTCGTTGTGGTGCACGGGCTTCTCATTGTGGTGGTTTCTCATTGCTGAGAACGGGCTCTAGGCACGTGGGCTTCAGTAGCTGTGGCATGTGGGCTTAGTAGTTGTGGCTCACAGGCTCTAGGGCGCAGGCTCAGTAGTTGTGGCACGTGGGCTTAGCTGTGCCGTGGCATGTGGGATCTTCCCAGACCAGGGATCGAACCTGTGTCCCCTGCCTTGGCAGGCAGATTCCTAACCACTGTTCCATGAGGAAAGTCCCCATACTAATGAAAAGGGGGTATTTCCAGGACACCAAGAAAGAGAAACTGGTCAAAGGGTTTCACAAAATATGCAAACTGTAATTCATACTTTAACAACACTCCTCCCCTTTCACTACTGCTTGATGACTTTATATCTTATTAACTGAAAAAAAATCAGATGTGAATTCCTATATATTCCCAACAGCAAAATGTACCAACCTATTCAAATATGTGCCAATATTCTCTGCTTTAATTCCTGTTGTAGTGGATTTGTCCCTGCTTCTATCTTCTCTCTTAGCAACTTTCAAATATACAATACAGTATTGTAAACTATAGCCATCATGCTATACATTACATCCCCGGAACTTATGTGTCTTGTAACTGAAAGTTTGTGCCTTTTGATCACATTCACCTGTCTCCCCTACCCCCAAGCCCTATCTCTGGCAACCACGAATTTGTTCTCCGTTCCATTCCTGTGAGTTCAGTTTTTTCAGACTCCCAAATAAGATCATACAGTATTTGTCTTTCCATGTCTGACTTGTTTCACCTAACATAATGCCCTCAAGGTCCATCCATGTTGTTGCAAATGGCAAGAGTTCCTTTTTTATGGCCAAATAATATTCCATTGTATATATATACCACATTTTCTTTAGCCATTCATCTACTGATAGACATCCAGGTTGTTTCCATGTCTTGACTAGTTTAATAATGCTGCAGTGAACATGGGAGTGCAGATCTTTTTGAGATAGTGATTTTGTTTCCTTTAGATGTATACCCAGAAGTAGAATTGCTGGATTATAGATGGTGATCATCTTAAGGGAAGAAACATTATGTTAGTTCTATTGGTCATACCACTGCAAAGCACAATACTTGGAAGCTAACTGGTAGACAATCAACAAATATTTAGTTAACTAGACTGAATTAAATCCACAAGCATTAAGATATGGAAGAATGTTCTCTACTCCTTTGTTGGGAGATAACTCACCCCCCCAACAGCCATATATACACTAACATAACATGATACACATAGGGAAAGGAGGCATTCCTGTATTAGTTAAACTCTCATCTTGTATACTTAGGCTTTTTTCTTGAGATATGTATCTTAGAGCTAACTCAGCATATTGCTTGGTGAGAAAGTCTGCGAGCCAGCTGGAATCTCTCCTCAGCAGCTGGGTACCCCAGCCTATAGCAGGTAATGGAGTGCCTGACAGGATGTAAATGAAACTGTATGGGCCTGGCTGTTTTTTCAGAGCCAGTGGAGGCTAAGAGGCTACAATGTGATCCATTGATGCTAATTTGAAATGCATGTTAATGTGCTGATTCACATCAAAGATAAGTTTGCTTTTAAAAATAGTCCTTCTCTCCTCAGTAAATAGGCTAGAAGAGATGACTCTCTGACAGGAATGAGACTTCAGGACTGAGGCACTCCTAAGTGAAGGGGCCCATTTAGTTAATTATGGGGCCAACTTGTGAATGTGCTGCTAGAGGCTAGAAATGAATACGATACCTTGTGCTAAAGGACCAGTAGATGGTGGTGTCAGCCAACTTCAGCCCTGTCTATGAAGAGCCCACACTTCCCTGGATAATCAGCCCAACTATTAGGTCTGTTTAATAATTGAGAAGCCACATGTTGGTCAGAGCTAACAATGAGAAGTAGAGAGTGAGCGAGGGGTGATTTTTGTCACCTCTTTCATCAGGGAATATTCATGAGTATATGTATGCTTTGGGATGGGATTCAGACTTGTGTTCTGAGGCACAGGAGGGTTTTTACTCCAGGGTATCCAAAATAAGCTTACAGTTCAGCATATGGAGTTCTAGCTCTGTGTTCTGCTCAAAATTTTTTTGAGGAAATAATACAACCCATAATTTCTACAGGACTTGACATTTCCTATATAAAATTCCATATTTAGAATACATAAAATCAATGCAAGGAATGGCACTCTGGTGGAGTATCTGGTCATTTCTTTCTTTCTTAATCATTTATTACCTTTTACTCAATACCTATTAGGTGCTGGTAAGAATATCTATTGGTCCTTTATCCAACAGAACAGTTTCTAAATTCTGTTGATTGTGCTTTTCTAAGGTCAAAAATATGGACCGTGGTGTCAGAATACCTACATTTGAATTCTGGTTACACATTTATGTGAGCTCAGATCCTTTATGTGTAAAGTTGTACCTAGTTCATAAGGATGATGTATAGAAAGAAATGTGATAATAACATTTTAGGCATTTAGGCCTAGCATGCAGTAAGTAATTTAAAAAATTATCTCCTGAATTTGTTCCATCTTATTTCTTCTTGCTCCCTTAATCTAAGATTTCATTGTATTTTTTCTGGGTTATGGTTCTCTTCCACAAATCTATTATCCTCTATTATTTCTCCTCCCTGCATAGCTACCAGAGTAATTTTTCTAAAATGTAAATACAACCATGTCACTCCCCTGGTTATATTCAGACTCCCCATCATGGCATACAAAGCATTCTCCTTTCCAACCTCAATCTCCTACCTACTCTTCCCATTTTGTTCTACCACAGTACTGAAAGGTTCTCAGTGATCCCATCACAGCAGATTCTCTTATGCTTCTATAACTCTGTCTAATATATTCTTTCCCTTCTTAGTTTCCCGGTGAGCATGTTTCAGACTCCTACTCAGGATTTCCTTCTGTTGATAGGCTTCTGTAAGCTTCTTTCATCTGTGACTGAACTAATTGCTTCTTCCTTTGTGTTTCTTCTATTTATCAGTTATAATTCTATTATTTCACATAACCTAATATATTGTGACTTCACATGGGAATGGGACAGGTGTTTCAGGTAAAT
The DNA here is from genome assembly GCF_949752795.1 of Hyperoodon ampullatus. Lineage (NCBI taxonomy): Eukaryota > Metazoa > Chordata > Mammalia > Artiodactyla > Ziphiidae > Hyperoodon > Hyperoodon ampullatus. Next base: position 148,655,259 of record NC_136917.1, read on the forward strand.
ACCCAAGAAGGTGACAGTACACTCTGCCTAGGTGGAGAGAAGTTCTATTTGCTTAGGAAAACATCCATCTGAAATTAGAGATCCAAGCAGTTAGATAACAATAGTTATTGAACACTCTGTTATACTGAAAGAGCTGTGGTTCTGAGGTATTTAGGAATATTTGCTTACACCTCATAATATTTGAAAATAAAAAGATCTAACATGGCTATTGTGAACTATAGAATTAAATAAGATAAAGCCAGTGCAAAAATTGGAACAGGATCTGTTGTTGTATTTAGAATATCCATGTGACAGAGATTTGTGGTCACACCCAAATTTCATTTTTCCCTTCTTCCTGAGTGTGTATAATTGGGATCCTAGAAGATGAGTAGGAAGGATCACAGAAAAAATATTTGAAAAAATATTGGATGAAAATTTCCAAATTTTATGAGAACTATGAAGCCACAGGAACAAGCTAAACAAAACCTAAATGAAAACAAAGTTGTAGGACATCATAATCAAATTGCTTAAAGAGAAAATCTTAAAAACAGCCAGAGGTAAAAGGACACTTTTTATACTAAGGAAAAAAATGAGAATGACAACAGATTTCGTAAGGGAAACAACAATGTGAACCAGAAGATAGTGAAGCAATATCAAAGGTTTTATAAGAAAAGAAAACTTCAGGTCAATATCTCTCACTGACACAGAGACAGTTTTTTTTTTTTTTTTAATTTTAGCAAATGGAATCCAAAAGTGTATTGAAAAGCTAATATCAATAAATAATAATCAGGAGAGGTTTATCCCAGAAATGAAAGACTGGTTTAGCATTTGAAAATCAATCAGTATAATTTAACATGTTAATATTTTAAAAATAAAAATCATATGATCATCTAAAGAGATGCAGATAATGAATTTCACAAATTTCAACATCCATTTCTGATAAAACTCTCAGCAGACTAGAAATAGAAAAAGTTTATGAACCTAATAAAAGACATACATGAAAAACCTAGAACTGACATCATATTTAAAGATGAAAGGTTGAATGCTTTCCTTCTATGATCAAGAATGAGGCAAAGATATTCACTCTCATCACTTCTTTTGAACACTTTACTGGAAATATGAGCAAGTGCAATAAAATAAAAAAGTATTAAAGACATATATAATGGAAAGAAAAAAATTTAAGCTGACTTTATTCTTAGATCCATGATCATCTATGTAGAAAATTTTAAGTAATCTAGCCAAAACCTATTACAACTAGTAAATGAATTTAGAAATGTGGCATATTTCATATACTAACAATGTCCACATAGAAAATGAAATTAATAAAGTACTATTTACAGTAACATAAAAAATATGTAATACCCTGTGATTATTTTGACAAGAGACATTCAAGACCTACATACAAAAACCTATGAAACAATGTAGAGAGAAATTAAAGACCTAAGTAAATGGAAGGATACACCTTATTCATATATCCAAAGACCCAATATTATTTAGATATCAGTTCTCTTCAAATTTATATATAGGTTCTGTGCAACTCCAAACAAAATATAAGCAGAAATTGGAAATTGACAAGATGAGACTAAAATTTATGTAGAAAGGCAAAGGACCTAGAATAGCCCAAGTAATTTTTTATAAAGAGATCCCAAAATGAAGGATTTATATTCCCTGATTATAATATATATGATAAAACTACAATAATTTTTTTTAAAGTATAATCCAGTGGAGTCAAGATGGCATACTAGGAGGATGTGGAATTCGCATCTCCTCACAACTAGGGCACCTACAATGCACTGGTGGGGGACCACAGACACCTAAGGGGAAGGGAGGAACCCCCAGTGACAGGTAGGACATGTGGCGTGGGAGGAGTGAAGGGGGAGGAGAAGTGGAGGCGGGACAGGACTGGCGCCCCTGAGGGGTGGCTGGGGGAGGGGAAGGGGGAAATTGGGGAACGACTGGGAGGGCAGAGGATCAAAAGGGAGTGTGGCCAGGCTTCCCCTGCCCACTTGGCCTCCCAGGAACCTGCTGAGATCCTGGGCCTGATCCTCTTCCCACCGAGGCCCCCTCCAGCCCCGTGGGTCCTGAGTGAGTGGGAGGGAGGGAAGGGGGAGCAAAATTAAAAGCTGGACCTACGGGACCGGCACCCCTGAGGGGCGGCTGGGGGAGGGGAGGAGTTCCTACACACAGAAGGACCCACCTATGGTTAGCATTCTAGTGGTGATGGGGGAAACGGTGGGGGAGGGGCATGAAGGAACAGAAGGGAATGCAGCCAGTGATTCTTTGCACTCAGAGCCACCCTCCTGCCACACAAAGCCCCTCACTCTCACCCTCACTCAGGGCCCTACCTCAAAATTCCAGAACTCCACACTCCAGAGGACCTCTGTTCGATGTGCTGCCTCTCCCCTTCTGTGCAGGTCCTAAGCAGAGGCCCTGCCCCACGCTTGAACGTCACCCCACCTAGGCCCTGCACCATGCTCAAACGTCACCCCCGCTACCCGTCTAGGTCTAGCCGCACCATAAACCCTGCCGCTGCCTAAGTTCCACCCCTGCCTAAACTCTGCCTGCATAGCCAAGGCTTTTTTTTTTTTTTCTTTTTTCCTCTTTGAGATTGGGGTTCTGTTTTACCTTGTTGATCCATTGTTGTTGATTCTTACATATTTTTATTTTTCCTAATAAATCTTTTATTTTTCTAATTTTATTTTTTTATTTATACTTCGTTATTGTTCCCTCCTTTTGGCTTGTTCGCCCCCCCCCCCTTTTGTTTTGTTTTTTCTTTTGTGGTTTTATTTTACTTTGTTGCAGTTCTTTCAATTACAGTTTTCTTTTTCCTAATATATTTTTTATCTTTCTAATTTTATTTTGTTCTTTATTCTTTGATACTGTACTGTTCCTTTTTTTCTTCATTTTTTTTTTAACCACACCACAAAGCTTGCAAGATCTAGGCTCCCAGGCTGGAGGTCAGGCCTGTGGTGGAAGGTCTGAGTCCAAACCGCTGGACTAACACAGAACCTCCGACCCCAGGGAATATTAATCAGAGTAAGCCCCCCCGGAGGTCCTCATCTCAGCACTGAGACTTGGCTCTATTCAACTGCCTGAAAATTCCAGTACTGGATGTCTCAGGCCAAACAACCAGTAAGACAGGAATATAGCACCACCCATCAAAAAGGGAAAAAAAAAAGAAAAACCAAAAAAATATGTTACAAAGAAGGAGCAAGGTAAACACCTACAAGAGAAATAAATGAAGACAAAATAGGCAACCTACCCAAAAAAGAATTCAGCGTAATGATGATCCAAAATCTCAGAAACAGAATGGAGAAAATACGAGAAACATGTAACAAGTATCGAGAAGAACTAAAGAACAAACAAAGAGTGATGAACAGCACAATTCTTGAAAATAAAAATACTCTAGAAGGAATCAATAGCAGAAGACCTGAGCCAGAAGAACAGATAAGTGAGCTGGAAGATAAAATGGTGGAAATAACTGCCAGAGAGCAGAATAAAGAAAAAAGAATTAAAAGCATTGAGGACAGTCTTAGAGACCTCTGGGACAGCATTAAATGCATCAACATTTGAATTATATAGGTTCCAGAAGAAGAAGAGAAAAAGAAAGGGGCTGAGAATATATTTGAAGAGATTGTATTTGAAAACTTCCCTAACATGGGAAAGGAAATAGTCAATCAAGTCTAGGAAGCACAGAGAGTACCATACAGGATAAACCCAAAGAGAAACACTCAGAGATACATATTATTGAAACTATCAAAAATTAAATACAAGGAAAAAATATTAAAAGCAGCAAGGGAAAAGCAACAAATAACATACAAGGGAATCCCCATAAGGTTAACAGCTGATCTTTCAACAGAAACTCTGCAAGCCATAAGGGAGTGGCAGGACATATTTAAAGTGAAGAAAGGTAGTGTATATATGTCCATGCCTCTCTTTCGCTTTGTCACAGCTTACCCTTCACCCTCCCCATATCCTCAAGTCCATTCTCAAGTAGGTCTGTGTCTTTATTCCCGTTTTACCCCTAGGTTCTTCATGACATTTTTTTTTTTTAAATTCCATATATATGTGTTAGCATACGGTATTTGTCTTTCTCTTTCTGACTTACTTCACTCTGTATGACAGACTCTAGGTCTATCCACCTCATTACAAATAGCTCAGTTTCGTTCCTTTTTATGGCATATATACACTACCAAACGTAAGGTAGATAGATAGTGGGAAGCAGCTGCAGAGCACAGGGAGATCAGCTCGGTGCTTTGTGACCACCTGGAGGGGTGGGATGGGGAGGGTGGGAGGGAGGGAGACGCAATAGGGAAGGGATGTGGGAACAGATGTGTATGTATGACTGATTCACTTTGTTATAAAGCAGAAACTAATAAAAAAAAAATTAAAAAAAAAAAAAAGTGAAGAAAGGGAAAAACCTAGAACCAAGATTACTCTACCCAGCAAAGATCTCATTCAGATTCAACAGAGAAACTAAAACCTTTAGAGATAAGCAAAAGCTAAGAGAATTCAGCACCACCAAACCAGCTTTACAACAAATGCTAAAAAACTTCTCTAGGCAGGAAACACGAGAAGGAAAAGACCTACAAAAACAAACCCAAACCAAAAACAATTAAGAAAGTGGTAATATGAACATACATACTGATAATTACCTTCAATGTAAATGGATTAAATGCTCCAACCAAAAGACATAGACTGGCTGAATGGATACAAATACAGGACCTGTACATATGCTGTCTACAAGAGCCCACTTCAGACCTAGGGACACATACAGACTGAAAGTGAGGGGATGGAAAAAGATATTTCATGTAAATGGAAATCAAAAGAAAGCTGGAGTAGCAATACTCATATCAGACAAAATAGACTTTAAAATAAAGACTATTACAAGAGACAAAGAAGGACACTACATAATGATCAGGGGATCAGTCCAAGGAGAAGATATAACAACTGTAAATATTTATGCACCCAACATAGGAGCACCTCAAAATACATAAGGCAAATGCTAACAGCCATGAAAAGGGAAATCGACTAACACAATAATAGTAGGGGACTTTAACACCCCACTTTCAGCAATGGACAGATCATCCAAAATGAAAATAAATACAGAAACACAAGCTTTAAATGACACATTAAACACAATGAACTTAATTGATATTTATAGGATATTCCATCCAAAAACAACAGAATACATTTTCTTCTCAAGTGCTCATGGAACATTCTCCAGGACAGACCATATTTTGGGTCACAAATCAAGCCTTGGAAAATTTAAGAAATTGAAATGGTATCAAATATCTTTTCCAATCACAATAGTACAAGACTAGATATCAATTACAGGAAAAAAAACTGTAACAAATACAAACACATGGAGGCTAAACAATATGCTACTAACTAACCAAGAGATCACTGACAAAATCAAAGAGGAAATCAAAAAATACCTAGAAACAAATGACAATGAAAACACAACAACCCAAAACCTATGGGATGCAGCAAAAGCAGTTCTCGAGGGAAGTTTATAGCAACACAATCCAAACTCAAGAAACAAGAAAAATCTCAAATAAACAACCTAACCTTACACCTAAAGAAATTAGAGAAAGAAGAAGAACAACAAACAAAGTTAGCAGAAGGAAAGAAATTATAAAGATAAGATCAGAAATTAATGAAAAAGAATGAAGGAAATGATAGCATAGATCAATAAAACCAAAAGCTGGTTCTTTGAGATGATAAATGAAATTGATAAACCATTAGCCAGACTCATCAAGAAAAAAAGGGAGAAGACTCAAATCAACAGAATTAGAAATGAAAAAGGAGAAGTAAGAACTGACACGGCAGAAATACAAAGGATCATGAGAGATTACTACAAGCAACTCTATGCCAATAAAATGGACAACCTGGAAGAAATGGACAAATTCTTAGAAATGAACAACCTTCCGAGACTGTACCAGGAAAAAATAGAAAATATAAACCGACCAATCACAAGCACTGAAATCGAAACTGTGATTAAAAATCTTACAACAAACAAAAGTCCAGGACCAGATGGCTTCGCAGGCAAATTCTATCAAACATTTAGAGAAGAGCTAACACGTATCCTTCTCAAACTTTTCCAAAATAGAGCAGAGGAAGGAACACTCCCAAACTCATTCTACAAGGCCACCATCACCCTGATACCAAAACCAGACAAAGATGTCACATAAAAAGAAAGCAACAGGCCAATATCACTGATGAACATAGATGCAAAAATCCTCAACAAAATACTAGCAAACAGAATCCAACAGCACATTAAAAGGATCATACACTATGATCAAGTGAATTTTATCCCAGGAATGCAAGGATTTTTCAATATATGCAAATCAATTAATGTGATACACCATACTAACAAAATGAAGGATAAAACCATATGATAATCTCAATAGATGCAGAAAATGCTTTTGACAAAATTCAATACCCATTTATGAAAAAAACTCTCCAGAAAGTAGGCATAGAGGGAACCTACCTCAACATAATAAAGGCCATATATGACACACCCACAGCCAACATCATTCCCAATGGTGAAAAACTGAAGCCATTTCCACTAAGATCAGGAAAAAGACAAGGTTGCCCACTCTCACCACTGTTATTCAATAGAGTTTTGGAAGTTTTAGCCACAGCAATTAGAGAAGAAAAGAAATAAAAGGAATCTAAATCAGAAAAGAAGAAATAAAACTGTCACTGTTTGCAGATGACATAATACTATACATAGAGAATCCTAAAGATGCTACCAGAAAACTACTAAAGCTAATCAATGAATTTGGTAAAGTAGCAGGATAAAAAATTAATGCACAGAAGTCTCTCGCATTCCCATACACTAATGATGAAAAGTTATTACTGTTATTAAAAGTTATTACTGTTATTACTGGCACTGTTGGATCTAGGCTGCTCATTACTAAGTCTCATTGAACTTGCCCTTCTTTCTCAAACAATCCCATTTATAGTTATTTGGGGCTGGGTATATGTAGTGAGGCTTCCTTATTCCTTCTCTGTTATGGCCCAATTTATTAAATAGCATCAAGCTTTTTCCCCTTCATGCTCCCTGAAAAGAGCCCCACTGTCCTTCTACCTTGACATATATGTACTCTAAATTTATTGCCTTTATATCACAAAATTCATAGTTATATATTCACTGTTAAGATATACATTTTCTTTGTAGTTACAGAACACCCTGTTGATAAGTTTCTTTGTGGACCTAATCTAGTATTAACCTCCCTTTCCCAAGAGTAGCACCAACTTAATGCCTCCTGACATTATTATTCATGCACTTTAAACTTTATCACTTGCTTCTTGTTGAGCTTGGCTGCCTTATTTCTCCCTTGCCTAACATAGCCACACAAAATAAGGAGCAGTATTTTTGCTTTGAGAATATGTTAGAAAAGTGTTTGCCTTAAGACCATTAGCTAGTCACTTCTATTAATATATCTAGGTATATGGCAGGCTTCTTAACCAGTTAAGAATATAGAATAAACCAAACTCCTTCTGTAAAATGAGCAGAGCAATGTGACAACTGACAATAGATATAAAAGGAATAAGGTAGGTTGGAATAATTGTGGAAAGCTTCACAAAAGAGAACAATTTTGAGATACACTTTGAAGTACCTTGTATTCTTTGTTCGTGATTTTTCCTCCTTTCTTTCCCTTTGCCATGAATCCTGCCCTCCTTCATGACAGGATTACACTTACATGTCCCATTGATGTTGGGCTTGGTCATGTGACTTGCTTTCACTATGAAATGTGGGCAGAAGTGATTGAGTGCTAGCTCTGAGCTAGGCCTTAAGAAAAATCATGTGTTTCTTTTTACTCTTTTGTGCTTTTGCCATTGCCATGAGAAGAGCGTTCCTCAGTTCACTGAAGGCCCCGGAATGAGACATCTAGGATAGATCTGAACCACCTCACAACTTGAAGCCAAACCCACCTAAGCCCAGCAGAGATCAGCTAAACCACAACTGATCTACAGACTTGACTTGTGAGTAAGAAAAACATATGATTGTTGTTATAAGCCACCAAAGTGAGGGGTTGTTACTTGATATTACAGCAATACCTGACTAAAGTATACTAGTGAGAAATGGTTAGATCATGAACTGGTAGCATCTTTCTGTTTCCACTGGTGCTACCTCAGTTCAGGTTTTCATCCCACCTCCCTGGATTGTTTTTAAAGCATCTTATTTTTCCCATCTGTGTTAGTTAGGGTCACCCAATAGCTATTAGAAATTGATCCAAAATTTATAGTGTTTCAAACACAAAACAAGTTTACTTATTGCTCACATTACTACACTATTATAAATAGTTGGATGGGGGATCCCCTTCCACAGAGTCATTCAGGGGCCCAGAATAATGGAGGCTTTTTGGTTTTATTAAATGTATGTTTCAACATGGTCCCGTGGGCCATCAAAATCTATGGTCCTGTTGCCTACAGATTCAACATCAAATTTAGCATAAATAAGTGATTTCCATGTAGACAGCTTCTATTTTCATCCAGTGCCAACCCCGCAGAATAGGTGAACCCAGAACTTCTTTGCTTTCTTCAGTAAATAATACTGTCATACCAAAACATTAACAAACAATGTAGAAGTTACCTACAATTTTATAGGAGTGGCAGAAGTCATTCATCACATGGCAAATAGCTCAATAAATCCTATCCTCGTCACAATTTTCATTCTCTTCCAATCTTTTTTCAGCTGTGTGACCACTTGTGGGCTTTTGTTGTTGTTGTTGTTCCTCCAGCATGAAGGCCCTAAATCTTCCAATTCCTTTCTTTTGTACCTATAACTCTCTCTACCCATTTTTGTTCATATATATCTTGTAATGAACCAGATATGCATAGGCACACTCATTACCTCATTCAGGACAATAATAAAGACCCTTTGACTTCTGGTTCCACCCTCCTCAGAAAGCAGTGAGGAATCATACACTGCATTCTCCCCCTGATACAGGTTGCATACAAGACCTTTATGGCTGGCTCATTTCTACTTTTTAAATTTTTATTTCTACTTTTCCCATTCATTCCTCTTACTACCCTCCAGTCGTACTGAACTCCTCACCATGGCTTGAACACATTTTGTTTTTTCCTGTCTCTGGAGCCATTGTAATGACTACACCCTCTGTCCAGAATCCTTCTTCTCCTGCCTCTGCATGTCAGGAAGATCCCAGAAAGCCTTTAAGGGCTAGCTCCAATATCTCCTTCACTGTGGAGTCTTATCTACCTTTATTTCACTGCCCCATCTTCCCAGAATTCATTGTTCTTCTTGCACATATCTCTATTATAGTACTCATTACATTGTTAAATATGTTATTCAGGTATCTAGTTCCTCAGAACAGAGACTTTGTCATCTTTGAATTCTTAGTGTAGTACCTAACATGAAGCTTGAAACACAGTTTTTTGGTAAATGTTTATTGATGCAAGGAAAACTTCCCAGGGAGATGAAAATCTGTCCAAGAGATGCAGAGGCTTTCAGTTCATGATCAAAGGTTTAATAAGTAGTCTGGGACAGAGAGCATGCCCATGAGGGAAGTCTCCAGGACCACTTTAATTCTTTCCCCCAAAGTGCTATCATTGAAGGGAAGTAAACATTTCTGGAGCTATTTTAATATGCTACTTTACAACACGTTCTTAAATCACACTTTTTGTGAAGAGAAATCAAGGAGATTGAGTGAAAGGAGAATACTGAGCCAGAAGTTAAAGACATTCCAGAAATATTATGAGAGTTAAAATGTATAACTTTTCCCCTCACATCCTGGGTTTCATGCATTTAATATTGCTTGAACTTTTGAACTCATCTTGGGTTTCCCTATGAAGGCTGTCTCTTTTAGGCCAAATTATCTGTCTAATGTAGCAGATAGAGAAATAATCATATATCTCTACCAGTTCAGTGAATGTTTGTGAATTAATAAAATAATCCAGGATCTAAGTTTTCTAATGCAATAGATAGTAACAAACAACACCATTAGTCTATGCATGGAAGACTACTCTGAATGAGTAGCCAGTAAGTCAGCTTTCTTTCTTATCATTTTGGCCTTGATACTGAAGCTGACCAGAGATAGTTGAGTAAAATAATATCCTCATCAGACCCTACAGAGCAATTAAGGTACATCCTCCAGAGAATTAGGCAGTAGAGACATAGACAAGGTGTTCTAACTGGAATAGTAGTAGATCAGTATTACTTAAGGTAGCACTAGCTTCTGTATACAAATAAATCTCCAAATCTCAGTGGTTTAACACAAAAGCATATTTTTCCCTCATGTTGGGCGGTTTACCTCAGAATGATGATTGAGGGATAATGGTTTCCTGGTCTCCTTTCAATGGTTTCAGCCATCCTGTGGCTCTACAAAATTCAACACAGGACTCCCAAGACTGTCCTGGGAGTTTTCTCCATCCCAGACAGTGAGAAAAGGAAAAGAGCACAGAGACTCTCATTTGGAGATGTTGTGGGCCAAGTCTGGAGATACTACATATTGCTTCTGTGTCCATTCCTCTGGCAGCAAGGCTACCACAAGACCATGCCTAACTCCAAGGAAAGCTAGAAAATGTAGTCAAGCTATTGTAAGGAGAAGGAAAGATGTGTGGTAGACAATGCTATAATCCACTGATAAAATAAACCTGGTTAAAAAAAGAGAATATGAAAAGTTTATAACAAAATCCTCATTTTTTGTGGATTCCATATTTAAGAATTCACCTACTTTCTATAATGTATTTGTAACCCCAAAATCAAAATTCCCAGTCCTTTCAACATCATTTGTGGACATGTCCACAGTCATTGTGGACACAGAGCAGCAAAAATATTTGAGTCATCCAACTGTACACATTCCCAGTGGACACTGAACAAGGCAAAAATGCTCTGCCTTCTTGTTTCAGCTCTCATTCTGAAAACAAGTGTACTTTTCAGTCTGTTTAGTACCATATTTTTTGCATTTTTGTACTTTTTGTTGATGGTTAAAATGGCCACAAAGCATAATTCTGAAGTGCTATATAGTGTTCTTAAGCACAAGAAAGCTGCGATGTGCCTTATGGAAAATATACATGTTGCAGTTAAGTTTCATTTAGGCACAAGTTACAGTGCTGTTGCCTGTGAGTTTGATGTTACTGAATCAACAATGTATATTAAATAAGTTATCGTTAAACAGAAACTCACATAAAACAAAGTTGTGTATTGGTTGGTTGATGTAAACATGACCAGAGGCTCACAAGAACCTAACCCTATATTTCCCCTAGGAGCAATGGTTCAGTATTCACTAATCCAGTGTTTGTTATGACTTTATAGAACATAAATACCATAAATAACAATAATCAGCTATGTGTGTATGTGTAATTGTAACTTGCTTTCCCACTTACATTTTTTTGGTTTGTATATTGTGTTGGCCACTGCTTGATGCCTATCCCAAAAGCCATTCCCTACTTCCCCCTGATGTACACTAACAAAACTCTGATTGTGTTCAGACATCAGGGAGAGTAACTTGATTTCGGGTAATGTTAGCCTAGCACCCAGGATAGGTTTCACTTAACACACAGTTCTAGCTGGTAAAATATAAGGGGTCTGTCTTGCACTGCTTCCCATTTTTTCCTGCCTCCCATATGGTATGAAGATGTGATACTTTGAGGTGCTCCAGCCGTCTTGCAACCATGAGGTAAAGGCCAAGAGAACTTCCCAAATGTTACCATAATTAAGCTGCTAAATCAGTGACAGTAACGCTCTACCTCCAGACTTCTTTTTGTGCAGAAAATAAATCCCTATTTTTTAAACTGTTGTCAATTACATGTTTTCTCCATTACACAAGTGCTTTACAGCCAAAAGTATTGCTACTTATTTGCATAATGTTTAATCAGTTCAACAAATACTTGTGAACAAAACTTGTGAACAAGACAAATCACAGTGAACGAAACAGATAAATTCATGCCCACATGGAACTTATATTCAGTAGGAAAAGACAGACCTATCCCCCTCAAAAAGAGTAAATTTATAAGTGCAACTATCAACTAGTTTGGGAAGAAACCTACTCTCAGTAAGTTCACAAGTCAGTCCCCATTTGTGGGAGCAGAAGAATGTGGGATACCAGAGAACATGCAGAAGGCATGTACATCGGCATATAACATGGAGCAAATGAAGAGCCAGGATTAATAAGTCTCCTAAGTGAAGATCAGTTAAAAGAGCTTCATTGGGGCTTCCCTGGTGGCTCAGTGGTTGAGAGTCCGCTTGCCGATGCAGGGGACACGGGTTCGTGCCCCGGTCCGGGAAGATCCCACATGCCGCGGAGCGGCTGGGCCCGTGAGCCATGGCCGCTGAGCCTGTGCATCCGGAGCCTGTGCTCCGCAACAGGAGAGGCCACAACAGTGAGAGGCCCGCATACCACAAAAAAAAAAAAAAGAGCTTCATTGTACCCCCAGAGGAGGAAGCAACCAACTCATGAAGAGGTAAAAGTAAGGTGTTAAACTGAGTTTTAAAGAGTGGATAGGAGTTCACCAAGCATAGAAAGGAATGAAGAGCTTTCCAGAGAGAACAGGATATGCAGAGACACAGAGTATTAATAGAACATGCCATGGTCGATGAGCACTTCTATGTGGCTGAAGGCTTCTTTCCGCTAAAAAGGTGGGAAGAAATGAAATGAACATTAGGTTGAGACACACATTAAAAGGCTTTACATATCGTATCCAGGGTTTTGAATTTGTCCTTTGAACTCCAATACAGTGTTGAATAGAAGTGGAGGGAGAAGATTTCCTTGTCTTGTTTCTAACCTTAGAGGGAAATATTCAGTTTTTCACCATTTAGTGTGATGTTTGTTATGGGTTTTTCATAGGTATCCTTTATCATGATAAAGAAATTATTTTATATTCCTAGTTTATTGAGTGTTTTATCTTAGGGGCATATTGAATTTTGTTAAATGCTTTTTCTGCATCTATTGAGATGATCATGCAGTTGTAGCCCTTTATTCTATGGATAATGGTGTATTATGTTAATTGATTTTTGGATATTTAACCAACTTTTCACTCCTGAGATAAATCCTGCTTAGTTATGGTGTATAATCCTTTTCATGTTACTGCATTCGGTTTGGTAGTATTTTGTTTAGGATTTTTTTGCACCTACATTGATTAAGGTCAGCAGTTTATGAAAGTACAATATTTATAACAATATAAAGATCAGTAGTTTTCTTATCTTGTGATGTCTTTTATTAGATTTGGTATCAAGGTAATAATAGCTTCATAGAATAAATTGGGAAATGTTCCTTTTAAGTTTTGGAAGAATTTGTGGAAAATTGTTATTAATTCTTCTTTAAATGTTTGGTAGTATTTACCAGTGAAGTTATCCCAGCCTGGGCATTTCTTTTTTTTTTTTTTTTTTTGCGGTACATGGGCCTCTCACTGTTGTGGCCTCTCCCATTGTGGAGCACAGGCTCCGGACGCGCAGGCTCAGCGGCCATGGCTCACGGGCCCAGCCACTCCGCGGCATGTGGGATCTTCCCGTACCGGGGCACGAACCCGTGTCCCCTGCATCAGCAGGCGGACTCCCAACCACTGCGCCACCAGGGAAGCCCCTGGGCATTTCTTTATGATAGTTTTTTTACAATGCAAATTCAATCTCTTAACTTGTTCTAGACCTATTGAGAATTTTCTTTTTATTCTGGAGTCAGTTGCAATAGTTTATATCTTTCTAAGATTTTTTCCATTTAACCTAAGTCATCTAATTTGTTGGCATATAACTGTTCATGGTATTTCCTGATGGTCTTTTTTTTATTTCTGTAGGGTCAATGGTAATGTCCCCTCTTTCATAACTCATTTTATAATTTAAGACTTTTCTCTTTTATTCATTTTGTTCAGTTTAGCTAAAGATTTTTAAATTGTGTTTTCTTTACCTTTTTTTAATTAAAGTATAGTTGATTTACAGTGTTATGTTAGTTTCTGTAGAACACAGTGATTTGATATTTTTATAGATTATACTCCATTTAACTTTATTATAAAATACTGGTTATATTCCATGTGCTGTACATTACTTCCTTGTCTCTTATGTATTTTATACCTAGTAATTTGTAACCACTTAATCCCCTTCCCCTCTCTGGCCCCTCTCCCCTCCCCTCTCCCCACTGGTAACCACTCGTTTGTTCTCTGTATCTGTGAGTCTGTTTCTGTTTTGTTATATTCATTCATTTGCTTTATTTTTAGATTCCACATATAAGTGAAAGTGTACAGTTTTTGTCTTTCTCTGTCTGGCTTACTTCACTAAGCACAATGCCCTCCGGGTCCATCTATGTTGTTGGGAATGGCACCATTTTGTTCTTTTTTATGGAAGAGTAATATTCCATTGTATACATATACATATATACATGTGGGTATATATATACCACATCTTCTTTATCCATTCGTCTGTTGATTGACACTTAGGTTGATTCCATAACTTGGCTATTGTAAATAATGCTGCTATGAACACTGGGGGGCATGTATCTTCTTGTAGTAGTGTTTTTCTTTTCTTCAGATACATATCAAGGAGTGGAATTGCTGGATCCTATGATCGTTCTATTTTTAGTTTTTTGAGGAACTTCCATACCATTTTCCACAGAGGTTCTACCAATTTACATTCCCACCAACAGTGCATGAGGGTTCACTATTCTCCACATCCTCCCCAACATGTATTATTTGTGGTCTTTTTGATGATAGCCATTTTGACAGGTATGGAGTAATATCTCATTGTGGTTTTGATTTGCATCTCCCTGATGATTAGTGATGTTGAGCATCTTTTCATCTGCCTTTTGGCCATTTGTATGTCTTCTGTGGAAAAATGTCTATTCAGGTCCTCTGCCCATTTTTTAATTTGGCTGTTTGTTTTTATGATATTGAGTTGTATGAGCTGTTTATGTATTTTGGATGTTAACGTCTTATCAGACATACTATTTGCAAATATTTTCTCCCATTTAGTAGGTTGTCTTTTCATTTTGTTGATGGGTTTCCTTTGCTGTGTAAAACCTTTTTAAGTTTAATTAGGTCCCATTTGTTTGTTTTTGCTTTTGTTTTCCCTTGCTTGAGGTGATAGATCCAAATAAATATTGCTAAAACTTATGTCAAAGGGTGTACTGCCTGTGTTTTCTTCTAGGAGTTTTATGGTTTCTGGTCTTACATCTAGGTCTTAATCCATCTTAAGTGTATTTTTGTATATGGTGTGAGAAAATGTTCTAATTTCTTTATTTTACATGTAGCTGTCCAGTTTTCCAAGCATCACTTATTGAAGAGATTGACTTTACCCCATTATTGTATTTTTTTTTTTTTTTTTTGCGGTATGTGGACCTCTCACTGTTATGGCCTCTCCCATTGTGGAGCACAGGCTCTGGACGTGCAGGCTCAGTGGCCATGGCTCACGGGCCCAGCCACTGCGCACCATGTGGGATCTTCCCGGACCAGGGCACAAACCCGTGTCCCCTGCATCGGCAGGTGGACTCTCAACCACTACACCACCAGGGAAGCCCTATTGTATATTTTTGCCTCCTTTGTGGTAGATCAATTGACCGTAAGCGTGTGGGTTTGTTTCTGGGCTCTCTATCCTCTTTTAATGGTCTATGTGTCTGTTTTGTGCTGTTCTGATTACTAACACTTTGTAGTATTGTCTGAAGTCAAGGAGCATGATACCTCTAGCTTTGTTCTTTTTATTCAAGATTGCATTGGCTATTTGGGGTCCTTTGTAGCTCCATATAAATTTTAGGATTATTTGTTCTAGTTCTGTGAAAAATTCCCTTGATATTTTGATAAAGATTGCATTGAATCTGTAGATTGCTTTGGGTAGTATGGGCATTTTAACAATGTCATTTCGTGAAGATGGGGTGTCTTTCCATTTATTTGTATTATCTTCAGTTTCCTTAAACAATGTCTTATAGTTTTCAGAGTATAGGTCTTTCACCTCCTTGGTTAAGTTTATTCCTAGGTATTTTATTCTTTTTGATGCAGTTGTAAATGGGATTGTTCTCTTGCTTTCTCTTTCTGATAGTTCATTATTAGTGTATAGAAAAGCAACAGATTTCTGTATGTTATTCTTTTTTAATTAATTTATTTATTTTTGGCTGTGTTGGATCTTCGTTGCTGCATGCAAGCTTTCTCTAGTTGTGGAGAGTGGGGGCTACTCTTCATTGTGGTGCATGGGCTTCTTATTACAGTGGCTTCGCTTGTTGTGGAGCACAGGCTCTAGGTGCATGGGCTTCAGTAGTTGTGGCTCATGGCCTCTAGAGAGCAGGCTCAGTAATTGTGGTGCACAGGCTTAGTTGCTCCATAGCATGTGGGATCTTCCCGGACCAGGGATCAAACCCATGTCCCCTGCACTGGCAGGTGGATTCTTTACCACTGCACCACTAGGGAAGTCCCAAGATTTCTGTATATTATTCTTATATCCTGCAATTTTACTGAATTCATTTATTCTAATAGGTTTTTGGGGGGTTTTTTGGTGGAGACATTAGAGTTTTCTATATAAAGTGTCATGTCACCTGCAAATAGTGACAATTCTTCCCTTCCAATTTGGATGTCTTTCATTTATTTATTTATTTTTTTGTCTGTTTTCTGTGGCTAGAACTTCCAATTCTATGTTGAATAAAAGTGGTGAGAGTGGGCATCCTTGCCTTGTTCTTGATCTTAGAGGAAAAGCTGTCAACTTTTCACCATTGAGTATGATGTTAGCTGTGGGTTTGTTATAAATGGCCTGTATTGTGTTGCAATATGTTCCCACTGTACCAACTTTGTTGAGAGTTTTTATCCTGAATTGATGTTGAATTTTGTCAAATGCTTTTTCTGCATCTATTGAGATGATCATGTGATTTTTATCCTTCATTTTGTTAATGTAATCTATTGGATTGTCCAAAAAGTTCCTTTGGGTTTTTCAGTAGCATCTTACAGAAAAACTTGAATGAAATTGTTGGCCAATCCAATATTACATTGATTGGTACCCTCCTTGTGCATATGTTGGTGTGCTGAATGGTGTCGCAATATTTATCAGAAGCTCTGTTCATGTTTCTTTATTTTTCTTTCCTTTCTGTTCTTCAGACTGAATATCTATTGATCTGTCTTCAAGTTCACCAGTTCTTTAATACCAGTTCAAATCTACTGTTGAGCCTCTTTTAGGAATTTCTCATAAGGGCTATTGAACTTTTGACTCCAGTATTCCTATTTGGTTCTTTTGTAAAAGTTATATCTCTTTAGCAATATTCTCTGTTTAATAAGACATTGTCATCACAGCTTCCTTTACTTCTCTAAGGGTTGTTTCCTTTAGTTCTTGGAAATATTTATAATGGTTGCCTTGACGTCTTTGTTAAGACTAACATCTGGGGCCTCTCAGGGTATTTCTCTTGCCTGCTTTTTTTCTTGTGTATGGATTACACTTTCCCGTTTCTTTGAATGTCTCAATTTTTTGTTTAAGGTGAACCTAGTAAGTAATATATTGTAGCAACTCAAGATATGATTCTCTTCCATTCTCTACAGGGCCTCTTTATTTTTAATTTTTACTTTTTTGTCTACTTGCTTAGGGACTTGGAAAGACTATTTTAATGATGTCTATTTACCTTGCAGTGTCAAATTTCTGATGACATTCCTCAGAGGGCAATACCGTGGGCATATGCACAGTCACCCTAGGATGATAGTGGCTTTAGAGGGCCTCTTTGACTATCTCTTTACCTAATCTCTATTTTTAAGCTGTCTGCTTCATGTGATATCACACCCAGCTATTGTGCTAGAAAATTTCAGGCAGATTGCTGTATTTTTTTCAGTTATGCCCTAGGGCATACATTGCTTCACAGTCAGATCCAATTACATTTAAGAAAGTAGTTTTTGAGAACAATCTGAGGCTTTTTCTGAATCAGAAAGAGTCTTCTTAGCTGTCTTTTTCCCTAGTTCTCTGGTAAACTAGCTGGTCAAAGGTATAGTTTGTTGCTTTCATACAACTACCAGCCTCCTCTTAGTTGCTTATTAGCAAAATCTCCACTGTTTGAGTTCCCTTAGGTTTGAACTTTCCCATACTCTGTTTCAGATAAAACTGGTTCCTTTGGGGAGAACTTCAGAGCTCCCTGTTCTCATGGACTGCCTCTCCCACTGGGCAAAATCTCTGAGCCACTGCTCTAGGTGCTTTATTTTACTGGTATATTCATTTCCTAGGGTTGCCATAACAAAGTATCACAAACTGGGGAACAACAGAAATTTATTGTCTCACAGTTCTGAAGATCAGAAATCTGAAATCAAGGTGTTATTAGGGCCATGTTGCCTCTGAAGTTTCTAGGGGAGGGTACATTCCAGGCCTCTCTCCTAGCTTCTGGTTATTCCTTGGCTTGTGGAGCATAACTCCAATCTTTATATAGCATTCATCCTGTGTGCATCTGTCTCTCTTAATATGGTATTCTTTTTATAAGGACACCAGTCATATTGGATTGGGGCCCACCCTAATGACCTCATCTTAACTTGATTACATCTGCAAAACCCACATTTCCAAATAAGGTCACATTCACAGATACCAGAGGTTAAGACTTCAACATATCTTTTGGGGGGTATGCAAAACCCATAAAGCAAGGGAACTTAGAGGATGCAGTCTGTAGAGATCAGCATCTCAAAGCACAAAGCAATAAGAGAGAGGTAAAGAATGGATCTGGGGGAGAGGGGTTAATGCAAATGGAGACTAAACAGCCTAAACCCTTTCCAAAGGTAGCTGACTTATAACAAGCACTGGAACCAAAGAAGTAAAGTACAAAGATAATAATTTGGCTGTGTTTCTTCAAAATTGTGTAGAACATGGGTTACAATGACCAGTGCACTCAAATTCCTCTTCCCCTCGGCAAATGTTACCTCTGTAGTGGAGCTGTATTTTAGCCTATTGTCACAAGCCATTATAATCACTAAGTAAAATTTATTTATTTTTATCTATTTACTTATTTATTTATTTATTTCCTTCCCTTGTTCTGAATTCAAGTTTAGCAAACTGATTATAACTTGGCTTCCATATAGTTCTTCCATAGGGCAAGAATATTCTGACCACCTTATTAGAATATTCTGGTCTAAGAAATTGTTCTTATTCTTATTGTGAATTGGCATTTCTGTGTGCTGGTCTATTTAAAATATTGAATTTCCTGGGTGTGAAGAGCTGAGGACCATATTGGCTCCTTAATCAAATTTCTACCTTGCAGATTACTGTCAGAGCAGTCAACTGGTCTACCAAAATGACTCTTCTGCCTCTTCTTTACTTCACAACTATAATAAATAGATATTGCATGAGTACTCAGTAAAGCACTAACGTTTATTGAATACTTACTATGTGTAATGTAATATGAGGCTCTCTCACCCAATTCTCATAATAATCTTGAGAGGTAACCCCGTTTTACATCTAAGGAAACTAAAGCAAAGAAAGGACAACTTTAGTGTCCCCTAGCTAGTAAGTTGCAGAGCTGGCCTTTGAACTTTGGTCTTCTCAACTCCAAAGCCTGTAATAGTTCCATTACAACAAGTTGCCTTTCTGACTATTGATGTCATAGACCAATGACCAAAGCTTGTTCATTATAATTCAATTTAATAGGTCTTTATTAGCACCTAATTATATTTTATATTTTCATAGGCATTGTGGGGAACATGAAAGAAGTTACCAAAAATAACCCCTTGCTTCTGGAAGCTTGTAACCTAATTTAACAAAAAGGAATTAAGTGTAATAATACAGTACATAATTAACTCCCAGAATAATATTTGTGAATTACAAATGCTGCTAGAAGTCAGAAATCAGTAAGGAATTAATATGGATATGGAGGCTTCACAGAGGTTGAATAGGTTATACAGAGAGATGTTTTAGAAAAGAGATCTACCATTAGAGAACATATTTGGGTAAGAATGAATGTAACATATTTTGGGATAAAGAGAAGACAGTTCTATGTAGAGCAGAGAGAAAGTGGAATGAAAGAAAATAGTGGGTCAATGAGTAGTCAGGAAAGACCTCACACCTCAAACATCTGATTACTGTGTCTGAACTTGGTTTTTCAGGCATTGTAGAAATATTGAAGTGTATTATACAATACTGTTTGTTTTTTAAATGACTCACTGAAAATAAGTCTGTCAGGATATGTGGAAAGCCAAAGTCAAAGACAGGGGTTCATTTCTCTGGGCCAGAGATGCCAGCCAAGAGCTACGGTATGCCTCCGCCAGCTAGGGCAGTGGTTTAGCCACCCGAGAGCAGCACTTGCCACAGGCAGCCTTTCTGCTTCCACTTACGACCTGAGACATTCTGCCTCTGGCCACCTTCCAGAGCTATGACACTGACTCGTTCAAGCCACAGTGAGGATGGCAGAGAGTTTACAGATGCATGTATTCAAGCATTTTATCCGTCTTAAGCAAGAAGTTGTTTAGTGAGTTTTAGCATGGCCGTGTTGTGAAGAGCCAGGCTCTCTTTAGTACTTAAAGCATTTTGGAGGGAATATGCCTAGGAAAATTGAATTGATGCTATTTATGACTGATATGGTTTTCTTCTAAGTGTCTGGAATGTCTGCTCAGAGATCACCAACTTGAGGACTCAAAAGGCATGCCTAAGAGACCTTGCCGCAAGTGGCAGCTCTATCAACAGCCAGTTGTGAAAAGCAAAGAGGATTATGTGACTATTAGAATAGCTAGTGCTATTTATATCACATAAAAAGGTGGTCCAAGGTCATCACTCTTACACCAGTCTTGGTAAATTTTTCGTGACATGTTTTCCTCAGTTGTTGTTGAAATGTCTCCTTTGGTGACACCCACCAACAAAGGATAAAGTTCAAATTCTTGAACTTGTTTTCAATGTTCTCTACAACTCTCCTTTTACTATCTTTTAACTGCTTACCTGCTCTGATCAAACAGCTCTAACTCACTATTGCCCAAACTTGGGCCTTTTCACCTGTATGTTTTTTCCCCCCCCCACCCCATCTAAAACATACCCCTTACTTCCCCTCCTTACCCCTCCCATCCCTCTGTTTAGATCCTGCATATCCTTTAAGAGGCAGTATAAATTCTGCTTCTCCGTGAGATCAGCTTCACAGAGATTATAGGTAGTCTACTCTTTATTTCTGTGGCTGGTGTTCTCAATATACATTCTGTTTTACATTTTTTAAATGTTTTTAGATTTGAAACTCCTAAAGGGCAGGAACTGACTCTTAACTCTGCACACAGCCAAGAGCCCTGTGTAATTAGGAACTGAAATTTTCATGCTTTTAATGATACTGATCTTTTGAATATGAATAGAGGAATGCAGTAAGGAGAGTAGTTGGTTGTTGTTCCTATAATTTATAAGAAAAAATCATGGTGATCCAGGTACCACTGAAGAATTTGTATAAATGTATAAAGTTTATGACTATTGTTAGGGTTACTTGTCAAAGGTGGCTGTGTCGTAGTGGAGGAGTGAGGCTAGGTTAGGCTAGCTGACTGAGATTCTCAAACTAAACTTTTATGGTCTTTCCCTTGGCCATAGAAAAGTGAACTTCTCCAAGTAAGGGTCACTTTTCCCCCAAGTGCCTAGTCTCTCTGGAAAGCTGGGGGAGCTAGAAATGAGTTCCTGTTTCTCTGCCTGATACTGTAGTTTCTGCCAGATGTTATAATCTATCTCAACAACTGTGCCAGCTTCATGATTGCTATTATAGTACTCCCTTGGTGATAACAGATTTCTTTCGGCAGGGATAGCAGATGCTCCCACTGTCACCAAGAGTGAAAAGCAGCAGCAACATATGCTGACATAAGGCCAGTAAAAACTAGAATCTTCCACCAGTCATTGTCTGAATCATTCAACAATGACTTATATACAAACTTCCCTTATTTCTTATCTTTTCCACCCTCACACCCCATTTTTAGATTTATTCAACACTTTTTGGCTATGATGATTCAGAATTGCACTATGCACAAAAAGAAGTAGACTGATGCCATTTTTATGAATGCTTCTGGGTGAAACAGTCTTGGCATATGAATGTCTTATCACCTTATATTATAACTGGTTTATGGGAGATACTGCTTCTGAGACAGAAATTCTTACAATCTGTTCCCTATGGCCTATACAGATAGTAAGGCCAATGCTTTTGTTCTATTTTTTACATTTTGTTCTATCTTGTGGTGATATGCTATAGGGATGATAGAAATATATGCACCATTCAACTCTAAACCACCAAGGAGATTCAGTACTTAGTTTTGGAAAAGACTCATCAAACAGTCACCATCAGCTCATCAAATGCTATGAAGCATCAGGCAAGGTAACTGGAAAATGCTTGAAGAGGTTAGACTATACATGAATATTTGTAGCCTGCTGAGGTGTTTCCCCAATTGTAAAAATGTTAGGGAAAATATGAAGAAAATGTGCACCATTTTCTTAGGGAAAGAATGCTTTATATTCCATGCCAACGTTTCTTCCTTCTTTTACTTTCTTACTTTTTTTAGTATTAGGAATTAAAAATATTTGGTGCAGCTTAGAATATGATCTGGTGACAAAGTATGATTGTGAATTTGTCTAGCTTCTAATCTGTTTTAACTGTATTCTTTACCTCTGTGCACAATTGGCTTCTGGGTAAAGAACCTCACTTGTTACCACCCACCTTCTTGACTGGTATTGACTAAATAGTAATATGGGTCCTCCTGGGGGATCTTCTCTTGAGTAAAGTTATTTCCTTTACTGGATCCCTCCCAGTATGGTGTCTGTAAAACATTCTGAATTTTTTGGTTGTTATCAAAACAGTCTCCTAAGCCCACGGTCTGGATTCTGATTTGGATTGGAGAGTTGCAGTTTCACAAGGATCAAATGAATGTGCATTTCTGGAAGGAAGGAACATTTTTTGTGGTCACGGTAAATGCCACTGGACATCACCAGTTTTAGACTTAGGGGCATCCGAGAAGAATGTGATATTTTTCCATATTTTAGCTTCTTGCTTTTTGAAGCTAGTTTCCTTGAGTCTGTGGCATGCTCTCATACTGGAATGATTTTTCTCTTAGACTGATTATAGATATACTTGGTCATACTTCAGCCCCCAGTATTTGGGAGCTCCCTGAATTAAATGTGTGAACTTAATCTGGCCTATGTAATTATTAAAAATGAGAAATTAGTTGCAGATGTATTGCAGTCTACTCAGATTCAGGTACTACTCTCAAAGTTAAGAAGAGGGAAGAAGGAGGATATGCACGAAGACAATTTACCAAGGATCAGGCTGTATCTTTTTTCTGTTTCTGGTTTAATAAATCTCAGGAACTTTCTTGAAAGGCATATATGGAAATTGTGGGTAAAAACATGGATGATATAGTGGTGAAATAAGGAGAAGGAAATGAAAATAAACGGAGGTATAAATTAATTTGGTGATGGATCAGGGAACTTTGGTTGGAGATACACATTTCTAAGAACCTCTTATATTATTTATTTTAAAATAATTTTAAATTGGGAGAAAAATTATAAAATAATACAAAAAACTCCTATAGTCCCTCACCCAAGTTCTCCAAATGTTAACATTCTACTAACATTTGTTTTCTCTCTTTCCCCTTAATCCTCCTTTCCCCTTAATCCTCCAGTGTGTATATTTCAAAAATAAATAAATAAATAAATTTAATTTAATTTAATTAAAATAAGAACACTCTCCTACATAGCCAAATGCAGACATCCAAAGAAACTAATAGTCCTACAACACTACATCCAATACACAGACCTTATTTAGATTTTACTACCTATACCAATTGTGTCTCTTTCTGATTTCTGGTTTAGCATCCAGTTCAGATCATGAGCTGCATTTAGTTGTCATTTCTCTTTAGGCTCTTACACCTGGAACAGTTCCTCAGTCTTTCTCTGGTTTTCATGATCTTGAGTTTTAAAGTAGTGAGGTCTTTCATTTGGAAGCATGTTTTTTACCCCAGGTCCATCTGATGTTTCCTTGGGACCAGTGTCAGCTCATGCTTTCTTAGCAGGAATACTACAGAAGTGATGCTGCCCTTGTCTAAATGCCTGAGAACCAGGAGTGCCAGTGGTGTAAGTTCCAATCTGATTTCAAATCCTGATAACCAGAAGCACCAGTAGTGTAAGTTCTAGTCTTAGCCTGAGTCCAAAAGCAGAAGGCATATGTCCCAACTCAAAGACAGTCAGGCAGAGAGACTGAATTCTCCCTTATTCAGCCTTTTTTATTATAGTCAGGCCTCCAACAGATTGGATAAAGCCAATCCACATTAGGGAATGTAATCTGTTTCACTCAATCTGCTGATTCAAATGTTGCTATCATCCAGAAACACCCTCTCAGAGACACCTAGAATGTTTAACCAAATAACCTGTGGCCCAGTCAAGTTTACACATAAAATTAACCATCATAAATCTAACCCTTGTCAACTTGATACCATAAACTAAACATATGTTTACCATATGATACAGCAGTCAGGCTCCTTGGTACTTACCCAAGGGAGTCAAAAATGTATGTCCACACAAAAACCTGCACACAGATGTCTATAGCAGCTTTATTCATAATTGCCAAAACCTGGAAGCAACCAAGATGCTCTTCAGTAGGTGAATGGATAAAAAAACTGTAATACATACAGAAAATAGAATATTATTAAGCACTAAAAATAAAGGGAACTATCAAGCTATGAAAAACATGAAGGCACCTTAAATGCATATTATTAAGTGAAAGAAGCCCATCTGAAATAACTACATACTGTATGATTCCAACTATATGACATTACTGAAAAGGCAAAACTATGGAGACAATAAAAAGATCATAGATACAGAAAAAAATCTCCTTAAGCCATGTTTAATCTCCAAATAAAGACAATAACAAGGTCAAAATGCCACCTGCCATGATACACCTATCCTGCATACAGCAAAAACCACACTAGCCACTTCCCAGAAAAGGAGGTAAAGTCCTGAGTGATGCTTACTTTTCTTCTTGATGTCCAGTAACTTAAATTCAATGATGTAAAGTTGACAATACTTAAATACTATGATATAAAATCAATACATCTTATAAGCGGATAAGAGAATGAAGAAAACAATGATTTGTGTAAACATATATTAAAATGAGGAAATACTCATGACTACTACAGTCCTCAGTTCTGTAACTGGTCACATGGTTGTAATTAGTATTTTTAACTAACTTCTCTCACTACCCTGTCTGTATTACCTTCGCCATCAGCAACTTCAACTGGTAATGGTTTGCTACCAGGTGGAGTGATTCAAATATTAATTTCTGAAGGGTCTGGGCAATTAGCAGTCCTGCCTGGATTGGGGTGTTGTAGTTTTCCACTGACCTTAAATCATAGGTAGTGGTAATACTAAGAGACACCCTAAGGGATCACCTGTATTCCAGACATAGTTTTCCTTACCTTCATTGTCCAATTTTTCCTTGGTAATTGGGATCAATCACCCTAGGCAGCATAGTAACTCCCTTCTTTGCCTGTTGATTCACAGGCATGAGGGAGTGCAAAGGGGCTGGATAACGGTCTTAAATTCCAGATCAGTGGAATCATTGTTGTATCTCCTGGTGGAAACATTCCTTCCTTTGGAACCAAGGCCTCTAGGTCAGCAGAGCATAAGGTCTTGGGAAGAGGAAGCAAAAATTTTGCTAATGGGTTACTAGGGGTAATAGTGAGAAGTGATACTCCCGCTTTCACTGCTTGATTCCTGGACCCATGAATCCTGGCTGTGAGAGAAATAGCACATATATCAGACGGTGATTCAGAGCATATACAGCATTCTGGAGAACCTTGCCCCAGCCCTGCAAGGTATTGCCACCTAACTGGTGCTTTAACTGAATCTTCAAAAAGCCATTTCACCATTGTATCAAGCCAGCTGCTTCAGGATAGTGGGGAAGATGGTAAGACCACTGAATTCCATAAGCATGGGTCCATTGCCACACTTCTTTTTCTGTGAAGTGAGTTCCTTTATCAGAATATTGTAAGGCCCTTGTTTGGCCCAGGGAGTATCTTTTCTTGCCTCTTTCATCTTCCATTATCTCCAGCATTCCTTGATTTGTGGCTGGATAATTCCAATATCTACTGTCATCTTCACACGGCCTTCTCTTCTCCCTGTGTGTCTCTCCTCTCTTTGTCTCTTAGGAGGACACTTGTTCTTGGATTTAGGACACATCCAGAAAATCCCAAATGATCATGCCTCAAGATCCTTAACTTACTTACATCTACAAAGGTGCTTTTTTTCCAAATGAGGTGACATTCACAAGTCCTGGGAGTTAGGACATGAACATATGGGGACCACCATTCAACCCACTGCAGTCATTTAAGTTTTTTCTTTTCTTTTATTTAATGGATAAAGAAACTAAGGTTCAGATAATTTACATAATTTGGTCTAGATGAGATAAAAGAATTTGAATCTGGATTAGTCTTCCACCAAAATCTGTGCTATTTCTATCACTGTCTCTTATGTGAAGCTCTCTGGATTGCATGTGTATCTTGAGTAGAGTTGGAAATTTATAAACATGGTGACTCTTGCTCTTTTCATACTAGCTTGTGCTATTATCATTCTCGCATACATCCAGGTAAACCCACCTTTACCAGGAGAGATGCCTGGGGAACTCCTTTTGAGAATATGCCTGAAGCATAGTTAGTCCAATTTGACCATGTTAAAACACCAAAAAAGAGCAGCAACTTTCCAGCAAACCAACTCACTGCTGTAGGTGGCATTTGTATCATTCTCTTTCACATCAACAGAGGTGGCAGATGGTTTAAGTCATACATTTGGGTTATCAGCAGGTCACAATTTTCCACAGATGAATGTAAACAGCACTTTTTGAAAGCATGGTTTTTATGGAATATTTTAATCATAATTGTTGTTTATCACCAAAATTCAGAAGACACCCTTAACTTGGTACACATGACATGTTGACCTACACCCAAATGTTCTGAGTTCACAACCTTTCTAAGGAGTCTTATTTTAGCCTCAGCTGCCATGTTTCTGACCTCTGAGGTTATTTCATAATAACAAATACTTTGTTTCATTCATTGCTTCAGTAATGGCACTTTTTCATCATTTTTTCATATTCTAGGTTTATTATTTCCTCTTCAATTCACTGCAACTTTTTCCCTCAGCAATTGCACCAAAATACAGAGACTTTCATGGACTTTTTAAAAATGAAAATTAATTAAGTGACTTATGCTTTTGATTATTATGACTTTAATTCCATTTTATAGCTGAGGAAGTTGATTCAGAGGCAAATGACTTTTCATAGGTTATAAGGCAAGTTCTCATCAGAGACTTCCTGGCAATTGCTCTCAGGTCTATGGCTGACTTTGTCTTGTTAAATGTAACCCATATAAAAATAGACTCTAATTTTATAACTTATAGGTAGTTTTTCCTATCCTTGCAATTGTTACTTCCCTTAGTAACTGCTTAGCACTTCAGGAGTTCCTCTGCAGTATATTAATTTGTTTGACAATTACTTATTTCATGATTTCCTGTCTTTTTGAGATTCTTTATCTAGATTGTAGGCTGAGAATCTTTTCTGCTTTGAATCTTCTTCCTCATCTCCCAAGATGCCTGGATTATTATTCTGTTCACATTGGAAACAGAATATTTGCTGATAATAGTGTCTGGAAAAGGAAGTGCATCCTCTTCAGGCACATGAAGCAGAGGTTGCTCATTTCCACTACTCTAGTCTAGGCTCCTTTACCATAGCATTGCATGTATTAAAAATCATGGACTCTGGGCTTCCCTGATGGCACAGTAGTTAAGAATCCACCTGCCAATGCAAGGGACTTGGCTTCCAGCCCTGGTCCAGAAAGATGCCATATGCCGTGGAGCAACTGAGCCCGTGAGCTGCAACTGCTAAGCCTTCACTCTACAGCCCGTGAGCCACAACTACTGAGCCTGCGTACCACAACTACTGAATCCCATGCACCTAGACCCCATGCTCTGCCACAAGAGAAGCCACTGCACTGCAATGAAGAGTAGCCCCCACTCGCTGCAACTAGAGAAAGTCCGTGGGCAGCAACGAAGACCTGATGCAGCCAAAAAAATAATTAATTAAAAAATAAAATAAAAAGATAGCATTAAAAAAAAATCATGGGCTCTGGAGTCAGGCAACTGGGTTCAATTCCAGCTCTACTTCTTATCTTGGTCAACTTGCTTAGCCTCTGTGTCGCTCAGTTTTCCAACCTATAAAGTGGAGATAATAGTAATACTTATATTACAGGATCAGTGATAATTAAGTGAGTTAATACTAAAATGAGAATCATGCCTGGAATGTAGTGAACACTAAATATTTATTTATTAAATAAGTAATTTTTCCCAGTATTACTGACATTGCCATATGTTGTGTTTCTGCCCCTAATCTTGTTCCCCACCAATTCACTTGCCATTACAGGCAGATTGATCCTTCTAACGTACAAATATGATACTGTACTTCTCTGCTTAAATACCTAAATGAAGAGAGTTTCAGCTTCCAGCTGTCCTGGAGTAAATGGTACCAAGCTAGACTTCTTGCCATAAGCATCCCTAGATCTGAACAAAACACATCAGGCAACTGTTTTTCAGGCTATGGACAGCACTCAGTTTAAGTCTGTGATCTGTGAGGAGGGAAACACAGGAAGTAAGCCTTGCAATTGCCTAGTTCTCTGTCTGGAAACAATTTTCTGACTACAGCATAGAGTAGAGTCTAAGCAGAGTACAGTGGTCCACTGAGATAATGAGGCAGAGATCAAAGTTCTGGGTTCCTGAAGCAGTTGGAATGTGGTGGGTGGAGGCATCACAGAGAAGGGAGCTATCTCAAAAATCTATGTGATGGACCACCTCAAGTCTGTGGCTGAGGGTGAGCTGTAGATTCTCAGGGAAAATTACCAGAGATTTAATAGCTAGCAGCTGCTATAGGGTTGAGAGCTGGACAAAGATATTGGAGGTTAAGCAGTACCTGCAGACATTGAATTTCCAACCTTGCCAGAGCAGAGGGATTTCCCTAAAGCCTTTTTAACACGCCTGGCATCCAATGGAGACACACAAAAAGACACGTCTTAGGAGTAAGGACCATGTCCTAGAGTAATATCTGCTATAGATTTCCCTAAGAAACCCTAATACCAAACTCTAAAAAGATCCATAGAGCAACAGAGTTTAAAGGTTGAATCCCACCAACTTATAGGGGCTGGCAAAATACCTTTTGCCTTCCACAGTTCCTCACTAACAAAGCATAAAATCAGGCCTACACAAATTCTAGGGAATTAGCCAGTAATCCAACTTGTTGACAAATAGAAAGCAAAGAACATAGCAGAATCCTAATTCTCTACAATGTATTATCCAAAATATCTAGTATTCAATTTTAAAAAAACGAGAAATGTAATACATAGTCAAGAAAAAAAAGTCGATAGAAATGGAATTGATTTTCTGTAAGGCAATTCAATGGGAAAATGATAGTCTTTTCAATAAATGGTGCTGAAACAATTGGAATATGATTGTGCAAAATCTCTATGTGCAAAACAATGAGCTTCTTCACTCTTACCTCATACATATACAAAATTAACTCAAAACGGATTATATACCTACATGCAAAGATTAAGACTATAAATCTTCTAGAAGCAAGCATAGGAAAAAGGGAAATGCAGTAACCATAAAAAAAAACATTGATAAATTGGGCTTCCTCAAAATTCAAACTATCTGCTTTTCAAGAGAGAAACTCAAGAAAATAAAAGGGCAAGCTATAACTAAAAGAAACTATTCATAGCACATATAACTGACAAAACACTTGAATCAACAGCATATAATGAACTCTTAAAACTCAATAATACAATCACCTCAATTTTTTAAATAAGTAAACATTTTATAAAAGACAAAATACAAATGGGCACTAATCAGGTAAAAAGATGTTCAACATCACTAGTCATCAGGGAAGTACAAATTAAAATCATAATAAAATACTACTTCACACCTATAGAATGACTAAAATTAAAAGGACTGGTGGGGGCGACCTTTAAGATGGTGGAGGAGTAAGACGTGGAGATCACCTTCCTCCCCACAAATACATCAAAAATACATCTACATGTGGAATAACTGCTACTGAACACTGGCAGAAGACCTCAGACTTTCCAAAAGGCAGGAAACTCCCCTTGTACTTGGGTAAGGCAAAAGAAAAAGGGAAAAACAGAGACAAAAGAATAGCGATGGGACCTGTACCCTGGGGAGGGAGCAGTAAAGGAGGAAAAATTTCCACACACTAGGAGCCCCTTCACTGGCAGAGACGGCAGGGTGGGCAGGGGGAAGCCTTGGAGCCACAGAGGAGAGTACAGCAACAGGGGTGCAGAGGTCAAAGCAGAGAGATTCCCGCACGGAGGATCGGTGCCGACCCACACTCACCAGCCCGAGAGGCTTGTCTGCTCACCCGCCAGGGCGGGTGGGGGCTGGGAGCTGAGGCTCGGGCTTCGGGCGGATCCCAGGGAGAGGACTGGGGTTGGCGGCGTGAACACAGCCTGAAGGGGGCTAGTGCGCCACTGCTAGCAGGGAGGGAGTCAGTGAAAAAATCTGGACCTGCCTAAGAGGCAAGAGACCATTGTTTCGGGGTGTGAGAAGAGAGGGGATTCAGAGCACCTCCTAAACAAGCTCCAGAGATGGGCATGAGCTGCGGCTATCAGCGCGGACACGAGAGACGGGCATGAGACACTAAGGCTGCTGCTGCCACCACCAAGAAGCCTGTGTGCAAGAACAAGTCACTGTCCGCACCTCCCCTCCGGGAGCCTGTGCAGCCCACCACTGTCAGGGTCCCATGATCCAGGGACAACTTCCCAGGGAGAACACACAACGCACCTCACGCTATTGCAAGGCCACACTGGCCTCTGCCGCCACAGGCTCACCCGGTATTCCGTACACCTCACTCCCCCTGTCCTGAGTGAGCCAGAGCCCCCTAATCAGCTGCTCCTTTAACCCCGTCCTGTCTGAGTGGGGAACAGACGCCCTCAGGCGGCCTACACGCAGAGGCGGGACCAAATCCAAAGCTGAACCCCAAGAGCTGTGTGAACAAAGAAGAGAAAGGGAAATCTCTCCCAGCAGCCTCAGGAGCAGTGGATTAAATCTAAACAATCAACCTGATGTACCGTGCATCTCTGGAGTACCTGAATACACAACGAATTGTCCCAAAATTGAGGCGGTGGACGTTGGGAGCAACTGTAGACTTGGGGTTGGCTTTCTGCATCTAATTTATTTCTGGTTTTATGTATATCTTAGCTTAGTATTTAGAGTTTATTGTCATTGGGAGATTTGTTTATTAACTTCGTTGCTCTCCTTTTTTATATACATATATATTTTTTTTCCTTTTTCTCTTTTTGTGAGTATGTATGTATATGCTTCTTTGTGTGTTTTTGTCTATATAACTTTGCTTTTACCATTTGTCCTCGGGTTCTGTCTGTCTGCCTTTTTTTTTGGTATACTTTTTAGTGCTTGTAAACATTGGTGGATTTGTTTTTTGGTTTTGCTGCTCTCTGCTTTCTTTCTTTATTTTTATTACATTTTATATTTTTGTTTTTAATAACTTTTATTTTAATAAATTTATTTTATTTTATTTTTCTATCTTTCTTTCCTTATTTTTCCTTCCTCTTCATCTGAGCTGTGTGGCTGACAGGGTCTTCGTGCTCCGGCCGGTTGTCAGGCCTGAGGCTCTGAGGTGGGAGAGCCGAGTTCAGGACATTGCTCCACCAGAGAACTCCCTTCCCCATGTAATATCAAACAGCAAACGTTCTCCCAGAGATCTCCGTCTCAAGGCTAACCCCCAGCTCCACTCAACGGCCAACAAGCTACAGTGCTGGACAGCCTATGCCAAACAACCAGCAAGACAGGAACACAAACCCACCCATTAGCAGAGAGGCTACCTAAAATCATATTAAGTTCATGCACACCCCAAAACACACCACCGGACCCGGGCCTGTCCACCAGAAAGACATGATCCAGCCTCATCCATCAGAACACAGGCACCAGCCCCTCCACCAGCAAGCCTGCACAACCCACTGAACCAACCTTACTCACTGGGGGCAGACACCAATAACAACGGGAACTACAAAACTGCAGCCTGCAAAAGGGAGACCCCAAACACAGTAAGTTAACCAAAATGAGAAGACAGAGAAACACACAGCAGATGAAGGAACAAGGTAAAAACCCACCAGACCAAACAGGTGAAGAGGAAATAGGCAGTCTACCTGAAAAAGAATTCAGAGTAGTGATAGTCAAGATGATCCAAAATATTGGAAATAGAATGGAGAAAATAAAAGAAACGTTTAACAAGGACCCAGAAGAATGAAAGAGCAAACATACAGTGATGAATAACACAATAAATGAAGTTAAAAATTCTCTGGAATGAATCAATAGCAGAATAACTGAGGCAGAAAACAGGATAAGTGACCTGGAAGATAAAATAGTGGAAATAACTACCACAGAGCAGAATAAAGAAAAAAGAATGACAAGAATTTAGGACAGTCTCAGAGATATCTGGGACAACATTAAGCACACCAACATTCAAATTATAGGGATCCGAGAAGAAAAAGAGAAAAAGAGTGGGACTGAGAAAATATTTGAAGAGATTATAGGTGAAAACTTTCCTAATATAGGGAAGGAAATAGTCAGTCAAGCCCAGGAAGCACAGAGAGTCCAATACAGGATAAATCCAAGGAGAAACATGCCAAGACACATATTAATCAAACTATCAAAAATTAAATACAAAGAAAAAATGTTAAAAACAGCAAGGGAGAAGCAACCATTAACATACAGGGGAATCCCCATAAGGCTAACAGCTGATCGTTCAGCAGAAACTCTACAAGCCAGAAGGGAGTGGGAGGATATATTTAAAATGATGAAAGGGAAAAACCTACAATCAAGATTACTCTACCCAGCAAGGATCTCATTCAGATTTGATGGAGAAATTAAAACCTTTACAGACAAGCAAAAGCTAAGAGAATTCAGCACCACCAAACCAGCTTAACAACAAATGCTAAAGGAACTTCTCTAGGCAGGAAACACGGAGAAGGATAAGACCTACAATAAAAAACCCAAAACAATTAAGAAAATGGTAATAGGGGCATACATATTGATAATTACCTTAGATGTAAATGGATTACATGGTCCAACCAAAAGACATAGACTAGCTGAATGGATACAAAAACAAGACCCATACATATGCTGTCTACAAGAGACCCACGTCAGACCTGGGAACACATACAGGCTGAAAGTGAGGGGATGGAAAAAGATATTCCATGAAAATGGAAATCAAAAGAAAGCTGGAGTAGTAATCCTCATATCAGACAAAATACTCTTTAAAATAAGGACTATTACAAGAGACAAAGGAGCACACTACATAATGGTCAAGGGATCAATCCAAGAAGAAGATATAACAACTGTCAATATTTATGCACCCAACATAGGAGGACCTCAATACATAAGGCAACTGCTAACAGCCATAAAAGGGGAAATCAACAGTAATGCAATCATAAAAGGGACTTTAACACCCCACTTTCAGCAATGGACAGATCATCCAAAAAGAAAATAAGTAAGTAAACACAAGCTTTAAATGACACATTAAACAAGATGGACTTAATTGATATTTGTAGGACATTCCATCCAAAAACAACCTAATACACTTTTTTCTCAAGGGCTTATGGAACATTCTCCAGGATAGATCATATCTTGGGTCACAAATCAAGCCTTGGTAAATTTAAGAATATTGAAATCGTATCAAATATATTTTCCAGCCACAATGCTATGAGACTACATATCAATTACTAGAAAAAATCTGTAAAAAATACAAACACATGGAAGCTAAACAATACACTGCTAAATAACCAAGAGATCACTGAAGAAATCAAAAATACCTAAAAACAAATGAAAATGAAAACACGACAACCCAAAACCTATGGGTTGCAGCAAAAGCAGTTCTAAGAGGGAAGTTTATAGCAATACAATCCTACCTCAAGAAACAAGAAACATCTCAATTAAACAAACTAACCTTACACCTAAAGCAATTAAAGAAAGAAAAGCAAAAAACCCTTAAAGTTAGCAGAAGGAAAGAAATCATAAAGATCCGATCAGAAATAAATGAAAAACAAATGAAGAAAACAATAGCAAAGATCGATAAAACGAAAAGCTGGTTCTTTGAGAAGATAAACAAAATTGATAAACCATTAGCCAGGCTCATCAAGAAAAAAACGGGAGAAGACTCAAATCAATAGAATTATAAATGAAAAAGGAGAAGTAACAACTGACACTGCAGAAATACAAAGGATCATGAGAGATTTCTGCAAGCAACTATATGCCAATAAAATGAACAACCTGGAAGAAATGGACAAATTCTTAGAAAAACACAACGTTCCGAGACTGAACCAGGAAGAAATAGAAAATATAAACCGTCCAATCACAAGCACTGAAATTGAAACTGTGATTAAAAATCTTGCAACAAACAAAAGCCCAGGACCAGATTGCTTCACAGGTGAATTCTATCAAAAATTTAGAGAACAGCTAACACCTATCCCTCTCAAACTCTTCCCGAATATAGCAGAGGGAGGAACACTCCCAAACTCATTCTGTGAGGCCACCATCACCATGATACCAATACCAGACAAAGATGTCCCCCAAAAAGAAAACTACAGGCCAATATCACTGCAGAACATAGATGCAAAAATCCTCAAGAAAACACTAGCAAACAGAATCCAACAGCACATTAAAAGGATCATACACCATGATCAAGTGGATTTTTTGCAGGAATGCAAGGATTCTTCAGTATATGCAAATCAATCAATGTGATACACCATATTAACAAATTGAAGGAGAAAGACCATATGATCATCTCAATAGATGCAGAGAAAGCTTTTGACAAAATTCAACACCCATTTATGATAAAAACCCTGCAGAAAGTAGGCATAGAGGGAACTTTCCTCAACATAATAAAGGCCATATATGACAAACCCACAGCCAATATCATTCTCAATGGGGAAAAACAAACCATTTCCACTAAGATCAGGAACAAGACAAGCTTGCCTACTCTCACTGCTATTTATTCAACATAGTTTTGAAAGTTTTAGCCACAGCAATCAGAGAAGAAAAAGAAGTAAAATGAATCCAAATCGGAAGAGAAGTAAAAGAGTCACTGCAGATGACATGATACTATACATAGAGAATCCTAAAGATGCTACCAGAAAACTACCAGAGCTAATCAATGAATTTGGGACAGTGGCAGGATACAAAATTAATGCACAGGAATCTCTTGTAGTCCTATACACTAATGATGAAAAATCTAAAAAAGGAATTAAGGAAACTCTCCCATTTACCATTGCAACAAAAAGAATAAAATATCTAGGAATAAACCTACCGAAGGAGACAAAAGACCTGTATGCAGAAAACTATAAGACACTGATGAAAGAAATTAAAGATGATACAAATAGATGGAGAGATATACCATGTTCTTGGATTTGGAAGAATCAATATTGTGAAAATGACTGTACCCAAAGCAATCTACAGATTCAATGCAATCCCTATCAAACTATCAATGGCATTTTTCACAGAACTAGAACAAAGATTTTCACAATTTGTATGGAAAGAGAAAAGACCCCAAAGCCAAAGCAATCTTGAGAAAGGAAAATGGAGCTGGAGGAATCAGGATCCCTGACTTCAGACTATACTACAAAGCTACAATAATCAAGACAGTATGGTACTGTCACAAAAACAGAAATATAGATCAATGGAACAGGACAGAAAGCCCAGAGGCAAACCCACACATATATGGTCACCTTATCTTTGGTAAAATAGGCAACAATAATCAATGGAGAAAAGACGTAGTCTTCAATAAGTTGTGCTGGGAAAACTGGACAGCTACATGTAAAAGAATGAAATTAGAACACTCCCTAGCAACATACACAAAAATAAACTCAAAATGGATTAAAGACCTAAATGTAAGGCCAGACACTATCAAACTCTTAGATAAAAACTTAGGCAGAACACTGCATGGCATAAATCACAGCAAGATCCTTTTTGACCCATGTCCTAGAGAAATGGAAATAGAAACAAAAATAGACCAATGGGACCTAATGAAACTTCCAAGCTTTTGCACAGCAAAGGAAACCATAAACAAGACGAAAAGATAACCCTCAGAATGGGAGAAAATATTTCCCAATGAAGCAACTGACAATGGATTTATCTCCAAAATATACAAGTAGCTCAATTTCAAAAGAACTAACAGCTCAATCCAAAAATGAGCACAAGACCTAAATAAACATTTCTCCAAAGAAGATATACAGATTGTCAACAAAGACATGAAAGAATGCTCACCATCACTAATCATTAGAGAAATGCAAATCAAAACTAAAATGAGATATCATCTCACACCAGTCAGAATGGCCATCATCAAGAAATCTAGAAACAATAAATGCTGGAGAGGGTGTGGAGAAAAGGGAACACTCTTGCACTGCTGGTGGGAATGTGAATTGGTACAGCCACTATGGAGAACAGTATGGAGGTTCCTTAAAAAACTACAAATAGAACTACCATATGACCCAGCAATCCCACTACTAGGCATATACCCTGAGAAAACCATAATTCAAAAAGAGACATGTACCAAAATGTTCATTGCAGCTCTATTCACAGTAGCCCGGAGCTGGAAACAACCTAAGTGTCCATCATCGGATGAATGGATAAAGAAGATGTGGCACATATATACAATGGAATATTACTCAGCCATAAAAAGGAACGAAACTGAGCTATTGGTAATGAGGTGGATAGACCTAGAGTCTGTCATACAGAGTGAAGTAAGTCAGAAAGAGAAAGACAAATACCGTATGCTAACACATATATATGGAATTAAAAAACAAATGTCATGAAGAACCTAGGGGTAAAACGGGAATAAAGACACAGACCTACTTGAGAACGGACCTGAGGATATGGGGAGGGTGAAGGGTAAGCTGTGACAAAGCGAAAGAGAGGCATGGACATATATACACTACCAAACGTAAGGTAGATAGATAGTGGGAAGCAGCCGCAGAGCACAGGGAGATCAGCTCGGTGCTTTGTGACCGCCTGGAGGGGTGGGATAGGGAGGGTGGGAGGGAGGGAGACGCAATAGGGAAGGGATGTGGGAACAGATGTGTATGTATGACTGATTCACTTTGTTATAAAGCAGAAACTAATAAAAAATAAAAAAAATAAAAAAAAAACAAACAAACAAAAGAGCCATGTACCACAATGTTCATTGCAGTTCTATTTACAATAGCCAGGATATGGAAGCAACCTAAGTGTCCATCAAGAGATGAATGGATAAAGAATATATGGCACATATATACAATGGAGTATTAGTCAGCCATAAAAAGAAACAAAATTTCATTATTTGTAGTGAGGTGGATGAACGTAGACACTGTCACACAGAGTGAAGTAAGTCAGAAAGAGAAAAATACCTTATGCTAACACATATATATGGAATCTAAAAAAAAAATAAAGGTTCTGAAGAACCTAGGGGCAGCACTGGAACAGAGACACAGATATAGAGAATGGACTTGAGGACACGGGGACAGGGAAGGGTAAGCTGGGACGAAGTGAGAGTGGCATGGATATATATACACTACCAAATGTAAAATAGATAGCTAGTGGGAAGCAGCCACATAGCACAGGGAAATCAGCTCAGTGCTTTGTGTCCACCTAGAGATGTGGGATAGGGAGCGTGAGAGGGAGACACAAGAGGGGGGGAGATATGGGGATGTGTATATATATATATATATATATATATATATATATATATGTATAGCTGATTCACTTTGTTCTACAGCATAAACTAACACACCATTGTAAGGCAAGTATACTCCAATAAATATGTTAAAAAAAATTTTTAATGGACTGGTAATATAACATGTTGTCAAGGGTGTGGAGAAGGAAACAAGGACTCTCGTGCATTTATGGTGACATGTAAAATGGCATGACCATTTCTGGGGACAGTTTGCCAGTTTCCTATACAGTTGAACATACTTATCATATGACCTAGTACATCTTCTTCTGAGGTGTTTACTCAGAGAAATGAAGACTTATGTCTGTAAAAAGACTTGTACATGAATGTTCATAGGTGCTTTATTTATAGCTACTCCAAATTGGAAACAACCCAAGCAATGATGGGTTCAGTAAATAACCAGATAAACAAATTATAGTAAGTCATAAAATTAAATTCTACCCAACAATGGAAAGGAATATACTACTGATACACAGCGTGGAGGAATCTCACAAATATTATGCTGAATAAAAGAACAAATTCTATTTATATGTAATTGTAGCATAAGCAAAAAAATCCATTAAAGCAATTTTAAAAAAAAGAACATCAATTTTCACCTAAGTCAGAGTATGGGGATAAGAAGGGAGATGAGTACAAAGGGATGCTAACAATCTTTCCTCAGAGATGAAAATGTTCTATATCTTGATTGGAGTGTAGTTTACATTATATACATTTGTCAAAATTCATTTTACCTTAAATGTATGCATTTTATTGAATGTAAATTATGCAATTCAATTCCTTTAAAAAAAATTTAGACCTTTCATATCCTGACTTCCACCTTCTCTGCAGCCTAATCTCTAGCTGTTTCATCTTGAACTTTTAAGTTTTCTTCATTGGGTCACTTCTTGCCTTCAGGTTTTTGCATATACCGCCCCCAAACTTGATAATCTTTCCACTCCTTCTTCAGCTTGGGGAACGCATTTCCTTCTAACCCCAGACCTGTTAAGTGCTCGTCCTATCTGCTTCCACAGCACTCCAGAATAGCACTCAGTGGAAGATATATCCCTTTTTAATGTTTAATTGTCTGTCTTTCCTGTTAAATTATAATCTGTCTGAGTACAGGAACTGTGTTTGCTTTGTTCCCACAAGATACCTGTCACAGCCTTGGCTTGTAGTTGGCACTTAATAAATATTTGTTGAATAAGTGAATGAGTGAATCAGTAAATGAACAGATCTCCTGAGATCTTCAGGTAGATTCTCAGTGATTTCCAGGTTCTGTTTTCTAGGTGAAATTAATTGAGGGCTTCCCCCTCTAAGTGAATGTTATTTTTGGTATGGCGCCACACAATTTATTATAGGCATTTTTTCATAAATTATACTTCCCAGAAGCCACCGTTTTTGTAGGAGCAGTGAGTCACAGAAATGCAATTCTTGGCTGTGCCTTCCGCCACCACCCCGTCCCCCCAGCTAGCCAAACTAAACATTCCATGTTAACCGTGTTTTTGATTGTGTAAAGGATTTCTGTCTGAATTAGCTTGTCTATCAAGATATTTTGTAGTCTCCTTCCACTCTGAAAAGTGTAGCTTATTCTGCCTTTCTTACAATGTTTCTTACCTTTTTGCAAATGATTTTGAAAAATAGTTGCCATATAAATAATAATTTATGCAAACATTATAGAGGAAACCTTCTAAAGTAGATTTTTATCCACTCTACCACCGTTTCTTGTCTTTTATTCTATTGATATGTAGTTTTGAAGCTTTTAGGAAAAACTAAGGTACTATGCATTCAATTTAAAGTTTAAGAGAGAGGTACTGAGCCCCCTTCTCAAAGATCTTAGAGTCTTGTGGACTTACAAATAAACAAACCATTTTGTGCTCTATAACACAATAAAGGCATGTCCAGGGCACTAAATGGGGATTGGGGTCTACAACTCTATGTACATTATATCTCATTGTTAAACATGCTGCTAAGATAGGCATTAGTAATCCCACTTTACAAATAAAGATTATGAAAATAACAGGGCCCTTATGTTTTCAAGGTCACACAACTAGTAAATGGCACAACCAAAATTCAGACCAGGCAGATTTTTAAGCCTATGCCCTTTTTAAATTTTTTTTTAAAGTTACCCTTTATTTCTTAAGCTGTTGGTGGATACACTGGCATTCATTCTTTGGTTTTTTTTGGTTTGGGGAGTTTTTTTGGCCACACTGCATGGCATGCGGGATCTTAGTTCCCCGACCAGGGATCCAACCCATGCCCCGGAAGCTCAGAGTCTTAACCACTGGACCACCAGGGAGGTCCCAAGCCTATGCCCTTTTGTATACACTGTTCTTCCTGCCAAGTGCAGGAAGGGAAGAAAATTAAGGAGTTAGGAATGACCCACAGTTTTCCAGGGAGGTAGATTGAGTGGCAATTGATGGCACCCATATTCTGGGACCAAGAATGCAGAAGAGGGGCAAGTTTGGAGGAGAACATGATATTTTGAGATTTTGAAGATCAGTGTTTGATGATCTTGAGACTGGGATGCCTCTGTGCAATTATGTCCAGCTACCGCAGGCAATGGGAATGAGAGTCTGGAGCACAAGCTATAGTCATGGGTTGGATATAAAGGCATGAACACCATAGTACCTATGTAGTGGTTGAAACTTTGGGTATGTATCAAATCACCCAGAAGGAGTATGTAGATTAAGAGGCTTAAACATCCATCTTTGATTCATTGGCCTCTAGATTCCTCTTATATATATTATATAAAAATCTCATGAATATATCAGGGCTTAATTAAAGTTGGACTCATTCATTTAACAAATATTGATGAAGTTACTGAGTATTAATTATGTGTTCAACAGTGGACTAGGCTCTATGGGGAGTAGAAAGGAAGAAGATATTATTTCCCCACTCTAGGACCCTACCATTTGGTTGGCAAGTCAGGGTATATTTATATACCAACTACTGGAAGTCATAATGCACAATCTACACTATGGACAGTTACCAGCATGTTTCATGTTTGTGCATATGTTTCAAGGAAACCTTGAGTGTCTCATAACAAATCATCCTAAGACATCCAAAAGGTATAATATACACATCATTGATATAAGCTCTTCCTAGTTTGCTACTTCGGTTTCTGTTCTTTGGAAGCTCTTTGACAGCTGTTTATCACTTAAATAAAAACGTTTCTTTCTTGAGCATGTTATGCTTTAAGCCTGTTTACTTTAATGCTGAAAAATGCAGGTAGACCTCAGGAAGGCTGGAACTTTGAATTGGAAAGCTGTAGGGAGATCCATGCATGACCTCACTCCATTTCTCATCCCTGCTTCTCTCTGCATATCTGGTTCATTCTTCTTTCTGCAGACTCTCTCTCTCTACTCCTAAAGGTGCCTGACAAGATCTGGCCACTCAGAGTAGAATACGGTTGCTAAGTGTTTTCTGGGTCTTGAGTTCCTTTTGGTTTTCCTCTGTGAACACTGTTTATGTATTATTTTTAATCCTTACAACAACTCTTCAAGACTGAAATTA
Source organism: Hyperoodon ampullatus (assembly GCF_949752795.1). Lineage (NCBI taxonomy): Eukaryota > Metazoa > Chordata > Mammalia > Artiodactyla > Ziphiidae > Hyperoodon > Hyperoodon ampullatus. Next base: position 148,696,388 of record NC_136917.1, read on the forward strand.
TTCTCTCTGCATTACATATGAGGAAACTGAAGCTGAGAGAGATTGTGGCCTCCCAAGTCATTGTCATCTGTTGGGGATTCAAAGATAAAAAGATAAGGCCTCTGCCCTCATGGACTTCATAGTCCAGTGATGCAGCAGATATTCATTGTTATAGGTATAAACATAAACTAATCATCACAGAATTCTGTGAGCGGTGCTATAGTGTGTAAACATAGAATTGTAGTAAGACAAAGAATTATGCCTGGAGAAGCAGAGAGAGCACTGTAGAAAGGACATCTGAACCAAACTTGGAAAGATGTATAGCTCTCCAGGTATAAAAGAAGGGAAATGATGTTCCAGTCAGTAGGAGTCTTAAGTTAGAGAGGCACAAGAGTATTTATTATCAACAGGAAGAGCAGTGCTGTCCATGTTTCTCCTTGAACCCGTGGCTCACCTTCTGAGTTGGCAGCCAAGCACAGGTACACTAATGGTGAACCTGGCTATAGATCCTGCTGAAATGCTTCAAAATAATCTGATTTCCAGAGAAGCCAGAGAAGAGAACACTTGAAACCAATATTTGGTATAAAAATGTAGTCTCTTTCTTGCTCTCTAGTTTTCTCTTCTCCTCCCTATACCTCCACCCCAACCACAATATAAATCAGCACAAAAAACAATGTGGGCCTTGGCAGTAATTGCTGTTAGTTTTGAGTGATGAAAACACAACAGACTTGGGCATTACAAAAGCCTCTTGTGTGGTACATTATACGTTTTTCAGGACTTCCTGAAGTATATTTGTACTGTCTCTGTCTTCCATATCCCACACAGCTTTGCATAGAACTTTGGGGATATCCCACCAAGTAATATGACTCTGGATTCTATACAGACTTATTTAGCAAGCTATGAGTTACATAATCTTACTTACGTCTCTTCAGAAATAAGGCTGAAATGTAAGTGCTGTCTATACAGATAGCAGCTTCAGACTGTCTCTAGCTTGTTACAAATGGAGAAAAGTACCAACAATTTTCACTTACGAGATACATTCTCTCATAGCTAAGCTATACCCCCAGAGATGTTTAAATAAAAAGTTTTTTCTTAAATTATGAGAAATGCTAATAAGGAAGAAAGATTGCTACTTAAAATATATTTAAATTTCAGTAGAATTATACGTGAACATCTGTAAATTCATTCTATTCCTTAAGCTCTGAAGAAGATGGACGCGTGTTTCTATGGAATTCTTTTTCAGCTTAGCATTTGTCAGTAGAATAATCGTTATCCATGCCATTGTTATCAGAAATAGCCCTATCTTCTTCTGAACCTCAGCTGAAGGTCTTGTTAGTGTAGGGCATGACAAATATTGCAATACCAAACTACCTCACTTTATCTAATGTAACTGAAAATCAACTAGTCCAGGACTCAGATAAAAGCAAGCACAGATGTATTTAAGTATGTTGCCCCACTAGCCCTCACCACTAATGGAAACAGTATCTAATTATGGCAGATAATTTTAAAAATCTTTTTTGTCCAGGTAATTGTATGTATATGTAATAAAAATTGAAAAAAATATAAAATATACATGGTAAAGTGAGAGTAAGTCTTTCTTCCTCAGCACTCCCCAGCCATATTGCACTAGCTCTAAAAGCAATTACCATATTCAAACTTTCTCTACCCTTCCAGAGATATTATGCACATATGTGTGTGTATGTTTGTGTGTGTATGCACACACATTGCTTTAATTTTATACAAATGGTGGCACTTATTACACACTAATTTGTATCTTGTGTTTTCACTTAACACATCTTAGAGTTGTTGCATATTAGTCCATGTAGACCTGCCTCATTCTATTTAATCCTGCTTGGTATTCCATTATTTCATTGCACTGTAATTCATTTACCAGATCACTATTGATAGAAATTCATGCTGTTTCTAGTCTTTTGCTAATACAGACAATGTTGCAGTGAATATACTTTGCATATATATAGAAATATTTGTCAGATAAATTTCTGGAAGCAGAATTGTTGGGCTAATGATGGGGAGGGGGAGAAAAGGTGTTTTTTGAGTAAAAGTTCAGAAGTGATCAGAGGTTTTGTACCTTAGCTTAGCTCTGTATCTGTCTTTCTTGGTTCTTTCTCTCTCCTAGGGATTCCTTACCTGAGACTATTCAGACACTACAATACAGCTCATCTCTACCTTCTCACCAGTATTCTGAATTTCTTTGCCTTTTTATCCTACCTACTCCATCAGTCATCAAAGCTGGATCAATCAAAACATCTCCCTTCTTTACTGCTATACCTAGACTGCCAAGTGTTTGGGGGAAACACATGTAATTTTGTTCTATAACAAATTTATATTTTCTTAGGTCATTTAGGGACTCTATACTACTCAAAAATCTTTTTACTTACACCTAACAAATTGTCCCTCCATTTCCAACATTGGCCATTCCACTGGCTGATCCATATTCACAAGCTTTTTATCTTACTTATACCATACTCACTCTTAGGAAATGGCTTGGTTCCCTACTTCTTAGAGAAAGACAACTCATTAATATTAGAACCCCCTTAACTTCCTTTTTTACCCTTAAAATTTCTACATGAAATTCTTGGACTATCTCAAAACAAGAGCTCCCCTTTTACTATTTAATGCTAATCCTGCCACATACTCCTTATTCCCACTGCCTCTCTACTGATTTTTTCACCCCAGTCTGTAAAGAAGTTCTGTAAAATAAAAGTTCTCTCTCTGCTCTTTATTCTCCTCCAGTAATTGCTTCCCATTCCTTCCCAAGTAGCATTCTTAAGAGAGTAAGCTGAAGAATAAATATTTCCTGTTTCATTTCCAATCTGCTTTTCCAGTCGTTAAAGAAAGGGGACTGCCTCTACCACAGCACTGACACTGCTCTTGCCAAGGTCCCCAAAGAACATCAAATTTTGACCATTTTTGATCAGTCTTGGGCATCCCCCCATACTTGAATTTTCTCCAGCATTTGATCCTTGAATCACCCCTAATCCCACCTCTCCCTGCAGAATTTCTCAGCTATTTTATTTATATGCTTTCTTCTTGTTCTCCTTAACTCATTTTTTCTTGACTCTTTTTAAAAGCTATTTTCTGGTTTCTTTCTGACTTTAGGTCTTTAGGTCCTATGTTTCCTAGGATTAAGTCCTCATCAAGTTTTTCTTCCCTTTATTCTTTCCATGAATGATCTCATTTATTCCCTAGTTTCAGTGATCACCTGTATGCTGATGACTCATAGAGCCTGTCTAAACCTCTCTCCTTGACTCCAGACGATATTTACAACTGCCTAATAGTCTTCTTTACTTGGTTGACTCACAGATACCTGAAATATAACATGTCCCAAATTGAACTCACTTTTCAGTTCCCCACCCCATTTCTCAAGGCTGTCCTTTCTATCCATCATTCACTCAGTCACCCAGGCCAGGAATCTTTAAATCATCTCCTCTTGCTTTTCCCTCTTTTAGCTACACCTGATCAGTCACTAAATTCTGCTGTTTCTATCTCCTAGGTTCCGATTGGATTCACTCTCTTATTTCCATACCCATGTGATTGTGGGAGTTTTATCTCTCATTATTTCTTACCTAAACTATTTCAGTAATCTGCTAATTGGCCTCCGTCAATTTATGTACTTCTAATTAAGCTCCTTCACACTGCTTGGTAGAATTATCTTTCTAAATTGCTTATCATATTATGTTACTCCCTTACTTAAAATTTTTTTCTAAGTTTTCATTGTCTACAGTACAGTTTGAACTATTTATCGCACTTTACATTTTACTTGCTTCACCAGCTTCATCACCTCTGACTTTTCAACACATGTCGTATACTTCAGTCTTTAAAAACTATTCATAATTGCCTCCATATCCCTTTCCCTTCTATCTCTGGATGGTTGTTCACACTATTTCTTGGCCTTTCTCACTCTGTCTCCTAAGGAATATCTGTTGACCTTTCAAACTCAGATGAAGTGCTCTCTCCACTATGGCTCCATAGACTTTTTTAAATAACTGTATATTTTTAAAACTCACTGCTCTATTTCCTCCATTAGACTGCAAGAGTTTCCTGGCAAATGACCATGCTTTATTCATCTATGTATATTTATTATCTTTCACAATTCCTTGTACTGAGAAGCCACTCAAAAAGTAGTCACTGAATAATGTCCTTTGTTTGGTCCCTGTTTTCTTTCTTTTTTCTAGTTTATAGTTTACTGTCCAATTAGTTTCCCTAAAACAGTTCTCTGTTTATGTCACTTCTCCCCTCTAAATCTTCCGAGGGACTTTGCTCACCTATAGGTTGATTCCAAACTCCTTGGTATGGTGCTTAGTTTCCTCAGACCTGTTTCCCCATATTTCTTTCCAACATCACTGTAAGTGTATCTACATGTACCTTTTACTTTCTTCCCAGAGTGGTCTACTTGATATTCTTCAAAATGTTCCATGTGAATTTACACTACTCTTTTACCTCTCAGATCATTATCCTGAGGTCAAATGACTTTTCCTCTTTTCTATCTTGTCTGATCTCACTCAACCTTCACAGTGAACTTTAAATCTACAACTCCATAGTACTTTCCCTGACCATTCCCTGAATAATAAATCTCTTTCTCCCAACTGTCACAGCACTTTTTCTTTATACTATAGTTTGTTGTGTTCAGCATTTATTTTATTGCTTGTATTCCTTGTTATCTTTGTGAAATTTTGACTTTTATTTGTCTCAACTATGTGACTAATATATAATGCATTAAGGATAGGGACTATATCTCAACAGTATTGAATCAATGCTTTTATTGTCCTTCACATCATTGATCAGGACTATTGTTATTCTTTCTCATATAAGGTATGACAATTTATTGATTTCCTGACTTGACTTACATGTGATTTTAGTCTTAACCAAGTTTTAAGTGCATTTTTGCTTATTGATTCTGACCATTTCTTAAATATGATATTATTTTCTATTGATTTCTAATCTTCTGCCTGCATGGCTGATGGTCCATAATTTTTAAAAACTTGTCCCTTACTCTTTAGCTTCCTGATCCAATTATCTTCCTCTGTATTGAGCCAATGGCTGATATGATGAGGAGGAGGAAAAAGAGAAGGAGGAGGAGTTAACCTGAGTATTTCAATCATGTTTCAAGGTACAGGGCTTCTTGTTTTCTCTTGTGGACATAGTCATGTGAACATATTCATTAAGTAGAGATAGAGAAAGTTTGCTGCTTCTGTATCCCAAAGTATGAAGGAAACATGTGGTCACCAGATGTGATGAAATAGAATTCCAGGGTCTCACTGTTTTTAACTTTTGGACCTATTATCTGTCCCAAGCCACTAGGTCTCTTTTGCATGTTATCCCCACCCAGAGATTGGACAGGGACACTCCCCATTTCTAAGGCCATGTCTTTAGGCTCATGGCCATATCTTTTTCCTTTTTCAACCTCAGCCACTTGAAAGAACTCCAACTTACAAAAGTGGTAAACTATTTGAGGTGCAAATTGTATTAGTTATTATTCGTCCAGATTTCTCAAACTTGAAGAAAATAGGCAATTTTGTGAAAATACATATTAGCTTCACTTACTACTTCACTTCCCTCCCTTTAGCAGTTCCGGAGCTCCAGGCCCAGTTCAAGCTCTTTTCCTGCTAGGCCTGTGCCCATTCCCAGCTTCTGGTCTCACATGCTGTACACCAGTGCTGGCTCTACTGTCCCCTTTGCCAGATGCAGCCTGTTGTATTAATGAAATTATACATTTGAACCAGATGAGTTTGACTTGGTGATTGGCCCTATGCACAGTCTACAATTTGGGTCAGACTTATAAAAAGTTTGGTAAATTTGGCACCATCTTTGAGGAAGTGTGGACTCTCTTAATACTCCAGAGAGAAACCTTCGGTATCTCAGACATTCCATCTCTTGTGGGCTTCTAGAAAAGGCCACCCTCTGCTGGCATGGAAGAGAGGGTTCCTTTTCAAACTATTCAAGTCATGTTGTGACTTGAAGTCGAAGTCTAGTACAAAATCGTGAAAACACAAAAGATAATTTGCACTGATTGTAGAATAAGCAGGTTCACTCTACTGCATAGGGACTCTGGTTTAGATGGTCCAGGAAGAAAACATTTCTACCACTGAAGTAGAATTCTATGAAAGAGTTTAAAATAAATGTCATTTCTAAAACATGAGAAAAAATACAGTTAAGTTAATTTGCTGAGGGGAGACAATGACCAGATCCCATGTACCAATTAAAAGGGATTTGTAGGTTCCAAGGTGGGATACCTCTTTGATTCATCCTCTTGTCAGCTTCAGTAGAAATGAGGCTTCAATTAGGAGCTTAGTAGTAAAGCCTGAGAATTTTTTCCATCCCAGATTTTTAAAGAATCATAAAGCAGCTTGAAAGAAAGCCTCACTCACTCATCCTGAAATCTCCACTGCAAAACAAATAATTGAAACCATAGCTGGGCATGATTAATGAGGATACATTATTATAATTTATTATACTGTTTTTGGAGGGCTGTTTTTCCTCCATTTTTTCTCATCTGTCTCCTCTGTTACCTCTCCTACTACACTGGAGACTGAGCAAAATGCAGATGTTAAGAACATAAAGATATCAAAGAGTTAGTCTTGGCTGAGTTAGCAGTGACCACATTATAGATCTCAGATTTTTCCTCCTTTCATGTGGCTTTTTTGTAGGTTGGACAATAAATTTGCTAGTATGAATTACTACACATTTGATCCAAACGTGCTGCAGTGGATAAAAAGAAGTAACTGTGGATAGGTCTGCGGGAACTTCTAGATCAAATTCGGGTATACATGGAGGGGCCCTAGAATTTAGGTGAAGCTTTTCAAATCTGACAAATACATTGCTTAAGACATTTGAAAAATTCTTAAAAACAAATAATAGAAAACCCTCCTTGTGCCTAATTACCACACAGATTTTCATATAGGGAGTCATATAAGGTAATTATAGTTAGTTAATGTTAGTTTTATTCACCTAAATATATCTCTACCTTTTGGTTGAGGTGTTCCCTTTTTTAATATTAAAGAATCTTCTAACTGCTTACAAAGCCCTGATGTTGAAAAGTGTTTAATTATATATAGATGTTCTAAATCCATCCTAAGCACTAAAACTGTGCGTTTCTTGTTTAAACTGTTAAACCTCTTGTCTAGCAATCATGAGCTTCTGTATTTTTTATCTGAAAAGAGTATATTTAGAGCAATGATTCTCAAACTTGACTGTACATTAAAATCACCTGAGGAGCTTTAAAAATTTCTGATGCCCAGGCTGTACTCCAGACCACTTAAATCAGAATTTTAGGACATGGTACCTAGGCATCAGTACTTTTTCTAGATCCCTAGAAAATTCCAATGTGTAGACAAGGTGGAGACCACTGATTTAGAAAGGTAGCATATTTTGATGGAAGAGCAAAGGCTTTGGAGTCAGCTAGTTCCTTGGTTGGTGTTCCATTTCTAGCACTTTATTCATTCATTTGAAAATATTTGAACACCTAATAAAAAAATAAAATGCCTAATACACACTGGTACGTCCAATACATGGGAAGTATTATTATAGTAATAATAATGTCTACTAATAAAACTGTCTTATGAATGGCACTATATACATATAGAAAACAAATATATTAATAAGATTGCATTTGAAGTGCCTTGTTATGCTTCAAGGTTACATTTACATGCTGTATTCATAAGGGTGACAAAGTCAAATAGACATCTCATCCACCTTTTAGTCTCTTAACACTTGGTACTTACCGTACAATGATTATTTTAACTCCACTTTGGAATTAATTTGGTATAATTAATTTGGTATACATATTGTCTTTATCAGTGCATGAAAAATATTATATTCATTGGTGCAATGCTAAACTCTAAGCTTCTTGAGAACAGAAAATGTTTTCTTACTCCTCCTGGCATCCCCATCTTAGCATGGTGCATCTCTCTCCATGATTCTAACATGCAGCCTGTTTTCTGAAGTCAGGTAGTTTGGTCATATTTGAGAAGCAATTAAAGACAGAGTATTGAAGGAATTATAGACTTTATATCCATAAGGGGTGTGTATGTTTGCACGTGTGTGCATGTGTGCCTGTGTGTGTGAGTGCGTGTCTGTGTGTTTGGAGAGAAAGATTTTCTATTAAAGGAAACCGTGCTTAGTTTAGTTCATTCCTTGGCTTATGGTCTCTTGCAGTAGGCATTTTCCTGAGGGTTGTCTGTTAGAAGACTGATCTTGTGGGTGGTCTGCCATACTGAATTTTGGATCTAAGATCTCAGCTCCAAGGCCCTCATCCTCCATAATGCCAGCAGACGGTACACTCCATCAATGCCTAATTTCTTCCTAGTAGTTTGAACCCACAATCTTTTTTGGTTTGGTACCAGAATCAACTTCATAAGACATAGAAGAAAGAATGTCTGGAATTGGGAACCTAAATATGTGACTTTCTTTTGAGAGGTGATTGATCAGAAGAACATTTGTTATCCACAGTGTGTTTATGGAAAACAGCTTTAAGAAGGAAAGGCTTTCTGACCTCATGGCAACCATTTTTGCCCACTGAAACTCCTGTCTTGATTGTTCTTTTAATTAATAAACATTTTAAACAAGAATTTGAGGAGGAAAAGGGTATGGTCATTTAAACTATCAATTGGCTGTACTTCTAACCACATTGTTCCAATCTGCACTTGTAGCTAAAGCCTCCACAGAGCTGAATCCATGACACATTCTAAACGAACTTAGGGAAAACCCTGAAATAAGGGTAGAGAATGTTTAGGCAAAGGGCCTTTTAAAACAGAGAAAATATTTTTTTAAAGTGTTGAAATACAAGGGTGTCCATAATTTTTACCTTTCTCCAATAAATTTATAGTCATGTAGAACATGCTGTAAAAATGGCTAATTGAGATTAGGGACTACAAATGGGCTTAAATTATTTTATCCTCCTATTAAGAGGAAATCACTCCTAACAGATTTGACATCCTCATTAATCATCACAGCTTCCACAATACTCACAAAAACAAAAGCCATGTAAATCTATTTGGTAGACAGAAGCAGAAAAGGAGTGGTATGTAGCTGACACTTAAGGCCGTTAAAGAAACGTGCTGGTTTCCTATAGAGGTACTGACTAGCTTTCTTCTAATAGATATTATTTATTTTATTAAAATTCTGCTTACCAGAGTACCGTGACTGGGTATAGAGATTGCACTGAAGATATTTCACCATTGGCAGGAGAGAGAGTGGGTCCTAATCAGTATCAACCTGGAGTATATATGAGCATCTTCCAGTAAAATGAAGTTAATTTTTGAAGTCAATTTTTTCCATACCACAGATATTAATCAATACTTAGAACTTGAGTGTATTATAAATTCTGAATCATTCTTCAACCAGTGGTTTCTGGTGTATATATTACCTGAGGAAAGAAGAGGCAAGAGCCTATTGAAGGAAGAAGGAAAACAACTGAAAGCTATACTATTTCCCATTCCCACGTCAATACCTCTGTGAAGACCCATCACTTATTCACAATGGTGATCAGTCAGACATTAATGATGTACAAACATTTTTGCATTCTCATTTCTGTTTTTTCTCCCCCCTTCTTAACTTTAGAGTTTGAAATATATACACCTTCTCTGCTCTTGGCTACTTATAGTTTGCTGTTGTCAATCAAATGTTGGATCATTGATCCATTTACAGTAAAAGTGTAATACATTTTGTAATAAAATTTTGTTGGATTGAAAAGATCCTGCTTCATCCCTGTGTGATGGGGAAACACCTGCATTTTAAAGGATCGTTCTAACCAAGTGATTAAGTTAAGAACACCCAGCTTGATATTGTAATACAAATATCTTTTGGAAATTACAGTTTTTGAAAACAAAACACAGTTAATGCTACAACTAATGAGTCACAAACAAAATGCAAGAAAATAAAGATATTTTCTCAAAAAGATTTGGAAAACTTAATTAGGAGATTTTTTTTTTTTTTTTTTTTTTTTTTTGGTATGTGGGCCTCTCACTGTCGTGGCCTCTCACATTGCAGAGCACAGGCTCCGGGCGCGCAGGCTCAACAGCCAGGCCTCGTGGGCCCAGCCGCTCCGCGGCATGTGGGATCTTCCTGGACCGGGGCACAAACCCGTGTCCCCTAGCATCGGCAGGCGGACTCTCAACCACTGCGCCACCAGGGAAACCCAATTAGGAGAATATTTTTAATGGTCAGTGTTTAAGATTGGCCTTGTGGTCTTCCTCTAGATTTTACACTGTATATTTTGTAAGCTATTTCCTTTGTTCACCCTCACCTTCCTTCACATTTAGCATTGATTTAGATGATTTGGAATGGAAAGCTTCCCCTTTCTCTAAAAAGGGGAAACTAATCAATAAGAGATACTATATAGTTCTCAGCATTCCCTGCTAAGAACTTTACTAGCATGATTGATCCTCTTGGCATTAATCTTCCTTTTTCTCTGCTCTGTGATCTGGGTTAGGATGGGGCAGTGCCTGAAAAAGCTGTAGCACCAGTGAGATGGATCCTAATTTCTACTGTAAAATTTCTTTTTTCTGGTAAGGGTTTTAAGCTTAGATTTTACTGTTTGTGTGAAGGCAAAATGTGGCTGTCTCAAAAATATTCTAATAGCACATCCTGGGAAGGCCAACCAGCCAAAAACATCATTGGATGTTCATTTCGTTCCCCAGTTTAAGGAAAGAAAAGGAAATCACACCTTATACGTAATGCCATAAATGTGCTTTCTTTGGTCGATTATGAACAGCATGCATTGGATTTTAACATGTGGATCTTTGACTTTCAGGGGTGAGATATTTTATAATCATCCAATCATCTGGTTTGCTTCCAGTGTAATCATTATTTAATTAGGGTATAAAAATTTAATGGAGGCAACATGGAAAATATTAATATTAATACATAACATTTATTGAATATCATCACTGCCCTAGAAATTGAACAAAGCACAAAATTAGAGTACCTGCCAGTTAGCTTAGCATACATTTGCCAATTTTTAAAGCAATTATTTTAAAAAAAACTATTAAGTGTCTTTATAACCACTGTAGTATGAAACCTAAAAGATCTAGTTAATCCTTTTCACCAAAATTCATCATCAATATTTTAATATTACCTGCTTAGGAATACTACTCCCACTGTCTTAACAAGTGTGCCAAGATGAACTGGAATAACTAAATTTTCCCATCAAATTAGCAACGGGCTGCAGTGGGAGGACATGGATAAATAACCCTAGCAAAAACTAATTTTATCTCAAGAACTACTGAAAGGAGAAATTGCATCTCATCCCAATACGTTTTTTGTCGTGAATCACTGTAGGCTACTGTACATTCCCTAGGCAAAACAGATTGCGAGCATCGGATTTAGAATTCTGCAGTGGTTCACTGGCCATGTATTCACAAAAACGGAAAGCCAATAGCTATTCTTGCAAATGCTTTCTGTGCTTCCAAAGTATCATCCTATCTTCCTTTTCTCATTTTCAACTAAATTTATCAAAAAAGGAGGGGGAGCAAGCGGCGGCACAGAAGGCAGTCTACACATGCTACCTGCTCTGCTTCACCACTCACCCTTCTTACTTTCTACTCCTACCACTCAGGAGAAACTGTTCTCTCAAAGATGCCTTGTAACCTCTCATTTCCAAATTGAAAGGCTTTTACTCAGTTCTTGTTTTCATGCAAAATACGGAACAGTTGACACTGTTAAACAGCCCCTCTTTTATTAATTTCTCTTTCCAAGGCTTTGTGGCACTGCTTTCTCTGGGGTTCCCCTGACATCTTTTTTAATATCCTTTACTACCTCCTTATCTTTTTTACCCCCTAAATGATGGTGTTTCCATAAATTCTATTCTTGACATCTTATATTCTTTATCTTCAAAGACTCCCTTAATTCTTGGACTCACTGCGTGAATTTTAACTCTGAAGTCTAGTCCACTACCACTGTGACCTTTGCTCCTACTGTTCTCTCCTTTGTCCTTCTGCTCCAGCCATGCTGGTCTGTTGGGCATTGTATTTGCCAAGTCGACTCTCCTCTCAGAGGTTTTGCATTTGATGCTCTCTGTGCTTGGACTGCTCTTCCCCAAGTATCTGAAGGGCATGTTTCCTCATCTCCTTCAGGTCTCTGGTCAAATGTTACCTTATAGGTAAGGCTTTCCCAGGTCACCCCATGTAAAATAGTAATTCCTACTCTCCACACTCACTTTTCTGCCTCAGGTTTCTCTATGCTCCTTAACAGCATCAGATATTTTATATGTTTTTTTATTTGCTTATCATCTGCCTCCCCATCCTATAATATGTGCTTCATAAAGGCAGGGATTTTTTATCTGTTTTGTTCACAGTATATTCTCAGTGCCTACAACTGTGCCTGGCACATAGTAGATACTCAATAAATATTTGTTGCATGAATGAATGAGTTACCAGAGTTATAAAGAAGTCAAACTGTCCATGATTCCAAAATTCCTAAATCTCACTATCATTCATCTTACCTATGATGGAAGTGGGGCAACTTCTTGGATCACCTCTCAGACCATGATATGAGAATTTGTGTAGAAGAGATTTATGAAGGCACTTCTCTCAGGGGCAACTTCTTTCCCCTCTAGAGATAGTGCTGGAGAAGATAGAAATAATTAGTCAGGATGTGGCTCTGAATGTGAGTCCAGTGCATTTGCCTAGAAAGCCCCTCACAGGTGAGAAAAATTAGTCATACATCAGCTTCACAAAAATCTTGAGTTAAGCTGAATTAATTACTTTGTCATCAACAATATGTTTGAATCATATTGATATGGCCAAACACAGCTCATTGAGAAAGTCAGCAATGTGAGGAAGCCAAATAAGATTTTAAAACTCCATGGTCTTGGCAGGTCATTTTACCAATAACCAAATGATACACCATTATAAATTGTAAAGGTTCTTATTTTGATTTTTCAATATATTCATATTGGACCTTTCTAAAGACCAGAATATGGTCCCCCTACTATTTTTTATGTCCATAGGCCCATAAATCTAATTAAATTTTAAAAGATCCCCATAAAAATGTTCTGTGAAAAGTCTTTTTGTTAACAAAACTAAGTTTTTCACAATGCTGAAAATTTGTCATTGTAAAAATCAGAATTCTCTGAAGTCTGGTTAATTCTAAAGCAAGCTAGAACATTAGCTTGCTTTCAAGAAAGCAAATATCTCAGTGAGTTCAAAGCAAAATGTTTGGGCACAAGAGTATATAGCCATTTCAAAAAAGACTTTATTTTAAGATACTTCCTTTAAGGAACACTTGTCTAGACATGTCTTCCTTGCCTTGTGTGAAATTAATAGCTTGAAAAGAACTCTGTGAATGGTTCCAAATGCAAACTTCGAAATTGTTGAATAACTTAATAAAGATGCATTTCATTCCTGGTTTACCAAATATCGTTTGACAATGCTTCCAACAGTCAAGATGGTTTCTATAATGGAGAATGCCACATTATTTAATAATAATGCCACCCAAAAGGAGAACTCTCTTTAAGACTTAACTGCACAGAACATCTATTTATTATTGAAAAAATAAGTTCATCCAAGTGTCCTCTGAAATCATTAATAGTGTAGAGAAAGGCTTTCTAATACAGAAAAAGCCCAAAGTCAAAGAAGAATCTGAGCCTCTCCTCTATTAGCAAAGAGAACTTTGTGTTCACCTGCACAATTGGGTGAAATAACATTGGTCTTATGAAGCAGGTGCACACTTGATGGAGAAAATAGACTCGCTGAGACTCTACACATAGTATCTGTGTGTCAGATACTTTTGCATATCTTATCTTATTCAATCCTCAAAAACAACCTGTCAGATAGGTACAGTTATTTCTATATTAATGGTAAGACAACTCTGGTTCTAAGAGATTCAGAGATGTGTGACCAAGTTGGAATTTGAACCCAGGTCTTGTGACTCCATGGCCAGTGTTCTTTCCACTAAATCACACCATCCCATGAGTCTGTCCAATTATCTGAGGCAGAAATGGTATTCACAATAAAATATTATTAGGAAAGTCAACAGATTCCAATACTCCACCCATACTCCTTCAGAAACTTCCCTCAGAAATGTTTACATTTTCTGTGCCTGTTCCAGATCCTATGGCTGTATAACAAATTAACCCACAATTCAGTGGCAGAAATCAACCGTTTATTATGCTCATGGATTCTGCAGATCAAGAGTTGGAACAAGGCATGGCAGGGGCAGAATGCCCTCTACCCATAATGTTTGGGGGCATCGGCCAGAAGGCTAAAAGATGGAATCACCAGAAGTATACCTCATTCACATGTCTGTGGTTGTTGCTGACTATGGGCTTAGATCTTAGTTGAGACTGTGAGACAGACATCTCCATGTGGTCTGGGATTCCTCATTACATGGGACCTGAGTTCTAAGGGCAGGACCAACCCAAGAGAGGGAGTCAGAATCAGGCGAGTATAACACCTTTTTGAGCCTAGCCTTGTAATTCATGTGGTGTCACTTCTGCTGCATTCTGTTCATTAGAAGTCAGTCATTAGGGCAAGTCCTAATTTATGGGAAGGAGAATTGGGTTCTTTTTTGTAGGAACAGTGTTGGAGAATTTGCGGAGGTGTTTTAAGGTTACTACAGTGCCCCTCCCCTAGCTTTGGAGTGCCTTGCTTGCAAGAGTCTGCGACTGCAACTCTTCCTTGGAGAACTGCCCTCAGGTTGAGCCACTTTGCTCCCAAGCCAGAGGTGCCAGGGAGGTTACATGGGGAAACCCTTTTTTCACAGAATGGAACATAACTCACATTTTAATCCTGTGGGATTAAAATGAAGCTACCCTCCACAGACTTTGCTTAAAATCACGCACCTGCTTGATTTCTTTTCCTTCCTTGTCTTCTAGGAGAACTTCCTTAATAAATTTTTGTACACAAATTTTCATTTCATAGTCCTCTACTGGGAATTCAACCTATGACAGGGGTGACCTGCACATCTGTAAAATGATTCTGACTCATAAGAGCAAATTCGGATGGTACCATCTTTGCTGTCCCTAGTATGCCCCCAGCATGTGTACATGTTGGTTTATTCTAAAGGGTTCAGCAAGATGTATTAATTCACAGATTGTGACCATCACAGAATATTTGGAAATACTTTATATTTTAAATGTCTGAGCCTCTTTCAATTGTTGAGAGGTTCAAAGTGTAGCTTTATTAAGCTTCATTCTCTAGTTAATTTTTATTATTTATTTGTTTATTTATTTATTTATTTATTTTTGCCACGTGCTATGGCTTGCAGGATCTTAGTTCCCCAGGGATTGAACCCATGCCCCCTACAATGGAAGCAAGGAGTCTTAACCACCGGACTGCCAGCAAAGTCCTTAGTTAATTTCTTAAAGGTGTATACTTTGTAGCAGACCTTCAGGTTTCTCTAAGGAATTAATTGGGCATTTTCCCAGTAATTGTATCTACATAAATTACTTGTGCATCAAAGCAGAGAAAATATATTTACTAGAATTTCCTTTGGAAAAAGCAGTGGATGTGACAATTGGATGACAGGTACTATCACAAAAGGCAGATGTGCAGTCACATGCAGTGAACAAGTCCTATGGAAGGGACAGCAGGAAGAAGAGAGAGAGCAGTAGTAAGAGAGGAAGTGACGGAGAGGGAGAGAAAGCAGAGGGGAGAGTGAGGAGAGACAAGAAGGAGAGGACGGTAAGCAGAGAGTGGGTGGAAGGATGTTCTTCACTGTGATTCTCTCACAGTGATCCCCAAATTCTTCATTAAATCTGCAAATCCTAATGTGGTTGATGCGTTTGAGCTTCCTGCAGAAGCAGGAATGGAGAAAAGTTTTGTGTCAAGTTTGTACTAGATGCTAAATCTGACTTACCAGCGTGGATTCTGGAATGAAAACAAAATATCTACTGGATGTTTGTCAGATATTCACAGAGGTCATTGGGAGACCACTGGACATTCCACGTTCTGAATTTGGGAGTTTGACACTCTCTGAAAAGGACAGGGCAGTCCCAAGTGACATCTGAGTTACATTTGTTTTTTCCCAGTGAAGGGATGAGAGCAAAATGCCTTGTCAGCACCGAAATCTCCACAGAGTGGCCTGGCATTATGGTAAACTCTCTAGTCTGCTTTATGAAGATGGTTCTGTCTGGATGTCTCTCAGGATAGTTGCCTTCAAATGTTTTATTTAGTGGAAACCATAGCAACTCACAATTTCTACTTAAAATGGTGCTTATGATGCAATGAATAAGTATTGCCAAGCTAAATTTTCTAGAATCATTTCATTGCTAAATGATAGTGTTGTAGTATATAGATTGAGAATATTCCCTGTTTCTTGTGTTTTCAGAAATATCTAGAAGGCAGGTTAAATCATGTTACTTTGCCCATTTTTTAAATGCAATTTCATTTTCATTTGCCAGTGATTCCAAAACAAACCCCTGGATCCCATAAACCTTGAGCTACCGATACTTCATACTTATAACAACAATGTAGAAGCAGTGTAGAATTAAAAGTTAGATCAGAGACATTCACTGTGGTGATACCAGGCCTGCCAGTTAGGGTTCTACAGGAAACAAGTGACACGCTGAAAAAGGTTGAATTGAGTAAATTTTGGATGAGACTATTTACGGAGGTGTGAGCAGAGCCAGGGCAACCAGCAAGGGAGGATGAAGCATCGAGGGACTATTAACAGCAAGAAAGCATTGTCACTACCAGGCCTGAAGAGGCAAGGAGAAAGAACAGTTCTCCTAATAGAGACCGCTGAGAACTGGAACAGTAGAAAAAGGGCCACCTGAGAGGAACTGTGGCCTTAGGGGCACAAAAACTACCAGAAGGATAGTAAGACGGGGAGAACACAAGAGGAATGACTATCCCAACCTTTCTTCAGTCTCCTATGGGTGCTGCTCATTGGCAGAACCCAAAGGCAAACCAGAGAATAAGGGGTCCTGGGTGATTATGCCATAGAGGTCAGCTTCCCAGCCCAGGGCAAGGCAGAAAAAAGTTGGGAAATTAGAGGAAGGAGAATGCTGGCAAATAGAAAATAACCAACATACCAAGTTTAGAATATCATTAGAACTGACAGCGTTGCTTTTTTCCAGTGCTATAGGAATCTCTCATTGCTTTTAAACCTAGCTCTTTTTAAATCACCTGGGTTTTACTAGGCGGAAATGAACATGAAACCACAGGACAAAATTGGATAGAAGTATTGTATATTGTTAGGGAAGAAAGTTCTAAAATAACTTTTAAAATTATAAGCTCCTAACTGATATGGAGCCTCAGAAGTGGAATTAACATATAAACAGAAACTGAATGCAGGAGAAAATAGAAAAGGAAGGAGGCTTTCTCCACCTATAACCTTGGGCCTCACAGATATAGGAGGGACTCCAGAATGTACCATCTATCCCCCTTGTTCTACATAAGAAACAATGTGATCTGACCATATTACACAACAAGATCTATTGAATTTTATTTTATTTTTTATTTTTTTAATTTAATTTTTATTTTATATTGGGATATAGTTGATTTACAATGTTGTGTTAGTTTCAGGTGTACAGCAAAGTGGTTCAGTTATACATATACCTACATCCATTCTTTTTCAGATTATTTTCCCTTATAGGTTATTATACAATATTGAATAGAGTGCCCTGTGCTATACAGTAGGTCCTTGTTGATTATTTGTTTTATATATAGTAGTGTGTATAAGTTAATCCCAAACCCCTAATTTATCTCTCCCCACCCTCACCTTTCCCCTTTGGTAACCGAAAGTTTGTTTTCTAAGTCTGTGAGTCTGTTTCTGATTTGTAAATTAAGTTCATTTGTATAATATTTTAGATTCCACATATAAGTGATATCATATGATATTTGTCATTCTCTGACTTACTTCACTTACTATGATAATCTCCATGTCCATCCATATTGATGCAAATGGCATTATTTCATTCTTTTTTATGGCTGAGTAATATTCCATTGTATATATGGAATATTCCATTATTCCTCTGTCAATAGACATTGAGGTTGCTTCCATGTCTTGGCTGTTGTAAATAGTGATGCAGTGAGCATTGGGATGCATGTATCTTTTCTACTTGTTTTTCTCTGGATATATGCCCAGGGGTGGAATTGCTGGATCATATGGTAGTTCTATTTTTAGTTTTTTAAGGAACGTCCTTACTGTTCTCCATAGTGGCTGTATCAATTTACATTCCCACCAACAGTGTAGGAGGGTTCCCCTTTCTTCACACCATCTCCAGCATTTATTATTTGTGGACTTTTTGATGATGACCATTCTGACTGGTGTGAGGATAACTCATTGTAGCTTTGATTTGTATTTCTCTAATAATTAGCGACATTGAGCATCTTCTCATATACTTCTTGGCCATCTTATGTCCTGGCCATCTGTATGTCTTTGGAGAAATGTCAATTTAGATCTTCTGGCCATTTTTTTATTGGGTTGTTTGTTTTTTGATATTGAGCTGCATGAGCTGTTTGTATATTTTGGAGACTAATCCCTTGTCAGTTGCTTAATTTGCAATTATTTTCTCCCATTCTGTGCATTGAATTTTCGTTTTGTTGATGGTTTCCTTTGCTGTGCAAAAGCTTTTAAGTTTAATTAGTCCCATTTGTTTATTTTTTGTTTTATTTTCATTACTCTAGGAGGTGGATCCAAAAAGATGTTGCTGGGATTTATGTCAAAGAGTGTTCTGCCTATGTTTACGTCTAAGAGTTTTGTAGTGTCCGGTCTTACATTTAGTACTTTAATCCATTTTGTGGTTATTTTTGTGTATGGTGTTAAGGAATGTTCTAATTTCATTCTTTCCCATGTCACTATCCAGTTTTCCCAGAACCACTTATTGAAGAGACTGTCTTTTCTCCATTGTATATCCTTACCTCCTTCATCATGGATTAATTGACGCATAGGTGCGTGGGTTTACTTCTGAGCTTTCTACTAAATTTCTGTTTTTGTGCCAGTACCATACTGTTTTGATTACTGTAGCTTTGTAGTATAGTTTGAAATCAGGGAACCTGATTCCTCCAGCTCCATTTTTCTTTGTCAGGATTTCTTTGGCTATTCAAGGTCTTTCGTGTTTCCATACAAATTAAAATTTGTTTTTGCTCTAGTTCTGAGAAAAATGCCACTGCTAATTTGATAGGGATTGCATTGATTCTGTAGATTGCCTTGACAATATTGATTCTTCAAATCCAAGAACATGGTATATCTCTCCATCTGTTATTATCATCTTTAATTTCTTTCATGAGTGTCTTATACTTTTCTGCATGCAGGTCTTTTGTCTCCTTAGCTAGGTTTATTCCTAGGTATTTTATACTTTTTGTTGCAATGGTAAGTGGGAGTCTTTCCTTAATTTCTCTTTCAGATATTTCATCATTAGTGTATAGGAATGCAAGAGATTTCTGGGGATTAATTTTGTATCCTGCTACTTTACCGAATTCATTGATTAGCTCTAATATTTTTCTGGGAACATCTTTAAGATTCTCTATTTATAGTATCGTCATCTGCAAACAGTGACAGCTTTACTTATTTTCTGCTTTGTATTCCTTTTATTTCTTTTTCTTCTGTGATTGCTGTGGCTAAAACTTTCAAAACTATGTTGAATAATACGGATGAGAGTGGGCAACCTTGTTTTGTTCCTGATCTTAGTGGAAATTTTTTCAGTTTTTCACCAATGAGGACGATGTTGGCTGTGGGTTTCTCATATATGACCTTTATTATGTTGAGGAAAGTTCCCTCTATGCCTACTTTCTGGAGGGTTTTTATCATAAATGAGTGTTGAATTTTGTTGAAAGCTTTCTCTGCATCTATTGAGATGATCATATGGTTTTTTATCCTCCAATTTGTTAATATGGTGTATCACATTGATTGATTTTCGTATATTGAAGAATCCGTGAATTCCTGGGATAAACCCCACTTGATCATGGTGTATGATCCTTTTAATGTGCTGTTGGATTCTGTTTGCTAATATTTTGTTGAGGATTTTTGCATCTATGTTCATCAGTGATATTGGCCTGTAGTTTTCTTTCTTTGTGACATCTTTGTCTGGTTTTGGTGTCAGGGTGATGGTGGCCTCGTAGAATGAGTTTGGGAGTATTCCTCCCTCTGCTGTGTTTTGGAAGATTTTGGTAAGGATAGGTGTTAGCTCTTCTCTAAATGTTTAATAGAATTCACCTGTGAAGCCATCTGGTCCTGGGCTTTTGTTTGTTGCAAGATTTTTAATCACAGTTTCACTTTCAGTGCTTGTGATTGGTCTGTTCACATTTTCTATTTCTTCCTGGTACAGTCTCAGAAGGTTGTGCATTTCTAAGAATTTGTCCATTTCTTCCAGGTTGTCCATTTTATTGGCATACAGCTGCTTGTAGTAATCTCTCATGATCCTTTGTATTTCTGCAGTGTTAGTTGTTAACTTCTGCTTTTTCATTTCTAATTCTATTGATTTGAGTCTTCCCCTTTTTTTGTCTTGATGATTCTGGCTAATGGTTTATCAATTTTGTTTATCTTCTCATAGAACCAGCTTTTAGTTTTATTGAACTTTGCTATAGTTTCCTTCATTTCTTTTTCATTTACTGCTGATCTGGTCTTTATGATTTCTTTCCTTCGGCTAACTTTGGTGTTTTTTTGTTCTTCTTTCTCAAATTGCTTTAGGTGTAAGGTTAGGTTGTTTAATTGAGATGTTTCTTGTTTCTTGAGGTAGGATTGTATTGCTATAATCTTCCCTCTTAGAACTGCTTTTGCTGCATCCCATAGATTTTGGGGTGTCTTGTTTTCATTGTCATTTGTTTCCAGGTATTTTTTTTTATTTCCTCTTTGATTTCTTCTGTGATCACATGGTTATTTAGTAGTGTATTGTTTAGCCTCTATGTGTCTGTATTTTTTACACATTTTTTCCTGAAATTGATATCTGGTCTCATAGCGTTGTGGTCAGAAAAGATACTTGATATGATTGCAACTTTCTTTAATTTACCAAGGTGGTATTTGTGATCTGAAGATATGATCTCTCCTGGAGAATGTTCCATGAGGACTTGAGAAGAAATTGTATTAGGTTGTTTTTGGATGGAATGTCCCATAAATATTAAGTCTATCTTGTTTAATGTATGATTTAAAGCTTGTGTTTCCTTATTTTTCTTCATTTTGGATGATCTGTCCATTGGTAAAAATGGGGTTAAAGTCCCCTACTATTAATATGTTACTGTTGATTTCGCCTTTTTTGGCTGTTGGCACTTACCTTATATATTAAGGTGCTTCTATGTTGGGTGCATAGATATTTACAGTTGTTATATCTTCTTGTTGGATTGATCCCTTGATCATTATGTAGTGTCCCTCTTTGTCTGTTGTAATAGTCTCTATTTTAAAGTCTATTTTATCAGATATGACAATTGCTACTTCAGCTTTCTTTTGATTTCCATTTGCATGGTATATCTTTTTCCATCCCCTCACTTTCAGTCTGTATGTGTCCCTAGGTCTGAAGTGGGTCTCTTATAGACAGTATATATGTGGGTCTTGCTTTTGTGTCCATTCAGCCAGTCTATATCTTTTGGTTGGAGCATTTAATCCATTTACGTTTAAGGTAGTTACTGATATGTATGTTCCTATTACCATTTTCTTAATTGTTTTGGGTTTGATTTTGTAGGTCTTTTCCTTCTCTTGTGTTTCTTGCCTAGAGAACTTCTTTTAGCATTTGTTGTAGAGCTGGTTTGGTGGTGTTGAATTCTCTTAGCTTTTGCTTTTCTATAAAGGTTTTAATTTTGCCGTGAAATCCGAATGAGATCCTTGCTGTGTAGAGTAATCTTGGTTGTAGGTTTTTCCCTTTCATCACTTTAAATATGTCCTGCCACTCCCTTCTGGCTTGCAGAGTTTCCACTGAAAGGTCAGCTGTTAACCTTATGGGGATTCCGTTGTATGCTAATTGTTGCTTTTCTGTGCTACTTTCAATATTTTTTTTTTGTATTTAATTTTTGTTAGTTTGATTAATATGTGTCTTGGCATGTTTCTCCTTGGATTTATCCTGTATGGGACTCTCTGTGCTTCCTGGACTTGATTGACTATTTCCTTACCCATATTAGTGAAGCTTTCAGCTATAATCATCTTCAAATATTTTCTTAGTGCCTTTCTTTTCCTCTTCTTCTTCTGGGACCCCGATAATTCAAATGTTGGTGCGTTTAATGCTGTGCCAGATGTCTCTGAGATTCTCCTCAATTCTTTTCATTCTTTTTTTTTTATTCTGCTCTGCAGAGGTTATTTCCACTATTTTATCTTCCAGGTCACTTATCTGTTCTTCTGCCTCAGTTATTCTGCTATTGATGCCTTCTAGAGAATTTTTAATTTCATGTATTGTGTTGTTCATCATTGTTTGTTTGCTCTTTCGTTCTTCTTGGTCCTTGTTAAAAGTTACTTGTATTTTCTCCATTCTATTTCCAAGATTTTGGATTATATTTACTATCATTACTCTCAATTAGTTTTCAGGTAGACTGCCTATTTCCTCTTCATTTGTTTGGTCTGGTGAGTTTTTACCTTGCTCCTTCATCTTCTGTGTGTTTCTCTGTCTTCTCATTTTGCTTAACTTACTGTGTTTGGGGTCTCCTTTTCACAGGCTGCATGTTCATTGTTCCCGTTGTTTTTGGTATTCTCTCCCAGTGGGTAAGGTTGGTTCTGTGGGTTATGTAGGCTTCCTGGTGGAGGGGACTGGTTCCTGTGTTCTGGTGGATGAGTTTGCATCTTGTCTTTCTGGTGGGCAGGACCATGTCTGGTGGTGTGTTTTGGCATGTCTGTGACCTTGTCATGATTTTAGGCAGCCTCTCTGCTAATGTTTGGGTTTGTGTTCCTGTCTTGCTAGCTGTTTGACATAGGGTGTCCAGCACTGTAGCCTGCTGGTCGTTGAGCAGAGCTGGGTCTTAGTGTTGAGATGGAGGTCTCTGGCAGACCTTTCACTGTTTGATATTACATGGAGCTGGGAGGTTTCTGATGGACTAATGTCCTGAACTGAACTCTCCCACCTCAGGGGCTCAGGCCTCACACCTGAGCAGAGCACCAAGACCCTGTTAGCCACACGGATCAGAAGAAAAGGGAAAGAAAAAAGAAAGAAAGAAAGAAAATTAAATAATTAAATACATTAAAGTTATTAAAATAGAAAAAAATTATTAAAAATAAAAAAAGAACAAAAGAAGAGAGCAACCAAACCAAAAACAAATCATTCAATGTTAACAAGCTCTACAAACTACACTAAGAAAAAAGCAACAAAAAAACATAAAATGGACAGTCACCCTAGGGCAAATTGCAAAAACAAAGCTATACAGACCAAATCACACAAAGAAGCATACACATACACCCTCACAAAAAGAGGAAAAGAAAAAAATATATATATATATAAAATTAAAAAAGGAAGAGAGCCAGAAAATCAATAAAGAAATCTACCATGATAATAAGCTCTAAATACTAAGCAAGATTAAACATAAAAGCAGAAACGAATTAGATGCAGAAAGCAAACCTGAAGTCTACAGTTCCTCCCAACGTCCCCCACCTCAATTTTGGATGATTTGTTGCCTATTCAGGTATTTCACAGGTGCAGGGTACATCAAGTTGATTTTGGAGATTTAATCTGCTGCTCCTAATGCTGCACGGAGAGATTTCCCTTTCTCTTCTTTGTTTGCACAGCTCCTGGGGTTTAGCTTTGGATTTGGCCCTGCCTCTGCGTGTAGGTCGCCTGAGGGCATCTGTTCCCAGCCCAGACACCACGGGCTTAAAGGAGCAGCTGATTAGGGAGTCTGGCTCACTCATGCCTCAGGGAGAGAGGGATACAGAATGCGGGGCAAGCCTGCGGCGGCAGAGGCCAACATAACATTGCAACAGCCTGTGTTCTCCCGGGGAATTTGTCCATGGATCACGGGACCCTGGCAGTGGTGGGCTGCACAGGCTCCTGGGTGGGGAGGGGTGGATAGTGACCTGTGCTTGCACACAGGCTTCTTGCTTGCTGTAGCATGAACCTTAGCATTTCATGCCTGTCTCTGGGGTCCACGCTGATAGCCACACCTTGTGCCTGTCTCTGGAGCTCATTTAGGTGGTGCTCTGAATCCCCTCTCCTCGTGCACCCCGAAACAATGGTCTCTTGCCTCTTAGGCAGGTCCAAAGTTTTTACTGGACTCCCTCCCAGCTAACTGTGGCACACTAGCCCCCTTTAGGCTATGTTCACACAGCCAACCCCAGTCTTCTCCCTGGGACCTGGACTCTGAAGCCGGGTCCTCAGCTCCCAGCCCCCACCCACCCTGGTGGGTGAGCAGACAAGCCTCTCAAGCTGGTGAGTGCTGGTTGGCACCTATTCTCTGTGTGGGAATCTCTCTGCTTTGTCCTCTGCACCCCTGTTGCTGCGCTCTCCTCCATGGCTCCAAAGCTTCCCCCCTGCCTACTCCCCGTCTCCACCAGTGAAGGGGCTTCCTAATGTGTGGAAACTTTCCCTCCTTCACAGCTCCCTCCCCGAGGTGCAGGTCCTGTCCCTATTCTTTTGTTTCTGTTTTTCTTTTGCCCTACCCAGGTACGTGGGGAGTTTCTTGCCTTTTGGGATGTCTGAGGTCTTCTGCCAACGTTCAGTAGGTGTTCTGTGGGAGTTGTTCCACATGTAGATGTAGTTTTGATGTATTTGTGTGGAGGAAAGTGATCTCCACATCTTACTCCTCTGCCGTCTTGAAGGCGCCCCTATTGTTATATTTTTAGTCTTTTTCTCTTTGGGGTATCTTTAAATTTTTTTCATGTGTTTCTTTACAAATGAAATTAAACAATTTTCCAAATGGTTATAAAAATTTTATTACAGATTTCCTGTTCATATCATTTGTTTATTATCTAGTTAGTTTGCTTATCTTTCCTTGTATGTTTAAGAAATTAGTCCTTTGTCATATATATTACAAATATATTCTATTAGTTACTTCTTTATTTTACTTGTAGAATATTTCCATATATGTCTATGAAATTTTTTACATGTATTCAAATTTATCATTTTTCTTTATGAGTTTTAAATTCCCCCTCTTACTTAGAAAGGTCTACTTCATTCCAAGAATTGAAATATTCTCTATTTTCTTTCTCATATTTTGTCTTTTTTTTTTTTTTTTTTGAAGCTTACAATTTTGATTTATCCAGAATTTATTTAGATTTGAGGGGTGAAGTTGCAAGTTTTTGTCCTGGCCGTTTTTCATAGCTGTTTTTTCCAATACCACTTACTGGATCATCCATCTTTCCACCCACTGATCATACTCACCAAGATTAGGTTTACCTGTGAGTTAGATACTAAAAATAAAAGTAGCTTACACACACACAAAAAAGGTATATTTCTTTCTTATAATACTGTAGCCTGGGGTTTATACAGTGGCTCTATCCCATTAAATCATCAAAAGTGCAGACTATCTCAGTTGATCCACTACTTCTAAAATGTGGGGCTTTGAGGTCCAAAGCAAATATGGTTCAAAATGTGGTGCTATTTGGTCCAAGTTGGTTTCTTTTGTATGCTAAGCATCAGGATGCAGGACAGAGTAAAGAAGATAGGAAAGAGGTATAGAGATAAACTATCCTTTAAGGCAGATTCCCAAAAGCTGTCATATAACACCTTGGCTTAAGTTTCATCAGCTAAAACTTAGTCACATGGCTACACATATTTTCAGAGAGGCTGGGGAAAGTATTCTTTATTTTGAGCATGGATGTGCCCACCTAAAGATGATAGAACTATGGAAGAAGGTGACAATGACTAGCAGGGAAAAACTGGTGGTCTTCACCATACTCCTTCATATGGTACCATTGATCCCAATGGATTCTTCATGTCTGGATTCTTGCATTTCACTCAACTCACTGTGAGTTTTCCCTGTACCAATGCTACTCTGTTCTAAGTAACATATACTTACTATCTTTACATTAGGTAAGATTAGGCTTGTTATCCTTTTTTTCAGATTTTTCAAATTTGTGTTGGTTTTCCTATGTGTTCATCCAGATCAACTGAACAATCTGTAGTAATAAAGTGAGATGTTTTATATATAGAATTTCTATTTAAAAGTTATTCATTGCTTTGAAGGAAATGCCTTAATAAATTTCCTTGGAAATAACCAAGTCACTTCAGGGTGCCAAGGCATTAGAAAAGAAGTTTACCCCTGCATAACACAAAGAAGATTTTGGAGGGAGAATTCAATCTGAGAGGAATTGAATAGAAAGCATTTTCATTGTTGGGATATAAATCCTTCTTCTGCATGCTATTCTTCTAATTTTAGTTAAAGTCTACCAAATATACTAATTGTTCATGTGACTGATTTCAGCTTTAGAAACTGAAGAGGAACTGAGTATCAAAGTGAGATCAATGTGCTGTAGAAAAAAAAAAGTATTACCCAAAGATACAGGGCCCAAAAACAAAATGGTCATGGCATGTAGATCCCAGGAATTTACAGAAATCTTGGGAAGGGTTTAGATTTTCTTGGATTATGAAAGTAAAGGTTTGAGACAATCTTAAGACTATCTCAAAGGTTGATGCAGCTCCAACTGACATGTGGGTTTTTGATCATTTTGTCAAATCTCCCCACACCATATACAAAACATAAATCCCAAGTCATTTAGTAGTATTTACTCAGCAAAAATTGGATTTATAGATTAAATTACGTGAATTGACATATTCAAAATATTAAGACTTTTCTTTCTTAAACAATGCACATATTTTTATTAATTGAAGAATAAAACTGAAGTGTTTTGGATCAATTTTATGAATGACAACTCTTCCTGAATCATAGCATTACAGTTAAACTCTGCCACGGCACAACGAATGGGTTAAAAAAATTTCAACTGCATACAATGTGAGATTATATTATTGTGAGATTAATGAAATAACTGAGGTGGGTCTACATAAATAGCCAGCTGAGAATTCTAATGTTCACTTGTAAAATCCAAATCCATCCCAAGTCCTAATGGAAATTGCCACTCTCACTTAAATATCAATGAGGAAAATTCTGCATCCGGTGGCTGGCTGGAACTTACAGTATAGCAGCAGCGATTCCAAATCTCTTAGATATTTGGTACCTCTTTTGTTAGCCAAATCTGTGAATATTGACCCATAAGAATTTATGAGGACAGTGTGTTTCCCTGTATCTTTAGATATATCTGCCTGCCCCTTTACTCTGTGTCCCCCCAACCAAAAGATGAGAACTTTAGTCTGCCCCACTTGAGAATGGGAACTGAACAGAGGACTGAACATTTGCTAACAAAATGCTATCTGAATTTGGATGATTGTGGGTTACCTAATGACACAACTTTTTTGGCTGCAATTGGAGTCATCACCTACTTAAGTTTATGATAATTATAAATTCCTTGTCATTTTCAAGATCCGTCTATGTTCTGCACAGGCCCGCTAGTCAAGTAAAAGGGAGATGTACTGGGCACTAATCTCTGCAATCCTCCAGGAAAGCATTATTGCTTTTGGTTTACTATTTTCATAGATAGAGGCAGTCCTGATGACTTACACTCGACCTTTTCTACCTTAGTAGCTCTCACTTCATGGGTCAAGGAACCACTATGGGGACTCTGCCAGTGGCTGAGTAATGCTGTTTCCATTACGCATTCCAGAACTTGGGGAATAACCACAGAGTGAATCCAGGGACCCACTGGGCTCACTGTACAATAGACCTGAGCCAAAACTCTGTGGGTCATCTGACAGGAACACAGTGATGTTTTGGGTCTCCAGGAGTAGCATCAATTCAGAGCCAGAGCTGCTCTAGTAAAAGGGCTGCTTCTACTGGCAAAGATAGTTTGATGGAATTTAGGGATTCAGGGTACCCAGCTTTATGGGAATCTTCCCATCTGTCCCATCATGATTTTCAGGATCCCATTCCTTCCCAAGCAGTGTCTTAACTTTAACAAATGAGTCTCTGTGAGATTGAGAATTCAATTTGTCTTGTAATTCAGCTACACTTGGCATGCATGAGATTTGGGGTTTTGTTTTCAGAAATATCAGCCTCACAACTACAGTAGATAAGAGTTTCTTTGATAGTATTCATAGAGGCAATACCTTGAGCTGGGAATTTAAAGTCTTGCTTTCATAATTTTCTTTCCCTAAATTCTCCAGCACACTTCAGAGCAACCCACTAACTCAATTATACTTTTTATTTTCACTAAAATTTTCTGTGTCAGAAAATATTTTGTCACCCAGGGCCTTGTCTTCTATAGGCACATTATTAAAGTTATCTGCAGTTGGTAGCTTGAGTAACTGTTTAGCTACAGTATGCCATCAACTACCATTGTTGCCTTTACCACTAGAAGCAGAGTCATTAATGCCTTTAAATCTGATCAGATCAGAGAACCAAGAAAACCTAGAATCAACTTAGGAACTCACATTTAAGATTATGTTCCTTAGGGACCATCTTCAGTGCTAAATTCTGCATCATTCAGGGTTTAATTAGAGAAGCAGAACCACTAGGACATCTCCGTGTGTGTGTGTGTGTGTGTGTGTGTGTGTGTGTGTGTGTGTGTGTGTTGAGAAAGAGGTAATATAGCTACCCCAACTTTAATTTCTCTCAAGACTTTGTCACTGAACCAAGTGTTACTTATTAGAAGTTTCCTGTTTAATCTTCAAGTATTTGGGGGGATTTAAACCATTTTCCTGTTGTTGATTTCTAGTTTATTGATTTCCACTGTAGTCTAAAAACACATTTTGGGGGCTTCCCTGGTGGCGCAGTGGTTGAGAGTCCGCCTGCCGATGCAGGGGACACGGGTTCGTGCCCCGATCCCGGAAGATCCCACATGCCGCGAGGCGGCTGGGCCCGCGAGCCATGGCCGCGGAGCCTGTGTGTCCGGAGCCTGTGCTCCACAACGGGAGAGGCCACAGCAGTGAGAGGCCCGCGTACAGCAAAAAAAAAAAAAAAAAAAAAAAAAAAAACACATTTTGTACAATTTCTATTTTTTGCGATTTGTTTTATGTCCTAGAGTATAGTCTATCTTGGTGAATGTTCTCTGTGAACTTGAAAAGAATGTGTATCCTTCTGTTGCTGGATGGAAGATTCTATAAATTTCAATTTGATCAAGTTGATTGATAGTACTGTCCGATAAGAACTCTGTTCTTACTGATTTTCTTCCTGATGGGTATATCAGTTACTGAAAGTTGAATTCTCCAACTATAATAGTGAATTTGTCTATTTCTCTTTAGAGTTCTATCAGTTTTTGCCTCATGTATTTTTACTCTCTGTTGTTAGGTGCACACAGGTTAAAGATTATGTCTTCTTGGAGAATTTACCACTTAACTTGCCTCAGACTGTTTTGGGGTTTTTTGGGGTTTTGTTTGTTTGTTTGTTTTTTCCTTGCCTGTTAGCATGATTTGTGATTTTCTTTGTTGAAAGCTGGACATGATGTATCAGGTGGTAGAAACTGAGGTAAATATGCCTTTGTGTGAGATTTTATATTAATCTGGTTAGGAATTGGGCTGTGCCTAATGTTTGCTGTGGCTGTAGGTTCCAGGGCCTTCAGTTTTCTCTGTTGTCCTTGCATTTGTCTCTCCTGCTATCTTTGGGTTTCCCTAAGAATCCCTTTTAAAGTAGAGTCTGTGACTTTCATCTTTCATCTATGATCCACTATTATTATACTGAAGCCCATCTCTGCAGAATGTGTGGTGTCTGCCCTGTACCTCATTCTCTAGTGGGTCCAAGGAGTCATTGAATTGTGCTTTGTTCAACTTTTTTCTTGCTGTAAGGACAGGAGCGATGACTTCCACACTCTTTATGTGTTGGAATTGAAACTGGAAGTTGGATTCTTTTTTTTTAGATCCTTTAAACCCAATATTTTCAATAGACTATGTCTCACTATTGATCATTTTCTATCAAACTATCCTAGAATAATACACTGCACTTGCAAATTCAATTCTTTCATTTTACTTTGAAATTTTTTTCTGTTCCATTAGTTCTGTATACTACCTCAAGGGAACCAATTTATATATGATTGGTCCCTTTTGTCTGTTCATCATAACTTCTCTTTATTTCCTTTCATCATCTCTATTTTGTCTATTTTAGCTGCATTCTGTAACATTTTCTAGAGCTCTTCATCAACTTGGTCTTTCACTGTGACTGTTCGTTCATTGCTATTTATAAATAATTTGTTCTAAAATAATTTTATTTTGTCTCTGGTTCATTCTCCAGTCTCATTTTTACTTTATTTTGCTGTCTTCATTTCACCATGAATTTCTTCTTTCAAAAATATCAGCTTTTCTTTAATTGTATTTAATTCCCAAAGATTTTTTTGATTATTGATGTCTTCATCCAGAATGAATTATTTTTATGGGTTGCAAAATATACACTTACATTTTTTTTTAATTTTGTTTTGTTTACCTGTATTGTTTCAGTGTAGTTGCCCTATCTTTTCAACTTCTCCATCTCTTTTCCCAAACGTGTGGCTAGTTTCTCCTTTCCAACTTCCTGCTTTACCTGATCTTTCTTGTAAATCTCTCTGAATCTTTGGCTGAATTCTATGTTCAGCTTTTTAGTTACCTAGAGGAGGGCAGTAGTGGGATGAAGGTGAGAGAAAAGAGCTGGAGGTGTGTATTGATTCCATTTGTCTTTATTCTGTTTCTTTGGAAGTTTGTTAAACATCTTTTACCAGATTTTACTCTATTTGAGGGGCATCTCCAGGTACATAAGGGTATGGGATTGTTTCCTCATTTTACAGTGAGTCTGCCAGTTTAGCCTCGCTAAATCTTTGGCTACATGAAAACAACCACTGCTTAACTCACCATTGCCCAGACGTTTCTTCTGCTTCACTCCCAGTTGTGGTTATGTTAGAGAAATACTCAAAATCTAGAGGTTCTCCCAACAATTATTGTGATGCTTTTTAGCTACTATGTAAAAGTATCCAGTGATTTGAGGAATGGCATTTTCCTTTTATTCTGATCTTTTATTTTGACAAACTTTTATCTATTATAGACAATTAGTTCTGGATAATTCTTCCTGAATTATTTCACTCATGTTCCTCTGGGCCAGAAAAAGCAAATTTGTGACTCTTTTTAGTTCTTTCAGCTTCTCATTCACCCACCCTCAGTCTTATTCCCTATGCCATCAAGAAACTTTTCAGGATTTTGTCCACTCACTTTCTTCCCCATGGTACAGCTTCTGCTTGTTCTCTTTGTGTGTGTGTGTGTGTGTGTGCATGTGTGTGTGTATTGTATTGTATTTGGAAGAGGGAAGTGCTAGGTAGAGAAACTTGAATTATTCTCAAAATCTTCATTATCTAGAGATATTTTATAAAATTTAGAATTCATGGTTGTATGTCTTTGTCTTGTAAGGGTACTATTTCTGTTTTATTTTACTTCTTATTTTCATAGTACTTTATGTTTAGGGTAGAAAGACTCTGCAATCCTACATTTACTATGTTATGTTTCCTCATAAGTCCTTTAATATAATTCAATACCTCGTGGTGATAAAGCAATCCAGCGTTTCTTGAAGGAGAACTGCTATGAAGATGAGCATACTGAACACACATCTTAATGTGAGTTAACTTCCAGTGCAGGAATTTAGATAATTGAAAAAAAAAAAAAAGAGGCTGAGAAATTGAAGTCCACTCATGTATTGAGGGTACTGAATGGATTTTAGTCATTACTATCAATTTCTTCTATGACTAAATTTGCTAATGGGCTCATCGATTGTGCTGAATTCATTATAAAGATATGAATGAGCAGTATAAGAGTAAGAAAAGGAATAAAGGGAGGATGATGTAATTCACACATCTGATAGGTACCACTCTGCTGCCCATCCCCAACTCCATGGCCATATATGTGAAAGCTGACCTGGTTTCTGAAATGACAACTTACCCAAAAAGACATTTCATCTTGGATATGAGGAGTCTTTAAAACATATGTAGTGATGCTGAATCCAAGTAAAACTAGGAGATAAGTGAAGTTTGTTGTCAAAGCCCCTTAATCCTTTGTTTCCTGGATCACAAGTTTCTCAAGACCCTCATATCCATCCCCTATACCCTTTGATAAAACCTGTTCTCCAATTGTTTTTTCACTCTGAGGAATAAATAACTGGTGAGGAACCTTACCCAGGGGAAATCTGCATTTAATCAGGATCAAATCCTTAAGTAAAAGTGTTAGATTTTGGAATGTAGAACTTTAGGTATCAGCAAGCTTATAGGAAGGATTTCCTTTTACTTCGGGGCCTCTTTGGCCCCTGAAATCATATTACTTGGCTAATGCCTATTCTATTCTTTCCATAAGGAAAACCTTCACTGGTAATTAATTTCTTTTCAGGTTTTCCACTCTGCTGAAGTTGGACAAAATCTTTGTGTACTGATTCAGCAAATATCAGCTTATCAGGTATTGCTTTAACACATTAAAATGAAGTTGGGAAATATAGCCAGGCCTTTCATTGGCTGAACATTTACCAAGACTAGATAGAACATAGGGAATCCTTCCATGGCTCAACTGCTATGAAGCCTTTCTCATTTTCTCACAGTTCTTGAACTCTAACCTGTGACACTCACTGGCTCAGGTTTCAGAAGTGCTGTAGCATATATTTTGTTCTCGGGATTAGCTCTGGCCCTGAGTGATTTCAGATAATCTACTGATAATATATTTTTGAAAGAGGCCTGTCTTTTGTTCTCCCAGCTTCCAAGGAAGTCTCTAGGATCCCTTTAATTTGTTTCTAAAGAAAGGGCTCAAATGCTGCCTTGATTTCAAACTTAAACCCCTTGTCACTAGGCTACTCTGGGTTTATTTAAAACTCTCCATTTCAAGCTAGGGAGCATTTATGCATCCCTGTGCCAAATAGTGTCAAGTGCTATTCGTAAGACAAAAAACGTAGATTTTTTTCATGCAGTGAAACCTCTGACAATTGCTCATGACTCCTCATAGCCCTATGCATGTCAGGCTCATAAATCTTTCATTATAGTGGGGATGGAGGTACAAGGAGGAGAAGGCAGATGATAAACAAACAAACAAAAGTAAAATATAAAATGTGTCAGATGGTCGTAAGTGCTTATGGAGAAAAATGAAATAGGGAAGTGAGTCAGGAATGCCAGGGTGTTGGGGGGGGTCACATTTTAATAAACGACAGTCAGGAGAGGTCTTATTGAGAACGTGACATTTGGACAAAATGTGAAGGAGATTAGGGGCTGAGCTATGCAGACATTTGGAGGAAGAGTGTACCACGCAGAGTAAATAGCAAGTGTAAATAAACACTGTTCAGAGGTGAAAGTGTACCTGGTTTGTTTTAGGCATGGTAAGAGGTTAGTGTTAGCTGAATGTATAAAAGAGGGAGAAGTAATAGGAAATGATGCCAGAGGATTAAGAGGATGGATGAGCACATCTTATAGGGCCTTAGAGGCCATTGTAAGGATTTGACTTCCTCTAGTTTGAGTAAAATGGGAGGCTATTAGACATTCTGTATAGAAGTCTGATATGATCTAACTTAAGTTTTTCAAAGAATCACTTTATTTTCTGTTGAAACTAAAGAGGGCAAGGGTGGAAGCAGTGTATCTAGTGTAATATTCTAGGCAAGTAGTGATTAGGACTCATATTGTGGTGGTGGTGGTGTTAAAACAGTGAGAAGTAGTAGGATTCCACATAGATGTTGAATGATGGAGAGTCAATAGGATTTGCTGAAGAACAGGATGCTGGTCATGAGAAAAAAAGAGAAGTTAGGAATGTCTCCAAGATTTTTGACTTTTGACTGGTAGGAGATGGGTAACAACTAAAATGGGGATGATTGTGAGAGGAACAGAATATGGGAGAAGAGCAGGTGCTCAGTTAGGAGATTCCTAGTAGGAAATTGAAATTCAATTCACTGAGTTGAAATTCAAGAAATTCTGATAGAAACCTGACAGTCATCAGCATATAAACGGTACATAAAGAGAAAAGATCTGAGCATTTCAGACAGCATCACCCAGGCTTCTTTAGCCTCTGGCTTCTTGTTGGTTTTGGTCATTGGGAGACACCTGCAGGAGAGCAGAGACAAGAGAAAAGCAAAGTCGGGGTTTTGGGGGCTCCCTCCCACCCCCGGGCTCATGTCCACGTCAGGTAGCCCCTCTCCTATAGCGAGAGGTTTCAATGAGCTCTGGTCACTGCTCCCTCTCTCTGGACCTAACAATGATGGAGTGATAACTGCTTCTCACTGTTCCCAGTCCTGGGTGCTTTACCACCTCTCATTGGTTCCCTTGACCTTGTCCACTCCGTTTAACTCCATTCTATTACCACTTCAGAGTATGCCATCTGTTTTTTGCCAGGATCCAGATGACATAATAGTAGAACTGGTAAAAATAGATTGGCGGTAATAGCACTTAAACTCTGAGGCCCAATCTACTGTCAATTAGTGGTTATCATTTGGATTGATAGTTATCATAATTTCTATACAGTTATTGAAATTATTTTTGTTATATTTCATTTGTTCCATTTTATAATGTCTTATAATCAAATGGATTAGAAGTATATTATAAGGAAGAAACAGCTTTGACCTGTTATATGACCTTGGAAAAGCCATGTCACTTTCCTGACCTTCAGTTTCTGGATGAGTTAAGTAGACATAGTAACTACTGCCTCTGCTTCTAGAAGTCCCTAAATAATGAGTTTTTCCTCCTTCAGGGTCTTGGAAGAAAGTTGTTAGAGGAGCATAAAGAGTGATTGCTTACTGTTAAATTATTCTGCTGGTACACAAAGCCCACAACTGCTAGCTAGAATTGGAAGAGATGGTAAAGGATGGGGGAAGCCTGTCAGTACCTACAAGGCCAAAATGCATGTCATTTCAAGCTGTGTTTAGTCATTTTTCTTCCTATGAGAATAAATTCGTTTGTTCAAAGTCACATGACTAAGACAGAAAACAATCTAAAGACTTTGGAATGACAGTCTAAATATTGACCATTGCCAGCATGTTTCCTCTATGTCTCCTTGCTGAAAGCTACATCTAGGAATGACACACAGTCACGCAGCCCTGGAGTTTGGCAACTGAGCACCTCTGGATCTCTGGCCTTCAGCACCCAGAGGATAATTCTTAAATCTACAAACTGTCTCGTGCAGCATTTTTTCCCCTCCTCCTCATATATATCCAGTTACTGAGTACTGTGCTGGGAGAACCTGGGGAAATGCTAGAAGGAAATGCAGCTGAGAGCCACTGTGGTTTGACAGCTCTCCAGCTACTTTGAAAATATTTTGGCAAAAACAAGATTTTAAGTAAAACTGTTTCCTTTGGTAACATACCCAAAACTGCAGGTTTTACATTTTCAGTACTATGGTTTGGGCCAAAGGGGGAAAAAGAGAAAGAAAAAGGAAAAAAAGAGGGGGAAAAGCTGTTCTTGAGGAAGGGAGATAGAATCTAAGGAAAAGGGGGAACACTTTGCACAAGATACATACAGGAATGAGGGCAAGGAGGAAACATAAGGAGGCATATTTAACATTCTCTCCTTACTTTTTTCTTTCCTGAGGAATTTCCCCTTGTCAAAATGCACCGGGTTTTTTTGCCCTCAGATGACCTGAAAGGGATTCTCTGGGGGTAACCAGGTTAGGATTTGTGTTATTCCTTATTATAGGACGATTGATAGTTGGGGAAGGTCAAACCGCATGTGGCCATCACACATTATAGCAGACACAGGGGATGAAATGGAATGGTTTTCATTTCAACCAACTAGCAGGTCCTTAGAGGATGTGTTACCTTTTCTTGCTTCATTTTCTTCCCAGTTGCAGCCGCACATGAAATCATTCTATTCCTGAAAACCAGGCTCGCTCCTATCTCAGGGCCTTTGTGAATGCTATTTTCTCTGCCCAGAATGCTCTACCCGAATCTTCACCACCCTTTTTCAGGGAATCCTCCTCTGACCCTCCAGATGAGGTTAGCTTCTTGTGTTCTCTTTCTGCCTATCTGTTTACATATTCCATAATCATCTGTAAATTCTCTGAGGGCTGGTCGATCATAACCCCAGGACCTAGCATACTGTGGGTGCTTAATTTAAAAATATCAACCAGGTTTTTTTCATGAATAAATGACTCATTCACAATGTAGCATAAACCAATTTTTTTTGTTTCTTTGTTTATTGGGTTTTTTTTTTAAGAAAATTGCTAAATTTTTAGTGACTTTGCTTTTGTTTTCTTTCTCCTTGTTTTTTTTTTTAATTTTGCTTTATAACAAATTTAATCAGTTATACATATACATATGTTCCCATATCCCCTCCCTTTTGCGTCTCCCTCCCACCCTCCCTATCCCACCCCTCCAGACGGTCACAAAGCACAGAGCTGATCTCCCTGTGCTATGCGGCTGCTTCCCACTAGCTATCTACCTTACGTTTGGTAGTGTATATATGTCCATGCCGCTCTTTCACTTTGTCACAGCTTACCCTTCCCCCTCCCCATATCCTCAAGTCCATTCTCTAGTAGGTCTGTGTCTTTATTCCTGTCTTACCCCTATGTTCTTCATGACATTTTTTTTCTTAAATTCCATATATGTGTGTCAGCATACAGTATTTGTCTTTCTCTTTCTGACTTACTTCACTCTGTATGACAGACTCTAGGTCCATCCACCTCATTTCAAATAGCTCAATTTCATTTCTTTTTATGGCTGAGTAATATTCCATTGTATATATGTGCCACATCTTCTTTACCCATTCATCCGAAGATGGACAATTAGGTTGTTTCCATCTCTGGGCTATTGTAAATAGGGCTGCTATGAACATTTTGGTACATGTCTCTTTTTGAATTATGGTTTTCTCAGGGTATATGCCCAGTAGTGGGATTGCTGGGTCATATGGTAGTTCTATTTGTAGTGTTTTAAGGAACCTCCATACCGTTCTCCATAGTGGCTGTACCAATTCACATTCCCACCAGCAGTGCAAGAGTGTTCCCTTTTTTCCACACCCTCTCCAGCATTTATTGTTTCTAGATTTTTTGATGATGGCCATTCTGACTGGTGTGAGATGATATCTCATTGTAGTTTTGATTTGCATTTCTCTAATGAGTAAAGATGTTGAGCATCCTTTCATGTGTTTGTTGGCAGTCTGTATATCTTCTGTGGACAAATGTCTATTTAGGTCTTCTGCCCATTTTTGGATTGGGCTGTTTGTTTTTTTGTTATTGAGCTGCATGAGCTGCTTATAAATTTTGGAGATTAATCCTTTGTCAGTTGCTTCATTTGTAAATATTTTCTCCCATTCTGAGGGTTGTCTTTTGGTCTTGTTTATGGTTTCCTTTGCTGTGCAAAAGCTTTGAAGTTTCATTAGGTCCCATGTGTTTATTTTTGTCTTTATTTCCATTTCTCTAGGAGGTGGGTCAAAAAGGATCTTGCTGTGATTTATGTCATAGAGTGTTCTGCCTATGTTTTCCTCTAAGAGTTTGATAGTGTCTGGCCTTACATTTAGGTCTTTAATCCATTTTGAGCTTATTTTTGTGTATGGTGTTAGGGAGTGATCTAATCTCATACTTTTACATGTCCCTATCCAGTTTTCCCAGCACCACTTATTGAAGAGACTGTCCTTTCTCCACTGTACATTCCTGCCTCCTTTATCAAAGATAAGGTGACCATATGTGCGTGGGTTTATCTCTGGGCTTTCTATCCTGTTCCATTGATCTATCTTTCTGTTTTTGTGCCAGTACCATAATGTCTTGATTACTGTAGCTTTGTAGTATAGTCTGAAGTCAGGGAGCCTGATTCCTCCAGCTCCATTTTCCGTTCTCAAGATTGCTTTGGCTATTCGGGGTCTTTTGTGTTTCCATACAAATTGTGAAATTTTTTGCTCTAGTTCTGTGAAAAATGCCAGTGATAGTTTGATAGGGATTGCATTGAATCTGTAGATTGCTTTGGGTAATAGAGTCATTTTCACAATGTTGATTCTTCCAATCCAAGAACATGGTACATCTCTCCATCTATTTGTATCATCTTTAATTTCTTTCATCAGTGTCTTATAATTTTCTGCATACAGGTCTTTTGTCTCCTTAGGTAGGTTTATTCCTAGATATTTTATTCTTTTTGTTGCAATGGTAAATGGGAGTGTTTCCTTGATTTCACTTTCAGATTTTTCATCATTAGTATATAGGAATGCCAGAGATTTCTGTGCATTAATTTTGTATCCTGCAACTTTACCAAATTCATTTATTAGCTCTAGTAGTTTTCTGGTAGCATCTTTAGGATTCTCTATGTATAGTATCATGTCATCTGCAAACAGTGACAGCTTTACTTCTTCTTTTCCGATTTGGATTCCTTTTATTTCCTTTTCTTCTCTGTTTGCTGTGGCTAAAACTTCCAAAACTATGTTGAATAAGAGTGGTGAGAGTGGGCAACCTTGTCTTGTTCCTGATCTTAGTGGAAATGTTTTCAGTTTTTCATCATTGAGGATGATGCTGGCTGTGGGTTTGTCATATATGGCCTTTTTTATGTTGAGGAAAGTTCCCTCTATGCCTACTTTCTGCAGGGTTTTTATCATAAATGGGTGTTGAATTTTGTCGAAAGCTTTCTCTGCATCTATTGAGATAATCATATGGTTTTTCTCCTTCAATTTGTTAATATGGTGTATCACGTTGATTGATTTGCGTATATTGAAGAATCCTTGCATTCCTGGAATAAACCCCACTTGATCATGGTGTATGATCCTTTTAATGTGCTGTTGGATTCTGTTTACTAGTATTTTGTTGAGGATTTTTGCATCTATGTTCATCAGTGATATTGGCCTGTAGTTTTCTTTCTTTGTGGCATCCTTGTCTGGTTTTGGTATCAAGGTGATGGTGGCCTCGTAGAATGAGTTTGGGAGTGTTCCTCCCTCTGCTATATTTTGGAAGAGTTTGAGAAGGATAGGTGTTAGCTCTTCTCTAAATGCTTGATAGAATTCGCCTGTGAAGCCATCTGGTCCTGGGCTTTTGTTTGTTGGAAGATTTTTTATCACAGTTTCAACTTCAGTGCTAGTGATTGGTCTGTTCATATTTTCTATTTCTTCCTGATTCAGTCTTGACAGGTTGTGCATTTCTAAGAATTTGTCCATTTCTTCCAGGTTGTCCATTTTATTCGCATAGAGTTGCTTATAGTAATCTCTCATGATCTTTTGTATTTCTGCAGTGTCAGTTGTTACTTCTCCTTTTTCATTTCTAATTCTATTGAGTCTTCTCCCTTTTTTTCTTGATGAGTCTGGCCAATGGTTTATCAATTTTGTTTATCTTCTCAAAGAACCAGCTTTTAGTTTTATTGATCTTTGCTATCGTTTCCTTCATTTCTTTTTCATTTATTTCTGATCTGATTTTTATGATTTCTTTCCTTCTGCTAACTTTGGGATGTTTTTGTTCTTCTTTCTCTAATTGCTTTAGGTGCAAGGTCAGGTTGTTTATTCGAGATGTTTCCTGTTTCTTAAGGTGGGATTGTATTGCTATAAACTTCCCTCTTAGAACTGCTTTTGCTGCATCCCATAGGTTTTGGGTCGTCGTGTCTCCATTGTCATTTGTTTCTAGGTATTTTTTAATTTCCTCTTTGATTTCTTCAGTGATCACTTTGTTATTAAGTAGTGTATTGTTTAGCCTCCATGTGTTTGTATTTTTTACAGATCTTTTCCTGTAATTGATATCTAGTCTCATAGCATTGTGGTCGGAAGAGGTACTTGATACAATTTCAATTTTCTTAAATTTACCAAGGCTTGATTTGTGACCCAAGATATGATCTATCCTGGAGAATGTTCCATGAGCACTTGAGAAAAATGTGTATTCTGTTGTTTTTGGATGGAATGTCCTATAAATATCAATTAAGTCCATCTTGTTTAATGTATCATTTAAAGCTTGTGTTTCCTTATTTATTTTCATTTTGGATGATCTGTCCATTGGTGAAAGTGGGGTGTTAAAGTCCCCTACTATGATTGTGTTACTGTCGATTTCTCCTTTTATGGCTGTTAGTATTTGCCTTATGTATTGGCGTGCTCCTATGTTTGGTGCATAAATATTTACAATTGTTATATCTTCTTCTTGGATCGACCCCTTGATCATTATGTAGTGTCCTTCTTTGTCTCTTCTAGTAGTCTTTATTTTAAAGTGTATTTTGCCTGATAGGAGAATTGCTACTCCAGCTTTCTTTTGGTTTCCATTTGCATGGAATATCTTTTTCCATCCCCTTACTTTCAGTCTGTATGTGTCTCTAGGTCTGAAGTGGGTCTCTTGTACACAGCATATATATGGGTCTTGTTTTTGTATCCATTCAGCCAATCTGTGTCTTTTGGTGGGAGCATTTAGTCCATTTACATTTAAGGTAATTATCGATATGTATGTTCCTATTCCCATTTTCTGAATTGTTTTGGGTTCATTATTGTAGGTCTTTTCCTTCTGTTGTGTTTCTTGCCTAGAGAAGTTCCTTTAGCATTTGTTGTAAAGCTGGTTTGGTGGTGCTGAACTCTCTCAGCTTTTGCTTGTCTGTAAACATTTTAATTTCTCCATCAAATCTGAATGAGATCCTTGCTGGGTAGAGTAGTCTTGGTTGCAGGTTTTTCTCCTTCATCACTTTAATTATGTCCTGCCACTCCCTTCTGGCTTGTAGAGTTTCTGCTGAGAGATCAGCTATTATCCTGATGGGGATTCCCTTGTGTGTTATTTGTTGTTTTTCCCTTGCTGCTTTTAATATGATTTCTTTGTGTTTAATTTTTGACAGTTTGATTAATATGTGTCTTGGCGTATTTCTCCTTGGATTTATTCTGTATGGGACTCTCTGTGCCTCCTGGACTTGATTAACTATTTCCTTTCCCATATTAGGGAAGTTTTCAACTATAATCTCTTCAAATATTTTCTCAGTCCCTTTCTTTTTCTCTTCTTCTTCTGGAACCCCTATAATTCGAATGTTGGTGCGCTTAATGTTGTCCCAGAGGTCTCTGAGACTGTCCTCTGTTCTTTTCATTCTTTTTTCTTTATTTTGTTCTGCAGCAGTTATTTCCACTATTTTATCTTCCACCCCACTTATCCGTTCTTCTGCCTCAGTTATTCTGCTATTGATCCCATCTAGAGTATTTTTTATTTCATTTATTGTGTTTTTCATCGATGCTTGATTCATCTTTAGTTCTTCTAGGTCCTTGTTAACTGTTTCTTGCATTTTGTCTATTCTATTTCCAAGATTTTGGATCTGGGAAATAGAATCTTGGATCATCTTTACCATCATTATTCTGAATTCTTTTTCAGGTAGACTGCCTATTACCTCTTCATTTGTTAGGTCTGGTGGGTTTTTATCTTGCTCCTTCTCCTGCTGTGTGTTTTTCTGTCTTCTCATTTTGCTTATGTTACTGTGTTTGGGGTCTCCTTTTTGCAGGCTGCAGGTTCGTAGTTCCCATTGTTTTTGGTGTCTGTCCCCAGTGGCTAAGGTTGGTTTAGTGGGTTGTGTAGGCTTCCTGGTGGAGGGGACTAGTGCCTGTGTTCTGGTGGATGAGGCTGGATCTTGTCTTTCTGGTGGGCAGGTCCACGTCTGGTGGTGTGTTTTGGGGTGTCTGCGGACTTTTTATGATTTTAGGCCACCTCTCTGCTAATGGGTGGCATTGTGTTCCTGTCTTGCTAGTTGTTTGGCATAGGGTGTCCAGCACTGTAGCTTGCTAGTCGTTGAGTGAAGCTGGGTGCTGGTGTTGAGATGGAGATCTCTGGAAGATTTTCGCCGTTTGATATTATGTGGAGCTGGGAGGTCTCTTGTGGACCAGTGTCCTGAAGTTGGCTCTCCCACCTCAGAGGCACAGCACTGGCTCCTGGCTCCTCAATTTGGGATGATGTGTTGTCTATTCATGTATTCCACAGATGCAGGGTACATCAAGTTGATTGTGGAGCTTTAATCCGCTGCTTCTGAGGCTGCTGCGAGAGGTTTCCCTTTCTCTTCTTTGTTCTCACAGCTCCTGGGTCTCAGCTTTGGATTTGGCCCCGCCTCTGCGTGTAGGTCGCCGGAGGGCGTCTGTTCTTCGCTCACACAGGACAGGGTTAAAGGAGCAACCTCTTCGGGGACTCTGGCTCACTCAGGCCGGGCGGGAGGGAGGGGCACGGAGTGCGGGGCGAGCCTGCAGCGGCAGAGGCCGGCGTGACGTTGCACCAGCCCGAAGCGCGCCGTGCGTTCTCCCAAGGAAGCCGCCCCTGGATCCCGGGACCCCGGCAGTGGCGGGCTGCACAGGCTCCCGGAAGGGCGGTGTGGACAGTGACCTGCGCTCGCACACAGGCTTCTTGGCGGCGGCAGCAGCAGCCCCAGCGTCCCTCGCCCGTCACTGGGCTCCGCGCTTTCAGCCGCGACTCGCGCCCGTCTGTGGAGCCCCTTTAAGCAGCGCTCTTAATCCCCTCTCCTCGCGCACCAGGAAACCAAGAGGGAAGAAGAAGTCTCTTGCCTCTTCGGCAGCTCCAGAGTTTTCCCGGACTCCCTTCCGGCTAGCTGTGG
This sequence comes from Hyperoodon ampullatus, assembly GCF_949752795.1. Taxonomy (NCBI): domain Eukaryota; kingdom Metazoa; phylum Chordata; class Mammalia; order Artiodactyla; family Ziphiidae; genus Hyperoodon; species Hyperoodon ampullatus. The sequence continues at coordinate 148,738,639 of NC_136917.1, forward strand.
CACATTAGCCCCCTTCAGGCTGAGTTCTCGCCGCCAGCCCCAGTCCTCTCCCTGCGCTCTGACCGAAGCCCGAGCCTCAGCTTCCAGCGCCTCCCGCCCCGGCGGGCGAGCAGACAAGCCTCTCGGGCTGGTGAGTGCCGCTCGACACCGATCCTCTGTGCGGGAATCTCCCCGCTTTGCCCTACCCAGGTATGTGGGGAGTTTCTTGCCTTTTGGGAGGTCTGGGGTCTTCTGCCAGCGTTCAGTAGGTGTTCTGTAGGAGTTGTTCCACGTGTAGCTGTATTTCTGGTGTATCCGTGGGGAGGAAGGTGATCTCCGCGTCTTACTCTTCCGCCATCTTACCCGGAAGCTGGGTTTTTTTTAAATATCAGTTTTATTTTTTCCGCATTGATGCAGAACGTAGCTTACTGTAACATCAAGTCTTAGGGGCAAAAAAGAAAATCAGAAAGCAAAACCAATCCCAAACAAAGATAACACACAACCATGACATAATTTGGCAACAGTCTAGGCTTAGAAATTTAAGAAGCTTGGAAGAGGAATAAAATATTCAACTTTTGTTCGTTCTGTCCTTGGACTTAAAAGATTATTTGGTATAAAAACGTTTTGTTTGTAAGTTGATGGTTGTATTATTTAAGGGTACAGGGAGACTCAAAGGGGAGCCTAGCTCATTGAGAGAGATGCATTACTGATAAAGGCAGAAGAGCTCGTGTACACTTGGCAAGACTAAGGGGTTTTTGTCGGAAATCTGTCTGTGGTTATATGATGGCTAATGGCACATGCTTATTACCTTCACTCATAAAGGTAGAGGCAGTGCTTTTATGGTCTCATCTACTCTGTACAACTCATATATTGTAGACATTAGCAGAATGACAGAGGAGCTCCGAGTTGATGAAGCCTCCTACTGAGCCATGACTGCACCAGATCTGCACCTGCACCCATGCCCAACAAAGCTTCCAGAAAGTACACTGGTGTTTAAAAGGCACTAAGGAAAGAGAACCTTTCCTCACCATTTCCCTCCTCTTTAAGGAACTGAGCTCTTGCAAAATACAAGGGGACGGGTAACAGGTAAAGAACAGATCTATGTTCTTATCCTGTTCTTTTATGGTATTGTTTCTAGAAGACTTGGTAAACTGTCTTTCCTATGTTTTTTTAGAGAAATGAGCATACTATAGATATGCACCTATTAAAAATTAAAATGTTTATGAGTGTTTTTTTGGCATGAGGGCTTTTAAAAGATTACAGAATATATGCTTAAATGCTTGACTCCAGAGGTTTTAATACAGAAGGGTTTAATAAAAAAAAATAAATAAGTATACTAAATTAATGATCTGAGTGTGAACAATATCAAGGACTAGAAATTACCAAGAGGAGCTAGATACTTTTGTGGGGGAAAAAGAATCTGAATGTATGTGGAACATTAAGAAAAAGGAATTATTTTAATCAAGATGGTTAATTTCAAATCTTTCATTCTGAGCCATGTGGGTGCAATTTATAATTGTCTAGTTTCACAGTATATATATTTGCCAGTTTGTGGCCTGTGTAACTTTGGCTTTGGGCATCTGAGGAAACGAAGGAAGAAACTCCTTTCTTCCTTCCTTATTACTTCATCCTCTGCTAGCCTTCTCCTTTGTAAATGACTACATCTACCAACATCTATCATTAAAATCTGTGCCAAAGATATGATTAATTCCACCCATGACTGATGAATGTTTTCTGGTTGTATTTCTCAAGGCAAATGTCCCTAATAATACCACATATTAAAAGCCATATAAATACATAGATGGAGAAACAAAAACAGACACAGGCTATGTAAGCAATAAAGAGTTTGTGCAGAACTAGAAACAAAATAGAAGTTCACCTCTGTCAGAGGTATGGGTTTAATTTCTCTTGCTGAGGCTCAGGTTTCCCTTTGGTGGGTCTTTAATGGTTCACCTAAGTTCCAGTGGAGGGGTATCTTTCTTCTTTGTTAAGCAAACATGCCCAGGTAGAGCTGCTTCTCTTTCCGATGGTAGCTGCTGAGTTCTGACTGCATTAGCTGAAGGTACCGCCGGACACTGGCATCTTTTGGCTGCCTATTGACAGCAGCCATGAGGTAGTGCCGAGCCTGGTCATAGTCCTGCAGGTGGAAAGAGGTCACCCCAGCCCGATACAGGGCCTTGGCATTATCAGGCTCTCGTTCCAGGACCTTCTGACTGTATTCTTTCACCCGTTCATAGTTTACTGGCTCCATCTGAAGAAGACAGGCAGCTAAGTTGTTGTAGCAGTCTGTCTGGGTGGTGTGCAGTACGTTTTCCTGTTCAGGTGTGAGGGCCGGGCCCTGAGGTCCCAGATTAGGTATCGGGGAGGGCAGACTTGGATCCAGACCCGCAGCTGCTTCAGAGCTTGATGGTACCCACGCACAGCATCTCGGCACTTCCCTTCCCGGTAACACTGGTTCCCTTCCTCCTTGTACAGCTGGGCCTCCTGCAGATGCTTCTCCATAACTTTGTCACCCAGTGCTCTTGAGGAAGTGGGAAGTGAAAGAGCAACCAGAGCTCTGGGGATAGGAGCGAAATAACCAATTTTGTTAGCCCACTTAAACAGGCAGGAAATTCTCCTTCTCCAGGAGGCCTCTCAGGGAATGAGGTTTCCTTGATTCTACTACAGCCCCTTCCTTTCTTCTCTGCAGTTACTTTTCAATCTCTAGACGTGCAGGGGATTGATCAGGGAGAGGACGTGGGAGGAGTAAAGCCAGAAATTAATTGATTTCCTAAAGTGGCGACTCCAGTGTGAGGAGACTCCATGAAAAAGTGAAGGCAGTACTACAAAATTCAACCAATGTTTGGTTTTTTGGGGTTTTTTTAACATCTTTATTGGAGTATAATTGCTTTACAATGGTGTGTTAGTTTCTGCTTTATAACAAAGTGAATCAGTTATACATATACATATGTCCCCATCTCTCTTCCCTCTTGCATCTCCCTCCCACCCTCCCTATCCCACCCCTCTAGGTGGTCACAAAGCACAGAGCTGATCTTCCTGTGCTATGTGGCTGCTTCCCACTAGCTATCTATTTTACATTTGGTAGTGTATATATGCCCATGCCACTCTCTCACTTTGTCCCAGCTTACCCTTCCCCCTCCCCATATCCTCAAGTCCATTCTCTAGTAGGTCTGTGTCTTTATTCCCATCTTGCCCCTAGGCTCTTCATGACCTCTTTTTTTTTTCTTAGATTCCATATATATGTGTTAGCATACAGTATTTGTTTTTCTCTTTCTGACTTATTTCACTCTGTATGACAAACTCTAGGTCCATCCACCTCATTACAAATAACTCAATTTTGTTTCTTTTTATGGCTGAGTAATATTCCATTGTATGTATAACCAATGTCTTTTAAAAATAGAAAATACCAACCAGTTGTCTGACTGAACCTGCATACACTTGCCTTCTATTTCTCATTGTACTCCTTTCCTAATAACTTTTTCTTCTTTGTTTTTGTTTCACCTTATATTTCTCTTTTTTTCTATTATGCTTTCTTCCCACTCTATTTTGAGGCCCCACCTAAAGCAAGCGTTTGTAGAAAACATACTCATAACTATAGAATGTTAATTTTGGAGGGTGCTTCAGAGATTATTTAATTCAGTCCCTCCAATTGTATAATCATGCTCAGTTGTTCAAGGTCACACAGGTAGTTGGGAGCAGAGTTTAGATTAGACCCTTGAAATTCTGACTCTACTTTTAGTCTTCCTTCGGTTATTGTCACACTATATGAAGCATTAGAGGAGATATGACATTTATTTATTCATTTATTCCCCCAACAACCCTGTAGGTTAAGTACTATTATCCCTATATTACAGATGAGGAAACTGTGGCAGAGAAATATGAAGTAACTTGTTCAATGTCTTTTGCTAATAAATGAAAAGCTTAGATTTGAACCTGGGCAGCTTACCCCAAAGCCAACACTCTGTGGAACACCTTGGATAAAGGTTCCTGCCCAAGAACAAAGAATTAAGGTTTTTTCTCTACAGATTAAATGTTTGAGTGTCTGGAATGGTTAATAATAAACTTAGCAAGATTTAAAGCTTATATTTCAGGATAGTCATTAATCAATCTGGAGACTAAATTCTGCCCCAGGCACTTTATTCAGTTTGACTTTTTATTTATTTAGAATCAATTTTACTTATTTGTTTATTTTTGGTTGTGTTGGGTCTTCGTTGTTGCATGCGGGCTTTCTCTAGTTGTGGTGAGCGGGGGCTGCTCTTCATTGCGGTGTGTGGGCTTCTCATTGCGGTGGCTTCTCTTGTTGCAGAGCATGGGCTCTAGGCGTGCAGGCTTCAGTAGTTTTGGCACGTGGGCTCAGTAGTTTTGGCTCGCAGGCTCTAGAGCTCAGGCTCAGTAGTTGTGGCGCACGGGCTTAGTTGCTCCGCAGGATGTGAGATCTTCCCGGACCAGGGCTCAAACCCGTGTCCCCTGCGTTGGCAGGTGGATTCTTAACCACTGTGACACTGGGAAGTCCCAGTTTGACTTTTCAAATTGAAATATAGTTGACAAACAATGTATCAGTTTCAGGTGTACAACAGAGTGATTTATATACATTGTGAATTGATCACCATGATAAGTCTACTAACTCTCTGTCACCACACAAAGTTAATGTGATGTTTTTGACTGTATTCCCTATGCTGTACATTACATCTCTGTTAACTTATTTATTTTATAACTGGAAGTTTGTACCTCTTAATCCCCTCATGGATTTGCCCAACACCCCACTCACTCCCCTCTGGTGAACACCAGTTTGTTCTCTGTATCTAGAGTCTTTCTTTGCTTTGTTTTGTATGTTTCTTTTGCTTTTTAGATTCCACATATAAGTGAAAACATACAGTGTTTGTTTTTCTCTGTCTGACTTATTTCACTAAGTATAATAATACCATAGCAAAACCTCTATGTCCATCAATGTTGTCACAAATGGCAAGATTTGATTCTTTTTATGGCTGATTATTATTCTATCGTGTGTGTGTGTGTGTGTGTGTATATATATATATATATATATATATATATATATATATATATATATACCACATACCACATCTTTATCTATTCATCTATTGATGGATATTGCTTCCATATCTTGGCTATTGTAAATAATACCTCAACAAACATAAGGGTGCAGATATCTTTTCAAATTAGGGTTTTTGTTTTCTGATAAATACCCAGAACTGGAATTGCTGTATCATATGGTACTTCTATTTTTAATTTTTTGAGGAACTTCCATACTGTTTCCCACAGTTGCTGCACCAATTAACATCCCCACCAACAGTGCACAAGCTTCTCTTTTCTTTACATCCTTGCCAACACTTTTTTGTAGTCATTTTGATAATAGTCATTTTGACCGGCATAAGATGGTGTCTCATTGTGGTTTTGATTTGCATTTCCCTAATGATTAGGGATGTTGAATATTTTTTCATGTGCCTGCTGTCCATTTGTATGTCCTCCTTGGAAAAATGGCTGTTCAGGTCCTCTGCCCATTTTTAATCTGATTGTTTTTCCATATTGAGTTGTGTGAGTTCTTTGTATATGTTGGTTATTGGGTGTATCATTTGTAAATATCTTCTCCCATTCAGTAGATTGACTCTTCATTTTGTTGGTGGTTTCCACAACTGTACAAAGCTTTTTAGTTTGATGTAGTCCCATTTGTTTATTTTTGCTTTTGTTGCCCTTACCTAAGGAGACAGATCCAAAAAATTATTATTAAAACTGATGTCAGAGAGCATACTACCTATGTTTTCTTCTAGGAGTTTTATGGTTTCAGGTGTTACATTTAAGTCTTTAATCTATTTTGAGTTTATTTTTGTATATGGTGTAAGAAAGTGATCCACTCTCATTCTTTTGCATATAGCTGTCTAATTTTTCCAGCACAATTTATTAAAGAGACTGTCTTTTCCCCATTATTTATTCTTGCCTCCTTTGTCATAAATTATTTGAACATATTAGCATGGGTTTATTTCTGTACTCTCTATTCTGTTCCATTGATCTGTGTGTCTGTTTTTGTGCCAGTACCATACAATTTTGATTACTACAGCTTTGTTATATAGTTCAAAATCAGGGAGCATGATCCCTCTAGCTTTGTTCTTTTCTTAAGATTGCTTTGGCTATTTAGGGTCTTTTGTGGTTCCATGCAAATTTTAGGATTATTTGTTCTAGTTCTGTGAAAGATTCCATCTATATTTTGACAGGAATTGCATTGAATCTGTAGATTGCTTTGAGTAGTATGGACATTTTAACAATATTAATTCTTCCAGTGCATGAGCATGGTATATCTTTCTATTTATTTATGTTGTCTTCAATTTCTTTCATCAGTGTCTTATAGCTTTCAGTGTATAGGTCTTTCATATTCTTGGTTAGATTTATTCCCAGGTATTTGTTCTTTTTGATGCAATTGTAAATGGGATTGTTTTCTTAATTTCTCTTTCTGATACTTTGTTATTGGTATATAGACTTTGGGCTTTGTTCTTCTTTTTCCAGTTCTTTTCGGTGTGAGGTTAGATTGTTTATTTGAGATTTTTTCTTATTTTCTGAGGTATGCCTGTAGCAGTATAAACTGCCCCCTTAGAACTGCTTTTGCTGTGTCCTGTAGGTTTTGGAACATTGCATTTTCATTTTCCTTTGCCTCAAGGTATTTTTTTTTCTTCACAATCCATTGGTTGTTTAAAGGGATGTGGTTTAGCCTCCACGTGTTTGTGTTTTTTCCTTGTAATTACTTTCTAGTTTCATACCACTGTGGTAGGAAAAGATGCTTGATATGATTTCAACCTTCTTAAATTTATTGAGACTTGTTTTGTGGCCTAACATGTGATCTAAGCTGGAGAATGTACCATTTGCACTTGAAAATAATTTGTTTTCTGTTGTTTTTCAATGTAATGTTCTATTTATCTATTAAGTCCATTTGTCTAATGTGTCATTTAAGGCCAATGTTTCCTAATTGATTTTCTGTCTGGAGGATCTATCCATTGATGTAAGGGGGTATTAAAGTCTCCTACTATTATTGTCAATGTCTCCCTTTATATGTAATACTATTTGCTTTATTTATTTACATGCTCCTATATTGGTTGCATAGATATTTACAAGTGTTATATCTTCTTCTTAAGTTGATCCCTTTATGTAATGCCCTTCTTTGTCTCGTGTTATAGTCTTTGTTTTAAAGTCTATTTTGTCTGCTATAAGTATTGCTATCCTAGCTTTTCTTTTTATTTCCATGGAATATCTTTTTCCAACACTTCATTCTCGGTTTGTGTGTCTTTAGATCTGAAGTGAGTCTCTTGTAGGCAGCATATATATATAAGTTTTTTTTTAATTCATTCAGCCATCCTATGTGTTTCAATTGAAGCATTTAGTCCCGTTACATTTAAACTAATTATTGATACATATGTACTTATTGCTATTTTGATAATTTTTTCTGGTTATTTTTGCAGTTCTCTGTTCATTTCTTTTCTTGTTCTTTTTTCTTGTGATTTGATGACTTTCTTTAGTGCTATGTTTGTGTTCCTTTCTCTTTATTTTTGTATATCTGTTATAGGTTTTTGCTTTGTGGTTACCATGAGGTTCATTTATAACAATCTTTGTATATAGCAGTCTATTTTAAGTTGATGGTTGCTTAAGTTCACACACATTCTAAAAGTACTACATTTTTACTCCCTCCTACCACACGTATTATGTTTTTGGCATCATATTTTACATCTTTTTATTTTGTGTATTGCTTAACTAATTATTGTAGCTATAGATGATTTTTACTACTTTTGTCTTTTAACCCTCATACTAGCTTTATAGGTGGTTGATCCACTACTTTTAGTGTATGTTTGCCTTTACCAGTGAGATTTTTTTCCTTCACAATTTTCTTATTTCTAGTTATGACCTTTTCTTTTCCTTTTAAAGAAGTCCCTTTAACATTTCTTGTAAGGCCAGCTTACTGGTGATGAACTCCTTTAGCTTTTGCTTGTCTAGGAAACTCTATCTCTCCCTCAATTCTTAATGAGAACCTTACCAGGTAAAGTATTACTGGTTGTAAGTTTTTTGTTTTTGTTTTCTTTCAACACTTTTAGTATATAGTGTCAGTCCCTTCTGGCTTGTAAAGTTTTTGCTGAAAGATCATCTGATAGTCTTATGGGGGGGTGGTCCCTTGTACATAACTAGTTGTTTTCCTCTTGATGCTTTTAAGATTCTTTCTTTATCTTTAACATTTTGCATTTTAATTATAATGTTCCCTTGGTGTGGGTTACTTTGGGTTCATCTTCTTTGGGACTGTCTGTGTTCCTGGACTTGGATATTTGTTTTCTTCACCAGGTTAGGGAAGTTTTCAGGCATTATTTCTTCAAATAGGTTTTTCTGACCTTTTCTCTCTCTCTTCTTTTTCTGGAACTCCTAAAATGCAAATGTTAGTATGCTTGATGTTGTCTCAGAGATCCCTTAAACTATCCTCATTCTTTTTTATTCTTTTATCTTTTTATTGTTCTGATCAGGTGATTTCCACTACTCTGTCTTCTAGATTGTTGATCCATTCTTCTGCATCCTCTAATCTGCTGTTGATTCCCATTAGTGTATTTTTTATTTCAGTTATTATATTCTTCAGTTTTGACTGGTTCTTTTTTATAATTTCTGTCTCTTAGTTGAAGTTCTCACGGTGTTCATCCATTCTTCTCCCAAGTTTGGTGAGCATATTTATGACTGTTACTTTGAACTCTTTATTTGCTTTAATTGCTTATCTCCATTTCATTTTGTTCTTTTTGGGGGAGTGGGGGGTGTTCTTTTGTTTGGAAGGCATTCCTTTGTCTCCTCATTTTGCCTAACTCTCTGTGTTTGTTTCTATGTATTATGTATATCAGCTACATTTCCCAGCTTTGAAAGAGTGGCCATATGTAGAAGGTGTCCTGTGGTGCCCAGTGGCACAATCTCCACCTGGTCACCAGAGCTATATGCTCCAGGATACCCCATGTGTGGGCTGCACATGTCCTCCTGTTTGGGTGCTGCAGGTACACTGGTGGGTGAGGCTGGTCCCTGGCCAGGCTGGCTGAGAGGTTTGGCCACAACTGTTGTGGGCATATGGGCCTGGTCCACCAGAGCAGGAGCCACTTTGGAGGAATACCAGTGCTGGCAAGTGTTGCTGACCAGGTGGGGTGGAGTGAGAGCCTTTGGAGGGCAGACTGACTTTTTCAATTAGCTGCACAGCATGAGACACTTTTCTGAGATCCAGTCTGAAAGCTGCCTGTATCTATAAAAACCAATTTAGATCATCTTGATTTATAGAAAGTTTCTCAACTTCAACACTACTGTATTTGGGGTTGAATAATTCTTTATGGGCGGAGGGAGGGTGCTCACCTGTGCACTGTCAAATGTTTAACAGGATCCCTGGCCTCTACCCAATAGGTGCCAATAGTACCCCCTTCCCCAGTTGTGACAAACAAAAATATTTGCAAACATTGCCAAATGTTCCCTGGGAAAAAAATGCCCCCTGCTTATAGAGTAGGGGAACAAGCAATCCAGGTATCCAGGATTTAGGCCCACAACTGTATTCACTGGATCCAAGCATCAGTAAACTGTACCTCTGAATCTAGCCTCTTCACTATTTCTAAAGGCAGGCTCATGTCCACTGACATGGTTTGTTAAAGCCAAGCAGTTGAAACAATGGTAAACATATATTATGCATATACCATATAAACTTTATATTGTATAAGGTCTTTGAATACCATGCATCTGTTTTTGACTTCACTTGGTGTTTCACTAACTTTCTTTATTTCATTTTAACTGCCTTGTCAAAGGGTCCCTAGAAGGATAAGAACTTGGTTTACTATCACATTTTACAGTTAAAACTACATTAAAGTTATTTATAATTCTGTGACATTTAGAGATCACACTATTAAGTTACCTAAGACATATTTTTAAAGCTTAATAAGGTTGGAATCTTTTAACCAATCTTACTGTATTCAGTTTTTTGACTACTCCAGTGCAACTGTGTATTCAGTACATATAAAGACAAACAATACTTAAATGATCATTTTCTAAGTAATTCAGATTACCCAGTATTTATCCATTTTAAAAATGGTTAGAAGTACAGTAAGGTTAATCTCAAAACCATTTATAATGATAGGTCTCAGAATAAATTTACCAACTTGCCATGAGTTATCACTGGACTTTGCTTATTAATGAATGCATCAAGAATTTCTCCTTTAAATTTATATATTTATCTTTGAAAGTATGTTCCACAGGGTATCAATCCTCTCATTCCTTAGGGATACTAAACATGGCCCCATCAGACCTGCTGCCAATCTTGGTCACCACAAATAATTAACCCCATCATGAAGCATTTAAAATATGTAAAGGTTAAAAGGTCATAAAAATGAGACCATATGTCCAAACATACCACGTGTGCTTTGGCAAGGGAAATGTACATGTTAAGACAAATCTTAACAACCCTGCCAGAGAACTAGATCAAAACCAGAACAAAAAGATTCTTTTCATATAAGCTAAGTATTTCCCGAGTACTTACTTCCCGAGGGTAGCCGAGATGAAAGAAGCCCATCTACCCATATATCTGCCTGGCAAAGCCATCTTCCTTCATAATTGAAAAGATAAAAGGCCTAGAACTCTGTATTTGGGGAGGTGAACTGCCTTGGCCCAAATCCTGGCTTCACCACTTAACTCTGTCAACATCTTAACATGTTGGCAAGATACTTAACATCTCTGAGCCCAAATTTCCTTATCTATAAAATGGAAATGATTATATTTTTCTTCTAGAATGTTTTGAGGATTAAACAAGATAAAGTGAAAGCGTTTAGACTTTTTCCCGGCACATAATGAAGGTTGCTGTTCTTACTGAGAAAACAAAGGTACATCCATTCTCAGGAATGCTAACATTTTGGTGCCCACTCCTACTTATTTCAGATTATGCTCCAAGGAAACACGGGATATGAAAAGATGCATCCAGTCTTGCTAGGTGGCTTTTTCACCAAAGCCAGATCAAGAAAGAGCACATATAGCCAAAATCTAGTCATGCACAAGCCTTTGGGCTCCCGGTTGGGGGAAGGGGGCATCTGCACTAGTATGGGGTTTATCTCACTGATAGTAAATAGCTGAAGGAGACTTCTTGAAGATCAACACCAGAAAGAGCAGTTAAAAATGGAGATGTTCGAATGAGTAGGGAGTGGCTTCAAGCTATGCAGTACATGTATTCAATGACTCAGAGTAGCCTGTATCCCACTTATGTTAGTTGAATAAGTCAAACATAAGTCAAAACCTTGGAAGAAGTTAGTTTTAGATAGCCAGTATTTGGGCTTATCCATGTCACACTTTCCATCATTTAGAACCAGTTATCTAGTGCTTTTTATACTATTATTGGTCAAAACTGTTAAATTAAAAATTGTTAAAATAAAAATTCACTCTAATATTTAGCTAGGTAAATGAAAATTAATTTATGAAATCCTCAAGAAAAACATGTAGTTCCCCATGCATTTAATTTCTTTTAAATTTAAAAATAAATATATAGAAATATTCCAGGCATACAAAAATGTATAAAGGATAATACAGCAAACTTAGACTGAGGGTGCAAGCCATCAGGGGTCCCAGCTTTAATCTAGGGTCTCAGTTCCTTCTCCATATCTTGCTAGCCACCCATCCACCCCCCTTCATCCCCAAGCTTCAGGGCACAGAGGTCATCAAATGCCCTGAATGGCTGAAGATTTGGCATCAGTTTCCCACTCCGATTTCTTTGTGAAATTAAATGAGCCATAAATTTAAAAGACGTGTGAAATATTTCATTCAGCACTCTACATGCTTTTAGTGGGAAGTTTTTTCAGGATATCTAGCCCCTTTATTATTTTTTTAACCAAAATATACTCACTGTTATGAGTTTAAAAATTTTTTAATTTCATTTTATTTATATGTTTGTGTCTGTCTGCATTAAGATATGAATGCAAATAAAGATAAAATGACCATGAGCTGAATTGATATTCTTTAAATCATTGTAAAGATACAGTTTTCCAAGGTAGAGTGTAATTTTTCTATTTGAATGTATTTTTCTTTAACATCTTTATTGGAGTATAATTGCTTTACAATGGTGTGCTACTTTCTGCTTTGTAACAAAGTGAATCAGCTATATATATACATATATCCCCATATCTCCTCTCTCTTGTGTCTCCCTCCCACCCTCCTGATCCCACCCCTCTAGGTGTTCACAAAGCACTGAGCTGATCTCCGTGTGTTATGGGGCTGCTTCCCATTAGCTATATATTTTACATTTGGTAGTATATGTAAGTCCATGCCGCTCTCTCACTTCGTCCCAGCGTAACCTTCCCCATCCCCATGTCCTCAAATCCATTCTCTACGTCTGTGTCTTTATTCCTGTCCTGCCTCTAGGTTCTTCACAACCTTTTTTTTTTTTTTTTTAGATTCCGTATATATGGGTTAGCATACGGTATTTGTTATTCCCTTTCTGACTTACTTCACTCTGTATGACAGTCTCTAAGTCCATCCACCTAACTACAAATAACCCAATTTCATTTCTTTTTATGGCTGAGTAATATTCCATTGTATATATGTGCCATATCCTCTTTATCCATTCATCTGTCAATGGACACTTAAGTTGCCCCCATGTCCCGGCTATTGTAAACAGTGCTGCAATGAACATTGTGGTACATGTCTCTTTTTGAATTATGGTTTTCTCAGGGTATATACCCAGTACTGGGAATGCTGGGTCTTATGGTAGTTCTATTTTTACTTTTTTAAGGAACCTCCATGCTCTTCTCCATAGTGGCTGTATCTATTTACAATCCCACCAACAGTGCAAGAGGGTTCCCTTTTCTCCACACCCTCTCCAGCATTTATAGTTTGTGGATTTTTTGATGATGGTCATTCTGACTGGTGTGAGGTGATACCTCATTGAAGTTTTGATTTCCATTTCTCTAATGATTAGTGATGTTGAGCATCCTTTAATGTGTTTCTGGCCATCTGTATATCTTCTTTGGAGAAACGTCTATTTAGGTCTTCTGCCCATTTTTGGACTTGGTTGTTTGTTTTTTTGATATTGAGCTGTAGGAGCTGCTTGTAATTTTGGAGATTAATCCTTTGTTGGTTGCTTCATTTGCAATTATTTTCTCCCATTCTGAGGGCTGTTTTTTCATCATGTTTATGGTTTCTTTTGCTGTGCAAAGGCTTTGAAGTTTCATTAGGTCCCATTTGTTTATTTTTGTTTTTATTTCCATTTCTCTAGGAGGTGGTTCAAAAAAGATCTTGCTGTAATTTATGTCATAGAGTGTTCTGCTGATGTTTTCCTCTAAGAGTTTAATAGTGTCTGGCCTTACATTTAGGTCTTTAATCCATTTGTAGTTTATTTTTGTATATGGTCTTAGGGAGTGTTCTAATTTCATTCCTTTACATGTAGCTGTCCAATTTTCCCAGCCCCTCTTATTGAAGAGTCTCTCTTTTCTCCATTGTATATTCTTGGCTCCTTGATCAAAGATAAGGTGACCATTTATGTGTGGGTTTATCTCTGGGCTTTCAATCCTGTTCCAATGAACTATTCTCTGTTTTTGTGTCAGTACCATACTGTCTTGATTACTGTAGCTTTGTAGTATAGTCTGAAGTCCAGGAGCCTTATTCTTCCAGCTCCAGTTTTCTTTCTCAAGATTGCTTTGGCTATTCGCGGTCTTTTGTGTTTCTATACAACTTATGAAATATTTTGTTCTAGTTCTGTGAAAAATGCCATTGATAGTTTGATAGGGATTGCATTGAATCTGTAGATTGCTTTGGGTAGTAGAGTCATTTTCACAATGTTGATTCTTCTAGTCCAAGAACATGGTATATCTCTCCATCTGTTTGTATCATCTTTAATTTCTTTCATGACTGTCTTACAGTTTCCTGCATATACGTCTTTTGTCTCTTTAGGTAGGTTTATTCCTAGGTATTTTATTCTTTTTGTTGCAATGGTAAATGGGAGTGTTTCCTTAATTTCTCTTTCAGATATTTCATCATTAGTGTATAGGATTGCAAGAGATTTCTGGGCATCAATTTTGTATCCTGCTATTTTACCAAATCCATTGATTAGCTCTAGTACTTTTCTGGTAGCATCTTTAGGATTCTCTATGTATAGTATCATGCCATCTGCAAACAGCTTTTTTTGTTTGCAGAACAGAAACTTCTTACTAACAGAAGTAAAGTGAAAGCTTTACTTCTTCTTTTCTGATTTGGATTTCTTTTATTTCTTTTTCTTCTCTGATTGCTGTGGCTAAAACTTCCAAAACTGTATTGAATAATACTGGTGAGAGTTACAACCTTGTCTTGTTCCTGATCTTACCGGAAATGGTTTCAGTTTTTCACCACTGAGAACGATGTTGGCTGTGGGTTTGTCATATATGACCTTTATTATGCTGAGGTAAGTTCCCTCTACACCTACTTTCTGGAGGGTTATTATCATAAATTGGTGTTGAATTTTGTCAAAAGCTCTTTCTGCATCTCTTGAGATGATCATATGGTTTTTCCCCTTCAAGTTGTTAATATGGTGTACCACATTGATTGATTTGCTTATATTGAAGAATTCTGGCATTCCTGCGAGAAACCCAACTTAATCATGGTGTATGATCCTTTTAATGTGCTTTTGGATTCTGTTTGCTAGTATTTTGTTGAGGATTTTTGCATCTATGTTCACCAGTGATATTGGCCTGTAGTTTTCTTTCTTTGTGACATCTTTGTCTGGTTTTCGTTTCTGTGTGATTGTGGTCTCGTAGAATGAGTTTGGAAGTGTCCTTCCCTCTGCTATATTTTGGAAGAGTTTGGTAAGGATAGGTGTTAGCTCTTCTCTAAATGTTTGATAGAATTCACCTGTGAAGCCGTCTGGTCCTGGGCTTTTGTTTGTTGGAAGATTTTTAATCACAGTCTCAATTTCAGTGCTTGTGATTGGGCTGTTTATATTTTCTATTTCTTCCTGGTTCAGTCTCAGAAGGTTGTGCTTTTCTAAGAATTTGTCTATTTCTTCTAGGTTGTCCATTTTATTGGCATATAGTTGCTTGTATTAATCTCTCATGATCCTTTGTATTTCTACAGTGTCAGTTGTTACTTCTTTTTCATTTCTAATCCTATTGATTTAGGTCTTCTCCCTTTTTTTCTTGATGAGTCTGGCTAATAGTTTATCTAATCTGTTTATCTTCTCAAAGAACCAGCTTTTAGTTTTATTGATCTTTGCTATCATTTCCTTCATTTCTTTTTCATTTATTTCTGATCTGATCTTTATGGTTTCTTTTCTTCTGCTAACTTTGGGGTTTTTTTTGTTTTTCTTTCTCTAATTGCTTTAGGTGTAAGGTTAGGTTGTTTGTTTCAGATGTTTCTTGTTTCTTGAGGTAGGATTGTATACCTATAAACTTCCCTCTTAGAACTGCTTTTGGTGCATCCCATAGGTTTGGGGGTGTCATGTTTTCACTGTCATTTGTTTCCTGGTATTTTTTAGTTTCCTATTTGATTTCTTCAGTGATCTCTTGGTTATTTAGTGGTGTATTGTTTACACTCCACGTGTTTGTATTTTTTACAGATTTTTTTCCTGTAATTGATATCTAGTCTCATAGCATTGTGGTCAGAAATGATACTTAATATGATTTCAATTTTCTTAGTTTATGAAGGCTTGATTTATGACCCAAGATATGATCTATCCTGGAGAATGTTCCATGAGCAAATGAGAAGAGAGGTATTCTGTTCTTTTTGGATGTAATGTCCTATAGATATCAGTTAAGTCCATCTTGTTTAATGTGTCATTTAAAGCTTGTGTTTCCTTATTTATTTTCATTTTGGATGATCTGTCCATTGGTGAAAGTGCGGTGTTAAAATCCCTTGCTATGTTTGTGTTATAGTCGATTTCCCTTTTTATGGCTGTTAGCATTTGCCTCATGTATTGAGGTGCTCCTATGTTGGGTGCATAAATATTTATAGTTATTATATCTTCTTCTCGGGTTGATCCCTTGATCATTATATAGTGTCCTTCTTTGTCTCTTGTAATAATCTTTATTTTAAAGTCTATTTTGTCTGATATGATGACTGCTACTCCAGCTTTCTTTTGATTTCCATTTGCATGGAATAATTTTTTCCATCCCATTACCTTCAGTCTGCATGTGTCACTAGGTCTGACGTGGGTCTCTTGTAGACAGTATATATATGGGTCTTAGTTTTTTATCCATTTTGCCAGTCTATATTTTTTTGGTGGGAGATTTAATCCATTTACTTTTAAGGTAATTATCGATATGTATGTTCCTATTACTATTTTCCTAATTGTTTGGGTTTTGTTATTGTAGCTCTTTTCCTTCTCTTGTGTTTCCTGCCTAGAGAAGTTCCTTTAGCATTTGTTGTAAAGCTGGTTTGGTAGTGCTGAATTCTCTTAGTTTTTGCTTGTCTGTAAAGGTTTTAATTTCTCTGTGGAATCCGAATGAGATCCTTGCTGGTTTGAGTAATCTTGGTTGTAGGTTTTTCTTTTTCATCACTTTAAATATGTCTTGCCACTCGCTTCTGGTGTGCAGAGTTTCTACTGTAAGATCAGCTGTTAACCTTATGGGGATTCCCTTCTGTGTTATTTGTTGTTTTTCCCTTGCTGCTTTTAATATTTTTTCATTGTATTTAATTTTTGATAATTTGATTAATATGTGTCTTGGTGTGTTTCTCCTTGGATTTATCCTGTATGGGACTCTCTGCCATTCCTGGACTTGATTGACTGTTTCCTTTCCCATATTAGGGAGTTTTTGACTATAATCTCTTCAAATATTTTCTCGGTCGCTTTCTTTTTCTCTTCTTTTCCTGGGACCCCTATAATTCGAATGTTGGTGCGTTTAACATTGTACCAGAAGTCTTTAATACTGTTCTCAAATCTCTTCATTCTTTTTTCTTTGTTCTGCTCTGAAGTAGTTATTTCCACTATTTTATCATCCAGGTTACTTATTTGTTCTTCTGCCTCAGTTATTCTGTATTGATTCCTTCTAGAGAATTTTATTGTTTTGTTCATCATTGTTTGTTTGATGTTTCATTCTTCTAGGTCCTTGTTAAAAGTTTCTTGTATATTCTCCAGTCTCTTTCCAAGATTTTGGATCATCTTTACTATCATTACTCTGAATTCTTTTTTTGTTTTTTGTTTTTTTTTGTGGTACGCGGGCCTCTCACTGCTGTGGCCTCTCCCGTTGCGGAGCACAGGCTCCGGATGCGCAGGCTCAGCAGCCATGGCTCACGGGCCCAGCCGCTCCGCGGCATATGGGATCCTCCCAGACCGGGGCACGAACCCGTATCCCCTGCATCGGCAGGCGGACTCTCAACCACTGCGCCACCAGGGAGGCCCCCCGATTACTCTGAATTCTTTTTCAGGTAGACTGCCTATTTCCTCTTCATTTGTTTGGTCTGGTGCGTTTTTACCTTGCTCCTTCATCTGCTATGTGTGTCTTTGTCTCCTCATTTTGCTTAACTTACTGTGTTTGGGGGCTCCTTTTCACAGGCTGTAGTTTTGGAGTTCCCGTTGTTTTTGTTGTCTGACTCCAATGGCTAAAGTTGATTCAGTGGGTTGTGTAGGCTTCCTGGTGGAAGGGACTGGTGCCTGTGTTCTGGTGGATGAGGCTCGATCTTGTCTTTCTGATGGGCAGGACCTAGTCTGGTGGTGTGTTTTGGAGTGTCTGTGACCTTATCATGATTTTAGGCAGCCTCTCTGCTAATGGGTGGGGTTGTGTTCCTGTCTTGCTAGTTGTTTGGTGTAGGGTGTCCAGCACTGTAGCTTGCTGTTTGTTGAGTGGAGCTGAGTCTTAGCCTTGAGACAGAGATCTCATGGAGAGCTTTCACCATTTGTTATTACATGGAGCTCGGAGGTCTCTGGAGGACCAATGTCCTGAACTCAGCTCTCCCACCTCAAAGGCACAGGCCTGACACCTGGCTGGAGCACCAAGACCGTGTCAGCCACAAGGCTCAGAAGAAATCAGAGAAAAAAAGAAAGAAAATAAAAGGTATAAAGTTATTAAAATAAAAAATTTGAAAAATTATTAAAAATAAAAAAAATTTAAAGTAATAAAAAAAAAGAAAGAAGAGAGCAACCAAACCAAAAAACAAATCCACCAATGTTAACAAGCGCTAAAAGCTATATTAAAAAACAAACAAACAAACAAACAAAAGGACAGACAGAACCCTAGGGCAAATGGTAAAAGCCAAGCTATACAGACAAAATCACACTAACAAGCATACACATACACACTCACAAAGATAGAAAAAGGTAAAAAAAAAATACGCATCTATATATACATATATATATTAAAAAAGGAAGAGAGCAACCAAATCCATAAACAAATCTACCAATGATAATAAACTCTAAATACTACACTAAGATAAACATAAAACCAGAAACAAATTTTATGCAGTAAGCAAACCCCAAGTCTACAGTTGCTCCCAAATTCCACCATCTCAATTTCTGGATGATTCCCTGTCTATTCAGGTATTCCACATATGCAGGGTACATTAAGTTGATTGTGGAGATTTAATCCACTGCTCCTGAGGCTGCTGGGAGAAATTTCCCTTTCTCTTCTTTGTTCGCACAGCTCCTAGGGTTCAGTTTTGGATTTGGCCCTGCCTCTGCCTGTTGGTCGCCTGAGGGCGTCTTTTGGGAAGTCTGAGGTCTTCTGCCAGCATTCAGTAAGTGTTCTGTAGGTGTTTTTCCACATGTAGATGTATTTCTGCTGTATTTGTGGGGAGGAAGGTGATCTCCATGTTTTACTCCTGCACCACCTTGAAGGTCTCGCCTTGAATGTATTTTTTAATAGTTCCAAAATAACAACTAAAAGGCAGTTAGTCATTTTGTTGTTACTCAGTGAATGTGAGCTGTAATCCAAGCTATCCTATTCCTTTCCAAAGGTCCTCTAGGATATTTTCCCAGTTTATAAATTCCCCATTCTAGGGTAAATTGTCCTTAGAGAATGGAATGTGCATGCTAACAAATCCACTTAGCCTTCTCCATCTCACCTAAAGTATGTTAATGAGGAAATTCATTCTCTCCCTCTCTCTTTGTGTGTGTATGTGTGTGTGAATGTGTGTGTGTGTTATCAAACCTTAGAATTCCAATACTTTCCTTAGCCAAGTGTGATGATTGTACAATAGGCAAGTGTGAACAGGTAGTTTTAGTTTCCCAGGGTTCAGACGAGCCCTGGTGTATCATCAGGTGGTAAATCTCACATTGCTAACTATCTTTGTTGAGAACAGTGACTTACACTCCTCTGTGTGTGCTTCTAGCCAGCTAAAGGCTGATACCTCCTGCCAAATTTCTTCTTGGAGTACCTGAACTCCAATTCTAACATCATTGCATCCCATTCAGAGCTACCTTGGCCCCTCTGCATGGGAAAGGGAGGAAGAAGGTGTTCTATTCAGTTTTAAGATGAGGAAACTGAGTCTCAAAGAGGTTGATTTTTATGAATTCAAATAGTAAATGGTGGAAACAAATTGATTCTAGAGCTCATGATGTTTCACTATACTGGAAATATAAAAATGCAGTTTTGTATAGAGCTGACAGCCAGTAATGCAGTAACTGAGCTTAAGGGTGTTTGAAGTAGTTGGGGTTTCACTGGCTGCTTGTGGGAGGCCTGATTTGTCTGAAACAGTGCCTGGTACATTGTAACTGTTATATAGGTGTCTTCCACTTGCCACCACCACAAGCCTGGCCTTTGAGCAGCTTAGGTGTCACAAGTACGTTGTAGCTATCATGTGTACACTACTCTTTCTTGAATCTAGACTTAAAAAGGGGGACAATTCTCTTAAAATATAAGCAATTTTAAGCTGATAAGAACTTCTGTAAACTGGAGTACTGTTTCTATGACACTCAGTGAGGCCACAATAATATCAAGAAACAAAACTATTTCTATGACCCCCATCTGTATAAAGGGAGATTAGATCTCTGTAACGCTGGTTAACCTTGTTGTTGATCTTTAGCCCTTGATGTGGGCTTCTTTACCTCTGCCTACATAAAGATATCAAGTTATCAGTAGCTTGTGGATTCAGACCAAGACACACTCATAGAGTCTACATCATTTGGATAAAGGCTTGACAGAAGCATCCCTCTGGAATATCTATTTGAAGGTATCTTTTTAGGGAAATAATAATATAAACAATGTCAAAGGAAAATCAGTTAAAGCATCCAAGGTGACACATCTTTAAATATCTTAATCTCCTCAAGTAACAATATCAATGATAATATACAATCATGAGAGCTGTTTCTTAAATCAGATCTACAAAGAATTTCTATCAGGAAATTCTTCCTATTAGGCTGACTCAACTTTCTTCCTATTTTCACCTTATTAAGATTGCAGAGGTTACCATCTCCAAAGTATTTTTTTCATAACCAACCCAAGATTTTTTAATACAATTTAAATTCTCTCTCTTACTATTTCTACTTTCCTCTTTTTTCTGAGGTAGTGGTTTTATAATGACCATTACAGATTTTTAAGTATTTTAAGAGCTACCATCTCAGGGATATGTGTCATAGAAAACTTGTGTTATCAATTAGATAGAGCATTTATAAAATTGGTGAATAAATTAAAAATTATTGTGATTCTCTAATGTAGAAGTTTATCTAAATGACTTCATATTTAGGAAATTCATGTTATTATAGTCTTAGAAAATTAGATGGCTATTTTCTTGGTAGTGCTGAATTTGAATGTTTGTGAATAAATCTGTTTTAAAAATGAGAATTTCAAGAGTCTCTGTAAAAATAAATATATAAGTATGTATATATGCATGCATACATACAACTACACATATTGTTTATTAGTTTAGGCCAGGTACAAAGAAACCACTAAAATATTTCCATAATATCTCTGCCATTTAGAGTTCAAAACAATATTTCTACAATACTGACCTCTATGCAGCTAGTGCTCTGCTGCCAGCACAGGTGAGCATGTTGTGTGAGTCCTGGCAAGCAGAATGCTATGGACACTTCTGAAAAACCACCTGGCCCACCACTTGCAAAGCAACTCATAGGTTACCAACAGCAGGAATCCCTAACTACCCTTAGTACAAAGGAAAGAAGTGGATCTAGGACCACCCATTAGAAGTTGGAACCAGTGAGAGTCTGTCCTGTCCTGAGGGAGCTGGAACTATAAGGAAACACCACTGTTGCAGGAAATTCCACTGAGGCAGGGGAGGAAGAATACCCTGGTTTCTCTTTCTTCCATTCTCCCAGTCTCCCATCACAGCCTGATATTAGCCAAACATAGCAGGAAGCTAGTTCCCATGGAAGCCTGAAAAAATATAGCTTGCCAGAATGCTCTCTCCCTTCCACTTCTCCCCCAGCTGGGGGAGGGCAGAGAAAGGGCAAGCAAGGGATCAGCACAATGGCCAACAAGCTTTGAGAAATGCTAGATTAAACAAAGAACACTGATTTCTTAACTATAGGATTTCTCATATCACTATGATTCTGCACAGGAAGGGTATAGTATGTGGTTGAAAATGGAACTCATGCCAGAGTATTGCACAGAACAAGGACTACCCTTTGAGAAACTCTATCTTCAGCTAGACTAACCCAGGAGAACAGTCTGATCTTGTGGAAATTGCTCTGAAATTGGTTGCAATAGTAAATGTTCTAATAGACACCATCTAGTCTCTTCTTGGGGAAAACAGTGAAGAAAATTCCAAGTATGAAAGTAGATAAGAGTATCCATGTGACTTTTTCTCTGCTTCCCATAGGCGTCATTCTAGAATTTGCTTTTTATTAATAATCCTTGCACCCAAGACCCTGGCATTCTGGCCTTTGAAGTCTCAAACTAGAGATTAAACTGTCAAAAAACATGACCCTCTTGAAGGACACCATTTGGGGGACATCTAGCTTCTTATGGGCTCTTTACACTTGTTTTCAGCTAATATAATTCAAGGTGGTTTACCAAAACTGATCCATCCACTGGACATTCAAAAGACTGGTGAAGGCCAGACATTCTCAAGTGGTAGAAGAGGCAATGAAAATAAAAGGGCTCGTGAAGCCTGATACTTTTCTGCGTGCTTCTCTTACCATAGACACTTAAGAAAACAAAAACAAAAATAAAAAGTAATTACTGAAAACTCTTACAGGAAAACATAGGCAGAACACTCTATGATATAAATCACAGCCAGATCCTTTTTGACCCATCTCCTAGAGAAATGGAAATAAAAACAAAAATAAACAAATGGGACTTAATGAAACTTAAAAGCTTTTGCACAGCAAAGGAAAACATAAACAAGACAAAAAGACAACCCTCAGAATGGGAGAAAATATTTGCAAATGAAGCAACTGGCAAAGGATTAATCTCCAAAATTTACAAGCAGCTCATGCAGCTCAATATCAAAAAAACAAAAACCCAATCCAAAAATGGGCAGAAGACCTAAACAGACATTTCTCCAAAGAAGTTATACAGATTGCCAACAAACACATGAAAGGATGCCCAACATCGCTAATCATTAGAGAAATGGAAATCAAAACTACAATGAGGTATCACCTCACACCAGTCAGAATGGCCATCATCAAAAAAATCTACAAACAATAAATGCTGGAGAGGGTGCTGAGAAAAGGGAACACTCTTGCACTGTTGGTGGGACTGTAAATTGATACAGCCACTATGGAGAACAGTATGGAGGTTCCCTAAAAAACTAAAAATAGAACTACCATATGACCCAGCAATCCCACTACTGGGCATATACCCTGAGAAAACCATAATTCAAAAAGAGTCATGTAGCAAGTGTTCATTGCAGCTCTTTTTACAATAGCCAGGACATGGAAGCAACCCAGTGTCCATCGACAGATGAATGGATAAAGAAGATGTGGCACATATATACAATGGAGTATTACTCAGCCATAAAAGGAAACAAAATTGAGTTATTTGTAGTGAGGTGGATGGACCTAGAGTCTGTCATACAGAGTGAAGTAAGTCAGAAAGAGAAAAACAAATACCATATGCTAACACATATATATGGAATCCAAAAAAAAATAAAAATGGTTCTGACGAACCTAGAAGCAGGACAGGAATAAAGACACAGACGTAGAGAATGAACTTGAGGACACAGGAAGGGGGAAGGATAAGCTGGGACGAAGTGAGAGAGTGGCATGGACATGTATACACTACCAAATGTAAAATAGCTAGCTAGTGGGAAGCAGCCACATAGCACAGGGAAGTCAGCTCAGTGCTTTGTGACCACCTAGAGAGGTGGGATAGGAAGGGTGGGAGGGAGATACAAGAGGGAGGAGATAAGGGGATATATGTATATGTATAACTGATTTGCTTTGTTATAAAGCAGAAACTAACACACCATTGTAAAGCAATTATACTCCAATAAGGATGCTAAAAGAAAACAAAGTAATTACTGAAAGCTATCATGGCACGATTTGCTGAGTCACTGAATTCAGATTTTTTTAAATAGACCTGTTTATTTCTAGAGGACTGTTGATTTTTAATAGAGATGTGACTATTTGAATCCAAGTGGGGTTTTTTGGTACATTTATATATCCTAATGCTAAGGCTGTGTCAGATTAACAGTTAGCTTTGTATCAGACACAAATAAATAGTAAGAAAAAAGACAAAGTTTAGGGGCACTCTTAGCTTTATCAGAGTTCTTTAGTTGAAGAATTCATGTGCTGAAGATATTGCAAAAGACTTTTTAACTTAGGATCAAGACAGATTTATTCCTGGCCCCTCTACTTAGTAGCTGTGTGACCTGGGCTGGTCACATATTTTTTCTGATCTCCAGTTCCCTCATCTGGAAAATTAGAATGAAAATGCATGTCCTGTATCCCTTAGGTCATCGTTGAGAGACAAAAGGAGATCATGTCTGGGAAAATACTTCTAAATTATCAACTGCTGTTCTGTGGAAGAAGGTGGCCAAAGAAGAATGTACACTTTCTCTGGAATTATGCCAGAGGCCTTAACATGCTAAATATCTAAAAATTGAACTCAGCCTTCTTCCTTTCCTGTCCTCGGAGACTTAAGTTTTCTACAAGTAACTCATCAAATTAGTGCTCCACTGGAAGTGCAATTTGATTTGAGTAATAGCATTGAGATGCCCCTTGGAGGCCAAAGGTGTTGCCTCTTTCACACTGCTGTGAACAACATTCATGTGGTCCTGAAAATTACTCCAATATCACAAGTCTCTAGACTCCAGGTTTTTTCTTCTGATTTACCTAGATATTACCTTCCCCATATCTCTGCTTTTGAATTATTCTCTCCTGCCCAAGCCACATTCTTGGCAGTAGACATCAAGTTAGTTGCTATTCCTTCATGTATGATGCTCCAAGCCCTCTGAGTACCAGCACTTCATTAAACAGAGCTACTCTGGTCTTAGTAAAATGACAATGGGTCACACCATAAAGATGGAATTTTTCCAGAGATCTGAATCATAACATCAGAATTGACTGCAGAAATCATCTTCCCGAATGGTTTATAAGATTTTTTAATAGGACATGCCTTTTATAAAATGAAATCATGGGTAGAGCACCATATAAAAATAGATTTAGTCAAAAATGCTTTGGCTGAAGAAGGAGGCAGAACCCTAACATATTACTCAGTCTTCTTGTTTCTTCGAAGATACTAAGGTTCCACTAAACCATTTGAAAACTACTTTGTATAGTCCAACCTCCTCTTCCCTCCAGTGTTTCACTCCCTCCTACAATATTCAACATTTTAGCACTTCCAATGATGTCTTTCCTCCCAAGGAAGGCCATCTTATTTTTGGACAGCTTTAGTTGTTGTTCAGAAATTTCATTTGTATGTTTTGTTGGTTTCCTTATAACTTCTATTTGTTGAACCTAGAACAAAACTAGATTGTGCTCTATTTAACATATTTGAGTCAATGATCCTATTCCTCTGAACACTTTTTTTTTTTACAAACTAATTATCTCTGATTTTTTTCAAATTTCTCATAATGAGAGAATATATGGTAGTAATCTCTTTATTCAAATCTGTTTCCTTTGGGTTTGCTTCAGTTTGTCAATGTCCGTTTTAATTTGTATGCCCAGGACTGTGAACAGTAATTCCTATCTTGATTGCAACCATCAACTCTTTCATTTTGAACATTCTGTTTCTGTTAATGTGGCCTATAATTGCATTTGATTTGGAAGAGACTCATGGAGCTTAGTCACCAAAACCCCAATAATCTTGAATAGACTACTACAGAGCAACATGTCTCATGTTTCAAACTTGTAAAAAAAGTGTTTTTATGGTTTCATGTGGTCGTTTTCCTTTGCTGTGGTTCATAAAGTCAGTCACATGATTTTGTTAGAAAGATTTCCAGGTCCTTGTCATTTATAGGATTTGGTAAATTTATGACTGTATATTTGTTCACATTTTATTCTGTCAGTCACACAGACACCATCTTCTTAGTAATGTCCTATAGATCTTTGTTGATATAAATTTTGTTGCAAAAAGATTTATTATTTCAGGTTCAAACTATATAATCATGGCTACCCATTTATGTCTAACATAAAGAACTTTCCTACTATAGAATTTTTAAGGTTTGGAGAGGGCCAACTATAAGCCTGAAAGAATAGGAAACCTGCTAAGCTGATTTGGTTATACTCCCATGGTTCTATGAGTATGTAATTTCAAAAATCTACCTCCAAACCAGGAGTTTTATCTACTGTTAAATAGATGAATTTTTAAGCACCAGAAGATCAGTTTGAATTTTTATTCTTCCCTAGGAATTTTCTCAACTCTGGGGGTTTCAACCAGATACTTTGCCTTCCTTGAACATACTTTCATGTGGTTTTATAATATTTATTCAACATTATTTTCCATTAGTTCTCTATTTTTAATTGTTGCTAACCATTTCAATGTGTAGCTAGTACATGGTGCAGAACTGAATTGTCCACGTTAATGTCTAAGGAGACCATGAACCATTTTGTTTGCTGCGTGGTCAGACCTGGTATTCATGGCAGGTTTTCTGAATATTTCTGATGAAGTCTTTAAGTACATGTAATTCTGAAAACACATTCCCATTCAGTAAGACTTATACAGGATGGTAAGCTCAACATGGCAAAATGTTTCTAAAAAATTCCATAAACATTAAGCATATTTATGTCATAGCATTAAATTTGGTCAGTTTGAAACTTACCGTATTGTAGTATAAGAGGCATTTTGTTTGCTTGTGTTTACTTTCCCAGGAGTCAATGCATTTTGGTTAACCACAATGGCATACTTAGTCAAGACATTTATGTCAACAAATCCTACTGCTTAACAAAGTCACATTCTTAGTTTCTAGGACAGCAGACTGGATTCTAAGTAATAAGGTGTTTACAAGGTGTGCTGTAAATCTGAGACTATAAACATGTCTACTTTCTGTTAAACCTGCTGCTGTGCATGAGGTACAATAAGCTCCCTTTTCAGCTTTATGGTGGCCAGTAAGTTAGCTTGCCAGTCTTGATTGCTGTTGATTCTACTGTTCCCAAAGTCTCCTGCCAAGCTCTTGACCTAAGTCACGCTCTCTGGTGATGTCATAATGCTGCTAAGAATTTGCTCATTCACTCTACCTGCAGAGATGCCCCAAGAGTCACATACCTTCCCTATTAGTCACACACTAGTTGGGGAATAACATCTTGAAAAAAACAAGGCCTCTCCTTCCCCTAATTTCAAATGTATCACATTTTTAGATCTTTCATAATGAGCTTATGGATATAGTTAGATGACTGTTACCTTTATAGAAATTATTTTTCATACGGCTTCTTCTCAAGAGTTATCAGAACTAATTTTGTTTTTTTGACAAAAACAAGATTTTCTCTGCATTCATAAGCAAAATCTATTTCAATTTGACACATATTTCTAAAACACAGAGCCTGGTATTTGAGATTATCACCATGGTTACTGATGCCAAACATCTGGGGGAAAGAGGGGAAACTGGTAGTAGATCTGAATGTTTAAATTACATGATGTCAAACATACCTCTTTGGAAAAATCTAATCAGTTTTAAGTTCTTCACTTTTCACCAAGTATTGGGTATTTCTATAGGTATACCTTGCATCTTGCCTTACTTTACACTTTAATTACCTCACCCAAAGTGTTCATAGAATAATGTTCCGGAGATCCTGTTAAACCAAATATAAAAACAAAACCAAACAAAGAACAAAAATTCTCTAAAATCCACTGGGTTTGAGCTCAGTCCAAAACAAAGATCTCATGTATTTGTACACTTTTTCTTTCTCGGATGAACACTATGAAGATAGCATCAGTGTTTTAACCAGGTATGAACAATGGCACAAATAAAAATGACTAAAAACCGCAAGTTAATTTCTCATGGACCGTAGACTTGGAGCTTACCTCTGTCTTTGATATGTCAGAATGTTTCCTCTGACACTTTACATTAAATAAAAGAGTGTTTTTTGGAGCATATTTTCTTCTACCTTCAGGAAGAACATCAGCAACTAAAATCTTTGACCAAAGATTTAGAGGCTATTTCTGGAAAGTTATTTCACTTATCTTGTCCACAATTATATACCTACACATTTGACACTCAATTTGACAATTAACATGAATTAGGCAAAAAACATTTCCTTAAGCAGTTTTTCAAACTTCAGAGATATATAGATATTTTGCAAAAGAAAAAAGTTCTTGTGGATCCCCCAACATTAAAATATTTTTATCATAATGTTAATTAAACCTGTTTGATTTTATATAATGAAACCTAAATAAATGTATGAGCAAAAATAAGCTCATGAAATCTATAAAATTCAATATTAACTTAATGTGAGTTATATGGTTTCTTTAGTGATACAAATTTACTATTTAACCTATGAATATGACAAACGTTTTAGTGACTTTATGTTTCATGATGACAAATCCATGTCTGCTTTTTCTTACCATTGTGTGATCTTAGGAAATATTTGAGGAGAAAATGAGATAATGGTTCTTATTAATATGGACAACTTTTAAAATATTGAGCAGACCAAAGATGTACAATACCTTTACAATGAAAACTATAGAATATTATTGAGAGAAGTTAAGAGGAGCTAAATAAATAAATAGAGGGACATACCAGTTCATGGATAAGAAGATTCAATATGTAAAGTTTATTACCCATAAACTAATCTATCAATTCAGTGTAATCCACTCAAAACCTAACAGGTGACTTCTCTGCAGAAATGGATAATTCTAAAATTCATATGTAAATGCAAAGGCTTATGAATGGACAAGTAAATCTTTAAGAACAATAAATTTTAAACCTAGAGGCCTTACTATCATATATTAAGACTCACTATAAACTACACTTATTATAAAAGTGTGGTGTTGATGAAATTATAGGCAACCTGAGAAATGGAACAGAACAGAGAGTCCATAAACAAAGAAATATATGTACATTCACCTGATTTATGGCAAAGGTGACACTGCAGTGAAGTGCAGAAAGTATGGCCCTTTCAATATGTAGTGCTGGGTCAATTACATATCCATACCAAAAAAAAAAATGTTTCTTGACCCCTACTTTACACCATACACAAAAATTAATTTCAGATTGAATGCAGATCAATGTGAAAGGTAAAACAAAAAGCCTTTTAAGTGAAAACAAAGACAATATCTTTGTTCCCTTGGAAGAGTCAAAGATTGCTTAAACAGGACATTAAAAGCACTAACCATTAAAAAAAAAGTATAATCAATAAATCTTTAATAAAATAAAAACAACATAATAAAAACATAGTGACTTCTGCTTCTGGAATAGATTGAGTAGCAGGGACAAGATTTATACTCCCAATTGAAATAACAAAAAAAAAAAAGAAAGAAAGAAAAGAAAAAAAACAGAAAACAGACAAAATATATGAAACTACCATTCTTGAGACACTAGAAATCAAGACACAAAGGGTAGTGATCCCTGAGAAATGGAGAGCAAATGAAGCAAGCCCTATTATTACCCTGGCTTACTCCCTTGAGAGAGTTTACAGTCTTCTGTTCAAGGTGGGGGAACCCAAGTGGAGCCCAGCAGACTCCCTGAGTTGAGGAGACAGACCTAAGTGTCCAGGAGGCCAAGGAAGTTAAAGTTAACAGGACAGAGTACTGAACAGGACAGAGCTGTACAGAGAAATACTTTTAGAGATAAGTATTTAACTGAGTACTGATTGGTGTATGAATATGAGGAAACCACCTGAATTCAGGAAGAAAGACTATTACAGGATACAGTGCTCAGCACTTACACAGGTCAGAAATAGTGCCTTTTTGCAGTAGCCAGACTGGTAAACCTGATGATTCACAAGACACGGGAAATAATTCAAAATGGAGTTGCTTCAGTAGAAGGAAAGAAATTTAAAATTAGCCTTAGATTAAATGCTACTCTGATTCCACCTAACAACTCTTAAACGCTAACTCAAAAGGATCAAACAGTTTCCAAGTAATTTAAATGCAAAGCTTAAGAATACAAAATATTCAGAACCCAAGAAGGTAAAATCACAATGCCAATTAAGTTGGCATATAATTAAAGATTACTAGGCATAGAAAGAAGCAGAAAAATACATCCCATAATGAGGACAAAAATCAACTCAAACCAAATCAGAATGACACAGATGTTAGAATTAGCAGATGGGCATTACAAAGTGATTATTATAACTGTATTCCAAATATTTAAAAAGATTAAGTAGAGACAGGGAAGAAATAAAAAGAACACAAAGCAAACTGATAGAGGTGAAAATAACAATGCCTGAGATGAAATTTACACTGTTTAGGATTGGCATTTTAGAAAAGATTAGTGAACTTGAAGAGAAAGTAATGGAAATTTTCCAAATGAAAAACAGAGAAATTCTTAAAAATTTAAAAAATTCCTCAGTGGGATTTGGCACAAGTTCAAGCAGCCTAATATATGCATAACTTGAGTCTGAATGGGGCACAAGATATAGTTGAAGAAATAATGTCCAAAAATGTTCCAAATGTGATGCAAAAACTATAAACCCATAGAACCAAGAAGCTTCCTGAGCCCTAAGCACAAGAAACATGAAGAACACTACACCAAGGTATATCATAAGCAAGTTGCTTAAAACCAGTAAGAATACCAGTGCGAAAGAGAAAATCCTAAAGTCAGTCAGAAGAATAAACAACATGTTATGCACAGAGAAACACGGATAATGATGACATCAGATTTCTCATTAGAAACAATAGAGAAGACAGCTACATCTTTAAAGTACTAAAAGAAAAAAAAAACTGTCAAACTACAAACTTAAACCCAGCAAAAATATCTTTTAGAATAAATATTCAGGGCTTCCCTGGTGGTGCAGTGGTTGAGAGTCCGCCTGCCGATGCAGGGGACACGAGTTCATGCCCCGGTCCGGGAGGATCCCACATGCTGTGGAGAGCTGGGCCCATGAGCCATGGCCACTGAGCCTGTGCGTCTGGAGCCTGTGCTCCACAACAGGAGAGGCCACAACAGTGAGAGGCCCATGTACTGAAAAAAAAAAAAAAGAATAAATATTCATCACTAGCATATCTTCAGATAATCAAAAATAATACTAGATAGAAAACTAAATCTACACAAAGAAATGAATGAAGAGCATAGTGGTAACTACATGACAAACTAATTGGTAAATAAGTAAGATTTTTCTTATTATTTAAATATCTTATTAAATACAATAATAATGATGTTTGTGTGATGCATATGTATAAATAAAATACAGAACAAAAAACTAGCATTAAAACCAGGAGGATAAAAATGAAAGTATACTACAGAATAGTTCTTATAATATATGTGATGTGGTATAATATCATTTGATAGTAGATTGTGATAGATTAAAGATGTATGGTATAAACCCTAAAGCAACCACCTATATGATGAAACAAAGAGTTATAGTTAATAAGCCAGGAAAAGAGATAAAATGGAATCATTAAAAAAAACTTAATAAAAACACCATTAATAAAAAGGCAAAGGCTTTCATACTGGCTTTTAAAAAAATCAATACTCAACTATATACTGCTTACAAAAAAATTATTTTAAATATAAAGACACAAATAGTTAAAAGTAAAAGGGTGAAAAATGATATACCACACTAAAAGTAGTCAAAAGAAAGCTAGAATGGCTATAATTATATCAGAGAAAGTAGATTTTAAAGCAAAGAATATTTCCATGGATAAAGAAAGTCATTTTATAATATTAAAGTAGTCAGAACATCAAGAGGACACAACGATTCTAAACATGTATTTGCCTAATAAAAGAGCTGCAAAATACATGTAGAAACAGACGTATTCACAAATAGAGATTTCAATACTGTTCTCTCAATAATGGATAGAACAAGTAGACAGAAAGTCAACAAAGATACAGAAGATTTTCATAATATTAACAACCAACTTGACTTAACTGACTTTTTAAAACGCTCTACTCAACAACATCATTCTTTTCAAGTCCACCCAGAACATTTACCAAGATAGACCATATTCTGGGCCATAAAATCAAGTCTCAATAAATTCATAAAGGTTCAAGTCATATACAAAGTGAGAGAGTGGCATGGACATATATACACTACCAAACATAAAATAGATAGCTAGTGGGAAGCAGCCACATAGCACAGGGAGATCAGCTAGGTGCTTTGTGACCACCTAGAGGGGTGGGATAGGGAGGGTGGGAGGGAGGGAGATGCAAGAGAGAAGAGATATGGGGACATATGTATATGTATAACTGATTCACTTTGTTATAAAGCAGAAACTAACACACCATTGTAAAGCAATTATACTCCAATAATGATGTTAATAAGTAAAATGAGACCCCCCCCCAAAAAAAAGATTCAAGTCATATAAAGTATGTTCTCTTACCACAGTGGAAATAAATTAGAAATCAATAAAAGAAAGAGATCTGGAAAATCTCTAAAGAAAAAAGAAAAAACAATAGAACCTAAATAACACATTATTTAATTCATGGGTGAAAAAAGAAACCAAAAGGGGAATTAGATAATATTGTGAATTTAATGAAAATAAAAAATACAGTTATTGAATGTTACTAAAGCACCTATTAGAGAAGAATTTATAGCATCAATGGCCTATTGTAGACTATAAGAAAGGTCTTAAATCCATAACCTTAGCTTCCACCTTAAGAAACTAGATGAAGAACAAACTAAGGAAATAATAAATATTATAATGAAAATAAATTAAAAGAAAAACAATGGAGAATATCAATGAAACCAATAGCTGGTTTTTGAGAAGACCAACAAAATTGATAAAATTCTACCCAGACTGACCAGGAAAAAGGAAAGAAGGCATAAATTGCTAATTTCAAGAATGAGAGATGATATCACTATAGATTCAGTCTCTACAGATGTTAAAAACATAAGGGAGGAGAGACCTTCAAGATGGCAGAGGAGTAAGACGTGGAGATCACCTTCTTCCCCACAAATAAATCAGAAATACATCTACATGTGGAACAGCTCCTACAGAACACCTACTGAATACTGGCAGAAGACCTCAGACCTCCCAAAAGGCAAGAAACTCCCCACGTACCTAAGTAGAACAAAAGAAAAACAAACAAACAAACAAACAAAAACAGAGACAAAAGAATAGGGACGGGACCTGCACCTCGGGGAGGGAGCTTGAAAGAGGAAAAGTTTCCACACACTAGGAAGCCCCTTCAATGGTGGAGATGGGTGGCGGAGGGGGGAAGCTTCGGAGCCACGGAGCAGAGCGCAGCAACAGGGTTGCAGAGTGCAAAGCGGAGAGATTCCCGCACAGAGGATCAGTGCCAACCGGCACTCACCAGCCCTAGAGGCTTGTCTGCTCACCCGCCAGGGCGAGCGGGAGCTGGGAGCTGAGGCTTGGGCTTTGGAGTTCAGATCCCAGCGAGAGGACTGCGGTTGGCTGCGTGAACGCAGCCTGAAGGGGGGCTAGTGGGCCACAGCTAGCCGGGAGAGAGTCCGGGAAAAAGTCTGGACATGCCTAAGAGGCAAGAAACCATGGTTTCGGGGCGCATGAGGAGAAGGGATTCAGAGCACCGCCTAAATGAGCTCCAGAGACAGGCGTGAGCCACAGCTATCAGCGCGGACACCAGTGAATGGCATGAGACGCTAAGGCTGCTGCTGCCGCCACCAAGAAGCCTTTGGGCAAGCACACGTCACTCCCCACACCTCCCCTCCTGGGAGCCTGTGCAGCCCGCCACTGCCAGGGTCCCGTGATCCAGGGACAACTTCACTGGGAGAACACACGTCATGCCTCAGGCTGTTGCAATGTCATGCTGGCCTCTGCTGCTGCAGGCTCGCCCCGCACTCCCGTACCCCTCCCTCCCTGTGGACTGAGTGAGCCAGAGTCCCCTAATCAGCTTCTCCTTTAATCCCCTCCTGTCTGAGCGAAAAACAAACGCCCTCAGGCAACCTACACGTAGAGGCGGGGCCAAATCCAAAACTGAAACCCAGGAGCTGTGCGAACAAAGAAGAGAAAAGGAAATCTCTCCCAGCAGCCTCAGGAGCAGCGGATTAAACCTCCACAATCAACCTGATGTACCCTGCATGCCTGGAAACCTGAATAGACAATGAAACATCCCAAAACTGAGGCAGTGGACTTTGGGAGCAACTGTAGACTTGGGGTCTGCTTTCTGCATCTAATTTGTTTCTGGTTTTATGTTTATCTTAGTTTAGTATTTAGAGTTTATTATCATTGGTACATTTTTTTATTGATTTGGTTGCTCTCTTCCTTTTTTATATATATATAGATGTATATTTTTTTTTCCTTTTTCTCTTTTTGTTAGTGTGCATGATTCTTTCTGTGATTTTTGTCTGTATAGCTTTGCTTTTACCATTTGTCCTAGGGTGCTGTCTGTACTTTTTTTTTAATATAGTTTTAGTGCTTGTTATCATTGGTGGATTTGTTTTATGCTTTGGTTGCTCTCTTCTTACTTTTTCTTTTTTAATTAACTTTTACTTTTTTTTCTTTTTTTTTCTGCGGTACACGGGCCTCTCACTGTTGTGGCCTCTCCTGTTGCGGAGCACAGGCTCTGGATGTGCGGGCTCAGCAGCCATGGCTCACGGGCCTAGCTGCTCCACAGCATGTGGGATCTTCCCAGACCAGGGCACGAACGCGTGTCCCCTGCATGGGCAGGCGGACTCTCAACCACTGAGCCACCAGGGAAGCCCTTAATTTTTTTATTTTTAATAATTAAAAAAAAATTATAATAATGTTATTTCATTTTTTTCTTCCTTTCTTTTTTTCTCCGTTTTCTTCTGAGCCATGTAGCTGACAGGGTCTTGGTCCTCTAGCTGAGTGTCACGCCTTGTGCCTCTGAGGTGGGAGAGCCAAGTTCAGGCAATTGGTCCACCAGAGACCTCCCAGCTCCATGTAATATCAAATGGCGAAAGCTCTCCCAGAGATCTCCATCTCAAAGCTAAGTCCTAGCTCCATTCAATGACCACCAAGCTACAGTGCTGGACACCCTATGCCAAACAACTAGCAAGACAGGAACACAAGCCCAACCATTAGCAGAAAGGCTGCCTAAAATCATGACAAGGTCACAGACACCCAAAAAACAGCACTGGACATGGTCCTGCCCACCAGAAAGACAAGATGCAACCTCATCCACCAAAACACAGGCAACAGTCCCCTCCATCAGGAAGCCTACATAACCCACTGAACCATCCTTAGCCACTGGGGGCAGACAACAAAAACAACAAGAACTACGTACCAGCAGCCTGCAAAAAAGGAGCCCCCAAACATAATAAGTTAAGCAAAATGAAAAGGCAGAGAAACACACAGCAGCTGAAGGAGCAAGGTAAAAACCCACCAAACCAAACAAATGAAGAAGAAATAGACAGTCGACCTGAAAAAGAATTCAGAGTAATGATAGTAAAGATGATCCAAAATATTGGAAATAGAATGGAGAAAATACAAGAGAAGTTTAACAAGGACCTAGAAGAAGTAAGAGCAAACAAACAATGATGGACAATACAATAAATGAAATTTAAAATTCTCTAGAAGCAATCAATAGAACAATAACTGAGGCAGAAGAATGGATAAGAACAGAAGATAAAATAGTGGAAGTAACTACTGCAGAGCAGAATGAAGAAGAAAGAATGAAAAGAATTGAGGACAGTCTCAGAAAACTCTGGGACAATGTTAAATGCACCAACATTCAAATTATACGGGTCCCAGAACAAGAAGAGAAAAAGAAAGGGACTGAGAAAAATATTTGAAGAGATTATAGTTGAAAACTTCTCTAATATGGGAAAGGAAATAGTCAATCAAGTCCAGGAAGCACAAAGTCTTATACAGTATAAATCCAAGGAGAAACACGCCAAGATACATATTAATCAAACTACCAAAAAATAAATACATAGAAAAAATATTAAAAGCAGCAAGGGAAAAACAACAAATAACACACAAGGGAATCCCCATAAGGTTAACAGCTATCTTTCAGCAGAAACTCTGCAAGCCAAAAGGGAGTGGCAGGACTTATTTAAAGTGATGAAAGGGAAAAACCTACAACCAAGATTACTCTACACAGCAAGGATCTCATTCGGATTTCACGGCAAAATTAAAACCTTTATAGAAAAGCAAAAGCTAAGAGAATTCAACACCACCAAACCAGCTCTACAACAAATGCTAAAGGAAGTTCTCTAGGCAAGAAACACAAGAGAAGGAAAAGACCTACAAAATCAAACCCAAAACAATTAAGAAAATGGTAATAGGAACATACATATCAGTAACTACCTTAAACGTAAATGGATTAAATGCTCCAACCAAAAGATATAGACTGGCTGAATGGATACAAAAGCAAGACCCACATATATACTGTCTATAAGAGACCCACTTCAGACCTAGGGACACATACAGACTGAAAGTGAGGAGATGGAAAAAGATATACCATGCAAATGGAAATCAAAAGAAAGCTGAAGTAGCAATTGTCATATCTGATAAAATAGACTTTAAAGTAGAGACTATTACAACAGACAAAGAGGGACACTACATAATGATCAAGGGATCAATCCAACAAGAAGATATAACAACTGTAAATATCTATGCACCCAACATAGAAGCACCTTAATATATAAGGTAAGTGCCAACAGCCGAAAAAGGTGAAATCGACAGTAACATATTAATAGTAGGGGACTTTAACCTCACTTTTACCAATGGACAGATCATCCAAAATGAAGAAAAATAAGGAAACACAAGGTTTAAATGGTACATTAAACAAGATGGACTTAATATTTATGGGGCATTCCATCCAAAAACAACCTAATACAATTTCTTCTCAAGTCCTCATGGAACATTCTCCAGGATAGAACATGTCTTGGGTCACAGATCAAGCCTTGGTAGATTTAAGAAAATTGACATCGTATCAAGTATCTTTTCTGACAACAATGCTATGAGACTAGATATCAATTAGAGGAAAAAGTCTATAAAAATACAAATACATGGAGGCTAAACAATACACTACTAAATATCAAAGAGATCACTGAAGAAATCAAAGGGGAATTCAAAAAATACCTAGAAACAAATGACAATGAAAACACGATGACACAAAACCTATGGGATGCAGCAAAAGCAGTTCTAAGAGGGAAGTTTAGAGCAATACACTCCTACCGCAGGAAACAAGAAACATCTCAAATAAATAACCTAACCTTACACCTAAAGCACTTAGACAAAGAAGAACAAAAAGACCCCCAAAGTTAGCAGAAGGAAAAAAATCTTAAAGATCAGATCAGAAATAAATGAAAAAGAAATGAAGGATACGATAGCAAAGATCAATAAAACTAAAAGCTGGTTCTTTGAGAAGACAAACAAAATTGATAAACCACTATCAAGACTTATCAAGAAAAAAAGGGAGAAGACTCAAATCAATAGAATTAGAAACGAAAAAGGCAAAGTAACAACTGACACTGCAGAAATACAAAGGATCAAGAGAGATTACTACAAGCAACTCTATGCCAATAAAATGGACAACCTGGAAGAAATAGACAAATTCTTAGAAGAGTACAACTTCCCGAAATTGAACCAGGAAGAAATAGAAAATATGAACAGACCACTCAAAAGTACTGAAATTGAGACTGTGATTAACAATCTTCCAACAAACAAAGCCCAGGACCAGAAGGCATCACAGGCAAATTCTATCAAACATTTGGTGAAGAGATGACACCTATCCTTCTCAAATTCTTCCAAAATACAGCAGAATGAGGAACACTCCCAAACTCATTCTACGAGGCCACCATCACGCTGATACCAAAACCAGACAAAGATGTCACAAATAAAGAAAACTACAGGCCAATATCACTGATGAACATAGATGCAAAAATCCTCAACAAAATACTAGCAAACAATCCAACAGCACATTAAAAGGATCATACACCATGATCAAGTGGGGTTTATCCCAGGAATGCGAGGATTCTTCAATATGTATAATCAATCAATGTGATAAACCATACTAACAAATTGAAGGAGAAAAACCACGTGATCATCTCAATAGATGCAGAAAAAACTTTCAAGAAAATTCAACAC
Organism: Hyperoodon ampullatus; assembly: GCF_949752795.1. Classification (NCBI taxonomy): domain Eukaryota; kingdom Metazoa; phylum Chordata; class Mammalia; order Artiodactyla; family Ziphiidae; genus Hyperoodon; species Hyperoodon ampullatus. The sequence continues at coordinate 148,776,030 of NC_136917.1, forward strand.
CGATTTATGATAAAAACTCTCCAGAAAGTAGGGATAGAGGGTACTTACCTCAACATAATAAAAGCCATATGTGACAAACCCACAGCCAACATCGTTCTCAGTGGTGAAAAACAAACCATTTCCGGTAAGATCAGAAACAAGACAAGGATGTCCACTCTCACCTCTATTATTCAACATAGGTTTGGAGGTTTTAGTCACAGCAATCATAGAAGAAAAAGAAAGAAAAGGAATCCAAATCGGAAAAGAAGAAGTAAAGCTGTCACTGTTTGCAGTTGACATGATACTATACATGGGGAATCCCAAAGATGTTACCAGAAAACTACTAGAGCTAATCAATGAATCTGGTAAAGTAGCAGGATATAAAATTAATGCCCCAAAATCTCTTGCATTCCTATACACTAATGATGAAAAATCTGAAAGAGAAAATAAGGAAACACTCCCATTTACCATTGCAACAAAAAGAATAAAATACCTCAAAATAAACCTACCTATGGAGACAAAACACCTGTGTGCAGAAAACTATAAGACTCTGATGAAAGAATTAAAGATGATACACAGAGATGGAGAGATATACCATGTTCTTGGATTGGAAGACTCAATATTGTGAAAATGACTCTAATACCCAAAGCAATCTACAGATTCGGTGCAATCCCTATCAAATGACAAATGACATTTTTCACAGAAGTAGAACAAAAAATTTCACAATTTGTATGGAAATGCAAAAGACCCCAAATAGCCAAAGCAATCTTGAGAAAGAAAAACGAAGCTGGAGGAATCAGGCTCCCTGACTTCAGACCATACTACAAAGCTACAGTAATCAAGGCAGTATGGTACTGGCACAAAAATAGAAATATAGATCAATGGAACAGGATAGAAAGCCCAGAAATAAGCCCATGCACCTATGGTCACCTTATCTTTGATAAAGGAAGCAAGAATATGCAATGGAGAAAAGACAGCCTCTTCAATAAGAGTTGCTGGGAAAACTGAACAGCTACATGTAAAAGAATGAAATTAGAACACTTACTAACACTGTACACAAAAATAAACTCAAAATGGAGTAAAGACCTAAATGTAAGGCCAGACACTATCAAACTTTTAGAGGATAACATAAGAAGAACACTCTTTGACATAAATCATAGCAAGATCCTTTTTGACCCACCTCCTAGAAAAATGGAAATAAAAACAAAAATAAATGAATGGAACCTAATGAAACTTCAAAACTTTTGCACAGCAAAGGAAACCATAAACAAGATGAAAAGACAGTCCTCAGATTGTGAGATAATATTTGCAAATGAAGCAACTGACAAAGAATTAATCTCCAAAATATACAAGCAGCTCATGCAGTTCAATATCAAAAAAACACACAATCCAATCCAAAAATGGGCAGAAGACCTAGACATTTCTCAAAGAAGATATACAGATTGCCAACAAACACATGAAAGAATGCTCAACATCAGTAATCATTAGAGAAATGCAAATCAAAACTACAATGAGATATCACCTCACACCAGTCAGAATGGCCATCATCAAAAAATCTACAAACAATAAATGCTGGAGAGGGTGTGGAGAAAAGGGAACCCTCTTGCACTGTGGGTGGGAATGTAAATTGATGTAGCCACTATGGAGAACAGTATAGAGGTTTCTCAAAAAAACTAAAGTTAGAACTACCATACGACCCAGCAATCCCACTACTGTGCATATACCTTGAGAAAACCATAATTCAAAAAGAGTCATGTACCACAGTGTTCATTGCAGCTCTATTTACAATAGCCAGGACATGGAAGCAACCTAAGTGTCCATCAACAGATGAATGGATAAAGAAGATGTGGCACATATATACAATGGAATATTAGTCAGCCATAAAAAGAAATGAAATTGAGTTATTTGTAGTGAGGTGGATGGACCTGGAGTCTGTCATACAGAGTGAAGTAAGTCAGAAAGAGAAAAACAAATACCTTATGCTAACACATTTATATAGAATCTAAAAAAGAAAAAAGAAAAAAATTGTTCTGACGAACCTAGGGGCAGCACAGAAATAAAGACAAAGATGTAGAGAATGGACTTGAGGACACAGGGAGGGGGACAGGTAAGGTTGGACGAAGTGAGAGAGTAGCATCAACATATATATACTACCAAATGTAAAACAGATAGCTAGTGGGAAGCAGCCACATAGCACTGGGAGATCAACTCAGTGCTTTATGACCACCTAGAGGGGTGGGATAGGGAAGGTGGAAGGGAGATGCAAGAAGGAAGAGATATGGGGATATATATATATATATAGCTGATTCACTTTGTTATAAAGCAGAAACTAACACACTGTTTTAAAGCAATTATACTCCAATAAAGGTGTTTAAAAAAAGATAAGGGAATATTATGAACAACTTTATGTCAATGAATTCTACAACAGATGAAACAGGCAAATTACTTGAAAGTACAAACTACAAAAAACGAAGAAAAAGTAGATAAGTCAAATAGCCCTGTGTAGTAAGGAAACTGAATTTGTAGTTAAGCTTTCCTATAAAGAAAACTTCAAGCCCCATGATTCACTGGAGAACTCTACTAAACTTTTATGGAAGAAATATCAATTCCACATAAACTCTTCAAAAAACATTAAGAGAAGGGACTATTTCCCAAATCATTCCATGAAGCCATAATTGCCCTAGTACTAAAACCTAATAAGGCATTATAAGAAAATAAATCTTCCGACCAATATCATGAACATAGGCACAAAAATTGTTTACAAATTTTTAGCAAATCAAATCATGGCCAAGTGGGTTTTATCCTAGGAATACAGAGTTAGTTTAGCATTTGAACGCCAATGAATGTAATTCAATGTATTAAGAAACTGAAAGATAAAAAAACAGTTCATCTGAATAGATACAGAAAAAACATTTAACAAATCAAATATTCATTCCTGATAAAAACTCTCAGTAGAGCTTCCCTGGTGGTGCAGTGGTTGGGAGTCTGCCTGCCGATGCAGGGGACACGGGTTCGTGCCCCGGTCCGGGAGGATCCCACGTGCCATGGAGCGGCTGGGCCCGTGAGCCATGGCTGATGAGCCTGCGTGTCCAGAGCCTGTGCTCCGCAACGGGAGAGGCCACAACAGTGAGAGGCCCGCGTACTGCAAAAAAAAAAGAAAAGAAAAAAAACTCTCAGTAAACTAGGAATAGAAGGGAACTTCTTCAGTATGATAAAGGGCATCTGCAAAAAAGCTACCACTGGCAGCATACTTCAATATTGAAAGACTAAAAATTTTTCCCTATAATCAGGAACAGGACATGGATATTCATTCCCACCCCTTGTTATTCAGCATTATACTGGAGGATCTGACCAGTGTATTAAGAAAGAAAACAGCCATCTATATTGAAAGAAAGAAGTAAAATTGTCTTTTTTCCTAGATAAGTGATCATCTATGTAGAAAATCCAATAAACTCTACAAAAAAAAAACTACTAGAACTAAAAAGTTAATTTAGCAAGATTTCAGTATACATAATCAATACATAAAAATCAACTGTAGTTCTGTATACTAGCAATGAACAGTTTAAAGTTGAAATAAAAATATCATTTATACATGCATAAAAACATGAAACAGCTAGGTATACATCTGCCCAATATTGTACAAGACCTTAGTGCAGAAAACTAAAACATTTCTGAGAAAAATTTAAGAAAACCTAAATGTACCTGTTCATGGATTGGAAGATTGTTAAAATACCAATTAAGATACTGTTAAGATATCAATATTGTTAACATATCAGTTCTCCCAAATTAATCTGTACATTCAATGCAATCCCCGTCACTATTTTTAAGGCAAATATTTAAGATTTCTGATAATAAACACTGAAGTGGGGCTCAGTTTGCTTGTCTATGTTGGCCTTTTCCATCACTATGGCCTTGGTAAGTGTTGTGGTCACACAGCATATGGCCTCTGATGTAATATTCTTTGGGCCAGCACAATCTTTGATCTTCTTTAATAGATTATGTTGTGAAGAGTCAGCACCCCCAGACACTGCTAAAATACTAGCTTTGAGAGAAGTATTTTTATTTTAACATACATTCTGGACAACCCTGCACTATACTTTCTCCATCAGAAAGAATGGAGAATATGCAAAAACACAAAAAGTCCAGATTAACAGTTGCATATTTTGTTCAGTAACTCAGGGCTGTCCAAGAGAGTAGAGACAGGGAACTCTCCACTTCAGTTTTACAATATTGCCTCACACTTGCCCCACTCCCAGAGGATTTTTGTTCCTTTCAACAGATACTGCTGTCCTACCCAAATTTTTAAACTTTAATTTGTTTGATAAAAAACAATGCCTTTTTAACTAGAACATACTAATCATATCTCCATCTATTCTAAATGTTGTTAAATAGCTATTATTTCACTGCTCTAAGAGGTTATTAGGATGTTTGCCTCTACCTTAAATGCCTCCAGGCTGCCTGTTTTGTTTTGTTTTGTTTGTTCTATTTTGTTTTCTCTTCCTTCCACGTCCATGTTATTTGTCACTGCGGGTTGCCCAAATTGGTCTTGACTTATAAAAGCCCTCTTTTTGTGTCCTCTAATTTGTTTCCTCCAATGTACTCTTGGGTTGGAAATCAGACCACTTACCTTATTAAAATTCTATATAAAATAAAAGTTGACCCTGACTGCATGTCAGAAGATCTCTTCAATGGAGTTGAGGGCCTAAGTTTGTGCTGCTAGAAGCTACTTCAGTAGCTCAGAAGTCTTTCCCCTTCTTTTCAGGTACTTGTTAGCAATAGCTAGGAATGAAAGATGACTGACAAGTGAGTCACTATCATAATAGAATTATTTAGAAAGCAAGATATTGAAAACCACCAGCCACAGCACTAGTCACACAGTAGTGTTATAGGCCTTTATAAAGGTCAGGGTAGACTCCCTTTATATCTCCTCTTGGCAAATGCCTATGCTATGAATTGGAAGCCACACTAAAAAGCCCTGTAGGCTTGCTGCAGTCCTCCAAGTCCAACAGAATAGACAGAGATTTCATTGTTCTTAAGTGTTATATTGCCAAGAAAGGTTGAATTGCAAATATTCCTGGAAGTGATATCACATTTAGCTAAATCAGGTGTCAATATCTGACTATGAAGTATTTTCTCCAATTAAGCACCATACAAAGCCCTCACAGGACATAAGGCTGGCAAATTCTGAGAGAAGGGGGGAAGCGGTGCTTGACAGCCAACATGAGGGTGCTGGTACCTAGAAATGGGAGTATAAAGAGGTTGTAGTCCAACAAGGAAAAAGGGAAAGAAAGCATTGTGCAACTTCACTTCCCTCATGATTTTGCTAATGATAACTCTGGATATATGCATGCTTGTTTTATAATCTCTTTCAAAGGTTATGTGAAAAAAGTCATATGCAGTTCCTACAGATCTTATTAGATGGAAAAACTTCTCCCTCTTCAGCATTTTCCTGAGTCCTTATAAGCCTGTTAAACTCATCCAGACATAATTTCAAACCAAAAACACTTCAAAACATAGATTGCCTTAAGGAAGCAGAGTTCTTAAAAGGCTGCTGAGGAAAAGCAGTTCTTCATATTATACATGAAGTATATTTTTATACTTATTTAAATAAATAGAAAACATTTAGTTAGCAGGGACTGACCAAATACTCACCAGATCTGTTTATTCTCCTAAGCACACAGCTAAATTACATTTACCAGACCATTAACATTCTAGACTATCTAACTCTTACTCGTGGAATGAATAAAAGTGAAGAAATTAAGACTGTAACTTTACCATATTTGTTTTCTTTTCTCTCCATCTGCTGGTTAGATGACACTAAGGCAACCTAAATAAGCCAAAAGTTGAAGGTAATATGACCACAGCATAGGGAGACCAGAGCCGTACTACAGACCCTCATTGGATTATAAGTGAGAAATAAACCTTTGCTGGGTCAAGCACTGAGATTTGGTGTTTGTTTATTTCAGCAGCTAGTATTATTTAATGCTGATTAACAAAGCCGTTTAAAAAAAGAAAAATATACATCATATTTGGGTAAAGAGATTCCCTCATTCATGGACTCTTGAGCCAAAATCACAATGTGTGATGATGCCTACTTAGAAGGGACTGATATCTTATCCTTCAGTTATTAATGCTCTCAAATAAAACCTCCAGAGACCCACAGAAGAGGCTAGAAGTCACACTATACAATGTCAGGTCTGCAGATTGGGAGTAACACAGGAAAAGCATTAGTCTTAAGAATTGGGCTTCAAGTTGAGACTCTGGTATGTGGCTTGAATTGTGATCATGCCACTTATTAATCACCTTATCTTGGGCATGTGGTTTAGCACCTCTGTGCCTTGGTTTTCTTATCTGCAAAATGGAAAAAAAATAATAGTACCAGGAGGAGCTTCAAGATGGCGGAAGGGTAAGACGTGGATATCACCTTCCTCTGCACAAATACATCAGAAATACATCTACATGTGGAACAACTACTACAGAACACCTACTGAACGCTGGCAGAAGACCTCAGACCTCCCAAAAGGCAAGAAACTCCCCACGTACCTGGGTAGGGCAAAAGAAAAAAGAAAAAACAAAGACAAAAGAATAGGGACGGGACCTGCACCAGTGGGAGGGAGCCGTGAAGCAGGAAAGGTTTCCACACACTAGAAGCCCCTTCATGGGCGGAGACTGCGGGTGGCAGAGGGGAAAAGCTTCGGAGCCACGGAGGAGAGCGCAGCCACAGGGGTGGGGAGGGCAAAGCGGAGAGATTCCCACACAGAGGATCGATGCCGACCAGCACTCACCAGCCCGAGAGGCTTGTCTGCTCACCCTCCGGGGCGGGCGGGGCTGGGAGCTGAGGCTCGGGCTTCGGTCGGATCCCAGGGAAAGGACTGGGGTTGGCTGTGTGAACACAGCCTGAAGGGGCTAGTGTGCCACGGCTAGCTGGGAGGGAATCTGGGAAAAAGTCTGGAGCTACCGAAGAGGCAAGAGACTTTTTCGTCCTTCTTTGTTTCCTGGTGCACGAGGAGAGGGCATTAAGAGCGCCGCTTAAAGGAGCTCCAGAGACGGCTTGCAGCTATCAGCGCGGACCCCAGAGCCGTGCATGAGACGCTAAGGCTGCTGCTGCAGCCACCAAGAAGCCCGTGTGCAAGCACAGGTCTTCACACCTCCCCTCCCAGGAGCCTGTGCAGCCCGCCACTGCCAGGGTCCCATGATCCAGGGACAACTTCCCCGGGAGAACGCATGGCACGCGCACGGCACACCTCAGACAGTGCAATGTTATGCTGGCCTCTGCCACTGCAGACTCGCCGCACACTCCGTACCTCTCCTGAGTGAAGAACAGACGCTCTCAGACGACCTACACGCAGAGGCGGGGCCAAATCCAAAGCTGAACCCCAGGAGCTGTGCGAACAAAGAAGAGAAAGGGAAATTTCTCCCAGCAACTTCAGGAGAAGCAGATTAAATCTCCACGGTCAACTTGATGTACCCTGTATCTGTGGAATACCTCAACAGACAACGAATCATCCCAAACTGAGGAGGTGGAATTGGGGAGCAAAGATATATATTTTTCCCCTTTTTCTCTTTTTGTGTATGTGTATACTTCTGTGTGTGATTTTGTCTGTATAGCTTTGCTTTTACCATTTGTCCTAGGGTTCTCCCTGTCCATTTTGTTTGTTTGTTTGTTTGCTTTTTAACTATAGTTCTTAGCATTTGTTATCATTGGTGGATTTGTTTTTTGGTTTGGTTGCTCTCTACTTTCTCTCTTTTTTTTAAAATTAATTTTTATAAAAATTTTTAATACTTATTTTTTATTTTAATAACTTTATTTTATTTTTTCTTCTTCTTTCTTTCTTTCCTTTTTTTTTTCCATTTGATTCCAAGCAGTGTGGATGACAGGCTCTTGGTGCTGCAGCCAGGCATCAGGGCTGTGCCTCTGAGGTAGGAGAGCCACGTTCAGGACACTGGTCCACAAGAGACCTCCCAGCCCCACATAATATCAAATGGTGAAAACCTCCCAGAGATCTCCATCTCAACGCCAACACCTGGCTGCACTCAACGACTAGAAAGCTACAGTGCTGGACACTCTATGCCAAACAACTAGCAAGACAGGAACACAACCCCATCCATTAGCAGAGAGGCTGCCTAAAAATCATCATAAGGCCACAGACACCCCAAAACACACCACCAGACGTCGACCTGCCCACCAGAAGTCGACCTGCCCACCAGAAAGACAAGATCCAGCCTCATCCATCAGAACACAGGCACTAGTCCCCTCCACCAGGAAGCCTACACAACCCACTGAACAAACCTTAGCCACTGGGGACAGACACCAAAAACAAAGGGAACTACAAACCTGAAGCCTGCAAAAAGGAGACCCCAAGCACAGTAAGTTAAGCAAAATGAGAAGACAGAGAAACACACAGCAGATGAAGGAGCAAGGCAAAAACCCACCAGACCTAACAAATGAAGAAGAAATAGGCAGTCTACCTGAAAAAGAATTCAGAATAATGATAGTAAAGATGATCCAAAATCTTGGAAATAGAATGGAGAAAATACAGGAGACGTTTAGCAAGGACCAGGAAGAACTAAAGAGCAAACAAACAGTGATGAACAACACAATACATGAAATTAAAAATTCTCTAGAAGGGATCAATACAGAATAACTGACGCAGAAGAACGGATAAGTGACCTGTAAGATAAAATAGTGGAAATAACTACTGCAGAGCAGAATAAAGAATAAAAGAATGAAAAGAATTGAGGACACTCTCAGAGACTTCTGGGACAACATTAAATGCAACAACATTCAAATTATAGGGGTCCCAGAAGAAGAAGAGAAAAAGAAAGGGACTGAGAAAATATTTGAAGAGATTATAGTTGAAAACTTCCCCAATATGGGAAAGGAAATAGTTAATCACGTCCAGCAAGCACAGAGAGTCCCATACAGGATAAATCCATGTAGAAGCATGCCAAGACACATATTAATCAAACTATCACAAATTAAATACAAACAAAAAATATTAAAAGCAGCAAGGGAAAAACAACAAATAACACACAAGGGAATCCCCATAAGGTTAACAGCTGAGCTTTCAGCAGAATTTCTGAACACCAGAAGCGAGTGGCAAGACATATTTAAAGTGATGAAGGGAAAAAACCTACAAACAGGATTACTCTACCCAGCAAGGATCTCATTCAGATTTGACAGGGAAATTAAAACCTTTACAGACAAGCAAAAGTTAACAGAATTCAGCAACACCAAACCAGCTTTACAACAAATGCTAAAGGAACTTCTCCAGGCAGGAAACACAAGAGAATGAAAAGAGCTACAATAACAAATCCAAAACAATTAAGAAAATGATAATAGGAACATACATATCGATAATTACCTTAAATGTAAATGGATTAAATGCTCCAACCAAAAGACATAGACTGGCTTAATGGATACAAAAACAAGACACGTACATATGCTGTCTACAAGAGACCCACTTTGGACCTAGGGACACATACAGACTGAAAGTGAGGGAATGGAAAAAGATATTCCATGCAAACGGAAATCAAAAGAAAGCTGAAGAGGGGATTCCCTGGTGGTGCAGTGGTTGAGAGTCTCCCTGCTAATGCAGGGAACATGGGTTTGAGCCCAGGTCTGGGAAGATCCCACGTGCCGCAGAGCAACTAGGCCCATGAGCCACAACTACTGAACCTTCACGTCGGGAGCCTGTGCTCCACAACAAGAGAGGCCGCAACAGTGAGAGACCCGTGCACTGTGATGAAGAGTGGCCCCCGCTTGCCACAACTAGAGAAAGCCCTCACACAGAAACGAAGACACAACACAGCCAAAAATAAATAAATTAATTAATTTTAAAAAAAAAAGAAAGAAAGCTGGAGTAGCAATTCTCCTCTCAGAGAAAATAGACTTTAAAACAAAGACTATTACAACAGACAAAGAGGGACATTACATAATGATCAAGGGATCAATCCAAGAAGAAGATATAACAATTATAAATGTTTATGCACCCAACATAGGAACACCTCAATACATAAGGAAAATACTAACAGCCAGAAGAGGGTAAATCAACAGTAACACAATCATAGTAGGAGATTTTAACTCTCCACTTTCACCAATGGACAAATCATCCAAAATGAAAATAAATAAGGAAACACAAGCTTTAAATGACACATTAAACAAGATGGACTTAATTGATATTTATAGGACATTCCATCCAAAAACAACATAATACACTTTCTTCTCAAGTGCTCATGGAACATTTTCCAGGATAGATCATATCCTGGGACACAAATCAAGCCTTGGTAAATTTAAGAAAACTGAAATCGTGTCAAGTATCTTTTCCAACCACAACGCTATGAGACTAGATATCAATTACAGGAAAAAGTCTATAAAAAATGCAAACACATGGAAGCTAAACAGTACACTACTTAATAATCAAGAGATCACTGAAGAAATCAAAGAGGAAATCAAAAAATACCTAAAAATAAATAACAATGAACGCACAATTAACCAAAACCTATGGGATGCAGGAAAAGCAGTGCTAAGAGCGAAGTTTATAGCAATACAATCCTACCTTAAGAAATAAGAAACATCTCAAATACACAATCTAACCTTACACCTAGAGCAATTAGAGAAAGAAGAACAAAACAACCCCAAAGTTAGCAGAAGTAAAGAAATCTTAAAGATCAGAACAGAAATAAATGAAAAAGAAATGAAGGAAACGATAGCAAAGATCAATAAAACTAAAAGCTGGTTCTTTGAGAAGATAAACAAAATTGATAAACCATTAGCCAGACTCATCAAGAAAAAAAAGGGAGAAGACTCAAATCAATAGAATTAGAAATGAAAAAGGAGAAGTAACAACTGACAGTGCAGAAATACAAAGGATCATTAGAGATTACTACAAGCAACTCTATGCCAATAAAATGGACAACCTGGAAGAAATAGACAAATTCTTAGAAATGCACAACCTCCCAAGACTGAATCAGGAAGAAATAGAAAATATGAACAGACCAATCTAAGCACTGAAATTGAAACTGTGATTAAAAATCTTTCACAAACAAAAGCCCAGGACCAGATGGCTTCATAGGTGAATTCTAACAAATATTTAGAGAAGAGCTAACACCTGTCCTTCTCAAACTCTTCCAAAAGATAGCAGAGGGAGGAACACTCCCAAACTCATTCTACGAGGCCACCATCACCCTGACACCAAAACCAGACAAAGATGTCACAAAGAAAGAAAACTACAGGCCAATATCACTGATGAACATAGATGCAAAAATCCTCAACAAAATACTAGCAAACAGAATCCAACAGCACATTCAAAGGATCATACACCATGGTCAAGTGGGGTTTATCCCAGGAATGCAAGGATTCTTCAATATATGCAGATCAATCAATGTGATACACCATGTTAACAAAATGAAGGAGAAAAACCATATTATCATCTCAATAGATGCAGAGAAAGCTTTTGACAAAATTCAACACCCATTTATGATATTAACTCTCCAAAAAGTAGGCATAGAGGGAATTGTCCTCAACATAATAAAGGCCATATAAGACAAACCCACAGCCAACATCATCCTCAATGGTGAAAAACAAACCATTTCCACTAAGATCAGGAATAACACAAGGTTATCCACTCTCACCACTATTATTCAACATAGTTTTGGAAGTTTTATCCACAGCAATCAGAGAAGAAAAAGTAATAAAAGGAATCCAAATCAGAAGAGAAGAAGTAAAGCTATCACTGTTTGAAGATGACATGATACTATACATAGAGAATCCTAAAGATGCTACCAGAAAACTACCAGAGCTAATCAATGAATTTGGTAATGCAGCAGGATACAAAATTAATGCACAGAAATCTCTTGCATTCCTATACACTAATGATGAAAAATCTGAAAATGAAATTAAGAAAACACTCCCATTTACCATTGCAACAAAAAGAATAAAATACCTAGGAATAAACCTACCTAAGGAGACAAAACACCTGTATGCAGAAAACTATAAGACAGTGATAAAGGAAATTAAAATGATACAAACAGATGAAGAGATATACCATGTTCTTGGAGTAGAAGAATCAACATTGTGAAAATGACTATACTGCCCAAAGCAATCTACAGATTCAGTGCAATCCCTATCAAACTACCACTGGCATTTTTCACAGAACTAAAACAGAAAATTTCACAATTTTTATGGAAGCACAAAAGACCCTGAATAGCCAAAGCAATCTTGAGAAAGAAAATCAGAGTTGTAGGAATCAGTCTCCCTGACTTCAGACTATACTGCAAAGCTACAGTAATCAAGACAGTATGGTACTGGCACAAAAACAGAAAGATAGATCAATGGAACAGGATAGAAAGCCCAGAGATAAACTTACGCACCTGTGTTCACCTTATCTTTGATAAAGGATGCAAGAATATACAGTGGAGAAATGACAGCCTCTTCAATAAATGGTGCTGGGTAAACTGAACAGCTACATGTAAAAGAATGAAATTAGAACACTCCCTAACACCATACACAGAAATAAACTCAAAATGGATTAAAGACCTAAATGTAAGGCCAGACACTATCAAACACTTAGAGGAAAGCATAGGCAGAACACTCTACGACATAAATCACAGCAAGATCCTTTTTGACCCACCTCCTAGAGAAATGGAAATAAAAACAAAAATAAATAAATGGGACCTAATGAAACTTAAAAGCTTTTACACAGCAAAGGAAACCATAAACAAGATGAAAAGACAACCCTCAGAATGGGAGAAAATATTTGCAAATGAAACAACTGACAAAGGATTAATCTCCAAAATTTACAAGCAGCTCATGCAGCTCAATATCAAAATAACAAACAACCCTATCCAAAAATGGGCAGAAAACCTAAATAGACATTTCTCCAAAGAAGATATACAGATTACTAACAAACACATGAAAGAATGCTCAACATCACTAATCATTAGAGAAATGCATATCAAAACTGGTCAGAATGGCCATCATCAAAAAACCTAGAAACAATAAATGCTGGAGAGGGTGCTGAGAAAAGGGACCCCTGTTGCACCATTGGTGGGAATGTAAATTGATGTAGCCACTATGGAGAACAGTATGGAGGTCCCTTAAAAAACTAAAAATAGAACTACCATATGACCGAGCAATCTCACTACTGGGCAAATACCCTGAGAAAGCCATAATTCAAAAAGGCTCATGTACCAAAATGTTCATTGCAGCTCTATTTACAATAGCCAGGACATGGAAGCAGCCTAAGTGTCCATCAACAGATGAATGGATAGAGAAGATGTGGCACATATATGCAATGGAATAATACTCAGCTATAAAAAGAAATGAAATTGAGTTATTTGTAGTGAGGTAGATGGACCTAGAGTCTGTCGTACAGAGTGAAGTAAGTCAGAAAGAGAAAAAATAAATACCGTATGCTAACACATATATATGGAATCTAAAAAAAAAAAAAAATGGTCATGAAGAACCTAGGGGCAAGATGGGAATTAAGACACAGACCTACTAGAGAATGGACTTGAGGATATGGGAAGGGGGAACTGTAAGCTGGGACAAAGTGAGAGAGTGGCATGGACAGGTATAAACTACCAAACATAAAATAAGTAGCTAGTGAGAAGCAGCCGCATAGCACAGGGAGATCAGCTCATTGCTTTGTGACCACCTAGAGGGGTGGGATAGGGAGGGTGTGAGGGAGGAAGACACAAGAGGGAAGAGATATGGGTGCATATGTATATGTATAACTGATTCATTTTGTTATAAAGCAGAAACTAACCATTGTAAAGCAATTTTACTCCAATAAAGATGTTTTAAAAAGTCATATATCCCACCATAGAAAATAATAATAATAGTAGTAGTACCAACCTTGGATAGTGAAGGTTAACTGAGTGATATATGCTAAGTACTTAGAATAGTGCATGACACATAGTAAATATTATATTATGTTTTTTACTATTATTAACTAGCCAAATGGCCCTAGTAGCTTATATATTTCTGGATCTTAATTTCTATATCTGAAAAGCAAATCTAGTAAAACCTCTCTGTCACTGATAAAGGGGAGTAATAGTACAATAATTTGGTAGATTGTCCATTAATGGACCTCAATGAATCATATGCTTGGTGTCTACATCCTTGTGTGATCCTCTCTGTAGATTCTGGGTTTGACATTTGACTTGCTTTTGGTCAGTGAGATATTGACAAATGCGACACAAGAAAAGCTTAACAATCATGGCTTGATCTAAAGATTCACCAGAATCCCAATCAAAATCTCAGCAAGTTATTTTGTGGATATCAGCAAACTCAGAATAGTCAACAGAATATTGAAGGAGAAGAACAAAGTCAGAGGATTGACTCTACCCAATTTCAAGATGTACTGTAAATCTACAGTAATCAAGACAGTGTGGTATTGGTGAAAGAATAGACAAATGGATCAACGGAACAGAACAGAGTCTAGAAGTAGACCCACAAAAATATAGTCAACTGATCTTTGGCAAAGGAGCAAAGACAACGCAATGGAACAAAGATAACTTTTCAAATGTGCTAGAACAACTGGACATCCACATGCAAAAAATGAATCTAGACTCAGATCTTACATCTTTCACAAAAATTAACTCAAAATGGATCAGACCTAAATGTAAAATGCAAAATTATAAAACTCCTAGAAGGTAACATAGGAGAAAACCTAGGTGACCTTGCATACTGCAATGTCTTTTTATGTACACTAGAATGACTTTTTTTTGTACACTAGAAGTACAATCCATGAAAGAAATAGTGGATGAAAAGGTAGATTTCATTAAAATTAAAAGCTGCTCTGTGAAAAATACTGTCAAGAGAATGAGAAGACAAACCACAGACTGGGAGAAAGAATTTGCAGAGGACACATCTGGTAAAGGACTGGTATCCAAAATATACAAAAATTCATAAAACTCCATAATGAGAAATCAAACAAACCAATTTAAAAATGGGCAAAAGATCTGAACAGACACCTCACCAAAGAAGGTATGCAGATGGAAAATAATCATATGAAAAGATGCTCAACATCATATGTCATTAGATAATTGCAAATTAAACCAACAGTGAGATAACACTACACAGCAAAATTCAAAACACTAACAATACCAAATGATGACAGGGCTGTAGAGCAACAAGAACTCTCATTCTTTGGTAGTGGACTACAAAATGGCACAGCCACTTTGGATGACAGTTTGGCAGTTTCTTACAAAACTAAACATACTCTTATCATGTGATCCAGCAATTGTGGATTGCTGGATCATATGATACATACAAAACATGCACAAGGATGTTTATAGAAGCTTTATTCATAATTGCCAAAACTTGGAAAGCAACCAAAATGTCCTTCAGTAGGTGAACAGATAAACTATGGTACATACAGACAATGGAATATTATTCAGCACTAAAAAGAACTGAGCCATTAAGCCAAGAAAAAACATGGAGGAAACTTAAATGGATATTAACTACGTGAAAGGAGCCAATCTGAAAAGATTACAACGTATGATATCAACTCTATGACATTCTAGAAAATGCAAAATTATGGAGATAGGAAAAGGATCAATGATTACCAAGGGTTGGCAGTGAAACTACTCTGTATGATACTGTAATGGTGGATATATATTAATATTGGGTGGGCCAAAACATTCTTTTGTTTTTTTCCGTGAGATGGCTCTAGTAACACTTAGTTGTCTTTAACCTCATTTGAAACAATTTTGTTAGATTGTATTGTGACGGCTTTCATATCAGCATGCATTTTTAAAAAACTTATAAAGGGCTTCCCTGGTGGTGCAGTGGTTGAGAGTCCGCCTGCCGATGCAGGGGACACGGGTTCGTGTCCTGGTCCGGGAAGATCCCACATGCTGCAGAGCGGCTGGGCCCATGAGCCATGGCCGCTGAGCCTGCGCATCCGGAGCCTGTGCTCCACAACGGGAGAGGCCACAAGAGTGAGAGGCCCGCGTACCACAAAAAAAAAAAACAAACATCAAAATTGGTGAATTTTTGTGTGGCCATTTTAATACTGAAGATGGAAGGGAAAAAGCAACATTTTCAGCATATTATGCTTTATTATTTCAAGGAAGGTAAAAATGCAACTGAAATGCAAAAAAAAGATTTGTGCAGTGTATGGAGAAGGTGCAGTGACTGATCGAACGTGTCAAAAGTGGTTTGCGAAGTTTCGTGCCAGAGATTTCTCGCTGGACAATGCTCTATGGTCGGGTAGACCAGTTGAAGTTGATATCAATCAAATCAAAACACTAATTGAGAATAATAAACGTTATACCACGTGGGAGATAGCGACATACTCAAAATATCCAAATCAAACGTTGAAAATCATTTGCACCATGGTTATGTGAATCACTTTGATGTTTGGGTACCACATAAGTTAAGTGAAAAAACCTGACCATATTTCTGCATGTGATTCTGTACTGAAATGCAATGAAAACGTTCCTTTTAAAAACAAATTGTGATGGGTGATGAAAAGTGGATACTGTACAACAATGTGGAATGGAAGAGATCGTGGAGTAGGTGAAATGAACCACCACCAACCACACAAAAGGCCGGTCATCATCCAAAGAAAGTAATGTTGTATACATGGTGGGATTGGAAGGGAGTCCTCTATGATGAGCTCCTTCCAGAAAACCAAATGATTCCAACAAGTACTGCTCCCAATTAGACCAACTGAAAGCAGCACTCGACGAAAAGTGTCCAGAATTAGTCAACAGAAAACGCATAATCTTCCATCAGGATAATGCAAGACCGCATGTTTCTTTGATGACCAGGCAACAACTGTTACAGCTTGTCTGGAAAGTTCCAATTCATCCACCGTATTCACCAGACATCGCACCTTTGGATTTCCATTTATTTCGGTCTTTACAAAATTCTCTAATGGAAAAAATTTCAATTCCCTGGAAGACTGTAGAAGGCACCTAGAACAGTTCTTTGCTCAAAAAGATAAAAAGTTTTGGAAAGATGGAATTATGAAGTTGCCTGGAAAATGGCAGAAGGTAATGGAACAAAACGGTGAATATGTTGTTCAATAAATATCTTGGTGAAAATGAAAAATATGTCTTTTATTTCTATTTAAAAACCAAAGGAACTTTTTGGCCAACCCAGTATATAAATCCATAAAATGTACAACACCAAGAGTGAACTCTAATGTAAACTGTGGACTTTGAATGATAATGATGTGTAAATGGAGGTTCAGCAATTGTAACAAATCTACCACTCCAGTGGATTTTGCTAGTGAGGGAGGTTGTGCGTATGTGTGGGTAAGGAATATATGGGAAATCTCTACCTTCTGCTCAATTTTTCTGTAAACCCACAACTGCTCTTAAAAATAGTCTATTAAAAAATACCAAGGACAGTTTATGAAATATCTTATACTGAGCCCCTAATATGTAGCAAGAACCCTGGCAGACACAGTAGGGGGAAGGTTAGGAAAGGAGTTATAAATGCGAAGGGAAATAGATGATTTATGTCCTAAGCAATCATTTTCTAGTTAGGAAGACAAGACACAGTAAAAATAAACGAAACAGCTAGTCCAGCTGCGCCTCGTCCCAATACCCACAAAGACCCTTCTCTGGATATGTGACATTTATTTGTAACGTACAACTTAGAATTTTATTCAGTAACCTCTAAAGCACAGAAAATTACACAATGAGTTGAAAAGTCAAAAGAAAGAGAGGGCCAGTTACAGAAGTGAGTAAAGCAGGTCAGTATATAATATAGTAGGGACTTGCAGAGAAGGGTAGAGTTACGGCAGAGCTGTGGTTAAACTGGAACATGCTCACTCTGCCTAAAAGAATTCTAATTTATATTAAAAGCCAAGCCAAACTAAAACAAAACAAAGAAAATTTTAAAGTAAAATTCATAACTCATTGCACAGTTGATTATGGACTTATTTTCCCTAAATATAGTCTTTAAAGTATCTCTCAATACAAGGCATTTTGATAAACAGACTACTGCTGGTAGTGAATTTAAAAACAGTGAATTTAACACTCATATATTGTACATAATACTTACAGTGGGTTTTTACTTAGTTCTTCTGCTTCTGTGTATCAACCAGAATAACAACTACAATAATGCTAATAAATAATAAAAGACCTTGAGAATTAAAAAAAAAAAAAAAAAGCTCATACTTGCTGAACAAAATAAGTCTGTCAGATGTGATCTCTGTCCTTAATTATGTTCCTTGAAGACTAGGCCACAAATGAATTAAGCAGTATGTATTGACCGAACATTTACTTGCTTGGGTGAAGAACTGGCAGAGTAGATAAAGCACATAAGAATCAAGAGATTAAATAACTTAGGTTGAAAAATGAGTTGTTTCACAGCCAAGAGACATGATGACTACATGTAATGTGGTATCCTGTATGGGATCCTGGAACAGAAAAAGGGCATTAGATAAAAACTAAGGGAATCCGAATCAAGTATGAACTTCAGTAAATAATGTATCAATATTGGTTCATTCATTAAAACAAATGTACCTGTGCTATAATATGTTATTTATAGATGGAACTGGGTGCTGAGTATGTGGGAACTCTCTGTACTATCTTTGTAATTTTTCAGTAAATCTAAAATGTCCTAAAAAAGTGAAGTTTTTAAAAAATAAATAATGACTATTCTGGGGTAAATCCAAGCCTCTTGATTCCCAGGCCTCCTTGCTTTTCCCACAGATAGGATTTTGTAATCTGTTTCTGTCTTGGAAATGTTTGGCAGTCTGAGAAGCATAACTGCATAAAAGAAAAAGGATTACAAAGGAAATAAATGCTTTCAAAATATATTATAATTATAGTTATAATGGTAAAAAACAAGTTTGTGATATACTAATATGTGTGTTGTCATTAGTGCATCAGATACAAGATCTAGTGACAGGTTTCTGACTATAATTTGGAAATGTGATGAGTGTAAATGATAATTCAATATACCTGCACCTACTGAAATATGATATGAAATAACTTTTATCTCTATTTGTTCAAAGTCACAAGTATTAATACTGCTGTGGTTTGTTGCCTCCCTTCATAATTTAAGGAAAGTTGAATTTCAGTTAGAAGTTGTGAAAAACAGTTGTACATTGTTCTCATCCAAATTCATAGGACACACAGACCTTCACCATCTCCTGCATTCTGTGCACAGTCCAGGACATAAGAGACCCTGGGCTAAGTACTTGCACTTTCAGCCTCTCTAAGGATAAAAATGATGAGGTTCTATGAAATCAGTGGTCTGCAGTCTTAGACCTGTGTCTCTGTTTGGATACTGAAAGAAATTTTTGGAAGAATGCTCTATTGTAGTGTCTCTCTCCTTTACCCTATACAGCCTCACCTTTGCTCATCTTATCCTCCTCCCTGGTCTGATGTTCTTGGTATGCTTATGAAAAAGTTAGAGGTGATTCTGAATATGCATTACTTTTTTTGTGATTCACGACATGAATCTAGCCCTTTCTCTAGTTTGTTTATATTTCCTTCCCGTCCTAACTCTCCAGGTAGCAAGTTCCACATGCTTAACTAGATGCTTTATTATAGGAGTACTTTAACATGTCCCTAACCTCTCCACACAATAGTTTCTCTGAGAAACGGTGAAAAACAGCACATATTCAAATCAAGTGTCTAAAGAAATTACTTTCATAAATTCTGTTAACCTGTGATCAGTTTACACCTTATCAGTCATGGATACTTAAATATCCCTCCGAGATGTGGCTTTCTAGACTTCTCTCTGCTGCCTCATCCCCTCTTACCAGGTTACTAGGAAAAGAAATCCCATGGTATCCAAACCATACCATCCAAAAAATGCATAGTATCCTGCTCAGAAATAGCCGGTGACTAGCGGCTTGGCAGTGCCAAGTAAAATTTTGTAGGTAAACACTTAGAAGTATTCCCCTGGTGGCTTTCTTCGTCTTTACACAAACTTTCCTGTTGATGGTATCTGTCAGTGCCTCCTTCCCAGTAGAGCAGTGTTGGCCCCATGAATCAGAATTTCTATTTGCTGAGAACAGAGTCTGGCAACCATTCAACCACAAGTAACCTGAAAACATTTACCTGCCTAAACCGATCTTCCTTTTGACATGCCGGCTTGGGAGTTGCCAAGCTCGGAGACATCTCAAACAATGTGTTTTGTTTCTGAAAAACAGAATTAATCTACAATGATTAAAGTCTGACAAGATGTCCTCAAGCCATCCTTTATTTTGTTTTATTATGAGCAACTTTGCGTAAGCAATTGAATAATATAAAGTCTGAAAAAGACTAAATGAATTCAAGGAGCTAGTTGACTTGATTCTATTTGATTTTGACCAGGTACTTCCAACTAATTACTAATTCTTGGTAATTCTGTTAAAATACCTATATGTGGATTTATAAGAGCAGTCTATTTGATGTTGTTTTTCTACTCAAGCAGAAATATGCCTGGGCTTGTGGAGTATCAGTGCACTTAGAAAAACTTGCTATTTGGCTGCCTTTGTCCTGAAATGCAAAAATAATATGTATCCTTGAGTGGATTTTTTACTTTTCTGTGAGCCAGTGCTGGGGCTCAGGGAAAGAATGCCGCATTAGTCAAATCAAGCTGTTAGCTCTGCTTTGTGCCAGTGGCAGAAGCATCCCTCTGCATTTGCCTCCTTCCTCGTGGTTTCAGAGTCTAGAGCCTTACACACAAAGCAAAGGGGAGAAATGAAGTTAATCTGGATCATTTCAGACTCTACTCCAAGAATAATCAACTTTTTCTTTTCTCCTAAAAGAAGAATCAGTGTTTTTATCTCTAATATGAGGGAACGAGACTCACCAGTTTTCATAAGATTATCTTTTTCCATATTCACTGACTCTCCCTTGTGGAGCCAGAGTGTGGATTTGCAGGTAACAGAAACTGGCTGCAGGGAGAGAGCCAGAGGGTAATACAGGAGCCAGGGCTTGGGTCGGGCAGGCTGTGGGACAGACAGACTAAAGACAGCTTCTCCAGACTCCCCACAGCTCTAGGGGCTCTAAGGTCCCTGGTCAGCATCAGGCTGCAATGGATGTGAATATTTAATACTGATTATTTCCCTCTTATGTCTGAGAAGAAAAAAAAAAAAACTATTGACAATAAACCTTTTTCATTTGAACTGTGCTTTATGGCTTGCAATTTTCTTAGAGCTGTGAATCCTTGTCTCTTTGACCTATCCAATAAACTGTGTTGGGACTTCCATAGAAATGCCCACTTTTAAATGTGCCAGTTCTAATATCACTTTCATTTCATTAAAAATAAAAGGGTATTTTAATGCTCAAAAAAAGGTAAGGAAGGACATAAACTAAGAACAAAGAACAGTTGTTTTAGTAAGTTTTCTGAAAAACTCATTATGTATCCTTTTTTGGTTTGTTTTGGTTATGTTCATTTGTTTTTTAATTTCACCACTGTCTAGTCTAAATTTCAGGAATTATTGTTTTAGACTATAATTTGGCTAGGACAATAAATCAGGAAATAGTGTGCAAGCCCGTGGCAGCCATAAAAATGTGCTCCTCACATATCCTACTACAGGAGTGTGGCTGAGAGAAGACTGAGCTATGGACCCACAAACCTACACCCAGGCCACGACTGCACACAGCAGGAGTGACAAGGCAGGTCCGTTCTGTCTAGATGCAGGACTCCTCGGATATGTGACTTTGGCTGAAGGACTCCCCATGGGCTGGCAGAAACTTTCTTAGAACCGAGGTGCACTCTGAGCCCCAACCCTCCCTCCTTCCCTCTCTCCTTCACTGGGAGGAGTCACACCTACATCGCAGTCTCAGGGCACAAAGCCCTTTCCAACCCACTACGTCGTTCACTTGTGCCTCACACCACCACTGGGAGAATTCAAGGATGGGTATAGAGGATCAGAGACTTGGGTGTGTATCATTCATACCAAAGCTAGGACTAGAAGCCAGGAGTTCTGGCTCCTAGACTAAGCTTTCCATTGTATCATAAGATTTCTTCTGAAGGAATCACTTCTCAATACAAAGTATCCTGTTTGAGAAGAAATATCTAGGTTATAAGTACTCCAAAGAATTTTCCAATGATAATTTCCAAGTGATTATTCCATCTCTCCAGACTAGTGGTTTTCAAATATTTTTAAGCCATTGACTCCTTTCTTCAAGTTAAACCCTTACTGAAGCAGAGGCAGGCCTAAGGCACAGCTGGCATGGTAGGTGAAGTGGACATATGGAGACCTAATATCAGCTGCTAGGCCTCCTGTCGCCTCACCCCCAGTCACTGCTGCTTGAGATGCCCTTTCTAAGAACCCCTGAGCTCTACTCTGCATGGTAATGAAACCCCTGCTTAAACCACTGGTTTGTAAATAGTATTTCACAGAGAAGCCTTTTCAGTCTAATCACAAGGGAGAAAGAAGGTCAAGCCAGGGGGTTCTGGCTCCCAGGCTACCTCAGAGGGAGCCACTTTGATATAATCTGTTAGTCTATGATTCATCATAAGAGTTCCTTTAAAGTAAGTGTTCTGTAGCCAAAATATACATATTTTTTCAAATATATATTTTTGCAATATATGTATTTGAAAAGCCCCTGCTCCCAGACACTGTTATAGAAAGGACCTCTCATAAAATGTAGTCTCTTCCTTACTTTGTGACTACATCTGTGAATATCTGGAACAGAGGAACTGGAACACAATCCCAGCCATTTGATTTATCCCAGTGTAGTCCAACTGAACTGATAGGGAGCTCTGCAGCCAGCTGGACAAAGGAGCCCTCCTTTTCTGGGCCTGATTCCTTTTTCTTGGGACATGTCAATAGCTGCCTTGGCTTGGTAGTCAGAGGAGTCTGTCTTCAGGTACCCTCACCAAGTGCTCTGGCTCAAGTTCTCTGCTTCTGCTATTGCCCTTCCTGGAAATGCTTTCCTCCAGATGTCTGCTTGGCTACCTCTTTCACTTCCCTATGTCTCTACACAAATGTCACCTCAGCAGAAAGACACCCCTGATGACATCACATAAAATAACAGCCCACCTTACCTCCTGCACCCCACTTACTCCCCATCAACTTTTCCTATCTACCCTCCTCAGCTTTGCTCTTCTCCATGGTATTTATCCTACCTGACATATTGGATACTTGTTATTGACTCCCCCGCTCCACAAAAAGGAATGCTCTACAAAGGCAAGGAGTTTTTCTGCAGAGCTACTTCCCTCATGCTTAAGAGTAGTACCTGACACAAAGAAAGCACTCAAACATTTGTTGAATGATTAAATGAATAAATGATGGTATCATGGAATTTTTAAGCAAAAATAATTTGTTCAGGGTTGCATCTGTGTAACAGGGGAGAGGAGTGGGTTAGGGGAATCTGAGCTGAGAAAAAGATTTCAGGAAGGTCCTTGCTGTATCCAGTGAGTTAGCCTGCATCTCATCTTTACTCCACACATATGGCAACCATTTGTCCAGGACTTGAGGATCAGACCTGATTTCAGAAATTCTATTGAGTTCCCCTATGGTTAATTTAATTCATTCCAGACCATATATCAGCAGCATTGGATTAAAAAAATATGTAGTCACCACGTCCATATGCATAGATAGTTGCAAATTCCAGGTCTACAAACATGTGCAGCAAACATATGATACACATTATGTTTGTCTTTACATTGAAAAGACTCAGGACATCTTACATACTGAATTTTTGTTTTATTTTCTAGCCACAGCGAAGTCATTTTTGATTGTCTGTTGGCCCAACTGAGTCCCTCTCCCCCGGAACCTCTGTAGAAAACCTACTACAGTGATGCTTCAGCCAGGCATTCAAAGACAGTAGCCTTTGCAAGCTGGAATACTCTGCCAGAATATTATATTATGAATATGTTAATAGTATTAACATACAAATATTATTAATAATATTATTCACTAGTATATTTTTTCACTAACATATTCTTCCAGAAGCACACTAGGATTTAATGCCAGGCCACAGCAATCTGCACTTAAGAGAATCCAAGTTAGAGTGCTCTAAGTAGTAGCCCAAGGGACAAAAAGCCTTAAGCAAATCAACCAAATTAAAAAGGATTACACTTTATAGACAATTTCAAATAACTTCTTCTATTACTCTAAATCCCTCTTTCATAGCATTTGCTTTCTTTAGGAATTAATAACATGAGAGAAATAAGGAAAAATTCAGGAGAAGCAGTATGGGTAAAGGATATCAACCTATTTAAATCTTGTTTTGGCTCTTTCTTGGTCCTGTGTTGGAGTCTGTCATTTTGATTCTCCTAGATTGGCTTCCTTTAGGTTTCCTTTTTCTTTTCCTCTTAAGAAAGAAGGAAAATCTCTTTATAGGCAGAGATCCTGTCTCAAATGTCTTTGTCCAGAGTCCATACTCAATAAATGTTTATTGAACTCAAGAAATCTCCTCCCCTGTAAGAGGTGAAAGTGTCAGTACTTAGAGGCTAGGCAACCCAGCCAGGCCTTCATAGTGGCTTTAAGCACCTTCTTTCACCTTCTTTGACTTCAGTAGTGGAAGCGGGTTTCATTCTGTCTTAGATTTTTAGAAACAATAAAGTAGCAATGATTTGGTAGGAAGATACTTAACAATCACCCTCAGATCACACTGAGATCTCTCTCTGTCTCTCCTGTTTACTCTCTGCCTCTTTCTTCATATTTCATCTTTCCAAAACTTCTTATCACCAGCACAAAGACCCAGTGCTAGCATCTCATTATTCAAGAATCCAAGGTCTTTCTGTTGTATTTTGATGGAACTCATCCAAGTGCCTGTTTTTCACAGGGGATTAGATGTGGAATTGATCCCTTCAACATCTAAGGGAATTCTGTGAAATCAAACATCATGTTCTTTGGGTGGTTTCATAAGAATTCCTGCAGGCACACCTGCCTACCTGCATTTTTAAATTAATTAATTAATTTACTTATTTATACTGTTCCTGAGATACCCTCCTCTACCTCTGTCCTCCCCCTGGGCCCTGACATAGAGGGAGTTATTACAGTTTCAGTTAGTCTTTTGGTTACTGTAAGAATCATTTTCATCTCATTTTTTAAAGTTAATTTTCTTTTTGATTTAGAAAGCTTCTGAATTCCATTAAAATAACAAGACTGAGTCACAGAGTCATAGAAATATAAAGCTAAAATGGATTAAAGAATTATCTAGTCCAACTCTTTTATGTTATATACTAATTCATTCAGGTTTTCAAGAAATATATATTTAGAATCTACTACATGCCAGGCTTTGGGCTTGTTACCAAGGTCACATCCTTTCAGGAAAAGGAAACACATAAATAAGTACTAAACAATGTGAATCGAGTGCAAAACAAGCCCAGAAGAAGGGTCCCCATCTGCCTGTGGGGACCAGGGAGGGCCGATATAGAAAAAGACACCTAGAAAGATTCAGGTACTTGATGCTGAGTGTTTCTTCTTCCTATTCTGGGTCAAGCTGTGCTCCAAGTGCCCCATATTTAAGAACTCCTTCATGCCTCATACAACCCTATGAGGTAGAGACTATTGTCATCTCCATTTTAGAGATGAGAAAACCTGGGGACAGAAAATGTTAAGTACCATGTCTGAGTAACACATCAGCAAGTGGCAGAGACAGGAGTGTACCATCCAGTGTTCATCCTCTTAACTGCTGTGCATCCTGCCACTTTGACTTTGCTAAATTTCCCTGGTTAAACATCAAGTGAGGGTTGAATCAAGTGTTATGATTCCCAGATTAACATTAAAATCTAACTCCTAAGACCCCAAGTAAGTGTCTGTTTTTCTTAGTGCTCTGTCAGAGGCTGATGATTCTCAAAGTAACTTCTTAAAAAAAGGTAAGACATTCCCTAGAATAGCAACTTCGGGGTCCTTGTTTAGAAGTGTCAGGGCTTGGGGTAGGGAATATGAAAAACCTAAGACTGAACTTGCATTAACCAAAAATGTACTGTGAGCAAAAGCCTAGTGTGTTTGGGCGAATAGTGAGTTTCTACCACATGCAAAGTATAATAATAATCAGGTTTTCAAAATACTCAGCCAGACTCCACTGACCTCTTTAAGATAGAAATGCACAGACAGACAGAAGACTGTGTTCAGGTTTTATTTTAGTCTCTGCCTCCCTGCTTGTGGTCTTAGACCTTAGTATTGAAAGCAAATGATATTTCTACCTTCTTCCCAAGACAAGAATTTGCATTTTAAGTTTGGAACACTTAGGGGAAAATCAAATGAAATGCTTTACTTACTTTTTTGAGACTTTTTTCCCTTCTTTACAGGAATAAAGCTTATAGCTTACTGAGTTGTAGACTAAATACCATAAGTCCCAAGACAGGCTGGTTACTGGAGCTGTAGAAAATGTGTCTGTGCTTTGCCCAGGAGGAAGGAGCCCAGCTCAAGGGGCTCCGGCATGAAATGAATTTGTATCAGAGCATAAGCGTTAGTTTACCTTAAACTGAACTTCAATTCAGGAAGTTTATACATAAACAAGACGAAAATATACTTTAGTATAGATGTGCTGAGAGTCCTGCTTTGATAAAGAAAGTTGTTTATGTGTATTTATCACCTTATTGGCAATTCTGAAACCTTCCAGACTATGAAAACGATGACAACATAGGTACCAGTGTATAATTCTTAAGAGTTTGTCTACCAGCCTAACCTCTGTAAGGTGGCCATACAATTTATCATACAAGCTAGACACTTAGAAAGCATAACTGAGTGCCATTATTATCTACATTGGGACAATGTATAAACCAGGTCTGAACCAGCAAACTAGCATGAATAATCAACCTAATCATGGGAAAAATTCCCTTTTCAAGCAAAGAAACTGAATCAGCATGGCATCTGCAGACAGAGCATGACAGCAAGTACAGAGTCACATAAGTGGAGGGCCAGAAAGATGAAGTTTGCCACCTGAGACTACTTTGAACACAGAAATTGAGAGCTGGAAGGGACAGTGTAGTCATCTGTCCAACCAGATGAGGAAGTGAAAAGGAATTAGGGATTCATGTAGGCTCCTTACAAAATAGAGACAGAATCCAGGAGTCCTGACTCAGCGGCATCAAGCTGTCACTTGGGTAGTTTCTGAGGCTCAACTGCAGGTTGAGTGGCTAAGGACCCAATATTCCTCCCAATAGAAGGAATATCTGGGCTTAATCACTTCCCCTCCTAGCATCAGTGCTCTTCCCCAGCCTCCCATGAAATGCCCTCTACATTTTCTGCCAGCTCTGGCAATAAGAACACTTTTAGCGCTCATTGTTGAAGAACTAGTAGATAACAGCAATAGTTAATAATAGCACCAATCACTTGAGCAGTGCACTTGGAATTGAGCAGGTTTATTCTCCTTAATTATCATATTCATTACTCATTTACCTGGAAAGCCAGTTACCACTCATTATCACCCCACAGAAAACAGAGGTCGAAGAATAATGACACATAGGACCGGTCAGTTTTTATAAGAGATGGAAAGGTCTCTAGAGAATCTCATACTGTAAATAAGAGCAGATGATAGAGGATGTTCAACAGAATGCCTGAGGTAGTGAAGGTGGACCATGTGGAGGTTCTGAATGTTGGAGAGCAGATGATTAGAGTGACTGAGAAGGGCATGAGAAGACAGATTTTGCATGGCGTCTACTGTAGCAAAGGGATATGTTAAAGCATCTTTAAAGTTAATTAGAAGCATGAGCTCACATGTAGAACAAGTGTGGGGTGCTCAGAGCACCCAAGGGTCTTTTCTCTGCCTTTGATTATGGGCAGGAACTTAGGAATCAAAGACCAGGAATTAATTATCCCCATGACAGCAGGTTCCACTGCATGTCTCTCTCTAGTTCTTTACTCTTTCCCCGCAAGTCAAGGTGAGTTGGCAGGAAGAGGGAGATGAATTAATTCCAAATATAGAATCAATTTTTTTTCCTATCACTCATGAACAGCACATTATGTTTTATACAATGATCCCAGGAGGCTTGGAATGGATACATTTTGCAAATCTAAGAGGAAAAAATAATGAAATTCTGGCATTGTTTGGAATGAGAGAGCAAGTCTCAAAAGAGTATCAGTTTATCTGTGGCAATATCTTTACTGCATGAAACCAATGTTTATATGAACGGGGAAAAATGGTATCAGTCATTTAGAATTTTAGTCACACTGTAATCTATATTGCCTTACTGCCTATTGCATATTTGGGATTTTATGGACAAATATTTCAGTTTTCACGAAGATGTTGAATGTCATGGAAGATAGATAGCTCTGCAATGAGCTCTTAACATATTTCTCAAGTCTTTTACATTAGATCTTCCAGAGTACCACTTAAGAAGTTCCCTTTTATTGGGCAGTATCCAGTAAATATGCATTAAGTATTAGTTTGTTGCACCTGGTCTGAACTAAGCTATATATTTTCATACATATCTTTGGGAATGAAGCACTAGCACAGTGCTTTTCAAACTTTTTTTTATTGCAGCCTACGTAAGAAATATATTTTAGGGGGAGTTCCCAAGATGGCAGAGTAGGAAGATCCTGAGCTTACCTACTCTCATGGTCACATCAAAATTACCACTATGTACAGAAAAACTATCAATGAAAAAGATTGGAACCTACCAGAAAAGATCTTCTACAATTAAAAGTATAAAGAAGGAACCACAACAAGACAGGTAGGAGGGGCCGAGTGGTGATATAGTCAAGACCCATACGCCCCGAGTGGGCAATCCACAAATAGGAGATTAATTACAATTGCAGAGGTTCTTCCCAAGGAGCAAGGGGTCTGAGCCCCACATTGACTCCCCAGCCCAGGGGTCCTGTGCCTAGAAAATGAGCCCCCAGAGAATTTGGCTTTGAAGGCCAGCAGGGCTTACTTTTGGGAAACTCAAAGTCCCTACTCTTAAAAAGAGTGCACACAAAATCTCACATGCTTCAGACCCAGGGCAGGAGCAGTAATTTGAAAGAATCCTGGGTCAGACGTACCTGCTGATCTTGGAGAGTCTCCTGGAGAGACAAGAGGCAACTAGAGCTCACCCTGGGGAACAGACACTGGCAGCAGCCATTTGGGGGCACTCATTCTACCACGTGGACACTGGTGCTGACAAGGACTGTTGTGGAATCCTCCCTCCAGCTTACTAGCCTCAAGACCCAGCCCTGCCCCCACCCACCAGCCTAGAGGAACCAGTACTGGGATGCCTCAGGCCAAGCCACTAATTAATTGGGTGGGGACACAGCTCCACCCACCAGCAGACAGGATGCTTTAACACCCCCTGAGTCCACAGCTGCCCATGGACACAGCCCTGTCCTCCAGAGAGCCCAGGACCTAGCTCCACACTCCAGTGCACAGGCACCAGTCCCAGAAACCCAAGGGCTCTGCAACCAGAGACTCTGGAACCCAGCTTTACCTACCAGCGGGCAGGCAACAGCCCTAGAATCCTCTGGGCCTCAGACGCACCCACCAGCAAGCTTGTTGTAGCCTCTGGATCAGCCTCACCTACCAGCAGACAGACAACAGCCCCAGGACCACCAGAGGCCCACAGCCCTCCTTGGCAGGACTCAGCCCACCCCCTAGCAGGCCAGTACCAGCCCTGGGACCAGCTGGGCCTGAATCTTGTCCACCAGCAGGCCAACACAATCTACAGGACATCCTGGACCCTATGGCCAGATGTGTCAGGAACCAGCTGCACCCACCAGTAGTCCAGCACCAGCTCTGGGACCCCTGGGTCCTGCAGCCAGACACCAGGATGCACCTCTGCCCACTAGTGGGCCATCACTATCCCCAGGACCTGGCCTCAACCACCGGTGGGTGGGCACCAGCCCCAGGATCTCCTGGACTCCCGACTCCATCTACAAATGAATCAGCACTAGCCCCAGGGACCCCAGGGTTCTGCAGATAGCTGCCTCATGACCTGGCCCTGCCAATCAGTGCCAGCAGCCTCCACACAAGGTAGGGCCTGGCCACCAACAGGACCAAAGACCAGCCACACCTACCAGACCACCAACATTAGTCAGCCACCACAGCAGGACGCATGCAGCTAACATAAGGGGCACCCCTAGAGCATATAGCTTTAGTTACCAGAGAGGAGTGTGCTGCCGGGACACATAGGATTTCTCCTTCAAAAGGCCACTTCTCCAAGGTCAGAAAATGTAGCCAACCTACCAGATACTTAGAAATAAAAACAGCAAGTTAGGCAAAATGAGGCAACAGAGGAATATATTCCATTTGAAGGAACAAGGTAAAACCCCAGAAGAAAAACTAAGTGAGGTGGAGATAAACAATCTACTCAAGAAAGAGTTCAACGTAGTGATTGTAAAGATGATCAAAGAACGTGGGAGAAGAATGGATGAAGAGAGCAAGAAGTTCAAAGTTTTTAACAAAGCATTACAAAATATAAAAAACAACCAAACAGAAATGAAGAGTATAACTGAAATGAAAAATACCCTAGAAACAATTAACAGTAGACTAAATGATACAGAGGAACAGATCCAGGAGCTGGGAGACAGAGTAGTAGAACAGAAAAAGAATAAAAAGAAATGAGGACAGTTTAAGAGACCTCTGGAACAATATCAAGCGTACTGTTTTCTTCTAAGAGTTTTAGAGTTTTAGCTCTTACATTTACATGTATTATCCATTTTGAGTTAATTTTTGTTTATGATATGAGGAAGGGGTTCAATTCATTCCTGTGCATGTGGATATCCAGTTGTCCCAGCACCATTTCTTGAAATACTGTTTTTCTCCATCAACAGGTCTTGGCAATATGCCTATCCTTATGCCAGGACCACACTGTCTTGATTACTGTAGCTTTGTATTAAGTTAAAAGTTGGGAACTATGAGTCTTCCAACATTTTTTTTATTCTTTAAAATTGTTCAGCAAGTTTAGTACCCTTAAATTTCTATATGAATTTTAGGATCATCTTGCCAGTTTCTGGGGGGAAAAAAGGAAGCTGGAGTTATAATAGACATTACATTCAATATAAGAACATTTAGACTAATTGGAGAATATTGCCATCTTGACAAAATTATGTTCTCCAATCCATGAACATGGGATTTCTTTCCATTTACTTAAATTTTCTTTACTTTCAACAATGTTTTGTATTTTTCAGTGTAGAACTCTTTCACTTATTTTGTTGAATTTATTCCATAAGTATTTTTTAATACTTTGATAAATGAAATGGTCTTATAATTTCATTTTCAGGTTGTTCATTGCTAGTTTATAGAAATACAATTGATTTTTGCATATTGATTTTGTACCCTGCAACCTTGCTAAACTCACTTGATACTTTTAGGGATTTTTTTTAATAAATTATTTAGGGTTTTCTATATGTAAGATTATGTCCCGTGAATATAGAGATATATATGGAAAGTCCTAATCTAGATGACTTCCATATCCTTTTCTAGACTAGTTTCCATGGCTAGACCTTCCAATGCAACGTTGAATATGTGTCAAGAGCAAAAAAAATTTTTTTGATCTAAGAGGAAACCATTGTCTTTCACCAGTAAGTATGATGTTAACTGTATGTTTTTTCCTAGGTGCCCTTTATTAGGTTGAGGAAGTTCCATTCCATTCCTAGTTTGATAAACGTTTTGTAATGAGAAGGAGTTGGATTTTGTTTCTGCATCTATTTGGATATTCATGTTTTGTACTTTATTCTATTAATATGGTGTATTAATAGAATACACTGGTTGACTTTCAGATGTTAAACCAATCTTGCAACTTGGGCTAAGTCCCACTTGGTCATGGTGGATAATTCCTTTTATACTGATATGTTTGGATCTGGTCTGCTAGTATTTTGTTGATGACTTTTGTGTCTGTAACCATAAGGGATACTGATTTGTAGTTTTCCTTATTTGTGATGTCTTTGTCTGGTTTTGATATCAGGGATACTGGCCTCATATTTGGGGGAAAATTTTATGAAGATTCATGATAAATGAATCTCTGTTAAAGTCTGGGCAGAATTCACCAGTGAAGCCACCTTGGTCTGGGTTTTCTTTGTGGAAAGTTTTAAAGAACTCATTCAACCTTTCGTTATTATAGGTATATTCAGACTTCCTGTTTTTTCTTGAGTCAGTTTCTGTGGTTTGTGTCTTTTCCAGAATTTGTCCTTTACATTCAGGTCTTCCCATTTGTTGGCAAATAATTATTTATAGCACTTTCTTATACTTGTTTTTATTTCTGTAATTCCAGTAGTGATTTCCCTTCTTTCATTCCTGATTTTAGTAATGTGAGTCTTCTCTCTTTTTTCTTTGCAGGTCTAGTTGGATTTGTTCATTTTGTTATCTTTTCAAAGAACCAGCTTTTAGTTTCATTAATTTTTCCCTATTGCTTTTCTATTCTCTATTTTTGCTCTAATCTTTTTATTTCCTTCCTTCTGTTAGGTTTGGATTCTTTTTCAAGTTTCTTGGGATAAAAGGCTAGGTTATTTATTTGGAATCACTGTTTTTTTAATGCAGACATTTACAGCTATAAATTTCCTTCTGAGCACCACTTTAGCCTCATACCATATGTTTTGTTATGCTATGTTTTTATTTTCATTCATCTCAATGTATTTTCTAATTTCCTATGTGATTTCCTCTTTGATCCATTTGTTATCTAGTACTACATATTTGTGAGTTTCCCAAATTTCTCTGTTATTGATCTCTAATTCAATTCTATGTGTCCAAAAAACATATTTCATGTTATTTCAATCCTTTCAAATGTGTTGAGGCTTGTTTTATGTCCTAACAGATGACCTGTTCTGGCAAATTTTCCACGGTCATTTGAGGAAAATTGATATTCTTCTGTTGTTGCATTGACTCTTCTATAGATTCAGCTGGATTATATTCTTATTCAAGTCTTCTGTTTTCTGGTTCATGTTCTGCCTAGCTGTTCTATCTATTTTTGAAAGTGGGATATTAATGTCTCCAACTATTTTGCAGAATTTTCTCTTTCCTCCTTGAGTTCCTTCAGTTTTTGCTACATGTATTTTGTGGCTCTATTGAAAGTTGAATATATATTTATAATTATTATGTCTTCATGATATGTTGACCCTTTATCATTATTGAATGTCCTTCATTGCCTCTATAACTGTTCTAGTCTTAAAGTCTATGTTGCTGATATTAAGCTAACCACTCCTACTCTCTTTTCTTATTTTTTTATTTGAATTTTCTTTTATTTATTATTTTTATACAGCAGGTTTTTATCAGTTATCTATTTTATACATATTAGTGTATATATGTAAATCCTAATCTCCCAATTCATCCCACCACCACTACCGCCACCCCCACTTTCCCCCTTGGTGTCCATAAGTTTGTTCTCTACACCTGTGTCTCTATTTCTGCCTTGCAAACCAGTTCATCTGTACCATTCTTCTAGATTCCACATATATGCATTAATATATGATATTTGTTTTTCTCTTTCTGACTTACTTCACTCTGTATGACAGTCTCTAGGTCCATCCATGTCTCTACAAATAATCCAATTTTGTTCCTTTTTATGGCTGAATAATGTTCCATTGTGTGTATATATAGATATAGATATAGATATAGATATAGATATATATACACATATACCACATCTTCTTTATCCATTTGTCTGTCGATGGGCATTTAGGTTCCTTCTATGATCTGGCTATTGCAAATAGTGCTACAATGAACATTGGGGTGTATGTGTCTTTTTTTTAACAACTTTATTGGAGTATAATTGCTTTACAATGTTGTGTTAGTTTCTGCTGTATAACAAAGTGAATCAGATAGATGTATACATATATCCCCATATTCCCTCCCTCTTGCACCTCCCTCTCATCCTCCCTATCCCACCCCTCTAGGTGGTCACAAACACCAAGTTGATCTCCCTGTGCTATGCAGCTGCTTCCCACTAGCTCTATATTTTACATTTGGTAGCGTACATATGTCAATGCTACTCTCTCACTTCATTCCAGCTTACCCTTCCCCCTCCCCATGTTCTCAAGTCCATTCTCTATGTCTGTGTCTTTATTCCTGTCCTGCCCTTAGTTTCGTCAGAACCTTTTTTTTTTTTTACATTCCGTATATATGTGTTAGCATACATATTTGTTTATCTCTTTCTGACTTACTTCACTCTGTATGACAGTCTCTAGGCTCATCCACCTCACTACAAATAACTCAGTTTCGTTTCTTTTTATGGCTGAGTAATATTCTATTGTATATATGTGCCACATCTTCTTTATCCATTCATCTGTCAATGGACACTTGGGTTGCTTCCATGTCCTGGCTATTGTAAATAGTGCTGCAATGAACATTGTGGTACATGTCTCTTTTTGAATTATGGTTTTCTCAGGGTATATGCCCAGTAATGGGATTATTGGGTCATATGGTAGTTCTATTTTTAGTGTTTTAAGGAACCTCCATACTGTTCTCCATAGTGGCTCTATTAATTTATATTCCCACCAACAGTGCAAGAGGGTTCCTTTTTCTCCACACCCTCTCCAGCATTTATTGTTTGTAAATTTTTTGATGATGGCCATTCTGACCAGTGTGAGGTGATACCTCATCATGGTTTTGATTGGCATTTCTCTAATGATTAGTGCTGTTGAGCATCCTTTCATGTGTTTGATGGCAATATGTATATCTTCTTTGGAGAAATGTCTATTTAGGTCTTCTTCCCATTTTTGGATTGGGTTTTTTTTTTTTTTATATTGAGCTGCATGAACTCTTTATATACTTTGGAGATTAATCCTTTGTCCATTGATTCATTTGCAAATATTTTCTCCCATTCTGAGGGTTGTCTTTTTGTCTTGTTTATAGTTTCCTTTGCTGTGCAAAAGCTTTTAAGTTTCATTAGGTCCCATTTGTTTATTTTTGTTTTTATTTCCATTACTCTAGGAGGTGGGTCAAAAAAGATCTTGCTGTGATTTATGTCAAAGTGTGTTCTTCTTATATTTTCCTCTAAGAGTTTTATAGTGTCTGGTCTTACATTTAGGTCTTTAATCCATTTGGAGTTTATTTTTGTGTATGGTGTTAGGGAGTGTTCTAATTTCATTCTTTCACATGTAACTGTCCAGTTTTCCAAGCACCACTTATTGAAGAGACTGTCTTTTCTCCACTGTATATCCTTGCCTCCTTTGTCATAGACTAGTTGACCATAGCGCGAACCACTCCTACTCTCTTTGGGTTATGGTTTTCATGGTAAATCTTTATCCATCCTTTTACTTTCAACCTATTTATGGCTCTGAATCTTACACATGTCTATTGTAATATCTATGTAGTTGGATATGTATTTTTTGCCAGTTTCTCCCTTCTGATTGGAGTGTGTAGTCCATTTATATTTAATTTACTAACTGATCAGGTAGTTTTAAGTCTGTCATTTCACTATCATTTTCTGTATGTCTTATGTCTTTTTTGTTCTCCATTTTCTTCATTACTGCCTTCTTTTGTGTCAGCATATATTTTCTAGTTTACCATTTTAATTCCCTTTATATTCCCTTTCACTCCATTTTTTAGTTATTTATCAGTGGTTTCCTAGGAGATTAAAAATAACATCTTAGCTTAAAATAATCTAATTAAGATGAATTCCAACTTAATTTTAATAGTATATAAAAACTTTACTCGGGTAGACCTCTGACACTTCCCCTCTTTTCTGTGCTATTATTGCCAATCAAACAAAATCTTTATACATTATAAGCCCATCAATACAGTGTTGAAACTATTGCTTATGCAACCATATTTTTTTATCAGATTGAGAAGAAACGAATTACCAAAAAATGTATATTTATACTGTTTTTTATATTTACCTGTATAGTTACCTTTATTTGTGCTCTTTATTTTTTTCATGTGCATTTTACTCATTGGCTAATGTTTCATTTAAGACTAAAAGACTCTAGTATTTCTAGTAGGGCAAGTCTTCTAGTGATTAATTCTATCCATTTTTCTTTTTTTTTTTAATCTACAAATGTCCTAATTTCTCCTTCATTTTTTTTTTTTTTTTTTTGTGGTTCATGGACCTCTCACTGTTGTGGCCTTTCCCATTGTGTAGCACAGTCTCTGGACACGCAGGCTCAGTGGCCATGGCTCATGGGCCCAGCCGCTCCGTGGCATGTGGGATCTTCCCAGACTGGGGCACGAACCCATGTCCCCTGCATCGGCAGGCAGACTCTCAACCACTGCACCACTAGGGAAGCCCTCTCCTTCATTTTTGAAGGGTAGTTTTGCTGGATAGAGAATTCTTTGTTTACTGTCTTTTTCTTTTTTATCACTTTCAATATGTCATCCTACTGCCTTCTGGACCTCATGGTTTCAGATGAAAAATCAACTGTTAATCTTTTTGAAGACTCCTTGAACATGATGTGTGGTTTTGCTTTTGCTGCTTTCAAGATTTATTTTGTCTTTGTCTTTTGACAGTCCTACTCTAACGTATCTAGATGCGGATCTTGTTGAGTTCGTTTGATCTGAAGTTTGTTACTTTTCTTGAGTATGTAGATTAATGGGTTTTTTATATCACATTTAGGAAGTTTAGGGCTATTATTTCTTCAAGTATTGTTTATACTCTTTCTCTCTCTTTCTCCATGTTAGTATTCTAGATGGTGTCCCACAGGTATCTGAGACTTGTTTTTAAGCTTTGTTATATGACACCATGACAGCCTTCATTCTAGAGCTAATTCTGCCACATTACTGACTCAACAATCTTCTGAGTAACTTATCCATTTCCTTGTTAATTATGAGGTTTTATACTCTAGCTGGTTTAGAAATGAACTATTTCCACTATAAGATATGGAAATTCTTCCCTCTGCTCATTTCAGGTAGTCCTTTCCTCAGCTTTGTGTAGTTTTCTCACATGCATATGCTGATTAGTATTCTAAGGAACAATTTAATGGGACATTCTGCAGAGATTCAGAGCTCCTTCTCTTTCTGTGCAAATTGCTTCTCTAAGGCACTCTGCCCTGTGAACTATGACTGCTTTGGTTTTCCCAGACTCCCAGCTCTGTCTACTCAACTCAGATGATCACTGGGCTCTGCAGTGAAAACAATCCCCAGAAAATATACAGAAATGAAGTCAAGGGAAATAAAGTATAAAGTATATAGATCATATTTGATACACTAACTCTACCTCTCTAACATCCACTTCTAGTTATCTTTCCTTTACAATATGGTTTAGGAAATTTTTCTCCTAAGGAATGTAGATAATTTTTACACATGCCCCCACTCCCAACATGTACACTTCTAGTTCTTGGTGAGAAGAAAATATTCAAATGCCTAGTTTGTATTTTTTATTAATCTTTAGGTCTCTATGTTTAAAAATACACATTTCAGCTTTGTCATTGGTGTCTGTTTCTTTTATGTCCTTATAGGCCATTTCCCAATGGTGTTGCTTTTGAGATGATAGGACATATTTTGAATTTTCCAAGGACTCACACGTTAACATATGGAATTATTTTGAGGACATCTTACCACTTCCTCTTCTCTTAGAACAAACAGTTCTAACTTATCTATCACTCTGAAAAATCTCATCAACTTCAACAAATGCAAACATATTCATTTTATGGAAAGACTCCACTCCAATATTTTCTTTATGCATTTTTTTCCTCACAGGGAATTTTTCCCCTGACAGTTTCCAAGATGTGAGGGACTCTCAGTTCCTTGCTCAGAAAACAAACAAAACAAAATTACTTTTTTATAAGTAATAATCTTTAGTTCAGCAATTGACCTCTGGGACTCTGGTTAATTCATTTTTTAAATGGCTTAGAGAACAGGTGACTACAAACTTCCTAAGCCTGAATGGAGCTAATTTTTCTTTCAATTTTAAAAGTTGAGATATTCTGGATTATTTTTTTTCCTTAGCCTCCAGAATCCCATTCTCTTTCTTTTCTCTGGACGTTGCTGTCTTTTACCTCTCTGATTGCAGCAGTTTATTCAAGAAGAGGGCTCATAGCAAGAATCAGTCTTTCCTTAAAATCCTACTAAAGAGACTGCATTCAAGAGAATATGTTCAGCAAATTTATTGCATCCATCCATATCTGATGGAAATAAAAGTATTAATTATCCCTTAGTTTGCTCTAAGAAGCAACCAGGAAGAAAAAAAAATTTTATTGAAGTATAGTTGATTTACAATGTTGTGTTAGTTTCTTGTGTACAGCAAAGTGATTCAGTTATACATATTCTTTTTCATATTCTTTTCCATTATTACAGGATATTGAATCTAGTTCCCTGTGCTAAACAGTAGGTCCTTGCTTTTTATCTATTTTATATATAGTAGTTTTTATCTGCTAATCCCAAACTCATAATTTATCTCTCCCCCACCCCTTTTCCCCTTTGGTAACCATAAGTTTGTTTTCTATGTCTGTGAGTCTATTTCTGTTTCATAAATAAGTTCATTTGTGTCATATTTTAGATTCCACATATAAGTGATATCATATGGTATTTGTCTTTCTCGTTCTGACTTCACTTTGTATGATGATCTCTAGATCCATCTGTGTTGCTGCAAATGGCATTATTTCATTCTTTTTTATGGCTGAGTAGTATTCCACTGTGTATTTATACCACATCTTCTTTATCCATTTATCTGTTGATGTACATTTAGGTTGCTTCCATGTCTTGGCTACTGTAAATAGTGCTGTTATGAAATTGGGGTGCATGTATCTTTTTGGATTATGGTATTCTCTGGATATATGCCCAAGAGTGGGATTGCTGGATCATATGGAGTTTCTATTTTTAGTTTTTTAAGGAACATCTATACTGTTTTCGATAGTGGCTGCACCAGTTTACGTTCCCACCAACATTATAGGAGTGTTCCCTTTTAAAAGCACTTTGTACATACTATTTCAAAGTCTAAAATACTCTTCCTTGCACTTTAGGTATATGTACTCATATCTTATTCCCAATTTAAAAACCCTTCCCCATCCCAAAATGCCCCATTCCACTGTAAGCTCTTAGAGTACTGGAATTTTTTTTCTGCTTATCTTTGCATTTTTGCAGTAGAAAAGTGCTGTAAACGTTTCAGTAGAGGCTTTTGAATTGAATTCATGAAACAGAACGCACTGTGTAGACTAGTGGATCTATCTTTATTGAAGAAGAGAAACCTTAAGGAGGATTTGGAAATTTTTTATTTTATCTAGGAGAGATGATTTTTACAGTGCCTCCTCATTCTCATATGTAACAGAAGCCCTGTGAAGAATGATTTGAGAGTCAACCTGCTCCCCAAAACATCCTTCACTGATGCCTGAAACCTGCGATTTAAAATACAATTTTCCTTCGATTTGAAAAAAAATCTCAAAAACCCTACACCTAACATCATACTTAGTAGTGAGAAGATAGATGATTCCCACTAAGACCAGGAACAAGGCAAGGATGTCCACTATCACCACTGCTATTTAACAACATACTGGAAGCCCTACCTGACACAATAAGTCAAGAAAGAAAATAAAAGGTATACATACTGGAAAAGAAGAAATAAAACTATCTTTGTTCACAGATGACACAATTTTCTATGTAAAACTTTTCTATGAATGAAAAGTCCTGGAACTAATTAACAGTTATAGCAAGGTTGCAGGATACCAGATGAATATACAAAAGCCAATTGCTTTCCTATACACTAGCAATGAACAACTGGAATTGAAATTTTAAAACAATACTATTTACATTAGTACCTTAAAATGAAGTACTTAGGTATAAATCTAACAAAATATGTACAAGATCTGTATGATAAAAAGTACACAATCAACAGAATAACTTAAAAATTGGAGAGATATTCCATATTCATGTATAGAAAGACTCAATATTATTAAGATTTCAGCTTTTCCCAAACTGATATGTAAATTCAATGCAATCCCAATAAAAATTCCAGTGGGTTATTTTGTGGATATGGACAAACATATTCTAAAGTTTATATCAAAAGACAAAAGACAACACAATACTGAAGAACAAAGTCAGAGGACTGACACTATCCAACTTCAAGAGTTACTATAAAGCTACAATAATCAAGACAGTATGGTATAGGCAAAAGAATAGACAAATGGATCAATGGAACAGAAAAGAGAGCCAAGACATAGATCCACACAGATACAGTGAATTGCTCTTTGACAAAGGAGTAAAGGCAATTCAATGACAAAAGAATAGTTCTTTTAACAGTGATGTGGTAACAACTAAACATGCACATCCAAGGAGATGAATCTAGATACAGACCTTACACCTTTCACAAAAATTAACTCAAAATGGATAATAGCCCTAAATGCAATGTGCAAAATTTTAAAAACTCCTAGAAGATAACATAGAATAAAATCTAATTAACCTTAGGGTTAGCAATGACTTCTTACGTACAACACCAAAAGCATCATGCATGAAAGAAAAAAGTAATAAGTGCAACTTCATTAAAAATAAAAGGGTCTGCTCTACAAAAGACATTGTGAAGAGAACGAGGAGACAAGAAAGGAACTAGGAGAAAATATTTACAAAACACATATCTGATTAAAGGACTGGTATCCAAAATATACAAAGCATTCTTAAAACTTAACAATAAGGGCTTCCCTGGTGGCGCAGTGGTTGAGAGTCCGCCTGCCGATGTAGGGAACACAGGTTCGTGCCCCCGTCTGGGAAGATTCCACATGCCGTGGAGCGGCTAGGCCCATGAGCCATGGCCACTGAGCCTGCGTGTCCGGAGCCTGTGCTCCGCAACGGGAGAGGCCACAACAGTGAGAGGCCCGCGTAACGCAAAAAAAAAAAAAAAAAAAAAAAACTTAACAATAAGAAAACAAATCAGTTTTTAAATGGGCAAAAAATCTGAACAGAAAATTTACCAAAGATGTACAAATGACAACTAAGCATATAAAAACATGCTCAACATTGCATATTGTTAGGGAATCGCATATTAAACCAATGAGTTAGCACTACACACCAAATAACTAAAATCCAAAGTACTGACAGCACCAAGTGCTCATGAGAATATGAAATGACAGGAACTCTCACTCATATCTGGCGGGAATACAAAATTGTACAGTCACTTTGGAAGACAGTTCAACAATTTCTTACAAAACTAAACATAATCTTGCCATATAACCCAGAAATCTCACTTCTTAACATTTACCCAAATTAGTTGAAAACTCATGTTCACACAAAAACCTACTATAAAAAATGTTTATAGCAGTTTTATTCATAGTTGCAAACACTTGGAAATAACCAAGGATAATGGTGAATGGCTAAACAAACTGTGGTACATCTTACAGAGGAATATTATTCAACAATAAAAGGAAATTAACTATCAAACCACAAAAACACATGGAAGAACTTTAAATGCATAATGTTAAATGAAAGAAGCCAGTCTGAAAAAGCTACCTACTATTTGATTCCTAAACTATTAAGACACTGGAAAAGGCAAAGCCTTGGAGACAGTGAAAGGATCAGTGATTGCCAGAGGTTTGAGGGGAAGGAGGAATGAATAGGTGGATCACAGGGGAATTTTAGAGTTAAGAAACTATTCTGTATGAAACTGCAATAGTGGATACACAGCATTATATATTTTTCAAAACCCATAGAACTCTACAACACAAAGAGTGAAACCTAATATAAACTATGGACTTTAGTTAATAATAATATATTAATATTTGTTCATCAGTTGTAACAAATGTACCACACTAATGCAAGATGTTATTTATAGGGAAAACAGGGGAAGGCAAGGAAGAAAAGAGGTGAATGGGAACTCTCTGCAGTAAAGTCTATTACTTAATTTTTTTTTAAATTCATCTTCCTGGATAACTGAGACTTTTTTAAAATAATGTTCACTTATAAAATTCCTCTGTATAATAACTTGTATGGAGACACAAAAGACCCCGAATAGCCAAAGAAATCTTGAGGGGAAAATGGAGCTGGAGGAATCAGACTCCCTGACTTCAGACTACACTACAAAGCTACAGTCATGAAAACAATATGGTACTGGCACAAAGACAGAAATATAGATCAATGGAACAGGATAGAAAGTCCAGAGTTAAACCCACACACCTGTGCTCACCTAATCTACAACAAAGGAGGCAAGAATATACAATGGAAGAAAGACAGGCTCTTCAATAAGTGGTGCTGGGAAAACTGGACAGCTACATGTAAAAGAATGAAATTAGAACACTCCCTAATACCATACACAAAAATAAACTCAAGATGGATTAAAGACCTAAATATAACTGAACACTATAAAACTCTTCGAGAAAAATATAGGAAGAACGCCCTTTGATAAATCACAGCAAGATCTTTTTTGACCCACCTCCTAGAGTAATGGAAATAAAAACAAAAATAAACAAATGGACCTAATGAAACTTAAAAGCTTTTGCACAGCAAAGGAAACTATAAACAAGATGAAAAGACAACACTCAGAATGAGAGAAAATATTTGCAAACAAAT
The DNA here is from genome assembly GCF_949752795.1 of Hyperoodon ampullatus. NCBI lineage: Eukaryota > Metazoa > Chordata > Mammalia > Artiodactyla > Ziphiidae > Hyperoodon > Hyperoodon ampullatus. Next base: position 148,818,213 of record NC_136917.1, read on the forward strand.
CAATGGACAAAGGATTAATCTCCAAAATATATAAAGAGCTCATGCAGCTCAATATTAAAAAAAAAAAACATCCCAATCAATAAATGGGCAGAAGACCTAAACAGACATTTCTTGAAAGAAGACCAGATGGCCAAGAGGCACATGAAAAGCTGCTCAACATCACTAATTATTAGAGAAATGTAAATCAAAACTACAATGAGGTATCACCTCACACCAGTCAGAATGGCCATCATCAGAAAATCTACAAACAATAAATGCTGGAGAGGGTGTAGAGAAAAGGGAACCCTCTTGCACTGTTGGTGGGAATGTAAATTGATGTAGCCACTATGGAGAACAGTATGGAAGTTCCTTAAAAAACTAAAAATAGAACTACCATACGACTCAGCAATCCCACTTCTGGGCATATACCCAGAGAAAACCATAATTCAAAAAGACACATGCGCCCCAATGTTCATTGCAACACTGTTTACAATAGCCGGGTCATGGAAGCAACCTAAATGCCCATTGACAGATGAATGGATAATGAAGATGTGGTACATATATGTAATGGAATATTACTCAGCCATAAAAAGAAACAAAATTGGGTCATTTGTAGAGATGTGGATGGACCTAGAGACTGTCATACAGAGTGAAGTAAGTCAGAAAGAGAAAAACAAATATCGTATATTAACACATATATGTGGAATCTAGAAAAATGAAACAGATGAACCGGTTTGCAAGGCAGAAATAGAGACACAGTTGTAGAGAACAAATGTATGGACACCAAGGGGGGAAAGTGGCTGGGGTTGGGGTGGGGTGGTGGGATGAATTGGGCGATTAGGATTGACATATATACACTAATATGTATAAAATAGACAACTAATAAGAACCTGCTGTATAAAAAATATAAAAAAAACCCAGCACAATGTTTTACACACAGTAGATACAAAGTCAATATTTAATAGCCTAGTGACATATAGGCAATATTATAACTTTTTCTTGGGTGGATAAAAAAAAAATAAAGTTCTCTGATCAGTCTTAATCCAGTACTTAAATGCCCAGTCCCCTATTATAATCACAATTTCATACTTTATTTAAGGGTAAAGCTTCTACCTTCCTCTGGTTTAGTGCTACTTTTGGCTGAGACTCCTACAGTGGGGAAAGGGGACAGGATCCACCTTTCTATTTCCCACCCTTCCACTTTCCTCCTTCCCCCACCCACCCTAAACCCTCCAGGGTTAATTGTGGAGGTAGGAAGAGCTAAGGGAAAGTTTTTACTGACTGGAAGACATATCTGACACTGGTGCCTTCAGGGCATGGCAAATTCCCAACACATTCTTTTTCTCGTGAGCAGTTTGTACAAAGTCCATTTTGTCGAAGAAATGTCTTCTTTTTAGCTTTTGCTATTTTACCTTTCCTATAATATTGATTTCCATTTTAATTTAGCTCATCACTGCAAATGCAGATGGAAGTATTCTGATTTTTCTGCTAGAGAAAGTATTCAAGTTTCTTATCAGCAAAAATAAGCAGAGAAATTGTTTTTCTAAATAGACATATGTCTTGTGGTTAAGGAAAGAACTCTTCTTCAGTATTTAATAATATTTTAAAGCTTAATCATCTTGATAACAATGTATGTCGTATAATATATATTTGTTTACTATTTAAAGATCTATATAGATTTCCAAAATATGTCATCCATGAAAGACAAATAACATATGGTAGAACTTACTAATTATATGGCTTTATGGAAAGGAATTCATTGTTTTGCAGTGGAAGTTTAATGGATGATAAATGAAATTTGAAGCAAGATTGAATTTATTTAAAATGACTTCTGGATAAGGAATGAAGAAATAGCAGTTAGGAGATTAAAAAAAATAAGGTTCAACTTTTACTTATACCTTGAAAATTACCACTTATTGGATTATATTAGACTTTCATGTTAAAGTACCATTATTTTATAAAATACTGATTGCTAGTCTGTACCAGTAAGGAATTATAAAACTGTAAATCAAAATACTTAGGAAACTGAAACTAACTATATTTTAGTAAAATTAAAGACTGCTATAAAACAGAAAGTCTTCCAATTTGCAAATATACATTTATAATTGATGAAAAGTATAAGTATGATTATCAGTAATAAATCTTCTTATAGTGTGTTCCACTTAGGGGATATTAGCCAAAATTGCTTTTAGCTAATGTAAATAGCATGAGGTTTTTTGTTTTGTTTTGTTTTTGAGACAGAAAGATATATGCTCAAATTCTAAGTTTGCCACTTTCTAAATGTAACCTTGAGCAATTTACTTGGCTTGTCTGAGACCAGTTTCCTCACCAACAAAATGGAATAATAATAATACTCTACCATTTGTAAAAATTAAATGACTTCTCTCACTTCTAATGAAGGCAAACTAAGAAATTCAGACCAACCTTCCCAAACAAACAACTAGAAAATAGTTTTTAAAGTATTCTGCTTAAAAGCTCTGGAGAGCCAATAAGACAGTGAAGATTTAAAGAGACAAAAATCTCAGAAAAGAAAGAAAGCTATAGAAGTAAGCTCAGCTTGAGGACTCTTTCCCCACCAGTACCTGCTGGTTCTGGAAGAGGATACTGAGGAGCCTAGAGGTAAGCAGAACTTTCAACTGACCCACATGAGAAAATAGTTGGAGTCCAGAGTGTTTTCAATAGAGATCCTGAAAGGCAGTTCCTTAGGAACAGTGGCAAATCAGAAGTAGACCAGTCATCACAGGGACTAAAGCCTAGCTTCAAGTCATCTTAAGGTAAGAAAGGAGAGTAAATAAGCACACACAGGTAGGAACAAGAGAAATCAAGTCACAATACCAGAGATTTAAACTCAATGTATCATTAAGTACATTGAGTAAAAATGAAATTAATGCTCCAATTAAAAGACAAAGAATGGTAGAGTGGCATACAATATATGTATATTTTGCTTACTATGGGCCAAACCTAAAACATAAGGAAATATAAAGTCTGGAAGTAAAAGTATGAAAAAAATATACCATGCAAATACTAATTGTGATGGTTTTAAAATAGGCCCACAAATTCTTTGATACTTCTCCCTTCAAAGGCAGAGCCTAATTCCCCTCTTCTTGAGAGTGGGTTGCACTTAGTGACTCACTTCTAATGCATAGAATGTGGCAGAAGTGTGTAACTTCTGAGAGTAGGTCATAAAATACTTTGTGGCTTCCTCCTTGACCTCACTCCCTCAGATTTCTTGCTCTGTGGGAAGCTAGCTTCCATATCATGAGGACACTCAGGCAGCCTTATGTCCATGTGATGAGAAACCAAGGCTTCTGTGAACAGCCAGTAAAGAAACTGAGGCCTCCAGCCAACAACCATGTAAGTGAGTCATCTTAGAAGTAGATTGTCCAGGGCTTCCCTTGTGGCGCAGTGGTTGAGAGTCCACCTGCTGATGCAGGGGACACGGGTTCGTGCCCCGGTCCGGGAAGATCCCACATGCCGCGGAGCGGTTGGGCCCGTGAGCCATGGCCGCTGAGCCTGTGCGTCCGGACCCTGTGCTCCGCAACGGGAAAGGCCACAGCAGTGAGAGGCCCGCGTACCGCTAAAAAAAAAAAAAAAAAAGAAGTAGATTGTCCAGTTCCATTCAAACTTCTAATGAAGTTACAACCCCACTTGACATTTTGACTTCAATGTCATGAGAGACTAAGTTGCTCCTATATTCCTGACTCCCTTAAACTGTTAAAACAATAAATTTTGTTGTTTTAAACTACTAAGTTTTGGGGGTACTGAGCACTGGTATAGCTACATTAATGAGAAAAAATATATATACTTTAAGGCAAAAAAGGGAACCATTATGGAAAATGGTTTAATTTTATAGACATACTAATTATAAATTTGTGTCACCTAATAATATACCCTGAAAACATTTAAAGTAAAAACTGATGAAATTATAAGAAGTAATAGGCAAATTCACAATAATAGCAAATTCATTAATAGCACATTCATGCTGGAAGATTTTTAAAATACCTCTGTGTAACTGATAGAACAAGAAGACCAAAAAGTGATATAAAATATTTGAACAACCCAGTTAAAATGTATGTAATTGTATACTCAACAGCTACAAACCACACATTCTTTTCAAATACATGTGGAAAATTTTTTAAATTGCTGGACCATAAAGCAACTCAACAAATTTCAAAGGAATGACATCACATAGCATATATTAGATGACCACAGACCAATGTATAATAAAAAGATAACTAGAAAATTCCCATATGTTTGGAAAATGCAAAATATACTTCTAAATAACCTCTGGGTCAAAGAAGAGATTACAGTGGAAATTAGAAAATATTTTGAACTTAATGAAAATATATGTGGAGTTCAACCAAAGTCATGCTTTAGAGGGAGATATATAGCCTTAAACACATATATTAGGAAAGAATAAAGACTGAGAATCGATGATCTAAGCATCCATCTCAAGAAGTTAGTTTAAAGAATAGCAACTTAAATCCCTCACAAGTAGAAGAACTAATGAAGAAAGGAGCAGAAACTGATGGTACAGAAAACTAACATATTAGGATCAACAAAGTAAAAATTAATTTTTGAAAAGACTAATAAGATTAATAAACTCTGAGTAAAACTTATGAAAAACAAGCAAGGCACAAATTAGTAATATCAGGATTGTAGAGGCTGATATCACTATAGATCCTATACACATTTAAAATATAATAAGAGGGCATTATGTTTAACTTCACAGATTGGAATTCTGTAATCTCTCCACAGTGATGGTTATCTTCTTTATTATTTTTCAGTTTTTTATTAACTTTCTTCACTTTAAAATAGTTATCTAAACTTTTCTACAAATTACTGGTTCTGTTTTCTTCAATTTCAAGTCTTCTTATGGCCATCTTTGAAAAATGTTATCTCTTTGAATGTTTTATTCTGTTAGTCTCCTATTTTATTTTGGCCTAATCTTATTTAATAGAAATAATAACCTATTTCATTTCATTGAGGAGAAAAAGACCACTTGATTTTTTAAAACTTATTTTTCTTTGATGTAAATCGATTTTAGGACTTTTCACATGCTGTTAGTTCCTATTCTTTTCACTACAGAATATTTTCTCAGTTCTCAGGTTCTCCGATTATTTTTGTTGCTGTCTTTTTTTTGTAATTTGGTCATCTCTGAGATTTTAATATTTTAAACTCATCCAGAGCATCAAATATAAATGAAGGGGATCTTGCTGGGACCAAGCCAAGCACAGGACTTGTACAAACAAAAGCCCCCAACATGTCTCCCTCCCTCCTTGCTTCCCTATACACATACAGAGTTTGGTGTTCCTACTTCTCTCTACCCACATCTGGAGCTGGAAGGCAATTTGGAAGGCAAAAGAGGCAACAGTACCTAGAGGGGTGGGATAGGGAGAATGGGAGGGAGACCCAAGAGGGAGGAGGTATGGGGATATATGTATATGTACAGATGATTCACTGTGTTATAAAGCAGAAACTAACACACCATTGTAAAGCAATTATACTCCAATAAAGATGTTAAAAAAATTATTAGCACTCAAGACAAATGCCAAAATTTACTAAAAAAACACAGATATTTTATTGATCAAACATGAAGATCTTATTTGTAGCTGATTTCCCTTATTCACAGAACTACAACTCAAGTACACGTTTTAATATATCTTTTGTTTCTTTGCCAAAAGGTGAATAAAGGCAACAATCAAAATTTTAAAAAAAAGAGAGAGAGAGAACTAACTGACTTTGAAATTAGTAATTTCCGGCTGCACCATTTACTGTGTGAGTAACTTTGGGCACATTAGTTAACCTACTCAAGCCTCGGTTTTCTCAGTAAAATTGAGATGAATAACAATAGCCTCCTCACAGGTTTGTTGTAATGAGTATATGAAATTATATGTGAAAGTAGTTATAACAGTGTCTGGCCCATATTTAGTGCTCAATAAATAGAAGCTAATAATAATAATTAACCCAGCTCCCCATCCCAGTCTGATTTCAGAGAGAGCCAGAGGCAAATAAGAGTAGTTAGAAGGCTAGCTACTCAGACCCAAAGGCCATAACTAAGGCCTTATCATTCACCTGGAAATATTATGCCAAAATTTACGATAAAAAACTAGTCCCTCAAGTTTGCATGTAAAATGATGATACTGATATCTCAAAAGAAGCATTTAAGTCGATAGTCAACTGAAAATTCCTCTCTCTCCTTAAGCAGACTGCATGACGGTAAAACATCTAGTTAAAAACACAGTTCACAGTTACAGGAGTAAGATGCACTGGCCAGTCCCTTTGGTTTTCTTTGTCCATTATCTCATTATAATCATTAGTATTGCTTTCTCCTCTTCCCAATTATAGCCTCCTTTTCTCTGAAAAATGAACATGTCCAGGAGTTGGTGTCTGCTTTAGATTTGTTTCATTCTATTGTTTTAAGTGAAAGAACAGTTTAAGAGTCATCATTTAGATCGCTGAAAGGATCTATTATTCACTTAGTAATTTAACAAATACTTATTTCCTGCTCTGTTCCAGTCATGGCTATAGCCCTGGAGCTACAGAAACAAAATAGACAAACACTGACCTCAAATAGATCATAGTCTAGGAGAGAAACCAACAAATAAGCAGATGACTAAAAGACAGTGTGACAAGTTTGACAACAGTGGCAAAAACAGGGAACCATGGGAGTGCATGGAAGAGCTGAGTTTAGAAGGATGAGTGGGATGTAGCTAGATGAAACATTAAAGAAAATATGGTCCAGGGGAGAAACAGATACAAAGCTGGCATATGCTGGGACCTGCAAAGAGTTTTACACAGCTACAGTGTGAGATACAATGAGAGATTTTTACCTTCCAAATGCCTCAAAATTTTCCACTCTGTCCATCTCAAATACCAAACCCTTTTGTAAGTTACTATCATTTCTTGCCTACGCTACTGCAGAAACATCCCAATCCATCTTCCTGCATTCAATTTTCTTTGTTTTACAATCCAATCTTCCCACTGACGCTGAAATAACTTTTTAATATACAAATTCAATCCCCAGTATATGTTCTTGTAGCACTTGTGTACTTTCCCTTTGTAGGGATGATAATAATTTGTAATTAAGTTTAATTTTATAATTACCTATTATTTAATTGTATATGATCCTTTCACTGGAACCTGTAGGAATGGAAAAATATAAGCCCCATATGTTTTGCAAAGCCTTGGTTAAAATTTTAATTAAAACCTTAAGTTGTAAGTCAAAACATGATTTAATGTTTTAATGTTGAAAAATGTTTTCAATTTTTATTCTTCTTTAATGAAGAATAAGGCCATTAAGAAAGGTCTCTTGAAAATGTAACTGAACTAGTTACTGTTCTTTGTTACTATACAAGATAAATAAAGGCCAAAGGACATTTACATTCTTGTGACCATAAAACACAAACATCAGAGGACCAGCAAGGTGGAATGAAGTTCTTGCTTAAGTTAAATATGTACACATCTGTATTGTCATATTTTGTCATCATGAAAGTTTCTTTTTTCTTCTTTTTTTTCTGATAATGATAAGAAGATTTCTCCTGATATCCTTCTATTAACATTTTTTCCACAGCGCATAAAAAGGTGTGATTATTGCACAATTAATCATATCAAATATTTTATATCTTAGACTATGTTTAATAGGAAATTGAATTTAGTCTCTTAAGTGGTAACGAACACACCAGCATCTTGACAATTAACTTATTACCTGTGGGATAACTTATTTTATTCTCTAACTCCATTACTAAGTTGCATATATAAGTGATATGTGTTCATTTGCTCATTAGAAAGCATTAAGACCCTTTTGTCTTTGCTTCATACAAGTTTGAGAAAAATAAATGGTGGTTTTAAATGATTCAATTTTTAAGTAAAATTTTAATTGAAGTAAAACACATAGAAAATTTTCCAAATTATAAGTCTATCACTAGATGGAACTTTACAAATTGAACACATTCCATATAATGATGATACTGGTCAAGAAACAGAAAGTTATCAGTGTCCTAAGAGCTTCCTTTCTGTCCCCTTCTAGCAACCACCTCCCTTAAGGGAGCCACTACCCTGACTTCCAACAACATAGATTAGTTTTTCTTGTTTTGAACTCTATGTAAATGAAATCATACAGTTTTTAGCCATTTAGGTCTTGCTTTTATGACTCTACATTATACTTGTGAGATCCATCCACGTTGTCACATATAGCTGGCTCATTTATTCGCATTTTTATATACTGTTCCATTGTATGATAGCAAATGAAAACAAAGCTGGACTTAAATAAGAAAAGACTTCATCCAAAAAGATTATCGCTATGAGAACAAAGCTCTGATCTCAGAAATCTACAAGTGTCTCAGAATCAAACAGAAAAAGGCTTTTCTTTGATATGGAAGAAGTATGAAAAGGAACTTTGTGTTAGAGGCAGGCACAAGGTGAGGGTGAGAAGTTGGCAAAATCAGGGTGCATCAACAGAAACTATTTTTCTCTGTGGTCAGCCAATTTTCAGAATGATCTGTTAAGGGGAGATGTTCTGCACCTTAGTGCTTTGGTGCTTGTTTAAACTTGGGGATGAGCCAAAGTTTAGGGGCCTGCAGGGAAGAGAGAAGTCTTACTAAAGTTTGGTCCAGCTAAAGCAGAGAGCAAGAACTGGGCACTTGTGAACCCTTGGCCAATGACTATACCACAAGTTTGAGTGGATACTGCCAAACAGTTTGTCAAAGTAGTTATAACAAATCAGACCTCCATCAGCAATGTGTTAGAATTCAAGTTGCTCCTTATCTTCACCAACATTGGATGTTATCCTAGCTTTCATTTTAGATATTCTGGTTAGTATGAAGTAATCTCATTGTGGTTTTAGATTTCATCTGCCTGATAATTGATAAAGTTGAGTGCCTTTCTTCTTTTCTAACATATACATTTTAAAAATATAAATTTTCCTTTAAGCACCACTTTAGCTGTATCCCACAAGTTTTTGTATCTTCATTACCAATAAGCTGTAAATATTTTCTAGTTTCTATTGTGGTCTCTTCTTTGATCCATGAGTCAGATTCATTTTCAAGCACAGTAGAAGTCTAGTTTCTTCAGTAGTGGTATAATGAGAAGTGAGAGAGCTATCTTCTTTTGCTTGCCATTGTGTCCTTAGTATCTAACAAAATGCTGGAACATAGTAAGCGCTTAATAAATATGTGTTGAAGGAATGAATTTGCTAGTTAATTAATTAATTAATTAAAAGTGAGCAGGCTGAAGAGTCAAACAAGGGCCAGATCATGAAAGGCTTTACGTGGCATGCTAAAGAGTTTGAATTTTCACCTGAGAATGATGAAGAGCCTTTGAAGGGTTTAATCAGAGTAATGATATGATCTGATCTGTGTTCTAGACAGATTAGTTTGACAGTAGTGTAGAGGATGAATTAGAAGTAATAAATTAAAATGAATAAGATTTGTGTATCCATCATTAAATATTTATTGAGTGCCTACTATACACCTGACACTATTCAAATTATGAGAAAGAGAGCAGCACACAAGACAGAGCAAAATTACTGCCTTATAAAGTTTACATTATAACAAGAGATGATAAGTAAAATTTATTTTAATACATTCAGGGGCTAACAGTTCACAATAGTAAAATATACTATATTTAGGAAACAGTGTTCAAAATGAAAAATATTAAAGAAAATAGAATCGATCCTATCTTCTCTACTTAAGTTATTCTTTTAATAATATGAAATGAGAAATCTAGCAATAAATGACATTTTTCTGAAGTAGATACTGTTAGTTCTCTTTTACTTCCTTTTCTTTTGTTGAAACATTTTTCATAGTTTCTACATTTGTTCTGTGAAATTTGGCAGCCTCTTTATTCTACAGTGACCTTCATGCTTTTATCTTACTCTGCCTTCCCCTTTGCTATATTTCCCTGAATCTTTTCCATTGGCTATTCACTGGTGGCTCTTAATACTTAATAAAGACAATTAAAACAAAGAGATGTAAACCGATACTTAAACGTAGTGAAATGAACCCACGCTTTCACTGATACTGCAGTAATGATGAATGGTTATGCCTGTTCTACAGGTGGGATTTTTTAAAATTATAGCAGGAGAACTCATAAGAGCATTCCTAGTGCCTCAGTAGCCAGATCCTTCCAAGATAGCAGAGTTATCAGGGACCTAACATTGAAAGAATGGATGGATTTCCTGAAGAGGTCAGCTGCTTCCAGATACTCATATAATCATCAGCCAAATCTGTAACAGATGAGAAATCCAGATAATCATAGTCTGCCCTAAATACTGAAAATACCTCTTTAAAAAAGTCACCATCCCCTATCTCTCAATTTCATGGCTCATCTTATTCTTCCTTGATTGAAAAACATACATTTTTCTTACTTTCTATATAAGTCTTTGTTATAATTAATAGTTGGTATATTGCAGTGGTATGAGTGAAAGCATTATGAATTCTTGGTATTCATTGTTTTCAGGGGAGATATCCAGGAGTATGTTCACAATTTCCATATTCTGGAAAAGTTGACTATGTTGTCATCAGCATCAGATTTCAATTAGTCTCCTAAAGCACATGGAATGGTGCTAGATCCTGGAGGTACAAAGACAAATGAGAAAACCTCTGACCACCATGAGTTCACAGTCTACTGGAAGAGACAGACAAGTATGCACACAGTTTTCTTTTAATGGGATGAGTTCTGTAATGGAGTTATGTATAGAGCACAATAAATGCAGAAAGGAAAGAATGCCTTGATGCAAGAAGGGGAAGAATTCAAAAAGAATGCTTCATAGAAGAGCTACTTGAGCTGAGTTTTGAAAGATAAGTGGAAATTCAACAGAAGGTCTTGAGTTAAATCATCTGTGAAGATTCTAGAACCTTCCCCGAATTGGGGATATCAAGTTGGAAATGTTCATGTGTCCCAATTATGTCCAGGACTAGTGTGTGACCCCTTGCCCAAATTCCAGATAGTTCCTGCTCCACTTGAACTGCATTCCTCATGCTATATTTGTAATGAAGAATGACAGGATGAATGCCTCATCTATAACTCACTGCAAGAGGCCCAATTTTAACTGGCCTTCCTTGGCCAAACGCCCACTGATATCATAGAGAAGTCAAAGGGTATTTAGCTTCAGGATTCAATGCTCTATGAAGGCCAGTAGTGAATAGCTTTAATTTTATATCACAGTGAAACTTTGTAGAATACAAGCTCTATTGGTTTTCAGAAAATTAACTCCATGAGAAACTCATAAGATTCATCAAATTCTACAGTCTCTACAAACTCTTTCACTTCCTGCTCACACAGAAAAACCAGGTTGTGAGTGAAATTAGAAAACATAGTGAGTCATTTATACTTGCCCACTTCTTATGAAAAAAAAATAAAATGTCATTTCAATGATTTAATTTCTTGGTGCAAAACCTGACCTGTCCTGAATCTGTAAGTGCTTCCACATCCACTGTTATTTAACCCATCATTAAGAGTCACTTATTTTTTGGTAATTGGAATTGCATGTTAGAGAAGGTAAACTGAAACCATCACGTGACCTGGCTGTTACGTCGTTCTGCAGTTCTACACCTGAAAGTGGCTACTTCAAGAATATTGTGATGACAATGAGTGGAATGGTGTCCACATCCTGAGCCACAGCTATTTTAGAGACAGCACAGTGGTATATTTGTCTTTTAAGAAAAATATGGATTCTATGTTTTCCATTTCTTTAGAAAAAAAAAAGAAACAGAAAAAGAAAGAAGCTATTACCTAGAAAATTTTCTGCTGAGGAATGCCTCGTGAAAATGTTAGCACTGTGATGCCATTTGACAAGTGGCTTGAGAAAAAACTAATATTGCAGGTGACATTGTAGAAGGCCACTATGATTATAATCTACAGTTGATTCTAGGTGATTAACTGGCTTTGGGTTGCCCTGGTTCCTGGGTTTTCTTCTCTCTCTTTCCAAATTCCTGCTTAGGGACAATTTTATTGTTTATTAGCACCTCTCTAAGAGAGCTGCCAGGAAACAATGGAGAAGAAAATTACACTGTTTAATGTATTTGTATTTTTTTAATTCCCTCAAGATTTTTGAAGAAAAGAGCTCCAGAAAAACTGTAAAATGAGATCTGAAGACCTCTGGGACGTCTAATAATATATCCTGCTTTTATTGCATAGCAATTATTACACTGATTTGATTGCCTTTATTGTAAGCACCTTTATTAGACCCTCCAAGCAAATTCCATAATTCTGCAAAATACATTAGGGCCTCTGAAATAAAGGCTCTCTGTAAGTGCTGAGGACTGGCTGGTGATGAACAGCTTATCGCTGCTCCAGCCCTGATTTGCTCCTACCTGATGTCATCTCTATGGGGCTCTTCCAACATCAAGCTTCTAACTTGAGGACATTCACAAAGCAAACCAACAAGTCCAAGAACCAAATGCTACTCTGTAAAATTTATTTTTCTAGTGTGCTCAGCTTTGAGAGCCTTTATTATCTGAATTCTTGGCTGGCTTTCTCCTCCCAGTGACAAACAGTGTTATGGCTTTGCTTCTCCACACCTCCACTTGTGATGGCAAAGTACATCTACTAACCCTCCTGTGTGGATCACTTTCTTTACTTTTTAGAAATCGAAGGAACAGTTGCACTTCTGGATCCCATATTCAGAGCTTGTTGGCAACCTCAGGAGAAAACACACTGAGACTCTCTTTTGGAAAGCCAACACTTTCCACATATCAGAACAGGGTTGCTCTTTATGTCAAATACAATATACAAGTATCTCTTGGAAGGAAGATAGTGCTCCTCTGGATGGACTGGAAACTTGACTGAGCAAAACTGTGACAACAGCTAGCACACTACTAGACTGACTGACCTCCCTTTTGTATCAGTGTGAATTGTTACCAAATTCAGTTAAAATAACTGGGATTTTTTGGTACTTCTTTCATTTAAAAATGAAAATGTTTTCACAATTTTACTTGATACAAAACTTCAATATGAATGTTCAACCATATGAAATGGTTCAGAATTTTAAAATTTGACACTTATATAAATTTGTGGCAGCATTTAACTTTTCCTTATTTCAAATCCCTTATCATTAGCAGAGCAAAGGAAAAAAATGTGATTTCTTATCTGTATATTTTGTCATATGTTGAAGAGGTCAGGTATAAGTTTTCATAGGTGTTATGGACTGAATTGTATCCCCTCAAAATTCATATGTTGAAGCCCTAACCCCCCAGTGTGACCATATTTGGAGGTAATTAAGGGCCTTTAAGGAGGTAATTAAGATTAAATGAGGTCATAAGGTTGGGGCTCTATTCCAATATGACTGGTGTCCTTACAAGAAGAGAGACACCAGGGATATGTGCAGAGGAAAGGCCAGATGAGGACACAGCAAGAAGGTGTTATTACAAGCTAAAGGAGAGAGGCCTCAGGAGGAACTAAACTTGCTGACACCTTGATCTTGGACTTCCAGCCTCCAGACCCATGAGAAAATAAATGTCTGTTGTTTAAGCCACTAAGTCTCTGGTATTTTGTTACGGCTGCCCTAATAGACTAGTACAATAGTCAAAATGTCTTCATAGAGAAAGGTGAGAAGGTCAAAGCTTTGGTCAAGATTTTGACCAAATTTATCTTTTGTGCATTCTGTGGATTTAATTTGGTTGCTTTGGACAAAAATGATTTGGTCCTTTTATTAAAATAATAATATCAGAGCACCAATAAGAAAACACAACTTTGTGTTCCCTACATGTTCAAATCAAAATCACCTGATTAGTGGAGGTTTTTTGGTGTATTCAACATTGTTCTAGGAACCTGGTGGAAGTGGGCACGACGCTTTCAACTACAAACATCTAAAGAAGGAAATTTACCAGTATCCTAACTGTGGTTGTATTATGTTGACTACTCCATGAGCTATGGCTTTCTCTTTCCTATCTGTTATTTCTCAAATTTTCTTCAGCATGCTGGTATTTCTTCTGTAATGAAAAACTAAAACATAATTGACTTGAAAACATTACATGTATGTGTGTGTCTATGTAATTATATTGTATAATGTCTTCAAGCTAATTACATGTTATTTGTCATGTTTCATATATTTATATTACAGGTATAGATAAAAACAATATATTGCAATGCCATCCACAATTTATCTAGGGGGTCAGGAATATTTAATTGGGGAAGGATTGTAAGAGAAGAAAGAAATGATTGTGAAAGCAATGGCATGAGAAAGGTCATGGGGGAAAGAGAACAGAATATGCTTGAGCAAAGGTTCAGTTTGTCATGCCACTAATGTGGTGAGGATACATGTATTATACAAAATAAGGCTAGAAAGATTAGACAAATAACTGAACATCATAAGTGCTATGTTAAGGAGGTTGGCCTTTATTTGGCAGCAGTGGAATGCCATGGATGGTAGCATGAATGGTAGTGTGAAGGCCTAGAGCAGAGAGGGTAGAGCTTAGGAGACAGGTTAGGAAGGTATGAAATAGCTTGAGGAAAATAGCAAAGGGATGGAGAAAAATGTCATTGCATAAGTGGAATGGGCAGGACTTGGGGGTAGATTGGACATGATGGAGAAAGAAAAGAACAAAGTCATGATAATTGCAAAGTTCTCAGTTTGGAGGCTTGTAAGAATGAACTCTTTAATTCAGTGTAGGAAATCCAAAAGGAGAAACAGTAAAGGTTTTGATTTTGAACAAATGATGAGTTAATGTTTATCTCTATAGAAATGTCCAAATACTTTTTGGAAACACAGGGTTAGAACTTAGGAGAGAGCTAGAATCAAGAGAATGGTTGGTTCATCTTTCTTAGAATAAGTGTAAACAGACTATAGGACAGAACCAAGGATGGACCTTAGAGAAGGCCCCCAGATATGGGCTGAATGTAGAAAGAAACAAGGAGCCACGGAGAAAAAGAGCAGAAATAATGCAGCTAGATGGAAGAAGGTCCAGGAGAATGTGATAATACAGAAGGTGTTAAGGAAAGCTTATTGTATGCTTGCCATGGCGTGAATATACTTGTTTCTTTAGCCTGACTGAATAAACGGGCTCTAGTAACCAGGGAAACCATTTAGCTCCCAGAATCAACAGTAGGATGGAGCCATGCTGTCTAGGATACGATGGTGTTGGCTATTCATCTTAAGACCTTTCCTTCCTGCTTCGTGACCTGTAACCTGGCCTCCCTGTAGCTCTCTTATCTTCAACTTGTGGGGAGCATATTCCAGCTAAGAGAAAACCTCCTCTCTCCTCCAGGCATCTCCTCCTGTTTCTATTATCTCTTGTCACTGTGATACCATCCAAGGTTATGATTCCAGACAGCAATGGGCCTGGACATTCCCTGTCCAAGACCAAAGGTTATCCAAACAGCCAATGGATAAAGAGAAATAGCTCTCAAATGATAATAATTAAAAGCATTAACAGCTAAAATTGAGACTTCCCTGGCCACCCAAGAACACAATTGTGTTGATTGAGCTCATTCTAAATTCATGACCACTAACCTCAAATGGGCAACCCTACCACACATGCCTCGTTTATTCACTTTCCTATTCACCTAAAATACGAGTTCATATTTCTCCTCTACCCTCAAATCTCCTACTCCCCCAACATTCCCATCATTCTCAGAGATGATATTTACAGAGATAATAGAAGTAGTCATCATCAGCTTTCCACCAGCAAATCTCTCAAATTAGAACTGTGTTCAGTACCCAAACTCTGCATTTCTTTAGCTAAATACACTGAACTTAGTATCATTGCTGTGTCAAAATCCAGTCCCTCCACCTGGATCCCATACCCTCTCACCTCCTCAGTCACTGCTTCTGTGATTATCCCCTCTACACTGGAGGACTTCCATCAGCACAGAAACATGCTCTGATGTCTCCCATTAACTTCTCAGAGCCTCAGCTCCACCAGTGAGAATAAGAGTAGAATGTCTATTCTCTACACATTTAGGTTCTTCCAACAACTCTGTCTTTGACCACCCCCTCACTGCCCCCTTGCCTTTCTTCTTCAAAGCTGTCTTGTTTCTGCAAAGCCATATACTACTTTATTTTATTTGACTTAGTGCAAACAAAATTACAATTGTGAATTTATAGTTTTAGCCAATTATTCTCTCATTGGCTTATGGATGTAACACATTTCCTAAACCTTGGCCACCCTTCTAGAGAATGCTACCAGGAGACTGGGAAGGACAAATAACGTCAATTCTTTATTTGTTAACAATTTGGAGAATGTTAACTAAAACCAGGTCTATTTTAAGATAAACAAAGCTTGGAAAAGAGTCAAAAAGATTGTTAAAAGGGTGAAAAAATTACACCTGACTAATAAGTTAAAGTACTAGGCCTGTTAAACCTGGAGACAGGTAAACAGCAGAACAACGTCTTTTTTTTAAGTAAGAGAATTATTCGGAGGGCAATAAATCCCGATTATCAATTCTATTAATAACAAAGGCAAAAATAGGTTTTGATAAAAGTGTATTTCTTACTTGTCTGTAATTGAAATACATTATGAAATAAGTTTTAAAATCTCCTTCTCTAGGGTAGTTATTTTCATATAAAATATAACTGTCTCATTTAGGAAGGATTCAAGAATGGCTGTTCTTGAAATCAGTGGAACGTAATAGATCACCTCCACATGTGGTGTGACACACCACAAAGCCCTTTTGGTTTTTTGCCTCTTCTGTTTCTGTCCCTTTTTTTTATGAATCGAAGTGGCAGACACCATCAAGTTTTAACTATTTTTAACATTTATAAAACTGTGTGTGTTCTTGTGTTAAATGTACAAATACCACAAAATGGTATTAATTACTGCGTGATGTAAATCTTTAACTAACAATAGATTTTACTGTACAATCGTCATTAGTGTGAAGAATACATTTGATGCTCAATTAATCTGTTCCCCATTTTAGTTATTAGGCCTCAGAAGTCCAGATATAATGTTACGTTTCCATAAACATGAAGGCGTGGACTTTGGAGGGAACTTTGATTTTTTTGTGTGCTTCTGTCGTGCTTCTAGAGGATTTGGACCTTTATGTTATATGGTCTATGTGATTATCTTTTAAATGACAAAATATTGAAAAATTGAATACCCGCCAAGACACACTAACCATGACAAAGTCAGAATACACTATGCACTATAGAAGAAAATCAATAAATTATCTGGATACTGTGGGCCAAAAAGCCACACTCCCATGAAGTATCCAGTAATTCTAACTTTGGACCCATATTTATCTAGATGATGGCACCTCTACATAGTGCCTTATAGACCTAGATAACGCCTTCAATGGTAGAAATGTTTCATATTTTGAGGATGATTTTTAAAAATTTTTTTAAACAATTGAAAGTCATTTTGGAGTGAAATCTGATAAGTAAAACATCTTACTAAGTTGTGTTTCACATTTCTGAGACCAAGTCATGGTGTAACCTTAAAGCAAAAATATGAATTCACTTATCTGGTCCATAACTGTCCCTGGAGGCAGTTGAGCCACAGCCACTGTACTGGAATAAGGGGAAAAACGCTAAGGGCACTAATTTTTTTTAACTGAAGTATAGTTGATTAACAATGTTCCAGGTGTACAACAAAGTGATTCAGTTATATATACATATATATATATATAGATTCTTTTTCAGATTCTTTTACATTATAGGTCATTACAAGATATTGAATATAGTTCCCTGTGCTATATAGCAAGTAGGTCCTTGTTGTTTATCTATTTTATATATAGTAGTCTGTATTTGTTAATCCCAAATTCCTAATTTATCCACCCCCCCACCTTTCCCCTTTGGTAACCATAAAGTTTGTTTTCTGTGTCTGTGAGTCTATTTCTGTTTTGTAAATAACTTCATTTGTATCATTTTTTGTATCATATCCACATGTAAGTTATATCATGTGAAATTTGTCTTTCTCTGTCAGACTTGCTTCACTCAGTATGATAATCTCTAGGTCCATCCATGTTGCTGCAGATGGCAATTATTTCATTCTTTTTTATAGCTGAGTAATAATCCACTGAATATATATATATATATATATATATATATATATATATATACACACACCACATCTTCTTTATGCATTCCTCTGTCGATGGACATTTAGGATGCTTCCATGTTCCAGCTATTGTAAATAGTGCTGCTATGAACATTGGGGTGCACGTATCTTTTCGAATTAGAGTTTTCATCTTTTCCAGATATGTGCCCAAGGGTGTGATTGCTGGATCATAAGGTAACTTTATTTTTAGTTTTTTAAAGGAACCTCTGTATTGTTCTCCATAGTGGTCCCACCAATAGTGTAGATGGGTTCCTAAGGGCACTATTTTGAAGAGCAATATTATTAATGTGTTTAAGTTTTTCTTGTTTTAGAATTTTTTAAAGTCTTATTTCTCTTTTTTTCAGCCAGACCTCTTACTTTTTTACACAAAAGTAGATCCAATTTTTTTTTGTTGTTTTTTGCAGTACGCGGGCCTCTCACTGTTGTGGCCTCTCCCATTGCAGAGCACAGGCTCTGGACGTGCAGGCTCAGTGGCCATGGCTCACGGGCCCAGCCGCTCCGTAGCATGTGGGATCTTCCCGGACCAGGGCACGAACCCGTGTCCCCTGCATCGGCAGGTGGACTCAGAAAGTAGAACTCTTCTGGCCTCAGCTTGCCAAATAGCCCTCAGGTACAATGTCTTTGCTCTGACTTCTCCTCAGTATGCTGTTCTAATGAAATACTTGTCACCAGATGAATTGCTCAAGCTACATAGCTGAGGAAGTTGGGGAGAGGAGTCTAATCGGAGTATCTTTAAAAGCAGTGGTAAAGTTAAGTTTTGAGTAGTGACAGTGTAACTCTGGAAACCAATGTATTTCAAACTTTCCTGGAATTTTCAAGAGACAGACGTAGACATATTAGTACTGTTTTATGAGACATTATTTTCTTGGTAGACTGGCTACTACAAGTGCTTGCTTACCATTTCTGTGTGACCCTCCCCTGGACTCTGTGTGCTCTTGCTTCCAACAGCTTACACCAATGACTTTCTTTGGAGGATGACTAGAGTGCTCCTGAGCCTCTCCCACACAGGCAGGGAGCTGGAAGCCCCCCAGGTAACCCTCAGCCAGTGGCTGACTTGTGCAGAGTACCGAAGGCACTGCTTCCTTGCCCCAGAGTCAGGACAAGCTCTAAGATAGAAACAGAAATGGGATCCACAAAATTCTACTTTCTCTTTGTCACTGATCAACCCTATACTAGTGACCTTGAACAGCTCATAAAAATATTAGTAATTATCCCCTATAATCTGTTATATAAAGTTTTACTCACATTAATTCATATGAATACATGTTAGTCAGTCAATAACTTATACGGAGAATTTCCAAAAAAACAGAATACTGTGCTTATATTTCGATTCTATAAAAGATAGAGAACATCTGCCCTGAGGTGTAGATTGTTACCAGTATATTTTATTTGTTGTTGAAAGGAGTGGCTCATTCCTGTGAAGTTAACTCAACCTTATAATCTATTACAATGTATATATCTCAGGTCCGGATTTGGGGTGATAGCTAGAGACTAGAGCATGGTTCATTCTAGGAGAGAAAATGCAAACAGATCATGAGAGAGGGGTGAGGATGGGGCCCTAGGGAAGTCTCTCAATTAGGGGGCTAGTGGTAGAAGATTAGGCATAGAGTCAAGTAGACTATGTAGGAGAACCTACTACCTAGGAGAAGGTAGTGTCACAGAAGATGGAAAGAAGTGTTTTGAGGGCTTCCCTGGTGGCGCAGTGGTTGAGAGTCCGCCTGCCGATTCAGGGGACAGGGGTTCGTGCCGTGGTCCGGGAAGATCCCACATGCCGCGGAGCAGCTGGGCCCATGAGCCATGGCCGCTGAGCCTGCACGTCCGGAGCCTGTGCTCCGCAACGGGAGAAGCCACAACAGTGAGAGGCCCACATACCGTCAAAAAAAAAAAAAAAAAGTGCTTTGAGAAAGATGCATCAAGAAAGCTGGTTTCTTCATGAACAAATGCAGTATCATCCTCTCTCCCTCACATTACTAGGGCTGCTCCTTCCACACAGTGTCCCCATTGCTGCCACATTTCCCAGGGGACTTCCATGTTCCTGATTTTATCCTTGCACTCAGCACTATGTTTATATGACATTGTATCTGCTAGCAGAAAACATTAGCATCACCTCTTCTGAAATTAGTTTGTCAGGCAGTCTTCTCTTGT